>NC_067141.1:65166940-66366940 GCF_903995435.1 Acomys russatus
ATGCCCGAGTCTGCTGCCCAGGGTGTGCTTTGGAAGAGGGTAGTCTTATATGGCGAGTATATTCCAAACTCTATGTTTTACCTGGAAAAGTTGGCCCAGTCATCTTATACTCCAGAAAATTTGGTAATTTGTGCTTATTGTAAGAAAACAACACAGAAGGCCCAGTGCACACCTTTAATCCTAGCACTCAGGAGGCAGAGACAGGCAGATCGATGTGTGTTTGAGGCCAGCCTGGTCTACAAAGTCCAGGACATCCAAGGCTATACAGAGAAACCCTGTCTCAAAAAAACCAAAACAAAACAGAAAAGAAAACAACACAGAGATGTCTTAAAGAAGTGTCTCTCTTCTGTCTTAGTGCTGAAATTTCTTCTTTAGGTAAATAGTATTAATAACATGGCTTGAATTGTTCTTTTTGTGTATGTGTGTGTGTCGTGATTTTTTTTTATTTAGTTGTTTTTTTCAGATTATATCTCAATTGTTATCCCAACCCTTCTATCCTCCCTCTCTCCCTCCCACTTTCACCCTATTCCTCTCCCCTATGCCTGTGACTGAGGGGGACCTCCTCCCCCATTATATGGTCATAGCCTATCAAGTCTCGTCTTGGTAGCTTGTCCTTTCTCTGATGCCACCAGGCCTCCCCGCCAAGGGTAGTGGTTCTTAATGGTTTGCTTGAAGCATATGAATGTCAACACACCCTCCCCACATGCACACACCCATCTTTTTAAAAATTACTTATTTATTTTTATGTTATGTACATTGATGTTTTGGCTGCATGTATGTCTGTGTGAGAGTATCAGATCCCCTGGAACAGGAGTTACAGATAGTTCAAGCTGCCATGTGGGTTCTGGGAATTGAACCTGGGTCCTCTGGAGGAGCAGTCAGTACTCTTAACTACTGAACCATCTCTGCAGCCCACACACACTCATCTTAAAACAGGTCTTTCTATGTAGCTTGGAACGTACAGTCCTTCTGCCTCAGCTTCTCAAGTATCAGATATAGGTAGTATTATCTTCCTTAAGAGAGAAAGAGAGATGGGGAGGGGAGAGAGGGGGGGTGGGGAGAGATTGAGATTCATGTATACATTTTATTTATGAGTACAATGTTCATGCAGTACCCACAGAGGCCAGAAGAGGGTGTTAGATTCCCTTGAAACTGTAGTTACAGGCATTTATGAAAACAGCCTGATCTAGGTGCTGGGAAGTGAACCTGAGATCTCTGGAAGAGCAGAGTACCTTTTTTTTTTTTTTTTTAAGTTTTTCGAGACAGGGTTTCTCAGTGTAGCCTTGGCTGTCCTGGACTCACTTTGTACACCAGGCTGGCCTCGAACTCACAGCAATCCACCTGCCTCTGCCTCCTGAATGCTGGGAGAGCAGAGTACTCTTAACGAATGAGCCAGCCATCTCTCCAACCTGGTTATCCTGTTTATTTGTTTATTTGATGTACACATATATAGCTGATTTATTCTTTTCATTGTAGTAAAACACATGCACAATTTTCCCTTTCACCTTAAAAAAAGAAAAAGATGTATTTATTTATCACATATACGCAGTGTTTTACCTGTATATACACCAAAAGAGAGTACCAGATCTCATTATAGGTGGTTGTGAGCCACCACATGGGTGCTGGGAATTGAACTCAGGACCTTCGGAAGAGCAGCCAGTGCTCTTAACTGCTGAGCATCTCTCCAGCCCCTTACTTCTTCTTCTTTTTTTTTTTTAAGACTGACTCTCATGTAGTTCAAGCTGACTTCAGATTCATTGTAGAGAGAGGATGGCTGAACTTTAGGTCTTCCTGACTTCACCTGCCCATCCTGGGATGATAAGCATACTACCACATCCAGTTTTATGAAGAATGAGCATCAAAACAGTGGCTTCATGCCTTCTAAGCAAGCAATCTACATCCTAGCCCCCTTTAATCAAATTTAAGTAAATAATTCAATATTTTTAATTATGTCTGTAGCATTATGCAACTATTTCTATGAACTATTTTTCAAACTTCTTCATGCCCCAAACAGAAATTTTAATTATGAAATAACAACTCCCCATTTCTCCTTCTCATTCGTCCCTAATGTAATGGTTTAATAGTGTCTTTTATTTAATATTTACATTATTTACTTTTTGAAGCCATTATAAATACGCTGAAATAAACATTCTTGTTCTTATGGTCTTACTAATTTTATTTCCGTGTGATGTATTTCTGAAGTTGGAATTTCTGATGTAAAGTCTGTGTATATCACATTTTTTAAAATTTCCCACACAATATTTATTATTTTTTCACTTATTAATCATTCATATTACATCTCAATAGTTATCCCATTTCTTGTATCCTCCCATTCCTCCCTCCCTCCAGCTTTCCCCCTACTCCCCTCCCCTATGACTGTGACTGAGGGGGACCTCCTCCCCCTGTATATGCTCTTAGGGTATCAAATCTCTTCTTGGTAGTATATCACATTTTTATAAGTGCTACATTGTATATATTGCTTCTCCAGTAGGTTGGAGCATTTAAGTTCCTACCAGCAGTGTTTTGAGAGTTTCCATTTCTCCTTGCTGTCTTCAGCTCTGAATATTACCAGTTTTCCTTCTTGTCTACCTGTCATGTTGGTGGGCAAAATCTGTCTGTTGTTTTTATAGCCTTGAGGTTGAACCTTCAAAATTCCTTTGTCTCTCTTTTGGGTTTGTTTTAACAGTTGGAAAAAGCTCTTTGTATAATAGGGATAGCTACTATAGATATAACTAATAGGTTAGGTAGCCAGAACTATAGATAAATGTAGTTAGATATGACTAATATCTATCATATAAAGTTATTATAAAAACTAATATTTATTGTATTATAAATTCTAGACTTATTATTTCATTCAATCTAAAGTAGATCTCTGATTCTTTTTTTCAATAGTAGGGCTTGAACCCAGGACCTCGCACTTGCTAGGCAAGGACTCCACCACTGAATTATGTCCCCCTCAGTCAGCTTATGTAAGATGTGCATTTGGGTTCCTTTTATTAATTGCTACTCAGATCTTATATTCTTTTCCCCCTATTACAAACCCTGGTGAAAAGGTGAGGAGCAAAGAAAACAGGCAGCTGCTTTTGTTCCACAGTGGAGAGACAGGGAAAGATAAGGCTCAGGTTCTAGCTGGCCCAGTGCAAAAGAATGACCTTTAAGTTCAGGACAAGAAAGTCTTTAGCTGTTCTAGAAAATTGGACTTCCTCAGCTACTGCATTCAGGATTCTGAAGAGGAGTTGGAATCTTGGGTGTCAGCCAGGTTCTGCGTAGGTAAGGTCTCAACCTCTCTAGGCACACTAGACTCAGCTTTATACTGTCCCTAAAAGAAAGCAGGCCCAGTCCCTGCCATCCTTGACCTGAGCACCACCTGCAGGCCATGTCTCTTCACGGCCTCTAGCAGCTGCCCTAATGCCTCTTTCCCTTTGATCTCTCCTCCTTCCTCTGTCCCCTTCTTGAACTTGGCAAAGTGTCTGGTCACTGGAGAGCTCAGGCCAGCTGGTCAGTGGAGTTTCCTGTGGTGGGAAAGGGGAACGTTGGAGGTGATGATTGCTGTAGGCACGAGGAAAGGGGCAGGAAGGAGTGAACAAGAGCCAGAGAGCAAAAGCACTGAGGCTGGCACTTCTCTCTGAAGGTGGCTTCCCACATGACAAGGAGTATGTTCTAAAGGAGTGTCCTTCAGAACACAAGGTCTAACAAGTGAGCTCAAGCAAGGAATCCTCTGTTTCTGTGACCTCCTAGCAGAAACTACGCGCTGCAGTCTGGATCCTGCAGCCCCAAGGCTTCTGAGGTTATTTTCTGTCCTACTCCAAGGATTGGCCTTTATTTGGTCCCATGTACCTACCAGGCCAAGATTTGTACCACTGACTGTCCAGCTTGCTAGCAGGCTCCTCCTGTGATTCTAAGGACCTGTTACATTACCTGCCTGTGGAAAATGGACTTTGCTACTTTGTTCAAGCTGAAGGAATGAGAATACAAAAAGATCAAAATAATTTAAATCACTGGAAGAGGGGAAGAAACAGACTCCCGGGAGCTTTGGGATGTGAGCAAAGCTGCTATTCGCTGAACTTGGACATGCTATTCAATACTGAGAAAGACCTGGCTTTCCTGTGGCCCTGAGGCCTAAATAAGGACTTTGAGAGGGTTTAGGCAAGGGCCACAAAGAGTGGGATTTTCTTTGCTGATTGAGAGACAGGAGGAGGGGCTGGCTCACTACATTGTGCTCTGAGCCCTCAAACCGCCATCCCTTCGCATGTCTCTAGAGTAGCCAGCCACTCAGTACTTAGAAGAGGGATGCTGCAAGTAGGACAGAGTATTAGACACGGCAGAGGCTAGCCAACAAAGACAGCAGAGAAAAAGGAAACGAAAGGTACTCGCACTTAGTGATGGTCCTCTGGCTCATTGTTGCAAGAGAAATGCTCAGAATTCTGGCGATTCCCCAAGCGTTAGACTCAGGAACTCCATTAATTTCAGCTAAGCAAAAAAAGGGAAAATTGCTGGGTGTGGTGGCACAACCTTTAAAGCCCAGCGCGCTAGAAGCAGCAACAGGGGATTTGTGAGTTTAAGGCTAGCCTGGTCTTGTGAGTTCCAGGTAAGCCAGGGCTACATAGTAAGACCTTGTCTCAAAAATTCAGAAGCGTGTGTAGGCCGGGCGTGGTGGCACACGCCTTTAATCCCAGGATTTGGTAGGCAGAGGCAGGCGGATTGCTGTGAGTTCAGAGGCCAGCCTGGTATACAAAGTGAGTCCAATATACACACAGGCTACACAGAAAAACCCTGTCTCAATAAACCAAAAAAAAAAAAAAAAAAGAAGAAGAAGACCTGAATTTAAAGGACCTTAGCTCTGCTGTAGTGTGGTACCCACACAGAAGTTTTGGTAGCACTAAGCATCTGTGTCCCCTTGTTCTCTTAATTCAGCTGTACCAGAGTACACAATCTAGAGACAACCACAGAGAAGTCATGTTAAAAGATGAAAAGAGAAAAGTTGTAACCTTGGCATTCAAAGCTCTGCTTTCTGCTCTTATTTCTAGACCCTTCCACTACAAAATGAGTAGCTAACCACTAATGGTTCCCCAAGTGTGTCCCTGGACCAGCAGTACTAACTTTACCTGAGATCTTAAAAAGGCAGGTTCTCAGGGCCCCTGCATATCTGCAAAATCAGAGCTTCCAGGGGCTCAGTTGGTAAAGTACTTGCCACACAATCATGAGGATCTTGAGTTTGGAGCGTCAGCACCCACTTAAAAAGCTGAACACTGTAATTCCAGCTCTGGAGAGGTGGAGACAGGAAGACCCCTGAGTTTAGCTGAATCACTGAGCTCTACATTCAGGGAGAAGCCCTGTCTCAAAAAAATAAATAAAGTGCAGAGTAATTGAGGAAAGCACCCGATTCCAACCCCTGACCTACACACACACACACACACACACACACACCCTACACAAAAAGAAGCTTCTAGAAGTGAGCCAGGCTGTGTGTATACTTAGCAAACACTACAGGTAATTTTGAGACAATTCAGTGGAGTTATGCACAGGGGCTTGTTAAAGTCGATTATGGGTTAAAAAAAAATTGAGACATGGTTTGTTTTTTGTGTGTAGCCCTGACTGTCCTGTAGACCAGGCTGGCCTCAAACTCAGAGATCCACCTGCCTGTCTCCCCAGTGCTGAGATTAAAGGCGTGGGCCACCATGGGTAAAATTTTGAGGTAGCTCAAAAAAATCAGTAGGTTAGGGGACTGGTGAGAAAGCTAGTCTTATCCAAGCAATTTATAGACAGGCATCTTCCCTTTCCCTGTCTTCTTGACACGATTTAACTGTCCCTTTTGTTGGAGCAGATCCAGGTCATGAGGGCACAGCAGAGGGCATGGAGAACATGGCAGATGCCGTTACTCATGCCCGTTTTGTGGGCACAGATCCTGCCAGTGATGAAGTTGTCCTGATGAAAATCCTTCAGGTAAGTGGGAGGGAAAAACAGTTAGGCTAATGGCCAAGTGCGGGTGCTGCTGGCTCTACTTACGGAGTCTCCCAGCAACACCAGACAGACTTTACTTTGACTCCACTGAGGCTTAGGAACTGACTCTGTTTCCAAACAAGGCACTCAGGTACCCAGAGGAAAGCTTTTTCTAAGGAAAATCATTAAGAGCTTTAACTGAATTGGTATCAAATACCAGAAGCCTTAATACACTTGTATCTCTGGTAGAATGTATCTGTGTCATCCATCTGTTAGGGCAGGACCCTGCTAAGCAAAGAAAGGACTCTAAAGTCAGGCACATGGGTGGCTCTGTTTTTTTGTTTGTTTGTTTGTTTGTTTTTTGGAGTTTTTGGTGGTGGTGTTCAAAACAAGGTTTCTCTGTGTAGTCCTGGAACTCACTCTGTAGACCAGGCTGGCCTCCAACTGAGATCCATCTTCCTTTGCCACCCAAGTGTTGAGAGTAAAGGTGTATGCTACCACTGCCTAGCTCTTTTTTCTTTTCTTTTCTTTTCTTTTTTTTAAGGTTTTTCAAGACAGGGTTTTTCTGTGTAGCCTTGGCTGTCCTGGACTCGCTTTGTAGACCAGGCTGGCTTTGAACTCATAATGATCTGCCTGTCTCTGCCTCCCAAGTGCTGGGATTAAAGGTGTGTACCACCACACCCGGCTTCTATTTTGTTTTTTAAAACAGGGTTTCTCCATGTAGCCCTGACTGTCCTGGAACTTGTTCTGTAGATCAGACTATTCTTGAACTCAGAGATCTGCCTGCCTTTGTCTCCAAGAGTGCTAGGATTAAAGGCCTGCACAACTACACTTGATTTAATATATAATTAATGTATATAATATATATAAATATATATTTTTTTGTCCTGATGGCTCTGGCTGAATTCCTGATTACCCAGAAATAACTGACTGACTGAGGGATGACTCCCAGTTGCCCAAAGGAGGTGGGGTGTACAAACCCTGTCTGGTTCTCCCATTCATCAGATTGGGTACCCCTTAAACAGAATCCAGAATCAACAGGAAGCTAGCTTTAAAACGCTTGCTGTTTTTCTCTGAGTGTATGGTTCACCTCGAAGTCTGTACAGTGGAATGCCTCTCCTAGGATCTTGGGTCAGCTGGGTCAGCTATCTCAAGGTGTGTGCCACTGGCAGCTCCCCTCTCCAGTCTCTGGAGTGAAGACAGAATTTGGGGTAGAGTTATCTTGCTAATATGTTAATCCTGAATTTCCCCTGGAAAAACCAACTCCACTATTCTGAGCCAAATGTAAAGCAAGCATATATTAAATATTAAATACTGACCACCAAGACATGGACCTTGACCAGGACCACCTCCCTGGAATTTTCCAGCTGAAATGGCCTTAATTTTTTTTTAAATTAAAATAAATTTTTGTTTTTGTTTTGATGGGGACATGGTCTCATATAACTAAGAAAGACCTTGAATTCTTATTCTTCTTGTTCTGATCTCTGTACTCAGCTTTGATGTCAGCATTCTTGCTAACTTAAAAAATAAAAAGAAACCCTGAAATCAGGGATGGTCATGAAGTTCTTAGGAGACTGAAGCAGGGAGATCACAAGTCCCAGCTCAACCTGGACCAAATAGCATGATCTCATCTCAAAACAAAAGCAAAGCCGGGGAGTGGTGGTGCATGCTTGTGACCTGAGAACTCGGGAGGCAGAGGCAGGAGCAGTTCTGTGAGTTCAAGGCCAGCCTGGTGGTCTACAAGTGAGTCAAGGACAGCCTAGGCTACACAGAGAAACCCTGTCTCGAAAAACAAACAAACGCAAAAGCAAGAGAAAAAAAAAGCCCAAACAGGTAAAGTGGTAAGGAGAGCCACACCCTAGTAGAGCACTTGCCTAGCATATGTGAGTTAGCAAATAAATTGAAAGAATTGAGGATATAGCTCAGTTAATAAACTGTGTGCCTTGTGAACATGAAGGCGTGTGTTAGAGCCCCAACACTCATGTACAAAGCCAGGCATGGTGACGAGTATACTTGAAGTCCAAGAGAAGCAAAGACAAGAGGATCCTGGGAGCTTGCTACTCAGCCAGTCTGGCCTAATTGGTGAGCTTCAGGTCAGTGAAAGACCCAGCCTTAAAAGAAGTTGGTCCACATATCTGAGCTTGCTACCCATGTTATTCTCTGGCCTCCACATGGCCACCCCCACATACACACACACATGAACATGCACATGACACAAGCACTGATGATGGTGGTGGTGAGATGGTAAATTTACCTGCTAGGTGTATTTTCTACCTTCAGGTGAGCTTTACTCAGCCTGCTTTTGTTCATCACAATGTTTTCTCTTCCTTGTAGGTTCTCCGAACTCTGTTGCTAACCCCAGTGGGTACCCACTTAACAAATGAATCTGTATGTGAGATTATGCAGTCTTGCTTCCGGATTTGCTTTGAAATGAGGCTCAGTGGTAGGTGCTTGAATACCAGCTCTTTCACCTAACTGGGGCCAGTACCTGACTATGTATACAGGATGCTGTCTCTGATGCCCAGAGACACCGATCTCCCCATCTTCTACCTTGGGTAACCTCAGGGTTTTGTTATGAAGTGAGAGCAGTAGAGTTCTCAACCTATTACCCGTGGGCAGGAGTTGGGATGAATCTTAGACTTTTCCAGAACCATGTCTTCTCCCTTAGGGTTTCTGGGATTGATAGCAATTGATGACCCAAGAAAACTCATCTAGTGTGTCTATCCTCCTTTTCCTGACTCCATAGTACCACCTAGTGGTCTGGTAAAGTTATAGCTACCAGGCTGAGCTGGAGCTGGTTTTAATAAGTTTGGCATAATCCTTGGTAAACACAGTTTGGAGGGGAGTCGGCTCTGAGAAGTCTCCTGATAATAGCACAGTAAGTAATGACACCTGTGTTATTTGTTTTTGCCTGTGCAGAGTTATTGAGAAAATCCGCAGAGCACACTCTCGTAGACATGGTGCAGCTGCTCTTCACAAGGTAAACCTGCTGCTGTTTGCTTCTGCCCGGCTGCCCAGGCCTCTTGAGTCTGCCTGCTTCCACACAGCCACTTCAGGGACCTGGCCAGCCCCACAGCCACATCAGAGGCCACTGGGATTATAGATAACAGTGGTTCTCTGGGCCCAGGTTACTGAGCAAGGGAGAAGGAAGAGAGAGCTGCTGTAGCCACAGGGAGGCAGAGGGTTGTTTAATCTCTGCTTCCCAAACCTGCGTCTGTTTCTGTGCAGGTAGCATCTGGGAGAGGGAACCTAGAGAAGATGCCAAACTTAAGCAGCCTGGAGCAGGATGCTGAGCTTCCCAAGCTCAGCCTGATTTCTGCAAAGGAAGCCAAGGCTAGGGCAGCCAGCCATAGTCAAAAGCTGCTGTGTTGGTTCTTGTCTTGGCTGGCCTGGACTTCTTGATTTTACCTACTCAAGTTCTATACCCTGGCAGACTCTTCAGTCCCAGGGAAGCCATGGTTTTTTGTTTCCCTAGAAAGGACTCCATCATGTTAGAACCCGAGGAGCTTTTTTTGTCCTACGTCTGATTGTCTGTTCTATATCTCCTTTCAAAAGACACTAGAGAAGAACTGGAGAAATAACTTTTAAACCTCAAAATGGGATTTCCATTTGCTCTCAGGCTTAATGCCTTTAACTGCACATTAGACTGCCCTTGAATTCTACTACCAAGAGTTTCTTACTCCATGGGTTTGTGGCCTTTGAAACACCAGCCTGCTTTTACTACCTTCTCTTTGCTTTACTCTCTATCTCTTGGCTTTCAGCAGTGCTTTTCAAGGATGAAAAGAACTTTCATCCTCCAGGGTGTCTGGTCACCCTGCCCCAGTGACTGATTTGCCTGTACCTTACATATTCCAATTCCTATGGCTCTGCAGCTCTAAAAGGGATGAGACGACCTTTTCTCTAAGTAGCTTTTCGTAACACTAAACTGAGAGACGGATTCTGTGGCCAATGCACCACTGCTGTAACTGGTATAGAGAAGAATGTGTTCATTATCCCCGGTGACAGTCATGCCGTTCTCTACCTTACAGGTTACCTCAGTTCAAAGAAGAGCCCAAGAGCTATGTGGGAACAACCATGAAGAAGGTGGGGCCTGAAAGTTCACCGGCTGTCCCTTGTCCAAACCTCCTCAACTTCTAAACTTCGGTGCTATGGAATACTATGGTTTAGTAGCAAAGACATGCTTTTGCCTAGATGGGTCTACTTCTAATCTACAAATAGCTGTCACTCCTGTAGTCAGAACTGTGCCTCCCTCTCCTTCCTCCACCTTTCTTCTGTGACCTACCTGTCTTTGCTGACCTACAACATATGCTGGTGAGCCAGGCCTTAAGGAAACTGGCCATCCCATTTGGCTCAGTCTTACCAGCAAGCAAGAGTCCTGCCCCAGATCCTCCCCTAATGCTGAATACTGGGCTTGTGTTTGCTTTAGTCTCTATTGATGAGATCAAATCAAGCTGTGCTCCGATCAGAGGTTCTCAGGCTGCTAGCAAGAGAATAGTGATCAGGATGGCCTCTTTCTCTCTTGAGCTGAAACTCTCGACTTCTCAGCCCTCTGGTGAAGTTCTGCTCATGGAAGTCACCCTTGGCTATTCGGTGCATGCACCTGCCCTGCCCCGTTCCCTCCCATTCAGCCCCATTCCTGCCCTATTGGCGCGTGTCTGAGTTTATTTCTCTCTGTTTAAATCGTGCGTTTGCCTGTCTTTCACAGATTTCTCCATGTCTCCTCAACAAACTGGAGCTAAATAGTGGGGAGCAGACCAAAGCCCTGAACCAGTTAGAGAGGGTTCTACTGTTTAAGAACCTCAAGGTCTCTCTCCCTCTCCCTCTCCTTTCCCCCTTTTTATTTATTTATTTGGGTTTTTTTGTTTTTTGTTTTTGTTTTTGTTTTTTATGTAACACTGGGTCCCATTTCTGTTGTTCAAAGCACAACTTACCCACTTGAGTAACACAGCTTGGCTTTTGAAGAGTTGCATGCATTTGTAGCTTTGCAGTGCTGGGAATTCTGGGATTTCTGCTTGCTTGGAGGCCAAATTAAGTCTTGAACACTGCATAATAAGCCTAGAGAGCCTGAGTCCTGCTGTCATCTTGTAGGGAGGGTTAAGACCCACCATTTCAGCCAGGCGGTGGTGGTGCAGGCCTTGAATCCCAGCACTTGGGAGGCAGAGAAGGCAGATTGCTGAGTTTAAGGCCAGCCTGGTCTACAAAGCGAGTCCAGGACAGCCAGGGCTACACAGAGAAACCCTGTCTCGAAAAACCAAAAGACCCACCACTTCTAGGGAAACTACAGAAACCTCAAGCAAGAGCCTTCCTGCTCCCCTCCCCTGTCTCAGAGTTGGTGGAGAGAGCTTGAGCACAGTCCCTGAGTAGCTCTGGGCGCCTGGCTTGTTGGTGGGAAGGAGGCTCACTCTGTGAGGGTCTTCTACATTTTGGATACAGGAAAGGGATCATTGCAAGGGTCAGATCTCTAGATTGATAGAAATGAATTAGGGACCGGGACAGCCCAGGACACTGGAAATTGTCTACAGTCTGTAAAAAATACCTTCTGTCCTTTAAAATTCAAGGTGTAGGTGAGTTTAGGGGAAGGGTATAAGCTAAAGGTTACCTGAGGGATGTTTAGGTTTTCCATCATCAGAGTGTGAGTGCCAGCCAGAGGTGTGCATTCCTGCCACTGAAGAGAAACTAAGTCTGCGTGAATGTTCCCTGGCTAGGGGTGTGTCTCTATCCTGTTTGATTGCATTGTCTCCAGTTGTGTGCTTGCATAGTTACCAGTTTCAGCTCTCTTTGGTAACTGGCCCGCATGTTGCTATGATTGTTAGCCTAAGACCTGTGCTATTTTTATAAAGCTGCTGTTGTCTTTTGAAATATAGAATCGTATAGATGAGGTGGTTTAGGGTTCTGTGGACACCTGCCACCTACCATGCACCTTAGAGCCTTAGGACAGGGAACATAGCAACAGTGAGACCTTGTGAAAACTGCCAGCCTTCAGGCTCCTGGACCAGTCAGAAGGCCAGGAGCACTCACTGAAGCAACCTGGTTGGAGCTAGCGTTGCAGAATGTAGTAGAAGAGAGGAAATGCCGATTGCTGTATGTTTGACTGTATGGAAAGGATGTCCGTTACTGCCTGTCATTCTTAGTAGAGGTGGGCTTAATACAGTGGAGCCTCCTGGGAAGGAGAGCTGTCTCATAAGCCGTTAGTTTTTGGACTTTTCGGACCTTAGTGACTAATGACCAGTAAAGCCAGATGGTCCTTGTTTTCTCTCATTGATCCTTTGGGTTTTTTGCCCTTTTTGGCTTATTCTTCTCCCAGATCAGTTTTTATACCATGAGCGGGACCTACCTGAACTCCAAGGTTACTTCCTAACAAGAGCATCCTTCTGGTTCCTGTTTGGTCACAGAAGCTCGGTTTTAGGCTTATGGCTGCAGGTGTTTTAGAGATGGAGGAACAAGAGTATGAACCCAATGAGAAGCTGGTGCTGTGTTAAGAACTGAGAGAAACTGTTTGGTTCCTCCTTCATTAGGGGGAGGTTTGGGGAAGGAAGGAAGGATTACCTTAGCAGGTGACCAGAGGCTATCAAAGCTTTCAGAGTGAGGGAGCTTGAAGAAAGAACTTGATCTCCAAATACCAGAAGAAATTGAATAGATCTTTAGAATTGCATCTAGGGGTACAGCTCTGTTGCAGGAGTCCTTGCCTAGCACATACAAAGCCTCAACACCATGTAAGTGGAGTGTGGGGACACATGCCTGCAATCCCAGGACTTGGGAGGTAGAAGCAGAACATAAAAGCTCAAGGTCATTTAACATAGTTAAATGAAATTTTAAAAAAATGTATCTAGGAAGAACAACTGTAAGAAGAACAAGAGATTTTATTACTGTATCAAAATTGGGAATAGCAGCATACCATGGCCCTCTGTTCTTCACAAAGAAATTGGACTGCCACTCTTTTCTCTAAAAAATTAACTTGTGACCATCCATTTTAATGCAAAAATTCCAGGAAAAGAGTTGTCCTTACAGCCTTAAGACCCAGCCCATGCCTTAGTGAGAAAGTTTTGAAGCTAGACAGGAAGGGTCGGGTATTCATAGCTGGGCAAGCACTAGAACTAGCAGCTGCCCTGCAGTGTGACTGTGGAGGAAAGTCAGCCCACAGGTCTGTGGCTGAGTTCGGGCAAAGCCTGCCCTTAGCGTTTCAGTTAGAGGCTTATGCATCATGAACAGCACTGGGGACCCAAGAAGCAGAGTGAGAAGTGTGACAGCTGGCTATATCAATGACTAGTCCAAAAGCAGACTGTTACCTGCCATGTGTAGACCACCTTGCCACTCCAAAAAGCCACAAATGTAGAGGCCTAGCTATCTAATCTAATGCTTTGGACTATTTAATGCCGATGTGAGGAATAGCTGTTTGCTAGAGCCCAGAGGACTCAGTGATGGGCTGTCTCTAGGAATAAGCACTCATTGTGTCTGGATACTAATGATATATGGTCTTTCCAGCTGAAAATGAGAGCAGGAGGCATGAGTGACTCATCCAAATGGAAAAAACAGAAAAGATCCCCTCGGCCTCCACGTCATACAACCAAAGTGATACCAGGCTCAGAGCAGCCCAGCCCAAATGGAGCCACCTTAGCCTCTAACTTGACTGGTGAGTGCCCTGGTTGCTTCTCATTAAAACACATAGAGAAAATCCTTTCATTTTCAGGGATTTGAAGTGGAAAGTCAGTCAACTGAGGGGCTTTGGTCTTTCTGCAGAGAACAGAAAGGGAAACTCCAAATCAAATCAAACTCTGACCACTTAGTGACCCTACACTAAATGACTTCAGTTTGCTCCCTTTTCACAGAGATTCTCACTACTCTAGAGGCATTTATAGATAAGCATCCAGAGCCAGGCATAGTGGGGCACGCTTTTAATCCCAGCACTTGGGAGGCAGAGGCAGGTAGATCTCTGTGAGTTCGAGGCCAGCCTGGTCATCAAAGCGAGTCCAGAACAGCCAAGGCTACACAGAGAGACCCTGTCTTGAAAAACCAAGATAGAGAGGGTGTGGTGGTGCACGCCTTTAATCCCAGCACTCAGGAGGCAGAGGCAGGTGGAGCACTGTGAGTTTGAGGCCAACCTGGTCTACAAAGTGAGTCCAGGACAGCCAAGATAACATAGAGAACCCTAGTCTTGAAAAACCAAAAAAATTAAATTAAATTAAATTTAAAAAGTAAAAAACCAAGAGGATGCTTTATTCACAGGGCCTCTCTTCACCTTAAAGTTTCATTCTTTCTTTGTCAGGTGGCATGCCTTTCATTGATGTGCCCACATCCATCTCCTCGGCAAGTTCAGAAGCTGCCTCAGCAGTGGTCAGTCCCTGTACAGATAGCGGCCTGGAATTATCCTCCCAGACCACCTCCAAGGAGGACCTCACTGACCTGGAGCAAGCTGGCTCCCCTAGGGAAATCATAGCCACAGAGCCTGGGAGCAATGAGACAGGAGTTTCTGATCATCTCGACCCTCAGGTATTTTTAAAGGCCCCTCTACAGTCTATCACTGTAGGGACTGACTTGTTCTTTTGGGCTTTCTACATAAGCCTTGGATAAGAAGGTTGGCCTGAGCATGGTGGTACACGCCTTTAATCCCAGCACTTGGGAGGCAGAGCCAAGTGGATCTCTGTGAGTTCAAGGCCAGCCTGGTCTACAGAGTACGTTCCAGGACAGCCAAGGCTACCCTGTCTTTAAAAAAAAGAAGAAGAAGAAAGAAGGTTGGGATAGGGAGTTCTTCTCTGTTTCCCAGAATTATTTTTGCTGCCTAGAAAACACATAGTATGACTTCCTGTGAAAAGGAGTTCATGAGATTTATCAATGTCAATATAGGTAGTATCTGACAAAAGGGAGGGGCATAGCTTTTACAGGAAGGTAATCATCTAACTCCCAAGATTATGAGAGCTTTTGCACCTGTAGAGATCAGTGGTGCGTCAGATCACCCTGGGCCATCTTATCTTCACTCATGTAGTTGCGCAGCTTGGAAGCCGTACACTTCAAGGGAATAAATTCTAACTTGTTTTTGTCTCATTTCTGTTCCTGTGTCTGACTGCTGCTGGTCATAGCAGGAAGGGGCACAAGTGGAAAAGGCCCAGTCGGCATCAGTGGAGTCGATCCCTGAAGTGTTAGAGGAGTGCACATCCCCTGCTGACCACTCTGACTCTGCCTCTGTCCACGACATGGACTATGTCAATCCTCGGGGCGTGCGCTTTACCCAGTCCTCCCAGAAGGAAGGTAGGTACTCTCTGGAAAGCTCTGCCCATTCATCTACCCCATCATGCCAGAAAAACTGTCTGAGCCTAGAGCACCTGTAAGAAGGTGACTAGCACCTGTGAGTCTAGTTTCTAGACAGGAAATGGAGTCAAGCCATAAAACTATTGTCATGGATGGAACTTTGCCCTAAGTCAGTCAGAGAAGGAGTAGAGAGACTGTAGGAAGAAAGAGGGAATGGTGTAAAGCGCAGGACTCTTAAAGTCCTTGATTCTGATTTCATCCATTAAGAGATGAGTAGCAGATCCTTTCCTTCAAGGAAATTAATTTCCTGAAATTGCCACATATAAGGGCTAGAAGATGGCTCAGTGGGTGAGGTTGCTTCTCCTCAAGCATGAGGACCTGAATTCAAATCTCTGGTACCATGTAGAGAGCCAGGCATGGCTGCATATGCTGTGACCCCAGCACTGGGGTTGGCAGATGTGTAAGTCTGCAGAGTGTGCTGGGACAGTTTCTAGGTCAGGGAGAGACCTGTTTATGACAATCAGACAGCAATAAGAGGAGGACATCTGACATTTCTGTTGTGACTTCCATATATACATGCTCAGGCACATATACCTGCACACCACACCACACCTGCACATGCATGCAGCACACGTGTATGCACCAGAGACACACAGAGCTTTTGCCACAGGTAACATAGATCCATGTGTTATCGAGCAGCTGGGATATGTCTCTTCCCACCTTTTCAGGTACAGCTTTGGTTCCTTATGGTCTTCCTTGCATCCGTGAGCTCTTCCGCTTCCTCATTTCCCTCACAAATCCACATGACCGCCATAACTCAGAGGTTATGATCCACATGGGACTGCATTTGCTGACTGTGGCTCTTGAGTCAGCCCCTGTAGCCCAGTGCCAGACCCTCTTGGGTCTCATCAAGGATGAGATGTGTCGACACTTATTCCAGGTAAGAATAGAATGCCCAGAGACCTTGGTGGTTTATGAGACTGAGAAGCCAGGAGAACACTGTGACTACTGATCCTAAGAAACCACCTCCCTTTCAGTTGGCCAGAAGTTACAATTAGGGTTCCAGTGACTCTCCAAGGACTTAAGGAAGCAATGGCTAAATCGGTGTGGTGGTGCATGCCTATAATCCAGCTTGGGGGAGAGAGGCAGGAAGATAAGGGATTTAAGGTCATTCTCGACTATCTAATGAGGTCAAGACCAGTCTGAACTCCATGAGACCCTCTCTCAGAAAAACAAAAACAGGCCAGCACAACAGCTTTGTGGGCAAAAGAATATACCATTAAGCCTGGCGTGCTGGGACCTAGAAGCTGCACAGAAAGGAACAACTCCCATGTGTTGTACCTTTTCATGTGTGTCCTTGCTCCCCCTCCTACTCACAAATAAATAAATGTAAAACAGAGTTTTTATTATTATTATTATTATTATTATTATTATTATTATTATTATTATTATTATTAATGCAAACAACAGGGGAAAAAAGTTCGCTCAGAACACAGGCCTTCTATGGCAGCCTCACTAGTCTGCTATCTTAGAAACCTCATGGCTTCTCACTCTCTGACCCCAGCTACTCAGCGTGGAGCGACTGAACCTGTATGCTGCTTCTCTGCGAGTGTGCTTCTTACTCTTTGAGAGCATGCGGGAGCACCTCAAGTTCCAGTTAGAGGTAAGCTTCTTGACCTTGGAAGTGAAACAAAACCAGGCAACTACATGGCATTATCAATGGGCCAGCTCAATCACTCATGTGGCAGAGATAGGTTTGTTGTTGTTTTGGTTTGGTTTTTTTCGAGACGGGTTTTTGTGTTGTCCTGGCTGTCCTGGACTCACATTGTAAACCAGACTGGCCTCGAACTCAGAGAGATCCACCTGCCTCTGCCTCCCTGAGTGCTGGGATTAAAAATGTCCACCACCACGCCAGGCTGAGATAGATTTCTAGAAATTTTTATTTATTATTCTCTCACACAATACATCCCAAACACAGCTTCCCTTTCCTCCACTCCTTTCAATATCTGCCCCCCACCTCACCTCTCCCCCAGATCTACCCTCCTCATCTCCTCACCCCTATCTCACTCAGGAAAGAGCAGGCCTCCCAGGGATACCAGCTCAACATGGGACAAAATATAATAAAAGCAGGCACAAGGCTAGGCAAGACAACTCAGTAGGAGAGAAAGGGTCCCAAAAGCAGACTGCTACTGTCAGGGTGATTCCAAAAAATACCAAGCCAACAACCATGACACCACCATGGTGGGGGGGGGGGGGCGGTTGCTGGTGTGAGATTATTTCCTGTGTTTCATGGGTGTAGTTAACCTTCTTGGGTTGGAGTTTTTCTTCTAATGCCTTTTACAGGGCTGGATTTGTAGGTAGATATTGTTTCAATTTGACTTTATCTGGACTATAATATTTTCTTCATCTATGGTGATTGAGAGTTTTTCTGGGCATAGTAGTCTGGGCTGGCATCTGTGGCCTCTTAGTGTCCGCAGGACATTTGTACAGGCCCTTCTGGCTTTGAGAGTCTCCATTGGGAAGTCAGGCATAGTTCTAATAGGGCTACCTTCATATGTTACTTTCTCTTTCCCCTTGCAGTTTTTAATATTCTTCTTTTGTTCTTTATGTTTAGTGTTTTCATCATTATGTAGTAAGGGGACTTTCCTTTCTGGACCCATCTATTTGGTGTTGTGTATGCTTCTTGTACCTTTATAGGTATCTTCTTCTTTAGGTTAGAAATATTTTCTTCTATGAATTTGTTGAAAATATTTTCTGGGCCTTTGAGCTGGGATTCTTATCCTTTCTGTATTCCTATTATTCTTAGGTTTGGTCTTTTCATAGTGTCTCAGATTTCCTGGACGGTTTATGCCAAGAGTTTTATAATTTAACATTTTTTTTACCAATGTATCTATTTTTTCTATCACCTGAGATTCTCTCTTCCATCTCTTGAATTCTGTTGGTGAAACTTGCCTCTGTAATTCCTATTTGCTTACCTAGATTTTTCACCTCTAGAATTTCTTCAGTTTGTGTTTTCTTTATTGGTTTCATTTTTATTTTCAGGTCTTGAATGATTTTATGTGTTTTTTTCAACTTTTTTTCCCTTGGGTTTCTTTAATGGATTTATTCATTTTCTCTAATTTTTTGTCTTTTCCTTGATTTCTGTAAGGGATTTACTCATTTTCTCATTAAGGATACTAACCTTCATAAAGTTGGTTTTAAGATCTTTTTCTTGTTTTCCAGCTGTGTTGAAATATTCAGGATATGCTATAATAAGTAGTATAGCTGGGCTCTGGTGGTGACATATTGCCCTGGCTGTTGCTGATTTGTTCTTACACTGGTATCTAGACATCTGAGTTTAGGGTGATTATAGATCTAGGTGCCTATTTCTGAGTTGTCTTTGTTGGATGGGTGTTTTGTTTCTTGGTTTCCTTTCAGGTTTTCTGGCCAGAGTGGTCTGTGGTTGAGCAGGGGCGGGTCCCACCATATTTGTGGGCTGGACTTCTGGCAGCAGACATGGCCTCTGGTCAAGCAGGGGACATTCTGCCCAATTTGGGGCCTGGGACACTGTGAGAGGTGGGGAATGGGGATAGGATGGGGGACATCAAGAGAGTTGATGGGCAGGGTCCAAAGGTAGGCAGCCTACCTGGACTTTTGGTGGCCAAAGTGGTCTCTGGTCAAGCAGGCCATCTCTGCCCAGGTTGGGAGCTGGGATACCACAATAGGGGGCGGGGATGGATTGGGAATAGGGCACTGAGAGAGTGGGGTGGTCTATCTCTAGAGGTAGATTTATAGCTTCCTGCAGAAGGTATTTTTAGCCTCCATATTTTGTGTCAGGGCCTAGCGTCCATAGTAGAAGAGTTAGGTAATGTAGGAGAACCCTTAACTGGGCATGACAGCTCACGCCAGCAATCCAAGCACTTAGGAGGCTGGGCCAAGAGGATTGTTGTGAGTTGAAGGCCAGCCTGGGCTATAGAACAAAACTGTCTCAAGGGCATGATGGGGTGGGGTGAAATCCAAATGTAAGGACTAGCTAGTAATCTCACCTCAGCTTTTCTGCCGAGGAGTTCTTAATAAATCAAAGCCAGCATTTCTGCTAAATTGCCAAAAAGAAGTCTAAATAAGATTGGGGTAGGTCCTCTGGACAGCATGCGAGTGAGCGCGCGTGCACACACACACACACACACACACACACACACACACACACACACACACACCAGGCAACTTCCTTGTGACTAGGAGTAAGAATAAGAGCCTTATTGAAGACAAAGAGGGGACTATATTATTGAGGAAAGAGGATCCTTTGGAGTCTCTCAATGCATGCATCCTGAGTGGGCTTTTGCCTGTTGTTGAGTGTTGTTCCTGTCCAATTTTCTCTTCGTATCTTTTCCCCACCACCCATATTGCTGGGTTGTTGTTGACAGATGTACATCAAAAAGCTCATGGAGATCATTACTGTTGAAAACCCCAAGATGCCTTATGAGATGAAGGAGATGGCGCTGGAGGCTATTGTGCAGCTCTGGCACATCCCCAGCTTTGTCACTGAGCTCTACATCAACTACGATTGTGACTACTACTGCTCCAACCTCTTTGAAGACCTCACTAAGCTGCTGTCCAAGGTGCTGAGCACTATTACTGGCCTCTAGGAACTATCAAGGAAGGAAATCTCCCAGATGGTAGTGATGATGGTCACAGAGAAAGAGGGGTGCACTTCAGGTGGGGAATAGGAAGGACAAAAGCCTTTTGTACGGGTAGTGGAGAAGGCATGAGGTTTTGAGTTCTGGAAAAATAACTAGGTGAAGTATATTCTAACCTCAATTCTAATAGATCTGTTTTCTTCCCAGAATGCCTTTCCTGTGTCTGGTCAGCTTTACACAACACACCTACTGTCCCTTGATGCCCTGTTGACAGTTATTGATAGTACTGAGGCTCACTGTCAGGCCAAAGTCCTCAACACCCTCACCCAGCAAGAGAAGAAAGAGACAGCCAGACCTGGCTGTGAGGCCATGGATAGCATCCGGGAAACTAACAGTAGTGAGAAGCATCTCTTACTGTTCTCTCTCTCTCTCTCTCTCTCTCTCTCTCTCTCTCTCTCTCTCTCTCTCTCCCTCCCTCCCTCCCTCCCTCTCTCTCGCTTTCCTTTTCTTTCCTTTCCTCTCCTCCCTTGACTTTCTTACTTTGTGTTGACTTTGTCCTGTCAGAGCTGCTGCCCATATAAGAGCATGTAGCTCTTTTTGGCTTAGGACTCAATCTCTTCTTTAATACTGCTTGACTTCCTACCCACAAGTCTTCTTATCTTTTCCTGTTACCAGCTGAGAGAGCAGCCAGTGATGCGAAAGCCCCAGGCGTGGCCCCAGATGCCTTGGGCCTTCATTTTCCAAGTGGAGGATGGTTGTCAGCAGAACATGGGAAGCCAGGATGCAATGATCTGGAGGAAGCTGGTGACTCTGGGCGTGGGTATCAAGTGTCCGTGATTCTAATCCCCTTCAACTAGAGGGCTAGAGAGAAGCAGAAGTGGGAGGTGCAGGGACACAGAATGGCCTAAGGCCATATCTGAGAGAGACCTAGCACTTCACCTTGTTTTAAACCCCAGAGAAAGAAAGAAAAACTATTAGAGCCCTATAAGGTAGGAGACTGAAGACAAGAACATTTATGAGATTGCTCCCTTTTGCTGGGGTATCAGCATCAGTAACCTTGCAAAGATCTTAGAGATTTTCCTTCTTCTTCCATCCTAGTTGACAAAAAGTTTACCAGAAAGCCGCCTCGATTTTCCTGTCTTCTGCCAGAGCCACGGGAACTGATTGAAATTAAGAACAAAAAAAAGGTACCTGCATATCTGTGTTCCCCATTGTGTTGAGTGTCTGCCCACCCTCTGTAGAGCTGGTCTCTGCTTTAGAGAATGAGGGTGAGGGTGCTTTGAGCTGCTCCTTATACAGCTCCCAAGGCACATCGGGAGGTTTCTGGGACTGCACAATTCTCCTTCTCCTTGAAAAGCCTTTCCTTCACCCAAGCAAAGCTACTCCAGCTAACAGCCAACTACTCCTAGCTGTGCTGACAGAAGCTCTGGAAGCTGCTGTCACTTGGGCCAGCAAAGGTTATTGATAATCTCCATGTCCAGCATAGTGATTGGTAATAAAAAAGGGAACTGATATTTATTCTGGCACTTTAGTAAAGTCCAAATAATTGTTTGTTTATTTTTTTTTTCTTCAGTTGGAAAAACAAGAAAATTCTAATCATTACTGCCCTTCTTTTTTGTTGTTATTGTTGGTGGTGGTGGTTTGGCTTGGTTTTTTGAGACAGGGTTTCTTTGTAGCCTTTGGCTGTCCTGGACTCACTTTGTAGACCAGGCTGGCCTTGAACTCACAGAATTCCACCTGCCTCTGCCTCCTGAGTGCCGGGATTACCAGTGTGTGCCACCATGCCCAGCCTTAACCCTCCTTACTTTTTTCTTTGTCTTTTTCCCCTTTCCCAGCAGCAGCAGGTATCAGTTGTAAATATTAGGGTCAGGATATTTTTGGTTTTTCTAACATAAAAACTTGTAGTTAATCCTTTCTTCCTCTTTATTGTCAGATACATGTGTTTGGTTGCAGGTCTGTGACTAGATGTACAGGGACCAAAGAAATCAGTTAGTCTGCTTTGTCCTTCAAACCCAGGACCTTAAAAGCAAGGCAATCTGCAAAGGAAAAGTGTCTCAACTTGGCCATGACATAGAGGTGACTGACTGTAGAAGCCTGAGGTGGCTCTGAGACTGAAGAGAAGGCCTCGCTAATCAGCTTCCTCTCCATCTCCCTGGTCTCTCCTGAGAGAAGTGGAGACTGCCCTATGTATCTGTAGCCCTTGGGGAGGAGTGGGAAGAAGCTCCCTAAACACTGCCAGTGAGATAGGAAAACAGGAAAGCTAAGGCCAGTACCACCCATTCATAGCTGTGGAGCCCACAGAACCATGTCCAAAGAGCTCATTGGGTGAACAGCCATAGGCTGTGACAGTGTGGCCTACCCTGCCTGACTTAAGGGTACAGCAATTTCTGATACCTCTAGTCTTTGTCTTCTAGCTGCTGATCACTGGTACAGAGCAGTTCAACCAAAAACCAAAGAAAGGGATCCAGTTTCTACAGGAGAAAGGCCTCCTCACCATCCCAATGGATAACACAGAGGTAGCCCAGTGGCTCCGAGAAAACCCTCGGTTAGACAAGAAAATGATTGGAGAGTTTGTGAGTGACCGCAAAAACATGGACCTGTTGGAGAGTTTTGTGAGGTGAGGAAGGAATAGCAGTGGGGATTGGGATGTCACTCAGCAATGGCCCACTCCTTGAGCATGCATGAGCCTCACAAAAAAGAAAGATGAATGGGGGCAGTGCAGGGGAAGGAAAAAAGGAAGAAGAAATGTCTGTGGGGGCAAAGCATGCTTCCCTCAAAGGAAGTCTCTGCTGCTTCTTGCTGGTGAGCAGCTCACATATGATATTATATCTGCTGGAACAGAAAGGGAGGGCCTCAGGCTTTAGGAGCCCCTCCTGCCTGCCAATGGAAAGCATTTGCAGAGTAGGCTAGAGCGGGGTTCTGAGGGGTGAGGTGCTAAAGTGGCAAGTGCTAAGGTCAGGGATCTTGTTGAAAATAACTCGGATATACCACTCCTTTGTCAGAGCCCTCGCCCTCCTCTATTCCACTGAGAGAAAGCTGTGAAGGCCATACCTCCAGCGCCTTCATGCTGTTTCCTGTCTCTGTAGCACCTTCAGCTTCCAGGGCCTGCGGCTTGATGAAGCCCTTCGACTCTACCTGGAAGCCTTCCGTTTGCCCGGGGAAGCACCAGTTATTCACAGGTTGCTGGAGGCATTCACTGAGCACTGGAGGGTAAGTCTTGGTGTCAGAAACTGAGTCAAGGTTCCCTGATCAGTTTGAGGGCTTCTTTGTTCCCTCAGCTAAAAACCTCAGCTATTGCCTCCCAAGAAGATTGAGAGCCACACCGGGGGGCTTTCAAGGGAGCAGCTTCTGTTAAGAAATTGGCCATTTTCTGGGGTGGGTCCCCCCTTTTATACCAGTAGTTAGTCGTAGTGAGGATTTAGTTGGCTAGAAAAGGACATTGACATGATGGAGTCTTTGCTTTTTCAGAGTTGTAACGGCTCCCCATTTGCCAATAGCGATGCCTGCTTTGCCCTGGCCTATGCTGTCATCATGCTAAACACTGACCAGCATAACCACAATGTTCGCAAACAGAACGCACCCATGACCCTGGAGGTGAGCCTGGGTTCCAACCCAGACAGCAGACCCAATCAGCTTTGCAAGTACAGGAAAGATGCGGGAAATTCCAGGGTGTGTGGGAGACGGAGTTCTGTCATGGGAACCAGGGAGGGCTGACAATTGAGAAGCAGGACTGGGATGGAGAATTAATTGTTTCCAAAGTCCTATTTATCACAGACTTAAGGAGTTCCTTGGGTGCTATACAGCACTGACACAAGGGAAAACATACTGGCCTATCTCTAGGAGTTTCGCAAAAACCTAAAAGGTGTGAATGGAGGCAAGGACTTTGAGCAAGACACCCTGGAGGACATGTACCACGCCATCAAGTGAGTACACATGCAGAGTAGCGGGGTGTCTCTGTTAAGGAGAAACGCGGTGCTTCCTTTTCTTTTTTAGAGCCACACCCGTCAGGAATACTCACATGCCGCTTAGCTGGGTAGCCGCCTCTGCGACAGCTCATTCCTTGTTTAAAGAAGGCTGAACAATAGTGGGACTTCAGTATTCCAAGCTTAGAGTCCATACAAATTGGCTCTCTTGTGTTATGTGTTGAGATAGGGTAGTAGGGATTGAACCCAGGACTTCAAGTAGGCTAAGAATGTGTTTCATTGCAGAGCTACTTCTCCAGTCCAGAGTATTCTTAAGTGAGATATCATGACCCTGTTTCCTGAACCCAAATTACCTTGCTTCCCGGAGAGCTCACAGAATGTATTCTCTGGTTGAGAGAGATTGAGGTCAACACTAGAGGGTGAGGCTTGAATCGGAGACAGGACGCTTATTTATTTTGTTAATACCTTGAGATAGTCTCATTGAGCTCAAGATTGCCTCAGGTTTGCTATGTATCTGAGTCTGGCCTTGAACTTCTGACCTCTGTACCTCAGCTACCAAGTGTAGAATTATAGACAGATACTGCCCCGCTCCGTTTAGTTCCTTGTAAGTCAGGAAGAGTAAACGTTTATGCCCCACCCACAAAGAATATGAGATTTCAGTGCAGATCTGAAGGTTTGAGGTGGGACCTGGAGATTGTGGGTGCTTCTGTGCTCTCCCTGGCCCTAGTGCTGGGCTGGAAACAGATCACTTAGCTGCAGTTATGATGACTCACATGGATGCAAATGCCTGCATGGTGAGACCCCTTTTCTTAGTTTGGAAGCAGTGAGTTCTGAAGAGTGCAGCTAGTTCTTCCCTTCCTTTCTGACAGGAATGAGGAAATCGTGATGCCAGAGGAGCAGACAGGCCTGGTTCGTGAGAACTATGTGTGGAGTGTGCTTCTTCATCGAGGTGCTACTTCTGAGGGCGTATTCCTTCGCATACCTCCTGGCAGCTATGATCTTGACCTCTTCACTATGACCTGGGGCCCCACTATTGCTGCTCTCTCTTATGTCTTCGATAAAAGCCTCGAGGAGACCATCATCCAGAAAGCCATCTCAGGCTTCAGGTAGCCCAGCTTTGGCCTTGGTCTTCACATCTTGCTAAGTTACTGTGGGTTGCCCCTATGCCTCTTTGACTCCTGACTTACTTTGCTCAGGGTGGGATTTCTCCTGATTTTCTGGAGGGAGGCTGGAGCCTGGGAAATCTCAGCCTTAAACAGACTGGAGTTAAAAGTTTCTTTCTGTTACCCATTGGGCAAGAACTGATGGAAGGCTGCTTAGGAATTTGGGAGGGCTGAGTGGCCTTGTAGTGACTGTTTCTGTGATGGGGTGACATTACAGGAAGTGTGCCATGATCTCCGCCCACTATGGCCTCAGCGATGTGTTTGACAATCTCATCATCTCTCTGTGCAAATTCACAGCTCTAAGTAGTGAGGTGAGTTGGAGCAGGAACTATGTTTAGAGTCCCAAGGAAGAGTGAGCTTCAGCCTGTGGAGGCTACATCCACCATATCTACCCTCTGGAACAAACTTAGGCCATTTCTATCTTACAAGTTCTAGAGTGAGAATAGTGTCACTTTATGTAATGGGGTGGGGAAGAGAAAACACAGGAAGGACCTTCATCAGGTTGACCTTTCCCACTAATACTATAGAAAGACTTTCAGGGAGCCATGGGCTGAGACACCTGAAAGACTCCTTTTCCCAGACTTAACCAGCCCTGAGTCTCTTTCCATCCTCTTTTTTCAGTCTATTGAGAACCTGCCCAGTGTATTTGGAAGCAACCCTAAAGCCCACATTGCAGCCAAGACAGTATTCCATTTGGCCCATCGTCATGGTGACATCCTTCGGGAGGGCTGGAAGAATATCATGGAGGCTATGCTGCAGCTCTTCCGAGCCCAACTCTTACCCAAGGCTATGCTGGAGGTAATTCTCACTAGTGTCGAACATTAACAAGGCAAAGGCCCAGCCTCCTGTGCTGTGTGCAGAATAGCACTACACCTGGTGCATGCTCATTAGGAACACCTCACATAGAATACTACAGAGAGACGCTGTAAAGGAAGGGTGGCAGGACCACAATCGGTCACCTCTGAGATGGGGCACAGTAGTATATGGGCTGTCTACAGAGAGAAATCCAGAGGACTTTGCTTGAGCCAGGAAGCTGAGGAATGCAAATGACACACAGAAAGAAATGATTTTTTGGGGGGGGGGGGGGTTTGAGACAGGGTTTCTCTGTGTAGTCTTGGCTGTCCTGGACTTGCTTTGTAGACCAGGCTGGCCTCGAACTCACAGCGATCCGCCTGCCTCTGCCTCCCGAGTGCTGGGATTAAAGGCGTGTACCACCGCACCCGGCTGATTTATTTTTTTGAAGCAAGGTTTCACTAAGTTAACTAGGTTGGCCTTGAACTTACTATATAGCTCCTGTCTCAGCCTCCTCAGTGCTAAGATTCCAGGCATATTCCACCATGCCCAGATAATTTATATGTATGTACACCACATGCATAACTAGTCCCAACGGAGGCTAGAGGAGGGCAGCAGAGTCCCTGGAACTGGAGTTACAGATGATTGTTATCTACCACATCGGTGCTGGGAAGTAAACCCAGGTCCTCTGCAGTTGTAACAAGGGCTGTAACCACTGAGCCATCTTCCAGACCCCTAGAAATAAGTTATTCTTGTTCTGCTTTTTCCAGGTAGAAGATTTTGTGGATCCCAATGGCAAGATCTCTCTACAGCGGGAGGAGACACCATCAAACCGGTAAGGGCAGACCAGTGCCTGAGGGCCTTGGAGAGGAGGTAGTCAGGATGCTGGTGCTCACCAGGACGTGCATCCTTTTCCTACAGAGGGGAGTCAACAGTGCTTAGCTTTGTGAGCTGGCTCACACTGAGTGGGCCTGAACAGTCCAGTGTCCGGGGCCCATCTACAGAGAACCAAGAGGCCAAGAGAATGGCTTTGGACTGTATCAAGGTAACTGCCTGTCTGTCCTTCATGACAAACCCCAGACTCCTTCCTTCTAGAAAGATGTGGCCCTGTGAGCTGAAGGCTCGGGGACAGTTCGGCCCTCTCGCCTGCCTTTTGGAAATTCTCTTCCCTGTAGCCTTTGTTATAGAGCCCCTCCTCCTTGTGTCCCCTCTAGCAATGTGACCCAGAAAAAATGATGACAGAAAGCAAGTTCCTCCAGCTGGAATCACTGCAGGAGCTCATGAAGGTACAAGATGAGGAGGTCTGAGGAAGCAGCAGGGAAGCAGCAGGGTAGTGGTGTGGCCCTCAGTTTCTGTGGGACAGAGACGGTGGCCTGCTTCTCTTCCATTCCTACTTTCCCTGCTGGTGCCCTCTAGGCTCTGGTCTCGGTGACACCAGATGAAGAGACATATGATGAGGAAGATGCTGCTTTCTGTCTGGAGATGCTGCTGAGGATCGTGTTGGAGAACAGGTAGGAGAGGGCAGGTGAGGGCATTCTTCAGACAGACCCCAGACTGAGCTTGTGCCGAAAGGCTGAAAGCCGGCTTGATGAGTGGCCTCTGGGAGCGAAAAACAAGCGAAGCTATGAGCAGCAGGGGGAGCTTGTGCTTGGCTGTTTAGTGCATAATGCCAGTCAGTGAACTATGAAAGGCCTAGGAGACTTACTACCCAGTGGCCTGTCCAGTTGAGACTGTCCTTACCCTTTGTGATTTTTAGGGACCGTGTGGGCTGTGTATGGCAGACTGTTCGAGATCATCTATACCACCTGTGTGTTCAGGCACATGATTTCTGCTTCCTTGTGGAGCGAGCAGTGGTAGGGCTGCTACGCCTAGCCATCCGCCTGCTCCGGAGAGAAGAGATTAGTGGCCAGGTAAGTATGTGCATATAGGAGGGTGGGCAAGTGTGCAAGGACTAAGGCCACAGTGTCAGCTATGGATATGGCCTAAGGCAGAAAGTACATTTTGTAGCCCGGTGGCTAAGCTGAGGGCTAGTACAGTCTAACAGGAGGCACTGAGCCTGGAATGACCTTAGACATTAGCTAGTAGCACCTGTCTTGGCTCCTTGAAGTCTGCTTTATAGAGTTGGACTGCTGCTGTCTTTCAGTCTTGTTTCTGGGTTCCTGTTCTGTGTGTGTGTAGGGGGCAGTTTCTTATTCTTACATTTAGAACCCTAAAGGTAAGCTCTCAGGGTTCAAGTATGGAAGCAATCACTAAGCAGCAATTAGGTTCAACAGTCCCAAGACTTGAGGTTTGAACACAAAAGCCATATTTATAGATGATATATATGATGAACATACGGAAGTGGAAATTAACAGCCACATGGCGGCTCCAACTATCCACACTCTATTCCAGGAGGTCCAATGCTCTCTCTGACCTCTGCAGGCTCCAGGCTGCATATGCTGCATATACATGCATGTAGGCAAGATACATAAAAGGAGGAGCCTGGGTGGTGGTTTTGCATTAATCCCAGCACTCAGGGAGGCAGAGGCAGGTAGATCTCTGAGTTCAAGGCCAGCCTGGTCTACAGAGTGAGTCCAGGACAGCCAGGGATACACAGAGAAACACCCTTCCCCCCCCCTCAAAAAAAAGAAAAACTAGAAAATGCAGATGGGCATAGTGGCAAGTACCTTTAATCCCAGCACTCAGAAATCAGAGGTGGGCAGATCTCTGCAAATTCCAAGCCAGCTAGGGTTACATAGTGAGACCCTCTCTTAAAAAAATAAATACATTACAAAATGTCAATCAAAGACCCCTAAATCAAGAAGCCATACGTGGGATTAGAAGATTCAACACAATTAAGATGTCAATTCTTCCTTCAGTAGAAATGTAATGCAGGTTTCTATAACTATCCCAGCAAAGATGTTGGTGGACATAGAAAAGCTTATTCTAAAATTTAGAATGAAAGGCACAGGCCCTACAATAGCCAAACATTTTGACAATGAATTGGGAATAATCTACTTTGTTTGTTATTGTTGTGTTACATTTTTATTTCTTTTTCATGCATGAGTAAGGATGTATGTGTGCACACATATGTACAACAGGTGCACATGTGGAAGGCAGAAGACAACATGCAATCCTAGGATTTGAACTCAAGTTTTCAGGCTTGGCAGCAAGTGCCTTTGCCCACTTAGCCATCTCACCAATCTGGGTTTGGATTCAGTCTCACTCTGTAGCCCTGGCTTGACTGGTTATTTTGACTGAGGGTCATTAGACCTCAGGATAACCTCATAATCTTCCTGCTTCCATCTCCCTAAACTGGGATCACAGCTGTGCACCCCATACTCTGCCACTCTAGCCAGTATTGAACTTCATGGTAGGTCCTATTAGTAGGATTGGAGCCTAGAGAGATGTCTCCAAGGATAAGAGCACTGGTTCCTCTACCAATGGACTCTTGACTGGACCTTCAGCACCAGTGCAGTAGCAAGTGACCCTCTGGAACTCCCAATTCCAGGCATCTGATGCCTTCTTCTGGCCTCCATGGATAGTGCATTGGTATACATACATACATACATACAGTCAATAATGTAAGCAAAATACCCATACACATAAATAAATCTTAAATTATGTAGTGTTGGTGAAGAAATAGATGATCCAGAAGTAGACTCACACAAATATTTTCAACTGAATGGGTTTTGGTTGTTGTTTTTACTTTGGGTGTGGTGTTTGAGTAGGAACGGCCTGCACAGACTCGTGTGTGAATGCTTGGCCCATGGGGAGTGGCACTATTAGGAGCTGTGGCCTTGTTGCAACACGTGTAGCTTTGTTGAAGGAGATGTGTCACTGTGGGACAAGTTTTGAAGTCTCAGCAGTTGAGGCCAGTTCACTTTCAGCTGCCTGCCTATCTCATGTCTATCCCATGTCTATCCCATGTCCAGCACCATGTCAGCCTGCATGTCATCATGCTTCCCACCATGAGGATAATGAACTAAGCCTGAAACTATAAGCCAGCTCCAATTAAATGTTTTCCTTTATAAGAGTTGCCACGGTCATGGTGTCTCTTCACAAAAAAACAGTGGGTTTTGTTTTTTGAGACAAGATCTTTTTATGTAGCCCAACATAGCCATCTTCCTATCTTAGTCTCCCAAGTGAACTTTGACTTAAACATTTATTTTGTAGAAAACTTAAACAGATGATAAATGTAAGTACATAATGAAGGGGCTGGAGAAATGGCTCAGTAATAGAATACACTCGCTGTCTTGCAGAGGCCTTGGGTTTGGCTCCCAGCACCACGTAGTGGCTCACAACCTGCTGTAACTCTAGCTCCAGAGGATATGGTGCCTTCTTCTGATCTCCGTGGGCAGCAGGCGTGTTCATGGCACACATAGCATACAGACAGCCAAAACACTCATACACATGAGAAAATCTTAAGATCTAAAACTAAAGTTATTAGTTTATTACATTCTTCACTGTCTTTTTAAAAATCAAAGCTACCAGGCAGTGATGGCCCACACCTTTAATCCCAGCACTTGGGAGGCAGAGGCAGATGAATGTCTGGGTTCTGGGCCAGGCTGGTCTACAGAGTGAGTCCAGGACAGCCAGGGTTCACATAGAAATCCTGCCTCAGAAAGCAAAGCAAAACATGTCAAAAGCCTGAACACCTGCCCCCCCATCATGAGGACTTGGGCTCGTAACTCTCATTTCCGTCCTCATCACAGTCTAAAACGGGCTTATTTTGCTTATGTGCATGACCCTAAAGTCTTCTTTTTCCCTCAAGTGTCTACACACCAGCTTCAAAGTGAAGCATATAGAGAGATAAATGACGCTTCCTGCTCTTGTTACTGTACAAGCATCTGCAGTGACTAAAGAGCTTCGACAGCAACAGGAAGCAGAGAACACCTACTGCAAGACTGCCTGCCCCGCCCACACATGACTGCCCTTGAACTCACAGAGATCTACCTGCCTCTGCCTCCCCGAGTGCTGGGATTACAGGCATGCACCACTGGGCCCTGCTCCACAATACTTTTTGGGTTTTGTTTTTGTTTTTGTTTTTTAAAACAGAGTCACTTTATATAGCCTTGGCTGTCCTGAACTCACTTTGTAGGCCAGGCTGGCCTCAAACTCCACCTGCCTCTGCCTCCCAAGTGCTGGGATTAAAGGTGTGTGCCACCACAGCCCAACTTGCTTTTTTTTTTAAAACTTGATATTAGAGACACAATTCCTAAGAGGAAGGGTTGACAGATTAGACTTTATTAATGCTCAGAACTTTCAACCTATGAAAGCTTATTTGAGAAAGATGAAAAGGTAAGTTATAAAACAATAGACAATGTTTACAAATCATATATTTGAGAAAAGTCTAGTATCAAAGTGCAAAACATAGGTAAAAGATAGAAACATATTTCACAGATAATATCCAAATGGCCAATAAGTACATGAAATAGTATTAGCCTTTAGAAAAGTGCAAAAATAGCACATATTACAACGTACTTACCAGAAGAGCTAAAACTAAAAGTGATGATACCAAATGCTGGCAAGGGTACAGAGAGACTAGATTATTCATACATTTCTGGAGGAAATAAAAAATACAGTTACTCTATTGGCAGTTTATTATAAGACCTAATATCCATGTGCCATACAACCCAGAAATTACACTTTTGGGCATTTATCCAAGAAAAAACAGGCTTATTTTAGCGTTCAACCTGAAGCTGTGTTCATCAAAGCCAAAGTCTGAAGTCAGCCTTGATGACTTGCAGTAAGAGAGTAAACCACGGTACATACCTGCCACTTAACACAGCAGCCAGACGTGTAAAATGTGGAAGACCTCCGGGTAGGGAATCCAGTCCCAAACAATAATTCCATTTAGATAACATTTTGGGATCCACAGAGTTTGAAAAGTTGAGGACAGATTGCTAATTTTAGAAGTGGGGCAGAAGAGCTGGGCAGTGGTGGCGCACACCTTTAATCCCAGCACTTGGGAGGCAGAGGCAGGTGGATTGCTGTGAGTTCGAGGCCAGCCTGGACTACAAAGTGAGTCCAGGACAGCCAAGGTTAACACAGAGAAACTCTGTCTCAAAAAGAAAAAAAAAGAGAGAGAGAGAGAAAAGAAAAGAAAGGGGGCTGGAGAGATGGCTCAGTGGTTAAGAGCACCATCTACTCTTCCAGAGGTACTGAGTTCAATTCCCAGCAACCACATGGTGGCTCAACCATCTATCATAAGATCTGGTTCCTTCTTCTGGTGTGCAGGTGTACATGCAGGCAGAACATTGTATATGTAATAAATAAATCTTTAAAAAAAAGAAGAAGAAGAAAGAAAAAAGAAATGGGGCAGAGGAAAAGGATTGGAAAAGTGGCTATCAAGTGGCAGCATGGATCCCATGTTGTGAGACAGACAATCACCCACAGGTGATAAAATGTATAGACTCAGCACACACAGTGCACATATGAATCCAAGTAAGATTAGGGAAAGCTATGAAAACCAGCGGGCTATAGTGAGTTCTGTCTTTGTTGCCGTGTTATACTTAGTTCTGCCTCATGTCTTTTTATGTTTTGTTATAACTATACTAATAAAATGAATCATAGCCAAAGGTGTAGGTTAGCTGCAGCATGCTAACCTAATGCATGCAAGGCCCTGGGTTCAATTCTCAGTACTCCAAAAGAGAAAAAGACAAGACCAGACTAGCAACAGTTGAGTCTGAGCCAAACTCTCCCCACAAGCCTAAATGGCTAATGGAGATGATGAGTCAGGAAACTGTATCTATGTCCCTCCCACTTTCTGCTCCCCCTCCCACCCCAGGTCCTGCTCTCCCTGCGCATCTTATTACTGATGAAGCCCAGCGTGCTGTCCAGAGTCAGCCACCAGGTTGCATATGGGCTGCATGAGCTCCTCAAGACCAATGCCGCCAACATCCACTCGAGTGATGACTGGGCCACCCTCTTCACGTTGCTGGAGTGCATTGGCTCAGGCGTGAAGCCTCCAGATGCTCTACAGGCCACAGCCAGGGCTGATGCCCCTGATGCTGGTATGCCCTTCCCAGGGAGATAAACAGTTAGGATGCAGGGGTTGCTCTGGGAAAACAAAACGCAGGTCATTACGTTCAGCAGACTAAACACACCTGGTGTCTGCCATCTACATCCAGATCTTCCTGTGCTGGCCTGCATGAAGGCAGTTAAGCAGTGCAGAAGGCTATTAAGCCAAGTGTTACTGTAAAATGAAGCCCATTTTACAGCGGTATCTGTCCTTATGCTGCTACCTTTCCCTGACAGCTATTCTCACTGCTATCAGAAGCCCAAATTAGCTTCCTGTCCCATTTAGCCAAGAAAGTTGTCCAGGCCTCAACCCTTTGGCGACTGGGCCAAAACTCAGCCAGGCATGAGAGACGATGCTCGGCCTTGGCACCTTTCTCTGAGTCTGTTATCCGGTTCCATGTTCTCATGTCTCTGCTCTTACTCTGCTTTTTCCCTGCCTGGCTTAGGAGCACAGTCAGACAGTGAGCTCCCATCCTACCATCAAAATGATGTCAGCCTGGACAGAGGGTACACTTCCGACTCAGAAGTGTACACTGACCATGGCAGGCCTGGCAAGATACACCGAGCAGCCACAGGTGCTGACATGGTCAGCAGTGGTTGGTTACTGGTAAGTCTACTACCACGCTGGGCCCACAAGAAAAGTTCTGAGTTCTCAGAGGCGGTGACTGGCTTAGGGCAGGGCCCCAGCTTGTGTGGTGTGTATCTTACAGGTGGGGAAGGATGACATTGATAACTCCAAACCAGGAGCAGGACTCAGCAGGCCAGGCCCTTCACCCCTGGTCAATCAATACAGCCTCACAGTGGGCCTGGACCTGGGACCACATGACACGAAGTCCCTGCTTAAATGTGTGGAGTCGCTGTCCTTCATCGTTCGTGATGCTGCTCACATCACCCCCGACAACTTTGAACTCTGCGTTAAGACTCTCCGCATCTTTGTAGAGGCCAGTCTGAATGGTGGTGAGTCATCCCTGTTGAAGGGACAGTTGGGAGTGGTTCAGGTGGAGAGGGAAGAAAGCAGAGCATCTTTGCCCTCAGGTCATATGAATGTGACACAAGTCTTGCTCTGCTCAGGGTGCAAGTCCCAGGATAAACGTAGCAAGAGTCACAAATATGACAGCAAAGGGAACCGCTTCAAGAAAAAACCCAAGGAAGGCTCAATGCTTCGGCGGTCCCGAGCCTCCAACCAACATGCCACTCGGGGTGGACATAGTGATGAGGAGGAAGACGAAGGTGTGCCTGCCAGCTACCACACGGTGTCTTTACAGGTCAGTCAGGACGTAAGTATGGCACCCTTTACTTCTTTTCCTGCACCTGAGACTCAGAACCTGGGTGGGACCAGGGAAAGTCAGAGCTCAGAAGAAACACCCACTGTGCACTGCCTGTCCCCTCCACAGTGCTCCCCTTGCCTGCTTACAGTGCATTTGTTCGTTTGGAGATGGGGGTCTGTCTCACTCTATGGCTCTAGCTCACCTGGAACTCTTTGTGTAGAGCAGGCTGCTCTCAGACTCACAGATCTACCTGCCTCTGCCTCCCAAGTACTGGAATTTCAGGCATACACCATCACACCTGGCACTAAATTAAATTAGTATTCATTGGGCTCGGGATTTATCTGAGTGGTAGAGTTCTTGCCTAGCACATGGAAGACCCTGAGTTCAACTCCTAAAACTAATATGTATATTTAAAGTCTTCTTCATCTATTTAATACATAATAGGTAGCTCATGATACAAAATTCAGAAGATATAAAAGGATAGAATGATAGAATTGAGTTTCCATTCGTTCCTGTATCCAGCTACTAAGTTCTCTTACTAGAGGCAGCTACATCCCTAGCATAATAACTATTCTTCTGTCCAGGCTGACGAAAGTCTGGCTAGATAATTGGACAAACAGTTGCCTTCAGAGCAGCCATAGAAAGATGAAAGCGGGCAGGAGGGCTAGTCAGCAGTTACGAGGGCTTATTGCGCTTGCAGAGGCCAACAACCCAGCTGCATTCCTAGTGACCATATCAGGTTGCTGTAACTGCTTGTAACCCCAGTTCCAGGGACTCCAATGCCCTCTGGCCTCTGCAGGTACCTGTGTACACATGGTACACCTGAAGTCACACATGGGCATATCCACACATACACATAAATTTCTAAGAATAAGTTAATCAGGGCACTAGAGAGATGGCCCTGCAGTTAAGGACACTGACTGCTTTTCCAGAGGACCCAGATTCAGTTCCCAGCACCACATGGCAGCTCACAACCATCTGTAACTCCAGGCTCAGGGGCTCTGATGCCTTCTTCTAGCCTCTGTAGACACTGAATGTACCTGGTGCACACACATACATGCAGGCAAAATTCCCATACAGTATAAAATAATTAAATCTTTTTTTTTTTTTCCGAGACAAGGTTTCTCTGTGTAGCCCTGGCTGTCCTAGACTAGCTTTGTGGACCAGGCTGGTCTCAAACTCAGAGACCTGCCTGCCTCTGCCTCCCAAGTGCTGAGATTAAAGGTGTGCACCACCACTCCCGACTATAATTAAATCTTTTTAAAAAATAGAATAAATACACTTGGGAGGCAGATCTGAGTTCAAGGCTAGCCTAGTCTACAAAACTAGTTCCAAAAAGCTAGGGCTATGAAGAAAAATCCTGTCTTGAAAAAAAATTAACTAATTAATTTTTAACTGATTTTTTAAAAAGTTAAATCTGGCCTGAGCTAGGCAATGGTGGTGCACACCTTTAATCCCAGTACTTAGGAAGCAGAGACAGGTAGATCTCTGTGAGTTCGAGGCCAGGCTGGTCTACAGAGTCAGTTCTAGGACAGCCGTGGCTATACAAAGAAACCCTGTTTCAAAAAACCCAAAATAAAAAATAAATAAAATAGAGCCCAGTGTGGTGGCACATACCTTTAATCCCAGCACTTGGGAGGCAGAGGCAGGCAGATCACTGTGAGTTCGAGGCCAGCCTGGTCTATAAAGTGATTCTAGGACAGCCAAGGCTACACAGAGAAACCCTATTTCAAAAAACTAACTAAATAAATAAATAAAACAAATCTGGCCTGGCACTATTTCCCTTGAGACTGAGGCTTTGAGTTTTTATTTTTGCTTGCTTTCAGTTTTATTGTATGTGGGCACATGCACCATGGCACGAGTGTGACGGTCAGGGGACAGCTTTGTGGGTTGGTTCTCTCCTTTACCTGTGCTTAGATGCCAGGGTTAAGCTCGGGTGCCAGGCTTGCATAGCAGGCATTTAACTGCTAAGCCGTCTGTCTCACTAGCCCTGTTTGCTTTGTGTTTTGGGTTGCTTTTGTTTGTTTGGTTTGGTTTTTCAAGACCATATCTCTGTGTAGCTGTGGCTGTTCTGGAACTGTAAAATGAGATTAACAAGGGCAGTTGACATAACTCAGGTGAGAACTCAGGGAGATCATGGTGAAAGGAGAAAACCTGTTCCTACACGTGTTGTCACTCACACACACACATACACACACACACACACACACACACACACACACAACAAGTATTTAGGTTTTAATTATAATGAGATTAACAAATATAACTGTATCAGCAGGTATAAAATAGGATTGAAAGTGTCTTCTTGGAGCCAGAGAGATGGCTCAGCAGTTAGGAGCACTGGCTGCTTTCCCAGAGGACCTGGGTTCTATTCCCAGCACCCACATGGCAGCTCACAGCCATCCCTAACAGGAGTCCCAGAGGAGCCAATGCCCTCTCCTAACCTAACCTCCTCTGGCACTGCATGCACATGATGCGCAAACAAAACAAGTGTGCAAGGCAGGCATGGTGGCGCACGCCTTTAATCCCAGCACTCGGGAGGCAGAGACAGGCATATCTCTGTGAGTTCAAGGCCAGCCTGGTCTACAAAGTGAGTACAGGACAGCCAAGGTTAACACAGAGAAACCCTGTCTTTAAAATTAAAAAAAAAAAAAAAGGTGTGCAGACAAAACACCTGTACACATAAAAATAAATAAATTTACATTTAAAAAAATAGAAAGTGCCTTTCTGAGTGTGATCTCATGGTATTGGGTGGTCTCGGTGCACTGTCTTTAAATCTTTTCTACTATGAGTAACTCGACGTCTTTATTCCAAGAAACTGGCAGGACTAGAGCAGTGAGCTCAAGTTGAAGCAGAGGGTTTGTATTGTGAGGGGTGGAGTACGGCACAGCCTGTGTTACAGGCCCTTGAAAACTCAGTCAGGGATAGTATGGAGGGAGGGTAGGACCCACCTGAACCACCTTTGTCATGTCCTGCACTCTTTTCTGATCAGTTGCTAGACCTGATGCACACCCTGCACACGCGGGCAGCCTCTATCTACAGTTCCTGGGCAGAGGAGCAACGCCACCTGGAGACAGGAGGCCGGAAGATTGAAGCAGATTCACGCACCCTCTGGGCTCACTGCTGGTGCCCTTTGTTACAAGGTAGAACTGGGGAAGGATGCAAAGTGGGACAGGTGACATCAAGCTCAAGGAGGATCCTGACCCTGCTCTCACGATCAGGTATCGCCTGCCTGTGCTGTGATGCCCGGCGCCAGGTGCGGATGCAGGCCCTGACATATCTGCAGCGAGCCCTTCTGGTGCATGACCTTCAAAAGCTAGATGCCCTGGAATGGGAGTCCTGTTTTAACAAGGTAGGACTTCTTACTGGTCTTAAGAGAAAGCTCAGATCACAAGGCAGAAAGAGCCAGGCCACCTAAAGAGTTCCTGCCATCCACCTGCATCAGATCTCGGCTGTTCTCTGCCCATCCGCTGAGGCCCAGCTTCCCTGGGGCAAGGCTGCCCAACTGACTGGGCTAACGTGACATTGGATGCTCATCTGCCAGGTGCTGTTTCCTCTGCTGACCAAGCTTTTAGAAAATATCAGCCCTGCAGATGTGGGCGGGATGGAGGAGACCCGGATGAGAGCGTCCACACTGCTCTCCAAGGTATCGTTCACCACCCTACTCCCCCTCCTCTCCCCATCCCTGCCTTTTCCCACAGAGAGAAGCCAGGCCTTCTTATGGAAGTGCTCAAAGGCCCCGACTGTAGAGGCTGCCAAGGGATTCAGGGGGTTCTGGATTTCAGAGCAACCTCTGATTGAATACTTGCTATTCAATACTTTGGAAAGGTCCACAGAAGGTTCCTCTGCTTCTGTGGCTAAAGGGGGGCTGGCTGGTGGGCTCTAGGTCTTCCTGCAGCACCTGTCTCCACTGCTGTCGCTGTCCACCTTTGCCGCCCTGTGGCTCACCATCCTGGACTTCATGGACAAGTACATGCATGCAGGTTCCAGTGATTTGCTGGTATGTTCGGCCTCAGCCCAGTTCTCTTCCTCCTCCACATGCGGGCAAGACTTGCTGTCTGCCCCTGTGGCGGCCTCCCACTGACCTCTTTCTGTTCTCATGGTCCCACTGTGGCCCTGCAGTCAGAAGCCATCCCCGAATCCCTGAAGAACATGCTCCTGGTGATGGACACCGCAGAGATTTTCCACAGTGCAGATGCAAGAGGCGGTAGCCCCTCTGCTCTCTGGGAGATTACCTGGGAGCGCATTGATTGCTTTTTGCCACACTTACGGGATGAGCTCTTCAAGCAGACTGTCATCCAGGGTAGGGAGCCTGGTCTAATCTTACAAGGAAGCTCAAAGCTGAGTTTTCTCTGTTCACTGGAGGATGGGCAGGGCAATGGGTTCCCATTGGTCATGGTGGTGCACGCCTGTAGTCCCCAGCATGACAACATAGAGTTATACAGTACACGGTAAATGTGTACACGGTAAGTGGGTACACAGTAAATGTGAGGCTAGCCTTGGCTACCTGAGACTCTGTCTCAGAGAGTGGGTAGCCAGGATCCTGCAGGAAAGGAAGCACTGAGCATTGCCATCTGCATTCTCTGCCTCAGAGCCCATGCCCACGGAAGCTCCTAGCCAGAAACCTCTGGCCTCCACCCAGCTGACTCCCGCTGCTGGTGACCCCAGGATACCTGGCCATCCACCTCCCCCAGAGATACCCTCAGAAGTGGGGGCTTGTGGTGAGTTTGTCAGGGCTGGTCATCTGAAGAAAGCCTAAGCAATGCCCAGGGTAGCTTAGCATTACTGCTAAGATGGGGCCTAGAGACTGGGAAGGACTCACTGTGAGAATCCTATCTGCCTGCTCTTGTTACGGGAGCCAGCAGGACCAAGTACACTGTGAGGAGGCACCTGCTTAAGGTTTTCAGACTTAGAGGTGAGGACTGAGTCAGGGACCTGCCTATCAGGGATGCAGGAAACATCCAGACCAAAATGACCCTGATTGAGGAGTGCAGTGAAGGAGGTAAAGGTTGACACAAGGCAACTGGATGCTTAATGAGTTGTGTGTGTTTGTTTTTATATGGACAGATGAGTGCATTTTGGTATACCTTACATTGTTTGGTGACCAGTTCTATAAACGACATGAGCTTTAAGAGGCTTCCAATGTTTTTAGTCTGGGAGAGGAGTCAGGAGGAACATAGATTGGTAAATCCACTGAGAGGCTTGAGAGCTGCCTCATGCCAACCATAAAGGCTGACTACCCTGCCTTTGCTCTCCTTTCAGCCTCAGAGAAGCCCGAGAGCACCCGAGCTACCGGCAGCAGTTCCGTGGGATCACCAGTGGCTTCCAGCCCCAGCCGGCTGAGTCCTGCCCCAGAGGGACCTCCCCCACTAGCCCAGCCCCCACTAATCCTACAACCCCTGACCTCCCCACTGCAGGTGGGCGTGCCACCCATGACCCTGCCCATCATCCTGAACCCTGCACTCATTGAGGCCACCTCTCCAGTGCCTCTCTTAGCTACGCCCCGCCCTACAGACCCCATCCCCACCTCTGAAGTCAACTAAGGCAGGTCCTTCAGCCATCAGGACCGTTCCTTCCCACCAGGCATTCTAGGCCCTGCTTCCAGTATCAGGGGCCACAGAAGTCTTGAGGCCCAAAGCAAGCTGCTTTTGCTACTACTTGACAGGGGAAATGAAAACTTTTCTAGTCCCCGCTGGGAGCCACTTCCGGCTGCAAGACTCTCCTCTGCCATCCATTCCTGAGCTTCCAAGCTGAGAGTGGATGCAGGCATAACCAGTAGCCTCTGCCTCCAGCCTGGCAGCCCTGGGGAGGCACAGAGCCAGCCTTGCTGTGCCCCTGCAGTGCCTGCCATGTGCCCCCTGCCAGGCTAGGCACTAAAAGCCAAGCCCAACCACTCTGCACTTTGTCCCTCTCTCCATCCAGTCCCTTCAGCCCTGGGCCACCTCTTCCAGTTCTTCCTTCAGTGAACAGTTGGACAGATCGGACTTGATGAGGGTCTGCCACAGGAGCATGTACATATGGAACATGACAACAATGGACTTTTTATGATGTAATAAATGTCTTAGTACCAACACATTTCCTGTTGCTCTGCTCTTCTTTTGCATTTGCGTCAGGGCTGTATTACTGGCATATCCTGCCCAAAGCTTGCTTGGGCCTTGGAGAAATGAGTAAAGGGAAGCTGAACATAGCAACCCCAGCCAGAGGCACCCCACTCCCACTGCCGTAAAGGAGCTGTGTCAGGGGCTTAGGCAGTTTCATCACTGCGCCCAGAAAGGCACCTTAAGAAAGCCTGCGCCAGCCGGGTGTGGTGGCGCATGCCTTTAATTCCAGCACTCAGGAGGCAGAGGCAGGCGGATCTCTGTGAGCTGGCGGCCAGCCTGGTCTACAAAGTGAGTCCAGGACAGCCAAGGCTACACAGAGAAACCTTGTCTTGAGTAATCAAAAAAACCAACCAAACAAAAAACAAACAACAACAAAACACCAAAGACAGACAGCCCACTGACAATGAATTAGAAGAAGCCTAGCTCTCTGCTGTGGACCTGAGTATGGAAAGTGAGTGCCTAAATGCCTAGTTTATGTGTGGATTCATAAAGATCTAATTGTACCTTGCTAAACAGAAAGGAGGCATACGATTAACTGAAAGACATTGGATTATAATTAAAAAAAAAAAAAAAAAAAAACTACTGAATTAGATCAACCTGTACACTTTAAAGATGTTTGAGCATCAGAATGGAACTCAGGGAATGAGCTACATTGAGGAAAATGTTTTGCCTAAATTTCCACAAGTGATGAAAGACTATGCGTTCTGTCAAAATTGATAAAGATTCAATCAGAACAAGAGAAGATTCCACATGAAAGGCACGGCTCAAGGAAGGAAGAGACACAGAAAGACAACAATGCGGACAATGCAGAATGCACATGCCCCTGCATGAAGACAGCTCAGCAGACCTGCTGAAAAGGACAGATCCTTCATCAGACTGGCAGAATGGAACACCTTCATGCTGAAATGGACATTTACTGAAGACAGATGATCAGGACTGCAGTTGTGAATGATCATCTCATCAAGGGACCTTCATAAGGACATTTGGACTGTTAACTTTTGGGGGTTGATAATTTGTTTTGGATACATTAGTTAAGTTGTGTACAATTTTTTGCTTAATCAGAAAGGGGGAAGATGCAGAGAGGTTTTAACCCATCAACATGGCTAGCCTGCCTGTTAGTTGGTAGAAGGGAGTAGCCATGTTGGGTGGAGTTCATTCATGAGTTCAATGCAGGTCAGCAGAGGCAGTTTAAGCCAAGAGTAACTGGGGGTGGGAGAGATGGGGAGCAGGAGGTGGAGGTGAGGGAACAGGGAGAGAGAGGAGGCAGTTTTACTGGGAAGGTTTTACAGAGAAAGGCTGAAGAGAGAACAAGCTAGACACAAGACAGGACGAGCCAGAGAATGAGAAGGAACCAGCAGATTAGAGGAGCTAGAGTTAGTACACTGAGGCCAAGCAGAGAACCTCAGTCACAGGCCGAGAGAGAAGCCAGATTGAGTCAGTCATCTAGGAGAGGAATTTGAGCCAGAACTGCTGAGTTGAGCCAGCCAGCCAGAGTTCAGAAAGAACTAGAAAGGGTGAGCTTATTCAGCAGTAAGTCTCAGAGGCTAAAAACATGTTAGGCCTAGACAAGATTGTACAGAGGCTAGAAGCTTCCAGGAGTAGGACTAGGTTAGTAGATGGAGGCAGTGAGCCTCCAAGATAACAATTACCTCTGGAGAATAAAAGCTTGTTGTAGAACATATAAAATGTTAAATTATTAAATGCCCATACTTATTACAGCAGTTGCTGTTTCCTGCCTCAGCATTGCCAACCCTTTCTTCCCACCTCAAGGCTGTTGGCCCCTCCTTCCTACCCTGGGGCTGTAGAGACAGGAGGGGACAAAATGGTGGCTCCTGTTAGCTCCTCAGCAGGAGCTGTCCATGGTGACTTTTCCTCCCTCAGCCTCCTGCTGTGATTGATGGGAGTTGACACCTTTCCTGCCTCAAAACCTACCAATTCCTAGGCTTTTCACAGAAACCCACCAGTTCGCAAGCTGCCCTAAACTCAGGACTTGAAATCCCACCAATCCTCACTCTGGAAATCTGACCCCTAAGAAATGCTACATAAAGGCCTCGCCGTGTCTGCTCAGTTCTCCCAGGAGCAGAGGCCGCCAACCCTGAATTCATCCCTCCACACCCTGGACCCTCTCAATAAATCTCTTTTATAAGATTTGCTGCCTGGTGTGACTCATCGGAAGAACCCAAGAAGCAATGAAGGGAAGAAGTGATGAAGTGGAGCCGGGCTGAGGCTCCTGAGCTGTTCAGCTCAGCTGGGGTGCACTCCCCTGGGAGAGGCAGTGCCGTGAAGCGGGGCTGTTACACTGTAACACTCCAGAGACTGAAGGGATATCCAACCCCCCCCCCCCCACCCCCAGGCTGCAAAGCCTCTGCTGAGGAGACCTCCTCTCAGGGACACCTTTCCATCTGAGCAGGAAGGCCACCAGCTGAGGGTCTCTCTCCCTGGCTCCCTTCTGTGAGGGGCTGTCCACAGGCCTGGTGCTCCTTTTCATTGGTCTTCTCCAGCTTGGGGGACAAAGCTGTCCTAGGCCATCCTGTGAAGAAAGCAAAATGACAACTCTATGTCCTCAGAAGAAGATGGAAGACTACAGCTTCCTCCCTGCTGGGAAGCAAAAAAAAAATTTATGGCGAGGGACCGTCGGAAACAGAGCGCTGAGTGTGGGTTCCAGCACCCATGTTGAATGACATCTGCCTGCAACTCCAGCTCCCAATGGTCTGATGCCCTCTTCTGGCCTTTGCATTAATTTGCACACACCCACACACAGACATACATGTAATTAAAAATAATCTTTTTTAAAAAAGAAAATCATTCACCAGAATTCCCGTTCTAATATATATATATTAGAGACGTCATATATCTATTAGGAGATATTGTCATGATCCAGCTGTTCTTTATATGATAATATATAAAGAATATATAATATATATAGTATATATAAAGAACAGCTGAACTGTGACAATATTTCCTCTTAGAAGGCAAAGGTGGCCTTGAGAGAAGACCTCAATTCTGACCAACAAGGACAAACACCTTAGTGAGGTGGAAGTGGCAGGATCCTTGAGGGAAAGCAACAGCCTGGTCTGGAGGGAAATGCTAGTCTTCCTCGCAGCTCTATGACAGTAGATTTCAGAGATAATCGGACACCCATGAAGTCTCACCAACAAGACCCTAACAATACCTGTGAACATGCTAACATGGAACGGGGAAATCTCAAAAAGACTCAACCCTAGACAAAGAACTGTGGGCACCCGGGGAATGTTGGGAGCAGAAATGGCCTTCCTCAGAGCAGAGTCTCCCCACCTGGTTATCTGAAACCAAGTGGTCAACCCTGAGATCATATACGTACAGTAGATGGTATTAATATATTTAGGACTACATAGTGTGTATGTGCGTGTGTGTTTGTAACGATTCAAGAAAAAGAGGCCAGGAATTTGAGAGGGAGCACATGGGAGGGACTGGAAAGAGGAAAGGAAAGGGGGGGAAGATGTAATTATAAAGAATGAAAAATGTAAAATAAATAATTAATTTAAAAAAAAAAAAGAATGAAAAATGTTTTAAATGACCAGAGGAAATCTGATGGTAGATCCATGACATAAAAACCCTCACACTGAAGCTGAGTAGTGGAGGTGCACACCTTCAGCCCCAGCACTCAGGAGGCAGAGGCAGGCACAGCTCTGTGAGTTCGAGGCCAGCCTGGTCTGCCCAATGAGTTCCAAGACAGCCAAAGTGATGCAGAGAAACCCTGTCTCAAAACAAAAACAAAACAAACAAAAAAACCCAAAGACCCTCACACGGAAAACTGGCATTGCCAGAGTGATGAGCGTGTCGGCGCCGACTTGCCTAAGCATCCTTGAGGCATGGAGGTGGAGCTGGCGACCAGATCGGGTCACTCTCTGCTTCCTGTCCTTCATTCTACATGGCAGTGGTGGTGCAGAAACTCCACACACACCAAGAATACATGTGCGTTTTCTTATGCAGGTTGATAGTAGGAAGGAGATGCAGAATGAGCTACATGGCACATACTCAGAGCCCCACCCACCTGCCCGCTAGAAACAACACAGCACACAATAGAGCATAGGCATTCGTTTTTGTTCAAGGCTGACTGGCTGGAAGACAACAGCCAAGGGGTGGCAGAACAGTTGATCCCGTAGACCAATGGTTCTCAGCCTTCCTAACGCTGCGACCCTTTAATTCAGCTCTTCATGTTGTGCTGACCCCCCCAACATAAAATTACTTTTTGTTTAAATTATTTATTATGTACACAGTGTTTTGCCTGCATGTATACCCCACAGGGCAGAAGAGGGCATCAGCTCACCTTATAGATGGTTGTGAGCAGTCAGTGCTCTTAACCGCCGAGCCATCTCTCCAGCCCCTCCATAAAATTATTTTCATTGCTACCTCATAACTGTAATTTTGCTACTGTTGTGAATCATAATGTGAATATTTTTGGAGGTAGAAGTTTTCCAAGTGGGTCACAACCCACAGGTTGAAAGCCTCTGTCCTAGAGAAAACGATGTCCACCTCAACAGTTGACCATCTGCACCTTGAACTAGGCAGACTGGTCAATTCCCGAGGCACTGCTTTTTCTTGGTTTTCATCCGCCCCGCTGGCCATGTGTCCTTTGCTCTTCCCTTCACTGACTCATCTTCACAGCCTCTGAATATTTGAGCTTCCTAAGCTTAGTCCTCCACTCCCTAATCTGCTCTCTGTTCTCTCTGACTGATGCCATCCTCTGTGCTCAGCTTCAGCCTTCCAAGGCTAGCTAGCGTCTAACTCAGAGTTGCCCCCCTGCCCTGCAGCACCTCTGCTTGAATGACCAACTCACAGGCATTTCCATTTACCAGTGCTAAGGCAGAAGGTCATTTTTTAACATATATGTTTATTCTTATTTTATGTGTATAAGTGTTTTTTGCCTGAATGTCCGTCTGTGTACCATGTATTTATCTGCGCCCAGAGGCCAGAAGAGGGTGTCAGGTCCCCTGGAACTGGAGTTACAAACTTGTGTAAAGTGTCTGTGGCTGCTGGGAGTTGAGCCTGGGTCTCTAGAAGAACAGCTAGTGCTTTTCACTACTGAGCTATCTCTCCAGCTCCCAAGCAGAAGTTCTTAATTACCTCATGCAAATTGGCTCCTCCCTGAGCCTGCCCAGTGTCTCTGGAAGATGGTTCCATTCTTCCAAGTTTTTAATCCTAAAACCCTCTCACCAAGTGTGGTGGGTTTTTGTTTTGTTTTTTTGTTTTTGTTTTTGTTTGGTTTTTCAAGACAGGGTTTCTCTATGTAGCCTTGACTGGCCTGGACTCGCTTTGTAGACCAGGCTGGCCTCAAACTCACATCGATCCACCTGCCTCTGCCTCCCAAGTGTCAAGTGTGGTGTCTTATGACATAATCAACCACAGTACCTCAGAGGCTGAAGCAGCAGACTTGTCACAAGTATAAGGTCATCCTGGACTATAGTGGGAGATCCTGTCTCAAAACAATAAAAATGAAAACCCTCTTCTTGCATCCTATAGCCAGTCCTCAGCAGATCTTGATGCCCTGAGCTACAAACCTGCCTGCCCACAGTGGACTGCTCCCTCCCCCTTTCCTACCTCCCCAAGCCCAGGCCTCCATTTATGGTACCCTGACCTCCCTCCTTCATCTTTGCTTGGTATACCATATGCTCATTTACAACCTGTGGCACTGTCACCCCGTTGCCTATCCTGAACAAAATGCACCCAGATTCCCTGCACTCTGTCGCCTGTCCCCTGCTTCCTGCACCTTTTGGAGACCAACTCCTAGAAACTGAACTCAAGGCCTTGTTCGTGCTAGGAAAATGCTCTACGTCTACTCTATAGCCCCACCCAAAAGCCCTCGCTTTATTCCATCTATACAGGCTTACTATTCCTTAGATATGCCACACACCCCCATGTGGGGCCTTTGCAACATCCACACTGTAGTGATGATTTCGGAATTTTAGTTTCTTTTGAAAAACTCAGCAATGGGGGCTAGAGAGATGGCTCAGGGGTTAAGAGCACTGTCTGCTTTTCCAAAGGTCCTGTGTTCAATTCCTGTCAACCATATGGTGGCTCACAACCATCTATAATGGGATCTGATGCCCTCTTCTGGCCTGCAGGTGTACATGCAGGTAAAGCTCTCATACAAAAAATAAATAAAATTAAAAAAAAAAAACTCACAAAGACACACAGAAATATTATAAGACTATGTTTTCATTTTAATCCCAGGTATGGGGATATGGGTCTGCTTTGTAGCAGCTGACTATAATTTGCCTCTGGCTCTAGCAGAGGCATGGGTTTGCCAGCTGCGGGTAATGTCTGTGATTCTATGACTTTTGGAATTCTAAATTTTGGAATTCAGAGGGTATATAAATGCTAGAGCCTTGAGAGGGGTGTTGTTGGTTGGTTGTTGGTTGCTTTGGGTCACTGTTGATCAAGGTTTGTTAATTAGTCAACATTGAGAAGAAAGTAGAGCCGGGTGTGGTGGCGCACGCCTTTAATCCCAGCACTCAGGAGACAGAGGCAGGCGGATCGCTGTGAGTTCGAGGCCAGCCTGGTCTTCAAGGGGAGTCCAGGACAGCCAAGGCTACACAGAGAAACCCTGTCTCAAAAAGAAGGAGGAGGAGGAGGAGGAGAAATTAGATATCCTGACGGCAAAGACCAAACTTGCCCCAGGAGTGCGATGCCCCTAATCAACAGGAAGTGATCTAACAATAATGTTGCCCCCTTTCCAGACTTTGACGTTATTTGGGGATCTCTTTCCTTTTCCCTTTTTCTCTCATATCTATTGTTAGGAAGTTGAAAGGAAAAAAGAAAAGGGGTAGAGAAGGATGGAAGGAAGAACCCACAACATAGGAAATGCAGGTTACAAGTGGTACCCAGATGTGGGGCCAGGCAGAATGGTAAGTCTGATTTCAAATGCAGTAGATAAAATGTCAGGGGAAGAAGAAATGGATATTTTGTTTCAAGATGCCAGAAAAAAAAAAAAATTACTGCAGCTGCTACCTCTGGGATGGCCTACACTTTTCCCCCAGAGGGAATTTTCTCTCTTTTTTTCTTTTTCTTCTTCCTATATCCTGTTTCAAAAAAGAAAAGGTTGGGAGACTGGCTGGACAACTGGAAAAAATTGTTGGTGGAAGCGCTTGGGAAGCAAGGAGCACCAGAAAAGGGAAAATAAAAGGCTCAGACCCCGTGACTGAGCAAGAGAGGTGGAGTTTCCCACAAGAGCAGAGAGGGAGAGAAACGGTGACGGAGGGGTGGCTGGGTCAGAGAAAAGCTAAAAAGTGGGAGAACAATGCAATGAAACATCCCATGTCAGGAAAAAGGATTAACCTACCAACCGTGCCACCAGAGTGGGAGGGGCCCTGGGGTTAAGAGAGCACCATCAGCTTTGCCAGTAGCCACACGGCACATCCCTGCTAATGGTGTGGAACGAGGTTATAACAAGACAGCATGGCTGGCATCCTACAGACATGATAGATCTAAGGCATTTTAAAGAGGCCATGATTTCATATGGTATGCACTCAACTTATCTGAAACAAAATTCTGAATCACTGGGCTACTTAAAACAGAATTATTCCCTAAGACTGGAAGGGATTGGTGACAACGGTACTAGAGACTGGTCTGCAATTGCAATGGTGGACGGAGGAAGCCTTGAGTGTTGAACAGGAAATAGAACAAGGGAATGAATATAGCAAAAGATCAGTTGCTGAGTGAAGTGCAGTACTCTGATATACAAGAACAGACTCTAGTTGATGAATATTGCTTAGCACCTTTAAGAGCTTAGGACAAAGTTGAGGAGCCCCGGAAAAGGTCCACCTTGTTTGCAAAGATCATACACGGCTCTGGAGAAGTCTTCACTGATTCTTTACAAAGCTTAGTCTCAGCTGTGAACAAACCTGTGTCAGACCCTGACTCGAGGCAGGTGCTGATAGAGACCTTATGTATGAAGACATGAACACCGAAGAGAAAAACGTTATTAAAGGCCCAGGCAGCACGTGAGTGAGGGGCAGGACTGATGTCGGTCCTAACATGCACCATACTAGCATCATAGGTTAAGCTATAGCCACAGGTCTTTGATATCAACATATCTGGTGCCTCACTTACGAAGAGGCGGTGACTGGGCCACTAATGGTCGCAGGTCTCAGTGCGTTAAATGTGGGAAGTGTGGCCATTTGCAACAAAACTCTAAGGGCAATGGTTTTTTAAAAATATAAACCAGAAGGAAGGCCTAGGCTTCCAGGCTTTTTGTTTTGTTTTTTGTTGTTGTTATTGTTTGAGAAATGAAGAAAAGAAAATCAAGTAGATGTAAGTCATTTCTAAGTACTGCTGGATAAAATTAAGTCTGCAGGACAATGAGCATGAGTGATCAGGGTTTTCAGGTAGTCAAGGGGCCTCTCTGGTTTTTAGTTTGTTTGTTTGTTTGTTTGTTTGTTTGTTTGTTTGAGACAGGGTTTCTCTGTGTAGCTGTGGCTGTCCTGGATTTGCTTGTAGACCAGGCTGGCCTTGAATTCACCTCATCCAACTGTCTCTGACTCCCAAGCGCCACCACGCCCAGCTAAGGGGAGCCTCTCTGAAGGGGTAACATTTAGACAGTGACTGGAAAGCACAGACATGGCGGCCTTTAAATCCAGCAGCCTAGAGACAGAGGAATGGAAATCTCTGTGAGTCTGAGGCCCGCTAGGACTTTATAGAAAGATTCTGTCTCAAAAAATAAAATAAATAAATAAATAAATAAATAAAAGTTGAGACATGACTTGGAATAAAGCAGGGAATGTGTGTGTTGTGTGTTACATCTTGAAGGAGACCATTTCTGGGGTGTAGCTGGTGTTTGCTACTTTGTGAGTGGTTCTTCCAGCCTTTTCCACCACTTTTCTTCTTCCCTTTCAACCCCTAATACTAGGTAAGAGAGGGAAAAAAGGATAAAGAGAAAAGGGAAAAGATCCCTGAATAAAGTCAGGGGTCAGAAAGGGGGTGACACTATTGTCAAAGTACCTCCACGCTGATTAGGGACTTCGAGCTCCATGAGGCAAATTTGATCTTTGTCATCAGGATAACTAATTTCTTCTTGTTGTTGTTTCTTCTTTGCTCCCACCCAAAGATAACCATGAGAATAGGTGATAAACCATTCAACTTCCTATTGATACTGGAGCAGATAAAATAATTTTAAAACAAGAGGTCCCACAAGACTGAGAACGAATTCCTGGGCCTCCACTTCTAAGCGTAGGAAGTTGCTCTTATGCTTTTACCACCAAAAAAAGCCTACAAATGAGAGGACCTGACTAGGCTATGGGCGTGGTGTGCCCTCTTGTGGCCAACATTGCCACAATCTTCTAGGCAATCTTCCAGAAGGAGACTCCTAGAGACTCTGGAAGTTACTTCACTAGTTAAAAAACAAAAAACAAAACAAAACAAAAAACCTACCCAGATCTAGCCAATGGACAGGACATTCTCCACAGTTGAGTGGAGAGTGGGGTCTGACTTTCACACGAACTCTGGTGCCCCCTATTTGACCACGTCCCCTGGATGGGTAGGCCTGGTGGCACTCAGAGGAAAGATAGCAGGCTACCAAGAGGAGACTTGATACCCTATGAGCATATACAGGGGGAGGAGGTCCCCCTCAGTCACAGTCACAGGGCAGGGGAGTAGGGGGAAAGTGGGAGGGAGGAAGGAATGGGAGGATACAAGGGATGGGATAACAATTGAGATGTAATATGAATAAATTAATAATATATATATTTTTAAAAATTACAACAGGGTAAATGATTATAACTGTAGTAATAATTATACTCATAAAAACTTAAAAAAAAAACAAACCTCCCCCTAGGTTATGCCCAATTCTAAGGGCCTGCCTCACCTGGCTCTCCAATGAGCCTGTGTGGGTTAAACGGTGGCCTCTATCGAGGGAGAAGCTTGAGTGGTCACATGGTTAGAAGAACAGATCCATCTTCACCACATCCGCCCTTCCTGCTGTCCGTGAGCTCAGGGGGATGGAGACTCCGTAAGATTTAAGGGCGGCTAATAAAACCATGCAGGTTTTAGGATCTCCACCATTTCTGCCAACATCCGTCTCTATGCCTCTCCACCCAAGGGCTTGCCAATGAATGCTTTGTATTCTCATTACCCCCCACTAACAACTCTGGGGTAGCCTTACGGTATGAGAGGATGGTCCACCCCATGTGGTGGCAAACAGTCTCACCATCTGCCAGGAGGCCGTTGCCACAGCATTAAGGCCCTACTGAGACAAAAGTCTATGTTATATGGCTGATAGCTTGGTGTGGGGAGATTCTTCCTCCTCCTCCTCCCAACATAAGGATAGACTAATATCTTCCCTTCCCTCCCTAGGATTTGAAATATCTCCTCACAAAACACAGCTATTTTTTCCATATCATTCTTGAGAACAAAAATTCCCCCCCTCCCCTCAATACATCTTCTCAGACCGCCCCCCACACCCTCTCTTTCTGTTCAATCTTAACTCTTGCCTCCCTCCCTCCAAAGCTTCGTGGGAAACCTTAACTGGCTTTGGCTGTGGCTTTCCCTCACCACCAGTACCCTACAGCCTGTCTTTGATCTCCTAAAAGGGAATCAAAATCTCTCCTCTCCACAAGCTCTCTGTCCTGAGGCAGTTGAGGCATTAGGTGCCGTTAACTTGGCCCTAAAAAACATGGCACTCTCTAGGTATGATCCAGCAGTGCCCACACAGCTCCTTATTTTCACTCCTCCCTAGGTGCTGTGATGGCTCCACACCCCATGGGCAATGCACCTAGAATTCTGACTGAGGTTCATGCACTCACTGTTATGATTAAAAATGGCAGGAAGAGGACCCGGAAACCCTCAGGGAAAGAACCCAATATCCCTGTCACCCCTTTTCCTCTCTCCCATATTCAATGGCTACTCATTAATCACTCCAGCTTTGCTACTGGCCTAATAGGATTCCTGGGACAAACCGATGACCATCCCCCTAACAAAAGATGGGTTTCTACCCTGCCTTTGTTGTGGTGGCTTCCCCAACCCCTGCTCTTTGCAAATAAGGCCATCACCGAGGGTCCCTCAGTATTTACTGATGGAGGAGAAAAAGGGACTGTAGGCTTTGATTTTTCAAAAACCTACTTTATTTAAGGTTCTTAAGTGCTACTACCTTCCTTCACACCCAGCAACCAGAGAGAGGAGAGAGACCAGAGAGGGAGGAAAGAATGAAGGTTAAAAGGGGTGGGGGACATAGACCTTTCTAGGCATAGTTCCTTGGCTGATTCCACTCTGCACTGTCAGAATACCAGCAGTCCAATCAAATCGCAAACACCAAACAACAATACGAATCAGCAGTGGCATCACGACCCAGCAGAAACAGCAAGACTCCTCCTAATCTGCACCAGTCAGAGGGAGCAGCCAGACTCTGCTGGAGTAGCACAAGAAGTTCTCTGGAGCGTTTCCCTCTGCAAAGTGAAGTGTCAAAAAACAAAGACCAGCCAAGTGATGTTGCAAGGTGTAGTGATGTGGAAGTGGTGTCTCACTGTCCACAGGCTTCTGTTTATCTCCTCCCTGAGTCCACACAAGGATGTTTTGCAGCTGGCAAAAACGACGCCCCTCACATGAGACAACTTCCAGCAAAATATCATGTGGCCCTCATGATGGAAAAACATTCCCACATCTCTCTCTCTCTCTCTCTCTCTCTCTCTCTCTCTCTCTCTCTCTCATTTTTTGTTTGTTTGTTTGTTTTTTCGAGACAGGGTTTCTCTGTGTAGCCTTGGCTGTCCTGGACTCTCTCTGTAGACCAGGCTGGCCTGGAACTCATAGAGATCCGCCTGCCTCTGCCTCCTGAGCGCTGGGATTACAGGTGTGAGCCACCACACCCTGCTACACCCCATTATTTGACTCAAAGAGTTGCCTCATCACTCCCAATATAAAAAAACTATGTGCTATTTGTTTAGCCCTCAAAGAAGTCAGCGGGCCCTTTAGTCTTTTCTCAGACAATGTATATGCCTTTAACTTGCTTCCTTGGTTATCAAGATTCTTTGTCAAACTAAACGCCAACCCACGAGCCTCTCTGCTCCTCCATGTCTCCACATTCTTACAGGGAGGAGCCACTGCCTTCTACATGCAGCATGTCAGATCTCACATTCCCCTGTCAGGTCCTATGTCTGAGGGAAACACCCTTGCTGACTGAACCGCCTCTACAGGAGTGTTCACAGCCTCAGTCAAGCAAACAGACCCATCCCATTCATGAACACGCACAAGTGTAAAAGGGCTTCACAACCGCCTCCCACATCCCTCTAGCTCAGCCCCAGAAGATAAGAAAAGCCTCTCTTTTTTTGTTTTTGATTTTGTTTTTCAAGACAGGGTTTCTCTGTGTAGCCTTGGCTGTCCTGGACTCACTTGTAGGCCAGGCTGGCCTCGAACTCACAGTGATCCTCCCAAGTGCTGGGATTAAAGGTATGCGCCACCACACCCAGCAAGCATGTTCTTCCTGTGCACTTCTTTTTTTTTTATTATTATGTATACAGTGCACATTAGATCACATTATAGATGGTCATGAGCCACCATGCGATTGCTGGGAATTGAACTCAGGATCTCTGGAAGAACAGACAGTGTTCAGCCCTCTCTCCAGCCCTCTTGTGCATTTCTTATTACGACCCCAGCTTTACAAATCATGGGCACTATGCCCCCCACACCCCGTAATGCCCTCTGGCAAACTGATGTCACCGACATTCCTCAATTCGGCTGCCAAAAATATGTCTTTGTTACTGTTGACACATACATTTCATATAAGCTAAAGCCCAAATGGGAGAAATATAAAGAAGGTTAATTCACCATATGCCCTCCACATTGTGGTCATTCCTCAACACATAAAAACTGCTAACGGCCCTGCCCTTACTAGTTCCCACTTCAAAGCCTTCTGCTCACAATGGGAGACTTCTCGTCATACAGGAATTCCATACAATCCCCAGAGCCAAGGACCCATCAAACTCTAAAAACACATCAAACTCTAAAAGCCCAACTTTAAAAACAAGAATACTTACAAAATATGACACCGCTAAAGAGTAACGACACCAAATTCCAGCCTGTACTCAGCTCTCTGCTGGTTCAGAAATCAGCATTTGAATAATACCAAAAACAGTTTTACACAGTGCACAGAAAAATTACTCCAATATCTTCCCCTTTTATTCCAATTAAAACAAACAAACAAACAAACAAACAAACCTCTTTCGCCGGGCACGGTGGTACACGCTTTTAATCCCAGAACCTGGGAGGCAGAGGCAGGTGGATTGCTGTGAGTTCAAGGCCAGCCTGGTCTACAAAGCAAGTCCAGGAGAGCCAGGACTACAAGAGAAACCCTGTCTCAAGGGGAAAAAAAGACAGTGTTTTTCTATGTAGCCTTGGCTGTCCTGGAACTTGCTCTGTAGACCAGGCTGGCCTCAAACTCACAGAGACCTGCCTGCCTCTGCCTCCCTGAGTGCTGGGATTATAGGTGTGCGCCACCACCTGGCCACATTGCATTTTTAAATTAGTTGCATAGGTACAATAGCTTTAAAAAGAGTTTAAACATATAAGCAGTATTGTTGTTGCAGAATATAGCCTTCAACTGGTATTAATATACAATAATCTATGCCACAGTAAAATATTTGGCTTGTTGATGCTCTTTAGTTTAAAAGTAGATTTAATGATCTGCCCTTCTATCATTCATATTATATCCTTCTTTGTCTTTTCTTTTTTTAAAGATTTATTTATTTATTATGTCTACAGTGTTCTGCCTACATATATGCCTGTACACCAGAAGAGGGCACCAGATCTCATTATAGATGGTTATGAGCCACCACGTGGTTGCTGGGAATTGAACTCAGGACTTTGGGGAGAGTAGCTGGTGCTCTTAACCTCTGAGCCATCGCTCCAGCCCCTAAAGATTTATTTATTTATTATTATGTATACAGAGCTCTGTCTGCAGGTGCAACTGCAGGCCAGAAGAGGGCATCAGATCACACTATAGATGGCAGTGAGCCACTATGTGGTTGCTGGGAATTAAACTCAGGACCTCTGAAGGAGCAGACAGTGCTCTTAACCTCTGCGCCATCTCTCCAACCTATATAGCCCACCTTTTCTATCCCTTTCCCCCCATTACCTCCTAGCCATAGATAGGAGAGAAAGAAGGACATAGGAAAGAAAAGGAGGAAGAACCCCCTGAATTCTAACGCCCTTTACTTTGTCTCCTCCCTGACCAAGGCCATTAACAATGTGCAACCAACGCCCTTTATGATGACAAACATCCATCACCCACCGAATGACCAGAAAGAAACCCCACCCACCCCACCTATTGGGATGAGGAAGTCATTCTCTTAAAATTGCTTCCTGTTGCTGGGGGTGATAGTATTTTTGTTTGTTTGTTTTTTCGAGACAGGGTTGCTCTATGTAGCCTTGGATTTCCTAGACTCCCTTTGTAGACCAGGCTGGCCTTGAAGTCAGTGATCCGTCTGCCTCTGCCTCCCGAGTGCTGGGATTAAAGGCGTGCGCCACCACCACCCGCCTTGGGGTGATGGCATCTTTTAGGAGCCCTGAGAAAATTGGAATATTGGCCAAGTCCTAGGAGAGTTAGCTGTATCATTTGTTGTTCAGTCTCTGTATGATAGGAAAATGCAGGGCTTAAATGGAGACCCAGCTGGATCAGTCTGTGAGGCTGACCATCTCAGTTACCCATTTTGAGGCTGTTTGCTTTGTAAACATGTAAACTTTTTTGGGGGGGGGGTTTCAAGACAGGGTTTCTCTGTGTAGCCTTGGCCATCCTGTGTAGCCTTGGCCATCCTGGACTCACTTTGTAGACCAGGCTGGCCTCGAACTCACAGCGATCCGCCTGCCTCTGCCTCCCGAGTGCTGGGATTAAAGGCGTGCGCCACCACGCCTGGCTTAAACATGTAAACTTTTAAAGGTAATATACATTTCTGTATTAACACATGTATGGAATATGTGGTGTGCACAAATCAGCTTAAGATGATTCTCTGCTTTTTGAGCAGATGAAAGGCATCAAAGTTCATGTCTCAGCCAGGCATAAGACATCCTCAGGCAGACATGAGACAACCTCAGCCAATGTAGAGGAGCAGCATTTATGTTACCTGTCTTCTTGTTTTTCTTGGTCCCTATCGCTATAATTGTAGCCAAGGTTTTCAGGGCATCTCCCCTAGCCAAATCTGATCTTTATTAATTTTGAAGGAATCCTCATCTTTTCTCCTTCTGTGAATACAAAGGCAAAACCTCTCCCCCAATAAACACATCTCCTGTTTCCATTCTGAGGTTAAGACATACTTACAATATATAGGCTGATTTGATTCGGTTCAGCAGTTTTTGTCCACAATCCAGTGTCTATCAGCAGCTGTTGTTTTTTGATCATTAGCATTTAATTTTTGTAAAATTTAATAAAGCATTATATAATCTATCTCTGGGGGTCACTGTTACCCCTTTCTGTTCATTAAGTATCTCTCTTTTTAAAAAAATAAGATTAGGCTGGGCAGTGGTGGCACATGCCTTTAATCCCAGCACTCTGGAGGCAGAGGCAGGTGGATCACTGTGAGTTCAAGCCTAGCCTGGTCTACAAAGCAAGTCTAGGACAATGAAGAATACACAGAGAAACCCTGTCTCAAAAAACAAAAACAAAAACAAAAACAAACAAACAAACATATATATTTGATTAGATCTTTCTATAACTGCTTGTCCCATCGGGTTGTGTGCTACATCTGTAACATTTTCTATGCCTTAAAGTTTAAAAAATGTTGCGTTTTACAGCATACATACGCTGGAGCATCATCAGCTTCCCTTTGCGAAGGCATCTTCAAGACAGCCACCACCTGCATAATGAAACACATAAGCTATTGCATGACATCGCTCTAAGGTGGCATCATTTTTTTTTTCGAGACAGGGTTTCTCTGTGTAGCCTTGGCTGTCTTGGACTCACTTTGTAGACCAGGCTGGCCTCGAACTCACAGCGATCCACCTGCCTTTGCCTCCCGAGTGCTGGGATTAAAGGCGTGCGCCACCACCGCCCGGCCTAAGGTGGAATCATTAAAAAGATCTGAATTTTTAATTCAGCGTATAGACCTTCATCTAGTAATTGATCCTTGACAATATAAATATAATATATAATCTGATTATGTTGGTTCACAGCTGAAGCTTTTTTATCTAACGTCATTGTAGGCTGCCGTTCTGGAATCTCACCACAAGGTGGCGCGGTAAGCTTGGGGTTGGATACCTCAGACGGTCCTTTATTCTGATCAAAGGATTTTCCAATCTCCTTTCTATCTCCTCCATTCTAGCATTTAATTTTTTTTTTTTCCAGTCATTTCCTTCTCTGGGCTGCTTTATTCTGATCTTTCTTTAAGAAATACTTATTTAGACTGGGAGTGGTGGTGCACTCCTTTGGAGGCAGAGGCAGGTGGATCGCTGTGGGATTGAGGCCAGCCTGGTCTACAAAGCAAGTCCAGGACAGCCAAGGCTACACAGAGAGACCCTGACTCGAAAAACCAAACCAAACCAACCAAACAAACAAAAAAGCTTAGGCACTAGAGATGGACAGATTCTCAGGTATTCTTAGCTGACATTAGGCCTGGCCTATGTCCTACCACATGGCCTGTTCCCTTTCCTTCCTTCCTTCTTTCTTTTCTTTCTTTCTTTATTTACTATTATGTATACACTGCTCTGCCTGCATGTACACCTGCACACCAGAAGAGGGCATCAGATCACATTACAGATGGTTGTAAGCCACCATGTGGTGGCTGGGAATTGAACTCAGAACCTCTAGAGGAGCAGTCAGTGCCCTTAACCTCTGAGCCATCTCTCCAGCCCCTGTCTTAACCCCAGCATTTGTTTCTTCCTCTGGGTCTGGCTGGCAACCTTTCCTGGCCTCTGATTCTTCCCCAGAGTCCCTATCTCTGCCCGAAGCCCCACCTTTCTCTCCTGTCTTTGTCATAGGCCATTTCTTAAAGAGAAGGTATTGGAGGGAGTGCTTACAAATGTGGTGGAGCCAGAGAATAACAGTACAATAACAGTAACAAAGTCTGGCCCGTGCCTAGCTCTCTGCTGGTTCAGAAATCAGCATCTCAATGACACAAAGACAATCTTTACACAGGGCACAAAGAGATCACCTTCACCAGGAGGTGAAGGAGAAGATGCCACCCCTGACAGGGCAAGATCGCCTAGAAGGGCATCCATGACCTGGTGGCCGATGCTCCGGCTATGTGCCCCCCACAGGCCTCTCCCTCCTCCCTTGTTATGGCTGTAACTGTGATTCTCCATTCTAACTCCCACACTGTCCAGCCCCTCCCTAGTTGCCCCAATACCCAGCACTGGAGATTTTCTGTTAGAGAAACCTATTACGGACAGACCCAACAAAGCTATAGAACCCCAGGACTGCCCTCCAGAAGGCTGCCTGCCGGGAGCCTTGAGAAGCCCCATATATCCAGACTCTCTTGGCCTTCATCGTCCCTTTGCCTGCTTCCCATGGCGACAAACGGGGGAGGAATTCAGTCTCCAGGAGCTTGGCACCTATGAAGGCTGCTGCTAGTGTAACTGCAGAACTTAAATGGCAGGATCCGATACACTCGAGGCAACAGCCAAACCCAGAGACATATCCCAGACCCCGCGACGGACATTGAAGGACAGGAAGAGTAGGCAGGTTTTACTCCCACCCGTTTGCCCCACACCCCATCGCTGACTTTCACATTTCTCAACAACTTGCTCCAGTCCCACAGCCAGTCCTTAGTCTACCGATGCATTGTGGGGCAGAAAGTCAAAGTCCAAGGAAGTCTGAGCCACCCTTTCCTGCAATACATCCAGTACATGGCTGACTCTTCCCCAACAGCTCACCCCAACTCCTCCCAGTGCTTTTTCTGTGCCTCCCCCCGCCGACGCCCCCTCCCCTGCCATTGTTGGCAGATGCCCCCATTAACATGTCACTTGGCCCTTACCCACATGAAAGTTACAAAGCATAGTGCCGGGCCTGGTGGCGCACGCCTTTAATCCCAGCACTCGGGAAGCAGAGGCAGGCAGATCAATGTGAGTTCGAGGCCAGCCTGGTCTACAAAGTGAGTCGAGGACAGCCAAGGCTACACAGAGAAACCCTGTCTCAAAAAAAAGAAAGAAAAAAAAAAAAGAAACTTATGAAACATTCCTTGTAGGGCCTCTTCCAGGTCCCATCTTGCATATTCCCGTAACATCGTGGTCACTAAGCCAAACAGGTTACCTGACCGGGTCTTCTCTGTTGCAGTAACATCACCAGTCCCTGTGCTAACTCCCCCTCCAAGGCTTTTACACCCCCACAGGTTTGACGAAATCACCTTTCAACTAGGAAGGGACCAGAGAGAGATATCAGCAGGAGCAACAGGGGGCTCTGGTGCGTCTCTGGTACAGACACAACACCTGGCTGATGACTTCCAGGACAGGCTCGACCAGTCCACGGCCTCTAACTCAGACTGTGTGAATTCCTCCATCAACAGACAGCCTCCCTTGAGAGAGTTGCCTTACAAAATAGGAGAGCTCTGGACCTGATGACAGCTAAGCAGGGGGGGACTTGTACCCAGGGAGGAATGCTGCTTCTGTGTTAATGACTCTGGGCTGGTAGAACAAAGCATACAGGCACTTAAGGACCTCCAAGCCTGCTATGCCCTGGGTACCCCTCCACATCTGGTACTCAAACCCTCTGATAGCTTGGCTTCTTTCTCTCCCTGGCCCCATACTGGCCACTGGACCATCCTCCTGCTGCCCTCCCCGCCCCCTCCACCGGCTGCCTCATTTCATCCAATTGCTAAAACAGCAAGTAAGCCACCTAGCCAGAGTCACACTACCAGCCAGGTTCTGGTTCAATACCTAACCATGCCCAACTTAGAGGCTGGCAAGTACAAGGACACATTCCCTTTGTAACATGAAAAGGGGGAACTGTGGGGCTGGGGAGCCGTGGGGCGGAAGGAAATCAGTCTGGAGCAAGAGTGGGGTCGACACATGTCCAAACCCTAGGAATCTCATCCTGAGATGGGTAGGAGTAGGATCAATTTTCGCCCTCCTGCACCAAACCTGCATGTACCAGTACACATAGCCCTGTGCCCCCACCTTTGCCTCCCCACCTCCCCCAACCTCTCCCATCCCCCACCCCCACCCCCTCTAGCCAGTTTAAACTTCCTCTCCCCTTATAAGGTCCCATCTGGCTAGAAATCCTCCTTATGCAAATGAGGCATCCCCAGGACCCTGGCCCCACCAATGATGTACACTCACCCTGAAAGCCCCCTACCCACCCCCTCCCCAAAGATTTGAGTAGCCTTTGTTCCCCACAATTAAAAGAACTGTCTCCCGAGAGTCTGTCCTTGTCTTGGCTGTGGCTGGTCCCACCTTGCTTCCCCTCGCAGGTTCTACTGGTCATGACTGCTGGCCAATCACACAACGATGGGCAGGAAAACAGAGTGTGGACAGCAAGTTGTAACCTGCAGCAACTAGCACAGGCTCACAAAACTGAAGTATATTACACCTTAGTCCACTTAAGAGCTAAGAGTCAGCTGAGTGATGGCACACACCTATAGCCCAGCATGTGGACAGGAGATAAGGACAGGAGGATGGCGCACGTTTGAGGCCAAAATGATCTCCATAGCAAGACTCGGCCTAGCCAGGACTACACAGTGGTGCCCTGTCTTCAACCTCCTCCCCCCAAAAACAAAAAACACTCTGGTATAAAGGTGGAGAGATGGCTGGGTGGTTCCCAGCCCTCATGTGGCAGCCCACAGCTGTCTGTCAGGCATGCAGTACACATACATGCATGTAAGCAAAACACTCATGCACCTACATGTAAAAACAAACATTGCTGGGCATGGTGGCACACGCCTTTAATTCCAACACTTGGGAAGCAGAGGCAGGTGGATCTCTGTTTGAGGCCAGCCTGGTCTACAGACTCCCAGGACAGCCAAGGCTATGTAAGAGAGACCTGTCTCAAACAAATAAACATTTTTTTAAAGAGTCTGAAGAAACTGGACGGAACAGCTGGATTTTAGACCACTGTTGGCAGCATCTCATGACAACTGCTTGAGACAGGTGCTCGAGTGGAAAGGCTGGTTTGCTCCCACGTAAGTCCAGGAAGAGGCGCTTTAAGTCAGCGTCGGGAGGGTGTCTCTTCTCTCTCTTTCCTAGCTATGTGTTTGGTTGTGTTAAGCCTTAGCTGCAACAGTATATGGAGAATGCAGTTGGCACCGCTAATTAATGGGAGAGTTCAGATTTTCAGACTAGTGGAGCCCAACCTGTAGTCTGTGCAAACACCCTATATTTGAAAAAAAAAGAACTAATGAATCTGAGATGCTTCCAGAGATATGCATTTACTATAAGAATGAGAGAGATCAGAATGAATGCCTCCCCTTTACCTAATACAAGTACACGCTATAGTCATGTGCTAAGCATTAGGGCAAGTTGGAGGAGGGCCCTGGAAGAGCCTGAGAGCCCTGGAGGAGCCTGTGCTCCACCACGAGCCTGAGGTCCAGAGTCCATGCTGCAAATCCTTGTCCTGACCTTGTCAGAAGTGTTCAATGGGAAGTCAGCGAAACGTCATTTTCAGGGTGTCTTTTTAAAAATGATTTATTTATTATTATGTATACAGTGCTCTGCCTGCATGTACACCTGCAGGCCAGAAGAGGACATAAGATCTCATTACAGATGGTTGTGAGCCACCATGTGGTTGCTGGGAATTGAACTCAGGACCTCTGGAGGAGCAGTCAGTGCTCTTAACCTCTGAGCCATCTCTCCAGCCCTTCAGGATGACTTTTTTTTTTAAATGAGATTTTGTTTTTTTTTATTTGTAATTACATGGCTTTGGGGAGGGGGTGGTTGGAATTCTGTACTCTCAGAGGCGGGGAGACAGCGGTGGGATCCTCTGATGTTCTGGTTTCAGACACTTGTGAGCCATCCCAAGTGGATGACGAGGAACAGGGAGAGCTGTAGGAGCCCTGAACTGCTGAGCTGTCCCCCCCAGGCCCGCACCCCCTTTTATGATGACAGTCGCTGGACCTCACACGTACGAAGGACACCACCAAGCAATATCCACAAACCAAGAGGCAATTCTCTCTACTGGAGAAAGTTTGGAATATGCTTTGTAGACCTTTGTGTGCCTGTTTGTTGACAAGGGTGGCTTCAAACTTGGGGTCCTCCTGCCTCGGTCTCATGAAAGCTGAGAACTGCGGTGCCTATCACTACATCTGGTTTGGTGCCTCTCAACTCTAACAGTCCCATCTGCGGTGGATGAACGGCCTGAGACTCCTAGAAAAACCGCTCCCCTGCCCCGCCCCCCCTTTTTTTTTTGCTTCCTTTTTCCCCAGCGCACTGGTTGTCCAACAAGTCATCCTGAAAGCCTGGCTCCTAGAGAACCTTCCACTTACAGAATAAATTTTAGGTCCAGAGAGTTCCCTCCTGAAACCATGAAACTAAAACAGTTGACCCTAGAGTTTGCTTGCGGCTCCAGAACGGCCGCTAGATGGTGATCTGGAGTTGACCGCAAGAGTAACCGCCTTTCTCTTCCCCTTTCCCAGCTTCGCCACCCTTCTCCAGAGTGTGACCAGATTATCCGGGCTGACCCTGGGGTTCCCCGGTTTGAGAGATAGGCAAGCTCTAGGCGCAGCAAGAACCAAATGGCCCCGTGGACTCCCTAGCTGTCCCGGGCAAGCCTGGAAGGGTGCAGAGATCCAAGCCGCGCCCCGCGCTGGGTCTGCCGTGCCGCCTCGCCTGTCCCCAGCAGAACTGGCGCTCGGTGACACCCCGCGGCCAGCCCCGGGCGAGCCTTCCCCGTAAGGGGTGCGCCTGCGTCGCTCCGGGTTGGCTACAAGAGTCCAGGAGTTAAACTTTCAGCCAATAATAAAGGGCATGGGGAGTGACGCACAGGAACGTCATGGGAATTCCCCCCCTCGGGGGGCCGAAAGGGGCTTTCCCGACTGGAGCCCAGTAGCTGGAGAGGAGCAGCGACCGGTCCAGGGCAGGGCTCGGAAAGAAGTCGGAATCAGAGCCGCCACCGCGGTGAGTGGCCGGGTTCAGATCCCCGAGTGACCGGGGAATGGGGAGGGAGGGTAGGGGAACTTTAGGTGACAGTCTGGGGCTGGACGTCACCCCCCAATGAGCGCGCACACAAACAGGACACCCAGCTACAGATCGACACGTACGCCTGCCTGCTCTTATGCTGGCCTGCGCACAGCCGGCCCGGGTGTCAGCCCCCCGCGCGCGCACACACACTCGCCGGCAGAAGCGCACCTGTGCACCGGAGCCTGAGCACCGACACCTAGACGTGCGCTGCCCTATGCCCACACGGAGCAGGCTCAAAGACTCACCTGCGTGGACGAATGCTCACTTACTTGCACGTGCATGCTGCCCCCACTCGCACTCACCAGACACACAAGACATTAGGGCTGAAACGCATATTCCTGTAACGGACAGGCGCGTATTACACACGGGTGTAGGGCTGGACTCGCAAGGGGGCAGGAGGCGGCAGGTTGCCCGGCCACAGGAGGCAGGTGCAGCGGGAGAATCAGGGAAGCTAAGATGTTCTGGAGTCGCTAGAGACCGTGGAAGGGGAATCTCCTTCCCAGCCCAGCGTCCCCGATCACATTTTCTGGGCAGCACCCGAGAGGCCCCAATGGAAGAGCCCCCGCCTACGGGCCATTCGGAAAAGAGGCCTCCGACAGCAGGAACATCCCCGCAAAAGCCCCCGAGTGAATCAGCCGTGTCCTCCACGCTAGCCGAAAATCCCAAGATTGCTCCAGGCGGCGGAGTGGGGGCGAGACGGGTTAGGCGGCCCGACTAAGACCCGGGGGGCTGCGGCCACAGCCAGGGAACTAGGAACAGCCTAGGCCTCCCGCCCCTCCCGCCGCGGGGGCGTGGCCCCGGCGTCATTTCCAGGCCCGCCCCCTCCGGCTCCGCCTCCCCCTGGTATTTTCGGGACTTTCCTAAGCAGCACTAACTTTCTGCCCCTTCCCCGCCCCAGCCCCGCTCCGGATCTCGACCTCCACCGGATCTTACCCGCCACGCCCGGACCGGCGGCCAGAGGAGATCAGACCCTCCCCCTAAATCTGCCCCCCCTTCTCCTCCCCTCCCCTATCCTCTCGCCCACCCCTATCCTGATCTCACCCCCCACCTTCCCTTCCCACGTCTCTCTTCACCTTTAGGCGGGCGTCTGAAACTCTGGGAAGCCGAGAACCAGGGCCCGAAGCCGCAAGACACAGCCGGGCCTAGCCCAGAGATATGGACAGTTGCTACGATCCAGTGAGTCACACTGCCTGGCCCTGAAGGCGGCTGCTGGTGGCCCCTGTGTCTGCTTTTCTACGGGAAGCTCCTCCACTCCTCTCCTGCTGCTTGTCTTCAGATTGTCTTAGCCTGTCAGTCTGTCCTGTCTGCAAACTCTGCCCAGAAAGGCGCTTCCTCATGGCTTGAGGAGGAGCCTAAGGATGACTGCTGAGGGCTTAGAGCCTGAAGGAGGAGGGCCTGGTTCAGCTTCCACCTTCTCTGTCTACAAACCAGGGTCTGGATGGCATCCCTGAATATGATGATTTTGAATTCAGCCCCTCCATTGTGGAGCCCAAGAATCCAGTTCCAGAGACAGGTCAGTAAGTCTTGAGCCTCAGCCCCACCCCCACCTCCCACCCCCCCGAGTCTCAGAACCTGGAGGAGAGTGAGAGCGAGTGTTACCCCCCACCCCGCCCCCTGCTTAGAGACCCTGGCTCAGCAAGGCCTCTCTGTTTCCAGCTGATGGCCCCTATCTGGTGATTGTGGAACAGCCCAAACAGGTGAGTGAGCGACAGAGGTGTGGATGGCTTCAACTTTGAGGGACGAGGAGTTGGGGTAGTTAGCTGCTGGTTGGATGGGTGCTTGCCACTGGTATGCTGCTGATTGGTGTATGAGAGAGAAGTTCAGAAGAGACACTGTTGGTCATTGTGGCCAGCTGATGGCCAATGGTTGCCTGGCGGAGGGGGCGGCTCTCCTGATCACGGTTGTCTCTGCCACCACGGAACCTTCAGCGAGGCTTCAGATTTCGATATGGCTGTGAAGGCCCCTCCCATGGAGGGCTGCCTGGTGCCTCCAGTGAGAAAGGCCGAAAGACCTATCCTACTGTCAAGGTGAGCTCAGATGATGCTGGAAGGGAGGCTAGGGGACAGTGTGTCCAGGACCACTATTGACGATCCTTTGCTCTTCTCAGATCTGTAACTACGAGGGACCGGCCAGGATTGAGGTGGACCTGGTAACGCACAGTGACCCACCTCGTGCACATGCCCACAGCCTGGTGGGCAAGCAGTGCTCAGAGCTGGGCATCTGTGCTGTGTCCGTAGGACCGAAAGACATGACTGCTCAGTAGGTATCCCCTTTCCCTGGCCCTCAGAGGGATGCTCACTGCCTGCCAGCCTAAGGTCTCAGTCCAGCTGGGTGACTAGGAGACAAAGGGGAGAGATTTGCTTTGGTCCCAGAACCCCAGGCAGAGCCTGGCCACTGTGCCGGGTGCGGGTAGGGCTGCCTCAGGTGGAAAGAGCTGCGCTGACTGACGAAGCCCTCTGATTTCTCCTCCCCAGATTTAACAACCTGGGTGTCCTGCATGTCACCAAGAAAAACATGATGGAGATTATGATTCAAAAACTGCAGAGACAGCGGCTCCGCTCCAAGCCCCAGGGCCTTACAGGTATGATAACAAGGGCTTGTCAGAGAGGTGCTTGGACAAGAGCAGGGGAGAGGAGCCCAGAGCTCACAATGGGCCATGTCTACCCAGAGGCCGAGCGGCGGGAGCTGGAGCAGGAAGCCAAGGAGCTGAAGAAAGTAATGGATCTGAGTATTGTGCGGCTGCGCTTCTCCGCCTTCCTTCGAGCTAGCGACGGCTCCTTCTCTTTGCCCCTGAAGCCAGTGATCTCCCAGCCCATCCATGACAGCAGTGAGTGTATTCTGCGGGGTGCCAAGTGTGAGAGCTCAAAGGTGCACTTGAGATACCTTCAATCTGTGGCGGTTAACCTGGCTCTGCCCCCCGTGAAATGGTCTTAAGCAAGCGTGAGTGTTGCTTCTGAGGTGGTGAATGAAATCGCTGCTTTTCCTGAGCTGACATAATGACACACCACCACCACCACCACCACCACCCTCACCACCACCAAGCCCCAAATCCCATCAATGCCCCTCCCACCTTATAGAGTCTCCAGGGGCCTCAAATCTGAAGATTTCCCGAATGGATAAGACAGCAGGCTCTGTGCGCGGTGGAGACGAAGTTTATTTGCTTTGTGATAAGGTGCAGAAAGGTGAGCGAGGGTGGGGGGCGGGTGGGGATGGGGGGAACATTGGCCAGGGCAAGTTCAGAGTAAATGCAACGGGCCTGCAGGTGTTCTCTGCGGCAAAGCTTCCCTTTTCTCTGTAGATGACATTGAAGTTCGGTTCTACGAGGACGATGAGAACGGATGGCAAGCCTTTGGGGACTTCTCTCCCACGGACGTTCATAAACAGGTAACTCAGGGACTAGGGCCTGGCCCGGAGACAGGACTGTGTGGAGACCTCACTGACACCCTGTCTTTTCCCCACCCTCCGCCCCCAGTATGCCATTGTGTTCCGGACACCACCCTATCACAAGATGAAGATTGAGAGGCCTGTAACCGTGTTCCTGCAGCTGAAACGCAAGCGCGGGGGAGATGTCTCCGACTCCAAACAGTTCACCTACTACCCTCTGGTGGAAGGTGAGGCGGGGCTTCAGGACTCTCTCGGCGGCTGGGTAGAGCGAGGCAGGCCTAGAAGTGGCTGCTGGGAGCCTGCTGGACCCATGTATTGGATTTTAATACCCCATTTCTCTCCCACTCCACCCCACCCCAGACAAGGAGGAAGTACAGCGGAAGCGGAGGAAGGCCTTGCCCACCTTCTCCCAGCCCTTCGGGGGCGGATCCCACATGGGGGGAGGCTCTGGAGGCTCCGCTGGGGGTTATGGAGGCGCTGGAGGAGGTAAGCGGGTTCCAGTGGCCAAGAGAGGAGTGAAGGACATAAGAGGAAGTTAGAAGAGGTATTTGGAAGGGCAGGCACTCACAGCCCTCTCCGTGGCCACAGGTGGCAGTCTCGGCTTTTTCACCTCCTCCTTGGCCTACAGCCCCTACCAGTCCGGCGCGGCCCCAATGGGCTGCTACCCCGGTGGAGGGGGCGGGGCACAGATGGCTGGCTCTGGGCGGGACGTCGATGCTGGGAAGGCAGCGGAGTCAAGCGCGCCGTCCCAGGTCCCCCAGGGCGAAGAACAGGCCCTCGACTCGCTGCAGCGAGGTACGTCTCAGGAATGCTGAAGGTGGGTGCGCGCCGGGCTGGGGAGCTGGCCCGCACTCACGCGCCCTCGGTCCCCCCCCCGCCTCCCCCCCAGCTCGCGAGTACAACGTGCGCCTGTTCGGTCTGGCACAGCGCAGTGCCCGAGCGTTGCTTGACTACGGCGTCACCGCGGACGCGCGTGCTCTGCTAGCGGGACAGCGCCACCTGCTGACAGCGCAAGACGAGAACGGAGACACGTAAGCGGCCCGAGAGCCTGCCACGGGACCTTCTAGAAGCTGGGGTCTCCTGGTACCAGGTCTAGAGGCTGAGGCAGTAGAGGAATCTACAAGGAGAGGAACCCTAGAGTCGGGCAGATCTGGTCTCAGGTCCTCGCTGTTTTCTAGTTGTGTTCAAAATATTTATTCCCCCAAACCTTCGATTTTGGTAGCTGTGATAGGGCACAATGGCAAGGTGTGACAAAGGATTGAGATGGTGACCTTCAGGGATCACCAGGCCCCAGTGAAGGAGACCATGGAGATGTGGAGTTTTAAGGGCAGATGAGGGCTGAGGGTGGCCGGGTCTCCTAAGCCAAAGCCTCGATATCCAACCCCCAGGCCGCTGCACCTGGCCATAATCCATGGGCAGACTGGTGTCATTGAGCAGATAGCCCAAGTCATTTACCATGCCCAGTATCTTGGGGTCATCAACCTCACCAACCACCTGCACCAGGTAAGCGACAGCCTTTGGTGAGCCTTTGGTGAGCCGGGAGGGGTTGAAGGCAGGGAGTCCTAAGCTAGAGTTGGGTTGGGCTCACTGCCTTCCTCCCTTCAGACACCTCTGCACCTTGCGGTAATCACTGGGCAGACAAGGGTGGTTAGCTTCCTGCTGCAGGTGGGTGCAGACCCCACCCTGGTGGATCGGCATGGAGACTCGGCTGTGCACCTGGCTCTCCGGGCAGGCACTGAAGCCCCAGACCTGTTGCGGGCACTGTTGCACAATGGGGCCCACGCTCTGCCCCACATATTGCACATGCCTGATTTTGAGGGTAAGTTTCCAACGTCCTCCAGGGTTGGGGACAAGGGCCCTCCCACTTCATGTCTGTATGATCAGTAGACACGAGTGGAGGTTTCCTCGTTAGAGTTGGTCCAGAGGCCACCTTGGCTATCAGAGCTGCAGGCTGAGTGTATTGTCTCTCTAGGACTATACCCAGTACACCTGGCAGTTCACGCCCGGAGCCCTGAGTGCCTGGATCTGCTAGTTGACAGCGGGGCTGACGTGGAGGCAGCAGAGAGGCAAGGGGGCCGAACACCCCTTCATCTAGCCACAGAGATGGAAGAACTGGGGCTAGTCACCCATCTGGTCACCAAGGTGGGAATGAAGATTGGGAGGGATGGGGCCAAGCATTGTGGGGGGACCAGGAATGGTGAAGAGGTGTGTGGGAAGGCTTGGCTAGTTGGACCATGCTGGTCACTGCTTGCACCCCACAGCTCCATGCTAGTGTGAATGCCCGGACCTTTGCTGGAAACACACCCCTCCACCTGGCAGCTGGACTCGGATCCCCAACCCTCACTCGCCTCCTTCTAAAGGCTGGTCAGTTTTGAGCTTAGTGTGTGAACAGGGCAGGAGAGAGAGAAAGGGGACCCTCCCAGTTCCCCATTGGTCAGCCCTCGGTGTGGGAGCCACCTCTAGTCTCTACTGATTGCTGCCTCCCTCCTTCAGGGGCTGACATCCACGCTGAGAACGAGGAACCTCTGTGCCCATTGCCCTCACCCCCTACCTCTGAGAGTGACTCGGACTCTGAGGGGCCTGAGAGGGATACCCAAAGAAACTTCCGGGGCCACACCCCTCTTGATGTCACTCGCAGCACCAAGGTGAGGCCGTCCTTGCAATAGAAGTACTGAGGTGGGCACTGGCTACCTCCTGGGCTTGGAGATGTGGGCCAGATCATGGCCTTAAGATCTGGAATGACTCTGCACACCGTCTCCCCAGGTGAAGACTCTGCTGCTGAGTGCTGCTGAGACCGCCATGGAGCTGCCCCTGGCCCCGCCCAGCCCCGCAGGTGAGGTAGCAGCAGGTATTTCCGGTCCCCAGCACCCCCTCCCAGTGGCCAGGGTTCCCTTTCTCTAGTCTGTCTTCTGTCCAATCCCCAGTGACCCCTCTGCCTTGTCTGTCAGGTTACCAAGGAGAAAGGCTGTGTCGAGGTCTGTGCCCCTGCCCGCCTCTTAGCTGACTCAGAAGGTCTGTGTTTATCTCCTCAGGGCCAGGGCTGTCACTGGGGGATGCAGCTCTGCAGGACCTGGAGCACCTACTAGATGGCCCAGAAGCCCAGGGCAGCTGGGCAGAACTGGCAGCGCGGCTGGGGCTGAGAAGCCTTGTGGACACATATAGGAAGACCCCCTCACCCAGTGGCAGCCTCCTTCGTAGTTACAAGGTGGGGCAGCCTGTGCCTTCCCAGAACAGAGTCCCCTCCCGCCAAGACTTTCTACCCATCACCGGAAACATCACTTAGACCTCCTGTCTCTTTCTCATCAGCTGGCTGGTGGGGACTTGAGTGGTCTGTTGGAGGCCTTGACCGACATGGGTCTAGATGAGGGGGTGAGACTGCTGAGAGGCCCCGAGACCCGAGACAAGCTGCCAGGCACAGGTAAAGGGACGAACTTGGAAGGTGTGTTTGATCCGAGGGTGGGAGGCCTGAGGCTTGACTCCCCCCTGTTCCCCAGCAGAGGTGAAAGAAGACAGTGCCTATGGGAGCCAGTCGGTGGAACAGGAGGCAGAGAAGCTGTGCCCGCCTCCGGAGCCTCCAGGAGGGCTCTGCCATGGGCACCCCCAGCCTCAGGTGCACTGAGTGCTGCCCCTCAACTTCTTCACCTGGGTCCCTCTGTACAGCAACCCTGCCTAACCGGAATCTTATTTAACACCCCAAGCCTGCAACTTAGTGGGCCAAATAAAGGAATCCTATGGGAGGGGAAAACCCCTTCCCAACATACGGTACGGCAACCCCAATGTGATGCCCGTCCCTGTCCCTGAGCGAGAACAGAGAAGGAGCCCAGCCAGCAATTCAGAGCAGTTTTAATGAGGGCGGAGGCTGTACAAAGGGCAGGGCCCACCAAAGGAGGAAAGCAGGCCGTGCCACCCCAGCCTATGGATGGGGCTTCAACATGGACACCTTCCTCTGTCTCTGCAAAGAGAGAGGTGAGCCCTTGGGGAGAAAGAGGGGGACCAGCTCAGCCCCAACTCCTGGTCTCTGTCTGAGCCAGGCCCCAGGACGGAGGGGTATTGCTGGTGTCAGGGTGGGGTGGTCTCAGCAGATAGCAGAAACTTTATCAGGCCTCCCCCACAAAAAAAAAAGAAAGAAAGAAAAAAGAAATGAAAAGAAAAGAAAAAGAAAAACCCCCATCAAAATTTAGGGGCATGGGCCCCTCCCACCCTACCCACCCTTCCTGTACGAAAAAGTGCAAAACATTATCACAAAAAGGGGGTCTCTAAAAGGCCCTTAGCCTAGGCTCTGAGGCCCCGCTCAGCCCTGCCCTGCCCCGGACACCGCGTCCGGCGCGGTCGGGCCCTGGGCCAGGAGGCCCTCGTGGGTGGCCCGAGGCTAGCTGAGCTCAGGCAGGGCCACGTCTTCATGCAGGTGCCCAGCAGGCACTGCCCCCATTGCTCCTGCTCCCTGCTCAGGGCTTTGGCCTTGTACTGCCTGCCCCAGCCCTGGCATCTGAGCCAGGACGCTGAGCCCGGGGCTGGCTGGTGGGGTTGGGCTGCAGTGAAGGACTGGAGTGAGGCGGAGGGCATCCATCCTCCGTGCTCCCAGCCTGGGCCAGTGCTGCCTCTATGGCGTCCAGCTCTTCGCTGGCTGCCTTCATCTTGACTCGAAGCAGCGCTGCATATGTGCCATAGCGGGATTTCTGAGACAGGAGGCCAGGAGCAGTGAAAACCTGTACGCCTCCTCTGGCCCTTCCCACCCCATCACCCAGCCAATTCCTAAAAAGACATTTTTGAGAGGTTGGTGACCCTCCCTGGGCCCTTTAGAACTGCCTGTAGCGACAGCTAACAGTTCTGTAGCCTTTACTGGGGCTGGAGACGTGGTATGTGTAACGGATATGACCCAGGAGATGTGGGATTCAGCCTTGATTCCCCAGAAGAGAAAAATGAAGAGTCGGGGATCTGTCAGTCACCTAGCTGGGTTCCATGCTTGGGTACCGTCCCCTAGCTTAGTCCTGTGTGGGGGACAGACACCAACACCTCAGGCAAGAGGCTCACCTCAAACTCCAGGTAGGCCTCCTTCTGCCGCTGCTCATCGGCTTCCTTGCCCCGGGCTTTCTTTCCCAGGTGTGCAGCCCGGTGCTCTCGCAGTTCGCTTGCCATGGCCTTCAGCTTGGCCTCGTGAGTCCTCACCTGCTCCTCCTAACAGCCAGGGAGGCCTGGTCAGGGTCAGCCGCTCACAGGCCCTTCGTGCAATTATTACTATTTTTTTTTTTTTTATGGCAAAAGGTTTATTTGAAGGAAGAGAAGGGGAGAGGGCCTGAGTGAGCCATGAGGGCAGAAGGAGAGAGAGAGAGAGACAGAGAGAGAAACAGAGAGAAGTGGAAGAGTGTAGGAGAGAGACAGAGGGGAGAAACTGGGAGAGAGAGAAGGGGGGACTCCCCAGAGAGATGGAGAGAGAGCCCTTCGTGCAAATTTTAGCAAGGGCCTAGATTTCAATCACCACTACACCCCTCCTCCTGTGACCCACATAGGACTGTACAGCGTGCAGCCTGGATGGAGCACAGCTTAGCACCCTGTCCCATTCCATCCACTGCCACCAGGGGGACCGAGCATTTGGGGACTACCTGGGAGAGGCGGGTGGCGGCGCTGGGCAGTAGAGGGCGGCTGAATTTCTTCTGGGAACTAACAGCGGCTGGGAAGGGGGGTGCAGAGAACATGGCGGCCACCACATTGATGCGAGTAATCCATGACTGCATCTGCTCCCAGTCCCTGGGGAGACAGCATAGCCCCTGTTCTGCCGGTCCTGACCTGGAGTGTGGTCGTGGGCGTGTGTTTGTTTTGAGATAGGGTCTCAAGTATCCCAGGTGGAGCCCAGACTGGCCGTGCTGACAGAGCTGACCTTGATTGTTCTGCCTCCACATCCTAAGTGCTGGGATTATAGGTGTGCACTACCAACCAGGCGTGGCAGGTACAGGGCTGGAGATTGAGCCTTCTGGATGCTATGCAGTCTCTCTACCAACTGAGCTACGCCCCCAGTCCATGGAGTGAGGTCATTACAAGGAAAGAGGGATCCAGGGAGCAGGGTCTGGAATGGGTAAGAATAAAGCACTCACGGAGCCTGGAAGAGGAAGACGCGCCAGTCAGCGGTGCGCAAGTAGAAGACGTGTGGTCTTTTGCTGTAATCGCTGGCGCGGGTGGCCAGGGCATGGTGGATGCTGATGGCGTTCTTCAACTCTGCCTCAGAAAGAGCCTTCCCAGGCTGGTACTCCTCCTATGGGGGTGCTCATCTTGTCCTGCTCCAGTCCCACCTACTCCCCTCTGCCAAGGCAGCCCCACCACCCACCCGTGGGCCCGCACCTTCTGCAGGTAGAGGATCATGCCCTTGAGGATCCCGTGGAAGCTCTTCCAGCCCCGCTTGCCACGAGGTGCTGGGGAGGGAAGGCAGGTCAGGGTGGCCTGAGGAAGGCCCGCTCCCATCCATCCCCCAGGCCCCGGCACAGCCACGTACTCTTCCTGCAGTCAGGATCTGCGTGCACCTTTCGCACCAGGGCCCCGTGCTTGTAGACGGCAGCCCCAGGCTCGGGAGTCAGGTCCAGGAAAGGGCTGGAGCTGCTGCCACTGCCCCCGCTCACCCTCTTGATGACCTTGGGGTTAGGGTCGGCCAACTCAGAGAGAGATCGTCTCAGCTCCTCCTCATCTCTGCAGGTGTGATTGTTTTAGAGGGTGCTGGCCACACATACTTTCAGCCCAAGCTTCTGCCCCTCAACCGGAAGCTCTTCGGTGTCTGAGTAGGGCTCCTCCAGGCTGCTGTCCTCCCTGAGCTGAGTTCCATCCCCACACCGTGCCTGTGGGAGCTTCCCCAGCGCCTGTTTCTGCACACACCCAGTGCTCACACTTTTCCCCTGGACAGACATGTGACTCGGCTCTGTCCTAGCCACACCTAACGCCAGGCTCTGCTCACAGTTCTTGGTCACTCAGTGCCACAAGGAACAGATGAACTGGGCCTTGTGGCTTATGCCTGCAGCAGGACTGCCACAAATCACACAGCCAGAGACCCTGCCTCAAAAATTAAAAAGTGATGGCTTTCTAAGGTTCCCTCCACCTCCCCCACCCCTGCCCTTGCCAAGCATGGTGGTGCATGCCTTTAATCCTAGTGCTTAGGAGGCGGAGGCAGGTGGATCTCTGTAAGTTCGAGGCCAGCCTGGTCTACAAAGTGAGTCCAGGACAGCCAGGACTACACAGAGAAACACTGTCTCAAAAAACAAAAAAATAAATAAGACCCCCGCCCCCAACGTCTTCCTTTGTAAATCCTGTCAGACAGAAAACTCAAGATTCTCTCTTGCTGCCTTGCTCAAGAATTTTCAATAGCTCCATTGCCTCCTACATGGAACCCACATTACTTCTTTCCCAACTCTCTCCTTTCCAGCTACCCCAGCCAGGCCTATGACCTTGTATCCCCATGTCCACACTGACTTCAACCACACCTTTGTTTACCTTAATACCCACTTCCTCCTTTATCTCCTACAATGCACTGCCTGGCTTCAAGGCTTGCCTTCAAAGGGCCTTTCCTGTTCCTGTCTGGTGCCCCCCCTGCCATCCCCGCCCCCAGTCCCCAGGGCATACTGATCCTGAGTCTGGCTCAACAGAACCAAGTACTGGGTCCCACTGGTGTTTAGACAAGGGCTCTCTCTCAGCCTGGGGTCCCAGAGACTGAACTGGGCCCTTCTCCTTCAGACAGAAAACCCTTCCAAGACAAAGAGAAAACTTGATTCCTTGTTCTGTGGCACTCCAAGGTATCCTAGCATTAATCTGCTTTCTCCTTGGGCTGCCAGGGCCCTCCTTCTGTGTTTCAGCACACACACCAGCTACCTCAGCCCAGCTTGTCATAACAACAGTGCTGGACACAAGACAGACCCCCAAGTGTAGGCAGGCATTTCCAAAGAAGGAAGTGAGGTAGCCTTCCTGTGTCTTGAGGGCCTCCCCCCTCCCTGCACCCGCAGCCCTGGTTCTTGGGTGTCCCCAGGCAGCCCCTTCCTCATGCCCCAACCCTAACCCTTATCAAGCAGCCCCAGCACTCACATGGCCCACTGCAATTTCTCATTCTTGATGGAGCTATACAAGGCCTGGAGAGGAACAAATCAAGTAGTGTGGATTAATCTCCTGGGGAAGTACACTGTGCAGCCCAGTGTCAGAGCTCAGAACCTTCCCTGCTTACTTGGGAGAGGAAATGGAACTAAAAGAAGGCCATAATGACCACAGTCTGGCTCTGAAACGTGCACTGAGACCCAGGCTCATCTCCAGCACTGAAGCTGCCTGACTTGGGCAGGCTTCTATGAGGAGAGCAAGCCTAGCAACATGTAGGGGAGAGTGGCTAGTCAGCACAAGAAATCCTGGCCCACAGCTGGGGCATAGTAACTGCCGGGTGCTATGACCTCAAGGGGCTCTCCCGCTCAGAGCCTGGTAGGAGAAGCACAGCCCTAAATGGAAGCTAAGAGACCAGGCAAAGAAATCCTCCCCCTCCCCCCACCATGTGTTCTGGCCTGGTTCCACAGCATAAACCCACACAGTGCAAATCGGGAAACGGAGGCTCCACGGCAGGATATTTGATCCTTTCACCCTCTTTGGTTCTCAACTGCAGGACAGAGTGAGCCTTCCCCGCGGCTCCAACAGCACCATCAGGCCAGATGCCGAGCAGCTCCGTGCTCTACCCACAGCCATACTTCATACTGCTACGGTGTTGGCCCAAGACGGAAGCGGTAGTTTCAGCTTCCAATTACTGTCCACCCCAAACTGTGGGCCCTGAAACCAAGCACTTCCCCTCGGTCTAGTGGGCCTGGGAACATCTGAGGGCCGTGCAGAGACAAAAGAGGGATTGGCCTTCAGGAGCAGTGTACAAGACCTCTGTACTTGGGGATTGCTTAGAATATACCAGAGACTCCAACTGTGGGGGCGCTTCTGCCAGCCTGTCTGTGAGTGGGTGTGTCCCCAGCATGTGCGTGTTTTGCTGTGGGGCTGTGATGCTGCCTGCGCGTGAGTTGGGTGCAGTGGTGACGTAGGCGCCTTACTGGTGCTGGGACACAGCACCCCCTCATTCTCCCAACATACCACAGGCTCTGCCTCTGATTGCCCCCGTAGCCATGCCCAGCCACAAGGCTATCCAGGCACTCCATACCTGCGCATCCTATCTACAGGTAGGTGCACCCCAAAGCCTCCACCCCACACTACACACACACACACACACCAGACTACTCAACACACAGCTCCCAGCACACCTGGGCCAAACCCAGCAGGGTGCAGAGCCTGAATCCTCTCACTTTCCAGTGATCCAGACAGGAGGCTGGAGTAACCATTAAGATCCAACCTGCAACCCTTGTCTCCAGGCTTCCAGTTCTTCATCTTGCCCTCCTCAACACCACCTCTGCCTACAACCACACCTTCCTTCCTCTGAAGGCCCTGTCGTAGAGCCCCATGTACTGTTCCTATCTAGAAAACCCTCTGCACTCAGAATACTACGATTGGTTAGGCAGTTCCACCTTGGCCCTCCCCCACAGCCCATGTCCACCTCTAGCTGTCCAGGAGTTCCATCCCTGTTGGGCTCCCCAACCACCTTCATCACCACTCATGCCCTCCTCGCTCTCTCACTCCCTCTCTCTCCTGCCTCGACACCTCCCTCAAGCCGCCCCCTCGCTCGCTCGCCGCCCGGCCCGGCCTGGCGTGGGCCGCGGGCCCCACGCCCTCACCGCCTTTTTCTTCTTGCGGCTCTGCAGGCGGCTGACCACCAGGTCAGTGTAGAGCACGGGCTTGAGACTGCGTGAGCGCTGCGGCCAGCCGTAGCACAGGGTCTCCGCGCCGCGGTGGGTGCGCCCGTAGCGCACAGAGCAGAGCGAGCGCGAGCGCAGCCGCCCCGCGCTGCTGTGGATGCTGTTGACGCCGATCATGCTGGCCCGGCCGCCGTGCCGCGGCCCCCGGCCATGCCCCCGCCCGCCCTCGGCCCCGGCCCGCCCGGACGGCCGCGGACGGCTCTCCGACAGCCGGCGCGAGCGCCCGGCCTGAGCCCGCCGGCTCCCACCGACGCACGGAGCGCTCGGCGGCGGCGCCGTGGGCTCCGCAGCTCCGCAGAAGGAGGGGGCGCCGGCGGGAGGGGAGGGCGCGGGCTGGGGCGGGGACGTCGCGCGATGGAGAGCACGGCGCGAGCCCGGCGCCGTGGGGAGGGCCGGCGGCCAGCGGGGGCGCATGCGTGGGGGCTCGCCAGGGGGGCCGAGCCCGTATGAGCGGTAGGCGGCTGCAGGAGGCGTTCAGAGCACCCTTTAGCGTGTCAGAATTGAGGGCAGAGGGAACCAGTCAGCCTGCTCCGCTACTCTCCACCCTCACCCCTGTGGCCCTGTATCTGAGACTCGCGGGCCAGCCTTCGAACAGTCATGACCTCGTCCAACCCATTGGCAGATGTTCCAATGTCCAAGCCAAGGCCATATGCCACCGAGGTCAAACTTCCAGATGCAAGGATTCCCATTCACCCCGAGAGTTACAGATGTACACCTCAAAAGGTACCATCTACAGCGGACAAACACCCTCTACTGTCAAACCAGACAAAGCCAACTAAAAGATGCATACCACGCCGCATCATACACAAATACCCAGACTACACCCAAAGCACAAAACACCTCAAGTCCTTGATTCACAGACATTGGCAAACACACACGACTATCGCAGACACCCCAATTCACTGACACCTCGATTCACAGCGGACGCTACGGCTCAGGTACATGTTCAAATTCAGGTGCCCAATATACCCCATCCTAGGACCTGTCCTGTGTTGTCACATGTATATAGAGTGGCCCAGAGACCCCCTTCTTCAAGTTAGCTCAGGCCTCCCTAACACTCCACCACCATCGGGAGCAGGGAACTGCGAAGACAGGGCCACACCACCCCCTCCCACTGGCACCTATCTCCTTCCTGGCACTGGGGGGCAGCTTCCAAGGGAGCCAGAAGAGCAGTATATAGCCCCAGTATGTGTGCTCTGGATGCAAGAACCTAGGAAAAACCTTTGCGCCTTCTCGGACCCCTCTACCTCAGGCTCCTTCCTGGTCAGTGGCGCCAGAAGGATCTTTGTGGCTCATAAATAAACTAAGGTAGAGAGAGAGCAGTGTCCCCGTGCCCACCCAGCCCCTCACGCCAGCAGAGACTCCTCCCCTCCACCCTCTGTGAACACTGGAAGGGAACGGAAGAGAGCAAAGACAAGAGTCCAGGACTGCCTTGCTCACGTGCTTTCCAGAACCGGCCCCCCTTTCCCCACTCTCAGGATTGCATGTGATTGTGCGCATGTGCGGTGAGAGCCTGCCTGTGGGGGCTGGGCGAGGGGACGGTCCCCAAGCTGAGTCACTAGAGCCCAGGTTCCTACCGCCCTGAGCTACCCAACAAGTGCCAAGTCCCAGCCCTTCCCTCCCTACAACTGTGCTGCGGAGCAGACACTGTATCCTTCCCTTCCAGCAACGTCTAAGGGCTGAGCGCCCTCTCCTCCCCGCCCCAACCTTGAGCAGCTCCCTGGGGAAGTCGCCGCCATCATTGAGGCCTTCCAGGTTTCCGATGAAGTCCCCACAGGTCATGCGCTTCCCGATGTTCTAAGGGAGGAAAGCAGAGGCCTGTGAGGCTAACGACCTCCCAAAGCCTTTCAGTTTCTTGTTTTCCTGCCCCCATTTGCCATGCCCGCACTCACGTGGCCATGGAGATCTGTGTTGAGGAGCATGAGGGCACAGGTCAGCGTGTGAGCGCCGTCTAGGGGAGAATTGACGTCAGCCTCAGCCAGCCTCCCAGGGGACCCTTCCCACAGTAGTCCATCACGACCCACCTCCTTTTGCACCCTTTGGCCTCTACACTTCCTTACCACTGAACTCTGCGAAACCACTCCATCTCTCCTCCAGCTCACTTCTGATCTCTGGTCCCCCCTTCCCTAGTGCCCAAGTTGCTGGGGCAGTTGCTCCTGGCCTGTCCCCCAACACTCAGTTGGTTCCATGCACTAAACAAAAGCAAACTGCTAGACATCACACCTACCTACGCAGAGGCAGAGCAGAGCCAGTCAGCACTGAGGCCAAGCCTGGTCCTGCACATGCATATGGAACAACGTCCATACAAACACACCTCCACCTGCCTCTCAAAACATACTTGACCTAGCAATGTACCTACCACACGGACGGCTCCACACATGTAGCTGTATTTTACACTGATGTGTGTGCACATGCCTACAAACATGTACAATCATTCCCTCTTGCACAAACACTTGTTCCTGTATATGTTTGCTTCCCTGGCCTGCTGGGACAGCCCTGCTCCTGGCCTGCTCACCCTCTGAGGACAGGGCTTCAGGATTGCACTGGAAATAACGCTGGGAGAAGTGGGCCAGTACACGCTCCCGCTCCTGGGTCTCACCCATTAATGCCAGCTCCTTTAGAAACACCCTAAGGGGGGGGGGGAGAAGATGATGTCACTCTCTACTCAAGATCTCCTTACCAGGAAGTCCTGGTCTCTGAAGAGTGATGTCAAGACAAACTTAGGGGACACAAGCTGGAACTCCAATACCAGCCAAGCCTGGTCAGCAGGACCTGCCCTCAGAGGCTTCAACACCCACCTGAGAGCTTGATCCAGAGTCATGCCCGTGAAGACAAAAAACTTGAGATACTCGCCAGCCACCAACTTGCTGAAGTCATTGCTGTGGGCAGGGCAGACAGGTAGGGGTCACAAGGGGAAGCGTGAAAGGGCCAGCTGGGCATTGCCTGGAGACCTCAGGCATTAACTGGAGAGGGTGAGGTGCTGCCCCAGGATATATTCCTTGACCCTAGCCTCAGTCCCAGCCCAGGGGCATTACTTCTTGCCCAGATGTCGGGCCACGTCGGCCTTCCTGAAGCCATCAAGCCGGTATAGCCTCTTGGCTAGGCGCTGCGCAGCCTCCAGATCAGCTTTCTGTCCATTGGACAAGGTGTCTGTGCTTCCCAGGGCTAGCCGCTCTGTGCTGTCCAGCTCTGAGTCTGAGTCAGACACCAGCTGACTTAGGGGTGGTTCACTGCCAGGGTAGAACAGCAGCTGAGGGATGGGGCAGAGCTCTTGGGCACCATCCAGACCCTCCCTTTGCTCTAGACCCAGAAGTTGGGGAAAGGCTAGAGGGATGTGGAAAGGTCATTTCCTTTTCTTTCTTTCTTTTTTTTTTTTTTTAAGGAAGGAGATTGGCTAGCCTTCTCTCCATCTGCCTACTTCTCTCCTGTGGTAGTTTTGTTTCAGATCTAACCCACATCAGTCTTACTGCTGGGGAGCCCTGGCTGTTCCCCAAAGCTCCCAGAGGCCTAAGTGTGCTCTTTAGCATAGAGTCCCCATCTCCACATCTGCCCACCTCCAGACAGCCTTCTCTCTGCACACACACTCTTGTACACAGGCACCCAGGTATAAATGGGTGCTGGGGGAGAGTGAGGTCAGGCAAAGATCTGAGAGCAGTAGAGATGGGCACCTCCTGTTCCCTTCACTTCCCACCTTTCAGAGGGCTCCCCTTCATGCCCCCCTGATACCCATAGAGATGTCTCTGGGGTTACAGTTTTGGGGGTCAGAGTGTACTCCTCATCCTCTTCCTCTCCTTCCCCAACTCAACTGCTCTACTCAGCAAAGCCACCTGTCACCCCAGAGACAGAGGCCGGAAACTCCTGGTTGCTAGGCAACCCTGTCTCCCTGGCCACCCCCTCCTGTTGCCATGGCTTCCGTGACTGAGAGGGTAGCAGCAGAGGGGAGAGCACAAAGGTTAGGCTATGAAAGGACATTCCTAGAGCAGGGTGAGACACAGGCTCTTGGACAAGCTGGTGGAGGGAGGGTAAGGGACGGGCTGCTGGCTGCGGGTCTAGCTGGGTGGGGGTGAGAGGCTCATTTGGAAAGGAGAGGGCCCTCCAGGAGAGAAAGAGGACGTTCTCAGGGGATTCTTCCATCCTGAATCATGATTTCTCCAATCACTGGATCTGAGCCCAGGGAAGGAGCTACAGGGGGCCAATGGCAGGAGGCCTCCAAACAGGAAAACAGACATCTGTTAACCACCTGCCTTGGTTGGAAATGTATAAACTACTTCCTCATTCTGGGGCTCTGTTCCTGGCGGCCAGGGGTTGGGGGCTAACCAGTCAAAGAAAACACTCACCTGCCCAGGGGTGCTGTCCCCAGCCCAAGGCTATCCTCAGAGTGCGAGGGACTAGGAAGCTCCCTCCTTGGGGCCAGCGTGGTCCCAGCATCTGACTCTTCTACTTCCCTTCTCTGGGTCCAAGGACCATCAGCAGCAGAGCTGGTACCAGAATCCGGTTCAAGAGGGGCAAGCGGGGCAGGTGCGGGCGGGTCGGGTCGGGGAGCTGGGGGTTGGGGAGGCATCTCAAAGGTGAAGAAGGGGCTCTGGGTTGGGCCAGGTGAGGCCAAGGCCTCCAGGGAGGCAAGGCTGCTGTAGGAGGTGCCCTTGGCCCGGTGTGACTCCAAGATTGCTTCAAACACACAACTGAAAGAGTCAGGCCCATCCGCCGAGGGACTGGTCCCGGGTAGAAAGGGTACTGGTGACTTGAGAAGCCCAGAGAGAGGCAGGTGGTCCCCTGGCCTGCAGAGGCAGGGAAGATGTCTGATCACCACCAGAACCAGGCCTTGGCAGGGTTTCAGTGAACTCTTGCTGACTGATCCAGGGGTCACCACCCCCTTTCCATACATCTAAACCCCTTAAGCAAGAATCCCTAGAGTAGAGGGCCTGTGGAATTCAGTGCTTCTGCAGTGTCCCGGCCCCGCCCACCCGCAGCACCCAATTCCCCCTCCCCCCCTACTAATCTAATCTCCCTTTCTCCTCCTTTCCCCTGATCCGCTTCCCTCCTGCCATCCCTTTTCTATTTCTGGCAACATCTTAGGAGATGCAGCTCCAAGCTGCAGTGGGGCGTGAGACAGAAAGGAAAAGGAAAAGCCCCCACATTTCTACACTTTTATGCCAGGACCCAGGATCCAACTCATGCTCCCGTGTCCTTAGGATGGCTTCCCCCTGGTCCCTAGTTTGGCCTCCAGCTTCTAACTCCTACCTCATGTATGTGGCTGCCCTGACTCCTGCCTTGACAATGCCCATACATTCCTAATATTCTGCCAGGCCTCAGCCCTCTGTCTACAGTCTCCTTCCCACACTGCCCATGTCTTCCTGGTCCTCACAGCCTGTCTTCTTCTCTACTCCAGGTCCTTATTGGGGTCAGTAGGAAAGAACAAGCCACTTCCCTCCCCCCAGTGGTCCCACTCACCGGGCTCCCTCTGAGGCCTCAAACACCTCATCATCCACATCTTCTTCACCGCCTGCTTCGTCGTCTTCATTGCCACTGCCTAGGCTGGAAGGAGGCCCAGGACGCGGGCTAGGCCTTGAGGCAGGTGGTTGGGCAGTGCCGGTAGGGCCCTCAGAGCTGGGCTGACTCTCAATGGCAGAGTCAGCCTCCTCTCGTTCGGCCAGCACCTCGTCGATGTTAGTCTCTCGGTAGCACCTCAGGGGCACCTTGTCCAGGTCTGTCTCGGAGTACTTGGCTGCTCGCCCCACAGCCACCCCAGAGCCTTGCTTGGAGCCCACCCCGTGTGATGGGAGGACTTGCTCTGGGGGCTTAGCACCTGTATGCACACATATCCAGGTTAGGAGGTCATCTGTGCTGGATGGCTTCCCCACATAGGCTGGAAACTCTTTCAATCTAACTACTATGTCTGCCACACCCTTCACTTGATCCAAATGCCTTCAGAACTCACCTCAAATCAAGCCCTTATCAAATAGCTATTAAGGAAGTTAGACTTTCTTCTACTCCTAGGAGTTAGTAACCCTGATATCTTGCCACCTAGCTTTCTCTGAAGCCCAGCCCAAGCCTCATGACACAGATGAGAAAGACTGGAGCCCAGAGAGACTTTGGCTGACTTGGGAGCACAAGGAATCCTTGAGGAAGGTTTGAAGGGTGCCTCTTTGGCAGGACTCAGCTGCCATGGAGAAGGCCCTGCCCTCCTCCCCTGGGCTAAGTCCACCACTTACCTGAGCTGGGGGGGTCCAAGGAGCCATAGAAGAATTCCCATTTGGCTCGAGCGATTCTCTGGGCATGAGAGGAGACTTCCCGAGGGGAGGACCAGGTGTCCCCCTGAGCCAAAGAGGGAGTGAGAAAGGCACAGGACCCCAAAATGAAAGCCAGACATACAGGGACACAGGAATATGGAACAGCAGAAGGGAAACCACACGGGACAGAAATGAAGGTGCAGGGACACAGTGACAGAGGGCAAGAAAGCTGATTTAGGACATTAAAGGATTTGGGTGACATTGAGACAAGTCTCAGTCCAACAGGAGCTGAGCTTTGTCCCCCAGCTAGGGCACTAGGGCTCCAGGGAGCCCAAGGCAGATTGCATACCTGGTTTAGGAATCCAGTGTCTGTGGGTCCTCGGAAGTGCATGGCCAGGTGCTCGGGGGTCCCTCCCAGCCCATTGGGGAGGGAAGAGTAAAGGCCATCAGCCCCAACATGGGGTGGGACCAATGGCCCATGGGAGGGGTCCCGGCTGCCTGGAAGAGCAGAGCCTCCTCCAGCTGGGAGTGGGTCTGATGTGGATGCCTCTAGCCGCAACTTCCGGTTGTAGCCAGGTCCAAGGGCTGGGGTGGGCCTGGGGGGAGAAGCCCCACCCAGGTCCCAGCTCCGACTCAGGCCTCCAGAAGCAGGTAGGCCATTCAGTGGCTTCACACTGGCCTTCTCCACAAAACGGAAGATGACCACAGAACTCTGTGCCCCTGGAGGGGGCTGCCCAGTGGGTGAAGAGGGTCCCCAGGGTGAGGGAGCCATACGGGGTGAGGGGGGCCCTCGAAGAGGGGTGCAAGGTGCTGTCACACGTCCCAGATCCCGGCCTCGAGGACCTGGGCCCACCACTCGTCGTATTAGGGATCCTGTGCTGCCATACATGCTGGCTGGGGGGCTTTGAGGCACTGGGCCTTCGGGGAGCCAGCGACGAGGACATCGTGGTGGGGAGATGGCACAGTCGCCTTCTGAGCAGAAGCGCATGGCACCCTGGGCCATGCTGGGGCTGGGGGGTCAGGCTGGGGGGGCAGGGATGGCGAAGCCAGGCAGGGAGTGAGGGGGCTGCATGCTCTTCAGACAGGCCTGCAAGAGAGGAAAGGGGAGCATTGGTGGAGTGTGTAGGAGGCAGAGAGGCAGAACAGCAGAGACAGCGATGGGAAGGTGGCCTTCTAAGGTCTAGAGACCCAGCCTGGCAATAAGGGATCACCCATCCTAACCCTGGGGGTTCCTTCTATGGAAACCTTACAGGGAAAGGACCATCCACTCAGTGGGCCTCCAGCTCCTCTCCTCCTGTCTGGGAGCCTTGAACATCACTTTAGGAGGAAGGAATGAGCTAATTCAGTTCATTGAGTTCAGTTCTGGGGCAGTTGGGAACTCTCTCTTGGGTGGAGGCTGGTACCCCATCTTCTGGCTCACATGGCTCTGGGCCCTTTATAGTTCCACTTATTCGGGATGGGGGGCTCACTTAGAAAAGGGAATCTCATGCTTCTTGGAAGGAAAGCGAAGAAAAAGAGGGGTTACATAGGGACGAGGAAGTGTTGAGACAGGAAAGAGATGAGAAGAAAGGCCTGAAAAGATGCCCTTAATTTCAGACCATAGATGTGGAGTGAGGAAGATACCAGGATATACACACACAGGAATTCATATACACACATGGAGGACAGGATATCAAAATACAGTTAACACACTCATAGGCAACACCCTCTGGTACACACAGACACATGCGGTACTGCTCACAGACACACCCTCATACACTCACAGTCATAACAAATATGTGTATAATGGGAAAGCACATGCTTGTTTTACACACACCACCAAGCAGGAACACACAAAGAGGTACCCAAAATACAGACAGGCTCTCATCCTCTGATGCACACAGAGACAGGTGTATCAGAGACGACCTCGTCACAATCATAAACAGAGATGCATATTTGCACACAAAATCAGAGACACATTCTCCCCCCCCCCCCCAGGAGCAGGTCTGGGCTAAAGGGTTGCACCACATCCCTCTCCCCTAACTCCAGGGGTATGGCATATCTTGTCCAGCCCAGGAGGGACCATAAAGAAAAACCGGGCCTCTGATGGCAAAGCAGGGTAGAGAAAGCACCCCTGCCAAACAGGTTCTAGAAGCTCAACAGGGGCCTGAACCTCCCCTGTGCAGCCAGCCCCTCCTCCAAGACACCCCAGTACTCACCGCTGCTCTTTCGGAGCTGCAATCGAAGGAAGGTAGAGAGGCTGGGCCCTGTTCAGCTGTGAAAGCAGCACGGCTCCCGCTTGCTCCAGGCCCGCCCGCCTCAGTCCCTCCTCCACCCCTCCCCACGCTCTGCTCAAGCAACGCTAATCCCCCCCACACACACACCCCTCCCTTCTTTCCCAGGGCCCTGAGTCCCAAGGAATGCCACCCCCTAGCCACTATCTAAGACTCACACCAGAGGAAGGGGAGAGTGTAGAGAACCCCCAGTTCTGTTCCCTAAACCCTCATATGCCCCACCCCATTCGTGTTCAGTTCTCTCTCGTCCATCATCTCCTGAACCACCCGTAGGGTTCAGCTGCACACGCCTGTCCTGCTCCAGACCCCACGCGTGTCCCTAGGAGGCTGCCACATGACCTGTTACATGCCACACGCGCTCCCGCCCCCACAAGCACGCGGCCACGTAAGGCACACGGTAGAGGAGTACACCGGACCCGCCCCCTAAAACCAGAAGACCAACTATGGAAGGGACATCAACCGAACGCAGTCTTAAACACTTCAGGGGTCTGAACCCCAGACTCAGGAGTCCTGTCTTGACCACCCACCCGGAGTGCAGAGGAAGGATAAGTCAGACTCCAGGAAGAACTTCCTTGCTGCCTAGGTTAATCGTCCCTCCTTTTCAGGGGCGAGAGTTTAGAAGGGATGACCTCAAGACTCAGAAGCACAGGCAAACCTTGTGCCCTTGGCTAGGGTGGAAGAGGGTCTGGCTATTTTAGGAAAACGCCACACGAGTTACTATGGCAACTACTGCTTTGGAAGGCCAAGACCGGCAGGTTATGACCTGGGAAGGAAGAGAGGGTCGGTTCGGGTGGTCAGAGGGTGCGAGGACGCTCGAGGCGGGGGTGCGCGGGGCTCACCGCGGGGAGGGGTGGCGCGGGTTCCGCGAGGTGCTGAAGGGGACAGCGCCAGATTTGTCGTAATGCGCAAGCGCAGAAGCGCGAACAAAGGGGCGGGGGAGGAGGCGCGCCGCCGGAGGCGGTGCGCGCCCACGTGTATCCTTGCAGAGATCGGTCCAGGCTATCCCTTCCCCAAGCAGGATGAGAAAAGGAAGCAACCCCCCCCCTCACCCAACTTCACCCTTTTCTGCTCTTTCCGGTGTTGGCTGGCTTCTCCCTTCATGCTACATTGAGTAATGAGGTAGTGTGGAAGGGATTCCGGGAAAACCAGGATGTCTGGGTTCTTTATCCTTGCTTCGTTTGATCCTGGTTAAGCTGCTTCCTCTCCAGAGCCTCGGTTTGCCCATCTTTTAAATGGACAGATCTGCCTACTTTGCAGAGGTCCCCTAAGCCCTGGTGAGACAACGGATGGGAAACAGTTTTCATTATGAAGAAGCGGCATAACTGTTTGCCCAGGGGCGCGCAGCCATGTAGAACGCTGCGGCCCTATAGTCTCTCACATGCACCCACACCCCCCCTCGGATGCTGTTGAAAAATATTACACCAGGGGTTCCCCAGAGTGGGACTTCGACTTAGTATCTGGGGAGGTAGTGAAAGGGAAGCCTAGTGATTGAGCTGCAAGCTTTGGGGCGTCACTCTCCCTACAATGCAGCCAGGGCCAGTGCAGAAGCAGGCAGTATGGCTAGTGGGGCTGCGCTGAGCACGCGTTCCGCCCGGACTCTGGAAAGGAGGCCAGGCTGGTCCTATATAGTCCTTTCTCCTTAGGCAAGAAGCCGGCCTCCGCTGCCTTGAAGTGGAAAGAGATGGCTGTCATGCTTGCGCGCTTCACAATTCACCAGGGATGGCAGGTTTGAGCAAGTTTCCTTGATGAGAAAAGCCCTTTGAATCCATTCTTTTGGCATTTACTTGCTGAGCACCTACTACATGCCAGTTAGTTAGAGCCTGAGCAGCCTCTCCCCCTTTTCTTTTTTTCAAAGTCGCTTAAACGCGACCAGAGGACAGAAGGAGGCTCTCGGTAACCTAGGAGTCCTGGCTCCGCCCCTTCTGCCTTTGGCCTTGCCTGCTCCTCCCATCACCACTCAGAGGCGGCTACTGGTCCGCAACGGAGACCGAAAGCAGTCTCCGCTCTGCGCTGCTCCAGCTTCGGGCTTTAAGCCCTGTAGCTGAGAAGACACCTAATGGTACATCACTGGTCTGTTCTGCCTCGGTTTCGGGGTCCATCCGGAAAGCTTTCCGTAAGGATTCTCAGTGAGACCGCACTCGATTAAACCGGTCTGTCTCTTCAGACCAAGGAGGCGGGCTCGCCGCAGCCGCTTCAAGGCCACAGCTAGAAGAGCTTACTGCGCACGCGCAATAGATAGCGATGGAGCCACCGATGGAGCAGTCCGGAGGGGAGCAAGAACCAGGAGCTGTCAGGTACCGAGCACTGAGGGGCCGAGGGAGGGGAAAAAGAGACCCGTGGGAGGGCAGCTGAGTCCTGGGGAGACCTGGACCCATCTTGCCAGCCGGGACTCCGGGGTATAACGGACGGACTCGCACGTAACAGCGGCCCCGGGGACGTCAATGCCGCTTTACCCTCAGGCTCCTTGATCTGCCCTGGGAAGACGTGCTGCTGCCGCACGTTCTGAACTGGGTCCCGCTGCGCCAGCTGCTCCGGCTGCAGCGCGTCAGCCGCGCCTTCCGGGCGCTCGTTCTGCTGCACCTGGCCAGGCTGCGCCGCTTCGACGCCGCTCAGGTGAGCCCGGGACCGGAGCCCCGCCCCCGCGTGGGTACCACCCTCGCCCCGCCTCCAGTCCAGCCCCAGCCGCGCTGTAAACCCTTGCCGACCCCGGGTGCAACTTGGAGAACTCCAGAGGGCGAGTACTGGGCTGCGACGCGAAGGGAGCACGGTGTCTCTCCTGGGAGGGGCAGGTGGCAAGCCCCGAAAGTAGGCGTCGGCCAGGCAGTGTCCCGCCCTGGGGACAGACTGAGTCTCGGTGCCTCCCGCCCGCAGGTGGGTCCACAGATTCCACGGGCCGCACTAGCCCGGCTACTGCGGGATGCCGAGGGGCTGCAGGAGCTGGCGCTGGCTCCTTGTCACGAGTGGCTGTCGGACGAGGACCTGGTGCCAGTACTGGCACGGAATCCACAGCTACGGAGCGTAGCGCTGGCCAGCTGCGGCCAACTGAGTCGCCGAGCGCTGGGGGCGCTGGCTGAGGGCTGCCCGCGTCTGCAGCGCCTTTCGCTGGCTCACTGTGACTGGGTGGACGGGCTGGCACTGCGTGGCCTCGCTGACCGCTGTCCGGCTCTGGAAGAGCTAGACCTCACCGCCTGTCGCCAGCTCAAGGACGAAGCCATCGTGTACCTGGCGCAGAGACGCGGCGCGGGCCTCCGCAGCCTCTCGTTGGCAGTCAACGCCAATGTGGGGGACACCGCGGTCCAAGAGTTGGCTCGAAACTGCCCACAACTCGAGCACCTCGACCTCACAGGCTGCCTTCGGGTCGGAAGCGACGGTGTAAGGTGCCTGGGCATGGGGGCGGTAAGGTGGGAGATGGGCAGTCACTTTGAGGACAGGGTGGTGGGTTGAACTTGTCAAAGACCCAGCAGAAAGACCGCTGGGCTTTTTTTTTTTTTTTTTTTTTAAAGGCTAGAAAGCCTACAATTAGAAAAACAAAATAAAACTTCTAAGCCAAGATTGACACACTGAGAGATGGAATATAAAGTTGATATCTGCATCAAGGGAGGTAATCTTGAAACAGCAGAAAGTACTAAGGGTTGGTACTCTCTAAGAGCCTGAAACTCAATGCACTTGAGGCCTGGAGCCTGTAATTCCACTCCGGCCCCCTTCCTTAGGTACTGTAGAAAAGAGCGGACCGTGGGCTGCAGGGAAACCTAGAAACTGCTAGAGCCAGCTGCAGGTTTCCTGGGCTGGCCTCCTGCACACTTAGCACCATCCTGCTCCTCCCTCAGGACTTTGGCGGAGTACTGCCCGTTGCTGCGGTCGCTGCGAGTGCGGCACTGCCACCATGTGGCCGAGCCCAGCCTGAGTCGCTTGCGGAAGCGTGGTGTGGACATCGACGTGGAACCACCCCTCCACCAGGCTCTAGTGCTGCTCCAGGACATGGCAGGCTTCGCACCCTTTGTCAACCTGCAGGTCTGACTGACTTTCCGTTGGGCGGGAGCACAGCTGGACTGTGTAGTAGGAGCCCGACTCTGAGTCTTAGGGAAACTGAACTGTGGGGGCTTGTGGTTGAGAGGCCCGTGATGTGCCCTGCCCCACCCTGGAGTTTCAAATAAAGAGCTTTTTACCCCTTCTTGCCTGATGCATGGGGGATGCGAAGGCAAGAGCAGGTCAGACAGACACAGGAACTTTTCTTGGCCTGGGGGCGGAAGTGACCAGAGTGAACTTAGACCTTCTTTGAACCACCTTTACTGTGCTTTTGAAGGCAGCTCCAAGAATAGATTAACACTAGAGCAAGGGTGGGTGGAGGTGGGACGGGGTGGACGGGAGGGCTTCTGCATCCCTTTGGGATCTGGAAGGCTCAGCAGAGTCCAGCCAGCACCTCAGTGGAAGCGGTACTTCCTGGCTGGCTTGAGGTTGATGTATGTGGCCTTCATCTCCTCAGCCTCAGGGTTCCGTACATCTTTGAATCGCTCGCCTTTGGTGCTCACTACTTGGTTGTCAATGTATCGGATCAGCTTCTTGGGGGCCTGTTAGGCAATCAGGCAATGAATGACTAAAGCCAGGGGTCAGCACTCCTCAGGCCACATCCCCAACCGCATATAGCCCTCTTACCTCCTTGGGAGCCATAGGCCGATGAATCTTCTGATCCTCTGCACTGTCGACCATCATGTACCTGCCAAAATGGCTGGCTGAAGCTCCTGCCACCCTGGGAGACCCTCCCTGGTCCAGCCCAGCCCAGACTTACTTCTGAAGGATGAAGGACTTCAACTCATCCTTTTGGGGGCCTCTGAGGCGCCTGGGCAAGTCCTGCGGATACAGGAGCCCTATTGTAGGCCCAGTGACAACAACAGGGGAGACAGACGGGGATAGACAGGGTGTGCTTAACAAGAAGGCACACGGAGCTAAGGTCACTGGGCGTGGAGGGGCTGGGAGAGGGTACCTGATTTGAGCCATCCCAGCCTGGAGGCCCCTCTTCCTTGCCCTCTACCAGCATCTGCACAGCTTCTTCCAAGTCCCCCCGAGCTTTGGCCAGCACCCACTGGGCCTGCTCCACAGAACAGGTAGGGAATACCTCCAAGAGTACACCTACTCCCGGCAGTTCTTCCTGAGCAGCAGCAGCCTGTGGGCACGGGTGTTAGCAGGAGGCTACCCGTCTTCCCTTCCCTCCCCTTCATGGGTTCCCTCCCCTACCAGTACCTCATCTTGGGTGTTCCTAGTAGCAGCAGGAGACCTGGTCTCTTCTTTGAGCTTTTCAGGTAGCCTCGGGGTCTCTGGAAAAATGGGCACAGGAATTCTGTGGGTGCAGGTTCTCTCTGAGAGTCAGAGAATGTATCAGGTTTGCTAGGGCTGGGGGTAGGTGAGAATCCTCCTAGTGCCAGATCCCCAAACTCACCTTTGTTCCTAGCGTCACTCAGCTGCACCGAGAGCTTCTGCATCATGTCCCCTACTATACCCCTGAAGGGACAAAGAAGGTAGTGAGGGGACCACTCTGCCCCAACCCCAGCCAGTACCCCCTCCTTTTTGCCCCAGCCAAGGTCCTACCTGGGGATGTGAGCAAAGCCCGGCACATAAGCCTCCATCATCTCAGTGAAAGCCTCCATGTCAAAGTTCTCCTCTGATGGGCCTGAGGGGCCCAGGTCCTCTAAGACCCCAAGCACATAGGAAAAGATGACTTCATCCAAGCCACTGTTGGAAAGAACAAGTCCGCTGGGCAGGACACTGCATATCTGCAGTATCCCCACCTAGTCTAAGACTTCAGTCCTCGGTTCCACGGGGTCCCGTGAGTCAGCTCAGTCCCTGAGGCCTATCTCCTCCCAGCTCCTTTAGTTTTCAGTCAGTCCAGTATAAGTGACAGACAAAATATGAGAGAGAAGACCATCTAAGCAGGAGCTGGAGAGATGGCTCAGTGGTTAAGAGCACTCGCTGCTCTTCCAAGGGTCCTGAGTTCAATCCCCAGTACCCACATGACAGTTCACAACTGTCTTATGCTATTTTCTGGTATGCAGATGTATATGCAAACAAAGTATCCATATACATTAAATAATTTTTTTAAACACCACCTAGACAAATAAATTCAGCTCTTGAGGGCTGGCTGGCTGGCTCGGTTAAGAACGTTTGTTGTTCTTCAGAGGACCCAGGTTTGGTCCCCAGTGCCCAGATGAAGAAGCCCACAGCTGCCTACACCTCCAGCTCCAGGGTGTCTGCCACCCCTTTCTGGCCCCCATGGGCACCTGCACACACACAGACATAAATAATCTTGAAAACCAAAGTAGGGGTTAGAAAGATGACCCAGTGGTTAAGAGCACTTGCTGTTCTTGCAGAGGACTGGGCCTCAGTTCCCACCTCAGAACAGCGCTGAGTATGGTCTGACCTCCTGTCCACTGGCCAGTGCCCACAGTATTGTCTGGCAACACGCCCTCTGACTGGGCCTGGCCCTTCAGAAGGAGCTGCCCTTACCTGAGGTCCGCCTCTGGGAGGTGCGTCTGAACGAAGGCGAGGAGGGCTGAACTGACGATCCTCTCCAACTCCATGCTGTCTCTTCTGTACACGGGACAGAATTGCCAGGTCTCTGGTCTGCTTCCACCCACTGGGCCTAGGGGCAGTGGCTCCGCCTCTCCCTCCTGAGGTTGAACCAGCTGTTGATGCTGCCCCCCAGCTCCTGCACACAGCACCACTCGCTTGGCCACCCACTCCTACCTCCTCCAGCCGCAGACAGGCACCAGCACTGTCTCCAGAAAGCTATCGAAGGGAGCCCTGCCCCTTCCATCTCCTGTGGCTAGAAGCTGAGGTCTTGGGGTCACATGCTTCCTGGCTAAGGAATCTCATCACTGAGGGGGCTACTTGGCCCCCAGCTTCAATCACAAGAGGCCCCATTGTCCAGCCCTGGAAAGAAGGAGGTCTCAAGACCAAGCCCAGCCCTTCACCAACCCAGGATAGGCCACTCACCCTTTGCACAGAGGGATTTCCCGGCCCCCTCAGGAGCCTATATAGAAAAGTCCTACATGGCTTATCTCCTCTTGCCCAGTTCCTGCCTGTCCAGCAGTCTGGGCCATGAAAGACCTTTGTCATCTTGCAGCCTAGGGAGCACTACACAGTCTGGTCCTTGCCCACCCCAGCCTCACACTCCCCCTTCACTTGCCCTTCCCCGCTGCCCTTGCTGATCCTTGCACCTGCCATCTGTCTGACCCACTGGTGGGTCCTAGCACCTAGGACACTCTGCATCCAGCCAATGCCAGGTAAACACTTGCCAGCTTAATTCACCCACACACTTCTTAAAAAGACATTTTATTTTTTTCAGCTTGAGTGTTTGCCTGAATAGCTATATGGGCACAAAGGTACACGCCCAGTGCTCATGGAGGTCAGAAGAAGGTGCCAGGTTGCCTAGAACTGGAGTTTCGAAAGGTTACAGGCCACTGTGTGGGCGTTGGGAACTGAACCTGTATCCTTTGCAAAAGCAGCAAGGGCTCTTGGCTGCCAAGGCAGATCTCCAGCCCTCATTTCCATGCTCGGCCGCCCCCGAACTCTGTTTGGGAGTCAGGAAGGCACAGATGGGAAGACTGGCTCAAGACTCAGAGAACCAAATGCCAGCCAATCCTCTCCTCTGGAAGGCTGGAGCAGCGGCTCAGAATCCACCTTCCCCACACTCATCTGCTCACTGGTCCACATGCAGTAAACAACTACTCACTCAGCTACCACATCTGAAACTTGGGACAGCCTTGATTTTTCCCTCTCTCACCTTGCCCTGGACCCGAATGATCAAACCAAGTCCTACTGACTACACCCTACCTTCCCTCCTATTAACTCCCCCCAACCCCACCCCAGGACAGCTTCGGCCCAGGCTAAGGCTACCAGTTACTTTTCAGGTTTTGGTCCACTGAGCTTGAACCATGTAACTTCCCCCTTTTTTATTTTTGTTTTTGTTTCTCAAGACAGGGTTTCTCTGTGTAGCCTTGGCTGTCCTGGGCTCACTTTGTAGACCAGACTGGCCTTGAACTCACAGAGATCCACCTGCCTCTGCTTCCCAAGTGCTGGGACTAAAGGCATGCGCCACCATGTCCGGCCGTTAACTCCACAATTTTGTTTTGAACACTTTATGTATAGTTTTGCTCAATATTTGCCCTTTTAGCAACACTGCCTATGTCTCCTGAGATGAGAGCCTCCTGTGTCCTCCCACCTCTCCAGCCATTCCTCCCCTGGGCTCCTGCCTCTGTTCTCTGCTGCCTTCTGACACAAGGCCACACCTCTCCTTACAGGGCAGTGTCACCAACTCTGAGCTACTGCCACCACTTACTGGAGAGCTTCCAGGCACCTCACATTCTGCATGTCCCAAGGGCACATCCTCTCTTTTTCATCCTCGAGGACCATCCTCCCTAAGTGCACACCCAGACACTGCTACTCCAGCTACAAGGCAGTCAACCATGACACCACCCGACCCCTTGCTCTCCATCAGCAAATTAGTTACCTAGTCCTGATTATCCTTAACACTTTGTGTGTGTGTGTGTGTGTGTGTGTGTGTGTGTGTGTGTGTGTGTGTGTGTACTGTCGTGTTATGTCATGCTGGGTAGTGACAGGCGGACTTGCTAATACAGTGTGTATATGAAGACCAAGGCTGACATCAGGCAGTCTGCTTTAATCACTTCTCTACCTTTTTTGTTTGTTTAAGATAAAGTCTCTCTATTTAGGTCTGGGACTCTCTATGCTGGCCAGAGATCCTCCTGCCTCTGCCTCCCAAATGTCTTGTTTATTTGAGACAGGATCTCTTGATGAACCCAGAATATTCCATTTTGGCTTTTTTTTTTTTTTCTTTTTTTTTTTTTTCCTTTCCTTTATTTTTTGAGACAGGGTTTCTCTGTGTAGTCCTGGCTGTCCTGGACTCACTTTACAGACCAGGCTGGCCTTAGACTCACAGTGGTCTACCTGCTTCTCCCTCCAGAGTGCTGGGATTAAGCGTGTGCGCCACCTTGCCCCGCTCCCCATTTTTGCTTTTCTAGTTGGCCATGGAACTCTTGCCTTGAACCCCAAGTGCTTTGTACCACCACATCTGTTTTATTTGTTTTTGGGGGGTATGTTTGTTTGAAACAGGGTCTCTATTTAGTCCTGGCACTCACTATGTACCCCATGGCCTTGAACGGGCAGAGATCCTCTTGTTTCTGCTTGGGATTAGAGGCAGGTACCACCATCCCCACTACATCTGTTTTCTTGTTATTATTATTTCTTTCAAAGTTTTATTTATTTATCACATATACAGTGTTCTGCCTGCCTGTATGCCTGCATGACAGAAGAGGGCATCAGAACTCATTATAGATGGTTTTGGGCCACCATGTGGCCACTGGGAACTGACCTCAGGACCTCTGGAAGAGCAGCCAGCTGAAACACGTGTGTGTGTGTGTGTGTGTGTGTGTGTGTGTGTGTGTGTGTGTGTGTGTGTGTGTGAGTGCTTTATTTGCAGAAGAGGGCATTAGATCACATTATAGATGGTTGTGAGCCACCATGTGGTTGCTGGGAACTGAACTCAGGACCTCTGCAGGAGCATCTCTTCAGTCCCCTGTTGTTATTATTTTTAATGTGGGTGCTAGAGACACAAACTCAGGTCCTTATGCTCACACAGTGTGCACTCTGCTCCACTGAAGCAACTCCCTAGCCCTACGTCCTGCATCTCTGCATCCACATTGTGCCACTTCCTGCCTGCAGGAGCTCCCTGACACTTCTCTCCCTGCTACCATCTCTCCCCCAGCAACCCCTTCTCCCCACCACAGCTGTATGATCTACTTAAAATCCAGTGGTGGAGGCTGGAGGGATGACTCAGTGGTTATGAGTACTTACTGCTTAATTAGAGCCCCAGAATCTGTATGTCAGCATCCATACCAGGAGGCTCCTAATAAGAACCTACATCCCTTTGCAGGCAGGCAGGCAGGCACACAGGTGCAGGCAGGCAGGCAGGCAGGCACACAGGTGCATGCACGCACTAAATCTTTAAAAAATGGTGATGTGGTGGTGCACACCTTTAATCCCAGCTCTTAGCAAGCAGAGGCAGATGGGTCTCTGTGAGTTTGGGGCCAGCATGGCCTACCTGGTGAGTTCCAGAACAGCCAGGGCTACATAGTGAAACCCGGTCTCAAAAATAATCAAACAAATAATATAAAACTTAACAGTGCCTTTCCATTACCTTTCTAAGCGGTCTAGAATCTTCCTGTGGCCTTTGATTTAGGGCCTTATCCCCACCCAGTTCTTTCCAGCCTCATCACATCTCTCCATCCTGGTTTGCGCTCAGATTGTCAGCATTCAAGTCCATACGTTTTTTTTTTTTTTGGTTTTTCGAGACAGGGTTTCTTTGTGTAGCCTTGGCTGTCCTAAACTCGCTTTGTAGACCAGGCTGGCCTCGAACTCAGTGATCCACCTGCCTCTGCCTCCCGAGTGCTGGGATTAAAGGCGTGCGCCACCACGCCCGGCTTCAGACGTTTTAGGTCTACTGTACTTACCAACATCTAGTGCCCTCCGACAGAGTGCACTTTTACTTACTTATCAGCACTTTTCACAGCTACAGTTAATATATTGTTTGGACAATGTTTAATGTTTCTTCTAGTTGTTTTGTGAAGGCAAAGATGACCCTATTCCTCTCCTCTCCATGGACATTGCTCCAACCTAGCTTATTCACCAATGTAAATGTACATCAACAGCCTTGGTAACTGGCACTCAAAAAAAAAAAAAAAAGGGAAAAAAAAAGAGCCAGGCATGGTGGTGCACACCTTTAATCCCAGCACTCGGGAGGCAGAGGTGGAGGCAGGTGGACTATTGTGAGTTCAAGGCCAGCCTGGTCTACAAAATGAGTCCAGGATAACCAAGGCTACACAGAGAAACCCTGTCTCGGAAAAAAAAAAAACACCAAAAAAACAAAACAAAACAAAACAAAACAAAAAACAATGATTCCACCTACTGTGGCTGGAAGACAGACAGGCCTTTAATCCCAGGAAACAGAGACTAGCTGAGTTCTGAGTTCAAAGGCAGCCTGGTATAGAGCAAATTTCAGGTAAAGAAAAGCTTGGGTCTAGGTGTGGTGGCACACACCTTTAATCCCAGCATTCAGGAGACAAGAGATCTCTGAGCTCTATCTAGGCAGTTCAGTTGAATCAGTGAGTTGAGTTCATGGCAGTTCAGTTCATGGAAATTCAGAGGCAGTTTTTTGTTGTTGTTGGTTTTTTGTTTTGTTTTGGTTTTCGAACTTCCTTTGTAGACCAGGCTGGCCTCCAACTCACAGTGATCCGCCTGCCTCTGCCTCCCCAAGTGCTGAGCATGTGCCACCATGCCCAGCCGAGGCAATTTTTCATCTTTTTTTTTTTTTTTTGCAAGGTTTCTCTGTGTAGCCTTGGCTGTCCTAGACTCCCTTTGTAGACCAGGCTGGCCTCAAACTCACAGTAATCCGCCTGCCTCTGCCTCCTGAGTGCTGGTATTAAAGGCGTGCACCACGACGCCCAGCAGCCGAGGCAATTTTTACCAGGAGGGTTTTATAGAAAGAGGTTGAAGAAAGAACAAGCTAGAAGACAGAAGGAGCCAGAAGATTAGAGCAGGTTGCTAGAGTTAGTATACTGAGGCCAAGCAGAGCAATTCAGTGAGAATCTGAGGGAAGCCAGATTGAATCAGTCATCTAGGAGAGGAGTTTGAGCCAGAACAGCTGAGTTGAACCAGCCAGCCAGAGTTCAGAAAGAACAGTAAGGGTGAGCTTATTCAGCAGTAAGTCTCAGAGGGTGAAAGCATTCTGGGCCTACGTTAGATTGTTCAGAGGCTAGAAGGTTCCAGGACTGGGCCTAGGTTAGCAGATGGAGGCAGTGAGCCTCCGAGACTACAATTATATCAAGCAAATAAAAGTTACTTTGACACTCCCCTCTGCAGTACGATGAGTAAAGAAAGCCCAGTGAGCTTAAAGAACAGTCCAGAATCACCTGAGTGAACTGCAGTAGTAGATCTACGTTCAAGGCTGGGGACATAGCTCAGTGGTAAAGCTCAGCTGGATCCCCAAAAACTCCCTGGTGTCAATTTAGGGGTGACTCTGGGGGTGGGGATATCAAAAGTTCCATATGGGTTGGGACAGTTACCTGGTCCCTTCAGTGATACGAGGAGCTATGACAGAACAAAACTCACTTTGGAGCTGGGCATGGTGGTGCACGCCTTTAACCCCAGCACTCAGGAGGCAGAGGCAGGTGGCTCACTGTGAGTTCGAGACCAGCGAGGCCAGGACAGCCAAGGCTAACACAGAGAGACCCTGTCTCGAAAAAATCAAAAAACAAAAACAAAACTCACTTTGGAAAGGAGGGCTGAGTAACATCTCCCAAGGGTGATGACCACCCTCTTGCCCTTAGCCACGGACCCCTGTGCAGGGGAAGAACACCTTACCCAGGCAGTCTAGCCCCATTAAGCAACTCCCCTGAAGAGGCAGCCCCCTCCAGACACCTACCCCGCCTTCACACCCTGACTGTGGACAGTGGCCTGGGAACCTATGCAGGGAAAAAGACCCTTGGCTACTATACGAAAGCTCAATTTTGGGCTGGAGAGATGGCTCAGAGGTTAAGAGCACTGCCTGCTCTTCCAAAGGTCCTGAGCTCAATTCCCAGCAACCACATGGTGGCTCACAACCATCTATAATGAGATCTGGTGCCCTCTTCTGGTGTGCAGACATACATGCAAGCAAAATACTGTTTACATAATAAATAAATAAATCTTTTTTTTAGCTCATTTTTTTTTCTTTTTTTGTTTTGTTGTTTGTTTGTTTGTTTGTTTTACACAGAGACAGGGTTTCTCTATATAGCCCTGGCTGTCCTGGAACTCTCCTTATAGACCAGGTTGGTCTCAAACTCACAGAGATCCGCCTGTCTCTGCTGGGATTAAAGGTGTGTGCCACCGTGCCCTGCTTGCCTCTGGGTTTTTAACAAATGTGTAGGAGCTACGAAGCTGTTATCGAGAAACTCCCCCTTGTCTCCAAAGGAAACGCCTTCCTCCTTCAAGGTTGTGTAGCTGGTTTTTCTGCTGAGGGACCGTCATCTCTTCTCCTGTTCTTCAACTGACCAAACATAGTGTAAATCTTAAAGCTTGCCACATCTCTGATCCCGCTCTTCTCTATCCTCCCAGCTCTCCCGGACTTGTCCACCTGCTTGAGGGCACCCCCTAACCTTTCCTCCTCAGAGCTCCCAAGCTGGGCAAGACCTCCCAAGTCAATCTGAGCATCATTGTTTTTATTTTCTGGAGTAAAAGCAGGATTTCCACGAGACTTTTCAAGTTACAGATCCAGCCCACAGAACCCCATTACTTCTGGAAGCCCCAAAGCAGAAATCACAGTCATTGCGCCACGAATCCCACTAAAACTCCTCTGACGGGACTTGGAGTGATGAAGCAACAGTTAAAGGACAATGTTGAGCCGGGCGTGGTGGTGCACGCCTTTAATCCCAGCACTCGGGAGGCAGAGGCAGGCGGATCGCTGTGAGTTCGAGGCCAGCCTGGTCTACAAAGTGAGTCCAGGATGGCCAAGGCTACACAGAGAAACCCTGTCTCGAAAAACCAAAAAAAAAAAAAAAAAAAAAAAAAAAAAAAAAAAAGGGACTATGTCGTTGTTGCGTTAGGCCTAGGTTTGATTCCCAGCACCCACACAGCTCATAATTGTCCATAACTCCAGTCTCCAGGGACACAATACACTGTCTTTGAGCTCGGAGGGTACCAGACTCGACCCGCACATGGTACACAGACACACATGCAAGCATAAGAGTAATATACAAATGTATGTATGTATTTTAAGTAAATCTAAAAATTAGAAAAATACCTCTGATGATGGTAAAAAAAAAACAACAACAACAACAACAACAACGACTGTCTGCTGACTGCATATAACCCATTGTATTAAATTTCTTTATCCTCGTATGGATATGTGGATAACTCTATTATGCCCATTACCTGAAAGGAAACGAAGGCACTGAAAATTTGAGAAACTTTACCAAGGTCACAGGGCTAGGTTAATGGCAGATACACGGGCAGCTCGGCTTCAGAAGCCTCTCTCACACAGAGTCAGTGGTGTGGGCCAGACCTGTACTGTGGCCTCTCCTGCCTGGCCAGCAGTCTTCCCTCGATCAGAATCTTTGCCCACCCCCTTCTCCCTGCTCAAAACATCCTTCCCTCTGGCTCTACAAACAGCATTCTGCAGGACTCACTTGCACTCCCCAGCCAACTAACTTGGCTACCCATCCTCACCTGCCCCAAGATGGCTTGAGAAGCTCCCGAAGGACTAGGTACTGGCCTGCACTCTTTGGACACTATCAGAGGGTGCGGGGCGGGACTAGGGGGACCCTCTTGGCAACTTAGATTAGGGTAAGTGGAGAGCACCAAATAGGAATTGAATGCAGGCCGTGGGAAGGAGTCCTGGGGAGCTACGGGAGTGGCAGGGGGTCTAGCCCTAAGGTCTTCACTACTCTTCTCCCATTCTTTTTATAAAGTCATGATGAGGCAGAATGAAGACCCAGCAAATACATTTCACCCTGATCCCCACGTCAGGTCCTAAGGGTACCAAGGACACTGTGGAGAACAAGGGAGCCCACCATCCAAAGTCAGGCAGGTGCACAAACCCTGGGAGGTGAGGCACAGGAAGTGGCATCCCGCTGATGGCCGACCCCTGAGGCAAGAGCTTTTTATAACCGTCAGCAGCAGGGCACTCATAAGCCTCCAGAATAGCTGGCCTGAGGACACAGGGATGCAGTTGCAGCTTTGGGAGGGGGTGAGTCACGTGACGAGATAGGCCTGAACAAGCTAGATGTTCCTCCATACAGGCCACAGAGACAATTAGAGAAAGGGTCCGGCCGCCCCCCTCTCCCCCACCAAGGGGGGTACTATAAGGGAACGCCAGGAGAGGTACCCCGTGTCAATGCTCTCTGTTGCTCTCCTAGCCCTAGACCCGGGGCTGGAGGGGAAATCACCTGCTCCGTCAGGCGCCGCCGGCGACTTGTCCCGCGCGGTGCAGTTCTTATCCCCTTAGCCCCACCAACGAGATCAAAGGCGGAGCCAGAGCTGGTCCCTTCAGGAGGACGCCATGGTGGCCATTTTTGAGAAGGGCAATTTGCCCATAACAGGGCGGAGCTTCTTTCCTCATTCTCAAACGTTGTTTGGGACCGCTCCTCCGGCGGCCATTTTTGTTTTGGGTAAAGAGGCCTGACTGACATGTTCCTTTTTGTCCACTAGAGGTCCCGAACGGTATTTATTCCTGAAAGAACCCGGGATTTTCCGGCCTGCCTTGTTTTCTCGCCCCTAGGACTCCCACCAATGTGCTACAGGTTTCTCTTTCCTCTTTCTTGTCTCTCCTGCCCTTCTGCAATCCCTGTGGCTCACCGACATTGCACGATCTAATGACTGTCCCCACATTCCAGCATCTTTTCAGTCTGGCTTCAAACCCTGTTGCTCACTCGAGTCTGACTTCCAGGAACTTATGTGTTCCTTTTGTCTTTTTTGATGTCTTCCCAAGAATGGCTTACAGGGTCTTCGGAAGGAGAGGCATATGAAATGCTTAGAGCGAGGACAGACCTGATCCCAGAGCCAAGATGGTTTGCAGACCTCCTCCAACCCCACTACCCTCTTGACTACATTGGCAAGGCTAATAATCTAGAGGAGACAGGACAGCTATAAACCAGGACCCAGGAAGTAAGGCCTCAGCTTCCGCTTTCTGTTCCTGCTACCTCAGCTTCCCCACACTGCCCTGTGGGGAAAGCCCGCAGGCAGGCTTTCTTTTGAACTCAAAAATGGATGCCAAGAATCTCCTTCAATAGTCCACCCGGCCTGCCCCAGTCTGCAAAGATGAGCCTTCTTTCACTGCCAGGGACCCAGGAGCTACTGCTAGCCTCTAGAAACCCAGCCCCAAGGAGAAAGACCCCACCCACCCACCCCCTAGAGACCTCAGCGGGGGGCCATGAATGCTCTTCCTGTGGCCCTTTCCACCGGCTCCCTCCTCCCCCACAGGGTGGGTGCTGAGAGGGGAAGGGAAGAGAAGAGGGAGGGACAGGCTCATCTTCTCCTGTAAAAGCACTGCTGCTGCCAGACCGGCAGGTTTAAGAGGTGGGGGTAACAGCTACTTTGAACTCTGGCTAAGCGGACCTCTGGAAAGGGACCAGTGGTTTCCGCCATGAGCCTCAGGCCCCTGCCAGCCCTCCCTTCTGGGTCCCCTTTCCTCCCCCGCCCCCTTTCCCTCTTCATTGCACAATACTGATGACTGTTCCTTCCCTATGCCCCCCCCCCGCCCCCCGTTCCCGGAACTTAAAGGTTTCCTCAACAGGGCCACCTCTAATTCTGAGCCAAGACCCCTCCCTGCAACCCTCCCTGAGGCTGTGCCTTCCTCTCCGTTCTTGCTTGGCTACTACTGAATGTAGCTAGATAGCAGGAAAAAAACAAAAACCAAAAAAACAAACCAAAAAACAAAAAAACACTATGCTAAGTTCTCAGGGGAAAACGATCCCAAAGATTTCCAGAGAGAGCTAACCCAAACTCCGGCGAGACCTAGAATGTGAAGACTGGGCCAGGTTCTGGGGCGCAGGACAGAAGGCGGGCAGAGGGAAGGGACTCCCACAGGCAAAAAGGCAGGTGGCATTCCCATGAGTCTCTACAACAGTGGTTCGCAGCCTTCCTAATGCTGTGACCCTTTCCTCAGGTTGGGGGTGACCCCCCCAACCATAAAATGATTTCCACTGCTACTTCATAAGTGTAATTTTGCTACTGTTATGAATCGTAATGTGAGTATCTGTGTTTTCTGGGGGTCTTAGGCAGCTCCTGTGAAAGGGTTGCTCAGCTCCCTAGGGGTATGGGCCTGCAGGTTGAGAGCCTCTGCTCTAGGCTATGTGCCAGAGAACACAGCTAACCAGGCTCCTGGTGTTATGTCTCCTATGTTCTTACTTTTCCCTTCCCCACGATGGGAAGCAAGGCAGCCACCGAGTGCTGCTTGAAGCCCCTGGCACAGGGGTGGTGAGGTCAAGTGTGGGCTCCTCCCCCCTCTCTTTTTAAAAATTTATTTATTCTGTGTACAGTGTTTGGTCTGCACATGTGCTTGCACTCCAGAAGGCACCAGATCTCATTATAGATGGTTGTGAGCCAGCCACCATGTGGTTGCTGGGAATTGAACTCAGTACCTCTGGAAGAACAGTCAGTACTCTTAACCTCTGAGCTATCTCTCCAGCCCCTGAGCTCCCCTCTCTTATTCCCTTAGGTGACTTGTAGGCTACAGGGTCTCCTTGGCTAACAGAAAAGACTAGGAGCCTGTGCTGTCAATACTCTGGTTTGTTATTCCCCAGGCCCCCACCCCCGCCTCAGAAAAGGCATCAGGGCATGGAAAGCACCAGAGGACTGGAGACGGGGGAGTAGTCAGCCACTGAAATACAGAAGGGGACACTTGGAAGAATGGGTGTGTGCATTGAGGGGGCGGTGTCCCCAGCTCTGGCTTGAGGTCAGAAAGGGCTCTCTGGGCAGCAGGCAGCATGCCTGGCCCTCCCACACCTTCCTCCTTTCTCAGAAGAGCCTGCATGGGTGGGCGGGGCCCTGGGGGCAGGGTAGGGGCCCATTTAAGGAGCTCCACAAACTGGCACGTTGCAGATCCAGACCCAGGGATGCCAGAGAAGAGGCTTTTGTGGGTAAGCGGCTTTTCCTTTCCCAGGACACAGGCCCGGCTGTGGGGAGGGCGACTCCTGAGTCTGCTGGTTTGGCTGTCTGTCTCTGGGGACTTGTGAGGACAGCACTCAGCTGTCCCATCAACTCCCAGGAAATGGAAGTGCATTTCGGGAAGGCTTCCTCTCCACTCTGCTATCCCAAACACTGGAGACCTTCATCCCAGCGGGGAGATTTCCCAGGGACTGAAAACTCCCTGACAGCGTGCGGCTGTCTTGGAGATCCCTTTTGGCTGAGAGAGCTCTCCAACCACAGACACACGTCAGGGGCGGATTTTGGCCTTTCCTCCAGACCCTCACTCCTCTATCCCTTACTTATATTTGTCCCACCACACATATGGGCAAGCAATAACAGTACTCCCAGTCACACCCAGAGCCTGCTGCTGTCCCCTGAGCCCCTCCCCTCACGCTCTACTCCAGTTCTTGTCCCTTTCTCTAGCTTCGGGATCCCATTTTCAGCTTCAAGCTCAGTACCCCACCACCGAGGGGATAGGAAGTATTCTGAGATCCCAGGCTACATCCTGAGTCTCAATTTGTCCATGTTGGCATGGGGAAGGGAGGCATTGATAGAAGGGGGAAGCAATGAGGTGATTCAAGGTGCTTAACAGAAAACCTGACACCCCTGAGACCCACGTGGTGGAATGAGAAATGACCTCACATGCCCTTTGTGCATGCATCGCACACACATACACAAGCACATACACTGAATAACATACATGTAAGGAAAACCCACAGAAGAGCTCTCTGGAGGGGCAGCAGCATCCAGGCTGAGAGAACACTGGCCACCTGGCTCTGAGAACTGAATTCCATAGGCCGTGAGCTCTTGCAAATGTCCTAGGGGCTCAGTTCTGGTGTCCGGCTGTGCTAACGGTCAACACCAAGACTAGAGGGAACCAGGCAGCTGTCACTCATAGCTTCCCAGCAGGTGCTCCTGAAGGCTCCTTGTCGAACCCTCTTTTTGTTTGTTTGGGTTTTTTAAAATATAATATTTATTTATTATTAAGTATACACTGATCTGCCCACATGTACACCTGCAGGACAGAAGAGGGCATCAGATCACATTCATTCTAGGTGGTTGCTGGAAATTGAACTCAGGACCTCTGAGCCATCTCTCCAGCCCTTCTTTTGTTTTTATTTTTGTTTTTGTTTTTGTTTTTTTTTTTGAGACAGGGTTTCTCTCCATAGCCCTGGCTGTCCTGGAACTCACTCTGTACACCAGGCTGGCCTCGAACTCAGAGATCCATCTTCCTTTGCCTCCCAAGTGCTGGGATTAAAGGCATGAGCCACTACCTCCAGGCTCAAAACCTTTTTTTTTTTTTTTTTTAAAGATTTATTGATTTATTTGTTTATTATGTATACAGAGCTCTGCCTGCATGTACATCTGCAGGCAGAGGAGGACATCAGATCACATTATAGATGGTTGTGAGCCACCATGTGGTTGCTGGGAATTGAACTCATGACCTCTGGGAGAGCAGACAGTGCTCTTAACCACTGAGCCATCTCTCCAGCCCCTTCAAAACCTTTTTAATAGCATTGTCTTGGGGTACTCTTCTGCTCAAAGGCTTCAGTGGCTTCCCCCCCACCAAAAAATCCATGCTCTTATCTCCCTCCCCCTCTGAGACAGTCTTATACAGGCCAGGATACCTCTATCACCAAGGATAACCTGTACTAATCTTCCTGCCTCTGCCCTCTAAGTGGTTAAAAGCAGGTTGCACTCTCTCTGCCCTCTATCTGCTCTTGTCAGTGCTCTGGAATTACTTCACTTAGCTCCGGGTATGACCTTCCACTGCTAGCTCTTCGGTGATAACCTGCTGCAGCTTCCTCCTGCGATCCTGCTTTCACTCTTGCCGTCTTCCTGCTCAGCCTTTCTTGGATGACCTCTTCCCTTACCAGTCCTGCTTGTCCTTTGAAGCTTCTTTCGACTTCCCAACAGAGCTGAGATGCCACGTTCCTCCCTAGTGGGGTAGATTCATAGCCCCTTACTCTAGTAGTATGTAACCCCGTGCTCCCCACGTGACAGTTCCTCAGTGCATTCTGTTGCATGGGTCTAATGTATGAAGAGGAAGTTTGACCTAGAGATGAAAGCCAATCAGATTACATTCTCACTCTGTAGCCTCGGGTGAGTTGTTGGATTCACATAGGACTGTGTGAGACTGAGTTTCCTCCTGTATTAATGGGAATGATAATTATATCACACCAGAGTTTTGTGAGCATCAACTTTACTGAGTGGATAAGTGTGCACAGGACTCTAGCACAGTCCCTACACATAGCAAGCCCTAGGAAGTGTGGAGACTATGCTTCTTATTTTGTTCCTTAAAAAAAAAAAAAAAAAAAAAAAAAAAGCAGTGTGTGTAAATGTCTGTATGAATATAAAAATAGAAAATATCTAGACATGAATTTTTTCCAAGATAAGAGTTTTTCTGTGTTATCTCAGTTGTCCTGGAACTCACTTTGTAGACCAGGCTGGCCTGGAACTCAGAGATCTGCCTGTCTCTGCCTCCCAAATGCTGGGATTAAAGGTGTGAGCCACCACATCTGGCTAGACATGATTTTTTAAAATCCCACTGCATAAGAGACAGAGGCAGGCAGATCTCTGTGAGTTCAAGGCCAGCCTGATCTGCAGTGTGGCCAAGGTAACACAAGAGAAACCCTGCCTCAAAAAAACCAAATTAACTAATTAATTCTTAAAATAGTTGCTTACCTTATCAAGCAAAATAAAATTATATTCCCTTTTTCTCCCCAATCCTTTCTATTCTTTCTTTCTTTTAACATTTTGCTTTTTTTGAGACAGAGTTTCTCTTCTGTGTAGCACTGGCTGTCCTGGAACTCACTCACTCTGTAGATCAGGCTGGCCTGGAACGCACAGAGATCCACCTGCTTCTGGCTCCTGAGTGCTGGTAACTAAAGGTGTGTACCATCATGCCTGGCTTTTTGCCAGAGGGTTTTCTTTTTTTTTTTTTTTTTTTACATTTTATTCATTTATTTAGTATGCATATGTCCAAATAGGACCTCAATTCCAACCTTAACACTCACATAAGAAGATGGCATAATGGTGCATGCTTGTGAGCCCAGCTGGGCATAGGAAAAGGAAGGAGACAGTTGGTTTCCTCTGGTTCTAGCCTGTCAGCAAGCCCCAGGTCCCTAGGAGAAACCGTGTCTCAAAAACCAAGGTGGGGGCCTGGAGAGATGGCTCAGAGGTTAAGAGCACTGGCTGCTCTCCCAAAGGTCCTGAGTTCAATTCCCAGCAACCACATGGTGGCTCACAACCATCTATAATGATATCTGGTGCCCTCTTCTGGCCTGCAGGCAGAATGTTGTATAAAGAATAAATATTAAAATAAACAAAAAACAAAAAAACCCAAGGTGGGCTGAGGAGTGAGGCCTGGAGAGATGGCTCTTGGTACCTAGTGCTCTTCTGGAGGGGGCTTACAACGGAAGTCTGAGTCCAGGGAGGATCTCACACCTCTGGCTTCCTCAGGCAGTCACAATCTACATGTATATGCACACACACGCTCCACAGAAGTACAAACCCTCCAAGACAGGGTTTCTCTGTGTCACTTTGGCTGTCCTGGAACTAGCTCTGTAGACCAGACTGGCCTCAAACTTACAAAGATCTGCCTGTCTCTGCCTCCAGAGATTAAAGGCCTGTGCCACCACCACCACTAGACATAAAATTAAATCTTAATAAGGTGGAGGCTGGTGGTGTATACACACACAGGGACATGAACACACATGCAGAGACAAATGAGATGAAGGCTATTCTTAACTAATAAATCAACATCTAAACATTATAGAATATTATAAAATGTAAAATTATGAAAATACTGCATTTTCCAGCCACATTTATGAAAAAAAGACTAGTCAGATGTGATGCCCATGTATGACTCCAGTAGGCTCAGGTGGGGGGTGGGGAGGTAGGGGGTTGGGTGGAGGGGGGAGGTGGGAAACTGCTGCCAGTTTGAGGTCAGTCAGCCAAATAGCAAGACCTTTTTTTTTTTTTAAGATTTATTTATTTATTTTTATTATTATTGTTTTTTTTTTTTTTTTTTTTGGTTTTTCGAGACAGGGTTTCCTCTGTGTAGCCTTGGCCATCATGGACTCACTTTGTAGACCAGTCTGGCCTCGAACTCACAGCGATCCGCCTGCCTCTGCCTCCCGAGTGCTGGGATTAAAGGCGTGCGCCACCACGCCCGGCTTATTTATTTATTATTATGTATACAGTGTTGTGCCTGCATGTACACCTGCAGGCCAGAAGAGGGCATCGGATCACATTATAGATTATAGAATTGACTCAGGACCTCTGGAAGAGCAGTCAGTGTTCTTAACCTCTCAACCATCCCTCTAGCCCGCAAGACCTCCTTTATCTGAAAATCAACTAATTAACTAATTAATTAAAGATTCAACAAAAATTGGGGTAAAAAGCCAGGCATGGTGGTCCACACTTTTAATCACAGCAATGAGAGGTAGAAACAGGCGGATCTCTGAGGTCAAGGCCAGCTTGGTCTACAGAGGGAGTTCCAGGCAGCCAAAGCTGCACAGAGAAACCCTATCTTGAAAACAGAACAGAACAAAACAAAAAGTGAATATTTGCAGGTTGAGGTGGGACACTAGAGGCAGGCGGATCTCTGTGAGTTGGAGGCCAGCCAGGTCTACAAAATTGAGTCCAGGACAGCCAAGACTCCACAGAGAAACCTTGTCTCAAAAAACAAAGAACCAACCAACAAACAAACAAACAAAAAACCCCAACCAAACAACAACAAGAAAGAATGAGAGAAAAGAAAAAACAAAGAAAGAAAAAGTAAATTAAAAAAAATAAAGTAAGCCAGGCGGTGGTGGCACGTGCCTTTAATCCCAGCACTCAGGAAGCAGACACAGGTTGGATCATTGTGAGTTTGATGCCAGCCTGGTCTACAAAGTGAGTCCAGGACAGCCAAGGCTACACAGAGAAACCCTGTCTCGGAAAACAAAACAAAACAAAAAAAAGTAATTTGCCAGGGAGGTGGTGGCCCATACCTTAATCCCAGCACTTGAGAGGCAGAGGCAGGCGGATCTCCCTGAGCTTGTGGCCAGACTGGTCTACAGAACAAGTTCCAGGACAGTCAAGGCTACACAGAGAAACCCTGTCTTGGAAAACCAAATTAAACTGGGCAGTGGTGGCAGAGGCAGCAGATCCCTGTGAGTTCAAGGCCAGCCTGGTCTACAGACTGAGTTCCAGGACAGCTAGAGCTGTTACACAGAGAAACCCTGTCTCATAAAACAAAAACAAAAATAAATAAAATAATCAATTAATTAATTAACTTGGAGAAACAGCTCAGTGGTTAAGAGCACTGGCTGCTCTTCCAGAGGTCCTGAGTTTAATTCCCAGCACCCACACGGCGCTCACAGCCATCCACATACAATGGGATTCAATGCACTCTTCTGGTGTGCAGGCTCTACATGCAGATAGAACACTCATGTACATAAAACTAAAGAAACAATGAGCCCAGTGTGGTGGCTCAGCACTCAGGAGGCAGAGGCAGGTGATCTCTGAGTTTGAGGCCAACTTGGTCTACAAAGCAAATCCAGGACAGCCAGGGCTACACACAGAGAAACCCTGTCTCAAAAACCCAAAAATTGAGCCGGGCATGGTGGCGCACGCCTTTAATCCCAGTACTCGGGAGGCAGAGGCAGGTGGATCGCTGTGAGTTCGAGGCCAGCCTGGTCTACAAAGTGAGTCCAGGACAGCCAAGGCTACACAGAGAAACCCTGTCTCAAAAAAAAAAAACAAAACAAAAAACAAACAAACAAAAAAAAACAAAAACAAAACAAACAAACAAAAAAAACCCCAAAATTTAAAAATTAAAAAAAGAAAAATAAAAAAAGAAACAAGCTTAAAAAAAATACAGCAAGTATTTGTTCAAAAAATTAAGTTACTTAACAAGATCACGGATATATGTGTATACATAATATATATACATAAATAATGTATATATACACACACACACACATATGACATTCCTCCAAAACATATGATAATGAAGGGGCTCAGAGAAGCTAAAGACACACGGTTAGAAAAATGTCAGAACCAGCTCTACAACCTAGCTCACAGGCGTCGTTTCCCAGTCATCTCCCACACTCCAGAACTACCCTAGGTCTTCCATCACCTTTGGATAGTGAGTCCAGGCAGACAGGTCTATGAGATTGTCCAGGGCACACTGTGGAGGTGCTGCTGAAGAGCAGGTTGCGGGGGTCAGGGTCCACACGGAGTAAAGACTCGCGTTACGCGGATGGCAAAACGTCCACTTCCCAACATAAAATCTATCTCGCAGTGAACACGGGATTTCACGCATTTATTTACTTCCCTTTCCAAGCTGGGGACCGCTGTGGCTCCCTGGGCTTTGTGGAGAGGAAACCAAGTGGGAACCACACAGACGGCTAAGGTGGGGGAGGAGAAGCAGTCCAGACGCCGCTTTCACTTCAAGACCCTCTGGACCGAAGCACCTTTCTCTCCCTTCCCGCACCGTCCAGCAATAACTCAAGAGAAATCAAGGTGCTGCGTCGGCGGGGGTTGGGAGGGTTTGGGGGGGGGGAGTTAGGTGGGGGGGGGGGGTAGGGACGAAGCGAATGCGCAGACGCAGTGAGGAGCTCATCGCAGCCCTTGCTTTTTCTTGGGGCGGCCGCGCTGCACTGCTTCCTGAGCGGCCGGGCTGTCCCCGCTATCCCCGCCGTCGTCGCTGGCAGGCCGGCGCACCACGCGCCGCTCCACCTGGTATTCGGGCTCGCCCACGCGCGGTGTAGCCTGGAGCAGGTACTGGCCGCCGCGCCGGGTCACGCGCACGTCGGTGCGCGGGTAGGTGCCGTACACGCGCCGCAGCTCGCGGCGCACCGTGTCCGGCAGTGGCAGGGGTGGCCCCCGCGTGCGCTCCACGCGGCCCCAGCGCAGCTGCAGCTGCAGGCTGCTGCCCTCGGGCCACGGCGCCCAGCGCTCGGTGTTGGTCGGGGGCTGGGATGACGCGGACACGCCGGAGGCGGGGAACAAGGAACCAGGGGCCGCGGCACCGGGTGGCGGGAAGGCCCACCACGGCGGCGCGGAGACCAGGGCCGCGGCCGCACCGTGGAAGCAGTGGAATTCTCGCGGGGCCGCGCTCAGTCCCGGCGGCCGGCTGCAGAAGTTGTGGGTCTGGATGGGTGGCAGCAGCAGAGGGGCGGGCAGATAGGTGTAGTTGACGGTCTGCAGCCGAGGAGGCCAGGCGCCCTCCCCGGGCGGCAGGCAGATGTAGGAGTACATGGCGGGACCCTCAGGCGGCGAGCATGCTCACGGGATCCAGACCTATGGTGGATGGGTGTATGGATACATAATGCCTAACAACCACGTGCCGCTGGACCCCGTTCTTAGGTCTTTCGTGACTGCCCTATGGCTTTGAGAAACCTTTCGAGAGTCAGGTGCTCTGCTCCCCACCTTCTCATCAGTTATTCCCAGACTGGGGATATTGGTCTGTTGCTCATAGAGTCCCAGAGATGCACAAAGCCCTGGGTTCGACCCCCAGCACCATGTAAACCGGGTGTGATGGCTTCTGCCTGGAGAAGCAGGAAGGCCAGGAATTCGGGTCATCCTGTCTGAGAACAGCCTGACCTACGCGAGGCCCTCTCTCAAAACAATTTCGAGCCCTCAGCCCCTGCTGTGTGTCCCCCTTTAACATTCACTTGCCTCCTTCAGCATAGTAGGATTGTTCGCCAGCCTTTGGGAGAGCCAGAACAGTCCAGAACAGAGCTTCTCTCCACTGCTTTTCAGTTGTGTTTTCCCCTCCGATGCCCAGCCCCTGCCACACCTCTCTGTTACTAGGCAGAGAGAAACACCTTGAGTGGGCTAGGAGCCAGCCAGCCTGTAACTAAGGTAGACACTAGGGCGCAGTGGCCCCAAGGTAGAGCCACAGATGCCCTCCCTAGAACACCGAACACTTCCCACCTCTTTCCCACCAAGTCCCATGGTGGCTCACAGACACCTCCAAGTCCAGTTTCAGGGGAGCTGGCCTCTAAGGGTCACTACACGCAAAGCTCATAAACTCATGCAAGCAGACTTGTAATGTGAATAAAATAAGTTCTAAGTCTTAAAAGAGCAGCCTGGATTACAAAGGAACCCAGTGTAATTTGAAGGACTTCAAACACGGAAGAGGTCGCGAGTCATACGGATGCCATCCAGAGAAGACTCCCCACCATTGTTGGCCTTGTAGACTGTGTGGGTATCATGAGCAAGGAGCATCTAGAAATCAGAAAGTATAAGACAACAGGTTTAACCACAAAAGCCCACCGAGGGGAAAGGAGTCCAGCCAACACCTTCCTTTTAGCCAGTGCGACCCATTTAGACTTCCAGCCTCCACGACTGCTAAATTTGTCCACAGCCATTGCGTTTTCAGTTTGTCATAGCACCAAAGGGGCTGCTGATTTTATAATTTATGTAACTTTGTCCCCCTGGAACCAGCACCTGAGGAGTGCCCTCGGTTACCTGTGGGTTGCTCTTATCCCAGCCAGGATAAGACCAACAGTCCACGTGGACTGGTCAGTGTCTCTACTTGTTTGTGCTTCCTCGGGGAACCTAATCTCCCCGGTGCTGGTGAAAGGCTCCATGCCAGACAACGCTCAAGCTGGGCCTGAGCAGGGAAGAGCAGTCTGAGCTTCCAATGGGCACCTTTAAGCTTTGCTGGCCTTGGGGTGGGGGTGGGGGGGATGGCTTAGGCACGATGAGGGAAGTAGGGATCAAGCTGTGAGTTGGTGTATGTTCACCCTGATTCTAGAAATACCCTCATATTTTGGGGATGCTGTACTTTCTTTCTTTTTTTAAAAAAAAGAAAATATTTAGCCAGGCGTCCTAGCTCATGCCTGTAATCCCAGCACTTGGAAGGGAGAGGCAGGTAGATCTCAAAAATTAATTAATTAATTAATTAATTAATTTAAAGAGTTCCTGGCCAGCCAGCTAGAACCCATCTCAAAAGTCCCCACCCCCTCCCTCAGTGGAGAGCTAGCTCAGCAGTTAAAAGCGCTGCCTGTTCTCCCAGGAGACCCTTGTTCCCAGCACCTACATAACAGCTTACAAACTTCCCTCTGTAACTCCAGTCCCAGATCTCTGTGGGCTCCTGCACTCACATGGTGCTCAAACAAATACTCAGGCACACACACATACACATAAAAGTTAAAAAAATACATACACACACACACACACATGTTTTCCAAGACAGGGTATCTCTGTGTAGCCCTGGCTGTCCTGGAACTCACTCTGTAGACCTGGCTGGCCTCAGATTCAGCACACTCAGATTAAAAGCGTGTGCCACCCACCATGCCCCGCTGAAGCGCAGACTCTTAGCTGTTGAGCCATCTCTCCAGCACCCTGTTCTCTTGTCTGATGGAAGGAAACATTTTCTTTCCCTAAGACAGAAGTCTAAAAGCATTTCAGGCTGTGTGTGGGAGCGTGGGGCACGGGGAGCCTCAGTCACTGAGCACGCAGTCATAGGAGAAGTGAAGTCAGGAGACGGAAAGAGCTTGCTTTTTGATAGTGGTGTGTGAGTCATGGTCTTTACAGTTAGTCAGACCAATGCATTCCTTTTTGTTTAAGCTGCTTTGAATGTCTTGTTCCTTTCACCCCACCGCAGTGATACACGCTTGAGTACTTTCTCTCAGCATCTTGTGAAACATTTGAATACAGCAACCTTAGTTTTGGTTAGGGAGCCTCGTGATCAAAGTAGTAAGTAAAGTAAATGGGAGAGAAACCCCAATAACAAGGAACTCTGGGAGAATAGGAGAGCACCTAGGACAGAGAGGCAGGAGGCCTAGGAGGGAATTTCAAGGGCACTACTTGTGCTATTGTCCTCTTCAAGGACTGAAGGGGTCTGGCAGGGGGTTTGGCCTCCAGGACCACAGTATGGCAGCAACTGATCACTTTGTCTCCAACATTTGAAGGCTGAGGGGCCTGAGTGTAACTGTGGGGCATAAAGATAAGCATGAAGGCACCGGGTGGTGGTGGCGCACGCCTGTAAGCCCAGCATTTGGGAGGCAGAGGCAGGCGATTGCTGTGAGTTCAAGAACAGCCTGGTCTACAAAGTGAGTCTAGGAGAGTCAAGGCTACACAGAGAGACCCTGTCTCAAAAAAACAAAAAACAAACAAAAACGCAGGCAAACAAACAAAAAAAAGCACGAAGGACTCAGGTCTTTCTTCTGAGTCACTCTTCAGAGTCCTTCCTGTCCTACTGTTTTATCTCCCAGGACGGTTAAGGAAAGACTCAAGGGGGTTGGGCATGGTGGCACACACCTTTAACCCCAGCACTTGGGAAGCAGAAGCAGGGGGATCTCTGTGAGTTCGAGGCAGCCTGGTCTACAAAACAAGTCCAGGACAGCCAAGGCTGTTACACAGAGAGACCCTGTCTCAAGAAACAAAACAAAACAGGAAAGACTCAAGGCTTGCTTTATTTGGTTTGGTTTGTTTTTTAGTTTTTCCTTTTATCTTTTTTCATTTTTTGAGACAGGGTCTCTCTGAGTAGCCTTGGCTGTCCTGGACTCACTTTGTAGACCAGACTGGCCTCAAACTCACAGCGATCCGCCTGCCTCTGCCTCCCGAGTGCTGGGATTAAAGACGTGCGCCACCACGTCCGGCTTCAAGGCTTGCTTTGAAGTGAACACGTGCACTGACCAGAGAGAAAAGCAGAAGGAAAACCTGTAATACATTTACAAAGGGCTGAATTCTGACTTTTGGTCCTCCTCTCACAGCCAGGAAAACATCCGTGGAGAGAAGGGGTGGGGATGGCCGAGAAATGTCCATTTCCAGACCAGGACTGCATTCGGGAGCAGGAGGGGTTTTAGCTGTTTAAATCTAGAAGAGAGAAACGTGTGTGGCTTAGGCAAGGTGAATAGGCTGAGCTTGACCTGGCTGCAGCAATCTTGAATTATCACTGATTATTGTTCTAGGAAGCTTTTCCTGAACAGTTCCTCAGTGCATTAGCAACAGATAAACCATTAGAAGGGCATGTGGAGGGCTAGAGAGATGGCTCAGAGGTTAAGAGCACTACCAGCTCCTCCAAAGGTACTGAGTTCAATTTCCGGCAATCACATGGTGGCTCACAACCATCTATAATGAGATCTGGTGCCCTCTTCTGGTGTACAGGTGTATGTGCATTCAAAACACTGTACTTAATAAACAAATCTTTTTTTTTTTAAATTAGAGGATCTGAGTTCAGCTCCTAGCACCAATGTGCTGGCTCACAACTGTCTGTAGCTCCAGTCCCATGAGATCTAATGCCCTTCTCTGTCTTCTGTAGGCATTAGGCATTAATATGGTATACATACATACATACATACATGCAGGCAAAACACTCATACAATAATAAACAGAAAAAATAATTTTTAAAGATAGAGCTGGGTAGTGGTGGCTCACAATTTTAATCCTAGCACTCAGGAGGCTGAGGCAGGGCAGATTTCTGGGTTCAAGGCCAAACTGGTCTACAAAGAGTTCCAGGACAGCTGGGGGCTACACAGAGAAACCCTGTCGCAAAAAACCAAGGGATTGGGGGTGGAGGGAGCAGGGACATTCTGACTAGGATGAAGTGACTTCTATCCAACCAAACGACACATGCTCCTAACTCACACTGGAAGGATCCAGGTGTATCGGGGCCATTGTTTGTATCTGCAAGTCTTGGAATAAATTTCACTCTGCAATCTTCTATCTGTATGTGTGTGTTGCTTCCATCTCACAGCACCTTGGAACAAGTCTTTATATACTTGGATGGGGTTATTTCAGAACAGGGTGCAGAGGAGGGCCTGAAGGAGCAGAGGAAGGGAAACACCTAGTAAAGTGTGGGTGCCAGGACAATGTGGGGGTCCCTGAGGACTGGGTTGAACAGGCTCCTTTGGGACCATTTGCTGTGGTAAGCCCTTTGCTGTGTTGTCACAAAACTGATCAGGGACAATATTCCTGCTGCATAAAAATTAGCAGCAGCAAAAGGCACAAGGGTCAGCAGCACTTATCCTCCTGCACTTTCCTTGACCCTTTGAGGCAGTCTTATGTAGCCCTGGAAGTCACTGGCTAGCCAAGGATGCCCTTGAACGGACCCTGATGCCAAGTGCTGTGATGACAGGTATACCCAGCCACGCTCACTTTATCCTGAACTGAGCTAGAGACTCACATATGCTAGGCAAGGACTCTGCCACCTGAGCTACAGTCCCCTGATTTCTTTTCTTTTCTCCTAGGCTGTATGCAGCCCTCGCTGGTCTCAAACTGTGACCCCAGTGTACCAGGTGCTGGGACTACAGATGTGCTACGTGTATACTTACAGAATCCCTGTGAGCGATGAGACAGTTTACCGCACCTCCTGTCTTAACAGCTCGGGGTAAAGAAGCTGGACAGGCAGGCAGCGTGCCCCCATTTTGATTGCTTAGAAAGTGGTCTGAACCTTACAAATTTCATTTTAAATGTCTAGGAAGTGAGGAAGAGGACTCCCCTGGGACTCAGGAGAGGTAGGGTCTGGCCTGTTTGGGCATCTGATTGGTTGAAATTCATTGAAGGCCAGGCATGATGGCACACATCTTTAGTCCCAGCACTTGGGAGGCAGAGGCAGGTGGATCTCTGTGAGTTCAAAACCAGCCTGGTCTACAAAAGTGAGCTCCAGGACAGCTGGGACTGTTAAATAGAGAACCCCTGTCTCAAAAAGGCAAACAACCAAAGATCTGTTGACTTTTCATCTGAACCTCAGATTTTTCTTTGGTTGGTTGGTTTTCCAGACAGGGTTTCTCTGTTTAGCTGTAGCTGTTCTGGAACTTGCCCTGTAGACCAGGCTGGCCTTGAAAGCAGAGATCCACCTGCCTTTGCCTCCCTAGAGCTGAGACTAAAGGCACCTGCTGCCACCACCACCACCACCACCTGTCACAGCCACCACCCAGTGGTTATGTTCATCTCTAAGTGGAAATAATAGCATCTACTTGCCGTGTATAATTTGAGGAAAACACATTCGAAACAGTGTACCTATTAGGCAAGGTACATAATAGTGTTTCTTTCATTTGTGTGTATCTCTAGCCCTGTTTTTTGTTTTTTTCAGTTTGAGATAGAGCTTAAATTCACTCTGTATTCAGCACAGACTAGCTTTGGACTTTTTGTTTTAGACTCACCTTTCTGTGTGGCAAGAATTACAGACCACGCCTTTAATCTCACCACCTAGGAGGCAGAGATTAGCAGACCTCTGCATAGTGAGTACCAAAACAGCCAGAGCCACACAGACAAACCCTGTCTCATAAAAACAATCAAACGACAGCAACAAAAACAATTACAGACCTGCATTATCAGGCCTTGAGTTTCTCTTTTTCTTCTAATTATTTTTTGTTGTTTGTTTGTTTTTCGAGACTAGAGTTTCTCAGCCTTGGCTGTCCTGGACTCACTCTGTAGACCAGGCTGCCTCTCGAGTGCTGGGATTAACGGCATGCTCCACCACGCCAGCCCTTAATTCTTATTACTACCACTACATGAAGAGGTCGGGCTGTGTGGTTGTGGGTTGATGGCCCAGTGACTGTACCTACATTTCCTGCCCTGGCTTATGTGATCTGATTCCTCATGCCCACAGCTCAGGCGGGGATTCGCCCTTGCGGGTCTCACAATCCAGCCTTAGGTAGTTAGTCCCTTCTAAAACTCTCGTCCTCTGACATTAGGAATGGAGAAAAGGAGGGGAGCGTCTCCAAGAATAACTTGATTTGAGTTGAAATGACAGTTTTCTTGGAGGTAAAAGAGAGGAATCCAGGCAACCTGCCCCGATTGGGGGATGCCCAATTTCTTTTGGGTCCTTAAGGGAAAGAGCCCAAGACAAACATGGCAGCGACAGCCTCAGGCGCGGTCACCTGCCTGAGCAGCGATCGGGAGAGCCGCGCGGAGCCAATAGCTGGGAAGGGGCGGGGGGAGAGACCGGGGAAGCCCAAGGCTGCTAACGCGCAGGCGCGCTGGCTGGCACCTGGCTTTCGGCAGCCGCGGAATTAAGCATCGGCGGCTGCCAGGATTGCGGTGAGCTGCTGGCCCGCGGCCCGGGAGAGGGGGCAGGAGCCGGCCAGGCTCGGGGAGTTGGGAGGTGTCGATCTGATACCAAAGGACAAGCCCTAGGTGGGGAAGGAATGCGTTGTGGGGGTGAGCGTCATTGGGACAGTTTGCAGGGTTCTTTGAGGTGTCAGATCGTGAACTGGAAAATTCTGGGGTCAGGAGGTGTTGGGTTCAGGCACAAGCGTAGAAAGCCTGCAGATGGGCTGTGTTGGGGGTAAGGAAAAGGGATGCACCATCCAGGTTGGCCCCCGAGGAAACCGAGTTCATGGATGCGATGTTTCAGGCAGGGATTCACTCACTGACCTATTGGCCCTTAACCGTGGTGGCACTGTAGAGCCACCTGGAAAGCTCTAAAGATTATCCGGCATCACCTCCAGAAACCCCAATGTTAGTGGTCTGAGTGAGGCTGGAGCCTAGGTGTTTGAGAGTAGGTGGTTTTAATGAGCAAACGAAAAGAAAACCACTACATGTGTTTCTGAGTGAAAAGCTCCTGGGCTGATTCCCAGTGCCTCAGGGACTTAGAAGTAGCTTGCGATTCTGAGGTGAATGGTTGACACTTTTGTGCCACCACAGGATCCTGTGAAGGCGGAAGAAAGTCCCTCTCGCCACGGTTGGAAGCCCCATTTTCCATCTGAGGAGGGTGAACCTGTTAATTTGGGGAAAAGAAAGAGTAGGGTCCCTGCAACAGCTCTCCTGGGGCTACACCATGCTGTGAAGAGACTGAACAGGGAGTGAAACAGAGCCAACAATCCAGTCAGCTGCTGGCTGAGAAAACGGCACGCTTAATATTTGCTTTGCTATTATGATTTGAACTTCTACCTGTTGGTTTGGTTACACCCGCCCCACCCCCCCCACCCCGCCCCAGGACAGGCAGGAAACAGATTCCCACTCTCCACAGGTGTGGCTATCAGTGTTAATGTTCAGCCTTAACCTAATACTGCTAATACCCAGTTACTCAGTAGTGTTTCCCCACTGTGGTCTTTCCAGGTCTGTCCTTCAGGGAGTGGGAAATCACCCACCCTCCAGGCCCTTACACTCACCAGAGGTTGCTGGAGTTTGCTAGTCCCTTCCTGTTCTTTGTCTCCCAGGAGCCTTGCAGAGTAAACTGCTAGGGGAGAGATTTTGTCAAGTTGCCCTGAAGGGCTCTTAAACAGAGAAGTGCCTTTGTGGTCTGCTACCCTCAGTTGGTGCCTTCCATCTTGACAGAATCTTGTTGGAAGCTTAAGAACCTCTTCTAGCCCGGCCTGTTTTACTGCCTGGGCCATCTTCTACCTGGAATGTTTTCTTAGCTCGGCGCTGTGTCCTTGGTGAAAGCGTAAAACTGTTACTGCTGGCTTTTATCAACACTCCGTCTGTTCATCTGCGGCCTTGCTCCACATGTGTTCTCCGAGGGACTGCAGGGTGCCAGAGTGCCACTGCTTCTCCAACTCCCACAGCCAAACAAATCACCCAGGGTGGCTGGCGTGGTGGCGCACGCCTGTAATCCCAGCACTCAGGGAGGCAGAGGCAATCAGCTCTGTGAATTCAGGGCCAGTCTGGTCTACAGAGTGAGTCCAGGACAGCCAAGGCTACACAGAAAAACTGTTTCGTAAAAAAACAAAACAACAACAAAAAGAACAAAAACAAAAAGCAACATGCAGTGTGGGTGCTGTGAGTGTTCCTCTGACTGCCCTAAGGAGAGGACACCCACATTGGCCTTTGGGGGACAATGGATGCAGCAAGTGTTCCTTGAGCACTTGTGTGGTCCAGGAGCTCAGGGAGGAATCTGTGGCCTTGCTCTTCAGGAGCTTGTGAGCTGGAGGAAATAAGGAAAGCGTTTGTTTTTTGGGTATGGGGGACTTGACCATACTCACTCGACTGAGCGACCCTGGCCTGGGCACTGGCAGAGCAGGATTTGACAGTATGGTGGAGGGAGCTGCGTGGTGAAGTAAGAAGTGCTCAGATTTGTAGTCAAAGCCTATTTTGACTCTTGGCTCCAGCATCTTATGGTTTGTGACTCTGGGGCAATCACTTAGCCTTCAGACTTCCGGGCCTTGTTCGCATCTATAAAATGTAGATGAGAGGGCTGGGGAAATGGCTCAGCAGTTAAGAGCACTGTTTGCTCTTTCAGAGGTCCTGAGTTCAATTCCCAGATGTGGTGCCCTCTTCTGTGCAGGTATACTTGCAGGCAGAGCACTGTATACATATACATTTATTTTTTTAATTTTTTATTTTTTTATTATTATTATTTTTGTCTCTATATCACCCTAGCTGTCCAGGACTCACTTTGTAGACCAGGCTGGCTTCTAACTCACAGAGATCTACCACCTGCCTCTGCCTCTGGGATTAAAGGCGTGAGCCATCTTGCCTGATAAATAAATAAATCTTAAAAAAAAAAAAGTTGGGAATAGTAAGTGTACTGTGAAGGGTTCTTGGCAGTGGATGTGGAAGCCAGGCAGTCCTAAATGCCTAAGAGCCAGCACATAATCACAGCCAGCTTTTCTGGATGGAAAGTACCACATGAATCAAACTGTGGAGGTGGCATTTAAAAGAGAATTTGGAGGAGACACTATTGAATACTTCAGTGATAACTTAGCAGGGTGTGGTGGCATACACCTCTAATTCCAGCACTGGAGAGGCTGAGGCAGGGGAATTGCCACAAGTTTGAGGCTGGCCTGGTCTACCTAGGGAATTTCAAGCCAGCAAAGGAAACATAGTGAAATCCCACCTCAAAGACTTTAGTTATATATTTGTCAGAAGGGTCCCTGATTTTTAAAGAAAATGTATATATTTTTGTATATGTGATGTGGTGTGTGTGTGTGTGTGTCACAGTGAATGTGTAAAAGTCAGAGGACAACCTCAGGTCCTCACCATCCATTCTTAAAAAAAAAACTTTTTTTTTTAAAAAAAGATTTTTACTTATCATACAGTATTCTGCCCAAATGTGTGCCTGCAAACCAGAACGGGGCACCAGATTTCATTATAGATGGTTGTGAGCCACCATGTGGTTGCTGGGAATTGAACTCAGGACCTTTGGAAGACCAGCCAGTGCTCTTAACCTCTGAGCCATCTCTCCAGCCCTTAAAAAAAAACTTTTCATGTTTGTTTGTTTGTTTGTAATTTTTCAAGACAAGGTTTCTCTGTGTAGCCTTGGCTGTCCTGGATTCACTTTGTCGACCAGGCTGGCCTCAAACTCACAGCGATCTGCCTGAATTGTCTACTGAGTGCCTGGCCCTACAACATTTTTTAAAAATTATTATTAATTTTGTCTGTATGTGTGTTACCCAAGTGTATGCATGTGTGTCCTCTGTATGCAGGAACCCATGGAGGTCATAGGATGGCAGTGGATCCCCTGGAATGGGAGTTACAGGCAGTTGTGAGTTGCCGTGTAGGAACTGGGATCTTACGCAAAGCGTTCCTAACCACTGAGCCATCCCTCCAGCCCCTCACCTTCCATGGGTTCTGTGGCTCCAGCGCAGGTTTTGGGGCTTGCTCGGCAAGAGCTTTCACACTTTGAGCCATATCCCCAACTCCCAGCTGCTTCTTACAGGTTATGAAACCCAGTAAGAGCTATTGTTTATGGAGAGTCTGCGCTTTCTGTTCCTTTTGTATTCGAGCCCCACTTTAAGAGAGTTGGTACTAAGATCCCCAGGGAGTAGCTGGCCCAAGGCCATCAACTAGGCTATTCTCAAGACAGGCCTCCAGCTCTTGTTCAAAGTGAGGTATGCATGGGAGGAGTTGGCGTGGTTGCTGGTTAGGGTTACCGGATATGAAGTTTACGCAGCCAGGACAATGTGGGGCTGATGCAATTCTGCAGTGGGGCCTCTGTTCTCTTGCGAAGTGGGTTTTGGGTAGGAAGACCAGAGGTGGAAGGCTGTTTGCTGATGGAGGAGTAGAATCGGAAGGAGCAACACGCCATGGCACCCTCCTCCCGGAGCCTCTCCAAGGCTGGCTCACCCGGATGGAAAGCTCTGCCTCCACTTTGAGGTCTGTGATGCTGGTTATCGCCGGAGTTCTTCCTGGGTGTTCCGGTTTGCAGGCTTCCTCTCTGACTCCTGAGTCCACGTTTTTTTCCTGCCCTTCCCTTCTTACTTAAGAGACGGGCCCTGGCTCCTAGGATATTCCACCAGCCCTGACAGAGTCTTCTTTAAGAAAAATCTAGACTTGGGAGTAGAGGCTGGCAGACTTTTGTGAGTTACAGGCATACTAGTCTAAAGTTCCAGGCTACATAGTGAGATCGGTCTCAAGCAAGGAAAAGCTGGTTTCTGAGCAGCTGCTGTGTGTGCGTCGAGCTGGGTTTCCTCGGGCAGTAGTTTAATGCCAGCCCCAGCCCTGTACAGACAGCTCTTAGCTCTGTGTCTTTCACGTTTCGTAGTAGTAAATGACGAGGTCAAGCTCCACCTGTGGGAGGAAGTAGTTGTGATTTGGACCCTCCCCCTTCTAAGGCATCAGGCCCTCTCTGAGGTCTTGTACACTCACCTCAGCAGGGCTTGGGAAGCCAACTCAATGGAGACACGGTTGACCTTTTCCAGTGACAAGGGCCAGTCACTGTGTAGGAGTGGCTTCCACAAAGGCAATGGTTTTGACCAGAGGAGCTATGAGAGTGGTGAGGTGACTGTCTTAGTTATTGTTTTATTGCTGTGAAGAGACACCATGGCCAAGACAGCCTTTATAACTGGGGGTTGGCTTACAGTTGCAGTGGGTTAGTCCATTAGCATCATGGGTGAGGAGCACAGTGGCACGGAGGCAGGTGCTAGATCAGTAGCTGGTCCACAAGCAGAGAGAGAGCATGGCCCTGGCATGCCCATCCCTAATGACACACCTCCCCCAACCAGGCCACACCTCCTAATCCTTTTAATCCTTTCAGTCTCTTCTACTCCCTGGTGACAAGCATTCACATTTATGAATCTATGGGCACCATTCATATATTCAAACTACCACAGTGACAGTGACCTGAGTTATGGATAGTAATGCTTTGTGGTCCAAAAGGTCCCAAAGCCACATTTTCTGTGTTCTCTCTCTGTCTCTCTCTGTCTCTGTCTCTCTCTCTCTGTCTCTCTCTCTCTCTCTCATGTGTATGAGAGTGTTTGTGTGTTAAGACATGGTCTCAAGCCAGGTGATGGTGGCACAGGCCTTTAATCCTAGCACTCAGGGGGCAGAGGCAGAGGTAGGCAGATCGCTGTGAGTTCCAGGCCAGCCTGGTCTAAGACAGCCAGGGCTACACAGAGAAACTCTGTTAAAAAAAAAAAAAAAAGGCACTACCTGCTCTTCCAAAGGACTGGGGTTCAATTCCCAGCACTCACATGGCTGCTCACAACTGCCTGTGTCCCCAGTTCCAGGTGATCTGACAACTTCACACCAATGCACATAAAATTAAAACAAAAACAGAAAACCCCCCCGAGGTGGTGCACACCTGTGACCCCAGCACTCAGAGAGGCAGAGGCAGGTGGATCTCTATGAGTTCCAGGAAAACCAAGGCTATAAAGAGAAACATTGTCTCAAAAAAGCCAAAGAAAACAACCCCCCCCAAAAAAACAACAACAACAAAAATAAATATAGGGTCATACTAAGTTGCCCAGGTTGGCTCTGAATTTATTGTTGCTGTTTTTTGGTTTTTTAAGACAGGATTTCTCTGTGTAGCCCTGGCTGTCCCGGAACTCACTCTGTAGACCAGGCTGGCCTGGAACTTACGGACATCCAGCTGCCTCTGCCTCCCAAATGCTGGGAGTAAAGGTGTGTGCCACCACACCCAGCAGGCTGTGAATTTTCAGTCTCCCTGCTGTAACTTCCTGAGTATCTGGAATTACAGGATTGCACCTGGGGAGTGAGAAGTCTGGACTCTGCTAGCTCACAGAAGTGGCAGGTGCAGACAGGAAGGGAAAGAACCAGGAAAAACAAAGGCCTTGTCAGAGGAAAGGGAGGCTGAGCAGGGAGTGGCCCAATTGGAGAGACTTGTAGGGTAGGCAGGCTCTGTCTTGGGTTTATGGGGTGGCGGGGTAGGGAGGGGGGAAAGGGTACGGTGTAGGGGGGCAGCCTTGGAAGCCTTATTCCTTCTGTTGGACTAGGGCAAAGGGCGTGCAGGATATGACTGGTGAGGGAGAGGGTGTGCAACTTCTGAGCCATGTAGCCTTGGGACGAAGCCAGAGTTTTTCTGAGAATCACCCTCAGTGTCGTTAGGCTACCATAGCAGATGACACAAACTGATGGCTTAAAGCTCAGGCAGGGCTGGAGGGTAAAAGTCTGCATTCAAGGCCTGAGCAGGGTCAGGATTCTGCAGAGGCCCCAGGGAACAGTCCTTCCTTGTCTGGCTAGCTTGTGGAAGTCCGCTGGTGATCCTTAGCACTCCTTGGCTTGTGGTTGCAGTACTGCAGCTGCAGAAAGATGAAGGCAGGCTCCGTCCTCGGTTGAAGTCCAGCTTCGACATCAGCTGGGGGAAACTGAGGTGGGACGTGAATCCTGTAGCTGGCTGGCTGGTGACCCTGTAGACTTTCTCTGAGGGCAACCTTTCAGGCCGGAACTGATTGTTACCGGCAATAGCTTCCACTGATGGTGGCAAGCTGGGGCTAGGGCTGATGGCTCCTAGAGGGGGGGCTTCCACTGATGGTGGCAAGAGTTTAAAATAGAAAGGGAGGGGGCTGGGGAGATGGCTCAGAGCTTAAGGGCACTGACTGCTTTTCTAGAGGTCCTGAGTTCAATTCCCAGCAACCACATGGTGGCTCACAACTATCTATAATGAGATCTGATGCCCTCTTCTGACATGCAGATGTACATGCAGGCAGAGCACTGTGTACATAGTAATAAATAAATAAATCTTTAAAAAAAAATAAAATAGAAAGGGAAAGGAGGAGAGAAACTCCCCCCCACACCATGCACGCGCGCACGTGTGCACACGCACATGCACACACACTTACACTTGACGATGAAGTAAGACACTCCAGCAGGTAGGTTTCAATAAACTTCTTCTGTTTCTTACTTTACAATTCATATACATACATACATACATACATACATGTATATATACATACATACATACCTACATACATGTATACATACATACATACATACATGTATATATACATACATACCTACATACATGTATATATACATACATACATACATACATGTATATATACATACATACCTACCTACATGTATATATACATACATACATATCTACACACATGTATATATACATACCTACATACCTACATACATGTATATATACATACATACCTACATACATGTATATATACACACACATACATACATGTATATATACATATATACATACCTACATACATGTATATATACATACATACACACACACCTTGGTGGATGGAAAAGATTCCAACCCAACCTTACACACACACGCACATCTTTGTGGATGGGAAAAGATTCCAACAACTTTCTTATTTCTCCCACAGCTTATATATCCCAGCAAGATCTTTCAAGCAGTACAAAAATCACAATGTGTTTACATTCTATTTCTCCATAAATAAATGATTACAATGGATATACGTAAGAAAATCATATTCCCCAATACCTTCACATGATCAAATGTTTTATGTATTATAGGTGAGGAACAAACATGAATGACAGTTATTTCTAAGAACCCACATATATATTTGTACATAAGCAACTTGTTACATATTAACAGAGTATAAGCAAGCAAGGTAATTTCTCAGGCAGCTTTTATTTACTGGCAGCTGCAATTTGTGGTTACAAAGAAGGAATCAATTATCTTAAGATGTAATCTTATAAAGATCTTAAAGGAATCACAAATTTAAACTCCTATATAAAAATAATATACTTTAAATCCTAAAGGTGCTTACCTACTCATTAATATGTTTTATTAAATTATATGAGGAAGCTCAGAACAGAAAAACAGAATAAGGAAATCAGTCGTCATCTCAGTCACCAGCCCAGCTTGACAGAGTCACATCAGCCAATGCTGCTATGGCCATTGTTCTTGCTTTGCCAACCTCAAAAAGTCCCTAACTTTACTAATAAGAGTGTAGCTTCTCTTAACTTCAATTGTTCCCTAAGATTTCCTGTATCAGGGCCAATAGCAAAAACATCTTTACCTCATTTTGCTAAACAATATTTTTCCCTAAGATTTTCTACATCAGAGCCACTAGCAAAAACATCTTTACTTAACCTTGGTGACCAATCTATTTTTCTAAATTCTTTTTTTTTTTTTTTTTTTTTTTTTTTTTTTGTTAGTTTGTTTTTCGAGACAGGGTTTCTCTGTGTAGCCTTGACTATCCTGGACTCCCTTTGTAGACTAGGCTGGGCCCCGAACTCACAGCGATCCACCTGCCTCTGCCTCCCAAGTGCTGGGATTAAGGGCGTGCAACACCAACCCCCGGCGCCAAATTCTTCCTAAGGGTAACAATCAAAGGTGGTGATTGAATCAGTAATCTGCTCCAGCAGCAATGCCTGAAAGAGATCAAGCATTGTTATTGCATATTCCTATGATACTGCCCAGTGAGGGGCTGGGAGCCCCCTTTATAGTGCTCACACAATTCACATATTAAAGGGATTATAAGGACCACAATAGTAACAAGTAGAGCTGTGCTGCATAACAGCGTGAAGTCCTCACGGCAGCATGGAAGTTCTCAGGTTATGCCTCACCGAGACACACCCAGCATGGGGCCACATTCCATGAGTTCTAGAGCTGGTTTTTGTTTTTTGTTTTGTTTTTTTTTTCAGGCCAGAAGAAGGAACCAGATCTCATTATAGATAGTTGTAAGCCAACATGTGGCTGCTGGGAATTGAACTCAGGACCTTTGGGAGAGCAGGCAGTGTTCTTAACCTCTGAGCCATCTCTCTAGCCTTCTAGAGCTGCTTTGCTGTTCCTCCTGCATGGCCCCCAACAATCCTCACATGATCATCTTTTTTTTTTTGGTTGGTGCATTATTTTTCTGATGGGGGAGTGCAAATAGCATCGTGTGTTGCTGGAGTTGGTTTTGTTTGTTTGTTTTGTTTTTTGTTTGTTTGTTTTTTACAATTTATTTATTTGTTATGTTTACAGTGCTCTGCCTGCATGCGCAGCCACACACCAGAAGAGGGCATCAGATCACATTATAGATGGTTGTGAACCACCATGCGGTTGTTGGGAATTGAACTCAGAACCTCTGGAAGAGCAGTCAGTGCTCCCAACCGCTGAGCAATCTCTCCAGCCCCCATCTTTTCTTTTTAAAATTTACTTATTTTATACATATGAGTGCTCTATCTTCACACTCACCAGAAGAGAAAAATCAGATCTCATTACAGATGGTTGTGAGCCACCATGTGGTTGCTGGGAATTGAGCTCAGGACCTCTGGCAGAGCAGTCAGTGCTCTTAACCACTGGACCATCTCTCTAGCTGGACCATCTTTTCTTGCTGTCTTTGGGTTGCTGTTACTATTAGCTTTGTGCTACTATTGCTGTGTTGAAACACTGTGGCCGCTGGGCTTGGTGGTGGATGCCTTTAATCCCAGCACTTGGGAGGCAGAGGCAGGAGGATCGCTGTGAGTTTGAGGCCAGCTTGGTCTACAAAATGAGTCCAGGACAGCCAAGGCTACACAGAGAAACCCTGTCTTGAAAAAGAAAAAGAAGGAGGGGGGGGGGCTGGAGAGATGGCTCAGAGGTTAAAAGCACTGACTGCTCATCCAGAGGTCCTGAGTTCAATTCCCAGCAACCACATGGTGGCTCCTAACAATCTATAAGGTGATCTGATACCCTCTTCTGGCATGCAGATGTACATTCAAGCAGAGTGCTGTATACATAATAATAAATAAAAATTTAAAAAGAAGAAGAAAGAAAGAAAGAAAGAAAGACAGACAGACTGTGGCCAAAAGCAAGTTGAGTAGGAAAGGGTTTATTTGGTTTATGCTTCCACATCCACAGTCCATCACTGAAGGACATCAGGACAGGAATTGGAACAGCACAGGGACCTGGAGGCAGGCGCTGATGCAGAGGCCATGCAGAGTGATGCTGACTGCCCTGTTCCCATGGCTTGCTCCGCCTGCTTGCTTTTTTGCTTGTTGTTGTTGTTTTGAGACAGGGTTTCTCTGTGTAACAGCTCTGGCTGTCCTGGAACTTGCTCTGTAGACCAGGCTGGCCTCCAACTCACAGAGATTCACCTGCCTCTGCCTCCCAAGTGCTGGGATTAAAGGTGTGTGCCACCACCGCCAGACCAGCCTGCTTTCTTACAGAACACAGGACCACCAAGCCAAGGAAGGCACCATTCACAATGGGCTGTACCATCCCCCACCAATCACTATTAAGAAAATGCCCTACAGCCAGATCTTATGGAGGCACTTTTCAATGAGGCTCCCTCCTTTCAGTTAACGCTAACTTGTGTCAGGTTGACATAAGACTAGCCAGCTCCCTTGATATTTAGGGTTGTTGTTTTTTTTTCTTTTCTTTTTTCTTTAAGGTTTATTTTCTTTATTTTATGTGTAGGGTATTCTGCCTGCATGCACAGATATGTGCACCACATGCATATGCCTGGGGATGGATCCTCTGGAACTGGAATTACAGACAGTTGTGAGTTGCTCTGTGGGTGCTGGGAGTTGAACCTGGAGCACCCCCCTCTCTGTTTTTTGAGACAGGGGTTCTCTGTGTAGACTTGGCTGTCCTGGAACTCACTCTGTAGACCCCAAGTGCTGGGATTAAAAGCGTGAGTCACCACTGCCCAGCTCAGTTTCCATTTTAATAAGCACTGGTCACACCAATTCAATATGACTTTATCTTAATTTAGTTTCAAGTCTTAATTTGGATTCTGTATCCACGTAGGGTCTCATTCATAGGTTTCTCATCTCCCACCTCTGCCTGGGATAGAACCTGGGACCTTGTAGATGCCAGACTAGTGCTCTGCCACTGAGCTACATACTCAACTTCCATACACTCTCATACAGGGTTCTTAAGTCTCTGTGCCCCAGTGCCAGCATTGCTGGATAGCCCCTTGCTGGGACAGCCCCTTGCTGGGACAGCCCCTTGCTGTGACAGCCCCTTGGTTGCCTCCTTGGACAACCTACTAGCTGTTTGCTGCTGCCATGCACATCCCTATACATATGACATTGGAGAGTAGTTCCTTGAGGTGGCACTTCTGGAATCAGTGTATGAGCACATCTTGTCCTTTTCTTCTTTTTTTGAGACCTGGTCTCACTATGTCACTGGGCTAGCCTGGGACTCACTAAGTAGACCAGGCTGGCCTGGGACTCACTAAGTAGGCCAGGCTCGTGTAGGATTTACAGAGACTGGCCTGCTCTGCTTCCTAAGTGCTGGGATCAAAGGTATGCACCCCCACAGTCAGTCATATCTTGTTGTTTTGAACAGGGTCTCCCTATGTAGCCCTGGCTGTCCTTGAGTTCATAGAGGTCCACCTGCCTCTGCCTCCTGAGTGCTAAAGGCATGCACCACCATGCCTAGTCTTATACTTTGTTTTTCTAAAGCAAGCTTCTCACTGCCTTTTCCCATTTTCTCCAGTGGTGTACAGAAATCTGATTTTGGAGGTCAATTAGAAACACTTAGGCATCAGATAAACTTGGGTTCAAGAATGAAGAAAACTTACATGATTTGATGAGAAACCAGGGAACAAAGTCTGGATTCAGATCTATTTCTCTTTCGCTAAATGACATCGGTTAAGTCCCTCAGCATTTTTAAATTTGGGGTTGTTCTATAAGACCATAGTAATGTTTCCTAGGGACTGTGTAAAGATGGTAATCATTGCCAACATGCATTTATCGAGCACGCTGGCCCTCTCTCCGTAGGGCTGCATCACGTGACCAAGGCTGGCCTGAACTATATAGCCCAGGCTAACCCTGATTTAGTGTCTCAGCTTTCCCAGTGCTGGGGTTAGAGGTGTGTGCCATTATGCCAGGCTTATAGAGCATATTCTGTGAGCTTATTTTACTGGTGCTGCCTTCCCTCTAAGCACACTGTGCCTAAAGCCACCGTGGTCATAGCTAGACCATTAAGGTTGAACAGTATACTAACCGTCCAGCCCTGGAAGGTAACCTGGCCCAATACTCAGATGCCTGCCTTCTCTTCCCATGGGCCGCCTCAGTTTCCCAAAGCAATTCTAGAATGGTGGTATATAACTTAGATGGTTTCCGCTGTACTTGACTGGTAATTCCTCAGATTTGTTTTGCATGCAAATTCCCTCCCAAAGAAAATGAGCTTAAGGAAAAAAAATGTTTTTTTTTTTTTCAGTGTCAGGGATTAAATGCAGGAGCTAGACTAGTAGGCCTGGAATGAGGTGGGTTTTTTTGTTTGTTTGTTTGTTTTGTTTTGGTCTTTCTTTCTTTCTTTCTTTTTTTTTTTTTTTTTTTTTTTTGAGACAGGGTTTCTCTGTGTAGCCTTGGCCATCCTGGACTCACTTTGTAGACCAGGCTGGCCTCAAACTCACAGCGATCCCCTTGCCTCTGCCTCCCGAGTGCTGGGATTAAAGGTGTGCGCCACCACGCCCGGCTCTTTTTTTTTTTTTTAAAGATTTATTTATTATGTATACAGTATGCATCAGATCACATTACAGATGGTTGTGAGCCATTATGTGGTTGCTGGGAATTGAACTCAGGACCTCTGGAAGAGCAGTCAATGCTCTTAACCACTGAGCCATCTCTCCAGGCCTCTTTCTTTCTTCCTGAGACAGGGTTTCTCTGTGTAGCCTTGGCTGTCCAGGACTCTCTTTGTAGACCAGGCTGGCCTCGAACTCACAGCCATCCGCCTGCTTCTGCCTCCCGAGTGCCAGGATTAAATGCACCACCACACCCGGCAGAATAAGGTTTTTTATCTTCTGGGTTGTTAACGACTCAAGAGTGCTGTGTTGAGGGAGAGACGGAGAGAGAGAGAGAGAGAGAGAGAGAGAGAGAGCGCTCTGATCCGTGTTCCTCTGCTTTCTCTTCCCCAGAGGCGAGAATGGTCAAGCTGGCAACTTCCGTGAGCCCCCCTCAGTGGTCCTGGGGCTGAGGCTCAGCTAGCAGCCATGGGCCTAGACTGGTCCCAAGCCTGGCTGTTGGGCCTGCCCACAGCAGTGGTGTATGGCTCCTTGGCGCTCTTCACCTCCATCCTGCATAATGTGTTCCTGCTATACTACGTGGACACCTTTGTCTCGGTGTATAAGATCAACAAAGTGTCCTTCTGGGTTGGAGAGGTAGGCCAAGCGTGGGGCAGCCAGCGCTGGTGGGAAGAGATAGGCCAAGTGTGGGGCAGCCGGTGCTGATGGGGAGAGGTAGGCCAAGTAGGCCAAGCGTGGGGCAGCCAGCGCTGGTGGGGAGAGATAGGCCAAGCGTGGGGCAGCCGGTGCTGATGGGGAGACCGGGCAAGGCACTGGGTCCTGTTCCAGCCTTAGGCACTCAGGGCATACTGTGTTGCTTAGCAAGACTCGGCCAGAAAAGCTGCTGGGGTCTTAAGGACTCTTCAGAAGGATTCTAGAAGCACTCCTGGCCACTGCCCCAGATGTCCACTGCTTGTATGTTCATATATAATATAGAGCAAAGTCCCCATATGTATGAATCAGCTGCATTCACTTACCAGCTGCCCTGGTCGCTGGGCTTAGATGTGTGTACCAGCCAGGAGAGGGGCTTTAGCAGAGGAACTGGCGTGAACAAAAGCTTGCCAGCAGCAAGCTACTGCCACCTTTGGGGAAGGTGCATAGCCTAGAGAGGGGGAGCCCTGTGCACCTGTGCAGCCCACCTGCCCGTCTCTCTCTTCTTGCAGACTGTATTTCTCCTCTGGAACAGCCTCAACGACCCCCTCTTCGGCTGGCTCAGTGACCGCCGGTTCCTCAGCTCCCAGCCCCGGTGTGTGTCTTGGGGATGGTACATCACTGCTCTGGTCCCAGCCTGATGCTCCCCAAACTGAAGGACCGCTGCTCATGCTTGGGTTGGGAAAAGGAAGGGATACCAGTTGTGGTTTGGGCATGGCCCAGCCGGGGGAGGGCGGGCAAGGGGTGGAAGGGGCAGAGCCTAGTGTGACATGGGTGGCTACTCATCTCTTGTACTACATATTTTCCCTGCTGCTGTCTCTCTCTCTCTGTCTCTCTCTCTCTTTTTTTTTTGGTTTTTCAAGACAGGGTTTCTCTGTGTAGCTTTGGCTATCTTGGACTAACTTTGTAGACCAGGCTGGCCTCGAACTCACAGAGATCCACTTGCCTCTGCCTCCCAAGTGCTGGGATTAAAGGCATGCGCCACCACCACGAAGCCCTTGCTACTTCTCGGGCACTCCATTACCATTCCCTATATGTGCCCGTTCCTACCCCCAACACTGAGAATCAGTATCCCACAGTCTTTGCTCATCAGCCCTGACAGGCTGGTGATGGGGCAATGGGGCTGAGGAGAGGGCCTATGACTGGGTAAGCTATGCCTCTTAATCTCAGGTCAGGGACTGGAGACTTGGGGTGTATCTAGGTATGAATCCTTGCATCTGTCTTCTGGGCCCAGCCAGGGGAACCAGGCCTTGCTCAGGGTGAAAGGTTACCTCCTAATCCTCTCCTCTCCCTGGCAGGTCAGGACCTGGGTTCTCCTCCAGGGACGTGGTGCTGACACGGGTGCGGGCTCTGGGCCGGCACGGGCCGCTGCTGGCGCTGTCCTTCCTGGCATTCTGGGTGCCCTGGGCCCCGGCTGGCTTGCAGTTCTTACTGTGCCTGTGCCTTTATGATGGCTTCCTGACACTCGTGGACCTCCACCATCATGCCTTGCTGGCGGACCTGGCTCTTTCAGCCCACGACCGCACCCACCTCAACTTTTACTGCTCCCTCTTCAGCGCTGCCGGCTCCATGTCTGTCTTCGCCTCCTACGCCTTTTGGAACAAGGAGGATTTCTCCTCCTTCCGTGCCTTTTGTGTGGCACTAGCTGCTGCCTCTGGGCTGGGCTTTCTGGGGGCCACACAATTGTTGAAGCGACGGATTGAGGCAACCAGAAGGGACAGGGGGTGCTCGGCCCTGGTCATGGATGGCGGGTGAGTGACTAGCCTTGGTTCCCTAGGGTCAGAGCCTGCTTTTAACACCCAGTCCCCTGGCCCAGTCTGGCATAGACCAACAAGTCTCCCCTTCCCCTCTACAGTGTGTGTGAAGAGGAGCTGCTGGTGGGAGGCGGGGAAGCAGGCAACATCACCTTGGGCCAGTACCTCCGGCAACTGGCACGCCACCAAAACTTCCTGTGGTTTGTGGGCATGGACCTGGTGCAGGTAAGGGGGGAGCCATTTCCTCACCCCTCCTTCAAGGGTACCTCCCTGAGTTTTGATGGTAGAACTAAGGTTGGGAGGTCTGTGTTCCTTACCCTCTTGTGCGATTGTCCCCCAATCCTATAGTGTGAGAATTGTTGAACCCGGGGCCTTATATATTGTTATGTAATGACTCTCCCACTGAGCTACCCCCCTCTACCCCCCCCCCCCCGATACCCCCCATCCCCCATCCCACCCCCACCTCTCATTGTGTGATCTTAGGCAGGTCTCAGCCTCTGAAGCCAGTCCTGTGCTCATCCATAAGAAGACTGAAGAATTTTTTTTTTTAAATTTCATGTATATGAGTATTTTGCCTGTATATTTGTCTGAGCACAAGTGTGTGCCTGGTGCCCAGGGAGGCCAGAAGAAGCTCTGAGGTCTCCCGGAACTAGAGTTAAGAAGACTGTGAGCCACCATGTTGGTTCTGGGAGTTGATCCTGGGTCCTCTGGAAGAGCAGCCAGTGCTCTTAACCACTGAGCCATCTCTCCAGCCCCTATAACAACCAGACTTCACAATGAATTATTTTTATGCCATGAAAACCTAAAAATTGTCCTATTTGCTATTTTACCATGCCTTCAAACTTAATAACATTCCATAGGCCACAAGGAATGTCTTAGGTTTGTTCAGGCATGTCCCATGTGTAGTGGCATGGGGACAGAGGCCAGCAGCTCTGAGGACCAAGGCTGCTGCTCTCCTGCTGGCCCTGCCTGTGAACTCCTCACCGTCTGCCTGCAGGTGTTTCACTGCCACTTCAACAGTAACTTCTTCCCACTCTTCCTGGAGCACTTGTTGTCCGGCCACATCTCCCTGTCCACTGGCTCCTTCCTGTTGGGTAAGTAGTGCCCGGGGCCAGCAGCTTGCACAGGCTCGGTGGAGGACAGTGGTCCTCACTTTAGTCCTTGTAGTATGGTGACACCTAGAGGCAATGTGGTGCAGTGCAGTGGCCTGCGTGCCATTCACTTGGTGGACTTGGCTGTGTTTTTTACTCCCGAGACACTGTTCTGTTCTTCAAGGCAGGGTTTCTCCATGTAACAGAGCCCTGTCTGTCCTGGACTCCCTTTGTAGACGGTGCTGGCCTCAAACTCACAGAGCTCTTCCTGCCTCTGCCTCCTGAGTCATGGGATTAAAGGTTGCACTGCCATGTTTGGCCTGGGCTTTTTTCATTTTATACATTTCTTGCTTACTGTTTGTGTGGATGCATACATGCCATGGTGCATATGGAGGTCAGAGCACAACTTTCAGGGATTGGTTCTCTCTCTCCTTTCCACCATGTGGGGACCCAGGAATCAAACTCAGGATGTCCGCCTTGTCGGCAAGCCCATTACCTGCTGAGCCATCTCACTGACCTAAAGCCTTTTTCTTTCCTTTCTGTCATTGTCTTGTAAATGATGCAGCGTAACAGTGATTTGTGCAGCATTTTTGTGGTGCTGGATATTATAGATAACTAAGACATCACTTATGCCAGGCTTGATGGCAAACACCTGTACTCTCAGCACTATCGAAAGGGAGTTTGATGCCATCCTAGATCTAAAATAAATAAAAATGAACAGTAATAACAACAACAGCAAATGTAAACAGCGAATACATTTTTTAAAAGGGGAGAAAAAAAGTGGTAATTTAAAGTATATGAGAGGGGTTGGGATATAGCTTAGCTGGCAGAACTGATACAATGCTCTGCTGGACTAGATTCCCCAGAAACACATAAATGTGGTGAGCCGGGCGTGGTGGTGCACACCTTTAATCCTAGCACATACTTGGGAGGTACAGTTAGGAGGATCAGAAGTTCAAGGTCAGCCTAAGCTACATAGCAAATTTGAGGCTAGCCTTGCCTATATGAAACCCTGTATCAAAAAAAAAAGTTTTAAATAAAAAGAAGTTGAGTATGGTAGTGTAGGCCTTTAACTCCAGCACCCAGGAGGAAGAGGCAGGTTGATTTCTGTGAGTTCGAGGCCAGCCTGTTCTACATTATGAGCTTTGGGCCAGCCAGGGCTACATAGTGAGATCCTGTTTCAAAAGAAAAATAAACAAAATAGGGTGAGTGTAATAATACACTTTTAATCAATCCTAGCACCTGGGAGGCAGAGACAGGTAGATTTCTGTAAGTCTGAGGCCAGCCTGGTCTACATAGAGAGGTCTAGGACAGCTGGACTATATAGAGAGACCCCATCTCAAAAATAAAGTAAAAATACAAAACAACACTTGGTATGGTAGTTATGACTACAATGCCAACATTCAGGAGACGAAGGCAAGAGGATTAGGAGTTCAAGGTCATCTAGAGCTATATGACACTAAACTAAAAAACCAAAACAAAATAATAGTATATGAGGGTATACAGATACAATGCCATTATATATAATGGCTTGAAAATCCAAAGGTTTTGTTATCTATGAGGGGTGCTGGAGTCAACTCCCATGAATACCAAGTGACTACAATACCCATCTTGAAGGGCTTGTGAAAAATATGGTGTGAAAAGTAGACTGGAGAGAGAGCTCAGCAGTTACGCGCACTGACTGCTCCTCCAGGGGACTCGGGTTTGATTCCATTTACCCACATGGTGGCTTGCTATTGTCTGTAGCTCCAGTTCCACAGGATCTAATGCCCCCCTCTGGCCTCTGCACAGATATACATGTGGTCAAAACATGCATGCATATAGAATAAAAATGAAAATATGAGAACAAAGTGTGAAAAGTGCAAGACATTGTTGGTACACAATTAATGCAGATTGTGATTCTGATTATTACGATGTCAGTTGCCACCCACCGTCGAGGCTGTGGCATTGCTCCTGAAGAAGTGGGACCCTCTTCCTTCCCTAGGCATCTCCTATGTTGCTCCTCATCTCAACAACCTCTACTTCCTGCCCCTGTGCCGGCGCTGGGGTGTCTATGCAGTGGTGCGGGGGCTCTTCCTGCTCAAGCTCAGCCTTAGCCTGCTCATGCTGTTGGCTGGCCCAGACCACCCTGGCCTGCTTTGCTTCTTCATTGCCAGGTATGCCCTGCCTGCCCTTGCCCCCACCACCCTCTGTGTCCACCCCCGTCACTTTTGCTCCTCTCTCCATGGGCAGCAACCGTGTTTTCACTGAGGGTACCTGTAAGCTGCTGACTCTGGTCATCACTGACCTGGTGGATGAGGACCTGGTGCTGAACCATCGGAAACAGGCAGCCTCGGCGCTTCTTTTTGGCATGGTAGCCCTCGTGACTAAACCTGGCCAGACCTTTGCCCCACTGCTGGGCACCTGGCTTCTCTGCTTCTACACAGGTGGGTCTCCCGGAGGATACTTTATTTGACCCAGCTCTGGGTCTAGTGAGGTGTTGGGTTCGGGGTGGAAGCTGAGAAAACTCATTTCAGACGCAGAAGCTTAAAACTGAAAGCTTTATTTTTTTGAGCTCAGGGAGGCGGCCAGTTTGGGATCTGAACCCCATCCTTGAGGGGGAAGTTGTATTGCATATTTAAAGGTGAAAAAACTGCAATTAGCTCATGGGGAGAGCATGGATGGTAGAACAGGGGGATCGGCTCTGACTCGTTATTTTGATAACAAGAAGTTCTAGCTGACCTTGAAAGTGTGCCTGGCAGCTGGGGGCAACTGGACTTGTACTTGGGGAATTTCTGGAAACAACAAGGTCAGAGTTTCTCATAGAACAGAAACATAGTTTATGGTCAACCTGGCTTTGTATAGAATTCTTTTATATCAGCCATGAGCTGAGATGATGCGGCTGCTGGGCCTGAAATAAAAATTTCTATAGTTATGCTACCCGAAAGGAGCAGGCCTCAGCAGAAGACAGAAGGCCTGCAGTGCCTTGGGATGATAACCCTTGTTGTCCCATCTCTCCATTTTTCTCCTAAGTTCATTGATTCATTCAACGAATCAGCATAAACCTCTCTATAGGCTTGGCCCTATGTGTAAGGGAGGTAACAGTATTAAGACAGGGAGCCTGGAGAGATGGCTCAGAGGTTAAGAGCACTGGCTGCTCATCCAGAAGTCCTGAGTTCAATTCCCAGCAACCACATGGTGGCTCACAACCATCTGTAATGAGATCTGGTGCCCTCTTCTGGAGTGCAAGCACACATGCTGGCAGGACATTGTATACATGATAAATAAATAAATCTTAAAAAAAAAAAAAAATTAAGACAGGGAAATTCGGGAGAGGGGTGGACAGGATGGTCTATGGACTGGGTTTTCAGTGCTCAGGGAGACTGTTTGGAGAGTTAGAGGCTGGGAAGTGACACCATTTGATTGACATTTGGAAGAAGTTCACTCCGCTGCCCGGAGGAGTGCAATCCTGCGCACAGATCAGCCCGGAGACGCTAAGGAGGCTGTGGCAGAGGCTAGGAAGTCTGGACTAGGGAGGTGGCAGGTGGGATGCTTTTGGGAACTGAGGTGAGATATGGTGATGTCTCTCATGACAAAGGAAGGATGTGAGAAACCATCGAGGCCAACCTGCTCTGCATAGCAAGTTCCAGGTCAGCCAAGGCTATGTAGAGAAACCATGTCTCAAAAAGCAAACCAAGCAAACGGAGAAAGGGATATGGTAATTTTATTACAACTGTAATTCTATTACTTAGGAGATGGAGGGAGGAGGATGAGGAGGCCATGGCTTTGTTCAGCTCCTAGAAGCCGGGCGTGGTGGCGCACGCCTTTAATCCCAGCACTCGGGAGGCAGAGGCAGGCGGATCGCTGTGAGTTCGAGGCCAGCCTGGTCTACAAAGTGAGTCCAGGATGGCCAAGTCTACACAGAGAAACCCTGTCTCGAAAAACAAAAAAAAAACAAAACAAAAAAAAAAATTACTCCTAGAACAACCCATGGCACTGGAGACTGTCTCAGGAAACAAGATGGTGCTGGAGTATAAATTGCCTAAGTATGCGTGACCTTGAGTCTGACTCCTAGAACGACACAAACTAGCTGTGGTGATACACACCTGTAATCCCAGCAGCATTCAGGACGCAGAGGCCAAACCAGCAGCTCAAGGTCATCCTGACTACACAAGGAGTGTAGGGCTAGTCTCGGCTAGACACCTGACTTTGTTTGTTTTGTTTTCGAGACAGGGTTTCTCTGTTTAACAGCTCTAGCTATCCTGGAACTCTTGCTCTGTACACCAGGCTGGCCTCAAACTCACAGAGATCTGCCTGCCTCTGCCTCCCAAGTGCTGGGATGAAAAGCATGCACCACCATGCCTGGCCTGTTTTAACATTTTTAAGCTGTGGTTTAGGATACTTGTATGTAATGCTTGAGATGCCATTCTGTGGACTTTGGGGGGGGCAGGGGTGGCAGGCAACTGGGCTGACCATGCTTATTCTGTGTACTTTTGTCCTAGGTCATGACCTTTTTCAGCAGCCCCCAGTGACTTCTGTGGGGAGTGTCCGGCCTTGGCCAGAGCCCCCAGCCCCAGCCCCAGCCCAGGCTCCAACACTCCGCCAGGGTTGCTTCTACCTGCTGGTGCTTGTGCCCATCACCTGTGCACTGCTGCAGCTTTTCACCTGGTCCCAGTTCACACTGCATGGGAGGCGCCTGCGCATGGTCAAGGCCCAGCGTCAGAACCTGGCACAGATCCGAACGCTGGACGTTAAGGTGGTGTGAGAGGTGTGGCAAGGCCGCTCTGCTGAGGGTGTTGCCCTAGTCCCTGTCTTGCCACCTAGCATCCTGCTTCTTCACCTTCTCTGGGTGCCGCCCAGAGAACAGATGGCGTGGGGGAGCTCCTGGGGCTGAACTGGGAGCACCACTGACGTCTGCCCATCTTCAGCCATCTGCCTCAGCTTGGGCAAGGGCTGGGCCATATGTGCTCAGGGACCTCTGACTCCTGTGGGGCAGGAAGAAAGGGTAGGACTGAGTATGGTGCACAAGGAGCTGCCTGGACCTGGAGCTGGGATGGTCACTCAGTGGGTGAACATAGGAGCTTCTGAAGGACCTTTTGCCCTTCAGCCATGCTTGAAGTGGCATGCCCTTTCTGCAGTAGGGCTCCCCGAAGCCCAGCAGGCCTCAAACTCTAGAGGCCTATCTCATTACAGATCAAGTAAAGCCAGTCATTCCTTTTCTTCATCTGTGTGCTCTGTGTGTGTGTGTGCGCGTGTTGGGAGGGAGGGGAGGCAGGCAGGGTTGGTGGAGGCCTGGAAACAGGCAAGTACCCCAAAAGCAGTTTCCTAGAGATCCAAGAACAAAAATGCAAATTGCAAGCTGAGCCAGGTGATTTGTGCCTTGCTCCCAGTATTTGGAAGGCTAAGGCAGGATTGCTTCAGGTTCCAAGCTAGCCTAGGGGAAAAAACAAAACAAAACAAAACCAACAAATCTACTGACACCTCCAGCAAATCAAGCAAGCAGACTGCTGGGTGATCAGGCTTGGAACCAGTTACCTCAGTGCCATTGCTGGACATAGTCATCAAAAGGGAGCCTCTGCTTGGCTGGGGGCTTTCAGCTCAGAAATCACCCAAGGAGCTTCCAAACACCAATGCCTGAGTTTTTGCCAGGATTCCACCGGATGGGTCTGAACGGTGCTGTGAGCCTTTATGTGGTGAAAACCTGTTAGTGACTTTCCCTCATCACTACTTAGCACACATACTGCTTAGATCACATACTGCTTAGCAGCGACTGTGGCCTCCATCTACCATATGTTCGTAGCTTCCCCAATCTCCAGTTGTGACCACCAAACAAGTCTTCAGATATTGTTAGTTGCGTCCAGTGGGCAGACTGATTCTGACAGGAACCTTCTGCTATATGCCTCTGTTTCTGAGCGTCTGTACAGGGAATCCAACTGTGGGCTAAGGCACATGGCCCAGCCAATGTTTGTGGGTTTTTTCTTTTTCTTTTTTTTTTTTTTTTTTGGTGTGTGTGTTTTTCTGGAAGTCTTTCTAAAACGGATCATAAGACACCCATACTTTATAGTAATTGGGGGAGAGTAAGCACTTGTTAGGTATCTAGCAATTTTCTTTTAGACACAGGAATTTATATGTGTGTGTGTGTGTGTGTGTGTGTGTGAGAGAGAGAGAGAGAGAGAGAGAGAGAGAGAGAGAGAGAGAGAGAGAGAGAGAGAGAGAGAGAGAGAGATGGTTTCTCTTTAGCCCTGGTTGTCCTGGAACTCACTCTGTGCATCAGGCTGGCCTCAAACTCAAGAGATCCACCTGTCTCAGGTGTATGTCACTGTGCCCCTAATTTTTTTAAAAGAGAGTTGGGCATAGTGGCACACGCATTTAATCTCAGCACTCGGGAGGCAGAGGCAGAGGATTTCTGTGAGTTCAAGGCCAGCCTGGTCTACAAAGCTAGTCCAGGACAGCCAGGGCTACACAGAGAAATCCTGACTCAAAAAAACAAAAACAAAAATTTTTAAAGAGGAAATTCTTACTACATGTCTTTGTGTGAATATGTATGTGTATATGTGGGTGTGCATGTAGATGTCAGCTTGCTGCATGAAGTCAGTTTTACATGGGTCCTGGGAATCAAACACAGATGGACAGAATTGTTGGCAAGTGCCCTTTATCTGCAGTCATCTCAATGGTCCAGGCTCTTCATCTTAATCCATTTCCCATGGTTTGTGGGTGGGTGGGTGAGGAGTACTGGGGGTTGAGTGCTGGGCTTCATGCATGCTAGGCAAGTGCTTCCCTACTGAACGTAAGCCCCAGCTCTCTTTGAGACATGGTCTTCCTAAGCTGTGAGACTGGCTCTGAACTCTGTAACCCATGAAGTCCTTAGAGGTGTGATTCTATTGCCTCTGTCCTCTGAGTAGCTGGGATTACAGACTTGATTCAAGTTCTTATACAAATGCATTTGGTTTTGTTTGGTTGGTTAGTTTTTTGAGACAGGGTTTCTCAGTATAGCCTCGACTGCCCTGGACTCGATTAGTAGACCAGGCTGGCCTCAACTCACAGCGATCCCCATGATGGTGGCACATGCCTTTAAGGAAGAGGCAGGCAGATCTCTGAGTTTGAGGCCTGTCTGGTTTACAGAGTTCCAGAACAGCCAAGGCTACCGAGAAACCCTGTCGTCACACATGGAACAAACCAAACCAAAGCCCCTCTGCTTTCAGGGATTAAGTCAGGCTTCGGGCATCGATTTGGGTGTCCACAGGGAAATCAGACCCTCAATTCTCTTTCCATCCACCGCACAGGCTGGTGGTATGGTCTGCTTATCACATTCAGGTAGCTCCCCTTTCTTTCTAGCAGGCACTGGCCACAGAAAGAGGCCAGACTGATGTATCTATCTGAACAACTTTATTTAAGTACACTGGGCCCCACCAGGCAACGTGGCTTTGCGAGGCTGTGCAAGGGACGGGCTTGGGCTAAGAGAAGGTGAGCTGCTTAAGCGCACTGCAGTCCATGGGTTGCCACACTGACTTCACACACCAGCTTCGGCTCACATCTGGCAGGGGCCTTTGGTCATAGGATGGTAGAGAGAGAAAATACTGTCTGGAATCTGGAACTGCGGTGAGACCTGGTATCACTGGTGAGGGTGCCGGTGAAGACGGGCTCACCCTAGCTTTGTACTGTCTGGGTACAAAAGCCCTTGGACCACTTCTGAGAGCCAGGCTTGAGCCCATCAGATCTTGGCACTTTGGTCTGGCCCCTTCTCTCCATTCAAACAGGTCCAAAGTCAGGAGTGGCTTTGACCAACCCAGAAGGGGCCTTCTTGCCACTTTAACTTAGTCCCCTGGTCAGCTAGAGTGGCAAAAGGCAACGTGGTTAACTGCAGCTTTCTTAGTTTTAAAGGGTCTAGCTCTCCAACACACCTCCCTCGCAAGGGTCCTCTGCCAAAGCGTGATGCTACTTCCTGTCTGAGAAGATCCAACCACAACCAGCCTGTTGGTTCCAGGGCAGTGAGCAAGTGGGGGAAGGAGAAAGGGGAAGGCTGGTTGGGGAGCCTTGTGCGCAGCCTCCAATCCCGCAGGGTCCTGAGGCCTGTGAATACTGTCAGTTCACCATCAGCAGGGAATGACAGGGCCCTGGATGCTATGGAAAGCCTACGTGCTGTAAACATTAGTGTAAGCAAGGTGACTGGTGCAGGAGATGGAAAGCCCTCTCCGCAGTCCCTTTACCAAACAAACACTTCAATAAATAAAACTGTGATGATGGCATCAGAATAAGGATGTATGAGAAGCAAATAGCAGGACCTGGAGCCCACAGGTCCTTACAGACTCCCAAGACCCCTGGATGTGGCCTTATAAATTAACCCTGCCGCTGTCTCCTGTCTTCCTTAGATGCCCAGTGTGGTCCCAGGTAGACACAAGTATACTCTGCCCTCGCCTGACCCAGCCTATAGCCTCTGCTAGAGTGCTTTCCAGTCTCCCCAAGCCAAAGCGAAACAAAACCGACAGAACACGACCCCGGCCCCAGTCCTCAGCCTGATCCAGAGGCATGGACAGCAGAACAAAGGATGAGGGAGAGACAGCGGCTGCCTCCGGCCTCAGAGCACTCGGGTGGGGTAGAGTGGGGCCAGCCCGGCCTAGACTGGCAGCAGCAAGGTCTCTCTATGGTAACAGCCATAGTTCCACACAGCCAGCCAAAGGCCTAGCTGAGAAAGGAGTGGGCCTCTACCAGAGCTCTTCCCTGTAAGGGGCCAGTTAGTAGTCAACCCCAGGCCTCAGGCCATCACCATTGTGGGTAGTTCAATGTCCTTTCTGGGCCCAGGATCTCTGGGCCCCACGGCACTCGATAGGCGCACACACTCATACTATGCCTCTCACACACTCACTCACACACACAGGCAGTGCCTCTCAAACACCCCAACTCAAGAAAGCGAGTTTGAAAGTGGAGTTAACTCCAGAGAGAGGTGGTGGTGTCGCGACATTAGAAGGTTTTCCTGTGGATGGATCGGGCACCATCTTCTTCATACTCCTTCTTTGAGACCCACATCTTCTTAAAGGTGTCCAGGGAAGCAAGAATAGAGCCTCTGGAGTAGGGAAAACCCAAAGGAGCAGGTGAGTGCATTGTGCAGCCAGCCGATCCCTCGGGGCCTTTCTTACAGGGACAGGGAGGAGGGTGGACATGCCAAAGGCTGGCCTCCCATTCTGCTGTCATCCCACGGGCTACTCACCCAATCCACGTGGAATACAGTCTCTCCTGGGGTGCAGATATCTGCAAGGGGATAGGAGAGGAATCTAAGACACCGGACTGTTCATCCCTCTTGTGCGTGTGTGTGTGTGTGCGTGTGTGTGTGTGTGTGTGTGTTCGTGTTCCCAGGTGTGGGGGAGCATATGAATATGTGGGTGTGCACACACATGTGCATGCACGGAAGCCCAGTGTTGACATCTGGTGTCGTCCTTGACCACTTTTTACTGAAGCAAGCATCTACCTGGCCAGTTTGCCCTTGGGGTCCTAGTCTTTACCTCCCAAACGCTCCCAAGTGACTGCCTTGCCTACATGGCCTTTATGTGAATTCTTGGGAAGTCAGCACTGGTGCTGATGCTTGCACAGCAAGTGCTTTATCCGCTGACCCACCTTCTCAGCCCACCCCACCTCTGCCCGCCTTCTCACTGTCTCACTGCCAAGTACAGTGGATGCATGCTGTGCAACAGGCTCCTTGCTGCGCCTGTGGATTCGGCCAGGAGCTCTGGTAGCCTGACGCTGAGCAGAGAGATACCCTATGGCAGAACTAGGTGCCTTCATTTGGGGCCCTTGCTCTCCACATGAAGTTGACAAATGCATTACAGGGGTTCCATCTTGGGGGATAGGAGGGAGCATGGCAATAGTAAGGGCAAATTGCAAATTTTGTTTTCCTGAAAGACCTCAGTGGGGACCTAGCTAAGTACTCTACCACACGCAGACACTAGACTTCACCGTTCTTAGGGTCTTGCTATGCAGGTCCAGGCTAGCCTTGAGCATTTGACAGCCCCCTGCCTCAGCCTCTGAAGTGTTGGGATTACAGGAATGCACATGTAGCTACCATTCCCTAGTGAAGAGGGAGAGTGAGAACAGGTCCTTTTGGGGCAGATGCATGCTCTGAGGTCACTCTATATGCTGGCAGCCCCTGGTGCTGCCTACAGTGCAGTGCTCGCCTGAAGAGCTTGGGCAGACCCAGCAGGGGAACCACCATGCTCTCTAAGTCCTGGAGCCCAGGTGTACCCAGCCCAGCCTCCAGGGTGCTCCTACCCTGATCTTCACGTCCTTTGGAGCTAGTTTCTTCACTTCACTCAGTAGCCTGTCACCAAAACCTAAATGGGCAGAAAAAGAGATTCCCTGACTTAACTCTGCGCATCCAATCCCTGCGGGATGCTTCCCCAACAACAACCCCATGAGCAAAGCCCAACCTTTGAACAGGGTAGAACCTCCCGAGAGGACAATGTTAGAAAAGAGTGTGCGCCGTAGATCCATGTCAGACTTCTGGATGGCAAACACCAGGACCTCATGGATGCCCTCACTCTCCTCGCCAATCAAGTCTGGCCTGAACAGCAGCTCGGGGGCCCGGAACCTAGAAGGGCCGATCTGTAGGATAAAGAGCCAGCAAGCATAAGAGGTTGGGCTGGGTCTGAGGACCGGGGAACAGAAAAGGTCGCTCTGCCTATCTCTTAGGATCCAGGTGTCTGTGAAGCCCAGGCTGAAGACAAACCTGTGACAAGGGTCTCGAGGAGCAAAGACAGGGCTCCTGGGAACAAACAGGGAACAAACAGTTCTGGGAAACAAGGGCAGGAAAGCGCTTGCCTTACTACTAGCTCTGGCATTTTCTAGCTAACAGATCTCTGGCATTAACACTCTTGGAAAAGTCTCCTTAGCAGGAGTTTCAGGGAGCAGCGATTTCCCTAATCTGTACCCAGGGGGTGGTGAAAGAGAGCACCCACGTCCACTTCCCGTGGAAGTCCCTCGAGGGCCTCTCCCTTTTAGAGAGAGCACAGAGCCACTTGTGCTCTCAGTTCTGCTGTTCAGACCCTCGCAGGGCATCTGCTTGAGCGCAAAGCTTAATGGTGGGTATGAGGCGAAAAGGGAAAGCCTTGGTCACTACCTCAATGGTGCTGCCGTCGGGCAGGTAGTACTGAGCTTTCTCAGTCTCTAGTGTCTCGTCCTTCTGGGGGTTGATGGACAGGTAACAGGCTCTCTGCAGAATCAAGGACGACAGTCAGCATGGCTGGAGACCCAGTGCATTGCCAGGCAAAGTCCCATGAGAGTGACATGCTGTTGCAGAGATCTGCTTGTCTGCAACAGCTGCCTAAAATTGCTTGCCCACAAGCAGGGACAGAGGTCTGTCACACTGCCCTAGGGGCACTTAAACATGAATTCTTCTTCCACCTTACTTGTAAGCAAATCTAGGACCTTGGCTCTGTAGCTCCTGGGCCTGAGACTACAGTTTAGCCAGGCTCAGACATCCTTCCCTTACCTCTGGTATGGTTCTGGTTTCCCATGACCAGTTTGTGTATTATATTACAATCTGTAGTAATGAGCACTCACTCATGCACAGGGCCCAGCTTAGGGACTGAAGACAGCTTCTTTCCTACAAGATGGCAGCATCCAAGGAGGTGAAGGAGAGAGCCACAGCCAGGTGCTGGCCCAGGACCCTTTCTCAGGCTCACTGCCCCACATCCCACCCCGAGGCCCATATGACAGCACTCACTTCCTTTATGGCCTTGACGATCTCGAATTCGGAGGAGGAGTGGAAGTCATAGCCCTCCTTGCGCAGGTAGAGGCGGAGGAAGCGCGAGACATCTCGGCCGGCAATGTCGATGCGCATGATGGAGTGAGGCATGGCGAAGCCTTCATAAATTGGGACTGCGTGGGTGACACCATCCCCGGAATCCAACACCACACCTGTGGTCCTGCCTGTGGCATAACTGAGGCAAAGGGACAGACAATCACTGCGCCCCACGCCCCTTGAAAGAACCCACTTGTTAAAACTAAGGGTCAGTGGAGATGAGCCTTGGGTCCACCTTTCTCCTGGGCCCCTCGGGTGGGTGGAGGACTAGGGAAACCTTAGAAACTGGATGAGGACCACCTCTCCAGCATCCAGAAGAGCAAGCCTTCTGGTCTCGGAGTACAGCCTGGCCTTTAACTGTCCTGGGGTCATGACCTAAAGGGCAGCTTCAACTCCCAAGAGGAGGGAAAAGAAGTGAGTGAAGAAAACCAGGGTTGCTTTTTCCCTTTCCTGGAGAGCCAGGTCTTGCCCACGCAGCCTCTGAGGTCTGCTATAGATTGTTTTGTGTTTTTAAATCTCCAAACGACAGGTATGGGACTCAGGGAGGGGAGCAAACATACTCGGCCTAGTGTTCAGAGGTTAGCAGGTAAAGCCAGCCAGGTGCCATGACAGCTGCTGCCAGCCAAGGCTGGATTTTGTCCTACAGGAAGGCTGGCCCGCTAATATCAGAGACTGCCATTTGTTCAGGGGTCAGAGATTTCGATTTGGCTATGAAATCTTTCAATGTATTTTTGTTTTGGGGGTGCTGGGGCTCAAACCCTAGGCCTTTCTACATGCTAAGCAAGTGCTGTACTACTAAATGTCATCCTGAGCCCAGGAAGTCTCCCAGCCGGCAAATGCTGCCTCACGATGTAATGGGGTCCAATAAATCATCTCGGCAGCAGACAGGTAGGCATGAGGCAGGGTGGGGCTGCCTGGATCACAGATGCAGCCTAGCAGAGCACCTGGCACACAGCCAACCCAGCGCGCCTACTGGGATACATTAAGGAGCCTTGAGGAAGGGCGGTGGCAGTGTGCGGTCATGGACCTGGATACCAAAGAGCCCTGGGACAGTCTCAGTACCGGCCACACCTTTGCTTCTGGTTTCGTCTGAGGAGCTTCAATGTCTACTTTCAGTAAGCGTTTCCTTTTCTCCCTGTCTTAGCTCTTCTTCACTGGGGAGAGTATATACGGAGGCTCAGTCACTGTGTGAGGCCACACTAGCCAGGCAGGCTGCTACTCACAGGCTAAGCACGGCTTGCATGGAGATGAAGAGAGCTGGCACATTGAAGGTCTCGAAGAAAACTTCTGCAGCTCGCTCCCGGTTTTTCCGAGGATTTAAAGGTGCTTCAGTCAGGAGCACAGGATGCTGGGAAAAAGGCCCAAGGAGGCAGGCAGTGAGGCCAGCTTCCTACCTTTGTGACCCTGCCTTGAAAGTCTACTAGTCCAGGAGGTCTTTGTCAGCCTCCTCAGAGAAAATGGCCATGTCCAGGTCTCTTTCTTTACTCTCCAGCTCACACCCTAAAGTCTCCTTCTGTCCTTACCCCGATTCCACCTCCTTATCCTCCAAAGCTCATCTACAGGCCACTGTATCTGCTGTGTATTGCCTACCTGTCAGGATTTTGTTAAACTCTGATTTATGATACTGTAAAAATATTTCAAATTAGAAAATTATTTAATAATGATTTTTTTAAAAAGATTTTGTTTTTGTGGTACTGGAGTCTGTTTCACATGCTACACAAGCACTCCTCCACAGAGCTACATTTTCAGCCCTTTTATTTACTTATTTTTATTATTTTTAATTTTATTATTATTATTTTGTTTTACTTTGTTTTTTTATTTTTATTTTTTGAGACAGGGTTTCTCTGTGTAGCCTTGGCAGTCCTGGTACTCGCTATGTAGACCAGGTGGACTCAAACTCATAGAGATATGCCTGACTCTGCTTCCCAGGTGCTGGGATTAAAGGCATGTGTCACCACCACCTGGCTTATTTTATTATTTTTTAAAGTGATGTATGTAGCCCTGGCTGGCTTATAACTTGCCATGTAAACCAGGTTAGAGTCAGACTTAAGAGATACACCTGCCTCTGCTTCCCAAGTGCTGGGATTCAGGGCATGTGCTACCATGCCCAGACTGTTTACATTTTAACTTTTTAAAATTATGTTTATGTATGTGTATCTCTGCATGTACCAGTGGAAGCTGGAGCTGGAATTGCAGGTGGTTATAAACCATCCTGCATGGGTGCTGGAAACAGCTCAAGTTCTCTGGAAGAGCAGAACTTGCTCTTAATTGCTGAGCTGTCAGCACATATGGAATCTATTTGAAACCTTGAACATTTCCTCTCCCTGAAAATAGGTACATTCTCCTTTGATCCCTGAACCACTCCCTTGGACATTAGTGAGGATGGATGGGCCCTGAAAGACGTGAGTATGAATCCCACCTCTACGCCTTTATTCATGAAATGATTCTGGAAATACCACTTCAATTTTTTCATTTCCTTTTCTTTTAATTTTTATTTTTCTACATTTATTTGTTTTGTGTATACACACATGCACATATGTGAAGGTCAATGGTCACTTTATAGAGTCGGCTCTCCTACTGAGCATTCTGTTTTGTTTGTTTGTTTTTGGAGACAAGACTGGTCTCGAACTCATAGAGATCCACCTGCCTCTGCCTCTCAGTGCTGGGATTAAAGGCTTGTGCTACTATGCCCAGCTCAGTAAAGTGCTCTTAACCATGGGGCCACCTCTCCAGGCCCTATTTTTGTTTTTTGAGATGAGTCTTGCTACATAGCACTAGATTGGTCTCGACTGTTCCTTGCTGCTGCTGCCTCTGCCTTCTAGGTGCTAGCATTGCAAGTATATGCTACTAGTTCACCGAACCCCAGTCCTGATAAATGAATAGGAACGGTATGAGTATAAAATGCGACTATCTAGAACGTCTACACGCTAGTGCTGGCGCACATTTACACTCAAACACTTTTGGTGGTTATCATGGTCATTTTCATCCTCCTCCTCATCTCTGGGGTGGAGTGTCCTGCACACAGGTCGCTCACCTCCTCGGAAAAAGTCTGCAGCTGGTCCTTGGAGTAGACATATTGCCAGATGCGCTCCATGTCGTTCCAGTCCTTGACGATGCCATGTTCCATGGGGTAGCGGATTGACAGCAGCCCTCGGTGCTCCTGCAAGCAGAGGGCACAGTCTGTAGCAGTCGGGCTCTGGCTGCTACCCTGCCCTCCCAGGCCTGAGACAGGCAGAACCACCTCCAAGGAGCCTTGGCTTGCTAGGGTCCCAGCCCGCAGCCCTCATCCAGGCTGAGCCCTGGAGGCCGCAGGCTGCAAGGCGCTGGACATACTTTCTGAGCAGCTGTAAAGCGGAAGGCTTCTGAATTCCTATGGCCCCCGGGACCTGTGGCCCCCACCCTATTACCTGGTTCTAGGACACAATCTCCTGGCTCCTACCTCAGCACTTGGAACCAAAATGGGCAGCAATGACTCTGGTTATATTTTCTAGAGCCTATCTCGGGGCTCTGCCAAAGTTAGGGTAATTAACTCAGACCTAGGGGAGGCCAGGCTGATCTCAACTTCTGAATCCCTCTTGCCAAAAATATAACCAAGCCAACCAATCTAATTGGTAAGACAGTGACAGGACATAGAAAGTAAAGGCCCCATTTTCCAGACTGGTCTGTTTCACAATGTGGGGTTTTGATGCTACTTCTCCCCTTTATTCATTGCTGTGTCCACTGTGGTGGGTAAGGCAGGTCCTCAGCAAGCCTGAGGCTTCTTCTGTTGGACTGGGAATTACCTCAGCTTTGGGGCCAATGAAGATGTCACCTTCAAGGGCTCCTGCCATGACACGGACATGTTTGGGTCTGCCCACACTAGAAGAGACAGCAGAAAGGAACATTTTTCATTTCAGGACAGACCACAGTCCGGACACTCCAATGCACTCCCATTCTACTGTGATCATCTCCGAGGAGGGTGGACTCAGTTAATTTCCATTTTCTTGGTTTTATTTTTCTGTGTAGTTTTTGTTTGTTTGTTTGTTTGTTTGTTTGAGACAGGGTTTCTCTGTGTAGCCCTGGCTGTCCTGGACCTGCTTTGTGGACCAAGCTGGCCTTGAACTCACAATGATCCACCTGCCTCTGCCTGCCAGAGTGCTGGGATTAAAGGTGTGTGTCACAATGCCTGGCCCTTTTCTGTGTTTTATATAAAGAACATGTATAATTTGAAGTTATTTTGCAAATCATCTATTTTTTATATTGGTTTATAAATAATACCTCTAGTTCTTGTATTTTCCCAATGTGTATATAGACGGAAATAAAGAATTCCTAGGGCTGGAGAGATGGCTCAGTGGCTAAGAGCACTGTTCTTCCTGAGTTCAATTCCCAGCAACCACATGGTGGCTCACAACCATCTATAATGAGATCTGGTGTCCTCTTCTGGCCTGCAGGCGTATATGCAGGCAGAACACCCATACATAAGCTCGTACATAAAATAAATAAATCTAAAGAAAAAAAAAAAAAAGAATTTCTAAATGGCCAGGCAGTGTGGTTCCTCCCCCTTTAATCCCAGCACTCAGGAGGCAAAGGCAGGTGGATCTCTGTGAATTCAAGGCCAGCCTGGTCTACAAAACGAGTCCAGGACAGCTAGGGCTACACACAGAAACCCTATCTTGAAAAACAAAATAAAAAACAAAACACAAAAAAGTATTTATAAATGAATGAGGACTAAAAACATGTTTAGGAGCTGAGGTAGCTCAGTGTCAGAGCCTACCATGCATGTGGCCTGGCATTTTATCCCTATTTGTAAAAACAAAAAATAAAACCCTAAAACCTTTAGTCTCTAAGCCCCGTCGTCCCAGAATTACTGAGACTGTGATGGTGTTGCCCAGGTGCCTCACTTCTCTTCCCACATAAGGACTCCCTAAGCCTCTGATGCCGTCCTCTCCCTGTAGTCTCTTCCTTGCAGAAAATCTCCTATTCTAAGACAGCAAATGTGGTTTAATGTTAAACTCCATCCTGGAAAATAGAAGAATAAAAGTGATGTTTAAAAAAAAAAAAAAAAAAGCCGAGCATGGTGGCACACGCCTTTAATCTCAGCACTTGGGAGCAGAGGCAGGCAGATCTCTGTGAGTTTGAGGCCACACTGGTCTACAAAGTGAGTCCAGGACAGCCAAGGCTACACAGAGAAACCCTGTCTCGGGAAAAAAAATATATTTTACAGTATTCAGGAGGGAGAGGCACAAGCAGATCTCTGAGTTCCAGGCCAGCCTGGTTTACAGAGTGAGTTTCAGGACAGCCTGACTATCCTGGGTTATACAGAGGGACTCTGCTTAAGAAAATAAAAACTAAGGGCTGGAGAGATAGCTTAGCAGTTAAGAGTACTAACTGCGCTTCCAAGAGGACCTGGGTTCAATTCCCAGCACCCACATGGCAGCTCACAACCATTTATAACTCCATGATCCAACATGTAGAAATACATGGAGGCAAAACATCAATACACATAAAATAAAAACAAATAAATTATTAAAAAATTAAAAATAAGATAAAAATTAGAGGTCTTTGCAGTTCTCTGAGACACCAACAGTGTCTCTCTCTATAGTCCTGACTATCCTGGAACTCTCTATGTTGACCTGGTTGGCCTCCCAAATGCTGGGATTAAAGGCATGAGTCACCACACCCTGCCTTAGAATTAATTTTGTTTTTGAAGACAGGGTTTCTCTGTGTACTTCTGGCTGTCCTGGAACTTGCTTTATGGGCCACCCTGACTTTGACCTCACAGAGATAAGCCTACGTTGGTCTCTGCCTCTTGAGTGCTAGGATTAAAGGTGTATGCCATCATGCTAGACAGAATCAGATTTTAAAAAAGAAGGACAGTAAGATGGCTTAGTGGGTAAGGGCTCTTGATGTGCAAGTCAGTGACCTGAGTCTGACTCCTGAGGCCACCTAAAGGTGGGAAGAGTAAACTGACACCACAAAGTTGGGCTCTGACCAGCACATGCATGCTGTGGCACCTACCTCTTCCAACTTACACACCTTCACACTCTTATGCTCGCACACACACATATACTTTAAAAAAATAGAGACCTTTGCTGTACCTCACAAAATATACCAGGTAATAAGAAATCCCTTCTCTTTTCTTTTTTCTTTTTTTGTTTTTTCAAGACAGGGTTTCTCTGTGTAGCCTTGACTGTCCTGGACTCATTCTGTAGACCAGGCTGGCCTTGAACTCACAGAGATCCACCTGCCTCTGCCTCCCAAGTGCAGGGATTAAAGGTGTGAGCCACCACACCCTGGCTACAAATCCCTTCTTTAATCCCAAACCCAGTTCATATACTTTGCTTATTGTTTTGGGTACCAAGGCCAACTTGAGAGCAAACGCTTCCTCTTCAACAAGGCAGGGCTAGCCGCAGGGCAAAGCCTACAAGGTCCCCAAAGTCACAACCAAACCTCAAAATGACTTACTAGTTTGGAAAGCAGTATTTGGGGATTTGATCACCAGCAAAACCAGCTTTAATCACTCCGGATCCCTGGGGAGAGAGGAGAAAGAGAAGTGAGAACCATGACCATACAGTTCCATTTCCACTAAGAGAGAGCCTTGCATCTGTATTATAGCAGATGTGAGAACAGCAGCATACAGGAAATAGTGACTACACATCCAGGCAGAGACGGGACTAGACATGGTCCTCTGCATGTACAATGAACTGTTCAGTGTCTGTGTAATTTCCTCTTTGACTGCATGGAACATATTTTACAAATAGCATTGGTACCAATAATATTAACACATATCATTGATAGGGACAAGGAGATGGCTTATCAGATAAAAGCACTTGTTACACAGGTCTGGTGGAAGGAGTGTGTCGGTTTCACAAAGCTGCTCTTTAGCCTCCACATGGGGGCTGTGGGATGTACACACCTGCAGTCTCCACACACATGCACAAAAATAATAAAATGAAGTTTGAAAATATTAATAAGGGGAAAAGAAAAAATAGAAACATGAGAAATAGCCATCACCTAGAAGTTGCACGTTCTGATACACACTAGGGAGACAGGGAGGCATGGGTTCCTTTCTGTTCTACTGCATGGGATGCTTTCAACCTGCATTCCATCTGAGGCTTCAATTCTCCCTGTCCCCAGGTCTCTAGGACACATCCCATTACACGCATCTTGCATTGGTTCTGACCAAGTGCGTTTTCTCTGTCTCTTATTGAAGGGACAGAAGCACTATACTTTGTAGAGCCCCCCACACCCCCCGAACAAGCCAGCGCTTTACTCCTGTGTCTCCTGATAGTGAAGAACAGGGAGCCCTAATGACTTGTCTGAGGAGAGAAGACAAGATGCAAATTCCTACTCCAATACCAGGCACGTTGGCTATATGCACTGCCAAGAAAGAACCCTTTTTCTAACAAGCATTTTTCATACCTTCCAGGACCAACCAATGTAAACACTGACTCTAAGTACTGATGGTGTGCAGGGAAGACATCAAGATACAATCTTGCCAGCAAATATGCCCCATTCTCCTCCTCCTTTTTCTTTTTTTCTTATTTGTTTGTTTTTTAATAATTTATTTATTTTTATTTTATGTGCATTGGTGTTTTGCCTGCATATCTGTGGGTGTTAGATCTTGGAGTTACAGACAGTTGTGAGCTGCCATGTGGGTGCCGGGAATTGAACCAGGGTCCTCTGGAAGAGCAGTCAGTGCTCTTAACCTCTGAGCCATCTCTCCAGCCCATTTGTTTGTTTTTGAGACAGTGTTTCTCTGGGTATCCCTGGCTGTCCTGGAACTCATTCTGTAGACCAGGCTGGCCTCAGAGCTCTGTCTGCCTCTGCCTCCTGAGTGCTAGGATTGAGGTCATATAACACCATGCTCGGCTCATTCTCTTCCTCCTAAACTTAACTACTGCCTTATTTTATTCCTGCGTCCTCCTACCTGACATGGTCTGCAGTCAACCACTTCTGGGGCAGAGCGTACTTCCAGAAGCCACACAGCATCAGTTAATACGTGAGAGATGCAAAGTAGTCAGAGTTATCTTTGCACCAAGGGCTTGCTGGCACACCCTTGGCTCTCTGCCTCCTGCTCCTCGACAGAGAGGTACGGAGGTAAGATGGAGGCGATGAGACCATCCTCTTGCTGTCTGCCTCTGGCAAGTCTGAGGACAAGAGTGTGCGTGGCGAAAAGAGTGGCAGAAGGACCGGGAAAGCAGTGTGGAGGGGTAGCAGGGACAACCAGTTCTCTAGGAGGCAGGCACCTCTAGTGGCAGAGGAGAGCACACACAAGGTAGCTGCAAACTCCCTGGCCCGGGCAGCACGGCAAGGAGCCCTGGAAGGTTCAGCTGTGAACTGAACCCAAAGCCTAGGAGGGAGAGGACTTCTATTGCAAACCCTAGAGTTTGGGCGGGTGGGTGGTAACAGCACTGTGCAAAAGACCATCAGGAACTTGTCCGTTCAAGTTCCTAATAACTGTTCATTGTCTTCATCAGGAATGTGATGCCAACAGACTAGCTGGATCTCCTGGCAGGGGTTCAAGGCATGAGAAGTGAAGATGAGACCTTTACCTTAGACCAGTATTCATTTACTTGAGACGGGACTTCACACATCCCACGCTGCCCTCAAACTTGTTCTGTAGCTGAGGGTGACCCTGAACTTCTGATCTCCCTACCTCCACTTCCTGAATGCTAGAAAGTAGCTGGTCTTTGCTACTTTGTGGGTTCTTCTTTTTCCTACCCTTTACCCCCCTGGCTTCACCCTCTATCACTACATAGGAGAGAAAGGATAGAGGGGAGAGAGACAGAGAACCTTGAATTTAATTTCTTTCTTCTTGTTTCTACTTTGAGCTTGACTACTAACGAACTGCAACCAACCCTCCTGAATGACAAACGGCCACCAGCCCCACCTCTCAGCCCCAGCATTTATATACACTCTGAAAAGTTCCCCAAAATTTCAAACGTCACACAATCTGCAACTAACAAAACCACACCTCCGGCAAATCATCGTTAGCTGCTCTGGGCAAGTATATATCCCTACACCTGGGATTAAAATGGAAACATAGTCTTACAATATTTCTGTGTTTCTTAAAGAAAGCACAATTCCAGAATTGTTACTACACTGGGATTACAGGCGTGTGCCACCATAAAAATAGGTTCAGATTTGAATATTTTTAAGAGTTGATTTTCCAAGTTGTTTGCTTTTTAGTTTACTAGTTTAAGGACAAGAGTCTGGGCCGATGAAGCTGTAGATTCAGCCATGCTTAGAGGCACACACCTGTGAACACTACCAACTGGAGGCTAAGGCAGGAAGATCCACATAGCAAAACTCTGTCTCAAAAAATACCAAGGGAGGGGCTAGAGAGATAGATGGCTCAGTGGTTAAGAGCACTGAGTGTTCTTCCAGAGGACCCGTGTTGGAGTCCCAGCATCCATACTGCAGCTCACCACAGGCTGTTCCAAAGGGGAACTGATGGCCTCTTCTGACCTCTTCAAGAAATGCATGCATGCCGGGCTAGGTACTGCATACTTTTAATCCCAGCACTCAGGGAGGCAGAGGCAGGTAGATCTCTGAGTTTGAGGCCGGCCTGGTGTACAGAGTGAATTCCAAGACAGCCAAGACTACACAGAGAAATCCTGTCTTGAAAACAAAACAAAACATTTAAAACTACATGCATGTGGTGTAAAGATATGCAGCAAAACACTCATGTATATAAAATATAAGCAGATCTCAAAAAACCCAAACCCAAAGCCAAGTGAAACAATGCCAGATTCATTTATTTGTTTCTGAGTATAAAAGGCCCAGTTGCAATACTGTGCCTTCTTGAAGGATAACCCCAGTGGTTATCCCCCCGCCCCCATACCTCAGCAAATCATTACCTGTACCATGACAAAGCGTACCTCACTGCCCTCTGTTAGAATCTGTGATTCCTATTTTTCTCTACTCAAGATCAGAGACTTCACCTAGCAGTATCTGTCATTTGCTAGACACCAAAAGAGACTAGCAGGTGAAAGTTAAAGTCATGAGCAAAAGATTGGCATATAGAAGCCAGGTGTGGTGGCAAATGACTTTAATTCCAGCACTTGGGAGGCAGAGACAGGCAGATCTCTGTAAGGTTGAGACCAGCCTGGTCTACAAAGCAAGTTTCAGGACAGCCAGGAATATCCCTGCCTTGAAAAAAAAAAAAAAGGGCAGATAACAGGATATGGTGGCACACATCTTTAATCCCAGCACTCAGGAGGCAGAGGCAAGTGATCTCTGTGAGTTCAAGGCCAGTCTGGTCTACAAAGTGAGACCTTGTTTCAGAAAAAAAAAAAAAAAAATTAGAAATAAAAATTAGAGGTAAAACCTAAATTCTGAACCTGACCAAGTACCTGGAAAGCCAGAAAGCAGTCCCGGGCAGAGCTGGTGTAGGGAAGGCAAAAGTAGCATTGGGAGTGATGCACTGAGAACCAGACCCAGCTTGTCCCTACGGCCCCAGCAGGCATGACAAGACAAGAGCTGGACCAACAGGCAGATGGGAGGAGGGGAGGAAAGATGCTCTATTGTGCAAGCTGTTCCTCAGAGTACACAGAAGGCTACATCTACTTCAGCAGCATTTCCACGGAACTGTGTGCGGACCTGGCAATAAGCTGCCACCCAGTGCTCACTTCAGCAAAGGAACCGAACAAACACCCTCTGAAGGCTTCTTGAAAGTGCAGTCTCCTGCAATGTGTGAAACTTACATGTCACATGTATAATTTACTAATTCAAGGTATAGACTGTTTTTAATACAGTCAGAATTGTATATAACCAGGGTTTAGCCATATAGCCAAGGTTGGCCACAAATTTGTAATTAATTGAAGAACTTTTAAAAACTTCTATTATTTTTTGGTTTTTCGAGACAGGGTTTTTCTGTATAGCCTTGGTTGTCCTGGACTCACTTGTAGACCAGTCTGGCCTTGAACTCACAGAGATCCACCTGCCTTTACCTCCAGAGCGCTGGGATTAAAGGTGTGTGCCACCATACCTGGCTTTTTAATCACTCAAGAAAAGCTGTATCCATTCTTCCAGCACTATGCAACTACCAACTTGCTTTTGTAAATCACAACAATTTTTATATTAGCTGCCAATGGTTACTAATGTAAGACTGCATGTGAAATAATTTTTCTATTTTTTTCTGGAAAAATCAGAAAACCAGCTGGTTATGGTGGCACACAGCTGTAATCTCAGCTCTCAGGAAGCAGAGAGGCAGAGGACCCTAAATTGAGTTTTGCCTACATAATGAGTCTACAGGGTAGCCAGAGCTACATAGTGAGAGCCTTTTTAAGGACAAAAACAAGGGATGGAGATATGGCTCATCGATTAAGCACACTTGTTGCTCGTTCCCAGGACACTGGCTTGATCACCAAGCATCAGTTCAGGAGCTCACAATGCTAATTCCAGTTCCAGGGTGTCTGATGTCCTCCTCTGGCTTTCTCATCACTGCCTGCATGTGGTACACAAAACAGAACTTGAGATGTATTCAAATCTCAAAAAAGAAAAAAGGATCAAGGGGGCTAAGGAGCTAGCACCTCAGGTAGGACCACTTGCTGTTCTTCCAGAGGACTGGAGTTGGGTTCCCAGCATGCACACCGAGTGGTAAAGGCAGCTCCAGGGACCCAAGGCAAGGAGCTTATGGGATGGACAGACTGTTTCTGCATTGTTAATGCCAAAACACAACCGATAACTCTTCTTTTTAAAAACCCTTGATTTTAATTATGTGTATGTCTTGTGTGGGGGTCTGTATATGTGAGTGCAAGTGCCCTCAGAGACCAAAGAGGTTATCTGATCCTCTGGAGCTTGAGTTACAATTGTAACCTGCCCACATGGGTGCTAAGAATACTCTCCAAGAGTACCAAACACTCTTAACTACGGAGTCATTTCTCCAGCCTGAGATAGACCATTTCTATACATTTTTTTCTTTCAGTGACTACGAAGAAGGTAGACATAACACACGGGAACTGGCTAAAGATGTAAGTGGTAGTGTTCTCTGGGTATCAACATTGAGAACAAGAAATTACTCAAGACCCTGCCTCAAACAAACAAAAGAAGTGTTATTCGACCATTTAAGGCAATTACATAGCTGAAACCCCTCATCTTGGTTGGGTGCCCCCTCACCCTGGACATTTCTGTGATCGGGACAGAGATCATTAATTATTCACCTATTTACCCACTTAGCCAATAGAAAGGCTTTATTTTGCACACTGAGCAGAGCAGGATGGATATGGTGGTGGTGGGCTGCAGAGACGGCCCATTGGGTAAGAGCACTAGCTGCTGCCTTTCCAGACTGTGGATCTGCCCCTGCACAGCATCATGCTGGATGGCTCATAACTGCCCGCAGCTCTAGCTCTAGGGAATACAATGCCCTCTTTTGGCCTCCAAAGACATATAGGAAAGGAGAAAGCACGTGCACACACAAAAATAAACGGAGGTGAGGGGTGGGGGTGGTGTCCCCCCCCCCATTAAATGAGGTGTCTCATTTAATTAACCTTGTTTCCACCCCCACCCCCCCCCCACAGCCAACAAACAAACTGGGTCTTGAGTCTTAGAGGCTGGTGTCAAACAATGAGCTTGCATTTCTGATTTTCTGGTCTCCCTCTCCCCATTGCTGGGGATGCAGGCATAGATTTATATACCAGGTTTATGCTGCGTTGGGATGAAGCCCAGGATCTTGTGGATTTCAGACAAGCCCTACCATCTGGGCTACTCCCCAGCCTCAGCCTCCTCTTTTAAAAAGGCAGTCTACAACAAATAAAGCAGCCACCCTTGAAAGACTGAAGAACCTGGGGCCAGACTTCAGTGTGAGTCTTGCATCCTCAGTTCCTAAAGTGGGTGGTTTGAAAAAAAATCTCCCCAAGCCCCATGTTCCCGCATAAACTGGAGGAAGCAATCTCCATCCGCCTATGACGCAATAAAAGAACCTAGTGGAATGCCCAGGTCCTGAGGGTTGGAGCATCACACTCACTCTGAAAAGGTCAACCTAGGATAGAAGGAACTGGTAGTTTGCCTCAGTGGAGCAACCTTGAACGTACACAGGGAGATTCCAAGCAGCATCGGTGGAACCAAACGTTTGAGTGGAATACCGAAACAGAAGACAACTGCCCTGGCTCATAAAAGCAATATGTAGGTTCTTTCTATTTGTCATTATTGATGCGTTTGTGGAGGAATGGTCCGCAAAGGAACGCTATTTAGAAAAGGCAATGGGCTTATGGGGCACCACGGCTGTATGACCTTGATCGCTTCTACCTTCGATGTTCGTTCTGTCAGTGAAAGGAGGAGCAAACTTCCTTCTTAACCATTCATTATTTTTATTTTTTGGGTGAGGTTTCAACTTGCATGTTGGTGTAAACTGCCCTGGAAACGTTAGTGCACCTGACACACTCGGTGTCCGGATAATCTCTTTGCATCCCAGCTGGGCACTGCGAAGAGGAAAGCACCTCGCTGCTTTGGTCACTCTCTTTTCTCTTTTACCTTTACTAATTACAATTTATAATCACTAAGATAACTGAAATCCCATGGCCATTTCAGGCACCAGATTATCCGGCCCCACCCAGATTCAGTTTACTATGCCGTCCCTCCAGCTCACACTGTCCTCCTTCACCGGTGGCCCGGCGGACGCCTTCCGCATCGGGAGTGCGCCAAGCCAATCCCTACAACCCTAGTGCGCTGCACCGCCCCTTACATAAGGAAAACGCTATGGCGGCCGGAAGAGCGACAAGCGCCGGGGCCAATAATCGCAGAGTGCTCGTTTAATCCGGCAAGGCCCAAAGGCGGGACCAATAGGCCAAGATAGACAACAAAAGCAGCCAATTGAGTAATGGAAAACCAAAGCGAGGGCGTGTGCCAGGCTCTTAAGAGAACGGTTAAGGCCCCTGGAACCAAGGGTCCAAGGACCCTTCTCGGACTACAGCTTTTCCCTTTGTTTACTCTCAAATCCTCCATTACACGGGTGCTGGCTGGCCGCCCTGCCTGCAAACTATAGATGCGGGGAGGACGCTGGCGGCGGCAGCTGAACCCGCCTGACAGGCCGGGCCAGTGACAAAGAGCTGGCGGCCTAGGCTGAAACCTCGGAAACGATCCTTTCTGGAGGAGAGCACAGTCCCTTTTGAGATAGGAAAGATGTTACTCACGTTGTCGATCACAACAGGCTGGTTGGCGATCACATCGTAGGACTCCATGGCAGAGGAATCTATCCTTCCGAGGAAGGAACTGCCAGCCCGGTCCGCTGCAAACGGCACTGACACGCATGCGCAGTCTAGTCGCCGGTACTGGGCTTTCAGGGAGCGGCCCGACCTCGCCTCCGAAGAACTACAATCCCCGGCATCCTTTGCCCCAGGGTTAGCGCTCCAAAGCCGGGCCGAGCCCCTTCGGGTTTAGGAGATCGGACAGAGTATTTCCGACATGTGGTGCCATGGGGTTTGTAGTCTCCGTAGATTGAAGAGCCACAGGTTGATGATTATGTTGCATGCCTGGATTTGTAGTCCCTTTGAAGGGATTTTTCTTTTTCTTTCTTTCTTTTTTTCTTTTTTGGTTTTTTTGAGACAGGGTTTCTCTGTGTAGCCTTGGCTGTCCTGGACTCGCTTTGTAGACCAGGCTGGCCTCGAACTCAAGATCTGCCTGCCTCTGCCTCCGGAGTGCTGGAATTAAAGACGTGTGCCACCACACCTGGCGAAGGGATTTTCAGTACACCTTTTTTCCTTATTTCTTTTATTCCGAGATAGGGTTTCTCCATGTCGCCTTGACTGTCCTGGAACTCACTCTGTAAACTAGACTGGCCTCCAACTCAGAGATCTGCCTGCCTCTGCCTCCCCGAATGCTGGGGTTACAGGTGTGCGCCACTGCTCCTGGCGCCTTGTTGGAGTCTGAAGTATTTGTGAGTAGTTAGGATTGGATTTGTCAGTAATTCAAGGAAGATTGAATTTTACAAGTTAGTCCCACCACTCAGCCACTCTGTCACTTGGGCAATATAAACCATTAATAAACATCTCTAATGTCAGTGGTAGAATGCGTGCCTAGCACATACAAGAGCCCCGGCAGCGCCAGATAGTGGTGGCACACACCTTTAGTCCCAGCACCCTCGAGGCAGCGGTAGCCAGACCTCTGAGTTCGAGGCCAGCCTGATCTACAAGAGTGAGTTCCAGGATAGTCAGGGCTACACAGAGAAACCCTGTCTCGAAAAAAAAAAAACAAACAAGAACCCATGAAGCAAAAGCCAACAAAAGTTATAAAAATACGTGTAGTTGAATGCAATGGAACTACTGGTCTAAAATACCATCTAAAGGCTTAGAAACCGCTTTAGTATCCCTTTTCTGAGTTTGACCATGATGGATGAGAATATCCAGGGGAAGAGAAGGATTATGTAAATGCTTCCAAAACAGCTTGGCATTTTCCCCGGGCACTTTTCGAATTGCAGGACCTTTTTGTCAATCGTATCAAGAAATATTAAAGAGTTGTAATATATTAATAATGACATACAGCCTAATGAATTAATCAGTTGCCCGGCTTATCTTAAAATCGTGTATCAGCAAAACAAAGTTAAGAGCTTCATAGGCGCTTCTTAGGGCTTTCACAGGACCCTGGCATCTCTGGGTACCGCGTCTCTGTTTAAAACTGGGTTCCTCCTAACGCTAGGGGGGGCCAAGATCCTTATGACTCTCCCAACATAGGGGCAGGGGGCGGGGTCTATTGTCTAGTCACGCCTTCCCCACTTGTGACTGGCAATGACACTAGCCAATGGGTGGCATCCAAGGGCAGGCCGACACCCCGCCCCCTAGAGCTCCCCGCGGTCCCGCAGCATCCTCCAGCCGACTCGGTAGAGGCTCGGGCTTGGGCGGACGGAGCTCCGTGCGCAGGCGCGGAGTTAGACCTCGCCGTAGCCCCCATCGCCTGGGGGAGTCCCATCCACAGTGGGTCCGCTGGCCCGTCGGGGCGCTTTCCCTCCTCTACCCTCCCGGTTTCCCCGCGCGCCCTACGCACCCCGATGGCGGAGCTGCGGCCTAGCGTCGCCCCCGGCCCCGCCGCGCCCCCGGCCCCTGGCCCTAATGCTCCTCCGGCCTTTGCCTCACTCTTTCCCCCGGGACTGCACGCCATCTACGGAGAGTGCCGCCGCCTTTACCCTGACCAGCCGAACCCGCTCCAGGTTACCGCTATCGTCAAGTACTGGTAAGCTCTGGGCCTCCGGAGGACGGGGGACCGGCAGGGAAAGCTTTGAGCACTAGCTAGGGACGAAGTAATTTTCAGAAGAGGTAGGAAGAAAACGGTTAAAGAACTTGGGAACCAGGAGTTTCCTGATGCTGTGGAAGGGGTTAAGACAGAAGTTGGGACTGGGGACAAAGGGTTAACGGATCCCGTGAGTAGCGAAGGGTTAACTGGGATTAGAAGAACTGAGAACTGGGGGTGTATACAGAAACGGAGGGGGTACGTGTGAGAGGGAACTGTAAACGTGGAGAAAGGAGGGGGCGCCTGTAATGGGTCATTAGTGGGCTTGGGGAAACCAGGGGGCGGCTGGTGTGGAGTGAAGGAGGTGAGGCGGGGCCTGGCGAGCGTTTGAGAGGGCTTTGGAGGGCATGAGACCGCGTAGTCTAGGGCGGTCCGGGGACCAGGACGCCCCTGTGGGTTAGGAGGGAGCAAGATGCGGGCATTGTGCCTTTGATGAGTGAAGACTAGAAAAGACGGCCTTCTTTGGGGGGGGGGCCTTCCCGAGTGCCGGAGCGTCTGTCATTCAGTGCGAAGCTGTTGCTCTTGAGGTTTGACAGAGCAGCTCTTCCAGATAAACTTTTTGCTTACTCTGCGCAGTTCTCTTTCTCTCTGCAGAGCTTGCTTCTGGCTTTGCAGCTGCTTTTGCTTTAGGACGTTAGTTAAGAGCAGGCTTCAGGAGAGCTAGTGGTTGAAGGGGATCGAAGTTTGACACTTACGGTGGGAAGTGCCTGATGGGGACCTGAGTGGGCAGGAGGAAGGAAGTGCAGCCTGAAGAAGCGCTTCCTGTCATGGCTTCAGGATTTCAGTTTATAGTTGCCCTGTAAAGGATCAATTTCCAAATGGGCTGTCCTTGGAGTAGAAATGGCTCTTTCTGATTGCCGATTCCTATTTGCAACCCATTCTTCAGCCAGCCTTCAGACAAAACAGGTGTAATAGGACAAGTCCTCATGGTGTTTCTGGACCTAAAATAGAGGAAAAGGTGGCCATATTGGGGTAGGCACTCGCTATATTAGATGACCCTTCCAGTGGATCCCGGAAGGCCCCCAGGGCAACCTATTGTAAAAGGTGGACCTGAGGGGGGAGGTGGATGTCTTTGCTGGTTACACCCCCTATAAAGCTGAGTCTTTTTCCTATGTGACATACTCTGACTGGCGCGGAGATGGCAGTTAGGCTCTACGGAGATGAAGCTAACTCCACCTGTCAGTGGAGGATGATGGACCATGCAAAGAAAACTGACAGCCGGGAGGTCCTGGAGACCAGCCCCTGTCCTGGTAGCCAGGAGGTATGGCAGCAGCAGTGCGTCTGTGGAGGGCAACCTGTTTCCAGGCTGAAGAGAGTTTTGAAGGGCACGTCTGAGTGGGAAACAGCTCTTGCTAACTCACCCATTTTTAATTGCATCTCTATATTTAACTATGTTGTGGTGAGCTTATCCCGACCCGAGACAGATGAGGCTGGTCTTGCCATGCTGTTTGCCCTGATCTTGTGTAAGTGTGAGGGGAAGTCCCTGCGCAGAACAGGGCAACTGGCTACCCACATGACCATCAAGACAGAGTTGTTCGTTAAAGGCATGGCAGCTTGTCTTGAGGCTGCTCCTCCAGAGATAGACCAGATAGCAAGTGTGCTCCTCCAGAGATAGACCAGATAGCAAGGTGTGCAAAGTACTTTGTGAAATAAGGAATGCCGCCTAGATGCAGGAATCTCAGAAGGAATGGTGCAGGGACTTCTAAGACTCAGAGGGATTTGCAGAATAGAGATACTGAAGTTTATATCTACCCCCCTCTCTTTAGGATCTTACCAGCCCCTTCAGTTCCCACAGCGAGATGAGTGACTGAACTGCTTGGGTCTGGCTATGGGATTTCTTTGGGAGTTGAAGGCTGCCTTTTTAACTAGTGGTCCCTGACCAGCAGGAGTATTCCAGCTAATAGTTGGGATTGGAGGCAGAGCCTGGTCCACTGCAGTCCTGCAGCTGCCCTATAGACAGAAGTCAGGTATTCAGGGAATTAAGGTAAGGGATGCTCTGGACCCTTGAAGCAGTCTTTTCCTAAGTGTTAAATGTGATTTTTTTTTCCATAGTCACGGAGTGTGTGTGGTAGAACAGAACTCTCTGAGCTTGTGATGAGGTTGTCATTCTCTGACATCTTAAAGCCTCTTTTTGATGTGATTTCTCTTGGGAGATAGTCCGTCAGAAGGAGCTACAGTGTGTTGGCAGGTAGAACAGGGGCAGCAAACACAGTGTCACTGCTTGTTGCTGCATGGACCCAGGCTGCAACAAGGCCTATTGGGGACTTGCCGCATGAATTTGGAGAGACTATGGAATCTGTCTTTTTTAGGGTTCTGCAGTCTTAAGAGGGTCCCTTTCTTTCCTCTACCCTTCCCCAGAATGTTTTAAATCCAGATGGTCATGGGTTTAGTCAGATGATCTAGTGAAATCACAGTTAAAGACACACATCGATATTTGTCCCTTCACCTAACTCAGGTGAGATCCTAAGCCACTTGTGGTGACTTTCTTTCTTATGACTTCTATAAATAACTTAGCTTCCTCCCCCCCCCCCCACTCCCCACACACACCAAGAGAATAAGGATTTCTACAAAGGCTAATAACATCCTGGCAAAGAGGATGAAACCAGACTTACTGGTTTTAAAATAGGGTTTGAATTGCAAGGTCCTGGCACACTTGCTGGGATCTCCTGCGCCTTGTCTTTCATTTGGTCATTAGCTTTCCCTCAGTAGTTCAGCCCACTTGCAAAGTGCACTCCTGTCTGTGTTCCAGGGCCAGGCAAAGGCAAACTCCACTTATGGTCTGAGGAGTGCTGCATGTGAGGCAGCTAAGTGTGGATGGAGTTCATGGGCTCGGTGCATACTTTCTTCCGCTGATGACTCCCATCTCGTGTGCTTCACAAGTCTACTGTGGTTCCCTGTCCATGCTGAGGGAAAGCAAGTTTTAGTTGTTGTTTTGTTTTGCTTTGCTTAAACATTAATTGCTAATGAGGTAATGACTGAATCTCTTTCCCAACTGCTTTTCTGTTGGATTTATGGAGAACTGAATGTGATCCTTGGTAGCTACACAGTATGCCATGTCCCATCTTCTCCTTTGAGACAGGAGCCTCCTAGGATACTGTTTGGGATGCAGGTGCTCACAGGGCCCAGCCTGGCTCATGCTGCAGTGAGAATAAGTTTTGATCTGTGGAGTACAGGCCAGGATCTGTGCAGACTGGAGGCTTTGTGTGTATTCAAAAGAAACAATAATAGAAGGCACAATACAGTCTTTCAGGAACGCGATGTCTAAGAGACAGGTGCAGAATGGAACATGCACATCCGGGAGTGATGTGCACTGGGCATGCTCTGGAGAGTCATTCAGCAGAAGCCATTGAGTGACCGGTGCATCTCTTACCTTGGAGCCTGGCATTTTGACAGTTACATAGAAAGCTCTGTTTGGAGTCAGCAGCTTGAAACAGTCAGAAGTAAAATGGACAACCACCAAGTGTGTTTCGTTTCTAAAAGAGGCCTTCATGTTGGAGGGAAGAGAAAGGAACTCTTGAACGTGCAGAAGGACGCAGCCTCAGCTGGGTTCTTTTTTCCCCCCTCGGCTCACCCCTAATGAGATTCTTGCCCCGCTTCAGTTGTCTTTGCTTTAGCCTCCTCTAGGATGGGGCTTTTGGGTTTGTAGAGTGAAGTGTCTTGATATTCTCTAGTCTCCAGGGTTAAATGGAAACCTTGTGCCTTGTCTTTTGCAGGTTGGGCGGACCAGATCCCTTGGATTATGTTAGCATGTACAGGAATATTGGGAGTCCTTCTGACAACATTCCTGAGCACTGGCACTACATCAGCTTTGGCCTGAGCGATCTTTATGGTGACAGCAGAGTCCATGAGTGAGTGTATGCCACCTGTCTCTCCTTAACCCTAAGCCTGTTTCTGAGGTTTTTTTGAATATGTGTGATAATGTTGGTTCTACGACAGTAACACTTTTTAGCGCCACCTCTCTGGTTCTGCCTTCTGCCTGTGCTGGCTATCCTGGAACTTGCTATGTAGACCAAGCTGGTCTTGAACTTGTGGTGGAGATGGCTTGAGGAATTGCTTAGGCTGGTCTTGAATTCTCCTTCTTCCCACCTCAGCCTCTTGAGTGACAGGGGTTGCAGATGTATGCCACCAAACTTGCATTCGTCTGTGCTTGGATTTTCCCCTTCACATGTTTAGCCCTGATCTGCTTCTATTCTCTGTCCTGTGCCTCTTAAAGTCTTACCCCTCTCGGAGCTAGAGAGATGGCTCAGCTATGGCTCAAGTGCTTAAGAACACTGGCTGCTCTTCCACAGGGTCCAGGTTCAATTCCTAGCACACACGGGGCAGCTTACAGCTGGTGCACAGACATGCATGCAGCCAAGATACCAATATACATAAAAGAGAGTAATTACAATTTTTTTCTTATTCTTCTCCCTGATTTTTCTTTATAATCACTTACTATATGTTTTAATTCCAAAATACATTTTGATACCAAGCGAAATATAATTAACAGTATTTAATCAGCCGGGCATGGTGGTGCTTGCCTTTAATCCCAGCACTCGGGAGGCAGAGGCAGGCTGATCTCTATGAGTTCGAGGCCAGCCTGGTCTACAGTGTGAGTCCAGGATGGCCAAGGCTACGCAGAGAACGCTGTCTGGAAAAACAACAAAACAGTATTTAATCCTCTAAGATTGCAATTAGAATAATTATAAAAGCTAACAATGCCAGGCGTAGTGGCGCATGCCTTTAATCCCAGCACTCAGGAAGCAGAGGCAGGCGAATCACTGAGTTCGAGGCCAGCCTGGTCTACAAAGCGAGTCCAGGACAGTTAATACTACATAGAGAGACCTTGTCTCAAAAACAACAACAACAACAAAAACCAACCAAACAAACAAAAAGCAAAAAACATAAACGTTTTTTTAAAAAATCACTGATTATGTACCAGGTACTTTCCTAGTCATTTTATCCATGTGTGTCACTAATGAATTTAATTTTAATTTTCAGCCTAACACTGTATAACTAGTAGATGATATTTGTCCCACCTAGTAATGAGGAAATAGAAACAAAGGGCTTCTATAAGTTAATATCATTTCTCAGCAGTGTGAGGGGCACGATTGACTGATGGATTGAATGGGCGATTGATTCAGAGCCTGGATTTCGATGTAGACAGTCTGGCTCTCCAGGTCAGACTGTTAAGATCAAACCCGGTCCTCAGGCATAGAAGGCAAGTGCTGTGTCATGGAGTACACCTTCATTCTAATAGTCTATAGTCTTTGGGGTTTTTTGAGACGAGTTCTTAGTACGTAGCCTGACATGTCTGGAGCTCGCTATGTGAAAGTACTTATTAGCACAGCGACATGGAAGATAAGAACTCCAGCAAGCGGGAAAGATTATGGTTACTTTGACTGATGTATCAGTCTCCCTCATTCAGTCTCTGCGGAGTCAGGACCAGAGGAGCCTTGCTACTTGCTACTTTGTTTTGTTTTTTTGAGACAGGGTTTCATTGTGTAGGTGTGGCTGTTCTGTAACCAGGCTGGCCTTGAACTCAGAGATCCACCTGGCATTATAGGCATGTGCTGTGCCACCACCACGGGGAGGGGGTGCGGGGGGGGGGGGGGCGGGGGCGGGGCTGAGCTGTGCTACCTTTTCAACTTTCCTAGGCTCAGTACCCACCACCCAGGTGGAAGAACAATGCTGTAAGAGGTCTCCCTTGTTTCCAGGTTTTCTTGTTGTTGCTGTTTCACAGATAAGGAAACTGAGTTATAAAATAACTGGAGTTTGAATTAGACTGAGTCCAGAGTTTGAACTCTTAACTCTTAAATGACTGCACTATACCATACTGACTTGTTGCCTAGGCCCAGGCTAGCTTTCTCTGTCTTTTGCTAGGCCCAGAGGCCAGGCCTCTTCTCTTCCCTAGCACATGGCAGGTCGTGTCTCTTTGCTTTCACAACCTTCCAAATGGATCAGCAGGAACTTTGGGAATAGACTTAATCTTGCCTGAGTGGGGACCTTGCTGTACAGTATTTGCAGTAGAGATAGAATGTTAAAAAAGAAAAAAACAAAACAAAACAAAAACCCAAAAACCAAACCAAAACAAAAAAACAAAAAACAAGACAGTAAAGGGACTCTGTTGTGTGAGATATATATACACACACACACACATTTTTTTTTTTTAAATTCTGGGAAACAGGATCTCACTCTGTAGCTCAGGCTGACCTCAAACTCACTGTAGTCAAGCCTGACCTATATTCCCCAGAGCTGGAGTTACAGGTGGTTGTGAGCACCTGATGTGGGGGGTCGGAACCTAACTCTTTCTCTGGAGGAGCAGGAAGTATTCCCCCGACCTCCCCCCCCTCTCGTTTTTGTTTTTGTTTTTGTTTTTGTTTTTCAAGACAAGGTTTCTCTGTGTACCTGGCTGTTCTGGGCTCATTTTGTAGACCAGGCTGGCCTCAAACTCACAGAGATCTGCCTGCCTCTGCCTCCCAAGTGCTGGGATTAAAGGCATGCGGGCCGCCACCTGGCCCAGGAAGTATTCTTAACAACCTTCAGAGCCAGTGAGCTAGTTTAGTAGCTAAAGGCACTGGCTCCAAGCCTGGTGATGACCTGAGTTTCCTCCCTGGAGCCCATGCAAAGGGAAGGAGAGAACCAGCCCCACTGTAGTTCTCTGACCTCCACACTCTTGACCTGTACACACGCTCCTATCCATCCTCAGACTCTTCTCAGCTGGGGATACTGTGTGATGAAACACCATGACCAAAACCACATGGGGAAGAAAGGCTTTGTTTGCCTTACATATCCTAAATCATAATCTCTTGAGGGAAGCCAAAGCAGGAACTCAAAACCAGGCAAGAACCCTGAGGCAGGAGCTGGCGCGGAGGCCGTGGAGGAGTGCTTGCTCCTTCTGACCTGCTCAGCCTGCTTTCTTATAACACCCAGGCCCACCAGACCACGGTAGCACTACTCACAAGATGCTGGGCCTCCCAGTTTAATTAATAACTAATTAAGAAAATACCCTACATGTAGTGGCACACACCTTTAATCCCAGCACTCAGGAGGCAACCTGGTCTACATAGCCAGAGCTATGTAGAGAGACCCTCTCTCAAACAAAACAAAACAAAAAAACTTCTTTAATATTATAGTGTGTGTGTGTGTGTGTGTGTGTGTGTGTGTGTGTGTGTGTATACATGTGGAGGCTAGAAGAGGGAGTTGGGTCTCCTAGAGCTGTCATTACAGGCATTTGTACATCTGATGTGGGTGGTGGGAACCGAACCGTGCTTTTCTGAGACAGTCGCAAGCACTCTTAAGCACTGAGCCATCCCTCCACACTCCCACCCCACTGTGAGGAATTCTTATTCCCTCTTGAGTATAGACAGTGAAATTCAGCGACATTTGCCATGGAGGTGGTGAAATAGAAGGCAGATCTATTCTTTACCACAGTGTTGTCCTGTTTTCCTGTGTCCCTAGCGTGTTTCCTCCTAGCAGCAGCTTCTTTTTTTCCTCACAGCTTGTTGAGGATAGAGACAGGCACTTCCTCTTGCTCAAGGACAACAGGAGGAGCCCTGCTTGGTGGTCATGAGGTGATGAACAAGCGATTGATATGGCCGTTTCCACCTGAGTTTTTCCTGCCTCACATTCACTAGAGGTGACAGGATGAGAACAATTTGTTTGCACCAAACCTGCTTGCCGTACAAGCATGAGGAGCTGAGTTTGGCTCCCCAAGACCCACAAAAAAAAAAAAAAAAAGCCGGGCACAGCGGTGCACACCTATAATCTTAGCACTGGGCAAGTGGAGACAAGACGGCTGGTGCTCACAAGCTGTTTAGTCTTACTGAATGGGGAGCTCCAGGCTCAGTGAGAGGCCCTGTCTCAAAAAATAAGGTGGAGAGCAGCGGAGGAAGACAGCTAACTACATGTGCACAACTACACAGAGATCGCACGCACGCACACATGCACGCACGCACACACGCATTGATACTTGAATGCTGAGAATTGTACTCAGCCTTCTGCTCTATGCTGGATACACACCCTACCACTGAGCTCTACATTAAGAATCTAAAAACATAAAAATCATGTCATGCAATCTCATGGTGGGTTTGTTTGTTTGCTTGCCGGCTTTTCATTGTCCCGAGACAGGGTTTCTCTGTGTAGCCCTGGCTGTCCTGGAACTCTGTCTGTAGACCAGGCTGGCCTCGAACTCACAGAGATCCACCTTCCTCTCCCTTCTTGAGTGGTAGGTTAAACGCGTGCACCACCATTACCAGGCACCCTAGTGTTTCTTGAACTTAGTTTCCATTGATCAGCTTCCCCCCATTCTGCTTTGCTGCCCTGTGGCCCCCGGGTAACCACGGGTCCACTCCCATTGCTGCGAGTGTATCGAAAGGGACTGTTGTTTCCCTTGTTTTTATTCATAACTTTTATTTATTTATTTATTGGTTTTTTGAGACAGGGTTTCTCTGTGTAGCCCTGGCTATCCTGGACTCACTTTGTAGACCAGGCTGGCCTCAAACTCACAGCAATCAGCCTGCCTCTGCCTCTCGAGTGCTGGGATTAAAGGCGTGCGCCACCACACTCGGCTCTTTTAAAGTTTTACTTATTACTATGTATACAGTGGTTTACATGTACACTTGCAGGCCAGAAGAGGGCATCAGATCTCATTATAGATGGTTGTGAGCTACCATGTGGTAGCTGGGAATTGAACTCAGGACCTCTGGAAGAGCAGTTAGTGCTCTTAACCTCTGAGCCATCTCTCCAGCCCCTTAACTTTTTATTTTACATGTATGTCTGTGCACCGCTGGTTTCTCTATTACCTTGGAAGCCGGAAGAGGTTATTAGATGTCCTGGAACTGCAGTTACAGATGTTTGAAGCCACCATGTGGGTGCTGGGACTCGAACCTGCATCCTCTGGAAGAGCAGCTAGTGTCTTAACTGGCTGCAGCATCTCTCTAGCCCTTGGCTTGGAGTTTTGAAATAGAGTCTTGTTTCATGTACTTCACCCTTGCTTCATAGTCCATGTATTCCTGAGGATGACCTTGAACTTGTGGTTCTCCTGCGTCTCACCCAGCTGCTGGGGTTACAGCAGTGTGATACCACAGCCAGGCTTATGTGGTGCTGGGGCTGGAACGCCGGGCTTTGTGCATGCTAGGCAGATGCTGCCGAATGAACTACACCCCTCACCCAAATGGTTTTGAAGAGGCAGTTTCTCAAGTTGAAAGATGACAGATTCTAGCTTGGAGCAGCAACAGGGGAGAGCAGGAGGGTTTTCTAGAAAGTGAGAGGCCACCCACAAATGCCTTCAGTAGAAGACACCGCCCTTTCTCAGTCCAGACTTGAGAGGTGTCAGACATCTGAGCCTCAGCTGCCATGCATTTGTTCCAAGCCTATAGCTCTGGCCTTCTCCTTTGTGGCCAGGCAGGCATGGATAGAGTGGGGCTGTGTGCTGCTCCTGGGACCTCCTCCTTGCCCTCATTGGACAGGAAGTTCCTGAGGCCACAGGCAGGCCCTCAAGGCTGCCCAGTTGGAGCGTGTGCTCTCCCGGTGCCGTTCTGGGGGCAGTCGTGTGCTAGAGTTACTGCTTCCTAAGACTGTCTTCATGTGGACTTGACCCAAATGACCCGGGAGAGCTAGGCTGAGCCCCACAAATACTGACTGGTTGACAGCCGTGCCGTGTCCAGGTGGGTTTGGGTTGTTCTGTGGGCTCCCTTAGGCTCCTTGACTGAGGCCGTGGAACCTTCTTTTCCTTTCGTGTTCTTCCTCACTTGAGCCCATACCACAGGAGTTATTTATTGAAATTCTGAGCATAGATTAACTTATCCACCTGTTATTTAATGTGGACTCAATCCCTGCAGTTGAGAACGGTTAACTTTCCTTTCTCAGAGCTTGCCTTGCAGGAGCTCCATAACAGACTCCTCTGTCTGCTGGGGTCTCCAGTAGGAACCCTGCCTTTGCTTGGGGTGCATGGTTTTTTTGTTTGTTTTGTTTTTGGTTTTTGGTTTGTTTTTGTTTTTGTTTTTCAAGACAAGGTTTCTCTGTGTACCCTTGCCTGTCCTCAAACTCACAGCAACCCACCTGCCTCTGCCTCCCGAGTGCTGGGATTAAAGGCATGCACCACCATGCCTGGCTTGGGTACGTGTCTTGGCCTTACCTCCCAGTGGATCTGAGCCTCCCTCCCTCCCTCCTTCCCTCACAAGATGGTGGTCCCCAGGATAGCCCAGCTGAGTTCAGCAGGCTGGAGGAAGGAAGTGCTTTGCAGGCCACACTGAAGCCTAGTCCTTTGCTTTTGTCTTAAGACGTGTTTGGTTTCAGGTGACTGAAATTCGGACAGTCTCTGCTAAGGCTGGGAATTCAGACCGCATGGGAACAGTAGGAGGCCCTTTGTCCTGGGCTGAAAAGAGCTAGATCTCTCTCTCTCTCTCTCTCTTTTTTTTAATTACATTACCAGGTGGTGGTGGCAGCTGTGGCAGTGGTGTACACCTTTAATCACGGCACTCAGGAGGCAGAGGCAGGTGGATCTCTGTGAGTTCAAGGCCAGCCTGGTCTACAAAGTGAGTTCAAGGACAGCCAGGGCTATTATACAGAGAAACCCTGTCTCTGAACCAAACAAACAAAAAATAGTATAAATTCCATTTATCCATCTGGGCATGGCACAGACACTGTGTGTGTTAGACTTGTCTGAGTTCTTGCCCCCCGCCCCATGTGGGGCTCCAGGACCAAACTCAGGAGGTCAAGCTTGACAGCAAGCACCTTTTCTCGCTGAGCTGTCTCAGCAGCTCTGTCGGGATCTTTTTTTTATAGTTGCTGAGGTGCTGGATCTCAGGGCCTTATGCATACTGGGCAGGCTCCCTAGACCCCCAGGCCCCTAGACCTCTGAGGTTTTCAGTGTTGAGAATTTCCTTCCTCCTGCCCAGCAGAAAAGCAGTGTGAGGTTATGAGCGTGAGTGCGTGTGTGTGGCAGAGTGTGGGAGTGTGTGCAACACTTGCCTGTCTGCTTGTGGAGGCACAAGTGATTCTCTTCCTCGGTCACTTTCCCCCTTATTTATTTATTTTGTTCGTTTGTTGTTTGAGACAGGATCTTTCACTGCTTAGTTAGGGTCACCATTGCTGAGATGAAACGCCCTGAGCAGAAGCATCTTGGGAAGCGAAGGGTCTAGTTTGCTCGTACTCTCTCATAGCACAGCTCATCATTAAAGGAAGTCAGGGCCAGGAACTCAAGCACCTCAGGAACCTGGAGGCAGGAGCTGATGCAGAAAGCCACGAGGAGTGCTGCTTCCTGGCTGGCTCCGTACAGCTTGCTCAGCAGTTTTCTGACATGCCCTAGACCACCACCAGCTCAGGGGTGGTTCCCCCCACAACGAGCAGAACCCTCCAACATCAATCACTTCACGGACTAAAAAGATGCCCCTCAGGCCTGCCTTTCCTCAGATCTTATGGAGGCATTTTCTCAATTGAGGCTTCCGCCTCTCAGATGACTATAGCTTGGGCCAAGTTGACATAAAAACTACCCAGGCTACTCATCGAATCTGGAGCTCGCAATTTCAGCTACACTGGCTGGTCATTAATCTCTCAGAACTCACCTATTGCTTGTCACTCCATGCCTACTGGGGCTACAAGCCTATACCCCTGGCCACTTTTAAATGGGTGATGAGGATTTGATCTCATGTTCTTATGGTTGCATAGCAACCACTTACCCATTGAGTTATCTCCCCAGCTATCCATCTATCCATCTATCTATCTATCTTTTTTTTTTTCCTGAGAGGATTTCAAGCTGGCCTTGGCAGCTCTATACCTGAGGAGGATCTAGATGCCTAATCCTCCTGCCCCCACCTTTCAGGTGCCAGAATTATAGGCATTCCCTGAACCATGCCTGGTTTATGGGCTTCTGGGGATCAAGCCCAGGGCTTCATATGTGCTAGGCTAGCGCTTTACCAACTGAGCTCCATCTTCAGCCTCCACACCATGTTTGTACAATGCTTGGATCGAGCCCAGGGCTTTGTGCATGGTAGACAAGCATCTTACCAACTGTATTCATTCCCAGGCTGCCCTTAGTGTAGTGAGCACCTGCCTTCATACTTCCTGTGTGGTCTGGGTTTGCCAGCACCTTCCTTGTTCAGGTTCTTATTCTGAAATGCTGTGCATTACCCTAGTTGACTTCATGTTACAAAGTAACATGTGGCTCCAGATGGAGTGCAGGAACAGAGGCAGGAGCTCTGCATCTCAGGTGTGTAGACACCAGCCGCTGCCCAGCAGTACTTGGGAGGCTCAGACCATGAGCAACTTACTTCTAAAAGTAGAGAAGATACAATCTAAGTAAGTAAATACACGAATAAATAAATAAAATTATGCACCCAAATTCAGAGGTATCATGAACTAATGGTGTGACCATGACTGAGCAGTGTGAACCAGGATGTGCCTGCTGCTGGGGAAAGTGTTGAAGCAACTCGGTAGAGAAGAAAGTCTTGCTGGGTCATAGCCAGGGAATACAGTTGGACACTGGTGACAGCTGGGCAGTGGCTACAGGATCTTGTGTCATCTCTTAAGTCTAAGGGCTCTATAACCTTATTGTGTATTTTCAGAAAGTTACCAGGGAGTCTTCAGCTCTAATGCACAGTAGTGAATGATTTGTTACTGGCTTGGTTGGCAAACTGACAAGATCATATTTCTTGGGTGGTCAGGAATATGTCCAGTATTCTACAAGCCCACAGAATGTTTTGGCCAGGATTTTTGGGGTGTCTGGCCATTCTTTCTGAGGCTTCCTGTAGCTATGAGGTACACTTTGCAAGCTTGCTAAGGTGTCTGCATAGCTAATCAGAGATGAGTTATGCAGATGTGGTGGCGCTGGGCATAGTAGCACATGCTGAGGCAGGAGGATGGGTAAGTTGTAGATTATGTGCTTAGCAGATTCAGGGCTAGCCTCGGTAACTTGGACTCTTGGTCAGAAAGGGTTGAGATAGGGGATCACGTTGTAGCCCAGGCTACCCTGGAGCTCACAGCAATCCTCTTCTCTCCTTTAGAATCTTACAGATAGAAGCATCACATCCAGCAAGATTTCAACTTTATAGCAAAAATGAAATAAATTAAATAAAACAAAACAAAATGCACCACAGAGATGGCACATTGTTTAGGAGGATTTGCTGTTTGTTTTTTTTGTTTTGTTTTTTTTTTTTTTTTTTTGGTTTTTTGAGACAGGGTTTCTCTGTGTAGCCTTGGCCATCCTGGACTCACTTTGTAGACCAGGCTGGCCTCGAACTCACAGCGATCCGCCTGCCTCTGCCTCCCGAGTGCTGGGATTAAAGGCGTGCACCACCATGCCCGGCTGGCTTTGCTGTTCTTTAAAGGCCCGCCTGGGATCAGTTCCCATCACCTTATCACAGCCATCTGTAACTCCAGGTCCAGGGGATCCAACACATTCTCTGTCCTCTGCAGCTGCTAAACATGCATGTGATACGCATACATACATGCAGGGGCAATTCCTATACTCATAAAATAAAAATAAAGTATTAAAACAGTATTGGCTCAGGACCCCCAAGACCAAGTTCTCTGCACGAAGGATGTTAATTTCAGAGGGACAGAGGGCAGGGAATAAGAGACAAAAAAGGCAGGAGAGGAGAGGAAGGAGAAGAGGACGGGAACAGGGAGAGAGGGGTATTTGTCAGGGTGGGGTGGAGAGGGCTAGCCCATACACAGATATCAGTTTATAAAGGAAAAGGGGAAACCCCTTGTTAGGATGAGGCTTTTTTTTTTTTTTTTTTTTTGACATATAAATTAGATGAGCCAAAGGGGGCTTTTGATTGGTGGACTTCAATGCTTTGCTAGCTGGACCCTGATAGTCCGGAGTAGGAAGTGGCCAAGCAAGGGAACAGGCCTTAGTGGCTAGTTTTAGGAATGTAATAGAATGGTTTTTCGCAAGGCAGAGAAAATGGGGGAGAAGGGCAGCGCCTGAAAGGGCCATGCTAGCCATGCTTGAGTTGGCTAGAGTCCTTTCAACACCAACAAACCCGAGGACATGTGCCTCCCAGCTCTTGGGAGGCTAACAGGAGGATTATGAAGCTAATCCGAGGTGCACAGTGAGTTCTATGGTAGCCTAAGTTATATAATGTGCCCCAGTCCCATTTCCTGAGAAGATCTCTTCTGTGTTTATATTCAGTTAATACACATACACACACACACACACACACACACACACACACACACCCTTTAATGCTTTAAGATTATTTTATTGTGTTTTTTGTTTTGTTTTGATTTGGTTTTCGGTTTTCTCAGACAGAATTTTTCTGTGTAGCCTTGGCTGGCCTGGACTTTGTAGACCAGGCTAGCCTAAAACTCACATCAATCCACCTGCTTCTGCCTCCCTGAGTGCTGGAATTACAGGTGTGGACCACCTCGCCCAGCTTTGTAGTCCCTATTTCTTTCTTTTTTTTTGAGACAGGGTTTCTCTGTGTAGCCTTGGCTGTCCTGGACTTACTTTGTAGACCAGGCTGGCCTGGAACTCACAGTGATCTGCCTGCCTCTGCCTCCCAAGTGCTGGGATTAAAGGCATGTGCCACCACACCCACATTCATTCAATCATCCTGTTCTTCCTGAGAAACGTGACTAATAGGCTCAGGCAGTCCTTGTCCTTTAGAAATCCTCCTGAATCAGCCTCCAGAGTGCTAGTATTACAGGCACGGCCTACTGACTCCTTAAATAAAATCATAAACTTATTCCATGCATGGTTGCAGCAATTTTTTTTTTAAGATTTATTTATTTATTATGTATACAGAGCTCTGCTTGCATGTATGCCTACATACCAGAAGGGGGTACCAGATCTCATTATAGATGGTTGGGAGCCACCATGTGGTTGCTGGGAATTGAACTCAGGACCTTTGGAAGAGCAGCGAATGCTCTTAACCTCTGAACCATCTCTCCAGCCCCTGTTGCAGCAATCTTGATGATATGTTGATCGTGTCACTTTTCCCTTGCAAAGTATTAGGCTGGACATGGTGGCATGTGACTGTAATCCCAGCATTTGGGGAGTAGAGACACAAGGATCACAAATTTGTAACCTGCAAGAACCTGTATTTAAATTTATAATGTATAATAAATATGTGTATCTGCTTGTATGTGTGTGTGCATAAGTGTATGTACGTGTGGGGGGCGGTTGCCCATAGAGCCCAGAAGAGGGGGATGGAGTTACAGGCTAATGCAAGCCAGTACCTGACATGGGCACTGGAAACTGGAACTGAACTCTGATCCCCTGGGAGAGCAGCAAATGCTCCTAAGTGCTCAGCTGTCTCTCAGGGTCCTTGTACCCAGGATACACAAAATATTCACAGACATGCTCACAAATGCCATGTGGTAAGTCCTTCTAGTCGCTCAAATAAATGGGCTACATTTTAGACCAGGCTTTCACAGAAAGCCAAACAATGTGATACTTGGGGTTTGGGCTTAGAGGAAAAGATGACCCACTCGCTGCCCTTTCTGACACAGGTCCACAAGGTGATGGGTAGGCAGGCCCAACTGGTTACCACCCAGCGTGAATCCTGCGAAGTCTTAGAGAGCCAGGCATTTCTTCATTGCATAGAGTGCCGTTGCTGGGACAGGTTCTGGGCCCGAGGCCTGTGATAATGAACTACACACCCGAGCCTGCTCTTCACTGCCCGTCTGTTGGCTGAAGTGACCTTGTAGGAGCTGGACTTGATACCACTTCAGAGCCTTGGGTCCTCACGGCGCCTGGCTGTCTCTTCTTGCAGAGTTCATGCCTTAGGCCTTGTGGAGAAGGAATCCAGAGGCTTAGAAATGTGGTCAGCCTAGATTTGAGGCGAGGCCAGTTGGCCATTTGACAGTGAGGTTCATAGCAGCTTCCTAGAAAGTGGAGCATGCTGGGGCTCCAGGCTTTTAATATAACCCTCAAAGGTCTCCACTTTTTCTTTTCTTTCTTTTTTTTTTTTTTTTTTTTTTGGTTTGTTTGTTTGTATGTTTTTCAAGTCAGGGTTTCTCTGTGTAATCCTGGTTGCCTGAACATGCTCTGCAGATCAGGCTGACCTCGAACTCACAGCAATCTGCCTGCCTCTGCCTCCCTGAGTGCTGGTATTAAAGGCGTGTGCCACCATGTCTGGCTAGGCCCTTCTTTTTATACTCTTTTTGTTTAGGGGTCGCAGTCTCTGGTCAGAGACTCAGTCTTGCCACAGAAAGACCACTCAAATCAAAGAGCTGTTTGTGATTTCCAGAACTGACTTCCATGCTATAACCTGGTGCTGCTGGGAGCCCTGCCTCTTACTTCAGGCCTTCCAGTGTGAGGTCAGGAGCTCAGGGGTCATGGTTGCGAGATGAAGGAAGTGCTGGAGGGAGTCTGCCTCGGTCTTCAGGTCCCATCCACTTGGCTGGCTCCACTTTCTGCTGGCTGCAGATAGGACTCCTAAGCACCTCTGAAGGCTTGGCCGATAGACGGGAAATGCTTAGTGAAAACTGACAGCGACATTATGGCGTGCCCAAAACTCCGTCTCCTTCCTGCTCTAACATTTCCAAGATCAGATTGCAGACATTGGATCTCCACCCCTGTCTGGAAATTTTTTCATTCTTGTAACCAGGGGTTTTACAAAGAGCAAAGGCCTAGACGGAAGGAAGGTGGCAGCTGGGCCTTTGGAGTTACAGGCTTCTGGAAAGGTGGGAGATGCAGGCCTGTTAGTTTTGTGCTAGTTCTTTGACCAGGCACGATATGCATAGCACATCCCGTAGTTATGCCTCTGCTCAGAACCAGCCCACTGCACTTGAGTGTAATATAAGCCACAGGCCATATGTTCTGGCACCTTACTTTCCTGCCACTCCTGCCCTCCCTCACTGTGCTCCCTGTCCTTTCTTCTGCCTCAGGGACTTTACATTTGTCTGCCCCAAACCTGGAGAGTTCTGCCCATAGATGGCCTTACCCCTAGCTCCGCCCCCTTGGATGTTTCCCCAAATAGCCCATCAGTAAGGCCTGCTCTAGATTCCTCTTTCTCTTCTCTTTTCTTCCTTCTTCCCTTTCTTTCTTTCGAGACTCAGTTTCACTGTGTAGACCAGGCTGGCCTTGAAGTCACAGAGTTTATATATATATATATTTTTTTGATTTTTTTTAAAAATATTGCATTGATGGTCTCCCTGATAAATCTAGCATGTGCTGAATAAGTACATTGGAAGAGGTTTTTCACTCCATGGGTCTGGCTCTTGCAGAAGGACTTTAGAGGGGAAGGAGTGTGTGACTTGGCATCAAGTCTGAGCACTGAGCTCAGGTGAGAGCATTTCTTTCACTGAGGCCCCCACTATGGAGATCAGAATCCATCCAGGCCCAGGTCAAGCCTCTCTCTGAGGATGATGTGTGACGTAGTTAGAGATCTGAACTTGGCTTGAGGTGAGGGCCCCAGCACTGCACGCAACATGAAAGCTCTGTCTTGTTCCTGGCGTTTCCAGGGCACGTTCTTGAAAGGTCTTGTGCTCCAGTCAGTGCTGGGGTGCCCTAAGAGAGTGAGACTAGAGAGTGCAGGTGCCATGTTGAAAACAGAGTGGCGCATGAAGTGTTAAGGTGAGTAGAGAGAAGGGGGGTGCATTTCACAGTGACACCAGCAGTGGTGTGTGTGAAGTTTTGAAATGAGACCTTGGTGCCAGAGCTGTCATGTTGTGCAGCTCTAGGACACTGATCACACTGTTCTGCAGCCGGCGCTCCCTGGAAGGTAGGGTGCTTAGAGCCCTGACCATCCAACTCCATGACAAATCTAGGTGGTAAGAACTGCTTCTGCCAAGTCAACACAGGAGGGACCTGAGGCATTGTAGGAACAGAGGGATCACCAGTGCTGCACTAGAGGAGGAGGCCAGTGGAATCGCTGAGATGCAGAGCCTGAAGGCAGTGTGAGAAGTGTGATCCTTGGCACTGGAGAGATGGCTCAGTGGTTAGGAGCACTTGGGTTTGGTTCTTAGCACCCTATGGCAGCTCACAATTTCCTGGAACTCCAGTTCAAGGGGCCCTAACACCCTCTTCTGGCCTCCTTGGGTAGTAGATATGCACATGGCACATAGACACATTCAGGCAAAACACCCCTGCACACATAAAATAAAAATAAATAAAAGCTTCAAAAATAATGTGGCAGTCAGACCAGCCATTCAGCACTCCAGCTCTAGACGGTCCAGTTCCTCCTTCTGACTTCTCCAATACCAGAGACACTGTGGCGCGTGTACATGTATGCAGACAAAATACTCATTATACATAAAAAGTATTAAAATCTAAAAATAATTAAGATAAAATTAAGTTTCATTTTGATTTTTATTTGTTTTTTCAAGACAGGGTTTCTCTGTGTAGCCTTGGCTGTCCTGGACTCCCTTTGTAGACTAGGCTGGCCTCGAACTCAGAGCAATTCGCCTGCCTCTGCCTCCTGAGTACTGGGATTAAAGGCGTGTGCCACCATGCCCAGCTTTATTTATTTACTATGTATACAGTGTTCTGCCTGTATGTACACCTGCAGGTCAGAAGAGGGCACCAGACCTCATTATAGATGGTTGTGAGCCACCATGTGGCTGCTGGGAATTGTAATCAGGACCTTTGGAAGAGTAACGAATGCTCTTAACCTCTGAGCCATCTCTCCAGCTCCCACTTGTTTGTTGTTTAATGTCAGGGTCTGGTAGCTCCTTGAAAGGATGGGAATGCCATCACCACTTAGTGTCCACTCGATGTTGACATGGTGTACCCCACGCATAGCACACACACAGAGTACAGCCTTGCCCTTGGGGAACTGAGGTGCAGAGGAGATTGTCTTTGAATTACCTGCTTCAGGTGTCGTGAGGCACCTGGCTGCTCAGAGTCTTAGGAGATGGGGAGTGGACAAAAGGCCCCTGGGCAGACCTTCTGCCTCTCGGTCATCAAGAAGCCCGCGAGGTATACACCTATGCGACAGAGGCACACTTCCCACCTTGGGTTGAGACTCGCCATCACTGGCCTGGCTTGCCTTATTTTTTAAAGGTTTTGTAAGGTTTTTTACTTAAATCAACAAGATGAGGAATGGCAGCTTGTTAGAGTTCTTTCTTTTCTTTCTTTCTTCTTTTTTTTTTTTTTTTTTTTTTTTTTTTTTTTTTTTTTTTTCTTGAGACAGGGTTTCTCTGTGTAGCCCTGGCTGTCCTGAAACTCTGTAGACCAGGCTGGCCACAAACTCAGATATCTATCTGCCTCTGCCTTCTGAGTGCTGGGATTAAAGGGGTGGCATGCAGTTGGGGTGGGAGTAGGAGGTTGGAAGAGGTGGAGGGGGCAGCAAACCTTTAATCCGAGCACTCACTTGGGAGGCAGAGGCAGGTGGATCTCTGAGTTCAAGGCCAGCCTAGTCTACAGATTGAATTCCAGGACAGCCACACAAAGAAACCCTGTCTCAATAAGCATAAACCAAAAAAAAAAAAAAAAAAAAAAAAAAAAAAAAAAAAAAAAAAAAAGGCATGTATGCACTACCACACCCAGCTTTATGTCAGTTCTTTCTTTAAAATTTTTTAAAAATTTTATGTGCATTTGGTGTTTTGCCTGCATGTAGGTATGTGGGAAGGTGTCAGACCCCCTGGAACAGGAATTACAGTTGTGAGCCAACATGAGGGTGCTGGGAATTGAACCCGGGTCCTCTGGAAGAGCAGCCAGTACTCTTAACCACTGAGCCATCTCTCCAGCCCCCAACACATCAGAGTTCTTAATAGCTTTCCTACCTGGCTTGGGATCCCCTGGGTTTGGCCGCCTGCCCTCTGGAGGAGGTTGGGAATAGAGGGAACAAGGCCTAGCAGATCTTCCTGCAGGGGAGGCCTGACTGAGCCTTCACTGCTCTGTAGGGAAGGGTCTGAGGCTCCTGGCCTTTACTTTTCTTAAATTCCATGTCTTGGGCTGGGAAGCTCTTTGCTCACTGAAAGCCCAGGACAGAGTTGAGCTGCTAAAGTATTGGGAGCAGGAAGGTCTGGCTGGATTCTTAGCTGGGAATGCTGTGGGCATGTGGTCGTTGGCTTCTGGCTAGGCTTAGGAAAGGGCTCCTCCAGTCAGGAGGATGGATGCCATGAATCTGATTGGACAGAGTGTAGCAGAGAGCAAGCATGAGAAACTCAGAGGTAACACTCTCAGCTCTAGAGAACGTGGTCTCTGTGATCCCTTCTCAGTTCCTTCTCTTCCTTAGCTGGGAATGAGCCCAGGACCTTCTGCAGGGGCTGTCTCTGGCCCAAGGATGATGATTCTTTTTCTTTTTTCCTTCATGACTCCTCTTTGTCATCCCACCCCCTTTTTCAATTTTTTGTTTTTGAAACAGGTCCTCATGCAACCCAGGCTGGCCTTGACTTTGCTATATAGCTGAGGATAACCTCAAATTCCTGACCTTCCTACTTTCACCTCCCCAAATACTAGAAATATGATTGATGGTACCATATCCAGCTCCTTTCTCTTTTCAGAAGCTGGGTGTGGTGGCGCACGCCTTTAATCCCAGCACTCGGGAAGCAGAGGCAGGTGGATTGCTGTGAGTTCCAGGCCAGTGTGGTCTACAAAGGGAGTCCAGGACAGCCAAGGCTACACAGAGAAACCCTGTCTCAGAAAAACAAAACAACAAAAATAAAAACAAAAGATGGTTCAGTATAACTCAGAATTTTAAGGAAATCTTAATTCCAGAGGAATATTGTCATGTAAACATCTCAAAATTTTAGGGTTTTTTTGTTTGTTTTGTTTTTTGCTAAGTTTTACTACCCAGTATAATACTGTTGTCACCAGTTACTGTTACTGTTGTGTTATCAGTAATTCAGAGTAGTTCAAAATGAAAACGTCCCCTCTGCTTAGGTTTACTCAGTAATTATTTACAGAACTCCGCCACTGAGCTGTTGTCACTCAGAGAGCAGTAGCCGGCCAGAAGTCTCAGGGCCACATTTGGGGCTTTAGAGGGACCCACTGCCCAGAAGCCGGACAAAGCTGGTAGACTCCGGCCAGTGGAGGGCTTTGAAGGGATCCACTGCCTGGAAGCCAGACGAGGCTGGTAGACTCCGGCCAGTGGTTCTTGAAGGACTGTGTCCACAAAGCCCCCAAGTCCCAGAATTAAGGAAACCATCAGCCCCTGTACACACTGGGGGTGTGGGAAGGGGAAGACAGGTGGCCTCCATACACTGGGGGTGTGAGAAAGGGGGACAGGTGGCTTCCACACACTGGAGGTGTGGGAAGGGGGACAGGTGGCTTCCAGCTGGCTCTAAAAAGATCAAAGGTGTTCTCCAGAGGTTGAAAATCTATCCTTGTGGGTGGAGAATGTCCTTGTCCCTGTGTGTAGGTGAGAAAACTGGGCAGGCACAGGGAAGTTAGTTTGTCCACAGGTCAGCCAGGAGGTGGTGGAGCTAGAGCTAGCATCAGCTCACTGGCCTTTGCACCTGTGTCCATGCTCTCTCTAATCCAGCCTCTTACTGGGGTTCTGGAGTCGAATGGCTTTGGAGGCTACCCTGTAGCATCCAATGGCTAAGGAAGCTGCTATTGAGGCTCTGTTGGTGATGTTCTCACTGCCCGGCTCACTGGTGCTACTGGCAAGCTTGCCATTCTACCTCAGCTAGTTGCTGTTTATTTTTAATTGTTATTACATTTAGTGTGTGTGTACACATGTGTGCATATTGCCCTCAGTCTATTTCTCTGAGACTAGCATTCCCACATCAGCCTTCTGAGTAGCTACGACTAAGGTGACACATTGTATCCAACTACAGGTATTTTTGGTAGCTTTTGCTTCATGATTTTTCCCGTTGCTTTATTTTGTTTTATTCTCTGAGACAGGGTTTTCCTGTGTACCTATCCTAGAACTCCCTCTATAGACTAGCCTGGCCTCAAATTCTTGCTTTTTTTTTTTTTTTTTTTTTTTTTTTTTTTTTTTTTTTGGTTTTTCGAGACAGGGTTTCTCTATGTTATCTTGGCTTTCCTGGGCACTCGTTGTAAACCAAGCTGCCCTCAAACTCAGTGATCTGCCTGCCTCTGCTTTCCGAGTGCTGGGATCAAGGGCATGCGCCACCACACCCAGCATTTTTTTTTTCAAGACAGGGTTTCTCTGTGTAGCCTTGGCTGTCCTGGACTCACTTTGTAGACCAGGCTGGCCTTGGACTCACATCGACCCACCTGCCTCTGCCTCCGAGTGCTCGGATCAAAGGTGTGCGCCACCATGCCCAGCCCTTGCTTCATTTTTTAATGCTCATTCATTTATAGTAAAATATTTATGGTATGAAAATTATCATTGCCACCAAGTTTAGATATAGTTTAGTGAAATTAAGATTCTACATTAGTGTACGGCCATTAGCACCTTCTGTTTCTAGAACTTTTTAGTTTTCCCAATTGAAACTAGACCCTTTCAAATTAATAGTTTACCATTAAATGTGTCTCCCAACACCTAGAAATCACGGTTCTGTTTTCTGTCTCTAAATCTGAGTACTCTAGTTGCCTTGTCTAAGTTGATGCACGCAGGGTTGCTCCTCTGTGTCAGGCTTACTTCACTTAGCACGATGTCTTCAAGATTCATCTGTATTGTTTGGGTCAGAATCTCGGTGTGCATTGCTTGTGTTTGTGGCAGGATTTCACCTGTGGCTGGCCTCAAGAATCACTGTGGCCTTTTAATCCCAGCACTCGGGAGGCAGAGGCAGGCAGATCGCTGTGAGTTCGAGGCCAGCCTGGTCTACAAAGTGAGTCCAGGATGGCCAAGGCTACACAGAGAAACCCTGTCTCAAAAAACCAAAAAAAAAAAAAAAAAAGAATCACTGTGGCCTCAAAAACCAGGTGTGGTGGCGCATACCTCTAATCCCAGCACTCGGGAGACAGAGGCAGGTGGATCTCTGAGTTCGAGACCAGCCTGGTCTACAAAAGCTAGTCCAGGACAGCCAAGGCTATACAGAGAAACCCTGTCTCAACCAAACCAAACCAAACCAAACAAAACATTGTGTAGCTGAGGGTGGTCTAGAACTGCTGATGCTCCTGTTTCACCTCCCACGTCCCAGGAGTTTAGGGCTGTGCCTCGGCTTTTCTTTCTTAAGGCCGAACAGCTGGCTGCTGCTTCTCTGCACAGGTTTCCATTGCTCGCCTGGCATTTGCTCTTTGCCTGTTCTGTGTGGGAACCCTTCAGTGCTACTGTGAACAATGCTGCTGTCAACAGGGGTGTTCAAAACCCTATTTTCAGGCTTTTGTGTAGATACCCAGACATGGAATTACTGGTTCATTGCAGCAACTCTGTTTGTGTTTTGAAAAGAGCTGTGCTTCCTACAGCAGATGCATTGCCACCAGCTGTGCAGGAAATTCCAGTTTCATGACCGTTTGACTTGATGAGCCGCCATTTACATTTTTACCTGACAGTTAACAGAGAGGCTGTAGTGTGGCGTTTGCATGTAACCTGGTTCTCACCAGGTGGAGGAGGCACAGAGAGCCTGCTTCTCAGGCCAGTCTGCTTCCTGTCAGCCCTGGCTTATAGTCATGGTGGTGTCAGAATGAAGCACAAGACCTTATCTAATCCCCTACTTATAGAACACTGGCATTTTTGTCTAATTTTTTGTTTCATAAATACTACTAATCATGTTAATGCCAAAGGCTTTTTTCCACATAGAAGATTATTCCCTTATGGTGAGGTCCCAGAACTAGTAACTGCTACTGTAAATAATCCCTGACACTGAGCTGTTCTGTGTTCAGGTGTTGTTCCAAGCATTTGGCTCTATGTGTACTATGCATGAATTAAGTAGCTTCCTAGAAGCATCACACACGACCACCACCCCCGCCCCCAGACAAGGGCTCGCTCTACCATGAATTCATGCTGAGATGCTCCCTCTGTCTGTCCCTGGACCCTGGGCTCACATCTAGGCTAGGCTGGAATCGAGCCCTGGCAGCCCAGCCTCTGCTTGCTTTAGAGCTGGGTTACGGCATTTTCAGGAATTCTTGGCTTGTCATGTGGGTGCTCAGAGTCAAAGCTTCGTGGGTACAAAGCAAGCACTCCTAACTGCCTGGCCATCTCTCTGGCTACTTCTTTTTTTTTTTTAAAGATGTGTTGTTGTTGATGTTGTCTTGTTTTGTTTTGGTTTTTTTTTTTTCTTTTTTCTTTTCCCCCTCTGTTTTTTTAATTAATTAAAAATAATTTTACATATATATTCATATTATTACACATACATACAATAAACTACCTACAGCAAGAAGAGGCATTAAACAATCAGGAATTATATAAATGTCACATTCTTAGTATTTTGGCTATTTGTATTTGGAAGCCTTGAAGATTAGGAAGCCTTTCCTATCTTGGTGCATCTAAAATTCTGAATGTAAATCAATATCTATCATATCTTATCATTATCAACTTAAAACATCTATCTAGACCTTAAAACATCTTAACCCCTATACAACTAAGCTTAATTGTAAAACCAAACCCCATTTGGTCTTGGTTTTTCAAGACAGGGCTTCTCTGGGTAGCTCTGGCTATCCTAGAGCTGGCTTTGTGGATGACCAGGCTGGCCTTGAAATCAGAAATCTGTTTGCTTCTGCTTCCCGACTGCTGGGATCAAAAGTGTGTGTCACTACTGCCCAACTGTTTTGGTTTTTTTATTTTTATTTTTTTGGTTTTGAGACAGGGTTTCTCTGTGTAGCCTTGGGTGTCCTGGACTCGCTTTGTAGACCAGACTGGCCTCAAACTCACAATCCCAGAGTGCTGGGATTAAAAGTGTGTGCTACCACGCCTTTTTTTTTTTTTTTAAAGATTAAAATTATTTTTATTTTATGTGTATGGATGTTTTGAATTCATTTATGTAAATGCGCTTTGTGCGTGCCTGGTGCCTGCAAAGTTCAGACAGAAGAGGGTCATATTTTCAGGAACTGGAGTTATAAATGGTTATAAGCCGTGAATGCTGGGGACTCAATCTGGACCCTCTGAAAGAGCAAGAAGTGCTCTTAACCACTAAGTCATCTCCCCAGCTCCCTGTCCAGCCCTTTTGTTTTTTGTTTTTGTTTGGCTTGGTTTTTGAGACAGGGTTTCTCTGTGTAGCCCTGGCTGTCCTAGACTTGCTTTGTAGACTAGGGAGCAATCCACCTGCCTCTGCCTCCTGAGTGCTGGGATTAAAGGTGTATACCACCACACCTGGCCTTGGCAGAGGCAGGCATATGCTTATGAGTTCAAGGCCAACTTGATATACAAATCGAGTTCCAGGACAGTCAGGGCTACACAGAGAAACCCTGTCTTAAAAACAAAAACAGAACCAAAAAAACCTGTGACAGAGAAGAATCCGACTCATTACCCCAATACATTTACACTTGGGTAGTTTCAGAATTATTAACCTATACTGAGGTAACAATAAGCCAACTCGCTAGACTTTGTTTTTTGTTCTTTCTCTTTCCCCAAAGATACATGGCCAACAAACTGTATCCAAAGGTTACAAATTGAGAAGTTAAAAGAACCAACCAAACAAACAAAAACAAAAAAACCAAAAAAACTCTCTGGTCTCCAGCCCTTCCCACCTGATTTACACATCTTGTCTCCCACATAAATGAACAGATAGTGTTCGTTTGCTTTTTTTCCACTTAACAGTGTCTTATCAGTTTGTTTTCCTTTGGGTGTTTTTTAATTACAAACTTTACTAGCACCAACACCATCATCATGCTTGACAGGACTCACGCTGAGCTTGAGTTCGGAGCTGCACAAGGCATTTACTTTTCCGCCTGTCTTCATGCCTTTGTCATCAATTGGACAAAAGCATAAGCTCTCTCGTTTTAATTTTTAAATTAGACTTATTCATTTACCATTGATATTTTTTAGTGTGTGAGTGGTCTGCCTACGTGTGTGCATGTGTACCAGTTGTGTGCCTAGTGCCCTCGGAGGTTGGGGAAAAGCATATCTGATCTCCTGGAAATGGGGTTACAGATGGTGGTGACCACCTTGTGGTTGCTGGGAGTCTAACCCAGGTCCTCTGGAAGAGCAACCAGTGCTCTTAACTGGCTGAGCCATGTCTCCAGCTTCACTATTAAAAAAAAGAAAGAAAAAGAAAAACATATTTTATTTATTCTTTGACAGTTTCCTATATGTAAACATTGCTTCCTGATCATATCCACCTCTGGCCCTCTCCCTTGATCCCTACCCCCCCGGGACCCCTCAACATAGCCCCCTCCCCCTTCAGGCCCTACGCTTTTAAATGTTTTCGGTTTTTGTTTTGGTTTGGTTTAGTTTGGTTTGGTTTTTCAAGAAAGGGTTTCTCTATGTAGCCTTGGTTGTCCTAGACTCGCTTTGTAGACCAGGCTGGCCTTAAACTTGCAGTGATCCCATGCCTCTGCCTCCCGAGTGCTGGGATTAAAGGGCATGCACCACCACGCCCAGTGCTTTTAAGTTTTTTTAAGCCACTGCTGAGTCCAGCTAGTCCTGACTGTTGGTGTGTCGCTGCTTAATTTGGCTTCCTCCTATGCGGGTGGTTGCTTTTTGAGACACTTGTCACAGTAGCTCACCTAGGCTGGCCTCCAACTTGCTGAAATGAGAATGGCCTTCATTGCCGGGCAGTGGTGATGCGCCCCTTTAATCCAGCACTTGGGAGGCAGAGGCAGATGGATTGCTGTGAGTTCGAGGCCAGCCTGGTCTACAGAGTGAGTCCAGGACAGCCAGGGCTACACAGGGAAACCCTGTCTTGAAAAAGAAGAAGGAAGAGGAGGAAGAGAAGAAGAAGAAGAAGAAGAAGAAGAAGAAGAAGAAGAAGAAGAAGAAGAAGAAGAAAGAAGAAGAAGAACAAGAATGATCTTCAGGGGCTAGAGAGATGGCTCCATGTAACACATGGAGAAACCCTATCTTGGAAAAAAAAATAGAGCAGAGAGATGGCTCAGGGGTTAAGAGCACTGTCTGCTCTTCTAAAGATCCTGAGTTTAATTCCCAGCAACCACGTGGTGGCTCACAACCATCTATAATGAGACCTGGTGCCCTCGTTACACTGTATACATAATAATTTAATTTTAAAAATAAAAATATTGCTTTTGCAGAGTGACTGTGTTTGTGTCCCAGCACCCTCCACCTGCCTGTAACTTTAGCTCCCTGAGATCTAATGCCTCTGGCCTCCATGGGCACCTGCACTCATGTGTGTACATAGCCCCCCACACACTCACGCACACACATGGTTAAAATTAAAAATAAAATCTTAAAGGGCAGGATGGCTCAGTGGTTAAGTGTGTTTGTTGTTCTTCCAGAGAGAGGATTCAAGTTTGGTTCCCAGCACCTACACTTGTGTGGCTTACAGCTGCCTGTAACTCTATCTCAAGGGCAATCTGACATCTGTCATGATCATTTGCACTCTTGTGTACATACCTACACACACACACACACACACACACACACACACTTAAAGTAAATCTTAAAAAAGAATGACCATCAACCCTGATCTCACACACACTTTCTTCATTCATTCCCTCTTGCAGTTGCATTTACTCTTTGAACCTCTGCCATATAAATGAGCATTTAGGTGGGTAGTTTGTAGTAGTTTGAGTGCAGTTCTTGTTAGTAGTAAGTGTGTATGCATTTTGTTAGATATTGCTAAATTCCCCTCCTCAGTTATTGAACTGCTTGTGCTCCCACTAGCACCGTGAGAATGCCTCTGCCCTATAACCTCACCAACAAAGTGTAGCATCATCCTTGTTAGTATCTGCTAATCTGGGAGGTAGGCACAGTCTCTCACGGTTGTTAATTTGCTTCCATTTGCATCTCTCTTACTACAAGTGAGGCTGAACATTTTGTCACGTGGTAGTGAGACATATACCCGCATACGTTGGCTAATGGGGAAAAGTTCTAAGATGTATCACCAGCCTATGCTATTGTTTTATGAACATCATATATGGTACTTACACAAAACTATAGGAGGTATAACTTGATAGCACAGCCATATGGCACAACCCTATTACTCCTAGGCTACAAAGCTAGACAGCATGTTAATACACCAGATACTGTGTACAGTTGTGAGCACTGCAGTGTTTGTATATCAAAACCTAGGAAAGGGATGCCAGGCATGGTGGTGCACACCTCCAATCCCAACACCTGGGAGGCCAGAGGCAAGCAGATCTTGTGAGTTCAAGGCTAGCCTGGTCTAGACAACGAGTTTCAAGCCAGCTAGGTATATTTAGTGTGATCGAGTCTGAAAAAACAAAAAACATAGAAAAGATATAATGAAAATATAGCATAAAAGGTTTTTCAGCAGGGCTGGTAGGAGACTCAGTGGTAGCGGTGCCGTTTGAAAGCCCATAGCCTGAGTTTGCTCACTTGGATCCACGTGGTAGAAGGAGCAACTGGCAAATTGTTCTTTGATGGACACCTTTGTGCCAGGGCATGTGGTTTCCCGCCACGTTTATACACGTGCACACATACATAGTGAATAAATCTTATAAAAAAGGAAAAGCTGTGCCTGTAGGACACTTGCTGTGAGCAGCGCATCCAGGACTAGAGGTTGCTTGCTCTCGCTGAGTCTGTAGTGCAGACTTTATAAACACTGACACACAAGCTGCACTCAATTACCAAAAAAAATTCTCTCCAAAAATTAATTAACATTAAATTACTATAACTGTTTTATTTTATAAACATATTTTGCGTATGTATGTAATATGGGTACATGAGTACATGTGAGTTGTTGGGGGGTCATGAGCGTGTGTGTGTGTGTGTGTGTGTGTGTGTGTGTGTGTGTGTAAGAACATGTCTCTTTGCTCTCACGTTTCTTCCTAGAAGACATGAAAGACAGCTGTTCCTTTGGAGTGACTCCATTCTCTGCTCAGACATACCCTCCTTGGCACAGAAGCCTTTGTGTGAAGCGGGCCAGACCAGGCCAAGCCCCTGTGGGGAACTTGAAACACTGAATGACCGTGTTGCTTGGCTGTTACTGCCTGGACAGCCTGCTTTGAAAAAGAAATCTGACAGGCTCAGGTCATGTGTTTATCCTAAGGCTGGGCCATTCCAAACTAATGTTTCAGAGTGTTGAGGTTGTGTCCAGCCGGCCTGGTGGGTGGTAATCAAACACAGGTGGGGACCATCTGGCTGGCTCTGTCCCTCCTCCTCAGCCAAGTAAGAGCTGGCCTGCCTACCACAGAGCTGGCGTAGAAAGCACCCTGTGTAGAGACAGATGGTGTGCACATGTGTGTGTGCATGAATGCACACTCATACGTGTGTGTGCACACAGCTCTCCTCAGGGAGAAGATGTGGCGTGGGTGCATATGACTCAGTGACTTCTCTCTCTCTCTGCATCCATGGATTCTCTCTGCTGTGCGGCCTATAACACATATGTTCCTCTCAGTGTTTCTCAAGCTTTTGTGGTTAGAAATCATGTATTTTCCTTGGCCCAAGATGAAAGCCTTGGAATAATAGTCTAATGCACTTCACAAAGCTGTCTCTAATTGGCGGCTGCTTGAGATCTTCCTTTTGCCCTAGTGACCCATCTCCTTGTGCGGAGTGTTGTTTAGTTGTTGACTTTTGAGACAGGATTGTGTAGCCCTGGCTAGCCTAGAACTCACTGTGTAAACCAGCTGTCCTCAAACTCTGCCTTGCTAGTGCTAGGATTAAAGGCTGTGCACCACCATGCCACCAACCTTTCACAGAGTTTTAAAGTCAATCTCACCAGGCTCATGCCTTTAATCCCAGCACTTGGGAGGCAGAAGCAGGCAGTTTGAGGCCAGCCTGGTCTACAGAGTGAATAGCCAAGGCTATACAGAGAGACCCTGTCTCAAAACAAAACAAAACAAACAAACAAACAAACAAAAAAAAAACAAACCAACAATAGCAACAATAAAACCAACCAACAAACAAAAGCAAAACAAAACAAAAATGTAAAGTCAATTTCCTATAAACTGGTTTTTTACACTCTTCCAAAGCTGGGGCCTCTGGGAGGCAGGTTTGTATCCTCCACGTACATAGCTGTTCCCTCAGACCCTGTGCACACTTGACCCCAACATGGCAATTCATCAAGGAAACAATGTAAATAGTGTCATTTTAAACAACTTGTAGTTTTGTCTCCAAAAATCCGTGTGTACCCTCTAAGTGGGTTCTGTTTCCCTCCTGGGAACCAAAAAGACCAGAACCCACACACACTTCCTTAAATGTAGTTGGATTAAAGATGCCTCTTCAGTCAGAAAGGCAGCTCCTCAGAGTGATCTTTCCCCTGATGGTGCAGGGGGCTGGATCTCTCTGCACCTGCCCAAGCACACAGAGCCAAAGCTGGGACTCAGGTCAGTTCTGAGGCGTTGGGTTTCTTTCTATCCAGTCTCCCATCCTAACTCTGGGGAATGGTAACCAAGAAAGGATGCCGGGAAGAGTTCCAGGGTTGAACAGCGATTGCGTCTTCAGCTCTCAAGAGGCAGGAGGAAGGTGTTGGCCTCATTTTAGTTTACGGTTCATGTTCGTATGCTGGGGAGTTTACATGGGTATAATCATTGTGGTTCTTGTTTGTACAAGATGTAATTACTCAGAATTACATGAACATATTTTAGCCCTTAACCCTTCTCATCCTGGCAAGCTTTGTGGAGCTCTTAGGGGCTTATTCCTGGACACTTCCCTCATCTGAGTAGGTGGGGCACCCCATGAACATCACTGGCCTGTCTAGTGGTTTCAGGGACTTCCCTGAGACTCAGAGCTCCAGAGCACTTCCAACAAAGAGAGGCTGGCATTCAGATCTCATGCTCACAGTCACCCTGAGGAGTGTGGCCACAGAAACTATAGTCTCCCCATCCTGTTGCTGTTCTACATTGGGGTTCAATGACTGAGGAGTGCTCGCTGACACATGGGGTACTGACCTCAGGAAAAAAGGGACCCGCATATTTCAGTCTGCCTTGGGATCTGTGTACAGACTCAGGAAGCCAGTCAGTTCGGCAAAGGGTGCACTGACGTCCTGGTGTCCCTGGAAGTAGAGTAGAAGAAGGCCACGTCTTCACAGAGCACACAGCCATACTGTTGGGTCACAGAACATGAGTCCTTAGCCAACTCAGTGGGTTCTTACTAGCAGTTTGAATCAGTGAGGAGCAGAAGGCTGATTTTCAGTAGTGGGTCCTCTGTCATATAAAAAGGAATGCGTAGAACCACAAAATCTGGAAGTTAGCACTCAGGAGCACCAGAATAGTTCAGCTGGACTAACGTCACACATGTCCATGTCAGCTCACTGAGGGGAAAGCAGGCTTTGGAGAGACTTCTTCACCCTGGGATTTCCATTGAGTTGAAGATTTGCACGCGGAGGCCACCAAACAAAGACTTTGCAGACCTTTGTCCTATAGAAGTTAAACCAAAAATGTCTTTTATTCCTTGCAGATTTACAGGAACAGATGGACCAAGTGGTTTTGGCTTTGAATTGACATTTCGTCTGAAGAGAGAAACTGGGGAGTCTGCCCCCCCAACATGGCCAGCGGAGCTGATGCAGGGCCTGGCCCGATACGTCTTCCAGTCAGGTAATAGCGCAGAGGCTGGCTGGGGTGCGGGGCCTGTGGCCGTCAGCCTGGTGGGCTTTGGGAACTTGTGGTCTATTTTGATGTTTAGAGAGTCCTTTTGTGGGTAGAAAACCATGTGGACCTTAGTGGACAGATTGTCAGTGTCCCGTTACCCTGAGGCTTTGTTGCTGTCTGTCAGGACTAGCCTGTTCCCTTTGTTGCTGTCTATCACAACTAGTCTGGTCCCTGTTCCCAGTGGCCTGGCTGTCTCTGTGTCTGTTTCTAGGCCTCAATCACGTGGGCTACTCGTGGCTCAGTCTGGGAGAGCAGTAGAGACTAAGGCATGTTCCCGTCCCTCAGAGGGAGGAGGGGATGCTAAAATCAGAACTGAGTTGATTATTCCAATGCCCCCAAGAGATTGTCCTTTGCTCCTAGTGCCCCCTGGGGACTGCTGCAATGCATCCTGGGTAAGGCCTTTGTGCTGGGAATGTTCTTAGCTCAGTCTGCCAGAATCCTCCAGCCCGCCACGGAGGCTTCGGAGCTCCTGGTATTTCTCTGTGGCTGGTGTTCAGAGGGTTCAGAGTACTTACATGACCCAGATTTGTGTACAGCCTGCTGCTTCCGTCTCCCTTTCCATCCCTTTCTCACTATACATAACGGCCTTGGCCAGCCTGACACTCCTGTGTAGATCCACCTCTCTTAGCGCCCAAGTGCTGGGATTTCAGACTCATGCCTATACCTAGGTGAGAGAGAGAGAGAGTGGGGGGGGGGTTGGGGGGGTAGGGGGGGTGAGAGAGGGAGAGAGTGTGTATGTATGACATGGGAACTGAATCTGCTCTGAAACTGGCCTGTATCCAGCCTACTTATTTTTTTCTTTTGAGCAGGGTCTCATTAAGTTGTCCAAGCTGACCTTGAACTCACTCTTTAGCCTGATTATAGGCCTGCGCCCCTAGGTCTAACTTTGAAAATGGATTTTTCTTTGATGTACAATTTGATCTGCTTGAGAAAGGAGGGGCCTCGAAAGATGAGCCAACCTCTTGCTTATAGAAACAGATACTCCACTGCTTGTTAATCTATTCATTTGGGTACCTGCTTAGAGAGACAGAGATAAGGTAAATGTAAATAGGTGTTACAAAATATCAATTTTTTTTTTTTTTTTTTTTTTTTGAGACAGGGTTTCTCTTGTAGCCATGGCTGTCCTGGTCTGCTTTGTAGACCAGGCTAGCCTCGACTCACAGAGCTCCGCCCTGCTGGGTTTAGAGACATGTACCACCATGTCCGGCTCAATAATTATAATGTAAATCAGTGGAAAATAAGATTTTATTTGCAAATATTCATTCACAATAATTTTCACTAGTGACTGTTTTACTCCCCGCCCCTTTTTTTGACACACAGTCTTGATATATAGCCCAAACTGGTCAAATCTTCTTTAACTGGTTAAAAAGGTTGCCTGGTGGTGGTGGTGGTGGTGGTGGCAGTGGCAGCAAGGCGCAGTCCTTTAATCCCAGCACTTAGGAGGCAGAGTCAGGGAGATGTCTGTGAGTTCGAGGCCAGCCTGCTCTACAGAGAGAGTTCTAGGACAGCCAAGGCTACACAGAGAAAACCTGTCTCAGAAATACAAAAAGGTGGTTAGAGCACTATGGAAATAGCTCGATAGGTAAAAGTTCTGGCTACCAGGTTGTCCTCTGACCTCCGTGTGTGTGCCAGGGCACACATGTCCACACAAATAAATGTAATTTATTACATTAAAAACAAGAGTGTTAGGGAGCTGCTGAGATGGCTCAGTGGGTAGAGGTGCTTCCTGCCAAGCCTGATGGTGGAGAGAACCAGCTCCCTCAAATTGCCCGCTGTGCCATGGTATGCACCTTCATCCTCAGTAAATAATGTGTTAATTTAAAAAATAAGTGGGCTGGAGAGATGGCTCAGAGGTTAAGAGCACTGGCTGCTCTTCCAGAGGTCCTGAGTTCAATTCCCAGAAACCACATGGTGCCTCACATGGTGTTGCATCTGTAATGTGATCTGGTGCCCTCTTCTGGCATGCGGGTGTACATGCAGGCAGAGAATTGTGTACATAATAATAAATAGATCCTTTTTAAAAAGTTGTTAGGCGACAAGAACTCAAAGACTCATTCTATGGAAGAGGTATTTATTGATAGGAAGAAGAGAGGCTGGAGAGATGGCCCTGTGGTTAAGAGCCCCGGCTGATCTTACAAAGGACCTGAGTTCAGTTCCCAGCATGGACAGAGTGGCTCATAACTTCCTCTAACTCCAAGTTCTAGAGGAAGCCAACTCCCTTTTCCTTCCATGGGCTGAGGAAACTCATGGGTGTACAAACACACATGCAGGCAAAATACTCATACACATAAAACAAAAATAAAAACATCTTTTAGGCCAGGCATGTGGTGCATGCCTTTAATCCCAGCTCTGGGGAGGCAGAGGCAGGCAGATCACTGTGACTTCAAGGCCAGCCTGGTCTACAAAGTGAGTCCAGGACAGCCAAGGCTATATATACGGAGAAACCTTGTCTCGAAAACCAAAAAAAGGAAAAAAAATCTTTTTCGAGAGAGGGCAGGAACTGTCCTTACAAAGGAAGGTCTGAGCAGGTCGCCTAAGCAAAGGGTGAAGCTCAGCAGCACGGCTAGCAGTGTTACCGCCTGTGCTGTGCATATTGCAAGCCAAGTGTGACACAGCTGAGGAGCGCTTCTCCTGGACTCAAGCGTGAGTTACAGCCAAGTGCAAGACATTGAGGGTGTTCTCCAGTACAGCTCCTGGATTCCTGTACCTAGCTAGGACTGCCTCAGATTTACGGCATCTTGGTGGTTTACATGCAGTGTTGATCCTTGATGGACCCTGGAGAAAAAAGTCATTTCTTAGTACAACTGGGAAAATGTGAAGGTAGGCTGTATGTGAGGCACTAGCGTTGCGCTACTGTGGAGTTCCTTGTGTGCTTGTGCTTTGTGATTATACACAATAATTTCTTTACTCTTAGGAGACAAAGGCTGAAGTGCCGATAGATAAGGTGGTCCTAAATGAATCCGCAAGAGGTGAGATGTGTGTGTGTGTGAGAGAGAGAGAGGGAGAGAGAGAGAGAGGGAGAGAAAATGTTATTAGTGAGTTAAGGTGGCTGGTATCTAGATATTTTTCCCCTTTGATTTTGTTTGTTTGGGTTTTTTTGTATGTTGTTGTTGTTGTTATTGTTTGAGACAGGGTTTCTCTGTGTAGTCTTAGCTGTCCTGAACTCGTTTTATAGACCAGGCTAGCCTTGAACTCACAGCGATCCGCCTGCCTCTGCCTCCTGAGTGAACAGGTATGCACCACTGTTCCTGGCCTTGTTTTACTTTTAGCTTTCCTATAGGATTGGCAATTTTTGCACTAAAATGTGTAGCTCTTTGTTAAGTGTGTGTTGAGTGTGAGCTCTAAGTCCCTTCTGCACCAGTGGCCTCTCTTACAGAAGCTTCAGTGTGACTATTGCAAGTCCCATGGGATGCTTCAGAACAGGAGTGACTCTGCCCTTAACTATAGTACCCAGCTTTCCAGTGTGCAGATTCTGTGATGCCACTGGACTATTCCATAGCTCACACCTGTAACCCTGGCTCCAAGGAGACAGAGGCTGGGAGACCCGGAGCTGAAGTCCAGGTTGGCCTATATAGTGGGTCTCTGCCTCAAAGCAAAGGAAAAAAAACCAACTGAATAGTTAACAAGTCTACTTTAAATTCTTTCTTGGGACTTGACAGAGAATAATAGTAAGTTACCAAAACACAGGAATGTGATAAGGAGAAGCCGGGGGTCCCTGCCTTCAGGCCAAGGCCTACACAGTGATGAAGATGAAGGCTGTTGTCAGGGTGCCTTGTGTGCCTCTTGCAGGTGTAGGGACCCCGTTTTTGTTTTATTTTGTGCTTAGAGACAAGAGGCTGACATTGTACTTGACATTCTCCCGCCTTAGTGTGTTGAGTGCTTAGGCCACTATGCTCTATTTAAGTACTTTTTTTTTTTTCTTTTCCGTACTGGGATGGAACACAGAGCTATGTCAGCCTTACAGTTTCAGAAGACAGCATCGAGAAGGTTAGCAACCCCATTCAAGATCACAAATCTCATAGTGTGAAGGAGGGATTTGAACTCAGGTAATGAATGAAATGCACTCTACCCCAGTGTTGTAGTGACAGGAGCTGTGCAGACATTTGGTCTACCTGGTGTCACAGGCTATACAATGACACATTTGAAAATCATCCCTGTGCATAGATGCTGCTGGTTCACATGGCCACTCTGCTCTATGATGGCTCACTCAGGGTTAGAGAACACTGTTCTCAGTAAGGTGACAGTCGGAGTTCTTGCAAAGTGGAGCAGGGATTTTTTTAAAAAGGCATTTATAAAATCTCCAAAATCCTCTTAGATACATCATTCATCTTTTGAAACGTGTGTGTGTGTGTGTGTGTGTGTGTGTGTGTAGAGGTAGGAGAACAACCTTGACTGTAGTTCCTCAGGAGTTATCCGCTGTGTTTATATTTGAAGACTTACTATTATTTCATGTGTGAGGGCCTACATGTATGTGTGTACACCACATGTATGCCTGGTACCTTCAGAGGCCAGAAGGCATCAGATTTCCTAGAAGTGGACTATATATGCTGTTGTAAACCACCATGTGGGTGCTAGAAACCCAGTCTGAGTCCCATGTAAGAAGAGCAAACACTCATAACTGCTGAGCCATTTTCACGGTCCCCACTTCATTTTTTGAGTTAGTGTGGCCCGTGGCTCACAGAAGCTGCCTGGCCAGCAAGCCTGAAATCTGTCTGTCTCCTCCCCCGAGTGCTGGGATCACAGATGTGCACTACCACATCCAGCTTTTGTTTTGTTTTGATTTTTCGAGACAGGGTTTCTCTATGTAACTCTGGCTGTCCTGGACTCGCTTTATAGACCAGGCTGGCCTTGAACTCAGCAGTGATCCTCCTGCCTGCCTCCACCGGGCTCATATCCAGCTTTTGTTTTGTTTTGTTCTGTTTTTCAAGTCAGAGTTTCTCTGTGTAACAGTCCTGCTTGTCCTGGACTCACTTTGTAGACCAGGCTGGCCTTGAACTCACAGAGATCGGCCTGCCTTTGCCTCCCGAGTGTTGGAATTAAAGGTGTGGGACACTATGCCCGGCCTCACATCCAGCTTTGTATTTTAACTTTTTATTCATGGAAATCTTTGTACTGCATACACATGTAACTGCAGAGGGTGATGAGCTTTCACAAACCAAAAGGACTATAGCCAACACCCCGATCAAGAAAAATCAAGAAATAAGTTCACTATCCAGAAACCCCCAAGTGCGCCCCTTAGGCTCATCCCTGCTCTCCCCTTAGTCTCATCCCTGCTCTCCCCTTAGTCTCGTCCCTGCTCTCCCCTCAGTCTCATCCCTGCTCTCCCCGTCGCATTTCCCACATCTTCACCTCTCCTTTTTCTCATCTGCTGTTACTCTTTCCTGATCTTACATACTATTTGGATCAGTGCAGAGATGGTTCATGGTTGAGAGCATTGGCAGAGTTCTGTTCGCATACTCATGCTGAGGCTCACAACCCCCTTAACTGGCTCAGGGGGATTAGATACCCTTGGCTTCTGGAGTGCCGCACAAAAGTGGTTTACATACATACAACACACATTCACATACAGTAAGCTTCTAGGGTACTGCACGAAGGTGGTTTACATACATAAAACACACATTCACGTAAAATAAAAGTAGGTGTTTAGGGCTAGAGAGACAGCTCCACAGTTAAGATCCAGTCATGCTCTTCAGAGGACCTGAGTTCAGTGCCCAGCACCCACCCTGGACACTCGCATCCACCTGTAGACTCTAGCTCCAGGGAGTCCATTGCCCTCCTCTGGCCTCTACACACATGACACACATGTACACATGCACAAATTTAAAGCAATAAAATAAATCTTTAAAATTTTGGTTTAAGCCGGGTGTGGTGGCGTACACCTTTAATCCCAGCACTTGGGAGGCAGAGGTAGGTGGATCAGTGTGAGTTCGAGGCCAGCCTGGTCTACAAAGTGAGTCCAGGACAGCCAAGGCAACACAGAGAGACCCTGTCTTGGAAAAAAAAAAATTTAAAAAAATTTTTTGTTTAAATTTAAAAACACTGTATGGATCAGCAAGCTGGTTTGCTGAGTTGTGTGGTTTGTTTGATTGTGCCTTTGTCTGATGCCTGCCTCAATAGACAGTGGACATTGGGCCAGTATCTTGCCCTAATATAGAAAATCAACACTAGCCATACAAATACAATTACTTGTTTTGTATTTGTCACATGATATACATCCAAAACCAATACAAGGTCTCACTCTGTAGCCCCGAATGGCTTGAGTTAGCCTCCAGCTCACAGAGATCTGCCTGCCTCTACCTCCTAGATCCTGGCACCAAAGGTGTGTGCCGTCATGCCTGACTGTCCCTTGATATTAGGTAGCTGATTTAGTACTTGCCTTGGAGCCCTGTTCTAAACGCTGTCTGTACGGCTTAGCAGGGCCGTATAGTAACCTGGATAAGGTGCACAATCCCGATAGTATGATTAACTGCTCTTTAGATTGGATTTAGACTGATAAGTGGTCAGTGGAGCATGCTTAGGTGATGGTAGAGCGCCCCCTTGTGGCTTGTAACTATCACTAGCCCCTGTGTGGTTACGCTCTATCAGGGTCACACATAATCCTATGACAAAGAACATGTGTGCTCTTTGCTTGATATGTCCACAGATGCACTGTACATGTGTAAATGAATTTTGTCTGATGGTCTTGCCTTTCTGTTCTGTCCACTCTAAACCCATTAGCTCCATACAGCGCGCTCCACTTTCTTCCCCACCCAGCTGCATGTGAGGACATGTTGAGCGGTATAGTCAGATGAGTGTTGAGACCTGCTTTTCCAGATCCAAATACCTGGCACAGTTTTAGCATTAGTCCAGCAAGTGAAGGAAAAAGAAATTAACTGTGTCCCAGCACTCGGGAGGCAGAGGCAGGTGGATCGCTGTGAGTTGGAGGCCAGCCTGGTCTACAAAGTGAGTCCAGGACAGCCAAGGCTACACAGAGAGACCCTGTCTCGAAACACCAAAAAAGAAAAAGAAATGAACTGTGGTGGGTGTAGAGTGGAGGACAGCAGTGTCCACACCAAGCCCATCATCCACAGCAGCAACCTTTGGAGTTTGCTCTGAAGACTCACTCTCAGGCCCTAAACTCAGCTCTGAGTTTAGGAAGGTTTGCTGAGAGGTGGGGAGCTAAGCCCCGGAGAAAACAGAAACATGGGTGACCAGGGAAGGAATTTCCACAGATGGCAAAGCCTTCCTGACTTTGTATATAATACAGATCACATTATATACAACCCAAAACAAACTTGGATCAGATGTTGCTCCAAGTTGTGTTTGTTTGTTGTATGTGTGTGGGTTTTTGTTTCTTTGATTTTTCGAGACAATGTTTCACTATGTGGCCTTGACTGTCCTGGACAGTAGACCAGGCTGGCCTTGAACTCACAGCGATCCACCTGCCTCTGCCTCCCGAGTGCTGGGATTAAAGGCGTGCACTACCATGCCCAGCTTGTGTGTGTTTTTTAAAGATTTGTTATTTATACAGTAGTCTGCCTGCATGTGTGCCTGCACGCCAGAAGAGGGCACCAGATCTCATTATAGATGGTTGTGAGCCACCATGTGTTTTCTGGGAATTGAACTCAGGACCTTTGGAAGAGCAGGCTCTTAACCTCTGAACCATCTCTCCAGCCCCTGTTGTTTGTTTTTGTTGTTGTTTTTGTTTGGGTTTTTTGTTTGTTTGAATTTTGGGGGCTTTTTTTTTTTTTTTTTGGACATAGGATCTCACTCTGTACCCCCGAGTGGCTTGGAACTCACTATGTAGACCAGGCTGGCCTCCAACTCACAGAGATCTGCCTGCCTCTACCTCTTAGATCCTGACACCAAAGGTGTGTACCGTCATGCCTGACTGTTCCTTGATTTTATGTAGTTGATTTAGTACTTGCCTTGGAGCCCTGTTCTAAACGCTGTAGAGTCTATACGGCTTAGCGGGTCTGTATAGTAAACCTTGCATAAGGTGCTCAGGTGACATGGACATGCAGGGTTTCAGGTGTGGCTTGATCTGTGTGCTCAGTGTCTGCGGGACTGTGGTGCTGTGCTCTGGGCTTTGGTACTGCAGAGTGTCCTTCATCGCAGCATGAATCCTACTTCCAAGATCTTGCCTTGCATAGCCAAAGGTGGGAGGTTTTTTTTTTTCTCCTAGCACTTGTATGTCAGCCTTGGAGAGGGTTTAGGTCAGTCCTGCTTGGGCTGTTTGATCCCCGCTGCTGGTGGCAGTGTCCTAGGTACAGCACTGAGACTGTATAAGGTGACATCACCCTTACTTCCAACCACAGAGAGTGGCGGGGGTTGGGGGGAGGATATGCCTTAAGCCAAAGGGTAACTATCTATTGGCAAAGGAAGAGTGGGTGTGGCTCTGGCTGGCAAAAGCAGTAGAGACATCTCTTACTTCAGTCGTGATGGTGTGCATCACAGCCACACTGGGAAGCCAGTCATCAGAGGAGATGTAGAGGCACACCCTGTGTTCTCTTTGCAGCTTGTGGGATGTCCTGACAAGTGAGTGAGCACTCTGACTAGAGTGCCCTGTGAGGACGACCGTAATCACTGGAAGAAGAGCTGTTCCTGGCTTGCTTGGCTTTCTTTCAAGAACATGGCTGAGGACCTATTCTTTTGCTGCCTTCCTCAGCACTTGGTTTGCCTTTTTAAACTGGCCTTGTCCTATGTCAGGGATGGTCACCTTGGTTCGTTGCACCTCAGTCTACAAATGGCTTGACTGACATTTCATTTTCTTTTTTGTTTTTTGTTTTCTGAGACAGGGTTTCTCTGTGTAGTCTTGGCTGTCCTGGACTCGCTTTGTAGACGAGGCTGGCCTCAAACTCAGAGAGATCTACCTGCCTCTGCCTCCCGAGTGCTGCCACCACCACCCGGTGCCTTCCTGCTACTTCTCTTGTTTTTGTGACAAAAATACCCCACAGAAGCGACTTGAGAGAGGAACGGCTTGTTTTGGCTCACTGTTTCACAGAGATTTAAGTTGCAAGGTGGATGTAGAGGGAGCACATGAAGTCTTGTTCACAGGAAGCAGCACAGGCTAGAACCAGAGACTGGCTTAACCTTAAAGGCCTGCTCCAAATGTCCTACTGCCACCAGCTGGGGACTAAGTGTTCAAACACAGGTGCCCAATGGGAGTATTTCACTTTCAGGAAGCATCAAAGATATTTTGATAAAGCTATGAACCCCTCACCAGAATCATGTTGTTTGGAACCTCCAGCCATCAGTCATGAGCCTAATAAACCTCTTTGCATTATAGGTTAACCAGCCTCAGGTATTTTGCTATAGCGACACAAAGAGAATAAGGCATCAGGGGTCAAAGGAACCTTGTTTACTGGTCAGGATCTGGGACAGTAGAAAAATATCATGAGGAAAGAACACGTTCTAGATGGTAGGATGTTTTCATTTCCCAGGCTGTCATCTCACTTGCTCCTGCAGATTTAGAACCAACTCCAGCCTCTGCGGAGTCTTTTGGAAAGTTTTGTGATAGAGGAGCTCACATGTCAGCCTCTGTCTTCCCGACTTTGCAGCAGTTCCTCTTCCTTCCTGTTCCCTTAACGTTTTGATGGCCAGTGACAGCTCTCCTTACCCGGCCTCTGGGTTTCATTAGCGTGCCCCACCCACCCCACCCCTAGTTCCACAGTGCTTGATTCCTGAGCTGTGCCTTAGAGTTCCACAAGAAAGAGCGTCTCTGTTCTGCCATTGCTGGGTCTTAACCACAAATTCCAGGCAGTTTTACCCACGTTTTCAGGAGAAATATGGTCCCAACCCTTGTAATTGACACTGGGGAAGTCTGAGTGCCTTTGCCTGCTGCTGTTTAATGGCAACCTCATGACAGTTCAGACTCAAATAGGGAACCTGGGCAACCAGGTCCAGTAGGGACCTTTTCCTGAACCGCCAGCTGGGGGCAACTGACCAATTGAACTGTCTGTGGTACTGATAGACTGGCACCACAGAGTTGGTTTTTAAACATTTCTTTCTTTCTGTTTATAAAAGAAATCGTAGTGGCTGGGGCATGGCAGGCATCTGCCTGCCATCCAGCATTTCGGAGGTTGAGGTAGGAAAATTGCCCTTAGCTACAGGATGAGTTCTAATCCAGACTCAACTATATGAGCCCCTATCTAAAAAGTAAAAACAATCAGATAAATACAATCAATAGTTCATTTTAAAACCCAAACAGGTATTCTCAGAAATCTCTGAGGCCTAGCCGCTTCAGGCTCCACCTCCAGAATGTTTCATGAGCCTGGCTTCTCAGGAGGGAGGAACTGATGGAAAAGAGCCTCTTTTGCATTATTTCACTTGTATGCCTGCTGCACATTGGAGCCCTACAGATGCTGGGGAAGCCAAAGTGAAAGAAACAGGATCCTGTCCCAACATGGAGACAGTGACTAGGAAAGGGGCAAATGAGAGCTGGATTCTGTAGAGCACGGGGACGGGGGGGGGGGGGGGGGGGCAGGGGGGGCGGCAGCAAAAGGCTCCAGAAACATTAAAGTGGCGGCAGGTTTTAGATCACAGGGCCGGCAAAAGACAGACTGCAGGCAAGAAAGAAGAGAAAGGCATTTTTGGCAAAGGGAGACAACATGTGTGAGCCCCTGAGGGAGGAAAGAGCCTTCTCCAGCCAGCTGCTGGGGAGAGGACAGGCCGGCTGCGCGGCTGGAGGTGCAGCCTGGATGGGAAAGTGCTAGGACTCAGGCAAGCCAGGACTGAGTCTGGAATTGATTCTAAGAGCAGTGACACGCCACAAATGCCTTTTAAGGAGGGGTGGGGGGAGGAGCTTGGAGAATAAGAACTTCCTTTTAATAAAATGTAGTTAGACTTGAGGTGCATGCATTTTGGCTATTTCCTGTGTGTGAATGGTTTGCTACTTGTACAGCGTGTGCAGAGTAGCCTAGGAGACCAGAAGAGGGTGTCAGATCCCATAGAACCGGAGTTACATATGGTTGTGAGCTAGCATGTGCATGCTAGGTGCTCTGGAAGAGCAGCAGGTACTTTTAACTACTGAGTCATCTCCCTAGCCCCTTACTTACTGTTTAAATTTGTTTGTTTGTTTTTTGAGACAGGGTTTCTCTGTGTAGCCTTGGCTGTCCTGGACTCACTTTGTAGAACAGACTGGCCTCGGACTCACAGCGATCCTCCTGCCTCTGCCTCCCGAGTGCTGGGGTTAAAGGTGTGTGCTACATATTGTTATATATATATCATATATGTTATTATGTATACAGTACTCTGTCTGCATGTACACCTGCAGGCCAGAAGAGGGTGTCAGATTCCATTACAGGTGAGCCACCATGTGGTTTCTGAGAATTGAACTCAGGACCTCTGGAATAGCAGTCAGTGCTCTTAACCTCTGAGCCATCTCTCCAGCCCCCCCACCTTTTTTTTTGAGACAGGGTTTCTCTGTGTAGACCAGGCTGGCCTCAAACTTACAGCGACCCACCTGTCTCTGCCTCCTGAGTGCTGGGATCAAAGGCATGCACCTTACCTACATTTTGAGAGGTCTTCCCAGCAGATGTGGAGGCTATGCAAAGCTTGGACCCAGCCATCACTTACAGATTCCGTGCTCCGCCCTCCTGCTCGTTGGGAGCCTTAGCTCAGGGAACTCCTTCCCCAAACTCTTAACAACTGAGGCTTGCAGCCTCCTCCTCGCTTGAGCTTGTGCTCCTCAGGACACTATTTCAGCTCCCAGAGGGAAGCCAGCTCCGCTTCCTCCTGCCCGCCCCTCCCCCACCCCCTCACACACACACCAGTGAGCTCAGAGTCCTGCCCAGGTAAGACACTGCCCTGCCACAGCTCACCAGCCTCCCTGTTTGCCCCTCTCTAACATTCCATGTGTGTATGCTGGTGCCATCTGTGCCTCAAGTAAAGTTCTGACAGGAGATGCTCCGCCAGCTCCCCGAGGAGAGCTGGAGCCCTCTGCTTCTTGGTTTGGATAAGCTGCCCTCGTTGCCCCAGTCAGCTAACCAAAGCCAAATGGAACTGCCTGCTTATATTAGCATCATTTTTCTTCCTCCTAGTCTTTTTGATTTTCCTGACATTTTCTTTCCTTTGGCTGATTTATCCTATTTTGGTTGCTATGGATCTGTAAAATATTTCCCCTTTCATCTGTTAGGAATACTGACCAGCTGCAAGTCAAAACACTTTCTCCGCATTTCCAAAGATTTTAGATTAATAGCTGAAGGATTGCATTTCTATTCCACAGAAGGCAGACAGGACAGACCTCAGTGATGAGCGTGAGCTCCAGAGTCTAAGTGCTTCAACCCAAGCTCAGAATTCTAAGCATTTCAGGAAGAACTGAGAGCAGAGGTTGGCAAGTACAGCCCACAGGCCGGTTCTGATGGCCACCTGCTTTGTACAGCAAGTGGCACTGGAATGCTTGTGAGCACTGCCCCTGCCATCCAGGAGCTCATGCTACCACAGCAGAGTTAAATGGTTCAGGGCTGGGGTGTGGCTCAGTGGTAGAGCACTGTTTTGTTGTGTAAGGGCCTGGGCTCAATCCTCAAACTCCAGAAAAGCAAAACAAACGGGAAAGCCACAAAGACGAGCATCTGGCCACTCACTGAAAAGCCTAACTTTCCCTGGGAAACTGTCTCCCACCTCTGAATAATGCCCAAGTGCAGAGTCTGAGGATGGGATTGCCTGAGCTTCCTTCTGTGCCTTGGCCAGAGGGATCCCTGTAGCTAGAGCTTCCCTGAGGAGGGAGTGGGCTCCCGCTGAGCTGCTGGGGGCGGGGTGGGGGGGAGACATGACTGAGGCAAATTCCTTTGGCTTCCCTGGTCTGTATCCTCCTTGCAGACCTTGGTGAACCCCTTGGGTCTTTGGTACAAAGACGCTATTTAATAGGCATTAAGCTGAGATAATTCACCCTTAGGCTGGGTCTCTCATCTCTGCTCTCCTGTGGAGTCTTAATTGCTTAGCTTTCAAGCTGAATGTGACTCCTTTGTTTATGTCACCTGCATTTTAGGGATGCTCCCTGCAGGGGGGCACTGAAGGCCCCTGGTGAGGAGAGTTGAGGGATAGACTCAGACTTCTGACCACTCTCAATAGGCTTATTTATTTATTTAAATTTGTTCTTTGTTTGGTTTTGATGACCATACCCATGGGTTTAGAGAAGACTGTGGAGCAATGTTTCAGGGCCCCAAGTGTCAGGCTTCCTGGCTTCAAATCCCCAGTTCAACAAGGTGAAATGCACACCGTACTTCATCTGAGGAACAGTTTTAGGTATGGGAACTCTGGGTCCACTTCCTGACATCACACGTGGAAGCAATAATAGTGTTCGTGGGGATTTATTTTGGTTGTTGCTTATTTGAGTTTTTTGAGACAGGGTCATCTGTAACCCAGGCTGGCCTCAAACTCATTGGGTAGTCAAAGATGATTTTGAGCTCCTGCCTCCTCCCAATTGTGCTAACAGCCTGTCCCCAACATGGACATGTGGAACTAAAAGAGGGTAGTCATAGATAGTGTGATGGGTGGGGCTGAGTCCCTGCTACTTCCTTTCTTGTACCAGCCTGCTAGCTAGATGGCTCAGTGGTTTTGAGCACTGAGTGCTCTTCCAGAGGACCCAGGTTCAAATCTCAGCACCCACATGGCAGCTCACAACCCTCCGTAACTCCACAATGTGGAGGAGTCCAAAGTCAGGCTGGGTGACACTGTGAGACCAGCGAGGCCCCACAACAGCTATGGGGTCCTTTTTCTGCCTGAAGCCCTTAGCCCCAGGGAAGCACACGCCTGAGGTGCGCTCTGGAGCACCAGTGGCCTACCTGCCTCCAAGCTGACCTTGCTTGGATTCGATGATTTAGGAGAACAGGATGCTGTCAGCTTCCGTTGGGTGTATCTGGGTCCTCCCATGCTGAGCAGTGTGGTGACCTGAACTCTGAAGTCTGTGTCCTCTCCCTCTCTTCACAGGGCGGTTCAGTCACACACTTGCTAATGTCTGTCATAGCTGGAACACTTTCATTCCTCAACTATAACTTTATTGTTTTTGCCACTGCTAAAATATCCAGCTGATACTAGAAACATAAAACTGGGCAGGTATCAATCAATTCAAACTCGACTGTGCTAGCCTGGCCTACTCCCCAGCCACGTGCCCTGTTACCTGTCCTCCAGCCTCCCCCTGGCCTCCTCTGCTCGGTCTTTGTCCCCATGGTGACTTCTCCATGGTGGCCTCCTCCTGGCATAGCACCTTTCCCTTCTTCGGGCCTGGCCTCCTCCCCATGGCCACCTCCCCATGGCCACCTCCCCATGGCCGCCTCCTCACTGCCCGGTGATCTTCTCCTCTTCTCCCTCTCCCTCTTTCCCTGGGACTCCCCAATCCGGAAACGGAAGTCCTGCCTACTGTCTCCTCTCCCCGGTCATTGGCTCTTTAACTTCTTTATTAGCCAGTCAGAGATAACTGGGGAGTAATTTTTACACAACATTGAGACAGGAAATTCCTCAATAGCAGCAGCAATACCAGATTCTGCTAGCATTTAGCTCACTGCTGGTTCAGCAGTTAACAACTGAATATACAGAGACATACTGTAACGCAATGTGAGAGAGGGTCACCTCTACAACATGGTGCCGCTTGAAGTCTTTGGAGCTGTGCTCAGTAGCAACGGTTGTGACAGCCAGTGTGTGCCCTTGCATGGAAGTAGCATGGCAGACTCCTCTCGATGAGCTTCCAGGTTATCTCCAGCCCCCACCCCCCCCCCCAACCCCCAGTTTATGCAACTTGCAGCTGTGTCCTCTTAGCTGAGGGCAAATTCCTAAAGTGGGTTGCCAGGTCATGCAGTCTGCACATTTGCAGTTTGGTGCCTATGCCCAGCTGCTCTTTAAGAAGGAATGCACAGTCTTGGTGTTGCTGGCCAGGACTGCTGCTGTACACTCACCTGCCCGGAGCCCCCGCACCAAAGAAGAGGCTGTGTCACCTCTAAAGTCCAGAGAAGTCACAGGAGTCTTCCAAGTCTTAGTCCTTCAAAGCTGGCCCGATTCCAATAATAAGTTCTCTGAGACCAGAGACTTTAAAGGCCCAGCAGACCAGTGTTAGACTGTGAGGGTGTGGTTTTTCTTGGATAGAATACAACAGCCCTGAGGCCATCTTGGAAAGTACCGAGTGGCCAGGGTGGAAAAACAGCGTTTCTATGTCTGGCCAAGGTACCAAAATGCTATCACCAGTCACCATTACTGCCTCTTCCTACAGCCACGTCACGTAGAATTGCTTGTCCTTCCTCTCTTACCTTTACCAGAGAGGGAAGGGAATCTGGAAGAGCCTGGAACAGCGGTGCAGACAGCTAGGATCTGTCCTTTACCCATGCTCCTTTGCATGCCATCCTCCTAGCTGCCACTTTCTACATAGCATACTGGTAAATTAGGGTGGATCCAGACAAGGCTTGCTTTCTGCCTGACAGCCTGTCTGAGCTGTGCAGTGGGTGAAGAACAGCTGGCTAGAGAGGCAAGGAAACCAAGGCAGCCCTGTCTCCAGGCAGGGCTGGCAGAGCTGAGCTCTGACCCACAGCAGGTGCTTAAAAATGTCTGCAGTCTCGCCATGTGGCAAAGGATTTGCCTCTTCTTTGTTCTTTTCCCTTTTTGTGGAATTTAACTAGAGGGTCTGGAACCCTTTCCTAACATGGCAGGAAGTAGATCCATCGTCTCAGAAACAACTCTGGAAAAGCTCGGGCAGTCTCCTGTTAGTTAAGCAATGCTGATTTGGGTACTTAGATGACTGGCCCAGAGGCCACTTGATTTTCTGGATTTTTTATTTATCTTGCTTTACTCTGACAGGGTCTCTGTGTAGCCAAGGGTGATCTGAAACTATGTAACCCAGGATGTACCCGAACCTGTGATCCTCCTAGGTTTTGGTGTTAAAAAGGTGTGCCACCGTGTCTAGCATGACCCAGGACCACCACCGCCATCTTTATTATTATTGTTTTTGTTGTTTTGAGACAGAGTTTCTCTGTGGCCGTGGCTGTCCTGGACCAGGCTGTCCTCGAACTCACCAAGATCCCCAAGTGTTGGGATTAAACACATGTGCTACCACCATGCAGCCATTTCTTTATTTTATTTTTAATTATGTATTGGGATGTAAGTGACCACAAGTTGGAGCCTTCTGGAGGATATAACTCCTGTAGTTATAGACAAATATAAGCCTCCAGATGTGGGTGCTAGGAATTGAACCTAGGTCCTCTAGAAGAGTAGCCAGTGCTTTTAACCACTGAGCCATCTCTCCAGGCCTAGGGCTTGTTTGTGTTTTTAGTGCATAGAAAAAACATCTGGTTAGAAGAAATCTGTGGGGTTTTACTAGCAATAACCATGGGCTGCGGCTTGGGAATCTGTGAGGTGTCCTTCTTGGACCATGGTGAGGTGAGGGACCCACAGTCTGCCTTTGCTTGCCCTGGAGACTTATTTGGGGTATAAGCCTCTCTGCTGTGACCCGTAATTGCAGTGTACTAAGCTTCCTTGACTACGAAAGGGGTTTTCTATGTAGTCAGTCCTCTCTGTGACTGTGACTCTGAGCAAGAGGAAGGAAGCTGGGAAGGGAGAGGTTTTTGGTTTGTTTTAGTTTGAGACAGGGTCTCATTGTGTGACTTTGACTGGACAGGAATTCAAAAGACCCACCTGCCTTTGCCTTTCAAGTGCCTGGATTCAAGATGTGTGCCATCATGCCCCAATAAAGTGAAAGGTGTTCGAAAAAATTCCTAGGGGCACAGCTTTGTATCTTCCTTGGTTACGTTTCTAATCTGTTCCAGCTCCTTTTGATGCCAGACAAAACCTAGGAGGCTACTGTTAGGGTATATAGTATGCAGTGGTAGAGTGGCACCGTGGAGGCCCATGCCAAGGTGTTGCCCCGGCCCCCAGGAGCTATGCCATGCAACAGATCTGGTATAAAGGAGCTTTATTTAGGGGGAAGGGAGGGAGGGGGCAGTGGGGGACGAAGAAGGGAGAAGGGAGAGAGAGGGGGAGAGCTGGAGCATGAGCTAGAAGTGGCCAGGGCCTGTCTATCTAGCACACACCTGGTGCATCTGGCCGCAGCAGGTGATGAATAGCGTTTGCTAGGACCTCGAAGAGGCCAGCCGAATCAACTGTATTCTAATAACTACCCTGCGTATTGCTTCTTGCTTTTCTTTCATTTTGCAAAAGGGTCTCAAAAATCCCACTGCATCTGCCTCCTTAAGTGCTGGGATTATAAGTTGGCACCTCCCCTCATCTTTCCCCCTCTTAATCGTGTGATATGCCTATTCATTTCTCATTTTGGAGTCTTGCAATCACATTGAGCCAAATTAATATCAGGGACCCCGCTGGGCATGGTGGCGTATGCCTTGAATCCCAGTAGGTGGATCTCTGTGAGTTGGAGGCCAGCCTGGTCTACAAAGTGAGTCCAGAAAAAAAAATCTAAAAAGAAAAAGAATATATATGTGTGTGTGTGTGTGTGTTGTGTGTGTGTGTGTGTGTATAAAATCAGGAACCTCATTCAAATGAATGTTTCAAGTTTCAGAGTGTTCAAAAGGAGGTCCAATGAGGTTGGAGGAGGAAATTTTTTCTTCTACCACTTGACCAGGTGGGAAGAACTTCGTAACTGGCTCCTATCTACAACAGCTCAGCTAGGAAGGACTTGGCCTTTTAGCCACAAAAGAGCCACTGACCCTACATATAGAAAATCTGTGCACACAGTTTGTTTGCTTGTTGTTCTTATTTCTTAGAGAATGGCTCCACCTTAACCCTTTGCTGTAGCATTTGCTTGGAAGCCCTGCAGTAGGGCTGCTGCTGTGTGCGCATGTGTAGGAAGGCAGGGGTGCAAGTCTGTACAGCTGAAGCTTCAAAGCTCCGGAGTGGCGCATCCTTGCCTCTCCCTGCAGGAGAAGGTCAAGTGTTAAAAAGAGAATTAATTACCCAGACCGTACTTTGATTTTGCTCCTGTGTGATGTGTGCTTTCTCAGTTCCTGACATGAGCCTTGCTACAGACAGAACTCTTAGCTGTAGCTTTTGGGTGGGGTTATGTGTGGAGGGGGAGGGGGCTCAGGCTCCTGCTGAAGTGCTCAATCACAGCTGCATTTGATCCCCCTCAGGGAAAGGGTCAGCCTCAACGGGAAGGGAGTCTGCTGTCCTCTTTTGATGAGTAAGTGCTGTCTTGTGGACAGATGTGGAGGCTGACTGGAGGAACCACAGTGAGTGACCTCAGTATCGGTGCGGGGTCAACCTCTTCCCCAAACGAGGTTAGCATTGCATGTGTGTGCTAAGGGCTGCGGAGCTTGGTAGCAAAAAACTAGATATATGCAACCCACTTCTCTTCAGCATGGCTTAGAGTAGGGAAAATGCCCCTGCTAGAGCTGTCAAGATTGGGGTGAGCTTATAGAGAGATGTGGTGAGGGCAGTCAGGGGGCCCAATCAGAAATGTTTGGGCTTAGCAGAACCAAGAGAATTGGCTTTGAGCTTTATTCCATGCACTGCCTGACTGACTCAGCCACCTCTTGGGAGTCATGATGCTTGTTCCGACCTATTTATCTGCCACCAGCTCCACTGAGCTGCCCCAGCAGTCACAGCAGCAACTTGGGCCATGGAATGGAGTTGGTAGTTTCCAGAATCTCTCCATGTGTTTGGCTTCACCCTGGCTCCTCCATAGAGGGAGCACATCCTAACTGGCCCCTCCTTCCTCAGCAGTCTGGGAGCATAGCTGGTGTGTCCTAGAACCCAGAGAGGCCACACGGCATTGGCACTGTGATCTGTGAATACCAAAGCATAAGAAGATGAGCTGGCCAGGCGTGGTGGCGCACACCTTTAAGCCCAGCACTCAGGAGGCAGAGGCAGGTGGATCTCTGTGAGTTTGAGGTCAGCCTGATTTATAAACTGAGTCCAGGACAGCCAAGGCTACACAGAGAAACCCTGACTCAAAAAACAAAAAACAAAACAAAACAAAAAAAGATGAGCTGGGAGCAGCTCTGGGGCACAGTGCTTTCCCAGTTTTTCCATGGCCCTAGGTTTGGTTCCCAGCACAGCCCTGCAGGAACAAACAAGACAAGACTCCTTAAGACAGCGTGGCTGCTGTGCTATGAGAGGCTGACCTCACAATTGCCAGGCCTGAATATTCAGTCCGTCTTGGGTCTCCAACCATTTTCCTCCTCTGTAAAGCACCTGAACAGACTTGATGCCTAGCACAGTTCAGCTACTTTTTTCTTTTGGTTTTTCCAGACAGGGTTTCTCTGTGTAGCCTTGGCTGTCCTGGACTCACTTTGTAGACCAGGCTGACCTCGAACTCACAGAGATTCTCCTGCCTCTGCCTCCCAAGTGCTGAGATTAGAGGCGTGCACCACCACTACCCAGCTGCTTTCTTTTCATTTAGTGTCTATTGAGAGAGGAGAGAGAGAGAGTGTGTGTGTGAGTGTGACGCAGCATGGAGATCAGAGAACAACTGGGCGAGGGGGAGGTTGCCTTTTCTTCTATCACGTAGGTTCATTAGACTTGTTGCCCCTCTGTCCTATTTCTTATTATTGTCCTTAGAAGGCCCATGGTCGTTCTAGGGTGCGCAAACCACTAGGAACATTTGCTCAGCCACACAACCCCCAAAAGAAGTGTAATCTTCTTCTCTGGCTCCAAACTCCTCAGTTCTGAAGGCCAGATGGGGGTGGGGCCCCACTCTTCCGAGGAGCCCTGTGGACTGTACTCAACGTAGAACGCGGGTAGCCAGACCATCATGCTCCAGCACTGGGATGGATTTGGGGCCCTTGGGGAATGTGTTCACATTTTTTTCAGTGTTTCAAAGGCAGGGCTAATTATTTTTCAAACAATAGCTGTTTCCTGTAACCCATAGCCCTAAATTTTGCTAATTTATTATATCCTGGCCAGTCACGCTTCAGACCACTGTAACTAAAGCTGCACTCTGGGGAGGTGGGGATGGGGCAAGGCTAATTTGAGGCATCCATGAGAGTTTCCACACCCATTCAGCACTAGGCTTACAATTATGTACATACACAAAAACATATATATATATACATACATATACAAACATGCAAACATATATACAACATACACACACAGAGACACACTCATATACACATATACACAAACATACAGACACACATACACACAAACACATATATACAAACACACATACATATATACATACAGGCCAGTGGTGGCACATGCCTTTAATCCCAGCACTTGTGAGGCAGAGGCAGATGGATTGCGGTGAGTTCAAGGCCAACCTGGTCTACAAAGTGAGTCCAGGACAGCCAGGGCTACACAGAGAAACCCTGTCTCAGAAAACCAAACCAAACAACCCACACACATACACTCATGTACAAAACCACATACACACACACATATACATTCATACCCCAACACACACACACACACACACACACACACACACACACACGGAGTGGATGCTGAGGAATGTACCCTGTGGGTTCATGAGTCCTCTCAAGCAGGGCATGTCTTTGACTGGAACTGGCTCTCTTTAGGCTTGAGTCAGGGAGGGCTGAGGGCTCACAGGAAGGAAGGGAGGCAAAGCCTCTCCCCAGCCCCCACAGGCAATGGCCTTTTACAGACTAGTGCTGACCCCAGGATTTCCAGTCTCTCTTGGTGAGGAGACTTAAGGAACCAGAGGAGAAAGAGCCCCTCTAGCCCCTGGCTGGACAGCTGGGCCTCTGACCAAGGCTTTATTAGCATTTGAAAACCCCTCTGAAGGGCCTGAGCTTCCTGGGGCGGGGCTCTGGGGCCTATGTTGAGACCTGTGGTGGCTTCCCACAGAATAGGGCCTAGAGTCCAGGGCATAAAGACCATGTTGGACTCAAGAATGAGCCTTTTGTGGCTTTGTCCCTAGCTTGAAAACTGTGGCCAGGGCTCTTCCATTGTTAAGAAAGACTATTTTTGGCCACTACAGACCTGTCTTTCGCTGGAGAGTCCTGTTAGTGTGTCATGCTCAGAAAACACTTCCTGCAAAGCTCGGCTCTTTGTTGATGCCTCTTAATGCAGTAATGCCTTTTGTATTCTCGGCACACACGTGTTCAGGGTGACGTGTGTTGGCCCTGGAGCAGCAGCATGGCCTGAGACATTTCTAGCCTCAGGATCTCTTCATTACTTCCTAAGGTAAACCCCTTCCCAAATTAAGACTGAACAGGGTGCTATTTGATCATTCATGTTTAAGCAGTTTGGGTTTGCAACCATTTATTTTTAAATCAGTGTCAATAATGGTTGATAAAAGCTCTAAACTTTTCCAACCTTTTCCTTGTGTCCAGTCTGAATCCTCGCCTGGTTTGTGGTAGTTCAGTCCTTCTGAACCACAGGACAAGCCTGTAGGGTCTGGCCATCTGTTTGTAAGTCAGGAGCAATGGCACCATCTACTGGGCTCTTCCTGTTACTACAGGCTCAGTGGCTGTCCTGTTTTCTGGCAAGTACACTTTGGTAGGGAGTGTCTGCGGTGTTCCAGCACATGGCAGTGGTACATTGGCATACACTGAGTACAGGCCAGGAACCAAGCTTAGACACTGATTAGGCACGTTGCCTAAGGTCACAACTAGTAAGGGGCAGAGGCCTCCAAACTCCAGAGTTCACCACTGTGCCATGGCCTGACCTCAGAGCAGTGAGAACTCCGTTCACTCCCTTCTTCAGTAGCCTGGCACCACTCTCAGCTGGAACACAGGAGTTATTTCTTCTGTGCCGTTTTGGAGCTGTCAGGTTTACTTAATGGTAGATTAACAACACTAATCTTCAGCTTATTTTCCTCAGTATGATGATACAAAGTTGTTGTTTCAGTAACTTTGCTGGGATGGGAGTGTTGGGTGGTAGAAGTCATACGTCATGCCCAATGTGTGAGTCCTGGGTCCCATGCCCAGCACCAAAGAAAAACTAGGCTTGTTGCGAGGCTGGAGAGGGAGGTGGCTTAGCTGTCACAAGCACCTGCTGCTCTTGCAGAGACCCAGGTGTGGTTCCCACCACCAAACAGCACTCACAACCTTCTGTAACACCAGTTCCAGGGGATCTGGCGCCCTCTTCTGTTCTCCTAGGGCACTGCATGCACATGGGGCCCATACATCCAGGCAGGCAAAAAACGTGAAATCAACAACGTTTTAAAGGTTTGTTTGGGGCTGGAGAGATGGCTCAGTGGTTAAGAGCAATGCCTGCTCTTCCAAAGGGCCCGGGTTCAATTCCCAGCACCCACATGGCAGCTCACAACTGTCTGTAACTCCAAGATCTGACACTCTCATACTAAGGCACATTAAAATTAAATAAAATATTTTTTTTTAAGTTTGTTTGGGGAAAAGGTATGTTAGTGTCTGGGGATAAATAGTGAATGATACAGGGGCACACATACGGCAGAGCTCTTGGTGTGGGTGAGCGTGGGAAATGCCCATCCTCACTAACTCGCAGCATGATTGGCAGTCTCAAGATGCTTCCCTCAACTGTGACTAGTAAACTGTTGTCCTGTCACACAGATGTGTGCTGTGCAGTGCAGGCAGTGGTGTGTGCCGGCGTCGTGGGCTGTCACACAGATGTGTGCTGTGCAGTGCAGGCAGTGTGCGCCAGCATCCGTGGGCTGTCACACAGATGTGTGCTGTGCTGTGCAGGCAGTGGTGTGCGCCAGCATCCGTGGGCTGTCACACAGATGTGTGCTGTGCAGTGCAGGCAGTGGTGTGCGCCGGCGTCGTGGGCTGTCACACAGATGTGTGTTGTGCAGTGCAGGCAGTGTGCACCGACGTCCGTGGGCTGTCACACAGATGTGTGCTGTGCAGTGCAGGCAGTGTGCGCCGACGTCCATGGGCTGTCACACAGATGTGTGCTGTGCAGTGCCGGCAGTGTGCGCCGACGTCCGTGGGCTGTCACACAGATGTGTGCTGTGCAGTGCAGGCAGTGTGCGCCGACGTCCGTGGGCTGTCACACAGATGTGTGCTGTGCAGTGCAGGCAGTGTGCGCCGACGTCCGTGGGCTGTCACACAGATGTGTGCTGTGCAGTGCCGGCAGTGTGCGCCGACGTCCGTGGGCTGTCACACAGATGTGTGCTGTGCAGTGCAGGCAGTGTGCGCCGACGTCCGTGGGCTGTCACACAGATGTGTGCTGTGCAGTGCAGGCAGTGTGCGCCGACGTCCGTGGGCTGCCTGCTGAGCCTGAGGCTGTAACGGCTTGGTGTCCTCTCCTTTGCCTCCTCACTCCAATATTGTCACCGTCTCCTCATCTTCTTCCTCTTCTTTTGCATGACTTGTTGTTGTTTTGTTTCTTGTTTGTTTGTTTTTTTGAGATAGGGTTTCTTGTGTATCTTGGCTGTCCTGAACTCTGCTTTGTAGGCTGGTCTTGAACTCACAGAGATCAGCCTGCCTCTGCCTCCCGAGTGCTGGGATTAAAGACGTGCACTACAATACCTGGCTTTTCTCTCTCTCTCTCTCTCTCTCCCTCTCTCCCTCTCTCTCTCCCTCTCTCCTTCCCTCCAATATTTTTTAAATGTATTTACTTTTGTGTGTATTAGTTTTTGCCTGCATGTCTGTCTATGTGAGAGTGTCAGATCTTGGTAGTTACAGACAGTTGTGAGCTGCCATATGGGTGCTGCGATTTAAACCCAGGTCCTCTGGAAGAGTAATCAGTGCCCTTAACCACTGAGCCATTTCTCCAGCTCTATTGAACCTCTTTTTATGTGCTAAGTGGCTGTTTGTATCTTCTTTGAAGAAACTCTTTTAGTTTTTCTAGACAGGGTTTCTCTGTGCTATCTTGGCTGTCTTGGACTCTTTTGTGGACCAGACTGGCCACGAACTCATGAAGATCCACCTGCCTCTGCCTCTCTAGTGCTGGGATTAAAGGTGTGTGCTACCACGCCCTGCTTATTTTGCCCAATTTTAATTGAATTATTTGTCTTATTGAGTTGTAAGCACTCTATATATCCTGGACACAATATGCTTAATATTTCATGAGCACTTACAAGTTTTTGGCTTGACAATATTTTTCCATTCTGTAGGTCATCTTTTTTACAATTGTAAATAACTTGAAAATTTCATCTTGAAATACTTGAGTTTTAAGCCTGTTCACAGGGCTATATAGCCACTCCACCATTCATCTTTTTTCATCTCCCCAGATTGAACTTTATACCGTTAAACTAGTCCTAGATTGCCATGTAAACATGACTACACAGGAGGCCTCTCTGATGAGTGGAATCTTGAACCATTTCTCCTTTTCTGCCTGATTTCACTTAATACAGTGTTTTCAAGGTTCATCCATGTGGTAGCACAGGTTAGAGTGCTAGATAGTATTTCATTTTATGTAAATTACACATTTTGTTAGTCCATTAGTTTATTGACAGGCATCCGGATGGCTTCCACTTTTTTGCTATTATGAATAATGCTGCAGTGAGCACTGGCACACAATCTGTTCAAGTCCCCGCTTTCAGTTCTTTTGAATATGCACCCCAAATTGGAACTTCTGGATCATATGGCAGTTCTGTTTTATAGTTTTTGAGGGCCTGCCATACTGTTTCCAGAGCAGCTGTTTGACATCACCACGAGCAGGGCACCAGGGCTCTGATTTCTCCATCAGTCACCAATACTGTCATTTCTGGTTTGTTTTTGTTATTGTGTGTGGTTACAATTCTATGGGTGTAAAGTGGGCATGGTGTGATTTGCATTTCTCTTTTTCTTCCTTGTTGGTGATGGTACAGCACAAAACGGCTTTAATTTTGATGAAGTTCAATCTGTCTATCTATTGTTGCTTGTGCCTTCGGTATTACATCCAGGAACTGGTGCCTAATCTGACACTTCTTTGTTTTCTTCTAAGTGTTTTGCAGTTTTAATTCTCACTGTTAGGTCTGTGATCCATTTTGAGTCAGTTTTTGTTTATGGTATAAGGAAGAGATCCAATTTGAGTCCTTTGAATTCGGGTAGCCCGTTGTTCCAGCACCATTTGCTGAAAAGAGTCCCCCCACCCCCCGGGGTTGTCTTGGCACCGTTGTCAAAATTAATGACCATAAGTGTGCAGTTTTATTTCTGTCCTCCCAACTGTGCTGTATTGATCAGATGCCTCCCCTGTGCCAGCACTGTACTCATGCGGCTGCTGTAGTTGTCCAGCTCAAAGCTGGGAGGACTGAGTGAGTGCACGGCAGTGTGCTGGGCTCACGGGCAGAGCACAAGCCTGAGTGTATTAAGGCCCTGAGTTTGATTCTCAACACTGAAAAGATAGACAAACTATAAAATTGGGGAGACTAAGTCCATGAACTTTGTTCATTTTTTTCTTTTCTTATTGATTAGGTCTTTATTTTCAGTTCCAGGGGTTGAGCTCAGAACCTTTTTGATACTTAGAAAATACTCTTTGGTGCTTGCTTTTTAATTTATCTAGTGTTTTGCCTGCATGTATATCTATGTGTATGAGAGCGTATATCTGTGTGTACGAGTGCACGTATATCTGTGTGTACGAGTGCACGTATATCTGTGTACGAGTGCACGTATATCTGTGTGTACGAGTGCACGTATATCTGTGTGTATGAGTGCACGAGTATCTGTGTGTACGAGTGCACGTATATCTGTGTGTATGAGAGCGTATATCTGTGTGTATGAGTGCACGAGTATCTGTGTGTACAAGTGCACAAATATCTGTGTGTACGAGTGCACGTGTATCTGTGTGTACGAGTGCACGTATATCTGTGTGTGTACCCCATGCATGCCTGGTGCCCTTGGGTATCAAAGGGCTTTGGGTCCTTTCAGTCCCTGGAACTGAAGTTACAGATGGTTGAGAGCTACCATGGGGGTGCTGGGAACCAAAGCCCAGCTCTCTGCAAGAGCAACAAATGCTCTATCTCTGAGCCACATGCCAGTCCTTGGTTTTTGTTTCTTTAGTGGTTTTTTTTTTTTTTCTATTAAAATAAGCATAATCAAGATGGGCAGTGGTGGTGCACACCTTCAGTCCTAGTACTTTTGGGAGGTAGAAGCAGGCGGATCCTCTGTAGACCAGGCTGGTCTACAGAGGAAGTTCAAGGACAGCCAGGACTACACACACACACCAGTCTCAAAAAACAAACAAATTAGCATAATTGGCTTTTAATTTTATTTAATTTTTGTTGTTGTTATTGTTGTTTTTGTTTTTGTTTTTTTGAAACAGGATCTCTCTGTATAGCCTTGGCTGTCCTGGACTCACTTTGTAGACCAGGCTGGCCTTGAACTCACAGAGATCCACCTGCCTCTGCCTCCCAAGTGCTGGGATTAAAGGCATGCACCACCATGCCTGGCAGTTAATTTTGTTTTTTTGAGACAGGGTTCCTCTGTGTAGCCCTGGCTGTCCTAGACTCGTTTTTTAGACCAGGTTGGCCTCAAACTCACAGAGATCCGCCTGCCTCTGCCTCCCGAGTGCTGGTCCTGTGTTTTAATGTACATAGTGGGCATGCATGACTACTCCCACTTGAATCCGTTCCTTTTGTTTGTTTCAGATTTTGTTTTTGGCTCTTCTTGATCTCTTGCATTTCCATAAGAGTTTTAGAGTGTGTGTGACTTTCACAGAAGCATCTGACATTCTTGGGGAGATTACATCGGCTGCAGATAATCTGGGTAACGCTGCTCTCCTCGTTAAGCTGTCCTCTGAGTGGATGGCTTGGCATGTGCATAGTTCTTCTGTGACTTCTTTCAACAATATTTTGAAAATTTCAGCACACGTGTTTCTAATTCTCTTGTTAAATGTATTTCAAGTAGTTTATTCTTTTGGGTTCTATTGTAAAGACATTATTTTTGTTTGTTTTCTGTTTGTTCATTTTTTGTATCTAGAACTAAAAATTGTTTTTACACATTGCTTCTGTACCTGCAACCCTTATAAATGTGATAGTTCTTTTTTTTAAGGTTCTTAAATTTTATTTTATGTATATAAATGCTCTATCTGCATGACCACCTGCATGCCAAAAGAGGTCATCAGATCCCAGTATAGATGATTTGTGAGCCACCCACATGGCGATGGAACTCAGGTCCCCTGGAAGAGCAGCCAGTGCCCTTAACCTCTGAGCCATCTCTCCAACCTGAATTTCTGATTTATTTTTATTTTTATTTTTTTGTCTCCACTTCCCTTGTGCTACGATTACAGATGTCTACACCACACCTGGTTGATGCTAAGGATGAAAGCCAGGGTCTTATGCATGCCAGGCAAACACTACCAACCGAGCTACATCCTCAGCCCTGTTGTATTGATTTCTAAATTAAATCAAGCTTGCACTTCTGGGATAAGTCCTACTTGGTCTTATATACAGCCCCCTTGTGCTGGAAATTTTTTTTCTAAATGTCTATGGTTTCTTTTTTTTCATTTTCTTAAATTCTTTTGTCTGATTTTGGTATTAGAACAGTATTGGCATCGTCTTTTTTCTTTTTTGGAAAGGCTTGTGAAAAAGCATCAATTTCCAAAGTGTCTGTGTCAGTGGCATCTAGATTGTAGGTGGGGGTCTGGTGAGAGTTTTAATTATTGGTTCAGTCTCTCGTGCTGGTCCTTACTTCCAGCAAACTATAGACATGGCAGTGGAAGGAGAGAGGGGGTCAGGAGTGTGCAAGCAGGAGCCCAGAGCCTGAGGCTTGCTCAGTAGCCCCGCCTTCTCCTTCTCAGTCCGCACCTGAATGACTACTGGGGAAGTGTGGCCAACTCCCCAAGCCTGTGTCTACCTGGGGAAATGGCTGGGTAATATTAGGTGACACAGGGAGAAATCAGATCAGAACAAGACAGTCAGGACAAGTGAGGACAAATGCTTCTGGGCTGGTGTGCATGTGGCCATGGCATGTGTGGTGTGTCCTGCCTTGACATAAACACGGACGTGTAACCAGTGAGTTTCCCCTCAAGCAGATGTGGAATGAACTCTAAGCTATGGAAATGAGTGGAGTGTGGAAACTTATGTACTTCCTTTTATGTTGAAAGAAAACAAATAGAGAGGAGCTGGGGGTTGAGGCCGCTTGCCGAGCTTGCACAGAGCTCTGGGCTCTGTGTCCAGCAACTCATGAAACTGGGTGTGGTCAGGGCTGGAGAAATGGCTCAGTGGTCTGACGCACCCAAGTTGGATTCCCAGCACCCACATGGCAGCTCACAGATGTATAAGACTCCAGTTCCAGGGAACTTGATATCGTCTTCTGGTCTCCTCAGGCCCCAAGCACGTAAGTGGAATACAGACGTACATGCAGTCAAAGCAGCCATGCACATTTTTAATCCCAGCACTCGGGAGGCAGAGGCAGGCGGGTCTCTGTGAGTTCAGGGCTAGACTGGTATACAAAGCAAGTCCAAGACAGCTAGGGCTGTACAGAGAAACCCTGTCTGGAAAACACAAAAACAAACAAACGAAAAGAACCAACAACTGGGTGTGATGGCATACATCTGCGATCTCAGCACTTAGGGGGGAAAGTAGGAGGTTAGAAGTTAGAGGCCATCCTCAGCTCCACAGGGAATTTGAGGCCTGTGGGTGCCCAAGAACTGGTAAATGCAGCACATGCTGAGGGTGGGGGGAGGCACTTAGCACTGCATGGGGGTGTTCTATTTGGTTTTTTACTTTTATTTTTTCAATGTTGACAAGTAGCCCAGGCTAGCCTCAACGTATTGTCCTCTTGCCTTAACCTCTTGAGTGCTAGGATTACATGCATGTGCCTTTACTCCTGGCACTTTTTATTTTTTATTTATTTATTTATTTTAAGTAGTAGGCCTCTGTGAAGCACAGTCCTGAGGCTGGAGTTACTGTGTTCTCACAGAGGCAGCTGCCCCCGCTCCCCAAGCCTGAGCAGTCTGCTGAGGTGAAGGGACTACCCTGATCTCCATTTACCTGAAGTCTCCAGTGTTCCTCAGAAACCTTCCATCTGCCTGTGGGAAGCTGGCAGCAGGCCTCCAGGGCTCTATGAGGCTGACTGTTCCCTTCTGCGCTGATTCACCAGCACAGAAATCCCCGTTGTTTTTTCCAAGAAGGATTCCCACTGCTCCTCTGCTCTCAGATGGTCCAGTGACCACACTGGAAAGCAGCTCATTCTTGGCCTGACTGGCCATGCCCTTCCCCGACATGGAGGTACTGGAGAAGCCTATCAGATGCTAGAAGCCTTTGGCCTTCCCAAGCCAAGTGAGCTCGCACATCAGTAGCCTGTCCTCTTCTTCCAGCGAAGGCAAACACAGCAGGCCATTTGGGACCATTTGGTGTTTTGGGAGTAGCTGCAATTCTTGCGTGCGTCAGGCTGTTCTAGGAGGCTGGGAGTGGGGAGCCTCCCAACCCTGGGCTCTGAGGTCTCGGGGCAGATTCCAGGCCTGGATCCAAATGCTGAGGATCCTCATGTCTCTCCACAGAGAACACCTTCTGTAGTGGGGACCACGTGTCTTGGCACAGCCCTTTGGATAACAGTGAGTCGAGAATTCAGCACATGCTGCTGACAGAGGACCCCCAGATGCAGCCTGTCCGGACACCCTTTGGGATAGTTACTTTCCTCCAGGTGAGGTGTTGGGAAGTCCAGAGCAGAGGGGCCCACAGAAGGGAGAGGGAAGCAGGAGGCTGCCCCTGGTCTTCTCTGCTGTCTTGAGTCAGATGGTTTGATATCACACTGCGGTGACAGAGGCAGGAGGGACTTCCCAGCTGAGGGCCAGCCCCAGGCTTCCCTCACATCGGGCACTCCCCCCCACCCCCCATGGGTATGAATCCCCCCTACCCCCCCTCAGCTGCTGCCCTTGCTTGCTTTCAGTTATGAGGTCTGGGTGAAGGCTCAGCTGGTGGTCTAGAGATTTACACAAACATGTGGCTATTACAGGAGCAGCTACCTGACCACACATGTCCTTAAATGCCTGGCCTGATAAGGCTCAAGCTGCCCTTTGTTTCTTCTGTAGCCGAAAACTAGATTGTGTCCCACAAGACACCTGGTCAGGCCCCCATGCCTGTCTATGCACTCAGGAATCTCTCAGCTGGGCAACACTTCCTAAGGGGGCCATCACATTTTGGGAACACCAGCCTAGAAAGAGACCCTGCTCTAAGCCCCCTACTTGAGATGCCCCTGAGAGAACCTGGGTAGCTGGACATCTAGGAGGGATGGCCATTAAACCACAGTGGCATCTCGTCCTGGGCTGCAGATTGTTGGTGTCTGCACTGAGGAGCTACACTCAGCCCAGCAGTGGAATGGACAGGGCATCCTGGAACTGCTGAGGACGGTGCCTGTGTGAGTACATCCCCAAGAGTGGAGGCCTGGATCGTTGGGTCATGGGGGTGGGTATCCTCCCTCCACCCCACCTGTAAGGTCCTTGCTTTGCTGTTCGGGGCACTCGTTTTTCTATGGTCCCTGACCACTAACACTGGCCTTTATGTTCTGGGCCTAGAACAGCAAACAAGAAAGGCTGTTGACTGACAATCAGTCTAGACCCTCAGTTACCACCATCTCTCCTTGTCCACAGTGCTGGCGGTCCCTGGCTGATAACTGACATGCGGAGGGGAGAAACCATCTTTGAGATCGATCCACACCTGCAAGTATGTCCTGAGTGAGGAGAACCTTGCTAGCACACTCTTCCAAATAACATTGGCTTTCATCCTGAAAAAATGGAGGGCCTTTGTGTGTGAGCCAGTAGAGATAGAACATGGTTTAGAACCTGTCCCCTGAATTCTGCACCCCTTATAAAAAAAAAAATAGAGATCTCAGCCCAGAACCGCAAGCCTGACACTCATATATGTGCATTTTAAAAATGGATTTTATTGTATGTAAATTATATATCAACTTAAAATTAGATCACAAGGGCTGGAGAGATAGCTCAGTGGATAAGAGCACTGTCTACTCTTCCAGGGTCCTGAGTTCAATCCCCAGCATCCACATGAAAGCTCACAACCATCTGTAATGTGATCTAATGCGCACTGTATACATAATAAATAAATCTTAATAAATAAATAAAATTAGATCACGAACAACAAAGAAAGGTATTCGCAGGGAGTATTGTTCTGCCCTGCCTTCCTGTCCCTTCTCCCCTCCTTAACACATATCTTCAGGGAGCCGCCCTCCCTGTATCAGACAGCAGCACAGGCTATGCTGACCCCACAGCCCAGCCTATGCCAATTGGCCGGATGATCCTGTCATTTTTCCTGATTCACTTCCCAGCCCTGTCCAGGTAGGTTGGCGCTCCCTGCTGTGTGAAGGAGTCTTTAGACCCAACAAGTCTGTGGCTGCCTGGACAGTGTCAGTGTCATCTTAGGGCTTTAAAAGAGATGTTCACTTGGCACACAGCTGTATTTTGGGGGCTGGCCCAGAGCACTGCTGCATTTCCTGCATGCTGTGCAGCGGCAGAAGCAGCAGACCGTATGCCTGCCTTGTGTGGCTCCTCCTGCTCACCTCGCCACCAGAGGCAGGTTGCGGCATCTCTGAACTTAGCATGTTCCTGTAAGGCCGTGGCAGCGACAGGCTTGCAGACCTGTAAGTTCTTGAGCACACATCCTCTTATTTTACAGATGAGGCTCCTCCACTTCCCGACTACCTTTAACCCTGAAATGCCCATGCTGCCGCCAGAATCTTTTGTTATCTCTTCCTGCTTTCTGTGTAGCTTCTGCTAACGCAAGGGCCAGAAGCCGTGAAGGCACCATTAAGCCCTTGTTCAGCAGCGACACTGGGGCACAGCATGGGGCACCGTGGCTTCTTGTTTGGTCCCTGTCATGAGTGCCAAGTACTCAGAAAGGACTTGGCCCTTTGAGTTAGTAGGGCAAGCAGACCCTTCCCCCTTATGCATATGAGAGCCCGTGGTTCCATGAGACCCCCGCCAGCAGGACCGTAGCACCCTATGCTCTTTCTCATCAGAGTGGGAAAAATTCGGCTTGCTTTCTCAATGGCTCCAGGTGCCAAGTGAGAACACTGTTTGTGTCTTTGGGGCCTGTTTGCCATTAGTTCCTTTGAGAGCTGGTTCATGTTCCTTTGATCTTAGCTTACTGCTAACCAGCTGTGTGCCTAATCGAGCTTTTTCCCTCAGATACTGGGGGCTGAATCTAGGGTCTCACACATATGAGCCAAGTGCTCTACCACTGCTCTTGATCCCCAGCCCAGCTCACTTTTTACTTTTTGAGACAGGTTCTTACTAAGTTGCCCAGGCTGGCCTTGAATTTCCTCTGTACCCCAGCAGGCCTTAAATTTATTATCCTCCTCCTTCAGCCTCTTGAGTAGCTGAGATTACCACAGCACCACTCCTATGGGGTCTTAACTCCTCCTTTTTACATTAAAGATGAGTGGTCAGGCTAGTCCTGGGACCATGAACTGATGTCCTCAGCGTTGCCTCACAGAAGGTCTCAGGGCAGCCACTGGCAAGAGATTCCAGGCTCTCTCCCCCTCCCCCAAGCACTTCTGCCCTTCCCTCCCTGCTCATGCCTAGAGAGCCTAGAGCTGTGCCTGCCTGCTGTCAGCCTTGCCCAGGCTGCTGACAGCATCACAAGAAAGAAGGAAGGGTGACCACCTGTGACCAGGGCCTTGTCTGGGAGCCCTGCAGAGGGGCAGCTGGCACAGCTTTGGAGGTGTTTAGTCACAGCAGCTATACTTGGCCCGCATGGCTGTTCATGGACAGGGTTGCTAGAATCTTCCAGACGACCTTTGATCCAAAGCCCAGCACCAGAAAATCCAGGGATGTTTTGAGTACAACTCTTCCTTGAGGCCATTTGGAGACAGTTTAGACTGAGCATGCCAATGTCTACACAAAGGCAGGGCCCCTGGGAGAAGTGTGCAGTGGCCACTGCCCCCCAGACCCCCATTTCAGCCTAGGGGATGGAAAGGAACCCCATCCAGAGCCCTTTGCCAAAGTTAGCTGGCACCTATGGTCAGGGAGCGCTTCTGTTCTGGAGTGATGGCCCCCTCTAGCTGTTATGATGAGGAACTGCAGGTATGGGTTCCTAAGTCAGGGTAGGCTTACCCCCTAACTCCTGTAGGGGTAGGTAGAGGGTTGGGGTGGGGTATGGTCATTGTTGGAAGAGCAGGAAGAAGGGAAGGTTTCCGCCTTTCCTGAGAGAAATGGATCTTGTCTTTGTTCCATCAGCTCTGAGGGCCAGAGGGTTAGGACTGTCCATCAGGACTGAAAGAAGCACAAAGGCCTTTGTGCTGTAGGCTGATGGGAAGGAAGTGTCCATGGCATGTTCACTCCTCCTGCCTTCCCCTAATCCTACTCCCAGTGGCTGGCAGAAGCCACAGTGCGTGTAGCCAGAGAACAAGGTCACAGAGACCCTGATCTTACAGCGCCGTCCATGCTCCGTGCCTAAGGGGTTAATACTGAAGGATAGTGGCTGGGCTGGGGTGGTGACGTTGGGCACCAGTTCTCTGAAGGAACTCTGACTCTTTGGTTCTTTTCAAGCAGGAGAGAGTCGACAAAGGCATCGAGACAGATGGTTCTAACCTGAGTGGTGTCAGTGCCAAGTGTGCCTGGGATGACCTAAGCCGGCCTCCGGAGGACGATGAGGATAGCCGGAGCATCTGCCTGGGCACACAGCCCCGGAGGCTCTCTGGCAAAGGTTGGGACTCCCCTGCCTTCCCTGCTCGCCTTCCAGGCTCCCTAGGACAAGTCTCTAACCAAACAGCAGCCCGCTCTGGTTTATTTTCTAACAAATGAATTTTTCCAACGTGAGTGAACTATATAAGCAATATTGGCCTGTTTGTAGCTGTTTCCTGTGTGTGTTTCAGACACACCAGTGGCAACCATGTGTACACTCTGCTCCTTGGAATCTGAGCTCATTCCTGTGTGTGGGAACTCTGCAATAGTTAATAGAAAAAGTACACAGTCCACCCAAAGACAGGACAGCAAATGCCCATGACCCACAGAACTGGCATGGGTACCAGCTCTGGCCTGAAGGTCATGCCAAGCCTGAGGAGCTCTCCTTGGACCTTCCTGGGATTTTAATGAGAATGACGTGAGTGTGAAGCCCCCACACTGGCCTACCTTGCAGTTCAAGAGCCTGTGGCAGGCACCCTGCTCCCACTGCCTCTGGGTAAGGTCCTGGAGAAGGAGGGTGTGGCCACCCTGTTGGACACTCCCCATGCTGGTCTTGGCTACAGAAGTACTTGTGGGGTTTTTTTGTTTGTTTGTTTTGTTTTGGCTAAGGCTGTCCCTGGCTAAGGCCAAAGGAAAACCAGCCATTTGCATACGTGTATGTTTGAAGTGTCCTGCCTCCCTCCTGTCTCAGTTCTTCTGCCTTTTCATTTATCGAAGATTAAGATGCCTTCGGGCCTGAATAAAATACCTGGCTTGTTTTGCTTTTGAGACTGGGTCTCATAGAGCCTAGGCTAACTTCCAACTTACTGTGCAGCCAGGGATGACCTTGAATTCCTGATCCTTCTGCCCCCAACCTCCATGGTGTTAGGTTTCCAGAAGCACCGTGACACAGCTTTCTTGTTTCTTTATTTTTTGGTGCTGGGGTAGAAGTTCAGCACAGATTGTCCACATTCCGTGCCGTATGTGTGAAAAGGTTTCTGAAAAGCCAGGAGTGCGCACACCTTCAATCCCAGCACCCGGGAGGCAGAGACAGGCAGATCTCTGTGAGTTCAAGGCCAGCCTGGTCTACAAAGTGAGTCCAGGACAGCCAAGGTCACACAGAGAAACCCTGTCTCAAAAAACCCAAAAAGACAACTTAAATTCCTAGTGCAAGGATCTGAGCCCTTTTCTTTCCTGCAGGGGTCAGAGGGGCTCACATCTGGTTGCTATTGGCAAAAGAGTAGCTTAGAGAGTTTGCCAGTGTGTCCACAGCTGTGGACATCATTGCTATCTTATTTATTGTTTATTTTTCAGACATGCTCTCCCTCCCCCCTCTCTGCAGCATATGCTGGCCTCTAATTTCCTGCCTCAAACTCCCAGCACTGGGAAACATGCACCACCATGCCCAGCACTGTTTTGGTTTTAATTGTAAAGATAATTCATTGTACAATAACAGGTCACACAGCAAAGTTGGTGGTCATGCCAGCCCCACTAACACTGCCAGCCTACCACCTCTTTCCTCCTTTCTTCCTTTATTTGTGTGTGGCCCACCCAAGCTGCTCTCAAACTTGTCAAACTCCTGTTACAGCCCCCTAGTGCTAGGATTCCTGGTGTGCACCACCTTGCCCAGCCTTTCAACAGCATACTGCTGTACTAGGCTCTAGAAGAAGCTGGGGGAAATGCTGCTGGGAGCCCAAAGGGCCATCAGGAACTTTGTAATCTCATTGCAGACACAGAGCAGATCCGGGAGACCCTGAGGAGAGGACTTGAGATCAACAGCAAACCTGTCCTTCCACCAATTAACCCTCAGCGACAAAATGGCCTCACCCATGACCGGCCCCCGTAAGTGTCTGTGTTCCAAGGGACAAGAGGATTGTCCCTGAGGACTGCATGAGAAAGAACAGTGCACATGATTCTTGTTGGATGGACCCACGGTCTCTGGGTTTAAGGGCAGCCCTGGTCCAGGGTATATAAACCTGTGGATTGTAGGAAAAGACCACAAAGGGGACTTTGCAGACCATGAATATAAGCAGCAGTAAATATTTACATGGGCTGTGTGAACAGGGTAGAGTCCAGGTCGGGGCAAGATCTGACTGGGGGCCTCTCAGTCTTGTGGGAGCCCATTGTGCTAAGCCAGTCCCCTCCTTATCTCACTCTGGGTCAGAGTTGCCCTTCCTTCCTTCCTGGAGCCTGGGCTCTGGCTGATAGCAGCAACCCCAGGGACCTCCTTGTCTGGCCAGCCCTGTACTGCATGCCTGCTGCAGAGGCCCTTCTTCCTGCCTGCCTTTCCTGGGGCCCAGAGAAGGGAAGCAAAGTCCTCTGCAGGCTCTGCTGCCTGTCTAAGGGTCCTGTAGTCCTCGGGAGAAACCAGCCTAGCCCAGAGGTCAGGTCTCCTTCCTGCCCACCTCTTCCTTTGTTAGGAGGCAAGTGGTGAGCAAGGCTGGAGCTGGGAGCCCCTTCTTTTCACCAGGCAGGGGATGCCTAGGTGCTGGCAGCTCAAAGCAAGAACCTTGCCTGCCCGGGAGGAAGTTGGTGGGTCTTGGGTGAAAAAGGAGCTGGGCCAATCCAGTAAGACTAGGGTGATTCGTCTGCCTTCTAAAAGTTCTTACTGTGGCGAATAAGCCCTGGGGGCCATCTTTGATGCACAGGGCCTTCCATTTGGGGAACACGAATGTAACAGTGACCTGTTCATAGTGTACGCAGTCTGACTGTACACACAGTCTGTTGGGAATGACCACAGCTTTGGAGTCAGGCTCCAGCTGCCGATTCAGGATCCTGGGAAAGAGCAGTGGTGTGGCACATGACAGGAGCGATGGCATCTTCTGTGGTAGTCAGCCTGTGGTGGAGGCAGAGGGCCAGGAACCTGCCCTAGAAGTGCAACTAGCACGGGAAGCTGCTGAAGGCATTGAGGAGGGGAGGCCTGGCTGCACTGAGGACGCTTCCTGGGAGCCAGTGATGGTGTTGAGAGGGTTACTCTGGGCTCACTTCTATCCAGTATGCCTGACCTGGTGTACCTGCCTTCCAGAAGCTAGAAGAACTGAGCTCGCTAACAGCACAGAGAGGCTTTCAGTGCCACTTTAGCTGCAAGCCAAACTTTGTTTGTTTGTTTGTTTTTGTTTTTTGAGACAGGGTTTCTCTATGATAGCCTCGGCTGTCCTGAACTCCCTTTGTAGACCAGGCTGGCCTCAAACTCAAAGAGATCGGCCTGCCTCTGCCTCCCAAGTGCTGGGATTAAAGGTATGCGCCACCACGGCCTGGCAAGCCAAGCTTTCTTAAGCCACCTGGGTTTTGCTCAGGCCATTGCAGATAGCTGAGCTGCGTCATGGAGCATCTCGAAGCTTTCCACCTGCAGTCTGGACCCTGACCCAGGCCTGTACTCCTCCCTAAGCCCTGAGTATGGCTTCTTGCCCTGGGCTTCCTTGGCACTGCTGGCAGTCCAGAGCTACTAGTGGGCTTGTAGCCTTGAGTGGTTTGCCACAAATTCAGAGACAGTCACCTTCCAGATATCCCTCCCACCTCTCAACGAAGGCCAAGACTTCTGACAGAGCTCTTGAGGAGACGGCCCTTGTTCCCTCTCTGTCCTGAGACATGCCTGATATCTCATTTCCTGACTTGTTTATATGTCTGACTGATGTGCCCCTAGACACCGCGAGGGGCACAGACTGGGCTCTCTGTTCCTGTAGACACAACTCAGCAGTACGGCAGCAGGCAGGACACTTGGCAGAGGCTTGGTCTCTTTGCCCCAACTCTTTGCCCTCCTTGGCTGGTACACAGAGGCGGGTAAGAAGGATCAGAGGTGCTAGCCCTCTGGACTCATCTGCCCGCCCTGCAGCTCCATGCCCAATCAGGTCCCCGAGGCGCTGAAGTCTGACATGTGGAAGGGTCAGAACTTCTCTGAGGCTCTTGGTCCCGGTTACCAGCTTGTTAGCAAGCAGTAGTTCACCCTCCTCGCTTCCTGGCTAAGCCCACCCCCAGCATGCCTAGTCTCCCAGAGCCCAGCTGTCTGTCGTCTCAGGCTCAACAACGCCAGCTCAGCCGAGATTAGCAAGCACATTGTAATATCTGTGCTGCCCACTCTGGGACCTGACCTCGTTTCAGACGCACCATAAAGATCGTGACAGAGAAAGCCAGTCCCAAATGTGCTGGCACCAGTGTTTGCCCTTCTCCCTCTGGGAAGTTGCCATCACAGCATGGGCTCTATTTTGTCTGCCTGTCCAGTTCTGCCTTGGTCAGGACTTCAGGCTGGCCATTCTGATGCATGGGTCTTTGTGGGTCTGGATATGATCTAGGAGGTTACAGAGATGGATTGGTTTAGAACAGCTGACCAGGCTGGGCATCAGCAACTGGGTCCTGGCCTACTTGGGGAATTGGACACTTGCTAATTTCATACATCCGTAGCAGCTGGCAGTTCATTCCAGTATTAATGTGCCTTATCCTCGTAGCCGCTGTGTGAAGTAGACAATCTTATGTTTTCCTTTTACAGAAGTTGAAACCTAGGGAGCCGATGAGTAGCTTAGAGCAAGCTTATCAAGTGTGGTCTTTCTTGCCCTGTGCTCAGGGACCTGTGAGGACCATGCAGGCCACATCTCTTGAGATAATACTGATCTTACTGGGGAACTCAGGCAACGAACTGGTTGTGGCAGGAATAGGGACAAGCTCTCACATGACACCAAGGACAGGCTAGGTCCACACTAGCAGATTACCAGGCTTAGTTAGCCGTAAGGACCTCTCATTAACCTCGGTGCTCTAGAAAGAAAGAGCTTTGTCATGACTGGCTCGTTTATGGCAGAATTACTTTTTGACACAGGCCTTGTTTTCTTCCTCAGAAACAAGCCTAAGCCTCTCTCTTCTTTCTGGCTCATCTCCCACCTCAGGGCCAGGGGATTTCTTTCTTTCTGGAGCCCTATTTCCTGCTTCCCAGAAAGGCAGCCCCTCCGGGTAACCTGTTCTCCCACCAGCCTTTGCCAGCCCTCCCCCCACTGCCTTCCTGGAAGGAGAGTCCTGGGCCCTCTTTGGGGCGTCTTCAGCATTTCACAACAACCCTTGCATTCCAGCCATGAAATTTGTATCTGCCTTTTCCCAAGATGATCGGTTGAGAAAAGCCTCCTTCGGCGTGCTGGCGCCTCCCTTCCCACTGCCTGCTTGGGTGAGTTTGGGAAGCTGCCCTTTGTGGCACATGAGGACAGCCGGGCCTAGAGCTCTGCCTGCCAACTTTTGTGGTGCTCCAGGGTCACTGGACACCTTCTCTGCCTGAGGTTCCCTGGTTAGTCAGAGGCCAGCTTAGCTCCCCAGCCTGTCCATGGTGATGGTGACACAGGCATGTGTGGTCAGGTGTGTGCACGCATGGGAAGGTCCGTGTCTATAAGCTGCGCTTCCAGTGCCCTCTCCTCACATAGCCAGTGACTCACTGAGGAGGAGAGTTCCATAAGCAACTCTGAGTCTTGCCTCTTCCCAAAGAGGAGCAGGCATCATGTGTGTACACAAGTGTGTTAGAGAGAGAAGGCTCTTGGAGAGTCAAAGGGCCTCTCAAAAGCAAGCTTAGCATCACTTCTCAGCCAGGCCCCTTATTCATATAGAATAGCACCAGAAGTTTAAGAAGATGCTTCCCCCTTAATTTTCTGAAGAATGATGGTTTCATAGCATGAATTATGCTGTTATAATATTCCATCTCTAAAATTTCCAAAACACACGCGCGCACACACACACGCCCACACACACACACTCCTCTCACTCTCTCGCTATCTCTCTTCCCTTCCTTTCTTCTTCCCTTTCTTTTTATCTATTTCTACTTATTTATTCATATTTATTCCTGTTTAAGATGGGGGTCTCACTCTTTAGCCCAGGCTGGCCTGGAATTCACAGGTAGCCAGTAGCCCAGGGTAGCTTCAACTCAGGGCTGTGCCTCTTCCTCAGCCTCCCGAGTAGCTGGGTTGCAGGTAAGAGCCACACTCACCTGTTGTTCTCTTCGCCTCTGTGCAGGTCTCTGCTCCCATTTGTGTGGCCCTTAGGTGGGGTGACTTTGCTGCCTCTCACTCCCATCTTGAGTGGGTTTGTGACCTGGCCAGGGGGTTATTCTTTAGAGAAAACGTTTTTGTTTTGCTCAGCCTAGGGGCCCATTAAGCACAGTTAAAAGAAACTATCTGATTTCATCTGTCCTGCCAGTGGACGTGGGTGAAGGAAGGTGCTGTTTCCACCTAGGAAGGAAGCCGGTTGCTGTGTTGCCACTTTGCACATGGGACAGATTTGGATGACCCCACTGTCAGGGTTGTGTGTTAGGGCAGTAGACAGCCTGGAGCCACTCTGTCACGGTGGCTTCACTCACAGTTCCAGTACTGGCAAAGTCCAGTCGTTTACACTGGAAAGCAAGCCCAGAAAAAAATAACCCTGCTCTCAGGCCTCCACCAGGCCCTCCTGAGCTGACAGTGGGAAGGCCAGGGCCTGCCCTCTCACTGCCTCCTGGAGCAGGGTCTGTCTTTGGCTCCCTTGCCATGAACCAGATTGTCATGCTGAACATCCGTACTGCCTTCCTTAGAAAACACTTGACAGGGCAAGGAAAACAGGTCCAGCAGAGCTGACGTAGGCCAGCTTATGTTTTGACGCTGGTCTTGGCTCCATCTCTCCAAAGAGACAAAGCCGTGGCCATCATTCAGGCTTGCTTGATGGTGCTTTGAGTCTAGGTGCTGCACGCCTCCCTCAAGTTGCACAATCAGGAATATTTTTATCATCCATCCTTGCTCCTCAGTGTCATCCAACACTTCAACAGTGAGTCACTTCTGCAGGGAAGGAAAAGGAAGGTTCAAAGGTGAGAGCTGAGGGAAGGAAATGACTCAATGTCTCAGAGAGAGGAAAGCCAGGGGCTTGGGCTAGAGTGGGCTCACCTAAGATCACAAGCCAGTGGGGCCAGACTGGGATGGAGTCCCTGGCACTCATAGCCAGTGACGGATGGTTAAAGAAACCTCTGAGCCGGGCAGTGGTGGCGCACGCCTTTAATCCCAGCACTCGGGAGGCAGAGGCAGGTGGATCGCTGTGAGTTCGAGGCAAGCCTGGTCTACAAAAGTGAGTCCAGGACAGCCAAGGCTAACACAGAGAAACCTTGTCTCGGGTCTCGGAAAAAAAAAAAAAAAAAAAAAGCCTCCGAAGCTTAGTGCTGTTGTCCCGCCTGCCTTTGCCCTTTTATCCTCGAGTTCCATTTGTGGGTTGTGCCTGCCTAAAATATTACCTTTCATCTTTGCTTGGTGGCACTTAACAACAGTACTGTGTGGTCTTGTGGTGTTGATCTCAGCCTATCAGAGTCTGTCAGCTTGACAGTGATACACAGCCCCGCGCTTCCCTCCACCTCACACCTTTCCCAATCCTGCCCTGAAGGGAGGGCCTACAAGTGGCTCTTTCCCTGGAAGGTCCAGAGCTTCTGTCAGCAATCAGAAAGCAATAGGGATCGTCTCCCAGGCAAAACGCCAGAACCAGAGGTGGGGCTTGGCTCCGCCAGCCAATTGTACTTCAGTTTTGATTTGTCACCAAACCCCATGTCCTGCTTCCAGGTGTCCCCAAGGAGAAGGCCTTAAGTCATGTGGCTAGTGCAGACGTCATGACTGTCACAGGATGAGGGGTTGTGGCCAACAGGAATCTTGGCTGCTTGGTTCTTCTTCCCAGCTCTGTTGCCATGGGTAGAAAATAGCTGGAGCTGTTTAGGTGAATTTGGAGAATCCCGAGTGGAGAGAAATATAGATTAGGTTCTGCCAGGAAGGTAGGACGACTAGAGCATGCACCATAAACCAGCCCAGACTGGAAGTCAGGAGTCTTATCTTGACACTAGAATGAAAAGGTGTGCCAGGGTATGTGAAAAGCCACCTTATACAGTGAGAAGTGTAATATAGAATGTTATATGGACAGGTGATAAAGACTGAATGAATGGAAGAATTAGGTCCATTTCTGAGTTGCCAGGGCATAATCACTATCCTGTATAGTAGCCCTTGGCTCTCACCACATGCACAACCCTGGGATTGAGAGTGAGTTCTTGGGCTGAGTGGCAGTTATTATGTGTCAGGCTTGTGGGCTGCTGTTCCCCCTCCCCCCTGAGCACGCTGCAGCTCTGCTGCCTTGGTGTCATAAATATAGAGAGAAGCCAGGACATGGAAGTATACACCTAGAATCCTAGCACTTGGGGAGCAGAGGCAGGAGGATTGCTGCAAGTTTAAGAAAGCCTGGTTTACATAGGGAGCTCAGGGCAGCCAGGGCTATATAGACACTGTGTCAATATCAGTTAATCAGTCTGTGTAGAATCAAGGCACTAGGAGTAAGCAGCGGTCGGGGTGTGGCCCTCCGTGCTGCCCACTCACTGTGCCCACCTGCAAATGGAGATGGCTGGACTTGGTGACACACACCTGGAATCCCAGCAGATGAGATATTGAGCCAGGAGAGTCTAAACTTCTAGACTGGGCTATCTGTATATACAGCGAGACCCTGCTTCATTAAAAAAAAAAAAAAAGCCGGATAGTGGCATATGCCTTTAATCTCAGCACTCAGGAGGCAGGGGCATGTGGATCTGTGTGAGTTCAATGCTAGCCTAGTATACATAGTGAGTTCCAGGACACAGGGCTACATAGAGAGACCCTGTCTCAAAAAAACAATAAAGAGCCAAGAAGTGGTGGCACACACCTGTGATCCTACGCAGGCAGAGCTCTGAGATCCAGGACAGCCAGAGCTACACAGAGAAATACTGTTCTGAAAAACAAAAATAAACCCACTAGATGATGCTGATGCTGATGATGCTGATGCTGATGATGCTGATGATGATGATGATGATGATGATGATGATAAGGTTCAGCAGGTAAAGGCATTTGCCACTGAGCTTGATGACCTGAGTTGGATCCCTGAGATCCACATGGTGGAGGGAGAGAACTGACTCCTACAACTTGTCCTCTGACTTCCAAACATGTAGGCATATACATACATAGTACACACACACACACACACACACACACACACACACACACACACACACACAATTATAAGAGGGCTATAGAAATGGCTCAACAGTTAATAGCATGTGTTACTCTTCAGAGACTCTAGGTTTGTTTTCCAGCCCCACGTGGTGGCTCACAACCCTCTGGAACTTTAATTCTAGGGGATCTGAAGCTCCCTTCTGGTCTCTGCTGGTACCAAGCATGCTCATGGTTCACAGACATACCTGCACACATGAATGAATGAATGAATGAATGAATGTGGCAGGTGTAATTTAATGAATTAAAATTTTTCAAAAGAAAAATAAATTAAAAATTAAAACAGAAAAGGTGAAAAAAGATAAAAACTGACCATCTGAAAGAAGCTGGCATTTTCCTTTGGTTGGAACCCCATGAAGGTACAGGTGAGTGGGGACCATTTTTGCTGGGGTAAACATGCTAAGCAAACAAGTGAAATCTGCTCTCATATCCCTCACTGTGAGTGAGGAAGGCAGGCGAGGCGTGAGGAGGGCTCTGTCTTAGTTCATTTTCTGTTGTTCTGATTGTGACCACAACCAATGCCAGCAGCAGTGGTGCATATCTTTAATCCCAGCACTCGAGAGGCAGAGGCTGTGAGTTCAAAGCCAACCTGGTCTACAAAGGGGGGAGGGGGGAGACCACAACCAAAAGGACCTGGGGGGGGGGGGGAGGGATGGTTTATTTTATCTTAACTTCCATGTCATAGCCCATCCCTGAGGGAAGTGTCGGCAGGAGCTCAAGGCTGGAGCCTGGTGGGAGGAACTGAAGCAGGCCGTGGCGGATGCTGCTCATTGGCTTGCTCTCCACCATGGCTTGCTCAGTCTGCTTTCTTACACAGCCCAGAACCTTCTGTGTGGGAGAGACAGTGGACTGGCCCCTCTCATACCACGTCAATCATTAATCAAGAAAATGTCCCCCAGACGTGCCTACAGGCCAGTCTGACTGTCTATGCTGAGATTCCAGCCTCTTCTCAGGTAACTCCAGCTTGTGTCAAATTGACAGAAACAGAACAAAACAAACCTAACCTAACTAGCTCAGACTCCACCATGAGGAGGCAACAGGAGTCAGGACCAAGATCACACATGGTTGAAGATGGCAGATGAGCAGCAAGGACAGAAGGCAAGCAACATGAAGGAGGAGGCAGGTGGATGCCACAGTCCAAGCCAGCCTGGTCTGCGGAGATAGTTCCAGGACAGCCAGGGCTACCCCGAGAACCGCCCCCCCCCCCCCCCCCTGCATCTTGAAAAGCCAAACAAAGAAAAAGGAAGGAAGGAGGTTAGAGCCGGGGGCCCAAAGTTAAGAGCTGTTATGAAGAGTAAAGCAACTGAGCTTGGGGTGCACCACCTGACTAGCATGTGTGTGCCCTGCTCTTCTCGAGTGTCAAAAGTAGTCACACACAGCTATGTCCAAAGAAAAAACAGAACCGAGTGAGAGGGAGCCTTCTCTGTCTTCTTGCCTCTTTTCTACCCTGCAGGAAGCTGCTCTCCCTCAGCCCTGCCCTCCTGCTTCTGATTGGCTGAAGGAATGGCCCCCTTCCTCAGGTGTACTTCATGGTCTGGCAGTGAGATTGATGTAATCAATCATGGGATTATTTACTGTGGTCACACAAAGATGCCAGGGGATTACTTTTCAAAGAAGAGAGTGGATAAAAGAAAGCTCAGAGTTCAGCTTCCATAGTGGGGAGCCCATACATAAAACCTAAATAAGAAATGCTGGCTCTGTGGTTAAGAGCACTGGCTACTCTTCCAGAGGACCCAGGTTCAATTCCTAGCGCCCCTCCCCTGTTCCCCCCACACACACACATGGTGGCTCACAATTGACTTGTAACTCTAGCCCAGGGGGATCTGATGCCTCCTTCTGCCCTCCACGGATACTGCACGCAAATGCCCCACAGACATGCATTCAGGCAAACCCTTATCACATACATTTTTAATGTCAAATTTTTTTGCTAGGCCATTGTGGTACACACCTTTAGTTTCACAACTCTGGAGGCAGAGGCAGGCAGAACTCTGAGTTTGAGGCCGGCCTAGTCTACTGAGCAAGTTTCAGGACAGCCAGGATTGCACAATGAAACCATGTCTAAAAAAAAGAAAAAGAAAAAGAGAAAGGGAAAAAACACACACACCTCCAGGAACCCATATAGCACATGAGGAAGGTGATCTCTGTGAGTTGGTCAGCTTGGTCTTCATAGCAAGCTCCAGGACAGTCAGGACTACATGTGAGACCCTGTCTCCCCACTTCTAAATGTGTATGTGTGTGTGTGTGTGCACGTGTGCGCATGTGTGACCTGTGAAATGGCTTAGCAAGTAAAACTGCTTAATCCCAAGCCTGACACATGAATTCAGTCCCAGGACCTACATGGTAGAAGGAGAGAACTGACTTCTGCAAGTTGTCCTCTGACCTCCATACATGGATACATGCAACAAGCACACACACACATACAATAAATAAACAGATATAATTTTAAAAGTATTGGGATAGGGCGATGGATCAGTCAGTACTTACTGAGTGAATCCAAAGACCTGCATTCAGATCCTAGCACCCGTATGAAAAGCCAGGCATAGTACATGTCAGTAACTCCTGCTGCAGGCAGCTCCCTGGAGCTCACTGGCCCTCTAGTGTAGCCAAGTCTGAGCTCCAGGTTCAAAAGACCCAGTCTCAAAGGTTAAGGTGGCCTGACTCCGGTCTCTGAGGCTCACATGGTGGAAGGAGGGGCCAACATTGGAGGGTTGTCTTCTGATGTCCACAGTGTCTCATGACCTGTGTGCACATGTGTATATATGTGTGCATGCTCAAATAAAAGTAACCTGTTTAGTCGGGTGGTGGTGGCACACGCCTTTAATCCCGGCACTCAGGAGGCAGAGGCTGGCGGATCGCTGTGAGTTCAAAGCCAGCCTGGTCTACAAAGTGAGTCCAGGACAGCAGGGCTACACAGAGAAACCCTGTCTCAAAAAACTAAAAATAAATAAACTTTTTAAAAAAGATTTATTATTTATTATGTATACAGTGCTCTGCCTGCATGGACACCTGCAGGCCAGAAGAGGGCGTCAGATCACATTATAGATGGTTGTGAGCCACCATGTGGTTGCTGGGAATTGAACTCAGGACCTCTGGAGGAGCAGACAGTGCTTTTAACCGTTGAGCCATCTCTCCAGCCCCCCCCCCCTTTTTTTTAATTGCTGTGATCCTAGCACTGGGAGGGTGAGACAGGAAGACTGGTGTGGGTTTAGGGCCAATATAGGTTACAGAGTCAAGGAACATATCAGAAGAACCCGCCCCATTTGTTTTGGCAGCACACACACTGAAACTGGAAGACATAGAAGAACGAGCTAACAGATGACAGATGAGAAGAGAAGACTCTGGAGTGCTACTACGAACTGTGGTAGTGAGCCTTGTAGGACCATTTGGCCCTACGCTTTAGAGGAAAAAACAGCCTGCTGGCACATACCTGTAAATTCAGCAGGAAGCCAGGAGAGGTTACCCAAGGTGATTTGAGTTCAAGGCCATGCGGGGCTACAGTGGTGATAGTCCCATCTCAGAAAAAAAAAAAAAAAAGCAAGGAAAGAAGAAAGACTGTAGACTGTTGTGAGCTGTCACAGCTTACCTGCCCTTGGGAAGACTTATGACACATTCCAGGTAAAAACACAGTAGCCTCAAAGGCAAGCCCTGGGGGAAGTTTAGCTTTCTTGGAGTCTGATGAGTATGGTGGTGAATGGTGGGGAACCCTCTCATAGCCCCTCAACAGTATCGGTTAGGAGTGAGGGACTCAATGTGGCTCGACCCCTAACCATCAGCAAGTGTGATGAGCTAGGTCTGGCATGGCCTGAGAAGGATGCAGCTGGGCAGGGCAGAGCTGGGGCGGGGGGAACCCAGAGCCCTGTCAGAGTGGCACCTGGCCACTGGTCCCTAGAGGCCATCCTCACAGCCTCAGGGGATTTTGGTGTTCATCGGAAAGGGAATTCTTGACAGAGGTTGGGAAAATGCTGTCTTACACAAAATGAAACCAGTTCATTTTTCGTCTGTAGTCCTCAGTCCAAAATGCCAGCATTCTGTGAACCACTGATCCAAGAGGCAGCACATTAAATCTAGCCCTGCTGTATCTATTTTTCCAGAAGCATCTCTTAAAATACAAATTTGAGAGGCAGTCTTGTATTTCCAGGAAGGCAGTTCTCTTAAGAGCTCAGGGAAGATGGCACAGGTCTGTAATTCCAGTGCTTGAGAGATAGAGGCCAGGAAGATTGCAAACCTGAGGCTAGCCTAGACTGCACAGGTAGTTCCAGGCCAACCTTGCCTACATAACTGGACTACGTTTAATAAAGTTGGAGGCGGTGTAGGAGATGGTGTATGGAAGAGTATGTATGTGTGCATGAGAGAGTGTGCACATGTTTGTATATGCCTGTGGAGGCTAGAGGTAGATACTGGGTGTTTGTCCTCTATCCCTCCCCATCTTATTTCTTGAGACAGGATCTCCCTCTGAACCCTGAGTTTACAGACTGACTAGCCTAGCTATAAAGCTCCAGGGCTCCATCTGTCTTTAGCATGCTGCCCAGTGCTAGAGTTGCAGACACCTGCTGCTTATGCCAGCTTTTAAAGATTGATTTAAATGTGTATGTGTGTAAGCCCGCATGATTGTGTCCCACATGAATGCAGAAGAGCATCCAATCCCTGGAACTGGAGTTACAGGCTTTTGTGAGCCACCACGGGGGTGCTGGGAATCCAAACCCTCTGTAGGAGCAGTAAGTGCTCTAACCACCAGGCCACCTCTCTACTTCTCTATGCCCAGCTTTCACATGGGTGCCTGGGGCTCTGAACTGAGTGAGCACAGTGCTTTACCAACTGAGCCATTTCCCCATCCCTGAGGTAGGAGACTTCCTGGTATCAAGAAGAGCTGAAATTTTGCATCAGCGTTTATCTGCACATTTCATGACTTGGGGCTTGTCACCTAAGTCTCTAGGTTTCCGTTTCTTCATCTTCAAGGTGAGGGAAGTAACTCCTACTAGTAGGGTTGTTATGAAAACTAAAGGAAGTGCCATAAGTGAAGAGCTTGGCACAAGATGAGGTGCCATTGTCTGCACTCAGTAAAAGGCGTCTCTGGCTCAGAGAGATGGCTCAGTGAGTAAAAGTGCTGGCCGTGCAACAGAACTCAGGTAAAGGTGGAAGGAGAGAACTGACTCCATAGCGGCATCATCTAACCTCCACACGTGCACCGCTCACCCACACCACACAGTAATCATTTTTTTTTTCATTTTATTATTTTATTCATATTACATCTCGATTGTTAGCCCTTCCCCTGTTTCCTCCCATTCTTCCCTCCCTCCCACTTCCCCACTTCTCCCCTCCCCTATGTCTACAGTAATCATTTTTAAAATTAAGCAGTAGAGCCAGGCTCTACACACCTTTAATCCCAGCACTTAGGAGGCAAAGGCAGGCAGATCTCTCAGTCTGAGACTAGCCTGGTCTACAAATAAAGTCTAGGACAGCCAAGACTGCATAGAGATACCCTGTCTCAAAAAATAAAAAAATAAAAAGTGCCAGTTGTGGTGGCGCATGCCTTTAATCCCAGCACTTGGGAGGCAGAAGCAGGCAGATCACTGTGAGTTTGAGGCCAGCCTGGTCTACAAAGCCATTCTAGGATAGCCAAGGCTACACAGAGAAACCCTATCTCGAAAAAACAAAAGCAAAACAAAACAACAACCAAAAAACCCCAAAAAAATTAAAATAAAATAAAAATAAGTAGTAGAGCCAAGCAGTGGTGACACACGCCTTTAATCCCAGCACTTGAGAGGCAGAGGCAAGCAGATCTCTGAGTTCGAGGCCAGCCTGGTCTACAAAGTGAGTCCAGAACAGCCAAGGCTACACAGAGAAACCCTGTCTCAAAAAAACAAAAAAATAAAAAATATAAATAATAGGTGGCATCAGTATTATTGTGACTAGTTCCCTTCAAAGCCCAAAGATAGCATAATATCTCCAGATACTAGTGTAGGTAGGTACGTAGAAAATTAAACACACAATGTAAGTTTTTTTTTTTTAATTGAAAGAAGAGAAAGAATCTAAGTGCGGTGGCGCACGCCTCTAATCCCAACACCCAGGAGGCAGAGGCAGGTGGATCTCTCTGAGTTCAAGAACAGCCTGGTCTACAGAGTGAATCCAGGACAGCCAAGGCTACACAGAAAGACCCTGTCTCAACCAAAAATAAGAAAGAAAGATGAGGCTGGAGAGATGGCTCAGTGGTTAAGGTCCTGAGTTCAATTCCCAGCACCCACCTGGCGACTCACACCTGTCTGAGGCAGTTTTCTGGTGTGTAGATGTAATGTAGACAAAGTATCCATATACATTAAGTAAATAAAGTTTTAAGAAAGAACAAGCCAAAATTAAAAGCAGAGCTAAAATTCCACGAACTGAATCTTGAAAGACAAATTATGACCAGCATAAAGGACTTTATTTGTTTGGAGCAAGAAGAAGATGACCTAGGCCTTATGTTTGGACAGGGTAACATTGAGCAGTGACAGGAAGCAAAACGCACTGCAGTTGTATTGTTTCATCTCAAAACAAATGGTTCTCCACCCGAGAAGAGCCGCACACAGCAGAAGCCATGTTTGCACATCTCTTAGGCCACATAGATTGTGTCCCAGAACAGCAGAAGAATTGGCAGGTGCGAGTCATGGTTATCTAGGGAATGGAGGACAACGGGTGCCAACAGACTAGCAGCGTGTAAATGTTGAGGATGTGGCCGGGCAATGGTGGCTCACACCTTTAATCGCAGCACTCGGGAGGCAGAGGCAGGCGGATCGCTGTGAGTTTGAGGCCAGCCTGGTCTACAAAGTGAGTCCAGGACAGCCACAGTTACACAGAGAAACCCTGTCTCAAAAAACTTAAAAAAAAAAAAAAAAAGTTGAGTATCTTGCACGTCCAGGACCAATGATCTTGGTATCTCTCTCAGGAAAATTCTGGGCTGGATTATTCATGAAGGAGCTTTGAATGCTGTAGGAGAAACAACCCCAAGAGACGAGAGTCAGGCTAATAAGTGCTTACCTGTCTGTTAAAAGGAAAGACATGCTATGGCCTTGCCGAGGCAGGAGTCAGCCAGACATCTTGGGTATGCTCTGAAACCTTTACAGGCAAGATGGAGATGTCCAGAGAACATATAGGAAGGTGATGGGAAAGGTGGATTTGTTTACAACTGGTTGGATGAATATACCCAAAAAGCAGTGTTGTCAGTCCCTCTGCCCAGCCCAGGTCTGATCTCGATTTAATCACTGACTGGACTGAGAATAGCGATAGCAAGTCGATTGGTCATGTCTGTATGCAAAGTCTGGAAGGAATGCTGAGATGACGGATGCGAAGTCCAGTTCAGAATCATCCAAACTACCTGAACCTCTAGCCAGCTGATGTAGATTTCTGTTCTTAGCTTCAGACAACCCACAGTGCACACTGGACAGGAGAGGAGAGGGTAGCCTGTGGGAGAAAACCTGAGCAACATTTCGTTGACAGGGAATTGGTAGTATTGATGAAGTTACAAAGAAAGACAATTTGATGACAGCTTTAATAGAAATAAACTGCCCCAGACAAGAGTGATGACAAAGCCTCTGAGATCTGCACTGGTTAGACCACATACTGTCTTTATTTCCACACTTGCCACGTCACTTCCGGACATGACACTGTAGCTTTGACGAGCTCAAGTGACTCCAAGGGAGGGTGACTTGAACGGATGGAGGATTTCAGAAACTTGTCAAGAATGTAGTTGAAAGTTGGGGCCATGTAGCCAAGAAAAAGAGGCTGTTGATAGGATGTGAACGCAGCCTCAGGGATGCAAATGGCTGCCAGGAAGAGATGGATTCAGCTACTGGGCTGCCTAGAGGCCAGTGGGTTGGGAATTACAGGCAGCTTTCAAGATGGCTGAACCACCACATGCCTCAGTGAAGCAAAAGCCTTGAGGGATTTTCTTTGCCTTTAATCTGGCCACCCAGTGCACCAGACCTAAAAGCATTTACTCCTGGTCTCCCTTTCAAGACCTTTGCTCAGCAGGGAACTGACCTGGCCAGAGGCAGTTGAATCCTGGGCCCTGGATAACGGCAGACATTCTTGCTGGAGCCAAAAAGCACCTGCAGCACCCCATGCACTGTTAGATGCCTCATTTAAAGAGAATGGTGGCCCTAGGAGGTATTGAAGCTTAGAGAAAAGGTTAAGTTCTGTAAAGCACATGATGGCACACCTGGAATCCTGGCGCTCCAGAGGCTGAGTCAGGAGGAGAGCAATGTGTTTTCAAGACCAACCTGGGAATTCGAGGGGTGGGGTGCTGCCATGCTTCAGCAGATAAAGGCAGTTGCCACAAAGCCCGATGGCCTGAGTCTGATCCCGGGGCTCCCCGTGGTAGGAGAGAACTAGCCCCGGAAGCTGTCTTCTGACCTCTATGCACACTGGCACATCTGTGCACGCACGCACACTAAATAAATAAATGTAATAAAATTAAAAAGAAAAAAAGAGCAGCTTAGGCGACATGGCAAGACCTTGTCTCAAAAAAGAAAAAAGTCACCGGGCAGTGGTGGTGCATGCCTTTAATCCCAGCGCTCTGGAGACAGAGGCAGGTGGATCCCTGTGAGTTCAAGGCCAGCCTGGTCTACAGTGGCAGTCTAGGACAGCCAAGGCTACACAGAGAAACCCTGTCTTGAAAAAAGAAGAAGAAGAAGAAAAGGAAAGAAAGAAAAGAAAAAGTCATTTGCCAAGGTCACTTAGGATGTGAACCCTTGATGTTTGTTACTCTGCCTCTTAAAGCATGCCTCTGGTCCCATGTCCCCTAGGCCTCCCGAGTGACTGTGGGTTGTGCCTCCCCAGAAGCCCGTCTCCTCCCCAGCCCCCACCCCCAATAGCTCTGCCTTCTCCTCTGTGACGAACTCAGGGAGAAAGCCCAGCTGAAAAATTAGGCCACGCTGCCGAGCACACTACTTATTTTTTTATGACTAAGATTAAGCTGACAACCATGCAAAACATTGCAAACCTGTGTCGGCTGCAGATTTAATACCTCACCCAGCCCACACAAATAATTCATGCTTCTGCATCGATGTCCAGAAAAAACAAATCAGCAAAAAGCTGGGCTCCCGCCTGTGAGAAGCAGCCGCCTTTCCACTGAGGCAGCATGCCGGAAGTGCCAGGCTCCAGGAATGCACATCTAGCATTTTGAGATTTTTTTTTTTCTTAAAAGATTAAAGTATGTTTTCTCAAATGATTGAAGGTTGGTGGGAGGTGTAAATGTGGGCACTTGTCACATTAATTCTTGGGATGATTAAGCTCTTTGCCGCTTCTTTAAAGCTGTTTGCAATTGGTTTTGATGTCCTCTTTCTTGGGTGAGTGTTGTGGCAGTTACCAAGGTGACTTTAGCTGACTTTCAACAATTTATTTTTCCCTCCAGCTTGAGACTCTCTAGCCCTGTGTGTTCTGTGATTCTTCTTTACCACCCCCCCCCCACCTCCCATGGCTATTCATCAGTAGTTTTGCCAGTCCCATTGAGACTGGGATCCTCCAGAACGCTGGCTCCCAGCAGCCCAGGCCTCAGCCCCACAGGGCAGCACTGTAGCATAGGGATAGGAGGACCTGTTATCAGATAAGCCTCACATCCTGGCTCTGCCACCTAACTCACTCAGTGGGGTTCAGGGTGGAGCTCGGTGGTAAAGCATTTGCCTAGCATGCGAGAAGCTCTGTGTTTCAGCCCCAGCACCCCCAAAATAAACTCCCACTGTAACCCTGACAATTATCTCTACTCACTTTATTTACACAAGGGCTATAGAGTTTCCATGCTTGCTGTGAGGACCCAGTGAGTGAACCTGTGTGTTTAATGGAGAGCTTGGCACAGAGGAAGCACTCGACAAACATGGCTGCTGTTGTTTCCTGTGTTCTACTCTTGTTTAGGCCCCAGGGGCCACCCCCATGTCACCTCTGCACCCATCATCGGTGCCTGGATGAGATGCGGGGTTGCCTTCCTTGGAAGGCAGGCCTAGAATGTGGTCAGAAGCACACACATCACAAGCTGGCCTGCCACAGGCATGCTCTTTGTTTGGCCTTGGATATTTCCTCCTTTTGAAAAGGAAAGAGGTAAATTAAACAGGTTGAGTTTCTTTCCGATCTTGAAATGCTGTGACCCTCTTGGCCAGTGTTTGTCTCCTTCACAGTTCTTGTGAAAGTGCTTGCCAAGGGAAAGGCAGTTCCCAAGGCAGCTTTGGGAACTGCAGGAAGGGCTGCCTTGGTGATGGAGGAGTCATCTGGGGGGTGGGTCCTGGGAGGAGCAGAGCTGAGCTGCCCAGCACCTGGTGAGAGGGGCGGCTGAGCCACCGCCTTGCTGCCAGTGCTAACCTCAGGCTTGCCCTGGGCAGGGCCCTGCCTGTCAGGTGCATCACTGCATACGAGCCCTATGCTCACCCTCCATTGTAAGATGAGGCCTGCTACTGGGTGGCTGTCCAGTTCCTGCCTGCTGCTTGAATGATTTAAAAACAAGGGGAAAAAAAAAAAAAAAAAGAACGCTCCTCACCTAGTATTCTGATGGACACTTAAAGAATTGTTCTGGGTGTCACAGCCCAAACCAGAGCCCCGCCTTTTACATGGATGGCCCTCTTCTCCTCCTGGGATAGATTTGAGAGGTCAGTAAGGACAGCTGGATTTGAAAAGCAAACTTAGATGACAAGAGCCCAGTAGTCCAGCTGTGGGAGAAGCTGTGGGTGGAGAACTGAGCTGGAGGGGGCATGATGGACAAGGACAGCTTAGCGAGGCCAAGGTCACTGTCAGAGGGAATCTAGTTCAGGGCTTACACACACACACATACACACACCACACTCACACCACATATACTACATATTACCACATACACACACCGTATCACATACACACACACACATACACACCACACACACACATACACACCACACACTCTAAACATACACACCGTACCACAAACACCATACACACATACGTACATGCTACACAACATACGAACACCACACCATACACACTGCACACACACGCCACACAACAAACACCACACCATATACCCTACACAGACACACACACACACACACACACACACGCCACACCAGTGAAGCTCATTGACTTCACACGCATCTGACTGACTCCTAAGAGCCCAATATTCACCCCTCAGCAAGGAGTGCCCTGCTCTCTGGGTATCACCTATGTCACTGTCTTGCCTGGCCCTGGGCAGGAAGGAGTGGGCTTGCTCAGAACCCCACCAGGGTCAGCCAGCCTGACCTTGAGCTGCTGTCCCATGTCCCCTTGGAGAGCTAAGAGCCTCTAGAGCTTCAGGGAAGGAAAAGAATATGTCTTTAGAGTGCCTGTTGATTTCATGGGCAAAACAAGCCACTGTGCTGTGAATGTTTGTGTGTTGCTGGCCAAAGATGTGGGCTCTAAAACCTGAGCGACTTCACGTCAAGTGCCAGCTCCGCCTCTTCACTTGCTGTGCAGCCTGGGCAAGCAGCTTAGCCCCTTAGCCCACCTCATGGGCGTCAGGGGCTGTAGCTAGCCAGTGAGAAGTGCTTGGCACCACCCTGACCCTTGGCTAGAGCTTAGTGAAGGTGACTGTTACTGCAGTTAACAGGCACTGTGGTTGCTAAGCAGGAACTCTGCCAGAAGCCCCATTTATTCCCCTTTGTGCCTTTCCCCATGTGCTTGCTTCGCAGAAGCCGCAAGGACAGCTTGGGAAGTGACAGTTCCACGGCCGTTATCCCCCATGAGCTGATCCGCACTCGGCAGCTCGAAAGCGTGCATCTGAAATTTAACCAGGAGTCAGGAGCCCTCATCCCTCTGTGCCTCAGGTGAGCTGAATCAGTCCACTGCACATGAGCCCTGTGGCCTCAGGGCCTCCGCAGGCTGCCTTCCCCCTCCACAGCTCATGTAAAGCTTCAGGTTCGCCATTTTAACTGGACAGGTACCTGTGGGCAGTCGATACCTGAGCAGAGTTGAGGGCTGGAGGTGGAAGAGAGCCACTCAGTTCTGTCCTGGGCGGGGCTTTGGGACACTGTCACTGGTCTCGTCAGTGTCTTCCCCATCCAAGCCTCTGGGCATTGCAGGTGGTTCAAAAGTCTAAAAGCGGAGTAGCAAGGCCAGATGGTCCTGCAATTTGTTCCTAGAGATAAACTATTCTGCATCTGTCAACCTAGAGCAGTGACAGCCCCAGGCACAGAGCACCACCCACTTTGGTCTGTCATCTGGGTTGTTTTTTTTATTTTACTTTATTCTTTGTTTATTTTATTTTAATATTTTATTTATTTTATGTATATGAGTGCCCTATATACATGTATACCTGAATGCCAGAAGAGGACATTAGATTGTGTAGATGGTTATGAGCCACCGTGTGGTTGCTGGGAATTGAACTCAGGACCTCTGGAAGAGAAGACAGTGCTCTTAACCTCTGAGCCATCTCTCCAGTCCTTATTGTTTGTTTATTGAGACAGAGTCTCACTATGTGGCCCTGGTTGGCCTTGAACTCACAGAGAGCCCTGCATCTGAGTGCTTAAATTAAAGGTATGTAGCCTACACCTGCCTGCCTATCATCTGATTCTCTGAGAAATTTCAAAGTCAGACTCCTTGGGGACAAGATGCTGACATCTCTCATTTGTCCAGGAAGTGTTTTTCAGCCCTGTCCCTTTTGGAAGGTCCAATGAGCAAGAAGGTCTAGGATGGCCCTGCCATCCCATAAGCTGGGTCATAGGTCAGTCATCCTGAGCTATCAGGGATGGGAGGGTTCTGTCAGGTTGGGCTGTACTTCCTCTCACTTGATGCAAGACACTTAGTTCTTTACAAAACCCAGTGACCAGCCCAACAGACTCCTTGAGGGACCAGAAGCCCAGCTGTGTCTCTTCTGCAGCTGTGAGACTCAGAACTGCCTGCCCTGTAGCCAGAATTCAGCTCTGTTCAGAACACTGCACAAGGAGCTCTTGCAGCTGCCCTCTTTCAAACCCTTTTGAGTTCCAGCCTTACTTTGCTAGCAGAAAAAGCAACAAGAATCCCTCTAAACTTGAGGGGACAGTGACAAGGAAAAAGGAATTGCATGGTTTGAACCCCGCCCACGGATGTAAGAGCCAGGAGAAGTGGGGGGGAGGGGAGTTAAAGAGTTTAGCCAGCCTTAGCCAACTGCCCTGAGCAGCGCAGCAAAGGTAGGTCAGTCAGTGGTCTGAGTGAACAGGACCTCCCAGGGCCGCCACCAGCTTCCAGCTTCCTGGGCACTCACTCACTGGCTTGGGCTTTTAGCCTGGGGAACGGTTAATCTAAAGCGGCCTGTGGAAACAAAACCAACTTCAGTGCCTGGCATGCCTGCCCTTCCTCCACACGTATTTCCAGACTAGCGACTAATGGTAACTTCATGCAGTGACCCTGCTTGGCTTCAGATTTTTTGTTTTGCATTTTTAAAGATTTCTAGGATAACTGCATACGTGTTACAAGAAAGCCCAGAACAAATGGAAGATTCTGTGTGGGCACAGAAGTATCCTAGTGGAGGCCACAAGTCCTTCTTCATGCTAGGCACGACGCTGGGCACACTGTTAACTGTCCTCTCTGGCCTCCGTGTTCTCACCTTCCCTGAGGATCTTTGAGCTCTGATCTAGTGTATCCACTGGCTGGGAGCTGGTTGGAAGGGCGTCTTCCTAGAACTGGTGGTGGCAGCCTTTCGCTGTGATGCACTACAATGGAGACTTTTGGTTAAAGTCCCCTGTTAGCAGGAAGGTGGGCTATCAGGAGGGCACCGACCAGGCACTGTGCCTTAGGGAACTTGCTCTGTAGCTCCAGCACCTCGGCTAGGGACTGTGTTTCTAGGCCTGGATCCACAGTTTCCATGTTCCCATCCCCAGGGGCAGACTCCTGCATGGCCGGCACTTCACCTACAAGAGTATCACAGGTGACATGGCCATCACATTTGTGTCCACGGGAGTGGAAGGCGCCTTCGCCACCGAGGAGCACCCTTATGCAGCTCATGGACCCTGGTTACAAGTGAGCCGCACCTTTTGTTCCTTCTGTCTTGTCTTTCACCTCTCCCCTTGCTGCCTGCCCTCCCTCCAGAGCAGCTTCCTCTAGCTCCCATCCTGAGTGAGAGCTGCATCTTGAATGCGTAGCCTGAGCTCTGTGTATGCTTACGAGCTTGAGTGCCACTGCTGTTGTCACAGCTCCAGGGGCACTTCCTGTCTCCCTCATGGCCACTGGTGGAACCACTAATGACAATGGAAATCAGATGTGAGAAGTAGAAAACTTCCCACTACCCTGGGAAATCAAGGTACAAGAATCGAGGGTGAAACATGTATATGCCAGTCTACCATGACTATATGGAAACCTCACCAGAATTTATACGAAATGAACTCTGTGACCAGAATGGGCAGGTCACAGTGGCCAGAGTGTCCCACTGACCAGTCAGTTGCTCCCTTTTGTTCCTGATGGAAACCACTGAGCAGAACTGATGGCTTGTCCAGCGCATTCTGTTCTTCCGCTCTTCTGCTTGGAGCAAGGACCAAAGCTGATGTCAAGCACAGTACTTGGGGCTGAGAGCCATCAGCCTCTTTCCAGTGCCTTCTCTGCCCTGTCTTTAAAATGTCACTAGCCTGATCTGCCATACTTCTTGGCTTTGGGTTGTGTTTTGAAGTAGAGGAAAAGCAATTTACCTACCTTTCACAAGAAAATCAAGAAAGGGAATCAGGGCCAGATGTGTTGATGTACACCTTTAATCCCAGCACTTGGGAGGCAGAGGCAGGGGGACCTCTATGAATTTGAAGGCAGCCTGCTCTACATAGAGAGTTCCAGGTCAACTATGACTACAAAGTGAGATCATATCTAAAAAGAAAAAGAAAAAAGAAAGAAAAGAAAGGGATTCAGGGGGCGGGGAAAAGACAATCTGATCTTCATCTAAAAGGTAGCCAAGCTTTGTCTGTGGCGGGTGTGTTGGAGAAAATAGGGGGATTACAGTAAGAAGGAAGAGAGCTACCCTGGCTTTGTGGGTAACCAGTCTGGGGTCTTCACTATTCTTACTACGGGGATGCCTGCATCTGCTTGTGTCTACTTGCCGCTGATGCCCTCCTCCCTCAGAGCAACCTCCTCCCTGCCCACCACCAAAGCCCTAACCCTTAATTAAAACAAACAGCAAACAAAGGACACCAACCACTCTTCTCAAACTAAGCCCAGAGGCAGAAATGGAAGCTAGTGCTTTAGGGATATTGTGTTCCATAAATTATCTTGCCTTTTTCCACTGTTGTTATTACATTGTTTCATAACAAAATTACTTTGAACCATAAAGTTATAAATACATTTTAAAAGTCCCACTTGGTAACATTAGATTTCTGTGTGGTGTTGGTAGTTACTGTAGCAAAAGCTTTGAAGTGTAACATTTGAAATGAGCCCAGCACAAGTGGAAAAGGCCTCCCCCATCCCCACTCCCACTGTAGCCACCCTGATCGCTGACAACCAGAGGACACAGGTCTCTTCTGATGGATAGAACTAGTATGGAGGTGGGAGATGGTGACCCCTCAGGAGACCCCAGCCACAGAGGCCACAGACTGTTATGCCCGTAAGAGATGCAGTGCCAGCAGGTCTTAGCAGAAGCACCCTCATAGTTCATGTGTCTGAACTGGCAGTTAAAGCATTATTTTGAAGAGGAAATTAGGGACTGGGGTCTCCCTAGGCTAAAGAAAAGTACCTGCCCTTCTGTTCTGTCGTCCTTACAACATCTTCCTGCCTGAGGGCTGAGATGGTCAGCATCTCTGGTTTTCAGCTGCTCAGAAACCTGGGTCCTTAGAAGACTCAGCAGATATCTGGCAGCCCCTTAGACTTCTGGAAGGAAGCTTCCTGCACCCCACCCAATTACCAAGTTCCTAATCCCCTTGTGTTCCCACTCTTGGCACTACACCACCCCCAACACACACACACACACACACACACACACACACACACACACACACACACACGCAGCCCCTCAATGAGGTGGGGCCTGCAGCACCCTCCGACTCCCAGCACTTGGGTCTCCTCCCGTGGGCTGTTGCCTGGGGAACCAGGGAGCGGTGGGAACGAGTTGCTGGCTTCGGCATGTTTCAATCAAGTTGCTGTGCTAGGAGCTGCTTAATCAAAGGCCTGTTATGGGCTCATTAGTGTGGTCCACCACGGGCGCCCCTCAGGAGAGCCCTGGGAAGACTGGCTCAGGTCCCACCCTCCAGGCACGCACCCTCGATCACCAAGGGGTTTCTCAGGCCCTTTGCAAGGAGCCCTGGGAAACTCTCCATCTGCCTGCCCCAGCCAGCCGGGTTCTCAGCAGTGAGGCCAACACCCACATCAGCCTCCCTCCCCTCCTGAGAGCATCAGCATTTTCTGCTTCTGACCGCTAGCCTGATTTTCCCTTTAGGGTCTTGCCTCTGTGGTCACAGGCAGCTCCCGGGCTTGTGGAAACTCGCTTGTAATGACTTGTGGGCCTCTGTTGCTTCTCAAGAGCCAGTCTATAGGACTCCTGAAAACCTGGGGTTCCACTCAAAGTCACAGATCAAGCCTCACTATGCCAAGGGGCCCAGGCCTGTTTGAAGGGGAGAACTCTACACCCAGAGACCTGCGCCTGCACTTTAGAGGCTTCTGTCACTCCCCGGGTCCAGGTCCCTCCTAGAGCCTGTGTACCCTGGCCTATTGTGGGCAAAAGGCAGCGGAATGCAGCAGGCATGGGATATGGAGAGACCCAGACTTCTATCTGTTGGCTGCTGCTTGAACTACCCCTGTGAGTCACCGCTGATGTGAAGGGCCAGGGAGACTGTCTTGCATCAGCCTTCAGCAGCCTTTGAAGCGCTCCCTCCCAGCCATGGCACCTTGTCCTGGCTGCCAGCCCAGGCCAGTTATCTCTTAGGGAAAGGAAAGGAATCTATCCCCCTGTGCTGGGAATGGAGGGCTGGAAGGTTAGAGAGCCAGAACCCTTTTTTCAGAGCTAGTGGGATGGCCTCAGACAAGCTCCCGTACCTACCTCATCCTGGTCTGCCACCTGCTCCCCTGCTTCCTACCACCTCAGGGGGACCCAAGCCTGAGGGAGTCAAGACCCAAGGCCCTGGAGGAGAGGGCTACTAGAGACTCACATACTGGGGGCTGCTGCAGAGGCAGGAGTCAGCTCAAGCCCAGACTCTTTCCAGAGAAGAGACCTGGCTTCATGTACCCTGCCTTGTGTCACCCTTAAGATCATAGAGCCTGTAAGGCCAGGGCTTCCTGAGGAGGTCCCCAGACCCAGGAACAGGCCTGACGATGTCCTCTCTTGCCCCTAGTGTCCCTTCACTAGGGACTGTGGCATGCTTCTTCCTTGGCCTGTTGACCCTAAGCTGTCAATCTTCTGAGCAGAGCTCTGGCCGGAGCCGAGTTCATTCTGTCATCAGTTCTTAGCCAGGGCAATCTGAAGGAGAGAAGCTTCAGTCTCAGAGGTCACAGAGAGGTCATATGACCAAACATGAGATTATTGTTTTTAGGCCCCACAATGCTTTCTCAGCTGTGTGGTGTCTGACAGCTCACCCAGGTGGCGCCCTTAGTCCCAGCCACTCCCTAGTAGCCCAATAGGAGATCCTGGCTTGGGAGAAGATACCTCCCAGCTGTTCCCAGTGGGAAGCCTCTGCTGAACCCTACCCCAGCCCAGGAACAGGCTCCCCAGATTGCTTCAGCCTGTGTTCTTCTGTCTCCATGCACGCCAAAGCAACCTGGCAGCCCCCAGCCCAGCCCGTGGCACCTCCTTTCTGGTGCCTAGCATTTCTCCTACTGGTGGGCCTAGCTGTATCTGCCTCCTTTGGAGACCTTGGCTTGGGCTGTCTCAAGACCTCATTGTCCAGTCCTGTTCCTGTAACTCCCTGCTGTGTCAACAGAGCAGGAATCTGAGCCTGCTCCTGGCCACCAAAGCCAACTTCTCACCACCCACCCAGAGCAGGAAACGAGTAAGTGCCCTCACTGCTCACAGGCACATGCCTCTGGCCCTCCCAGCATGGGAGTGTCTACAGGCTGTTTTCTGGCCTTTGTCTGCCAGAGTTGGGGGAAAGGGGAACAGCAGGCAGGAGCCCTTCCCTGTCCCTGCCTCAAGCCGGTATGAGTGCCAGAGCTGCTCTTTGGCAGGCCCTGCCTCTGTAGAGAGCACATGTCCTTCTTGGAGAACGGGAAAGGGAGGGAAGGAAAGACAAACGTGCTGAGAAGCAGAACAACGTGTCAACACAAGGAGCAAACAAGGAGCAAGACAAAGTGTGGATTGTCATCATACGGGGGGAAGGAATGGCATTGTCAGCCACTCAGAAATCTGGTGACCGCAGACCTTGGAATGAGTGTCAGATTGTAGCAGTCCAGCCCCTGCCTGCAGCGCAGCCGGGCCTGCCCAGGGCAGGTACCAACAAAAGATCACTTTTCAGATTCCTTTCTGGAACTTGCTGGAGCCTGGAGAATTGACAGGTTGTTGACAATCCTTTCTCACCACCAATGGGCCAGGTTGTTCAACTGTGCTGCACTTGTCCTGTGTTGTGACCCCACTGGAGTGAGCTGTGAGTCTTGACTCCACACCCTCTCTTTAGCTGACAGGGCCCTCACAGCCAGTCAAATAGTGGTAGAGCTGTAGCCACCAACTATTGGTGTGCCCTATGCTCAGTCCTCCTTCTCTGGGCCTCTTCCTAGCGTTTCCTCCCACTGTGATCTCTTGTGGTGCCCTGTGAGAGTGCAGGTGTCTTGCATTGCCTGGGGTATGCTGGTCCAGAGGGCGTCTAGAGCCCTCCAGAGCAACAGGTTACTCAGATTGGTCCAGGGGCCCTTCCTCTCTCATCAGAGGGTCTCTTCTCTCCAAAGGCTATTTGTACTTAAACTTCAGTGTTTTGTCCCAGTTCTTCATCCATGCAAGCATAATAGAGTGCAGTACTCACTGCAATGATTTGTCATTATTTCTCCTGCTCTTTTCTGGGCCAGAGGAACTGTTCAAATGCATGGGCTCAGAGCACGGTGTGCTGGTGCAGGCCTTTAAGCCCAATGACTGGTGAGGCAGAGGCAGCAGGGTCTCTGTGAGTTTGAGACCAATTTGGCTTACATAGGAAGTTCCAGGAGTAAATAGAGATACTCTGTCTCAAAACATTAAAAAGAAGAAAAAAATAAAAATAAAAGCATGGATTCCAGCCCGCAAGATGGCTCGGTGGCGCATAGCATGCCTTCCTTCCCGGTTAGCCAGCATGCTCTTCATTGTTTGTTTGTTTGCTTGTTTGTTGTTAGCAGTTGTGTGTGCTCAGGCTCTAGCCCTATTGAAATGAGAAGATGTACTCCTGGCTAGGTTGAGGGGGCTGTTTTTCCAGGCCACTGGTAAAAGGTGCCATTACCTCCCCCTCAGAAAGAGGTGAGCCCTGAGTATACACGCTTTAAGAGCTGGCGCTCCTTCTCCAAACAGGAAGAGCGCATGCACCATCCCCACCAGGCAGGCACTGTTCTGGAGTCAGGAAGACTGTCTTCTCCTTCTCAGCACACTGAGAACTGGAGTCTCCCTTGCAAGCCGTGGCAGGGCTCAGTGACGAGCACGGCACACAGCACAGAGCCTGCATGTAGGCCAGGCACCTACCGCTCTTGTGAGTGGCCGTTTTTGCTGAGGCAGTCCTTGCTGTTCTGATTATTATTATGGCAGAGGCTGGCTACCCTACGGGGACATAACACTTCAGAAGCTCTGAGCCCTAGACCTGCAGTGACTTTTCCCACAGCGACATCACAACGGCGAGTCTGTTCCCAGGGAGAGCTCCCAGGAGCTGCTCCATCACAGCTGTCTATCTCCAGTATCCTGTTGATAAGATCTGTTAACATTCTCAGCTCCAGCTCTGAAATATACAAAGAACAGGGCCTGTTTGTTCAGTCCAAGCATCTAAGGTTTAACTCCCAAAGGAAATTAAATCAGGTGCCTGGAGCTATGACAGTCGGTGTGTTTCTTTGCAGAGAATGTCACCCTTAATATTATGTGGATCTCATGTATAATTTTTCCCCTTTAATTCTTTTAAAGCAATGTGGGTTTTCCAGCAGAAACCAGCAAATCATCACAAGTGAAAATAAAGGAACAGCTAGGATTTGTCCCCATTTGGGGGTCTTGTTGCCCCCTCCAACAGAGCACAAAATTAAGTCCACACACAGATGGTGCCACACTTGGTGGCAGCTCTGCTGAAAGCCTCCATAACTCATCAGTCCCAGACCTTTGACAGAGGGCTTAGGACTGGACTGTTGGTGGCCTCACCTTTCCTGTTGTTGAAAAACACACCTGGGAGCCTCCTTGGATGGCCACCATCCTTAGAAGCCCCCCACTTTACTCCCAGCACCTCAGCGCAGACCTATTTACCATTCTGGCCGAAAGCCCCTCCCTCCAGATTATTTATAGGTTAGAAATGAGCCGGGACGGAGTCACTGTAATATAGCTGGGTTTGCGGTGTGCTTGCATTGTGCTAGCATTGCCAGAGATGGCAACAGGCCCCGGAAATGCCAAAAATATGAATGTGACTTTATATTACCCAAGCAGACTGGTGATAACCAGTGGAGAAACTCGGCTGGGGGGAGGGGACCCATGGGATAAGAAGAGGAGGGCTCTGGATCCAGGAAGGAAGGCCAGGTGTGACTGGATGTGGCTGAGGACCAGAAAGTGCCAGACTGAACAGAGCCAGCCACCCACTCAGATCTTGGAGGAGGAAAATGACCGAGTACCTTGGGTGGACATGTTGGCGTTCCCATGCTCCCCCCCCCTCTCCCTCCCTTTGTCCTTCCCTCCCCCCTGTCTCCCTCACTCCTGGTCAGAGCTGTTTGCTCCTGTTTGGGGAAGGCAGGTCCTGTTCCTGCAGGGAGCTGCTAGTTGAGTGGGAAACAGACTCGCTTGTCCTAAAAGAATGAATATATGAGTCAGTGTTTCAGGCCAAACTATGATTGGGATATGGTCTTGCTTTGGCCCCACAGGGCAGATACTATAACTGCTCTGTGCCTCAGTTTCCCAATCTGGAAGGAGACTGAAAGAGATAAGGTGTAAACAGTCAGCATGGTGTCTGGCATGTTAGAGCACTTCCTTGTCATTTGTCACCACCACGCCATCAGCGTCCCATCCATCCTGCAAGTTCCTCCTGCCCTCCTTGCTCTGCTCCCTTTCTTTGTCACTCCACTTTATCTCACAGAACCGTCTGTGCCTGCTCTACAGAGTGAGCAGCTCCCCAGGGAAACTTAATGGGGTATTTTCCCAAGTTTTTGACTCTCAACTTTGTGAAAGGGAGGGGTTCCCTGAAAGGAGCCCCTTACTTTGCTTTGCATCTTTTTGCTATTCTTCCTCTGTGTGCTACACAGGTCTGCCAAACAAGTGGACAGGCCTATGGCTGAGGAAGGGCCAGCAGAGCTGTCCACGAGAGGCATCACTTGAGAAAGTGACCCATCAGGTTGAGGAGCGCAAGACAGTTAGGGCTCTGAGCAGCTGTGGGCATTCCCATTGGCTGAGAGAACTTGCTTAGGACACAAGGATGGAGGTGACTCCAGCCAAATAGTGGGATAGATGGTCTGTGACAGCAAAGCAGAATGGGGAGTACAAGACACCCAGAGAAGAGGTATCTCAGAAGTCTAGAAGAGCATAGCTGCTGACTGGGGTCTACAGGGACGGCCTGGGAGACATCCTGTGGCTAAGGAGGGAGGGTCAGAGTCCCGTGCCCCTCTGTAAAGTGACAGCAGCTCTCATTCTCCAAGCTCAGGGTTTTATTTATTTATTTATTTATTTATTTATTTATTTATTTATTTATTTATTTGTCAGGTGTTACCTGCTCTCCTCTAGTGGTGGGGATGGGGCCTAGCCTAGTGTTAAGATTCTGCTTCAGTCCGCCTACCCGTGATGTCACTGCTTACCTGCCACGGGGGTGTGGCCCTACCCAGAGTCATATAATAGGCTAGCCAACCCTCATGGTCTCTCTACTTCCTCTCCTCTTTCTACCTCCTCTATCCCCCCTACTTTCTCTCTCTCTCTCTCCCCTCCTCCCTCTCTCTGGGGTACCCCTTTCCCCCTTTCCTGTTCCCTTTACCCCCCATGCTCATTTAATAAACTCCTCTACAACATAATATCTGCTGCCTAGTACCGTCTTGTATCTTATCACCGTATCTTACTGCCTTAGTTTTTAAGTATAACACCTAGGACTTTGCACGTGTTAGGCTTGTGCTCCACTGGGGCACATCTAAATCCCAGATGGGGCTTGGATCCCAAAGTCAAACAGATTCCTTTTGTCCTACATGGTTGGGAGAAGAGGGTGGGAACATGTGAGCCTGATCAGGCAAGGGCCTTGGCAAGAGCTGTCCCATGGCCTTCGGCTTTCCTGTCCCTCTCTGTGGCTCTGCCCCACCTCTCTGTCCTTCCCCAGCCAAGGTTACAAGCAGGGGGTGGTGAGACACTGAGAGTGCACAGTCCCCCCCCCCAAGCCTCCTGTACTTCCCTCTGTCCGCAGAACCAATCAGTGGGTCATCCCTCCTCACAGCTAAAAGAAACACTCCTAGCTTAGCAGCTGGCAAAAAGACACCACCTTTTGTTTTCTTTCCCAGATTCTGTTGACGGAAGAGTTTGTAGAGAAAATGTTGGAAGACTTAGAAGATCTGACTTCTCCAGAGGAAGTAAGCCCATTTGATTTCTCACTCATAGAGGGGTGCTGGGCTTGAAAACACGGACCTATGTGCATAGTTATGTACCTGTGTGTGCACGCATGTGTGTGCATGTGCTCACACATCTGTGGGCTGTTTTCTGAAGGACAGGGTTAATCTGGAGAGAGGAGCCCCTGAGAATGTTAAATGACTTTATTTTTCTTCTGTTTCACAAACCGCCCCTGCCCCACCCCCACCCCCACCCCTGTGAGGACACTCAGCAAACTGTCTGAATTGCCAACTCTTGAGAACCTCATTGAAGAAGCAGCCAGGGCCTTCAGGCTAGAGCTCTCCCCAGCCCCTGCAGTTCCCTGGCAGGTTCTGAACAGAAAGCCCATGTCTGCTGCCAGAGAACATTCCACTGGGGAGTTCTAGTGGGCAGAAGGGGACTCCTGCTCTTGCCTTGGGCCACCCAAGCGCCACACTCCCTTCCTTCTCCAGCTATAGCTTGCCTCGCTCAGCCTCTTCCTGGCTAGCTCAGAGCCGGAGGAACTGGCAGGCCAGGTGGGGTTATGCCTCCCTTGGCTCCTTCTCAGGGGTACAGGAATGGAGTCCATAATCCCGCTTGTTTTTCTTCCTTGTTCCTGGCCTTCTCATTTGCAGGGACTTACCTCACCCTGGAAAGTCCCTTCCCCTCCCCCTGCCTCCTATAACCAGCACCCAGGCAGCAGGCTCCATGGGATGGTGGGATATTAGCAAGCTTCCCAGGCCTCCAAAGCACCTTCTGGCCCTCCCCTGCCTGTGGCAGAGACCCGTCCTTCCCTCCCTTTGCCCTAATGTACTTGAGGCAAAAAGCACTCCTTTACCTCCTAGGAGCCAGACAGGAGCAGCCAAGCTCTCCCAGGCCACACAAGCCCCTGATGTTTAAGAAGTTGAAGAGAAAGACTCAGAGTAGACAGAAACTCCTCAGAGCAGGTCACCCCTACAGAGCCACGCCCTCCCTGCCCCCTGCCAGGGGCCCAGCTTGCTCAGTTCATCCGTTTGCATATCCCAGGGTTATCAAGCACCCAATCTGTGCCAGCCATCACGACAGGTCGCTACCTCAGAGGCCGAGCTCCCCCATTCAGTCAGGCCAAAGCCAGCTGCCCAGAAGTGCTTCCGGAGAGGTCTTGTCACACTGCGATGGCATTTGTCAAGCTGCTGTTTGAGCTTGGGTGTTGAGTGGGCAGGAGGGGGACAGTCCAAGCAAGAGAGATGGGAGCCAAGGGGAGCTTAGGAAAGTAGGTCACTAAAAATGACTTCGGTTTTTTTTTTTTTTTTTTTTTTTGCTTTCCTGTCCAGAGGCTATCCCCACACCCTGCCCCAGTCTCCACTTTGTCCTGGGTCTACAGTTCCCCCAAGAGAGGGAGGGCAGAGGGAGCCAGGCAGGAAGTGTCATTTTGTCCACCTCCAGCCCAGCTCTCCAAGCAGGCTGGAACGTGACTCTCTCCTCTCCCTGGCCCTGACTTGCAGCCTAGCCCCGAGACAATGGGAGTTATCAGAGCTCCTGCACTAACCCCAAGTCAGTGAGAATTTATTGAGCACCAGCTGTGTGCTAGGCCACATGGAAGGTTCTAGAACCCAGAAGGAATAAGAAGTCAGCCTCTCCCCCTGTCCCAAGCAGAAGACCCCAGGTAAGTGAGAGAAATAAAACAAGGCTGTCGTTGATTCCTAATTGGGAAGACCAAGGTTCTCAACTGGGGTCAACTGGGGTCAGTCTAAACAGAGACTGCTGGACAGCAGGTAGTGAAGAATGTTTCCTTCTGAGAAGCACATAACCCTCCCCACCCTGCACCTCAGACCCCAGCATGGTCACATGGGGGCCTGATCTGGGGCTGAACAGCCTCCTTCCTCATGGACCCTTTGACAAAGCTATGGAGGATAGGTTCCAGGCTCTTTCCCACACTAGCCTCCGAAAGAGAGTTCCTGACAAGGTCAGAGCTCTTCCCTGTAATATCTGCTCCCTGCTGGTCCCCTAGACTCCAGCCCCAGGGCCTCAGGGAGCAGATTCCTTACGTGCTTGTGGCTGGAGGCAGAACCAAGGAAAAGAGGAGGAGGGAGGTCCACACAGTTAAAGGACTGGAAAGCACGCCTTCTCCAACCTGCTGAGAGTGCAAGAGGCCAGGGGCACCTGGGCCAGCCACTCAAAAGGATATGAGCACACACATACGTACACATGCGCACACATGCAGGCACACACACCTACACACACTTCATACACACACACACACACTCGCACGCACATACACACGCAGGCACCATTGGACTAGCATTTGAGAGGTCCCCAGTAGCCTGTCTTGTCCCCAACAGCCTAGGGACAGGGTCTGGGCCAGTGGGCTGCCTCTCTCCTGGCACTCTCCTAGAAGGCATGAGTCTGCTAACCATTCTGTGCTTGCTCCCTCCACAGTTTAAACTTCCCAAAGAGTACAGCTGGCCCGAAAAGAAGCTCAAAGTATCCATCCTCCCCGACGTGGTGTTCGACAGTCCATTGCACTAGCCTGGGCTAGGCCCTGCAGGGGCCAAGAGGAGCTCAGCTGCTCTCAGTGACTTCCAGTATGACAGCGTATAAAGGAGACTCCCATGAATAAAAGGGCAAGTGTGAGGATGACTGCAAAGCGCTGAACCCCCATAGGCCCTGCCTCACCTCCTGCTCAGGGGCCTCACTCCCAGCTGCCAAGCCCATGTGACTAGGCCCCTGTCCTACACGCCAATGAGGGAGTGAGGCTGCACCTGCAAACACTCCTGGCCCACCTGCTACTGCTGCAGGGTTAACTGATGTGCTCCTGGGGAGCGAGACACCATTTTATGCAGCCTGGTGTACAGAGCACACTGTGGATGCACTGCCTGGTTCAACCCCAGAGAGCTTTGGCTCAGTCAGGCTGCTCCAGCCTGCGGAATGATGGCTCCCGTCACGATTGTTTTTTCCTTCCTTACTATGCTGTGGAAACTGGATGGTATTTCTATTGCTCAGCAGAGACGGTCCAGAAGCCATGTATATAGTGATCTTTAAACAGGACTTATGCCTAGATGAACTTTATCATTCTCTTAGACAGGGATCTGGGGGCTCTCTGCCTGAGAAGGTGCTTGGTGCTGCCTGTCAGCTCTGGGCCCCAGAGGAGCCTGGGAACAACTGACACACACTCCATGCAGTTCCGGGTTCAGATTTGCTGTGGCCTGAAAGAGGTGCCACGGTCTTCCACGTGAACTAGGCTTTGTACAAGGCTCCGGGGACTTTAGGGACTCAAAGACATGGTGGCCCTAGCTATGTCTTCCAGTCCTTTTCTACCCAACCAGGCCTGCCAAGGAGAGGGCAAAGCTCACCACCTCCCCGTCCTGTGACCTAGGGCTCCAGCTCTTTGTTTCCCCCATGCCCTGGAGTCCCCGCGCCCCGGGCTGTAGGAGGCCAGCTTATGAAAACCTGAAGAGTCAACTCTCCACAGCCTGTTCCCTGTCATGTTGCTGACACTGCTCTCTGTGGCCCTCCGTCTGTGGCCCTCCATCTTCCCCTCCTTCCATTCCTCACGCATCTTTCATCGGTGTCTTTTCCCATAGCCTGGCCCAATTCTCTTACCCCAGGTCTGCAGGTCTGCAGGTCTGCCTGCCTTCTGGGAGCCAGCCTGTCTCTGACCACTTTTGGGAGCTGCATTTGAGAGCTCTCCCACTTCTGACCTGGCACTGGCACGCCCTTTTCTTGCACTCTTGCCTTCCTGCAGTCTTCTCCTTTCTTCTCTGCCTGGGTCTGATGTTCTTTGGGGTTTTATTGGTTTGTTTGTTTTTTGGTTTGGTTTGGGTTTTTGTTTGTTTGGGTTTTGTTTTGTGCTTTTTTCTAGACAGGGTTTCTCTATCATAGCCTTGGCTGTCCTGGACTTGCTTTGTAGACCAGGCTGGCCTTGAACTCACAGCCATCTGCCTGTCTCTGGGACTAAAGGTGTGCGCCACCACACCTGGCTCTTTTTAGTTTATTAAGTTCAAATCTCTCCAAAGGAAAGATTTTTTTTTGTCTGTCAGGGACCTTGCAAGAGCTTCCCTGCTCTGTCTGCCTCCACCGCCTACAACAGGTGTCACCAGGGTACCCCAGGAGATGCACAGGTGAACAGCCTTCTGCAGGGTGGTCCAGCCAAAGAGCTGCCTCCAGGAGCCTTGAAGGGCCTGGCTGGGGTCTTAAAGAAGCAGAAATTGGCCTCTCAAGGAATGGCTCCATCTGCCCCCTTCTGCATATCCCAGGCCTAAACTGTAAGCTCCTAGGCCAGCACTTGGAGGCAGACCCCCATCTGGTGCATCTGAGAGAGACGGGCTGCAAGCCCCCAGCAGCCAATATATAAGCATGCCTGAAGCAGACATCATGCTGTCCTGACTTCCCACAAGAGCACCCCCAGCCCTACTTTTTTTGTTTTGTTTTGTTTTGGAGACAGAGTTTCCCTGTGTAGCCTTGGCTGTCCTGGACTCATTTTGTAGACCAGGCTGGCCTCGAATTCACAGCAATCCACCTGCCTCTGCCTCCCGAGTGCTGGGATTAAAGGCGTGCGCCACCATGCCCGGCTCCCAGCCCTGCTTTTAAAGCTCTTGTCTTCTCAAGGTTCATGGGCCAAGAGATGCTATCAGTTTACCTCCAGTCCTTGCCATCTTGACAGTGTTGTAGTTCCCCCTCCCTCATTCTCCATGGAGCCCTGCCTGAGAGCCCCTGTGTACTCTGCCCTACCTCCATTTGCCTGGCTTGGGGGCGAGAATGTGTGCTATGAGCTGTGTTATCCTTAGTATGTGAGACTCCCGGTCAACAGCTTGCCCTAGGCCTGCAAGGTCTTTGCAGACTGATGGTTGCCACCACCTGCCTGGTGGCCCCATTCTTGAGGAGCAGGAAATGGCAGGTAAGCTTCAGATGCCCACAGGCCCTGAGGTCTCTCCTGCACCCATCCTGTCAGGAACCTCAGGAATGTCTAAACTCCTGCTGGGCCCAGGCCCCATCATTGCTCGGGAATGCAGTGGCTCTAGGAGAGTGGCTGAGCTCAGCCTGGTCTAACCAGGCCTCCTTCCCCTTGGGCTCTGGTTTCTTCCAGAGAGATCTCAGGGAAGAGGTTCACCATTAAGCTGCTGGCTGGAAAGAAGAGACCCAAACATCAGCTCGAGCAAGACTGACCTTATCATGTCAAGTGATGGACGCTGTGTGCAGGGACCCTTTCTTTCCCTCTGCAGCCCTTTGGGGGCTGTTAGTCATGGAGGAGGGGGTTAGGAGTTGTCTTCCCTGTTTTCTACTTCCTCCAGGTTTTCCCCACCCTTCAAACTTCCAGGTCCACAGGACCAGAGCTTCTGAAAGGAAAGGACTCTGACCTGATAAAGCTTCCGGGCTCCTGTGCTGGCTGCCATGCTGCAGAAGCCATGTTCCTCCTCTTCCAGGTGTGACGTGCTGCAGCAGGGTCTGTGAGGCCTTAGGGAGTCTAAAAGGGCTAGGACACCACAGTCCAGACCCTGGGTCCTGGGACTGGATCATGAGATTGAGAGCAGGGAGAGGACCTGACGCTTGGTGCCCCTATGGGGCAGATCAGCGGAAAACTCCCTGAAGTGTATTTTTTTAACCTGGTCTTCCCTCTCTGGCATCCAGGATCTTGGTGTCAGGCGAGGTATCTGGGTCCCTGTTACAAGTCAGGAGCCCTGTAGGGAGACCCTTCCTTTTGTACAAAGATCTGAATGCTGCAATGAACAGATGTTTGTACATTTTTGTATTAGTTTTTAATGTCGGCGGCGACTCAGTTCCTGGGGCTACAGCTGGCTCAGGACTTTTGTAAGACAGTTTGAGTGACTCACTTAGATTTTGTTCCTACTTGCCCCTCTTCCTCTGTGTAATCTAAGTGCATTAAACATATCTGCAGAAGTGTCTGGGTTATGTGCTTCTTTCTGGCATGCTATGGTGTGTGTGTGTGCACGCACATGCGTGTGTCTCTGTGTGTGTGTCTGTCTGTGTGCATGTGTAATATGTGTGACACCAGGGATTGCCTGGCTGAACGCTGGCAAATGCTCTACCACTGAGGGGTGCTTTATGTTTGCTTTGGCTTTTCAAGACAAGTTTTCTCTGTGTAGCCCTGGCTGTCCTAGACTCACTTTGTAGACCAGGCTAGCTTAAACTCACAGTGATCCACCTGCCTCTGCCTCCTGGGTGCTGGATTACAGGGGTGCACCACAGCACCCGGCTTCTACCACTGAGTTTTATCCCTGGCACTCATTTGCTTCTTTTCTGCATGCCTGAGGTAGAGGAGCTAGGAGGTCAGCACCCTGGGAACCCCTTAGAAGTGGAATGAGCCTGAGAAATGATGCTGGAAGTCCAGGGGTGCCAAGGTGTACTAAGCAAGTGCTCTGCCACTAACACACACACACACACACACACACACACACACACACACACACACACACACACAAAACCCTTCTTTTATAGGTCTTGGTTTCCTTAAGGTCTAAGGGGGTTGGGACTGGAGCAAAAGGTGGCTGGTACCTTCTCCGCTGTTTTATTCATTCCTCTTTAGGTTTTGGTGGTTGTTACTGCTGCTTGAGAAAATGTCTCATCCGGTAGCCCCGAGCTGACCTCAAAATTACCATCTTCCTGCCTCAGCCTCCCAAGTGCCATAATTACAAGTGTGGTGTACCAGCACACCTCTAGCTTTTCCTCTTCTGGGCACTCTCATCAGTACCACTTTGCCCTTGGTTCCAGAGGGGCCCAAAGGTGAAAAAGGCATCTTTCCCACCTCCAGTTCTGCGAATCTGTTTTCTCTTACAGTTAGCCACTCTACCCAGGCATCTAAATTCAGCCCCTCTTCAAGGGCCTGGGGCTGCACGCAGGTCTGGAAAATCTCAGAACCAGATGACACAGGCCAGCTCACCCTTCTAGCAATACCCACTCTAGAAGCTAGGTAAAGAAACAAATGGAGTACCATCCTTCTCTGGGCTGCCCAATGGTATTTGCCTTTTGAGGACTCCCGTATCAAGAGTCTGGTGCTGAGGAGGAAGGAGAAAGCAGCCTAGGCGTGGCAACATCAGCATCCCCACAGGATTCCTGGAACCCTTGAAAGCACCTGGGGCCTTCCACATTCTTTCCGTTCCTGCTAGGCCTGGTCTTCTGTCCTAGTGAGTGTCAGGACCTTTCTCCTGATCTTCAGGATGGGTTGGTAGCACTCAAGGGACTCCACCAGGACTGGTGACGGGTCCTGAGACGTCACAAGGTAGAGGGCATTTCAGCTCCCATACAGAGGCTCTCAAGCCCCTCTTTCTCATTTTCTGTGACTCCTAGCTGTGTGGAGGCCTTCTCAAGAAGGAAATCAGTGTCCATCCCCCTCACCCCTCACCCCGACCCCACCCCCACCCCCAGTGTCCTTTTCCGGAACTCTGGGAATGGCTGGCTCCTGAGCAATGGAGTAGTAGGTCCTGCCTGAACCCTTGGTTTCTCCAGTGCCCAGGACAAGAGAACAAGTGGGAGGAACTGAAGCCAGACTGACAGGCCCTGGGTATTCCAGGCCAGGCCTTTTTCCCTTAACTCGCCCTCCTCCCCTAACTGACCGGAAAAGCCCAGGAATCGGTGAAGATCTTGCCCCGAAGGGCATAGAACAGGGAGGTCCTTTACCTGTGTCTCTGGGAGGTTGTCTAGAAAGACAAGGGCTTTCTGGAGACCTGGCCTCCAGAGCAGAAACCTCAATCGTAAAGACTAGAGGAGAGAGATCTGCCATGTGGTCTTGAACGTCTCATTACTGTGGGCGTCTCTTCCGCTTTTTCTGTGTCCTTTGGTGGGGGCTGCAGCTCCAGCACTAGGAGGCTGAGGAGCCCGAGAGATTTGCCAAACTGGCCCAACCACAAGGGAATGTGAGCTGTAAGTGACCGCCCAGCTTGCCAGGCTTTGAGGCAGCTGCAGGCTCTGAAGAGGAGGGAGTGGGAGGGTGGGGTGGGGAGAGGGTGTGATTTGCTGAGCAGAATGAATCGATGGGTTCCCAGCCTGCAGCGGCAGGTCAGGATGTGGTCTGGGAGGGGCGGCCCTTCTGAGGGGGCACAGCAAACCTGAGCCAGTCCCCTACTGACTCAGCAAATCTGGGAAGGAGGAAGATATTTCTGTGCGAGGCCTGATGACCTGAGATAGAATACTCCAAACCTCCATGTGGGCACCGTGACATGTGTGTGAACACACATATAAAGATTTAGGATTATTTTCGGAGAGGCGCTGTTTTGAGACAGGGTTTCTCCAGATAGCTTGACATGTCTCAAATCCACAATGTAGGCCAGGCTGGCCTCAAACTCACAGAAATCCACCTGCCTCAGCTTCCTCCTAAGTGCTGGGATTAAATGCACCACTATGCCCAGCACATACACAAATATCTATATATATCTATAATTTATTTATATTTATATTTGTTGGGCGTGGTGGTGCACACCTTTAATCTCAGCACTCGGGTGGCAGAGGCAGGCTGATTGCTGTGAGTTTGAGGCCAGCCTGGTCTACAAAGCGAGTCTAGGACAGCCAAGGCTACATAGAGAGACCTTGTCTCGAAAAACCAAAAAAAGAAAAAAGAAAAAAAGAAAAACGAAAACAAAAAACTGAGCAACATGGCTCAGTAGGTAAAGGCATTTGCTATCAAGCCTGACAACCTGCCTTTGATTGCTGGAACTCTGGAACTTACATGGTGGAAGAAAGCCAACCCTGCAAGTTGTCCTCTGACCTCTACACGCAAGCTGTGGTATGCATATGTGTGTCACTTGGCATCTCACTTAGGTCATACCTACACGCATAAACACAACGTAGGTCCTCTGAAAGGGCTCTTTACTGCTGAGCCATCATCTCTCTGCCCCACAACAATTTTTTTTAAACTGGAAATTATCAGTGATTTGTATGCCAGAATTTTTATATGCCAAGAAGTAGACACAGGCCCTAAGTGAGGGCAAGGTAGAAGGACCTAGCACTTGCAAGGAAGAGCAATGAAGGAGGAAAGCAATAGGTGATGGTCTAGCCTACCCTAGTTCCACTTCATACTGTGACTAGATAGGTCAACTAGCTTGTGCCTCGATGACTCCATCTGCCATCTTTAATGGATGCTTACAGAGACCGGATGCTGTGCTACATGCCAACATCCCGCTCTTCACTTAGGAGGTGAAAATGGGAGGGTCAGGAGTTTGAGGCCAGCATGCAAACAAACAAACACGGGGTGCACGTTTGTGGAGATATATGGTGTGAATAAAGAGACTTTCAGGTGCCTTTTAAATAGGTCAGGGAAAGCCTGAAGCATGGGTGATATTTGAATAAGGGGTCTCTGTGTCCGGAAGAAGTGAGCACCAGAGACCTCTGGGAGAAGAATGGGCAAGGGAAGAGCAGCTGCGAAGACTAGAAGGTGACACACACGCCTGTTTGAAGCAGCACAGGGAAACCAGTAGCTGGAGCTCAGTGAGGTGCTTGGCCAGTTACACAGAGGCCGGGTTGCTTGGGGTCTTCACAGGACTTCCAATGCCTGGATTTTTTTTTTTTTAATTTATTGTATACGAGTGCTTTATCTGCAGAAAGGGGTATCAGATTACATTATAGATGGTTGTGAGCCACCATGTGGTTGCTGGGAATTGAACTCATGACCTCTGGAAGAGCAGGTGGCACTCTTAACTGCTGAGCCATCTCTCCAGCCCCCAATACCTGGATTTTTATCTGGGCAGCCACTGAAGAGCCTGCGCAGGAGTGACCATCTGATATTTATTGCATTTGTTCATTTTAGTCAGAGGCAAGGTCTAGCTGGGGTAGCCTGGTCTATTTTGACAGACTCCACTTGGTTCAGGCTCCCTTTGCTAGGATCACAGAGGGGTGCCATTGTGACTGCTTTATTTTTGAAAAGCACTCTCTCCTGTTTAACACTGCCAGCTTCACAGGATCTGGCCTCACCTGGAAGATAAGCCTCTGAGCACACCAAGGAGGAATTGTCTAGGTTAACCACTAGGCCTGACAGCCAGGGATGATCGAAATGAGGCCAAGAAGGCAGGCGAGAGCCACCTAACTGCAGGCAGCTCCGTCGCACAGGCTGGGGTCCTAGACTGAAAGAACCGAAAAAGCGTTTGTCTCCCTGACTGTGGGTGCACTGTGACCAGCTGCAGCTCCTGATGCTCTTTGAGGAGGTGGGTGGCCAAGGTTATGTCACATACCTGGCTGGGTGATGGCTAACTAAGAGGTTACTGGTCCCCAGAGCTACAGGAGGAAACACAGGAGCAGGAACTAGCAGCTTAGTGTCATGAGACTCCAGTGCCTGTGAGAAATCTGGGGGTGAGCTCCGTGGATCTGAAGGCTGGAGGTCACTCACTCACTGTCTGGGGGTATTCACCAGGGAGACCAGCAGATGAAATCAGGCCTGAAGGAAGGTGTGGTTAGGAAAAGGGGGTGGAGACCTGGACTTTTAGAACTGTCACCATCTCCAACTTGGGAGTTACTGAGGTGAGAAGTTAGAAGAGGAACAAACAAGCATCTGACGTCTCCCAAGTCAAGTTTGAGAAAATGGGAAATGAGAAAAATCCTTTAGACTGACTTTGCAGAGGCCACTGATGAGGAGGCCAGAGATGCACCCTCCACCTGCCTCTAGAGAACATGACTTAGAAATTGTTTTCTTTGTTCAATCAGACATGTATACAAATTAATTCACGTATTCCTTTGTCCACCATATGGCCTTTCATGGGGTGGGGGTAGGGGGATGGAGGTAGGGAGCAAGGAGAGTGGCAAAGGACTAAAGACCCCACGAGCATCTTTGGTCCTCAAAAAATCAGCGGCCCAGAAGTCATATTGAACTGGATTTGGAACTTAGGTCTACAATTTACAGTAGTCTCTGAAGTCCATACATATAGTATATTCCTCCCTGCTGAGCCTGTACACAGATGTGCCTCCTCAATGTTGCCATTAGATATCTGAGCCAATCAAATGTAACTTAGAAAATGCCCCTGTCAGGACAGGGTGCTCCTTGACTCTCTTGGTGATTGGCCTCTCAGTAAATAGTTTCTTGTTGAGGCCCAAATTCTGGGAGTGGTTTAAAAACAGTGTCAAGCCAGGCCTGGTGGCACAAGCCTGTTTACTCTTCAGGAGACAGAGACAGGAGGATTACAGTTCAAGGCCAGGGTTGGCTCGGCCGCAAGTCACGTTTAAAGCCAAGCTGGGCAACTTAATGAGGCCCTGACCACCCTTGCACTCCTATCAAAAAAAGAAAAGAAAAAGACATCTGTGAATGTAGTTCCGGGACGGAGTATTTACCTAATATCCTAGTGAGAGCGAGCCCCTGGGCTTAATGGTTATTACACATTGTCTATATGTGTCAATGAGTTATATTAGACACTGTGAGTGTTATGTTGGTTCGTACACATTGTCTATATGTGTCAGTGAGTTATATTAGACACTGTGAGTGTTATGTTGGTTCGTACACATTGTCTATATGTGTCAGTGAGTTATATTAGACACTGTGAGTGTTATGTTGGTTCAGGTACTACTGCTACGATGAAACATCCTGACCAAAAGCAACTTGGGAAAGAAAGGATTTATTTTATTTGTATCATCCAAGGAAGTCAAAACAGAAACTCAAGAAAGAACTGGGAGTGGGGGTAGGGGAGGGGAGGCCAGAGAGGTGGCTCAGTGGTAAAGGACACTGTCTGCTCTTCCAGAGGTCCTGAGTTAAATTCCCAGCAACCACATGGTGGTTCACAACCATCTGCAATGGGATCTGGTGCCCTCTCCTGGCATGCAGGTGTACATGCAGATAGAGCACTCACACGCTGGACAAGTTTTAAAAAAAAAAGAAAAAGAACTTGGAATAGGAACAGATGCAGAGGCCACAGAGGGGCTCTCCTTCCTGGCTTACCTTAACCTGCTTTCTTTTTTTGTTTTTTGTTTTTCAAGACAGGGGTTCTCTGTGTAGCCTTGGCCATCCTGGACTCACTTTGTAGACCAGGCTGGCCTCGAACTCACAGCAATCCGCCTGCCTCTGCCTCCCGAGTGCTGGGATTAAAGGTGTGGGCCACCACGCCTGGCTCTTAACCTGCTTTCTTACAGAATCCAATCCCAGCAGCTCAGGGGTGAGACCACCACTGTGAGGTGGGCCCTTCCACATCAATGCTCATTAATCAAGAAAATGCCTCACAGGCTTGCCTACAGGCCAGTCTGGAGTGGGCACCTTCCCAATGAAGATTCTCTCTTCCAGAATTACTCTAGCTTATGTCAAGTTGACATAAAACTAGTCAGCATAACTATGTGCACATATTATATGTTTTGTTTTGTTTTTGTTTTTCAAGACAGGGTTTCTCTGTATAACAGCCCTGGTTGTCCTGGACTCACTTTGTAAACCAGGCTGGCCTCGAGCTCACAGAGATCCCCCTGCCTCTGCCTCTCAAGTTCTGAGATCAAAGGCATGCACCACCACACCCAGCCACATATTACTAAAAAAAGGACTTGGGGTTTGCAAGATAGCTCAACATGTGTGGGTGTGCTTACATGTGCACACACCAGCGCGCACACACATAGGGCTGGCTGGGGATGTAGCTTGGCCAAGGTTTGCCTAACATGTACCAGGCTCTGGGTTTAATTGCCTCTACCACAAACTAAGTAGAACATTGTGCAAGATAATGGAAGAAACAAACATGTGTGCATATGTTTAGCAAGATATACATGTAACAGTATATCTTGGTCCTAGTCCCAGCCCCTACTGTTATGTGGGTTCTCCTCTGCCCCACTGCTTATCCAATAATAAGTTCTGTTGGCTCTTTCCAATATATACCAAACACAGCAGCTCACAACCAGTTTAAGAGTGGTGACTGGCCCCTACCTGTTTCCCTCCCTCCCATGAGGCCTTCTTTCTGCCCAGGCAGAAAGCTTGTGCGTTTGGTTTGGCCTTTTGAATGAGAGTACTGTTCCCCAGGTTGTCTGTCGCTAGCCTGATTCTTGGTGCACATTCAGGTCTGGGCTCAAATGTCGCCTTTTTCCCCGCCCCCCCCCCCCACACACACACAGGGTTTCTCTGTGTAGCCTTGGTTGGTCTGGACGCTCTTTGTAGACCAGGCTGGCCTCAAACTGCCAGAGATCTGCCTGCCTGCCGCTGCCTCCCGAGTGCTGGGATTAAGGGTGTGTGTGCCACCACACGCGGCTCTCAAATGTCACTTTTGTTAAGGTTCTGCTTCAGTCGGCCTACTTGTGATGTCATTGCTTACCTGCCATGGGGGCGTGGCCATGCCCAGGGTTATATGAAAGGACAATATTACCTAGCCCCTCCCTCTTACTCTCTCTCTCTCTTTCTTTCTCTCTCTCTCTCTCTATCTCCCTGGAGTACTCCTCCCCTTTTCCTTCTCTCCCCATGCTCATTTAATAAACTCCTCTACAACATAGTATCTGTTGCCTGGAATCTTATTATCTTATTTTTAAAATCATAACTTTTACTTAGAGCTTTTGTGTGTGCTACTTACTCTCAGAAATTATCCTCCATTTTTTTAAAATGTAATTTTCCAGGAAATTCCCTGGGCCTAGATAAAATGCCACCGGTATCAGAGGTCTTTGTTATACAGTGTATTTGTTGATTGACCAACTAATCCAGGGATGTGTACTTTAAACGTCAGTTTCCTTATCAATAGGAAAAGGAATTACTAGTTTGATAGTTTTAAGCTTCAGAGATGTGGGGGAAGAGTACTGCAGAGAAGGCTGCACGGTGAACCTTTGCAATTCCCTGCTTAATTCCTCTAGACACTTTAGCAGACTGATTGACAACCCTTCTTTCCTCTCAAGTAAAAAGAGCTGCAGCTGAAGAGGCCCAGGAAAAAAATAATCCCACAGCCTGGTCGCAACATTGCCGTTTTAAGAAGCTTGGATCGAGCCCCTCCCTCAGCACCCAATGTTTAATGTACTGAAGTTAGTGCAAGTCACGTGAGATCACGAAGGTTCGCCACGCCTTAAAGAGGAGGAGTCTCGCCTTGGGGACCAGTAGCATACGCCACTTCAGGATCAGCCCTAATTCCAGACTGGGGGGAAAGAGGCGGGGCCAAGAACCTAAGCAGCTGTAACAGCACTTCCGGAAACTACGTCCCTCCCCTCCCCCCTCCCCGTCTATTTCGCTAGTACCGGGTGGGCTGAACCAGCGGGTGCTGATTAAAGGCGCCGCCCGCCGCTTTCTCCTCACATCCCCCCCCTCCCTGTCTCCCCGCCTCCTTTCGGAGTAGCGGGACCGGCCTTGATGTAGGGACACCCCCGCCCCCCCCCCCCGCTCTTCTATCACCCTTTTCCGCGAGCCCCGTACGCCGCAATCCTCCTGTCTTCTCCTGCCCCCATCTTGCTCTTCTCACTCTGCTTCGAACCCATTGTATGCGGGGCAGCTGCGAACCCGGGCCAAGGACAAGAGTGCCCAGTCTGCCCCCTCAGTGGGTCCTGCGGGCCGAGCCCTCTCCCCCGCCCGTACTGCTCCAGGCAGGGGCAAGAGCACCCATCCCTCGCTGCGCTGGTGGCAGGGACCGGCGGGCCGCACCCCCAGCCCCAGCGTGAGCCCCCCCAGTACCCCTTCTTAGAGGGAAGAAAGCCGGAGAGACCCGAGGCAGGAAGAAGCAGCCTCGAACTGCCCGACCCGCTGATAATTTTTATTATCGAGATTATTATTGAAAGGGGGCGGGACCCCAGGATGCGGAGAAGGGGGCCAGAGACGCAGCTATTTCTATTAAACAGATTATTCTTGAAATAATACACGCAAGATGGCTGAAGGTGGCTGTGATGAGAGTGTTCGGGCTGGGGGGTGGTTTCTTCCTTCCCCCCTTTTTCTTTTTTGATCTGAGGATACAGCTCTGAAACGACAGCCGCAGCGGAGACCCTGCCCGGAGTGCCCACCCTCCCTTCACTTGAAAAGCTGCTGGAAGACAAACGGACCCACGGACTGAGCGACGGGCTCGGGCCCGCCCCGGACGCGTCGCCCGGGCAGCGCTGGGGGCCGCAGGCGCTCGCGGTTCTGCCGACTTCTTCCAATTCTAATCTTTTAAAAAGATTTTTTTGGAAAGGCCCGGGATGGGTGGAGCAGAGGTGGAGAGAAATCAAGACTTGGCATTTTCCTCCTTCCCTCTCTCCTAATTTGCTGGAGGTCACCAGCCCTCCCCTTGGAGGGGGAAAAAAAATCCCACCAAAGGGAGAAAAAAAAAAAGCGAGCTACAGGACCCTCGAGTGCGCGCCCGGACCCCCAGCCCCACCGCGGCCGCTGGGAGCTCAAGATGGCTGGGCGCTGAGGACGCACCCGGCCCGGCTGGCTCGGTCCGGCCCCGCCGCCGCAGGCTGGCTCCGACCGCAGCCCGGAGCCTTCCAGACCCGAGCAGAGGCCGAGAAGAAAAGAAAGTGGGGGGGGGGGGGGGGGGGCGAAGGGGGGAGGGCCGGGCGGGGGGAGGGGAGGGCCGGGAGCTGAGCCTCCTGTTCATTAGCAGTTGAGAAAAATTCCTTTCTAGTTTGATCAATCCTTGTTTTCCTCAGCGCAGGCGAGGCGCCCGCCCAGAGCGGGGAAGGGGAGTGGGGTCTCTCCGCGGCGGGGGCGCCCTGCGCTGGGCCTCCGGGGAGCGCAGAAGTAGCGACGAGGGGGTCAGGCCGGAGCACCTCCCGGGCTTCTCCTCCCTCCCTCTCTGGTTGCCTTTTTTTTTTTTTTTTCCACTTCTCTCCCTCCCCCTTCCGTTTCTATTTGTGAAGGGAGGAGGAAGGCAGAGGCGGGCTGGTGTCTCTGGCCGGGGACTGGAATTTCATCTGAATGACTGCCCCAGCGCGCACGCAGCGCCCCGGAGTCGGCCCGCCCGCGCCCTGCAACCCGCAGCCGGCCGGCCAGCTGGGGGACGCCCGCGCCACGGCCTGGGGACCGCCGGCGCGCCTCGTTCACCGACTCCGGATCCAGCCAGCCTCGGCGCGGCCGAACTAGGTATCTGTGCCCCTCGGACCTCGGCCGGGAGCCAAGCGAGGAAGGCGCGGCTCGGACCAGCCAGGAGGGAGCCACCGTCGCCGCGGCCGCGACCAAAGGAAGAGTGCGGCTCCCTAGTTCCGTGCGCCGCCGGGCGCGCCCCGATGTCAGCCGCGGGGCCGAGCGCAGGCCGCGGGCCGCCGCTGCTCTAGCCGCGCAGACGGGGAGGCGGCCTGTTGTATGGAATTTGGACCACGGCGCTCCCCTCCAGGGCTGGTGCCCCGGCCGCGGCCCTGGCGCAGCCCGCCGCCCCCCGCTAGGCACTCGCCAGGAGGAGGAGACGCAGCCGGCGGCGCGCGCGACGCGGAGACCCAGGCTCCCTCCTCTGGGGGGCGGGCACGCGGAAGGCGCTGGTGACTGAGCGACTGGCGGGGCCGGCGGGGACCGGAGCTCCGGGCTTGGTGAGCCCCCAGCTGCACTAGACGGGTCCCCAGGGTTGAGGACTTAGAGAGGTCTACCCGGGCCCACTGCCCGCAGCCGCCATGGCGGAGAATTGGAAGAACTGCTTTGAGGAAGAGCTCATCTGCCCCATCTGCCTGCACGTCTTCGTGGAACCGGTGCAGCTGCCGTGCAAACATAACTTCTGCCGGGGCTGCATTGGGGAGGCTTGGGCCAAGGACAGTGGCCTGGTGCGCTGCCCGGAGTGCAACCAGGCCTACAATCAGAAGCCGGGCCTGGAGAAGAACCTGAAGCTCACCAACATCGTGGAGAAGTTCAACGCCCTGCACGTGGAGAAGCCGCCGACCGCACTGCACTGCGTGTTCTGTCGCCGCGGCCCCCCGCTGCCGGCGCAGAAGGTCTGCCTGCGATGCGAGGCTCCCTGCTGCCAGTCCCACGTGCAGACGCACCTGCAGCAGCCCTCCACCGCCCGCGGGCACCTCCTGGTGGAGGCGGACGACGTGCGGGCCTGGAGCTGCCCGCAGCACAACGCCTACCGCCTGTACCACTGCGAGGCCGAGCAGGTGGCGGTGTGCCAGTACTGCTGCTACTACAGCGGCGCGCATCAGGGACACTCGGTGTGCGACGTGGAGATCCGGAGAAATGAGATACGGGCAAGTATACATAACGCGGGCGCGCGCACGAACACACACACACACACCTGGGGACCACCCATCCCACAAGCTGACTCTTGTGACATTAGCCTAGAGGCCCTCAAACTCTTCTGTGAAAGTTTGGGGGCCAAGGGCCTGGCTACCGATGTATTCTCGCACCTGTGCCCTTAGGGTCCCTCTTGCAAGTCGTTTATGGAATTGAGAGAGGCTGTTGGAAGTAGTTTGAGCGTAGCTTTTCTGTTTTGAGCAGCTCCCTCCCCCCAGCATTGTTTCTGTAAGCTCTACGGGAAGTCACCAAGGCAGTGACCCCGGTCCTGCTTCTCCAGCTGCTGTTTATGTAATGAGTGTCCTGGTGCCGCTGCTGTGGCTGACATGATCCATGATGCTGGCATACCAATGAGGAAGTAAACAGAAGCAGCCATGTTAGTTTTAAGTGCTATTGGAAACACATTGGGGGGGGGGAGGCTTCCGGAGGTCGAGCAGAACTCTGGTATTTAGCTTGGAAAGGCCTCTGGTTGTCCAGAGGAGTCTCCGACTGTCAGCTCTTTCAGTCTGCCCCAGAAGACGCTCCCCAAGCTAAGGCTCCCTTCTCCATACTTGCATGCTGCCTGCCCCTGGCATGAACAAACCTTAAAGTATGTGTCGTCTTCACCCCGGGCCCTTTCCTCCCAGCCCTGCCCTCTTACACAGCCCTCCCACATTTGGGGAGGGGAGGTGGAAGATGGAAAAAGAATCCTGTGGGTTTTAAGGTTGAGCCGCGTTGAAATCTGGTTTCAGGCAGCTGGCTCCCCTGGGCTGCCGGCTGGGTGATTACGAACCGCACCCCCCTTCCATTGTATACACCCTGCTGCAGCAGCCAATGTCAAAACCGCTTCCCCCTCTTAGGCCTCTGGGCCTGGCTAGGGAACTGGACTGGGACATACTTCCGTCCCTTTCACTGGAAGGGGGCTCCTCCCAGGTTCCTCTTGGGTCCCCTGCCTCTGGGGGGGGGGCGGTTGAGTCACACGGAAGGAAGGAGTCGGTCTAAGACTGAGCCATCTTGAAAGCTCTGGCTAAGGGGTCTTGTGGCAAGGGAGCAAGGTTGAGCTTGGTAGGTAGGACTAAGGGCGAGTGTTTAGGGCGGGGGCCCCTGGAGGCCAATGAGGCTGCTGCAGTTTGAGGAAGCTGGGCCTGTTTCCTTGGTGGTAGACAAGGAGGGGACCGATCTAAATGAGTCACTGTTTAGCAATTAGAAACCATACGTACACAACCAACAAAAGGCAGAAGGGCCACACCGCAGGCTGAGGGCGGGGATAACAAAATTTGCTGTATAATTAGTTTGCAATTGCATGGGCCAGCTCTGGGGTTTTGTGCCAGGAGAGGCCTCTGGTTTCTTAAAGGAAGTGTGGGGGATGGAGAGGTGGAGTCACTCCTCCCCACTAGTTGGAAAAGGCCAGGCAAGGCCTAGGGAAGCAGGGAAGCCCTGTGGCCCTCTCCTCACCCCACCCCCACCCTACACCCCCCTCCAGGGCAGGCATAGCCCACACTTACCCAGTGGATGGCTGCCCAATTCTCTGTCCTGGGATTGGTTGTAGAAAGTGGGTAGAGGCCAAAGAAAAAGATATGACGGAATGGAGACAGGGACATTAAATGCTAGGGATGTCTCGGGCTGGGGAAGAAAACTTAATTATACCTGGCTTGGTATGAGGAGGGCACCCTTCAGGTGTGTGTGTGTGTGTGTGTGTGTCTGTGTGTGTCTGCATTTACCCTCCGGACTGGGGAGGAAAGGGTGGCGTTTGCTTGCAGAGTACCTCAAGGTTCCATTCCTCAGGCACTGAACTTTGTCAGCAGCTCCATGTGTCTGTCTGCGCGCGTGAATGTGCGCGTGCCTGCACACACACACAAACACACACACACACACACCTTAGTGCCTGTGGGGGCAAGCTCAGAAGCTGTGACTTGCATTGGGCCCAGATGTGTAAATCTGTTGAGCTCAGCATCTGTGCCTGAGGCTCATCTTCCTCCAGGCTCCTCAGGTCCGTTCTCTCTGGTGCCCCAGGGCACTAGGCTTGAAAACCCTTCAATTGCCCAGTGTCACTCGAGTTTTAGTCCGACTTATTGAATGCAGAGGTAGAGGTCCCACCCTGGGGAGGGGCTGAGTCCTGAGGAAGCTGACTGGAAAACCCTGCCCCCTCTTTAGGCTATCCAGGAGGAATGAATGGGCTTTGCCTCAACCAGTTTTTTCTTGCTAGCAGGAGCCTTGTCTGGAAAGCCTTTTCTAGCTCTATGGAAAAGGGCACCCGAATTTTGCAAGGGACAAGAGCAGATGCACAAATAACCATAAAATTGACCTAGGTTCTGCTTGTTGTTTCCTGGTCTGCCCTCCCACAGCGGGGAGGGTCCAGGTCCATTGGCTGGAAATAGTTAACACTGCTGAGTGTTTTGAGGGTCTGGGGGCCGTGGCACACAACTTCAATCCCAGCACTGGGAGGGCAGATGCAGGTGGATCTCTGTGAGCTCAAGGCCAGCTAGGGCTACACAGTGAGGCCTTGTCTCAAAAATAAAACAAAACAAAAAACAAAGCAACCCCTCTACCACCACCGTCGCCGCCAGCAACAACAACAAAACATCCACTGCTCAACCCTTTGTGATAGCGCCATCCCCAAATACTCACAAGCACCCACTTTTGTGTACTTGAGCCAGTGGCTTGGGTGGGGCACCAGGAAGGGTGGTACCTAAGAGTTAGGCCTGTGCAGGCCAGAACACTTCCCCACTCTGCCTTTGAGAGCACCAGGTGCCAACCAGATGGGGCCTCAAGATCACTCAGTGGGACATACCTATACCCTTGAAATGTTTTCCCTTTGGGCTGTGGGCCATAAGTTGAGACATCTAGGTAGGCTCGGGCCTAACAAAATCTCTTCCAGCCTCTTAAGTTTCCGGGTTATCTGAGTAATGGGTGGCGATGGAAGGTGAGCATTCTTACAACCTCTCAACATAGAAAGGACCCAAGAGAAGTCATGGTCATGTGTGTGAGGGGCTTTGCAGATGTGTGTACCTGAGCTGCCATGGTTTGTGTGTTTCTGGGAGCCGGCTGGAGATGCTGGCCTGAACCCTGTGCCTTACCTCCTCCGGAAAAGAGGTGTTCTCGAGGAATCCTGTTATTGGGATTTGTAGTTCCTTGGGGTGAGAGGACCCCCATGCCTGTGCTCGAGGGGGAGGCCTGGGGTTATAGCCTGATGCAGGTAGCTCAGACCCACTCTTTCCTCTGCCAATAGCAGGCAGAGCAGGGAAGCTGTGTGTGTGCTGGGGGGGGGGTGAGCTCTGTGTGTGTACTTGGGGGGGGTAGTGTAGTTCTTTCCTTGAATATCCTGTGAGTCCTTAGAGAAGCGCCCCCTGCCCCCCCCCCCTTGGCCTCCTCCCTGGGTCCTAAGAGAAGCCTCAGGCAGAGGGCAGGTCCTCTACCTCTACCCCAGGATCTTGCTGACAGTCAGATCCTGTCATACAGTTCCTATTGATTACCTGCCTGCAGTTCTGGACATGATGTGTGCGTGCACACACGCGCAGGGTGTGTGTGTGTGTGTGTCTGCCAGTGTCTGTCTGTCTGTGGTAACTGATTTTTTTTTTTCCTTCACATGAGTCTCTCCAGGAAAGGATGTGTGAATGACTGACTTCATGAGGCACTACTTTCATGTGTGGCTGTGGAGTCAGGGACAGAAGTATGCTCAGGTGTTGTCTGTAAGAGAAGGTAGCTGTCAGGTGAGACAGGAGGGGATGCAGTACAGGGTGGTTGTGCCTTGCTGGTTATTCCTGCAAGTTAAATTTCCTGTACTTGATTTTGTTCAGGACTTACTAACTGCTTGCTCAGGTAATAGGTAGGCTGTGAACCTGCCAGGAGGCTTGTGACTTCTTTACCTAGGGATCTTAGGGATTCGTGTTATGGCGTTGGAGGTAAGAGAGAGTCCCAGTGGATGCTGCAGAGCTGGGGAGTGTGGGGGAGAGTCTGGGTGGGCACCTCACTTGGGCCTCCTCTGCCCTGGCCTGAGCAAGCAAGCCTGGCCAGCTCATCCCTGGCTCTGGGAAAGCCTTCCTCCCTGGCCAGCCTGGCATTCAAACGCAGACAAAGGGGGGCTTTCTCTCTCGCGCCTTTGTTCTGCTGCCCCAGAGGCTGCTCTGTGCACAGCAAAAGCTAATTCTGCTCTGCAGCTGGGAAGCCCTCACGCTGATGGCCTGTGGGGATCGCTGAGGTTCTCCTACCCCTGACTCCTGTGCCTACCGCCCCTTACCACTGGGTTGTGGTTTCCGCTGCTTGAGAGTTCACAGGGTAGTCAGAGCAGGCATGGTGGCAAGGAAGGGCACTCTTCTGGAGGGGAGAGGAAAGTGCTTGCTTTATGGAGCCAGGTCAAATTTGATCTTGGGAGAAAGGTTCACGTGGGGAAGTAAGGACAGTCTTGGAAGCTTGGGAGGAAAGTCCCACAAGGTTCTAAGCAGAATCCTGGAGCCAGCGCTGGCATGGCCTGATCAGGGAGATGTGTTCTTTTACATTAGGCCAGTCCCTTTTTTGTCCCCTTACCATTTTACCAGAGGGGCTGCTGGAGCCAACCCCAGCCTTGCCTGCAAACCGAGGGCCTGCCTCTTCCCTGGCCCTCAGCCCATTCTTCCCCGACCTTCCTCCTCTTCAAGGTTGATTTGAGGGTTTATTATTATTTATTAACTTTTACACAGCCCTCACTCTGCAAACCTCACCCACCTGCCTGGTCTAGTTTGGCAGCAAAATACCAACAGGGCCTAGCTGGTCAGGCCCCAGAGGAATCTGAGGTGGATGGCAGGGCGGAAGTTAGGCCCTGCGAGTACCTCTCTTGGTTGGTGGGCACCAAGGCATGGCAGCAAGTCTGAGTGCATGGGCACCTTGGAGCCATAGAGGGCATGGGAGATTTTCACAGGCCCAGTAAGTCCCGCAATGCCGGAGGCCCACAGGTAAAAAGCAGTGATCAAGTCCTTGGTCCCTCCATTGCTTCTAGACTAGACATGGTTATCCCTTCCTCACACTTGATGTGGGCCACAGTCCAGGAAGCTTACAGTGGGCCAGAGGCAGTTTTGGAAGCCTCTACTCCTTGTTTTGGGAAGCAAGCCCCAGCTGTTTTTCCCAAATGGGAAATGTGCTTCCCAGAGAAGGCAGGTAGAACCTGGCCTAGGATGAGGCTGCTCATTCTGGAGTGCGGGAGGAGGAGGTGCTGTGTGCTGGTTGGTCGTGCCTCCCAAGCCTAGCTCCTTCAGCATCTTCCTGGTTGGTTGGTTGGTTGGTTGGTTGTTGGTTTTTTAGTTATTATTATTATTATTATTTTTTTTTTTTTTTTTTTTTTTTAAGAACTTTATTTATTATTATTTATACAATACTCTGTCTGCATGTACACCCACAGGCCAGAAGAGGGCACCAGTTCTCATTATAGATGGTTGTGAGCCACCATGTGGTTGCTGGGAATTGAACTCAGGACCTCTGGAAGAGCAGCCAGTGCTCTTAACCTCTGAGCCATCTCTCCAGCCCGTTATTATTATTTTTAATTTTGGTTTTGAAACAGAATCTCATTATGTAGCTCTGGCTGTTCTGGAACCCACTGTGTAGAGGAGGGTGGCCTCTGTCTCTGCCTCGCAATGCTGGGATTAAAGGTATGCGCTACCGTGCCCGGCCCATTTGATTTTTTTTGGTTTGGTAGAATTGGTGTGGGTGTGATGGAGAGGCAGCAGGTGGGTATTTTCCTCCTGCTGGTCTCCCTGCCCCCTGGCTGCAGGGAAGCTGGGGTGGGGGTGGGGGGCAGGCGGTTTCCCAGCCTTGTCTGCCCTAAGGTTCTCACAGGTGAGTTTCTGTCCTCTTCCTGCCCTCTCTCCTCTTACAGCAGACCTGGGGGCGGGGGGGAGCGGGGAAACAGTGGTCTCTGAGGAGGAAGCAGAGGGGAAATCAGACCCACCTACCTGTTGGGGCTACTGTTTTCACTAGGCCTTAGCTGGACCCAACCTCTCCCTGCCGAAGACTGTAGAATCCTGAAGCTGGGGATGGACAGGACACCAGGACCCCTGAGGAGTGTGCTTCCCAGGAATGCCTGAGAGGAGAGAGTAGACTGAGCCACACCAGTCCTGAGCAGGAGCTGGGGCACATGCTGTGGTCATAAACTCCCTTAGTGGAGAAGAGGGAGGGACCCTCACTGGCGGGCTGGGTAAGAGTCTTTCTTGGCCAGGGAAGTTAGGTTGGTTGGAACCTTTGTCCGCATGCCCTCTCCTTCCCCTGGGACTCAGCCTGGCCTCCCTCTCTTCTGTGCATGGCCCTGATCATCCATGACTTGGGCGGGTATGGAGTGCTGAGGGCCTGAGTTGCACATGGCCTGAGCCCTGATTTGTATCTGGGGCTCCTGGTTCAAGTACTTCATGGGCAGTCAACGTGCTTTTTGAGCCCCGGGTGTTGTGTAGGAGAGGAAGAAGGGCTCCTGTTTTCTATGAAGCTCTTTTTAAAAATGTGTTTGAGAGTTTCGCCTGCCTGTATGTACATGTATGTGTGCACGTGTGCTGTGTGTGTGCAGTGCCTACAGAGACCAGAAGAAGTTGCTAGAACCCCAGGAACTGGGGTTACAGATGGTGGTGAGCCACTGTTCCTGCTGGGAATCAAATGTGGGTCATCTCCACCCAAGCAGCTAGTTAGTACTCAGCCCCTTCCCTGTCTCAGGTCTCTGAAGATCAAGCCTTACCTGTGAACCAGTGAGGATACTGGGTACAAGCATATGTACACAGACGGGTCTCCGGGCCCAGGGTGCAGTGTGTGTGTCTGGGCGTACTGTGTGCACCTCTGTTTCTGCTCCCATACAAGATATATTTCTTGTCAGTTTGACCACTCTGGCTGGTGGCAAGGGCAAGTTTTGTTGGGTCACTGAAGGGAAGAGTCAGCCAGGACAAAGGGGAGCCTTAACTCACTCCACTCCTGCCCTCAGCATCTTCAGTCTTCATCTCTTGTCTAGCAACCGCTATAGAACAGGCCTGCCTTGCTTTCCTCACACTGGTCCTCAGGCCTTTGTGAGGCCTGACTATGAAAGGAAGCAGAGGGGGCTGGAGAGATGGCTCAGAGGTTAAGAGCACTGACTGCTCTTCCAGAGGTCCTGGTTCAATTCCCAGCAACCGCATGGTGGCTCACAGCCATCTATAATGTGTTTTGACGCCCTCTTCTGGCATGCAGGTGTACATGCAGACAGAACACTGTATACATAATAATAAAAAATCTTAAAAAAAAAAAAAAAAAAGAAAGAAAGCAGAAAGCATCCACAAAGCCTTCGGTTTTGGGTTTTGAGGGCAGGGGTCACATTTCATAGCCAGGGATGACCCCAAACTTGTGATCTTCCCTCAGTCTCCTCAGAGCAGAAACTAAAGCTTGTATCATGCCTAGCTAACACAGGTTCTTATTTTCCACACACACACCCTCCTCCTTTTTTTCCTTTCTCCTCTTGTAGTCCAGACTGGCCTTGAACTTACACTTTATGCTTTCACAGTGCATAAGAAGAGGGTTGGAATTTATAGAAAAATCAGCTCATGGTTTGTGGGTCAAATACAGAGCACCAGAATGTGAGCCCGTGGTGTGGGTAAGGGGTAGAGCGTTTGCCTAGCATGTGCAAGCCCTGAAGCTCCATCCTTAGTGTGGTAAAACAACAGTAACAGTCATGGGCAGTTGCCTAGAGGCTAGAGCTGTCACATGACTCCCTGAGAGTGGCAACACTTTGTATCCAATAGTAGCTAAGTGTAGCTGTTGTTAAACACTTGACAAGAGGCTGGTGCAACTGAAAACCTGAAAGTGTGCTCTTCCCCCCCCCCCCTTTTTGAGACAGGGTTTCCCAATGTAGCCTTGGCTGTCCTAGACTCACTTTGTAGACCAGGCTGGCCTCGAACTCACAGCGATCCACCTGCCTCTGCCTCCTGAGTGCTGGGATAAGCTTTTTGAGTCAGGGTCCTTCTATGTAGCCCAGGCTGGCTCCAAGTTCCAGCCCTTCTGTCTTCAGCTTCCAAGTGCTGGGATACCAAAAAACAAACAAACAAACAAGCCGGGCGTGGTGGCGCACGCCTTTAATCCCAGCACACGGGAGGCAGAGGCAGGCGGGGATCGCTGAGTTCGAGGCCAGCCTGGTCTACAAAGTGAGTCCAGGACACCCAAGGCTACACAGAGAAACCCTGTCTCGAAAAACCAAAAAACAAACAAACAAACCAAGTGCTGGGATTTCAGGCAGGTACTACCATATCTGGCTTATTTTGTATTAATGTCAATGTAAAAAGAGGCCGCTATTACTAAAAAACACAGCTATCAAGTAGGGCAGGATGTGACAGCCCACCACATGACCAGGATAGGAAGGGACCTGTACCAACTCAGAACAAATAGGGGTCATGGAAAGTTCCTCAGAGTTGGGCTTCAGAAAGCAGACAAAGGAGAAGGAAGCAGTGTGGCTGGCAGAAAATAACAGGAAAATTTGATGTGTCCTGGTAAGCACAATCCTGGAGGTGAGAACCCCGGGGATACAGAGAGTCACCAAACCTTCTAAAGACATCTGGAGATCCTGGCCCAGCCAGTGACTTCCAAAGGCTGGAAGTCACTGAAAAAGATCATTCTTGAAGCTGGGCATGGTGGCGCACACCTTTAATCCCAGCACTAGGGAGGCAGAGGCAGGTGGATCTCTGTGAGTTCGAGGCCAGCCTGGTCTACAAAGTGAGTCCAGGACAGCCAAGACTACACAGAGAAACCCTGTCTTGAAAAACCAAACCAAAAAGAAAGAAAGAAAGAAAGAAAGAAAAGATCATTCTTGGTCATGCTGAAGTATTTGAAAGAAGGCCACCATCTTGAGCAAGAGATACATCAGTAACAGGGGGAAAGAGGGTTACAGAGATAGGAAGCTAAGAGCATGTGTTGCTTTTGCAGAGGACCTGTATTTAATTCTCAGTATCACATGGTGGTTTATAACCATCCATAACTCCATATCAAGTGGGTCCAACCCCTTCTCATCTCTGCCGGCATCAGACAGGTACCTGGTACACACAGATATGTGCAAGCAAAACACTCATGTACAAAGTAAGATAAATATAATTAATTTTATTTTGGGGGTTTTCTTTCTCTTCTTTTTGTTTCCATTTTCTTTTTGGTTTTTTGAAACAGGGTTTCTCTGTGTAGCTCTGGCTGCCCTGGACTCTTTGCAGACCATGATTAAAGGCATATGCCACCATGCCCTGCATTTTTTTGGGTTTGCGAGACAGGGTTTCTCTGTGTGTAGCCCTGGCTGTCCTGAAACTTGCTTTGTGAATCCAGCTGGCCTTGAGCTCACAGAGATGCACCTGTCTCTGCCAACTAAGTGCTGAGGTTAAAGCATCACATTGCCCGGCTAATTAGGTTGTGTTTTGCTTTGTTTTGTTTTGTGTTTTTCAAGACAGGGTTCCTCTATGTAGCCTTGGCTGTTGTGGACTCACTTTGTAGACCAGGCTGGCCTCAAACTCATAGAGATCCGTCTGCCTCTGCCTCCGCCTCCTAAGTGCTGGAACTAAAGGTGTGCGCCACCACCACCCAGCTGATTAATTAATTTTTAAGAGCTTGGAAAAGCAACTTGATCTGGCAGCAGATTGGTCTTGAAAACAGCAAGGTCACTCTTCTGGTCTCACTGAGGGGCTAAGGGTCATAGCCATCAAGGACTCAACTGCTGACACCAGCACTGAGCCTCAGTAACAAGGAAGCATGGCTACACTGCTGCAGTACAGAATAAGGCAAATGTAAGGTGCAGCCAAAGGCCTGGGTCACCTTGCAAGGTTGTTTGACCCTTTACATCTGAGGGTGCTCAAGATGGTGCCCCTCCCCCCAGTCCCCCAGAGAAATGTAGCCTGGCTTGGATAATCCCAGGCCTCCTGCCACATCACCTGGTATGTGCTACTCAAAGACTATACAACTTCAAATATATATATTTATTTATTTCTATATATGTATGTGTGTGTGCAAGTGCTTATGAAGGGCAGAGGAGTCAGAGTCCCCTGAGCCACCTGTGAGCTGCCCGACACGGGTGCTGGGAACCAGACTCTGGGTCATTTGCAAGGGCAGTCGACATTCTTAAATTAACCACTGAACCATCTCTTCTGCTGCACTGGCCGCATGACTGTGGATCGATTGAGTAAGCCTCCATAGGCCTCTGTTTCTTCCTTTGTGAATGAGAATCAGAATGTAGTGCTTACCTCATAGACTATCACTGGGGTGATGAGATGAACCCTTTCTAGATACAATGAGATGACGCACGTAGGGACAGCTGGGGGGGTGGGCGGTACAGGCACTTAGTGTGCAGAGCCTGCTCTTAGAAAGCTCAGGGCTCAGGAGGCAGAGTCAGGAGGATCCTTGTGAGTTTGAGGCCAGCCTGGTCTACAAAGTGAGTCCAGGACAGTCAAGGCTACACAGAAAAACCCTGTCTTGAAACCCCCTCCCCACCCCCAAAAAAAAGCAAGAAAGAGAAAAGAAAGAAAGCTCAGGCCTTGAATACACACTGGGAAGCCCTCGGGGTCCCGTTTCTGAAAATGGCTAGTCCTGGGGCTCCTTGAGGGCCAAGGGAGGCTGGCTGGTAGAGATTTTAGGTCATCTTGAGTCAGAGGACCTCTGGGAAGAGTCTGTTACCAAGAGGGAGGGAGATGTGCTGCCCGGCTGTAAGGACGGAGCAGCACCCGACTCTGATGCGTGGTTACTTCAACTGTCCCTGCAGAAGATGCTGATGAAGCAGCAGGAGCGGCTGGAGGAGCGAGAGCAGGACATCGAGGACCAGCTGTACAAGCTTGAGTCAGACAAGCGCCTGGTGGAGGTAATGAGCCCTGAGCCCAGGGCGGGCGACGGGACCGCAGGGCCTTGCCACCTGTCAGTCACGCAGTGAAGCAGCAGAGTAGGAGGAGCTCCACTGGGTTTAGGGGTGGCTGGCACAAACCTGTGCGGTGCGTGGGGGAACTGGCAGGGCACACCTTACCCTGAGAAAAGCCAGGGGCATCAGGGGGCCCAGACCTAGCATTAGACCTGAGGTCGGGGTAGTTGCGTCAGCCCGAGGTCGCTCAGCGAGCATGCGTTGTTATCTCTGAAGGAGAAAGTGAACCAGCTGAAGGAAGAGGTCCGGCTGCAATACGAAAAGCTGCACCAGCTGCTGGATGAGGACTTGCGGCAAACGGTGGAGGTCCTGGACAAGGCGCAAGCCAAGTTCTGCAGCGAGAACGCGGCGCAGGCGCTGCACCTTGGGGAACGCATGCAGGAGGCCAAGAAGCTGCTGGGCTCCCTGCAGCTTCTCTTCGATAAGACGGAGGACGTCAGCTTCATGAAGGTAGGGCTGGGGGCCGCTCTGCACGGCTCTGTGCCCAAGCCGCTTCCAACCCAGGAAGCTCACCTCCACTTGCCGTTGCCTGAATGGGTTAAACTCTGTCCAACTAATCTTAGTTTTGTGACCTTGGGCAAGTCACAGAGGTTTCCTGAGCCTTGACAAACCAGTCTGCCATCCATTATTATTCCAGATTTCTTTAAGCTGTGAAAACTAAAGGAAACAAATTTTGGCACCTCGTTTAACAGCAAATACTGGGTAGCACTGACATGGCCAGTTAATGGTTCCTCTGTGTTTCACAGAGTAAGAAAATTCAAACAGGTTGCTATGAAGTGTCGATGGGTTGGACTGTGGTGTCCTGTTTGGATCATATATAATAAATATTATGATCTGAACACCACCACTCCCTTCTGAAATCCAGAACGGAACCAGATTTCAAAGGCCTGTTGGACTAGGTGGAGCACACCATTAATCCCAGCACTCAAAAGGCAAAGGTAGATGGAACTCTGAGCTCCAGACCAGTCTGGTCTACACAGTGAATTCTTGGACCTCTAGCACTATATACATAACAGAGAGACCCTGTCTCAGAAACTAAAAAGCAAAGGGCCAGTGGGGCTCTCTCGCAGATATAATGGCTACAAAGAAGAAACCGTGCCTGCCTGGGAATATGCTCAGATTATACAATACACATGAGGCTCGTATGACCTTCAGCACCTTCTAAGATGCCACACCCCTGGTAATTCTGCCCGGTGAAGTGGAGGCAGGAGAGTCCAAGGTCATCTTAATACTCAGTTCTACACCAGCCTGGGATAATACTGTTTCAAACAGAAAACAGGAGCCACGCCTCCACTGCAGCATAGCAAGTGCTTAGGAAATGGGGCTGTTACGCTTTGCCACTGACTGATGGTTCTCTCTTTCCCTTGCAGAATACCAAGTCTGTGAAGATCCTAATGGACAGGTGAGCTGATAGCCCCTAGTCCTCCAGAACACATCTGAGGGAGGGCAGAGAGGGCCACGCCCACCATTGGGGAGGTAGGGCGGGCTCACTGGTGGTGCCTCCTCACAGCACACGCCCCGTCCACTGCCCCCAGGACCCAGACCTGCACGGGCAGCAGCCTTTCTCCCCCTAAGATCGGCCACCTGAACTCCAAGCTCTTCCTGAACGAGGTGGCCAAGAAGGAGAAGCAGTTGCGGAAGATGCTAGAAGGTGAGGGTTAAAAAGGCCTCTGGGCAGGGGTAAATGCCACTGCCATCTCCATGAGGCAGTACAGTTTAGCACAGGTAGACCTGTGTTCATTCACACCTGGCTTTGTCACTTCTAGCATGGGACCTTGGGCAAGTGACATCACATTACCTCCTTGACCTTCAGTTTCTTCAGCTGAAATATAAAAATAGTAGACATCAGCCAAGATGTCACATATTTGGACCCACAGAGGTTCAAGGCCTGCACGGGAGAGGAAACCTGGGCTGTGTGGGCTGGGAGCTTCAGCCACATTTACTCCAAACTTTCCACAGGTCCCTTCAACACGCCGGTGCCCTTCCTACAGAGCGTCCCCCTGTACCCTTGCGGTGTGAACAGCTCAGGGGCAGAAAAGCGCAAGCATTCAACTGCCTTCCCAGAGGCCAGCTTCCTGGAGACATCATCAGGCCCTGTGGGCGGCCAGTACGGGGCAGCAGGCACAGCCAGCAGCGAGGGCCAGTCTGGGCAACCCCTGGGGCCCTGCAGCTCCACACAGCACTTGGTGGCCCTGCCAGGTGGTGCCCAGCCAGTACACTCGAGTCCTGTGTTTCCCCCATCGCAGTACCCCAATGGCTCTGCCACCCAACAGCCCATGCTTCCCCAGTATGGCGGCCGCAAGATTCTCGTCTGTTCCGTGGACAACTGTTACTGTTCTTCCGTGGCCAACCATGGTGGCCACCAGCCGTACCCCCGATCCGGCCACTTCCCCTGGACAGTGCCCTCACAGGAGTACTCACACCCACTTCCACCCACACCCTCCGTCCCTCAGTCCCTTCCTGGCCTGGCAGTCAGAGACTGGCTCGACGCTTCCCAGCAGCCCGGCCACCAGGATTTCTACAGGGTGTATGGGCAGCCGTCCACCAAACACTATGTGACCAGCTAACGCCAAGCAGGCAGTGGATGCTGGGGACCCCTCCCCCCAGCCCCGGTGGCTCGGGAGTTAGGCATCCAGAGACCTGCCCTTCTTTCTACCCTCTTCTCTCCCCCTTTCTTTCTCCATTCCTTCAGGTCTTTTCTTTTTGAATTTTGTTTTATTTAGGGCTTTGATTTTTTTTTTCTTTTTTTTTTTAATTATGTATCTCCTGGATGAGGAGGTGACGGTGGGAATTGGCCTGGGCAAGGGCTGCCGGTGGCCCTGGATTGGAACAGTGTCTTAACTCGAGGCACTGAGCGCTCTGTCTTTGCTTTTTTTAAAATCCCACTCCCCCTTCATGCCTCCTGTGGCTTAAAGAAGCCTCAGGTGCCAACTCTCCTCACTGATCCCGGGAGATGCCCAGTGCCCACTGGCCTGTTTCTCCTCCCTCCAGGTCTTCATCTGGGCAGCTTGATCATTGATGGAGTAAGAATGACATATAGATTGTGGAGGGGTTTTTTTTTTGTTTTGTTTTTAAAATTTTTTTAAACCAAGAATGATTTCCTCTGCTTCCTTCTCACCATCTTCCCAGACGGAGTTGAAGGCCGTCACCTTCAAGCCTGAGTGGAACCTTTCAAAGCCAGGAGCCCCATGTCCAGGAAAGTTGAAGAAAAAAAAAGAACTTTGCCAATGATAGTGACCACAGCAAAAGCAAATAATAATAATATTAATAATAATAAAGAGAAATAAAAGAAATAATAAATAAAAACAACAGCACAGCCCTTGTTGAGGTCAGTGGAGGAGGGGCTACCCGGATTTGGGTCCTTAGCTGGATTTTGACAAAGCAGCTCCCTACAGTGAGCACTCTGTATGGGCCGTGGACTTCCTGTTCTTGAGACACAGGTGTTTACTCTGTAATCTGTCTAGAGCACACACACTGAAATCCAACCTTCTAATAAACATGATGGCGCAGTCCTGCCCCAGCCTTGCCTCTTAACCCCACTGGCACCCCAGGCCTAGGATCCTTAGATGTTGGTATGCACAGGGGCTCTCTTAAGGCTGCCGCCTCAGCTTGATTTTGCCCTCCTGGGTCTAGACAAGTCCAGACCTGTGAGCATCAGTTCCTCAGACACCAGCTATGTCTGGTCTTCACCTTGGGTTCCTTGAGCTGTTCTTTGCTGAAGGCCTCCCAGGCCCAGCCCCATGTTATACAGGCCCCTGGCATCTCTCTGAGATCCTACTAGTGTGCTTCTAGCCAAGATTGGTGAAGAAGGAACACCTTTGGGTCTTGCAAATGTTACCTGCCTTTTAGCTGCAAATATTGCTCACGTTCTGTATGCCAGGCACTGTACAGGGCTGTAGGCTCAGAGACTAAAAGGTCCCTGTTCCAGAGGAAGAGGCCGCTGGGCTCCTTTCCTTGTGACTTTGGCCCAGGAAGGGATGAGTAATATGGTTAAAGGCAGGCAGGGGGGTGGGGTGGGGGGCTCACATAGCTGTGAAAGCATAGGAGTTTGCATTCCTCTAGCTGGTGATCACAGGCTCCAGTATTTGAGGAGAGCTGGGACACAGCAAGGCCTCCTGGGAGGCCCTCACCTTTGCTTTTGAGGCTTGCCATCCTGGCCCGAACCAGAGATTCCTGTAAGTCATCTTGAGTGCTGGGATTTGCTGGTTGACTCGCTTCTGAAAGGTTCTCAGCTCAGCTGCCTGGTTGGTTGGAAGGTTGCCTTTTAAGAAGGTCTCTATGTAGCCCTGGCTGTCTTGGAACTCCTCTGTAGAGCAGGCTGGCCTTGAACTCAGAGGTCTGTGTTTGGAGTGCTGGGATTTGCTGCCTGTGCCACCAGACCAGCTCAGATGCCTGTTTTGCATGCGTCCCTTAAAGTGAACCTGCACCTTTTTTCCAGACTAGTAGGCAGACTTTTACTGGTACCTAGTGTCTCTGTCTCTCTGTCTCTGTCTCTGTCTCTCTCTCTCTCTCTCTCTCTCTCTCTCTCTCTCTCTCTCTCTCTCTCTCACTCTCTCTTTCTGTAGGATCAGGAAGCCGGGTATAGGGTAGGTAGGGAGCTATAATGTAACCCCCGTGTGAGCTGCCTTGGTGACCCCTAGTCACTCCACCTCTTAGAAAACACAGAAGGGCCAGGTGGCAAGAAAGGGTAGGGTCATCACCCCTAGCCTGGTGGGCCGTTGAAGACAAGGGGAGTGGGGGAGTTTAGAAGCTTGCCTCATGGCTTCCCTCTCCCTAAACTGGCTAGAGGCCAGAGCTAGAAGCAGTTATGACAAGTCACCCAGGTTCCTATGGGGCTGAAGGGAGAGGACAGACCTCTGAGACAGGCGGGTACTGGTGGGCAGATAAACACTTTACAATATCTGCTCCTATTTCACTGTTGCTCTAGCTTGTCAAGAGGTCTGGTGTATCCACGCCAAAATGCAAAGCTGCCTAATTTCCCCACTTGGCCCAGTTTGTTTTGGCTAAAGGGAGGGGTCCGTTTCCCAGGTGCACTAACCAGATTGAGATGTGGAGGGGACCCCACCCCCCTTATAAGCCCACCTCAACAATCAGCTACACAGCTGTAGGCCCACAGCCTGTTTGGGCAGCCAGAGAAGCAGGGAAAAACTCCATCCAGCTGTCCCTAGCTACCCAGCTGTCCTGGCTTTGTAGAAGCAGCTGTCACCCACCTCCTAGCAGAGTGAAGGGCGGAGGGGACCCAGAAAGGGCTTAAGCACCACCACCCCAACTCACCCTGCCACACACACACACACTCACAGGCCTGCTCAGGAAACAGGAACCTTGGGAGGAGCAGACTGTGGGCTCTGGTCCCACAGGTGCACTGCCTTCCAGATGGGCCCATGTGCCTCTTTTCAGAGGCCACCATCCGGGAAGGGCTGGAGGTGACGGTCTTTCCCCCACCACCCCACAGGCGGGGGGGGGGGGGGGGGGGCGGGGGGAGGGAGGAGGGCTGGCTCCTGTGGCCCAGATGTGCAGAGCCTGAGAGGAGGCCGCCGGGTGGGGGAGGGGCGGTGGGGGGTGTTTCCTCCACAACCCTGGCTTGCCGGGCTCTTTCATGTCACAGCCCTCCCCCCACCCAGCCAAGAGTCAACAGCTGGGCAGGCTCCCGCCCCCTCTTGCAGCCTCTCCCAGCTGTCTTTGGGGTGGGGCTGGGCAGCTGGAGAACAGCTGCAGGCTGGGGGCGGAGGAGGCAGGGAGGAGAATGAGCAACTGCCGGAAGCATCTCCTCGCCTAGGAAGAGATAGACTGAGGGCAAGGTCTGGGGACAGTTGGCTCCTCTGCTCCTTGTCTCTGGGCATTTGATCTCCAGACCCTAGATTTAAAAACAAAAACAAAAAAATCTCCCAGTCTCAAATGACACCTAGGAGGCCAGGGCACCCCAAGCTTTGCCAGCATCTTCCCCACCTGGAGACCCAGTCATTCTAACTTCCCTTCTGAATTCCTCCCAAGCCCAGTTCACACCCTCTCACTCAGCAGAGTCATCAAACCGGATCTCAGTCACCTTCTTCTACTAGTGAGGCTGGCAGAGCATTGGTTAGCAACTGCAGGGGGGGACACCGAGCCTCTGGGAGATTCCCTACCTGACCTCTGTACCCGTTAAGTTCTGGGGGAGGAGGGTCGAAGGGGAGGGTACCATTGACACGCTCTCCTTTATCACTAAAACTTACCGGAAATGCAGAGCTGCAAGAAGATGGAGTTCCTTTGCCCAGGGACTCTTGCCTAGACTGTCCTGAGGAGCGTGGCCCTGCATTCTTAGCTGGCTTAGTGGAGCATGCCAGGCGCAGGCCTTCAGTCCCAGTAGGGGGAAGGCATAAGCAGGCAGATCTCTGAGTTCGAGGCCAGCCTGGTCTACAGAGCCAGTTCCAGGACAGTTTGTTGAGAAACTCTGTCTCAATAAACAAAAAGAGAGAAAGAAAGAGGAGGGTCAGCCGGGCGTGGTGGCGCACACCTTTAATCCCAGCACTCAGGAAGCAGAGGTAGGTGGATCTCTGTGAGTTTGAGGCCAGCCTGGTCTACAAATGGAGTCCAGGACAGGCAAGGCTACACAGAGAAACCCTGTCTCAAAAAAACAAAAGAAGGCCGGGTGTGGTGGTGCACACCTTTAATCCCAGCATTCGGGAGGCAGAGGCAGGTGGATTGATATGAGTTCAAGGCCAGGTGTGCGCCACCACTGCCCGACAACTCACTGCATAAACCAGACTGGTCTCAAATGTATGACGGATCTTCCAACCTCTGCTCCCAAGTGCTGAAGCTAGCATCACTGGTGTATGTCACCACTCTGTTTCTTTTTTGAGACAGGTTCTCACTCTGTACAATCTAGGCTGTCCTTACATTTACAGTTCCTCTCACTGCCGCTTGCCAAATGCGGACAGGACAGGTATTCATGACCTAACAGGGTTAGCACTTAGCTCCTTTAAGTTAAGAAGGCAAGCTGTCTCCGACTTCTACTTGGCAGAAATATGAAGGTGGGGGTCTGGGGGCTTGAATTTAGTCTTTTTTTTTTTGTTGTTGGTTGGTTGGTTGGTTCTTCGAGACAGGGTTTCTCTGTGTAGCCTTGACTGTCCTGGGCTCACTTTGTAGACCAGGCTGGCCTCGAACTCACAGAGATCCACCTGCCTCTGCTTCCCAAGTGCTAGGATTAAAGGCGTGCGCCACCACCATCCAGCTTGAACTTAGTCTTTTTTTTTTTTTGGTTTTTCGAGACAGAGTTTCTCTGAGTAGCCTTGACCATCCTGGACTCACTTTGTAGACCAGGCTGGCCTCAAACTCACAGCAATCCGCCTGCCTCTGCCTCCCGAGTGCTGGGATTAAAGGCGTGCGCCACCACGCCCAGCTAGTCTTTTTTTTTTTTTTTTAAGATTTATTTATTATTATGTGTACAATGTTCTGTCTGCATGTACACCTGCACACCTAAAGAGGGCATTAGATCACATTATAAATGGCCATGAACCACCATGTGGTTGCTGGGAATTGAACTCAGGACCTTTGGAAGAACAGGTGGCGCTCTTAACCACTGAGCCATCTCTCCAGTCCGAACTTAGTCTTTTTAAAGAGCTATAACGCTAGAGTTTTCTTTGGAGGCAAGGGGAAATGGGAAACAGATCAGGAATTGGCATAGAGGCAATTAGCAATGAAAAGCGAGAATGGATGACATCAAACCAGAAAAGGTTGGCCCCAGGTAAGACTCATCTTTTCCTTGCGCTTTTTTCTCCCCTTTCAACCTGCACCCAAAAGTCTCTCCCTCCTTCAGGACAGGATGTATTCCACTGTGCAGAGCGCTAACCACCTATGATCATGGCAGCATGTATTCCAGTAGTCTTGGAGGAACTCACCTTGGCAGACAGCTGGCAGCCCCAAGACATCCCTTCCACAATGGAAGTAGAGATCTGGTGACTAACCTTGTGGGCATCACAGTACGAGAGCTGGGACACCGTTGAGAGCCCAGGGCTGCTTTTGACCAGGCTGTGGCCTTACCCCAGAGTTCTGCACTGGGGGTCTTTGCCTATTTCCTCCACAGGAGACCAGTTTTCTTTAATTGTTATGTGCTTAATTTCTCTCAACTGCAACAAACTGGGATATTTATGGCTTCTTCTTGCATTAGATCTTCAGTAATTGGATCTTTCTTGAAAGGGGACCCATCTGCTTTGTGCCCTGGGTTACTTTTCATTACTTACATTAAGGCAATACAGGGGTAAGATGTGTCACTTACAGAATGGAGGTAAGGGGTGACATAGGCACTATCTCCAATTGCAGGTAAAGGCTAGAGTGGGGGAAGGGTTTCTAAGAATTTAGTGTTAAGAGTGATGTGGGTTTCTGGTCTATCTAAAAAAAAAAAATGGCAGGGAGTGTTTGACATACGGATGTCCTGTTTGTCAATTGGATGTTGGTATCAAACACTGTCCATATGTGTCTCTGCTGCAGGGCACCAAACAGAAGTAGGCATGGATGCAAATGGACAGCTTGTAGCCTAATGGGGTTTACCAGTTAGCCATCCCTGCCAGCTGTAGGTCCCTAGTCTCTAACCATTAAACCATATACTTAGAGTCAGTCTTCCAACAGATACACATGATTCTATAGCCCAATGACTTTGGACTTCAGACCCTTCTGTGTAGCACCAAAGTTTCATTTCCTCTGTGTAGCTATGCCAGCCCCATTTCCACAGAAAAGTGACGGGAAAGTAAGGAGATGGTACCTGTGAAGTGCCAGATCCGGTATGGCCTAGTCAGCTTCCAGGCACTGGAAACAATCATAGGTTGTGTTCCCACGCATGCTGTCTTTCTTGGCGTTCTAATTGTGATGCACAGGGCTACAGAGATGGCTCAGAGGCTAAGAGCATGTAGTGTCTCTACCTCTAGCTCCAGGCCAGAGCCTCTGCACATACTTGGACATAATTTTAAAGAATGAAAAAGAAAAGCCGAGCGATGGCAGCTCACTCCTTTAATCCCAGCATTTGGGAGGCAGAGGCAGGCAGATCTCTGTGAGTTTGAGGCCAGCCTGGTCTACAGAGTGAGTTCTAGGATAGCTAGGGTGACACAGAGAAACCCTGTCTCCAAAAACGAGAGAGAGAGAGAGAGAGAGAGAGAGAGAGAGAGAGAGAGAGAGAGAGAGAGAGAGAGAGAATGTAAGTGTGGTTTACATGTCAGGGCACAGGCTGCAGGGTCTCCATTTCCAATTAGGATATGACTCCCTGTAGAAACATGCGATATTAGTCATCTGTGATGTTCAGAGTCCAGCACTGTGCCTTTTCATTCATTCATTCAGTCAGTCATGCAGCAAATATCCACTGAGATCCTTTTAGTGTTGGGCATCATGCCAGTGTCAGAACAAAGTCATGGAGGATGGACTCTGGCTGTCTTAGAGTTGACAGACTAATGAGGAAAATGGCAAGCAATAAACAAATGACCCTGGGGCTGGAGAGGTGGCTCAGAGGTTAAGAGCATTGGCTGCTCTTCCAGAGGTTCTGAGTTCAATTCCCAGCAACTACATGGTGACTCACAACCATCTATAATGAGATCTGGTGCCCTCTTCTGGTGTGCAAGTGTACATGTAGGCAAAACACGGTATATCTAAATAAATAAACAAGTCTTTAAAAATAAATAAATAAAATTAACAAATGACCTTGGGTTAGTGACAAATACCACAAAGGAAAACAAAAGTGAGTTGGAGGATAGAGAATGTGAGAAAGGGTAGGGTCTGGAAGTTCTTATATAGAGAGGTGGGTAGTGAGGCTTTACCGTGAGGGTAAGTAAAGAGAAGAAAACTTCCAAGAATACTGGGTGGTGGTGGCACACACCAGCACTTGGGAGGCAGAGGCAGGCAGATCTCTGAGTTTGAGGCCAGCCTGGTCTACAAAGCAAGTCTAGGACAGTCAAGACTAAACAGAGAAACCCTGTCTCAGAAAAAAAAAAAAAGTATATGAGTGGGCAATAGCAGTGCAGGCACAAGAAACCCACACTTTCAGGCAGAGTCAGGGGTGACTGTGGTTGGAAAGAGGGAGGGAGCAACAGGGTAGTGGGTGATGAGGTCATCCAGGCAGTGAGGGAACAGGGCCAGGACACTGTAAGAGCTTTGAGATACTTGCTCAATGAGTAAAGACACAGAAGCCAAGTTCCCACCTAGGCCAGTGCAGCCCTCACCTCCTAAGCAGGTGACTGGTCATCGTGTCCAAAAGGAGAGGTAAGAGAGGCACAAAGGAGAAGTGTGACCTTAGAGCGGGTATGGGAGTCCTAGTGTGTGGGGGGGAGGAGGGGGGAGGCGGGAGAGCTCATTTAGAATGTAGGGCCTGTGTGAAGACCATAGTCAGAAGTCTATAAAAGAATAAGTGATATGCCTTTAATCCCAGCACTTGGGAGGCAGAGGCAGGCGAATCGCTGTGAGTTCGAGGCCAGCCTGGTCTACAAAGTGAGTCCAGGATGGCCAAGGCTACACAGAGAAACCCTGTTTCGAAAAACAAAAAAAAAAAAAAAAAAAAAAAAAAAGAATAAGTGATACAAGATTGGTATGTGCCTGGAAGTCCAACACTTGCAATATTGATACAGGAGGGTTAGGGGACTGAAGCCAGCCTGGGCTATATAGGGAGACCCCGACTCAAAAATAAATAAACAAATAAACAAATAAACAAATAAATAAATAAATAAAAAGAAAGGAAAAAAGAGAGCTGGGTGCAGTGGCACACACCTTTAATCCCAGCACTAGGGAGGCAGAGGCAGGAGGATCTCTGTGAGTTTGAGGCCAGACTAGTCTATAAAAAGAGCCCAGGACAGCCTGAGAAACCCTGTTTTGAAAAATAAGACAAAACCAAAACAAAAGAAAGGAAAAAGAATCATAAACGTTTGTTTTGAGAGTCCTAGCAAGACCTAGAAAGTAGGCTTCTTCTGAGCAAGGGACTGCCTTTTTGGACAATAGCCCTGACCTCTACGAAGGGGGTGGGGCTTGGGGGAGGGCAGCAAGAGAGACTGTGGCCAGTGGGGAGGCAGAAGGAAGCAAGCACAAGGCATTGTATGAGAGGGCTCAGAAAGGACCAGGGTCAAGGATGGAAGCCTGGATCGGGCTTTCTTTTCCTTGCTTGCTAACCCTGGGCCCAGAGTCAGCAGAAAATCTCAACTCTGGGGAGGAGGCAGCACAGAGCCAGAAGCTGCTGAGGGAGCAGGGTAGCAAGATGCCATTGTGTGCCTGCAATCAAGGAGCTTCAGAGGAAATCAAAAGCACCAACTGGGGAAATGATGTGTGTATACTGTCTTTCACTTGCTTACACACACACACACAGACACACACACACACACTTCTGCCTCTAAATGGGTCAAGTGAAGGTTGTGGGTGTGGGTTGGAGAGGGAAGGCTAGGAAGTGGGGAGGAGGGGGGGGCGCAGGCAGCCTGGGCCCTGGTGCCCACTCACTCTCCTGGCATAGGAGATGGCAGCAGCTGCGGGGTGGGGTGGGATGTGAGGATAAATATACACCTCCCCATACATATGGATAATGCACACAGCTGCCCTGCCTGCTTAGTGTTCATTAGGACCAACTGTTTCAGAAGCAGTTTGGGCAGGCGGGAGGGTGTCGTGCCCATTCACAGACTCGGGGCAGGGGGGCTGCCTGCAGCTGTGCAGGCACCTCCTCCTGCCTGGATCAGCATCCCAGCCATCGAATGAATGCTCCTTCCTCCCACTTTTTTCCTTTGCCCAACTCATTGCTCTGCTAGTTCTTGGAGGTCTCCAAGTGGGAAAGGGGCCCACGAGTGAGTCAGGATGAAACCCAGGCTGCCACTGTGGGAGCGCAGCACATTGAGTTAGGCTGGATTAAGTCTTTTGGCATCGGAATGGGCTACTGGTGACAACCAAGGATGACCCCCTTCTTTCCAAAAGCCATCTGTGGCAGGGAAACTGTGCTAGCCTAGTCTATTGGGAGCTTAAGGGAAGTCCCGCCGGTACTGGAAAGCCCCAGATCTGCCCCACTCTGTGTATGGGGGCTGGCAGGCATCCGGGCATGCCAGATTCTGACCTTTTAGCAGAAGTAAGGCTGAGGGAGGGAGCGGGGAGGGAGGGGGAGGGAGGGAGGCTGGTGGGCTCCAACCCTGAAGAGTGTATGGAGGTGGGACTGAAAAACAGGAGGATCTAATGACATACATGGGACCATGACTAAGGGTGACTATGCAGTTTGTGCCCTACACAGGGCTGCCTGAAAGGCCTGTAGATGCCTCTCATGCGCACTAGCTAGTGTGAAATCTGTCCAGTGTGAGTCCAGAGGAGGAGGAAGGCGAGGACATGTGACAGGCCTCTTAGGCTTTAGCTTGCTTTCTTTCTTTCTTTCTTTCTTTCTTTCTTTCTTTCTTTCGGTTTTTCAAGACAGAGTTTCTCTGTGTAGCCCTGGCTGTCCTGGCCTCGCTTTGTAGACCAGGCTGCCCTCGAACTTGCAGAGATCCGCCTGCCTCTGCCTCCTGCGTGCTGCGATTAAAGGCGTGTGCCACCATGTCCGGCTTTTTTTTTTTTTTTTTTGTTTTTTGAGACAGGGTTTCTCTATGTAGCCTTGGCTGTCCTGGACTCGCTTTGTAGACCAGGCTGGCCTCGAACTCACAGCGATCCCCCTGCCTCTGCCTCCCGAGTGCTGGGATTAAAGGCGTGCGCCACCACGCCCGGCTTATGTCCAGCTTTTTTGTTTTGTTTTTTGAGACAGAGTTTCTCTGTGTAGCTTTGACTGTCCTGGACTCACTTTGTAGACCAGGGTGGCCTCGAATTCATAGAGATCCTCCTGCCTCTGCCTCCCAAGTGCTGAGAGTAAAGGTGTGCACCACCACATCTGGCTAGGCTTAAGTTTTCAAGAACGCTCAGCAGGCGGACCCTGTGGGTGTGTGGTGGAGGGGGTGCTCTGTCCTGCAGGTTGCCCTCTGTTTTCCCCTCCCTTCAGAATGGAATCTAGGGCTGATGTTCCGAAGACCTAGATCAAAGTTGCCAATTTTTGATCCAGAATAGAGGCAACAGATTTAGCCCAGAACCCACTCACAGCTGACCCCAGCTGCTTGCCTCATTTTGGTTTAGTTTTGGTTTTTTGAGACAGAATCTCTCTGTGTAGCCTTGGCTGTCCTGGACTCACATTGTAGACCAGGCTGGCCTCAAACTCACAGAGCTCCACCTGCCTCTGCCTCCCTGAATGCTGGGATTAAAGGCATGTGCCACTATACCCAACCACTTTATTTTGTTTTAAGGGTGGGGCTGGGTCCTCTTTACTGCCTGTGCAGGTGGCCTCAAAAGCAGCAGGCAGATCAAGGCGTGGTGGCACACTTTAATCCCAACGCTCAGGAGGCAGAGGCAGGTGGATCGCTGTGAGTTCGAGGCCAGCCTGGTCTACAAAGTGACTCCAGGACAGCCAAGGCTACACAGAGAGACCCCGTCTCGAAAAATCAAAAAACAAAACAAAACAAAAAAACAAAAAACAAAAAACAAAACAAAAAAATAGTGGTTCAGGTCAGCCAGGACAACATAGAAAGAACCTGTCTTTTTAAAAAAAATCTTTGGTGGCACATGCCTTTAATCCCAGCACTCAAGAGGCAGAAGCAGGCAGATTGCTGTGAGTTCGAGGCCAGCCTGGTCTACAAAGTGAGTCCAGGACAGCCAAGGCTACACAGAGAAATCCTGTCTCAAAAATCCAAAAAAAAAAAAAAAAAAAAAAAGGATTTTGGGACTCATTAGTCCAACATGCCTGGGTTCAAATTTTGCCTCTATGTCCTTCTTCTTGTGAGATCTTGGGAGAAGTAACTCAGAATCTCCAGTTAATAGTGTCCTCGCAAGGGTTAAGTAAGATTAATACATGAGGTGTTTCTGGGGCAAGCAAATACCACCTTAACCATTTTCTTCTCAGCTGACCCTGACACATAGAGGTCTGGATGCAGACTGTATCACCACATGTCCATGCCTGTGGTTGATTCTCTCAGCTCTCTCTTCAGCGCGCTCTCTCTCTCTCTCTCTCTCTCTCTCTCTCTCTCTCTCTCTCTCTCTCTCTCTCACACACACACACACACACACACACACACACAGGAGGCACGGGCACACACGTGCATGCACTGATGCACTTACTCTTGTGCCTGCGCACACACTGCACACATATCCGTATCCACCAAGTGCTGGACCAGCAGATGCTCTTCAGGGAACAAGAGCCCTTTCCCTCCTCCCTGGCCTGCTGGTGATGGCTGGCTGCAGCTTCTCTGTGTTCTGCAGTGTTGGAAAAAGAAATTACAGAACAGATTGCAATTAAGGGGGATGGGGGGGGGCACAGAGGCCCTAAAAATGCAGCTTGACTGAGTGCTAAACTGTGTTTTTGCCTAGAGCCAATCAGGAGGCTCTGTTGAGAGTCTGTTCCCACTTACAAATCTAATTGCAGGAGATGTGGCTGGGGTGGCCCTGGGAGCCTCAGAGAGTGGGGTCTGCCAGCCCCTCAGGGAAGGCTGCTGGCTTGTTGTTTTGAAAGTCACAGCCACTCAGGAGTAAGAATGGAAGTGGAGGCGGAGGTCCTGGGTGCCTGGGAAAGTCTGCCTTTTATTTATTTATTTATTTGGTAATAGAGATTTCACATCTATCACACACTGTGCACCTGTGTGTGACGATCCTCCTGGTGACTATTTCCCTATTTTACACACAAGAAACTGAGGCACAAAGTGTCTACTATCTGCACAATTGGTTCTTTCCTCTGTCTAACTTTACGTGGGTCCTGGGCACGGATTCAGGCTGCCCTGAGATGGTGATTAGCTCTACCTGCTGAGCCAGTGTTGTCTTCTTTTCTTTTTATGATTTTTCTGTTTTGTTTTTGAGGCACAGTAACACAGGCTGACCATGAACTCACAGAGATCTCCCTGCTTCTGCTTCTCAAATGTTGGGATTACAAGTGTGAGCCACCACAGCCTGCCCTTTTGTGCTGTTTTGGAAACAGGGTCTTGCTAGATAGCCTAGGCTGAACTTGAGCCTGTCAGCTTCTGAGTGCTGGGATTACGGGCTTGTGCCACGCTGCCTGGCTGAGGATACAAACTCATTGCACTTTGCTGTCCTTTTATTAGTCCTTGGTAGGAACGTCAGGCTTCCCAAAAGAAAAAAACAAAGCCAGGCGCAGTGGCATGAACCTGTAATCCCAGCACTCAAGAGGCAGAGGCGGGAGGATCACTTGTGAGTAGGCCAGCCTGGTCTACAAAATGAGTCCAGGACAGCCAAGGCTACACAGAGAAACCCTGTCTCAAAAAGCCAAAAAACAAAAAAATAAAACAAACAAAAAAATCCAACAAAATAAAACGGAGTGGCAGTTACATTTTAATTTCTGATAAACTATGTTTCCCTGAGAATTACAACCAGGTCCCAAATATTGCATGGAGTATATCTGAATTAAAAACTAGTCTCCATCTGAAATTCAAGCTGAACTGAATGTTCTGTAAGGCATCTGGCACCTTGTACCTTTTTGATCCTCCCGTCTCTGGCTCTGCTCTCCGGCCACAGGCTCACCCTGTAGGTGCCTGGTCCTTTGGGATAGGAAGGATTCTTGGCTTAGGTTGACACATGGGTGGACAAGATCTTTGGCTCCAGAATAAAGACCCTTGGCAACTACCATGTGACTTTTCGCCAGTGTCCCCACCACACTTCCGAGGTTTTGAAATGGGGTTTCCAGGAGGGGAGGTAGCTTTGGCTGCCCTGGAGTCCTGAGCTTCTTCACTGCATCTTCCCAAGGTGGAGCACTCTCACTCAGAGGCTTCCAGTAAGAGGACTACTACAGTAGTGGGGCCACAGCTGACTTCAAGTGTCCCCAGGAGCCCTAACATTCTTGATGTCTCCCCCCTTTTTGTTGTCCATGGGGCAGAACCTACGCAAAGGAAGGAAAGAAAACTGCAACTGTGTTTCTGGGTGAGAGAGCTTGCAGCCCTGGGGACCGGGAGTCCAGAGCGACCTGCAGTGCTATCTGAGGGGACCCTGGTGCAGAGGGACAGAGGGCCGTGAGAAGGCAGCTATGGAACACGCAGGAGTCAGGGCTGGAACTGCTGGGAAGTGGGCTGTTCTGCTGTTTTTTTGTCCTTCAGAGACAGCAGGGGGTGTGGGTGTGGGGGGGAGGGAGTGGGGGGGCATGGCCCAGGTTTCAGGCTCCACTAATCCTTAATGGTGCTGTGATCCTGGCAAATTGCTTAACTGAGGCAAATGCCTGTTTCTTCCACTGCAAAGTGGGGCTAATGCTGCCTAGTTAGGCACACAGGAGGCACACAGGGCTAGAGCCAGGGCTGCTGCAACTGTGGTGGTGGTGGTGGTGGTGGTGGCAGCAGCAGTCACATTACCTGGTGGTGGTGTTCCTGTATCTTTCTGAAAATGGAGCTCCCCTGAGGAAAGCTAACCTCCAAAAGGGCAAAGCCACTGGGCCCTCTTGGAGCTTCAGCAAAGAACACAATCTACTCAGACTGCCGTCACTGCAGCTACATTTTATTTGTCGCATTTTTGACAGACGTCTAAATTATACATTGAGCTTTCCACATGACCAAACACCACGTCCCTTCCTTTGATTATCATTTTCAAAAGGGACTATAAAAAAAGAACCTTTCCATGGATCACACTGAACCCTGAAACCACATGGAGAGCAGAGCTAAAAATAAAGGAAGAAGCGTCCCGAGGAGGAGAGGGAGGAGAAATCAAAGCCCTACTGTAGATGGGAGTGGAGACATGGGTCCTGGTGAGGGTGACAGTGTCACCCTCCAGGCCAGGCCGGATAAGGAGCGGCCAAGAATGAGGGTAGAGCACGGAGTGGCATAAAAATAGCCACCACTTTAGTCCAGAGGGGAAGAAAGAAATGGCCGAAAGCAGGGAACAGAGGAGGGAGGCAGAGGGCTGCACTCAGACCGTCCTGCAGCATCTCAGGCTGTGGACTTTTCTACCGGGCAGCGCTAACTGCTAGCATAATCGCTGACTTTCAGCTGTGCACCGACATGTTCCCCCAGCTCAGCCCACATCAATGACACCCTTGTTTCCATAGTAACCAAGGGAGAGCGAAGGGGAAAGGGTGTACGGCACTGGGCTCAGGGAATCCAGCCAAAAGCAGCCACACGGGGAGGGTGGAAGGAGGGCTCAGTTTTCCCACAACTGGTTTGAGTATACACTGTGGACTTTGCCTGCCCTCTGGCCTCAGCCCTCGCCCCCTGCACATTCAGATGCAATGGTGCGCAGAGCAAAGGTCTTACCAGGGCTCGCTGGGAAAGGGGGAGGCCATGGCGGGCCATCCCTTTTCTAGCTTCGGACTCTGTTCTCTGGCCATGGCCACAGGGGGCAGGGTGGCACGACAGAGAGGAAATGGGACTTTACAACACTTTGTTTTTACAAATGGGAGCTTTCAAACTCTGCATTTTTAAGGCTCCTCTCATCTATCCCGGGAGCCCCCCGGAGGGTTCAACAGGCTTACAGGGAAGATAAAAGCCGGTGACAGCCACAGTTGTCTCTGGTGTCTCCAGCTGAAAAGCAAATGTGGACATTTACAGAGACTGCATGAGAGCAGGGCAAGTGGCTCTGCCTACTGGCTGGGGCCTGGGGAGGCTTCTTCAGAACGCTTGCTTCCTTTAGTTGGTGGTAAGAGACCAAAAATATCCTTTAGATCCTGCTCTTCCCGAGTCCCCTGCTGCAGCATTCCAAAGCTGGACCTCAAAGCAGCCTTCCGGCCCTTCAGATAACATGCTTGTGCACTATTTGGAAGGAGAAGCAAGTCTCAAGGGCCAAAGCTACACATGCTGGCTGGAGAAGAGGCATTTTTGATTCCTTATAGCTCTGTTTACCACCCTTCAAAGCTAGAAGAATTTGGGTGAGCTTGAGACATCAACGGAAGAGATGGCAGGTCCCAGTGGCTGTGCAAGCTGTTTAAGCCCTCACCTTCTTTTGTCTCGCAAGTCCCTACAGGCCCTTCCACTGCAACCCCAGCCACCTCCCCCCAGGCTTTGTTAATGGTTTTCATGCCCAGCCACCTCTCAGACTGTCCAAGCCTCTCCCTCTCCAGAGTCTAAATAAGCTGGGTACCAATGGAGCAGGGGCTTCCGCTGCACTTCCTGTTTGCTCACACACCACGGCGGGCTTGGAAAGGGCCGCCTCCCAGGATGAGAAGGCAGCTGGCTTCCTTGGACCCACCAGGCATTGGACAGTCTCTTATTTATTCTCTGAAAAGCCCTGAGCTCATGCCCAGAACAGAGTGTAATCCAGGAGCAGGCAATGCTCTGGCCGCTTTCGGGGGTTTAAGGCTGGGATTTCTGAGGGCTCCGGGAGCATGCTCTTTTCGGAATGGGGGAGGGGGAGGGTGTCTGCCCTCCCTCCCTATCCGTGAACAACACATTTTGCTGGAGAGAGGTAGAGGAGCCCAGCATGGGGTGAGTGGCTCCCTGGGCACAACCCCCGCGATCACACCCCATGTTCGCCCGCCTGCCCGACAGCAGATGCTTCCCCACCACCTAGTTGCCAGCACTGTAAAAATTGATCTCTTCTCAAAATCGATCTGCCTGGCTTTTCTCAGTGGAGCAGGTTCACGGCAAAGCTGCATTTATTTTTAAAATCTGATAGCGTTGGCCTATTGTGATCATTTAAACACCGAATTCTTTGAGCTTTAGAAATCCCCTCTATAGGACTACAGTGGAGAAGTCAGCTAATCTGAGCCACTGCTCCCTGCTCCACTGAGCTGGAGAAAGCCTGTTTACGCTAGCCTGAGCCCTCGATGTGAGAGCTTTTTAAGGACCTTGTAATTTTTCTGGAATTAAACCTCCCACCTCTCCTTACATTCCAGATGTCATTACAGTCAAAAGTCGTAAGAATCTGCTTCCCTGCGTGGCTGGCAGGGGGAGGGGGAGGGGCTGGAGTAGGGTTGTTTCTGTGGTGACTTATTTACAAGGACGGTTATTTATTTATTTTTTCTTTTTCTGTCAGAAAGTGAGGGTCATACATAGTCTCTTACCTACCTGACAAGAAGGTACCCTTTACCTCCCCCAGAGGCTAGCTTCCTGCAGGACACACCAAAGCCCTGGCTCAGTTGGGGATGAGGGGGAAAATAAAAAGGCTCTGCCCAGGCTACCACCAAATATGTTTCCAATCACCATCACCGAGGGAGTGAGGGACAGGGCAGTGAGCAGAGAGGCTAGGCACAAGCAGCTTCTTCCTGTTTTACAAAAAGCCCACTGGACTCGCCTGCACTGCAGCATAAGGACCTGTTCATTACTAATCACATGCTCTGAGACATTTAATACTATTTCAATTATGCAGAGGAAATAATATAATTCCTTTATTTGAAAAAACGATACTGAACCTCTGAGATCAGTTAAAATCTACTGCTGGAATGGGAACTCTCCTTAAACTGCTGTCCCCTCTTGTCTCACAGCTATGGCTGTGGCGATGGAAAAGCATTTGGTCAGAAAGCAGCAAACCAGCGTTTCTCAGGGCCGAGTTCTGCTCCCGAAGCTCCCGCGTCTCCATTGGACTTCCATTTTATTTCTTCTTTGCATTGACGTTTTTGCAGACCCAGTTCATGCCATCCTTGGAGGGGAATGGACAGAGAAAGGCAGTGTTAGCTGCAAGCAGGGTCCCCCCGAGCTCAGGCTGGAGGGCACTGGGACACCAACTCCAGGGAGGCTGTTGCCCCAGGGCCCACCTGGTAGACCAGGGCTGGTGACCTCTTGGGAGCACAGGAGGGAGAGAGGCACAGGAGGGAGAGAGGCACAGGAGGGAGAGCTAGTCGGCAGCTGAACTTGAGATGAGTCCTCAGGAACTCCCTCTGAAAAAATAAACACATCTGCCTGGGTCCAGGACTCCACTGGGGAGCTATCAGGAAAGATTCCAGCCATTTTTGGCTTTTTCTGAAAGCTGACCTTTGCTAGGGCATTAATTCAATGAGCTACCCTTCAGGTCCCCAGCTGTTTACAGTGTGACAGTGTACACTTGGGTTAAATTAAATTTCGTTTTGAATAAACAACCCTCTGCAGTGGGGCAGTGGGTGTTACTACACATATATTCATATTCTTTCTTTCTCTCTCTCTCTCTCTCTCTCTCTCTCTCTCTCTCTCTCTCTCTCTCTCTCTCCCCTCTCTCTCCTCTCTCCTACAGAGAGGTTTAAAAGTGGCTTCTTGTTGGTTTAAGCACTATTAAGCAGAGGGACAGAGGGAAACAGACAGGTTCCCTTAAAGGCACAGCGACCTTGAAAGTGTCCTCTTTTAGAAGGCTGGAGAGGGACTGAGGTAAAAAAAGAAAAAAGAAAAAAAATCCACACAATGCCGACAGCCGCCTGACAGGCAGCTCAATCCCTTACAGATGCCAGGCCTGTCAGACATGACCTCCTTTTCAACCCCCTCTGTGGCACACCTGGACACACCCCTCCCCAGAGACTCGGACCTTCAGGCATGTGGAAGTTCTCTCAGAAGCACAGACCAGAACTCAGGGTGGGTGGGCCCTGCAGACTGTCTTGCCTGGAGTGTGGGCGTTACATATGTGTGCTTATCAGACACACGTGACGCCCACACTCTAAACCTCATGTTTTGGGTGGCTGTGGATCCGGCTATAAGACAGCTTATAGCAATATCAGCTGACACCCCTGGTCACTGGGACATGAATCCCGTAAACAATGCATCACAGCCAAATAGAGTCCCTCCCTTTTCTCCTGACCAGCGATGAAAACCCCACCAGCCGCCATCAGGGCACTTGGGCAGGAGAAGCTGATGGTGTGAAGGAACTGTCTGCTTTGCTGAGATGAGGCCTGGTCTTGGCAGAAAGCCTTCAAGTAGGGAGCACCTGCCTGGGACTGGACAGTGGAGGACCCGGTGAAGGGGACCCCAATGCATTTGATTACAACTGGGTCAGCCTCGCACTCGGAAAAGCCGAGCAATTTTAAAACTGTCTTATGAAAAGGATTCATTTAAAGAGAGCATGTTTAATTTTAGTAGCTAATTGGTTTCTAGGAAAAAAAAAAAAAAAGCTCACCTGCCAGGAGACAAAAAAGAGTTTTACACATACAAGAGGGATGAACACAATAGCCTTCTCCTCCTGCTCCAAAGCCGAAGAGCTCAGCACAGGTGCAGCAGACACCCAAAGGTGCCGTCTCAGTCTCAGGGGTCTTTTCTCTACGATTTAGCAGAGCAGCTTCTCTGGGAAACCATGAACAGTGCCCCTACAGCGCATCAGCACCATTTTGTCTTTTTTTTCTTGGTTTATGACTGGCCAGGAGGGGAGTTTCTTTTATTATATCTCACTGAGCATAAGTGTAGGCAAAGAGATAGGGAAAATATTTACTCAGCTGCAGGCATTCAAAGCAGAAGGTGGAGGCGGGAAAGGCCTGCTGAGGGGCGCTGTCCTGCAGATGTCTGCCTTCTGTGGTGGGGGCCTGCCCACCGTGGCCTTGTTGACAGAGGGTGTTGAGAGGCCAGTACCCATGGCTGTCCCCAGCCCCTGGTGCCATTCTGGCTAGGACTGAGGGGGCCTCTTAGAGTCACAGCATTTGGGGGGTGGAGGTAGAGGGGAGGAGGGTTATAATCCTCTGTGACAGTACCTCTAAGTCAAGTAAGGGCATGCTTTGTCAAGGAGCCCACTGGAAAGGAAAGATAATAGCATTATCCAAAAACCAAGATGGGAGGGTCCGAACAAGGGACTGGCATGCTGTCCGGTGTATAGTCCATGCTTGATGTATAGCCTTTAAAATTAATTCCCAAAACCAGCCAGTGAAATACGTTATTATTTCAATTGGGGGCAGAGGTAGGCCTTGAAGTGAGCCCCTAGTCTCCCTGGGCACCATACACCAGCCACCATTTCCCTGTCATTGACAAGAAGGCAGGAGGGAGGGACCACCTAGTGTTCTTTTTCCTAATGGCTTCCTTCAGGGCAAAGGGATGCCTAGAGGGACGCCTGTAAGGAACCCAGAGGATCCCTGGCCTGCTGAGATCTAGGCCTGTGGAAGGCTGGACACTGGTGACCTGGGCCACCTCCTGCAATGGATACTCGATATTTAGGGACAACAAAATCATGAGGAGGAGCCTCCTGCTTCTACGTTGCTTGTCTGGAGAAAAGGTGCTTTCTTACTTGAAGGAGGCACCTGTGCTGTCCCTGAAGAAGGAAGTGAATTCATAGGTTTGTTTAATGGTTGACCCTGTTATTGTTAAGAACTGGTTTGACTGATTTCCTGCACATTTGATCTTCATTACAGGAAAGACTATCTTTGGTGTGAACAGTGTTCCCTTTCCTTTCCTGACCAATCTTGCTGAGACTGAATTTGAATTGATTAGCTTCAACTCACTAATAGGGAACCTCAAACACTGGGCTTTGTGTGGCTTCCTGGAGAGGAAATAAATATCTCCGTGTCTTAGGAATATCCCCGCCTTATCCACGGGTGGCTGCAGTGGTGGTGGTGGAGGTGGAGGTGGAGGTGAAAGAGGTGGTGGTGGTGGCGGCGGCAGCAGGGGTGTAAAGCTACCCCTAATAATCTGGAGCCCGAGGGTCAAGGTGCGCTGCCTGCCTATGGGTAGAGCTGGTCTCTGGCTTGCCACTCTTTTTAATTTGATCTCAGCCCAGTGCACCTATCACTGTTGGTAGCTGGAAGGAAGTGGTGGTGGTCATGGTTAGTTAGGTGGTGGGCTGGTTTTTAAAGCTAGGCTGACTATGTGGTCACTTCAGTAATTGCTTTAGGATGACAAGGCGCTCAGACTCTTGCTGAGCAATGCTGCCTGCCTCATTGTCCCTTTGGGCCCCCAGGGTCAAGGAGCAGCTGAACACAGACAGCATACATAAAATATAGCTAGCTGTTCTGGTGATAAAGAGCAGGGCACCAGGAAGGGAGCAGATCACATGTCACAGGCTTGCTCTCTTAGTCCACAGAGAGGTCTGTAAATACAAAGGTCAACCTGAGGCCCAACTGACAGGTGAGACCTTCCATGCACACCTGCACTAAGTATGAACTGATCTCAGGCCTAGAAAGAAAGATGGGACAGCCCTTTTTAAATACTGAAATTTGGGACGGGGGTGGGGTGAGGAGGATGGGGTGTGTGTGTGTGTGTATGTGTGTGTGTGTGTGTGTGTTGTAGCTCCATGGTACAATAAAGGGTTAGCATAATCAAGATACCGGGTTCAACGTCTACCCCTGCAAAGAAAAGCAAATCACATTCTGTTAGCAGACTAGGGAAAAGTCCCTGAGATGGAAGAAAAAGAAGCAAAGGCAAGAAGCTGGGCTGCTCCCTCCTCTGACCGAGGCACAGGCCACGCCTCAGAGAGCCAACTGCTGCTGACTCTGAGCACCCTTCCTTTCTGGAGGATGAGGGGAAGGACGGTGGTAGATGCCAAGTGGAAAGGTGGTCTGGCGTGGTGGCCTGGAGAGTGGCTCCTACCGAAGTCCTGCCTGTTCAAAGGCCTGGGTCAGGTAGGAGACCCGTGATGATGTCTAGAAGCCAGGGCCACATGGCCGACTCCTGCTCTAAAGGGAAATCTAAAGTCACAATAATCACACACACTGTGTTTTAGAAAAAATGTCTCCAAACACTTGAGACTACAACAGCAAGTACAAATGTAGTCTGGGGTGAAATTCACCGCTGCAGGCGGAAGCAGGATGGATTTTCTATAACTTAAAAAAAAAAAAAAATCAAAACCAGATCCTTTGTACACGTCCTAGATGCCCCTTGGAAGGAAACCGACAAGAAGCCCGGTGCCAAATGATACAGTCTAGGAGTCCCTGGCAACCAGGCCCCGCCTCAAGGGCACGGAGGGAGAGTGTTCTCCTGGCCCAAGGGGGTCTGGCTGAGGGAGGTTTAGGCAATTCCTCCCACACAATTTTCACTTTCCCTTTTTTCTGCCTTCACCTGCTTGATGTAACTGGGTCTCTTCTGATTCCTCCTTCGGACTGAAGGCCTCTCTCTCTGCAGGATGGGGTTTCCAAGATAGATGCCTCTCCTTCAGTGTTTGTGCCCTTTACCTAGTCTCTGCTCCTGACAGTTTCCCATGAAAAATCTGCTTTAATTACATGACGTGTTGGCCTACTAGTCACCATCAATCAGGTAAGGAGAGATTTGCTCCAAACTTTCCTGGTGCCCTTGACAGGCACACGGCATACACAACGGAACACAGGCACTGTCCTATAATGAACCACCGAGGTGTGCCTTGAAAATATCAGGTAGAGAGGCTGGAGACTTGGCTCAGTGGTTAAGAGCACTGCCTGCTCTCCCAAAGGTCCCGGGTTCAATTCCTAGCACCCACATGGCAGCTCACAACTGTCTGTAGCTTCAAGATCTGACACCTTCACACCAATGCACATAAATTAAAATTAAATAAAGATATATCTTTAAAAAAAAAGGGGGGGAAAAAGAGAAAATATCAGGTAGAGACTCTTCCTCAGGCCTTCCATCCTAGAGTCCCCGCCTGCCACAGTCTCAAATCATATGCTCAAGCCATGGGAAGTAGTGACCTGCCCAGCCTGGCCACAGAGGGTATGGCATATCCTCTGGCAGATTTGTGGTTCTTCTCTGGACTTGACCACTGGAACGTTCTTTGCTATCTGCTAGTATGACACAGTTCCCCTAGATCTGTTTGTTGTTATTGTTTATAAATGTTTTGAGCCGGGCGTGGTGGCGCATGCCTTTAATCCCGGCACTCGGGAGGCAGAGGCAGGCAGATCGCTGTGAGTTCGAGGCCAGCCTGGTCTATAAAGTGAGTCCAGGACAGCCAAGGCTACACAGAGAAACCCTGTCTCAAAAACCAAAAAAAAAAAAAATAATAAAATAAAATAAATGTTTTACATTTCATTCTTCATCCAGCCACTGTGTGTGTGTGTGTGTGTGTGTGTGTGTGTGTGTGTGTGTGTGGTGAGGGTGGCCACACATGCCATGGCGTATGTACGGAGCACAGAAGACAACTGCTGGAGTTCTTTCTCTCCTTACACCATGTGGGTTTCAGGGACTGAACTCAGGCCAACAGTTTAGAGGTTAAGTGTACTGAGCCTCCTTGTAGGCCACCAGATGTGTTTTGAGTAAACATGTGTACACATACACAGTGGGAGAGCAGTGCTGGCTGGCTTTGAGCACTCACAACTATCATCCAAGTCCTGGGCCTTTCCCCCTCTTCCTTCTCTCAAACTTCCCTACACTTTCTTTCTGGGTTGCCAAGAAGGTGGTACTAGATGTTAGCATGGCAACCACCGGGCAGCCTCTGGGGAGGGCTGATGGGGGAAGGAGGACAAAACTGGGGTTCAGGAAGTGTTAATCATTATGATGCTGAAGTTATATCTGAAACTGAACCCCAAATAACTGAATCGTAGTCATTTTCCTAGCAAAGTTCTTAATTTTCAGGGGTATTTTAAGCCTTAATTAAGGGCCGTGGAAAGCCTATTCTTTAGCCATGTAATTCTGGAAAGGAATAAAACTGAAATGATTTTAAAGGTACAAACCATGAAACTGGCTAAGTGCACAGGGGCGTCATGACCTGAGGGAGGAGCATGGTCAGTGGCTGCCTGCTTGAAAAGAGCTGCCACAGAAGGCTCGTGACCTTTCTCTGGTCCCCAAAGGTTACCATGAAAGGACAATAGAAGACTCTCTTCTTAATTAACATTTTTATTAAATAACCCATTTCAAATAATGGTTAAATTCTCTAAATTTATATCATTCTATTAACCATAATCTAATCTCATTAACCTTGAAATCCCAGTCTTAACTATCCAATTCTATTCACCCTGGTACTATCTACAAACTAATTAAGTGACCTTCAAACTATTTGTCCTCTGTATGAAATCATTTTCTTTGCTCCCAGTTCTTTGCTGGATCTTGCTCTCATTCATATGATTATAATTAATTAATTAATTAATCTCTGTGTGGACAAACTTTTGGGTGTCAGTTCTCTCCTCCTGCTCTGTGGTCCTGGGGAATCAAGCACAGGTCATCCATCAGGTTTAGTAGCGATCAGCTTTATGCACTGAGCCAGCTTGCTGACCCTGGATCTCTTTTGATGCCATTTCCTGTGCCCCTGGCTGCTGTAGGTCCCTGACTAAAGAAGCACTTTCTTTTTTTAAACCAATAATCAAATTATTGTAATCTCACTTTATTCGAACTGGGATATTACTTACAGACACCCCTTGCTACTTCCACCCACAGTGTCTAACTGCCTAGTAGCTTGCATCTTGGCCTGAAGGTCCACAAAGGAGGCTGGGATGAAGCTCACGGTTAGAGAGAGCACTTGCCTATCATGCTCACTGCCCTGGGTTTGAGTTCCATCTTGGAAGAAAAGAGAAATGGAAGGGAAGAAGAGGCTCTGGAGGGGGCGCTGTGTGCCTGTGATGGTTGCACAGCCAGACAGGAGTAGGAGTGGAAACAGCAGGAGCTCTCTGGCTACCCTCAGGTTCTATGGTATAGTGCCCTTGACTTTACCCTTCCCGGCCCCCAACCCCGCCTGGCTGTCCTGGAACTCTCTTTGTAGACCAGGATGGCTTTGAACTCACCGATATCTGCCTACCTCTGCCTCCCGAGTGCTGGGAATGCTGAGATTAAAGGTGTGTGTCACCAAGCCAGGTGCGTTCTTGACTTTAATGTCATTGACTCAGTACTCTGCCCCTGCCCCCATCCTCATATCCTCAGGTAGGCTGAAGAAACCAGAACCTCACTTTAATTCCAGCTTTGCTTTTTGTTTTTGTTTTTGTTTTTTTTCGAGACAGGGTTTCTCTGTGTAGCCTTGGCCATCCTGGACTCACTTTGTAGACCAGGCTGGCCTCGAACTCACAGCGATCCGCCTGCCTCTGCCTCCCGAGTGCTGGGATTAAAGGCGTGCGCCACCACACCCGGCTTCCAGCTTTGCTTTTTAAAGCTTTCTTTACTCTGGCCAAGAGCAGAGATCACAGTACCATAAGCCTGTGTGCATATACAGTCTTCTTCTCTTCAGCCCACCTTTTATAGCTCCCAACACCAGGATGCCCTTGACTTTCTAACACTTGTGTTCTGAGCCATCAAGAAGGGCAGAGTTCCCCATGCTGAAAAGGTTTATGACACAGGAAAGCTTCTGGTCTGGGGCTGTAGCTCAGTGGGTAGAGTGCTTGCCTGTTAATCCAAGGACCTGGGTTCCATCCTCAGCAATGAGAAAACAAGAGATCAAGCTGTCATCTTCTGACCTGTGTCTCATCAATTACCTTGTGCACAACTGGACGTGGGCAAAGTACAGGGGTAAGATCTTTCTTTCTTTTTGTCTAGGCAGGGGTTTCTCTGTGTAGCCTTGGCTGTCCTAGAACTCACTCTGTAGACCAGACTGGCCTCGAACTCACAGAGATCCACCTGCCTCTGCCTCTCAAATGCTGGGACTAAATGCATGGCCCAATACTACCTGGCCAATCTTTTTATTTAAAAATTTTTTATTTATTTATTTTATGTATATGAATGCTCTATTTGCGTGTACACCTACATGACAGAAGAAGGCATCAGATCACATTATAGATGGTCGAGAGTCACCATGTGGTTGCCAGGAATTGAACTCAAGACCTCTGGAAGAACAGACAGTGCTCTTAACCACTGAGCCATCTCTCCAGCTCCTCTTTTCATTCTTTTTGCTTGTTTGTTTTTGTTTTTGTTTTCTTTCTTTCTTTCTTTCTTTTTTTGAGACAGGGTTTCTCTGTGTAGCCTTGGCTGTCCTGGACTTGCTTTGTAGACCAGGCTGGCCTCAAACTCACAGGGATCCACTTGCCTCTTCCTCCTGAGTGCTGGGATTAAAGGTGTGTGCCACCATGCCTGGCTGATCTTTTCATTCTTATAGAGGGTTGTAATTGAACAAGGTGAAGTAAAATGATCAGCATTTACCCATTAGCAACGTTCCAAATTGTAGCACACTTGGACTGGGTTATAAATTACCCTGAAAAAATGCAGTTAAATCAAAAGTGGATAGACAAGCGTGTATATATAAACAATCACCTATGTGGTAGCAATTTCACAGGGAGAATCTAGAAGAATGGTGTCAATCCCTTTGTAGAACAGGACTCAGGAGAAAGATTTTTTAAAAAAATATTTTATTTAATTTTAATTTATGTGCATTAGTGTGAGGATGTCAGATCTTAGAGTTACAGTTGTGAGCTGCCATGTGGGTACTGGAAATTGAACCCAGGTCCTTTGGAAGAGCAGTCAGTGCTCTTAACCACTGAGCCATTGCTCCAGCCCCAAGATTATTTTTAATTCCTTATTTTTGAGACAATCTCACACAGCCTAGACTGGTTGAGGAAAACTTTAAATTCCTGATCCTCCTGCCTTTAAAGCACTAAGAAGCTTGTACTGTCATGCCTACTTTTTCTGCGTATTTTTGTAATGCTGAGATGAACCCAGAACCTGTCATGTTAAACAACTACTCTAGTACTAAGCTATACCCTTAGTCCACATTTTTTCAACCTTATAAATTTTTGTATAATTAAAAATGAGGGGAAATGCATATTTGAGATAGGATTTTGTGGGACTAGACTCCTGAGCTCAACTGGTCCTCCAAAGTATGGATGCATGCCCCAATGCCCAATTTAGAATATAACTTTTAGAGTCAGAACCCAGGAAGGAAGGGAGAAGTGACTTACAGTGGGCCGGGGTGGTCATTCCTGTAATCCTAACACTCCTCTGGTCAGAAGAGCAGCCTCAGCTACGTACAGGATTTGAGGTCAGGTTGTCTACAAAACAGCTTGTCTTAGGAGCTGAAGAGATGATTCTGTTCTCAAGGGCATCAGTGGCTCTTCTAGAGGACCTCTACGGTGACTCAGAGCTCTAGTTCCGAGAGATTTTCTTTTAAAGATTTATTTATTATGTATATGGTGTTGTATCTGCACGTACCCCTGAATGGCAGAAGAGGGCACCCGATCTCATTGTAGATGTGAGCCATCATGTGGTTGCTGGGAATTGAACTCAGAACCTTTGGAAGAGCAGCCAGTGCTCTTAACCTCTGAGGCATCTCTCCAGCCCAGTTCCAAGGGATTTAACACTGTCTTCTGGCCTCCATGTGTGCAGCATGCAAAGGGGCACACACATATTTACAGACAAAACACCCATACCCATAAAATAAAATGTTAAAATTTACAAAGAGAGACAGTGTCTCAAAACTCCACAACACCAACTCTCCCAAGCTGAGACCTCACAGGCTGCTCCAGGGGACATTCTGAGGACTTAACTATGGTAATCCCTGGGTTCCAAGGAAACCCAGTATACACATGGTCACAGGGGATCCTGGGGTACAACCACCATACACACAGTCACGGGGATCTCTGGGATGCAAGTGTGAGCAGGAGGGAACACTGTCTAGCGCTAACTGTGCACTCAGACCACAGAGAGAAGCCAGCCGTGGCTATTTTTTTGTAACATAAGGAAAAAATAAAACCAAACCAAATATGCAGCTACCATGTCAGGACTAAATTAATTCTAGGATGTGATTATCTGCTGGGGACAAAGGCAATCAGATCATTTAAAGACAAATTGGTGTCAGTGTCTGAGGCAAGGGGGAAGAGCACTGGAAGGGAAAATCAAATGCAAAGAGGCTGCAGGCAGTGGCGAGGGTTCAAAATCTCAGTTCTGCAACGCAACGTGCCAAGTTGAGAGCAAAACAAATGGTCATGCCATTATCCACATACCGTAGGGCAAAGAGGGACGAGGTGACCCTGCAGCAGTACGGACCAGTCCTCACGGCACTGGCACCGTCCTGGCACATATATCACACGCTTAACATGAGAACTGCTGAGGGTTCTGGGTTATCCTAAAGGGCTGCCCATGGAGTGTCACTGAGAAGAGGAAGGCTGGTAGGAGGCACCCGAGTGGGAAGCACCCGTCTGTTTTGGAGAATGCAGCCTCTTGGCTGTCTGGGACAGGGCTGTGTTCTGGTCTCAATTAATATTAAACAAGAGAGTGTTCAATTTCCTGGTGTACAGTTCCTTAGCGCAAAGCACAGGGCTCTGTGTCCACAGAAGCCCCCCAGTGGGAAATCCATACCAGCAGCTTGAAACAGACACCAAGCCGAGGGCAGGAAGAGCCTTCCAACAGGAGACAGGCGTTTCTAGCTAGCTAGCGCCTGTATGCCTGCTGAGGGCAATCGCCTTGGGAGTATAGACTTTAGCATCGTGTGGTATCCTGATGTAACTGTCAAACAACCCCAGAGTCGTCCCCTCAAGCCTTCCCGGGTGATGAGCAAAGGATGCTGAGGGCACGGGGCTGGTCCTTCCACAGAATGATTCCGCATTATCAGCATGGTTTTTAAACAAACAGGAACCAACTTCCTTCCATGCCCTTCACCTGCTAGAATGGTTCATCTGCCAATCAAAGGCCATTAGCTTCATATATTTTTTGGTCTAGAGCAGTGGTTCTTAACCTTCCTGATGCTGCAACCCTTTAAATCAGTTTCTCATGTTGTGATGACCCCCCCAAGCATACAATTATTTTGTTGCTACTCCTTAACTGTAATTTTGTTAATGCAAGAATTGTAATGTAAATATCCCTGTTTTCTGATGGTCTTAGCCAAGCCCTATGAAAAGGTTGTTTGACTCCCAAAGGGGTCACAACCCACAGGTTGGGAACCACTGGTCTAGATCAATCCTATGAGTGAGGTAAACTGCTTTAGTGAGCTGCCATGTTGAGAGGGAACAAAGCCTTGCCACCGTCTCACCTGGACTCCCTCGCCTGTGAGCGCTGAGCAGGACTGAATCTGCCAGACACGGTCCCGGATGGTGTGTAGGTTTAGCCCTTCTGCAATCTCAGAGGCCGGGGCTGCTGTGAGCAGGTCCTGCTTGTTAGCAAAGATGAGCACTGGCACGCAGCTTAGCTTTTCCTCCTCCAGTAATTCCGTTAGTTCCTGGACCATTTTGGGGGGTGGGAGGGGAGGAGAAAGAGAAGGGGAGAGAAGATTGAGAGCTGTGATGTTTAAGCACAGTTGAAATTACAACACACTAAGCAGTTAACAGCAACTTTCTTTCTTTTTTTTTTTTTTTTTTTTTTGGTTTTTCAAGACAGGGTTTCTCTGTGTAGCCTTGGCCATCCTGGACTCACTTTGTAGACCAGGCTGGCCTTGAACTCACAGCGATCCGCCTGCCTCTGCCTCCCGAGTGCTGGGATTATAGGCGTGTGTCACCTCGCCCGGCTTCTTTTTTCTTTCTTTCTTTCTATTTATTTATTTATTTATTTTTGTTTTTCAAGACAGGGTTTCTCTGTGTAGCCCTGGTTGTCCTAGACTCACTTTATAGACCAGGCTGGCCTCAAACTTACAATGATCCACCTACCTCTGCCTCCCAAGTGCTGGGATTAAAGGCGTGTGCCACCACACTTGACTTATCAGCTGCAGCTTTCAAGGCTTGGACCTGTGGGAGATTCCCTAACAAATTTCTGGGCTTAACCTAGGATGCTGACTACAGAAAGTTGGAGCCAGCATCTAGGAACCACTTTTAGTGGCCTCCCCAGTGACTGTGTTCTAAGTGACTCATAGGCCACTGAGAAACACCCTGAGAGATGCGCTTTAAGGAGGAACATAAGTAGAGGTCAGAGGTCAGAGATCTCAGGCTTATTTAAGGATGCCACCTGCAAATAGCTTTTTAAATTTTTTCTCTGGCGTTGGGGTTGAACCAAGGCCCTTATACATGTTAAGCAAGGGCCCCTCACTGAGCTATACCCACAGGCCCACAAATAACTTAGTGTGTGTGTTTACATGTATGAATGTACAGAAAATGAGACAACAGTAGAGATAATTGTGTCCGTCAATCATTGCATCAACCAATGTTCATCAAACTCACATCCCGAAATATCTGGAAGAAACCAGACCTTTACTGGTCCCCTCGGTCATAGGCAGAACTCCAAAGTGTATATTAATTCTGTCTGTAGCAATTTCAAATGAGTATGTACATTTACCGTAGGGACAGGCTCCATCTCTTTCCCACTAAGCTCACACTTCAGCTACTTTAAAACATTCAGCTTTCAAAAAGAACTGGATAGCTGCTGGGCGTGGTGGCGCACACCTTTGATCGAAGCACTTGGGAGGCCGAAGCAGGTGGCTCTCTATGAGTTGGAGGCCAGCCTGGTCTACGGAGTGAGTCCAGGACAGCCAAGGTTACACAGAGAAACTCTGTCTTGAAAAACCAAACTAAACCAAACCAAACCAAAACCAAAAACAAAACAAAAAAACAAAAACAAAAACAAAACAAAAAACAAAAAAACCAAAAAAAGAAAGAAAGAAAAGAAAAGAAAGAAAGGCATGCTTGATCTGGGTGCAGAAATGTTGGCCCGTATCCAATGGCAGAAGTCCCCATGAAGTCCCCATGTTTCCGTTCTTTGTCTTGGAAAGTGGGTTGAGGACTCTCCAGACTCCCAGAGACAGTACAACCCCCTTCCATGCCCCAGTGACTGCTGTCCTGGGCTCACTTTGTAGACCAGGCTGGCTTCGAACTCACAGACATCCACCTGCCTCTGCCTCCCAAGTGCTGGGATTAAAGACCTGCGCCCCGGCCCCAAATATGCCTCTCTAAGAGAGTCATTTTATCCCTGCTGCTCCTTCTGGTGACCTCACTTTGTGTTCCATGGTCCAGGGCCAGCGCTGCTCTGTGTGTGACTGTGTACACAGATCATATCATCTAAACACGTTGACATGACCTCTGCAGTCAAAGCCATATTTGAGTTCAAGGTTGACCTTGTCTCCTGGCTTGAAAATGAGTAGCTTAGTTTTGTCTTGTATCTTCTCATTCGTCTGAATTTGCCAAAGTTTGGTTAATTACTCTTGGTCAATTAAGTATTGAGAAGTGTAAATAGAGGGCTGGAGAGATGGCTCAACGGTTAAGAGCATTGGTTGCTCTTCCAGAAGACCAGGGTTCAATTCCTAGCACTCACATGGCAGCTCACAACTGTCTGCAATTCCTGTTTCAGGGGATCTGACACCCACATTCAGACACACATGCAGGCAAAACACCAACGGACATAAAATTAGTGAATAAGTAAATAAATAAATAGTAAATAGAAATGCTCAGTGTGGTGTTCCTAAGGTCATTTCTACAGTCTGGGAAGAACCCAGAAGAGCTTTGGGGTATGGTGAAAAGTTCTACTTGCTTATGTCTTATCTCTTCAATTTGATTACGCTAAAAGGCTTCCATCAAAAGGCAGTGTGAAAGACTTGCCACTGATTTCTTTTTGGATAGCTGGTATTCTTGCCTGCTCACCAGATGCCTCTTTCTTTGAACTGTAATACTTAACGAAAAGCATTCTCTTCCCTAACACACACTTCCAGGTAGATTAATGAACAGCCAGTGTTTGGGGAAAGAGTTCAACATAAGAATCATTTACCTGACCCGTCTCTTCAAACCTTTTTCTGTCTGCACTGTCAATTACATATATCTGCAAAGAAAAACAAGAAAGTTACTTCAATAAACAGACACAGAAAGAGAAGGGGTAACTTTTACAAAAAACAGAAAGTCCTCAGTCAAGAGTTCAGATTAACCCATCGTATATGAACAGGCCGGCAACCTTCACCTCGCCTGTGGAAGCAAAGTACCAGTGGATTAACTAAGGAAGCCCAAAACACAGGCAGGGAAGCGCCCAAGCCCAGAAACCAGGGATGGTGTTGGGCGGCATCTGCAGTCCTATACTCCTGAGACATCGGTTCCCTGAGAGTACCATTTTTAGCATTACTTCTGTGCCTTCCCTGGTTGCCGGGATGTCATGACTGAATTCTAGAAACAGATGGGCAAGCTATGCTAGGAGATAATGCTTTTGTCTGTTTGTTTTGAGACAGGGTATCCTGTAGTCCACGCTGACCTTGAACTGGCTATGCAGTGAAGGATGGCCCTGAAATTTTGATCCTGTCTCTACGTGCTGGTTACACTGCGTTTTATGGGGTGCTCATAGCCATATATGAATGCTAGGCAGGTACTCCACCATGTCAGCCACATCCGCAGCAGAAAGAAAACCCGAGGCTTACTGTAAGTTATGAGTTTCAAGCCTCCCCCTCTACCCACGCATTTTAGTTACTGCATAAAACGAGAACAAAAAAAAAAAAAAAAAAAAAAAAAATCACCCTACATAGCTTCCAAACACATCACCATTTAAATTTCCTCCAGAAAGCTCCACCCAGCCAGGTGTGGTGGCACGTTGTAATGGCGGTGCTGTGGAGGCTGAGGCAGAGGGATTGCTATGAGAATGAGGCCAGTTTAGGCTAATTTCAAACCCACTCTTTTTTTGTTTGTTTTTGAGACAGGGTTTCCTGGGTAGCCTTGGCTGTCCAGGACTCACCTTGAAGACCACGCTGCCCTTGAATTTACAGAGATCCACCTGCCTCTGCCTCTTGGAGTGTTGGGATTAAAGATGTGCGCCACCATGCCTGGCTTTCTTTCCTAAGTCCCTTTTTTTTAAAGGTTTATTTATTTATTTATTTATTTATTTATTTATTTATATGGGTATGTATGGGTGCTCTGTTTTCATGCACACCAGAAGAGGAAATCAGACACCATTACAGATGGTTGTGTACCACTATGTGGTTGCTGGAAATTGAACTCAGGACCTCTGGAAGAGCAGCCAGTGCCCTTAACCACTGAGCCATCTCTCCAGCCCTATCTTTCCTAAGTCTTTTTTTTCCCCCTAAATCTTAATATGCAAATTTAAAAAGACAATTAGAGGTTAAAATTTTGTATTTTAAGCTGGGCAGTGGTGGTGCACGCCTTTAATCCCAGCACTTGGGAGGCAGAGGCAGGTGGATCTCTCTGAGTTCGAGGCCAGCCTGCTCTACAAAGTGAGTCTAGGACAGCCAAGACTACATTACACAGAGAAGCCCTGCTTCAAAAAAAACAAAAAAAAAAAAAAAAAAAAAATCTTTTTTTTTTTAATTTTAAACACGTTGTTTATTTTATACATTTGAGTGTTTTGTCTACATATATGTCTGTGTGTCCCATGTGTAAGTAATTCTCACAGAGGCCACAGAGGGTGGAGGTCTCCTAGCACTGGAGTAGAGATGGTTGTGAGCTGCCATGTGGGGGCTGGTAAATGAACCTAGGAACTCTGCAAGAGCGGTCAGGACATCTCTTGAGCTGCTCCCCCTCCTTCTTTTCAAGACAGGGTTTCTCTGTGTAACTGGCTGTGCTGGACTTGCTCTGTACACCAAGCTGGCCTTGAACTCAGAGATTCACCTGCCTCTGTGAGTGCTGGGATTGAAGGTGTGTGCCCCACCTTTTAAAAACATATCACCACTGGGCAATAATTTTAAAAATCTTTTTAAAAATTAACATTGCTTGTTGCTTGGAGATAAACCAGCAATCTCACCATTTGGGAGGCCGAGGCAAGAGGATCAAGAGTTTGAAGTCAGCCCGAGCTACATGCACTGTACGTGCTAAGTTTGAGGTCTGCCTAGGTTATATAAGACTTTGTTTTGTCTCAAAAAAAAGAAAAAAAGAAAACAAACTTAACATTGTTATTATTCAGCTAATAGCATAGTAGAACAGAAACCAGGGCTGGAGAGATGGCTCAGCGGTTAAGACCATTGACTGCTCTTACAGAGAACCCAGAGTTAAATTCCAGCAACCGGGTTGGAGAGATGGCTCAGAGGTTAAGAGCACTGCATGCTCTTCCAAAGGTCCTGAGTTCAATTCCCAGCAACCACATGGTGGCTCACAGCCATCTATAATGAGATCTGGTGCGCTCTTCAGGTGTGCAGGTATACACGCAGGCAGAACACTGTATACATAATAAATAAATAAATATTAAAAAAAAAAAATTTAGCAACCACATGGTGGCTTACAACTGTCTGCTACTCCAAGATCTGACACCCTCACACAGAGATACATACAGGCAAAACACCAATGCACATAAAATTAAAAAATAAAATAAAATAAAGAAGACTCAGTGTTAGTGCATGATTAGTGGACTGTGTGTGTGCCACAGATGTCCTATACTGATTCAGTAAGTCACCGTGCAGAGCACATGTGGTGCACATGTATTTTGTTTACTTATTTATATTTATTTATATTTAAATAAAATAAAATTTAAATTTATTTAGTTATGCATGTTGGGACTCAGTGGTTGTTATTGTTGATTTGGTTTGGTTTTTACTTTTTTTTTTTGGTTTTTCGAGACAGGGTTTCTCTGTGTAGCCTTGGCTGTCCTGGGCTCCCGTTGTAGACCAGGCTAGCCTCGAACTCACAGGGATCCACCTGCCTCTGCCTCCCAAGTGCTGGGATTAAAGCTTTTTTTTTTTTTAAAGATTTATTGTCTATGAGTGCCTTATCTGCAGAAGAGAGGATCAGATCTCACTATAGATGGTTATGAGCCACCACGTGGTTGCTGGGAATTGAACTCAGGACCTCTGGAAGAACAGGCGACGCTCTTAACCACTGAGCCATCTCTCCAGCCCTTGCTTTGGTTTTGAGACAGGGTTTCTTTCTTTTTCTTTCTTTCTTTTTTCTTTTTCTTTTTCTTTTTTTTTTGAGAAAGGGTTTCTCTGTGTAGCCTTAGTTGTCCTGGACTATTTGTAGACCAGGCTGGCCTCGAACTCATACTGATCTGCTTGCCTCTGCCTCCTGAGTGCAGGGATTAAAGGTGTGCACCATCACGCCTGGCCTGAGGCAGGGTTTCTTTACATAGCCCTAGCTTTCCTGGAACTCACTAAGTAGACACAGAGATCTGCCTATTTCTACCTCCCAAGCGCTGGGATTAAATATGCCCGCCATCAGGCTTTTTTATTTTTTGAGACAAGAGTTTCTCTGTGTAGCCTTGGCTGTCCTGGAACAAGCTCTGTAGACCAGACTGGTCTCAAACTCATAGCCAGCTGCCTGTCTCTGGCTCTGGAGTGCTAGGATTAAAGGCGTACACCACCACTGACTGGCTTTAATTTTTTAAAAAATCATGTGCGTATGTGCGTATGTGGACCATGTGTGTATACCTGAGGAGGCCAGAGGTGTCATATCACCTGGGGCTGGAGTTACAGGCAGTTGGTGAGCCTGCTGACGTGGGTGCTGGGAATTGAACTCACGTCCTTCTGGAAGAATAATACATGCTCTTAACCCTGGGGCCACCTCTCCGGCCTGGGGCCCAATCACACTATAAATACAGGGTTAGAAAGAAAGACTGTGATGGGAGAATAAACAGAATTACCTTGGAGTCTACGGTTTAATTAGGGAGCCTATGACTGAAGCCACAGTTCAGGACATGAGGGAGGGAAGGAAAGCCAGGTGACTGTTGGAGGAATGTTCCAGAGCCAGAGTGCAGCCTGAAGGGTGTGTGCAGGCCACTGAGCAGCAAAACTAAATTACAAAGGAGGAGGAAGTGTGCTAGGGCCAAAGGCGGTGAGGAAAGCTGAGGTGGGGAAAGAGGAGGCCGTTTGCTATGATAAAAAAGAAAAACCAGAGGCAGCATGACGAAGCTGGGTCTACACTTGAGAGAGGGAGAAAAGAGACCCTGCAACTGTCCTCTGACCTCACAGGTATGCCAGGGCAAGCATGGACCTAGAGAAAAATAAATGTAAGGGAAGAGAAACAGAGACCATTGAGACAGGAAAACAAGCAAGTAGAGCTGGTTTAAAGAGCCGACCAGGCAAACACCAGCGAGCCAGAGGCTGAGCCCCAGACAGCTTCTGTTGACCAAGTATCTGCCGTTCTTTCCCGACATGAAACCTCACTTAGTGTGTTTGCCACCAGGCTCCAAACACAGCAACTCCTCCTCCTATGCAGTTTTTATCGGTATAGAACACTGCTACACAAAAATCCTAGGATCAAATCTAGGAAGTAATGATTTTTAAGAGCCACGGAGGGAGTGGGGGTTAACAGGCACAAACTGGTCTCCAGAACCCCTCCCAAGTGTGCTTCCTGCTCCCCTTCTCTATGCACTCACTGTCTGCTTCTTTCTGGGCTCCAAGATCTGGCTCTTTTATTTGTTCAGTGCCCTGGGTATGTTCCTGTGCAGTCACGCAAGAGTTCTCTTTCTTTTAGTTTTCAGTTTAATTTAGCACAAACTGATTAGTAATAATTTTTTAATGGTCTCTAGCCAGGAAGTATCAGAGAAAGTTTTAAGTACTTGTGCTTCTGACCTTAACTTGATAGAGATCTTCAAATAGCAAGTCATAAAGCCTAGCTAGTCTACAGCCAGGTTATAATCCCAGCACGCAGAAAGCTTAAGTGACATCACATCACAGGTGTTCTTGTTTGTTTGGTTTTGGCAGTTGCTTTTGAATTCTCATTTGGTTGTGGGAGGACCTGAGAAGATTCCTTTATTAGAGTTAGGGCAGCTCTGGCTCTTGGGGGGGCACCTTGGTTCCTCCCCGATCCAGCTGCTCCTCCTCCCTCCTGCTGCTCCTCCTCCCTCCTGCTGCTGCTGCCACCTTTTGGCCATTTTATTGCTTCTCCAGAGGGCAGGAGGCAGAGAGGTGACAAAGGAGGAGTGTGGCTACATTTAAGAAGAGCTGACGTCTAAGAGGACAATGAAACGGATAGACCAGGTGTCTGCATAACTTAGGGTTTTCAGCCACTGGTGCTTTTGGCCCTCTTGTAGCACCAATAGGGAAGCAGGAGAGAGACAGCTATTTTAAGGCATCTGACACCCATTCTTCCTGAGGCCCACTGTCTCTGTCTCTTTGTCGCTCTCTCCTCCTCCCTCTCTATTCCTCTCTGAGACAAGGTCTCAACTACACAACCTTGGCTAGTCTGGGTTCCTGGAGACCATCCACCTGCCTCTGCCTCCCAGAGTGCTGTGGTTAAAGGTGTGTGCACTACCACAGCTGGCTATCAAGGGAAGGAAAGAGTGCGCTATCTCCTCCCTTCCATATTTGTAGACCAGGCTGGCCTCGAACTCACAGAGACCTGCCTGCCTCTGCCTCCTGAGTGCTGGGATTACAGGGCTGTGCCACTGCACCTGGCTCAATTCTTTTTTTTTTTTTTTTTTTAGTTACTTCCATAAATTCTTCAGCTGAAGTAGGATGTTCTCAGCATCTCTGCCCCAGAGAATAACCCTGACTCTCCAAACCCCTAGAGAGCCGTCGCATGCTCTGAAGAGAGGGCCAGCAAAGTTCCGTGACCAGGCAGCAGTAAACACTGCTCTGTGGTCCCTGCAGTCTCATTCACAGCCACGGAGCCAAGCTGCTGCTGTGAAAAAGCAACTGCGGGAACCCCGAGAACAAACGCAAGTGACTGGGTTCCAACAGGACTTCATTATGGACACCAAAATTTAAATTTCACATCATTCTTGTGGGTTACAAAACAGTATTTTGCTTTTGTTTTTGTTTTTTCCAAACCTCTTTAAAAACATAAAAACCATTCTAGCTCACAGGCTACACAAACACAGGAGGCAGGCTCGATCGATCTGTCCACCTGTGTTCCAAAGCTACATTTTACCATAGCACTCTAGAGAGAATTGAAAAGATTTAACCAGGCGGCGAAATGTGTCAAGCTTCAGCCCTGCTCCTGCAGCGGTATGGCGGCCAGTGTAATAGGTCTTTTTCAACTAACAATGAAAGACTATTAAACCCAGACAAACACACAGAATCTGTCAACCTGCTCAGGGCTGCTATGAGCCAGGCAGGCAGGCAGAGCTGCATCTCAAGGCTGTGTATTTGGAGCCCTAGGTGGGGGATGGGACACTCAGCTGCTTTCCAAAACCCATGGCACGGGAGAATACCGAGGCTGACTCTCAACCCTAAATATTATCTTCTCCGAGAACATACCATCGCCGAAAGGTCGCTCTGATATTTGCTGGGGTCTTGCCATTCCTGGGTACTCACAGCTAATGAGAGTGTGGGACCTGGGTTTCTGTCACACATTGCCATCTACCTCCAAGAGGGTAGAGCTTATGGATTGAGATTACTCTTATGTGTAGAACTGAGAGTTCTGAGACCTTCTGGAGTCACTGGTGTCCTTACATACTGCTCTTCTCTGAGCATGTCATCTAAGGCACCTTACCTGCTCCCCACCCCCATCCCCAATTTTATCTTATTTTTTAAAGACATAACTCTGGCTGGCCTTGAACTTGATAAGTAAACCAGGCCGGTCCTGAACTCACAGAGATCTGTTTGCCTCCCAGAGTACTGGAATTACACCTAGACTTTTTGTTTGCTTGTTTTTTGTTTGTTTGTTTTCCTTTGTTTTTGAGAGAGGATTTCTGTGAGCCCTGACTGTCCTGGAACTCTCTCTTTAGATCAGGCTGGCCTCGAACTCACAGAGACCGGCCCACCTCTGCCTCCCAAGTGCTGGGATTAAAGGCATATGCTACCATTCCTGGCTAGGTTAACAACTCAAAATAGCTTCAGGAAGTCCTTGAAACTGAACAGACTTGCTAGGCCCATCCATGCCATAAGCAATAAAAGCTGAAGGTCCCTCTCAGAGAAGGAACTTCTGAAGCTGAACTACAGAGACCACTCAGATAATCCAAGTTGCAAAGAAGACTTCAAACAGCCAAAGTGCATAGAAGGCTCTGAGACCAGACCAGTTGCCTGACAGAAGCAGAAACCAGCTGGCTTGGAGTCACTTCTGGCTCTGTAAAGTAACCCCTCGCCCATACTCCTGTCACTGGTTCACCAAGTTTGCCTTTGATGGTTACACTTTGGTCTGTTGTGGTGCCTATCTGGGGTGAGTAGATGTCTCTCCCCAGGTAATGTTTTGTCACACAACATAATTGGCACCTGAACAAGATGAGTTGGGGAGTGAGTGAGTGCAAGGTCCTGGCTGTGTGTAGCAAGACATGCAAGTGAAGCTGGGAAGCTTGAGCAGGGAAAATCGGTGCAGGAAATCCCGATGCGGCTGTCCTTCCTGGTGTGGTGTGTTAGCGTGCCTCTGTGCTGACAGCAGCTGCAGGGTTCTGACTCCAGGAAAGGAGACATGCAACTAAGGCTGAGCCATCAGGACCAGAAGTGAATCCCAGATGGCAGTCTTCATCTGGGTATTGGTCCACCAAAGGGAATACAGAGATGTCCTAAAAACAGCCAAAGGTTTAGAGGAAATTTTATAGTCTTAAGAGATTAATGCACAAGGGTCGAGACGGCTGACAAGCAGCAGTACAGGTTGCCTGGCCACTGTTGTGCAGTTAGAAATGCATCTGAGGCCAAGATGGCGGCCAAGCAGGAGCTTGTTGGTGTAAAGGGCGATGCAGCAGCAACATTCTTCATGTCAGCTTCCAACCAGGCAAGTGAATTAGACAAATGAGGATGAGGTGAGGTGCTGGCTTGCTTCTCATGGTTTGCAGGCCAGAAGGAAAAGAGTGCAGGTTAGATCCATGTCAAAAGCCCTTCCTAGGATCCAAGAACTTAGAACTCACAGGAAAATTCAGAGAGTGGGGGGGGGAAAGCCTGTTAAAAGCAATGAAAGACACCCAAGGGGCCTATCTTAGAGAGAGAAAGAAAGAGAGAGAGAGAGAGAGAGAGAGAGAGAGAGAGAGAGAGAGAGAGATCTGTGATTCAGTGTGCCTAACAATGGTCCAGGACAAAAACAAATAAACCCCCCAAAAAACCAGTGTAGCCAGGAAATCCTCAGCACTTCAATTGCTGGAAGTTTAAACAAGCAACGAAAGATCCTGGCTTATAAGGCCATGGGACATTGAGCTGACGGGATCTGTCTGCTTGCTGTGGAGGCAGGAGGATGCCACTTCCCATCTTCCCTCCTGCCCGACAGGGTTTCTCTGTGTAGTCTTGACTGTCCTGGACTTGTAGACCAGGCTGGTCTCAAACACAGAGCCACCTGCTTCTGCCTCCGGAGTGCTGGGATTATAAGTGTGCGCCACTGCTTAAGGCAAAGGCTGCGTGGCCTGAGACAGTGTGAGGGAAGCCAGCCTCTGGTGAGCTGGCTTATGAAAGCCATCAGAACACTGGGTTATCTCTGTCTGAGGATCCCACGAATATCAGGGGCTGGGGGACCAAAGAGGAGGGACAGGTGATATTGAGGAAACTAGGACAAGCCCTGGGGTGGAGCAAGATCTTTATATAAATAAAAGGCGTTCACAGAATGGCAAACCAACAGGTGTGTCTGAAGGTGAGAGAACAACCTAAAGAACAATTTAAGAAGACAAAGCAGGAGCCAAAAGCGTGGTGGCGCACGCTTTTAATCCCAGCACTGGGGAGGCAGAGGCAGGCGGACTGCTGCCAGTTCGAGGCCAGAATGGTCTATAAAGCGAGTCCAGGACAGCCAAGGCTTCACAGAGAGACCCTGTCTCAAAAAAACAAAACAACACCCAACCAAACCAACAACCAAACAAAAAAGACAAAGCAGTTAAGAGGCCCATGTGGGTTACCCAAAGGCAAATACAGCAGGATTTGTGTCACGTGGGAGTGGGGGTGGGGTGGGGGAGGGGGAGGGCTGATAGAAAACCAAACCGGGTGCCAAGGGGCTTCTGCACTTTTAGGCCTGAGGCACGGATTGCAGGAGAAGCTGCAGAAGCCTGTCCCAGGGTGGGCAATTATACCCCAGACTAAGGAGGGTGCATTTCCCGCCAGCAAAAGGTTGTGGAGGCGGCTTGCCCAGACAGGAACTCTGCCATCAGTCAGGTATGGTAAATGGGGAGTCAAAGCTAGAGTGCCAACCCAGGGCCACTCTGACCTGGGGAGCCGCCAGGTGCAGCAGGGGAGAGCAAGGTCTCATTCACCTTTAGCCATGAATAAATCTGAGCAATTAACTCAGGCTACTGAGTCCACTGGTGGTGCAGAAATGTAGGGAGACTCCGTGGACAAGCTCCAGGGTATGGAGATGTAATGGCTCAGGGAAGGACTGAGGATGTGGGACCTAATTCAACTAGCACCTCCTGTGCATGCTTTGCACCCAACTGTGATCTGTGGAGGAAGCAGGTGATACAAATGAATGGAAGCTTTGCCTGCTGTGGCTAGACCGTGCTTACATTCGACTTCAGTGTCTTCTTATGAATCTCTGGGCTCCCCTGACACCGCTGACCCCACAAGCTATAAAGGACACTCTCAAGCCTGTTGAGCTGTCTGCAAGCTGTGCAGTGCACTCCAGGTTCCCAGCTTTGTGAGCTGTCACTCATGCTGGGGTGGGCTTTGGTGAGGTAACTGTCTTTAAGTTATTTCTGCTCCTGTAAGTTAACTCCTCATCCATACTCTTGTAAATAGCCCCAATAAAACGTGCTGGTTCCCTAGCTGGCGGCATCCGTACTGTGGCCTGGGGTGAGTAGATATGTACGCTGCATCTCCACAGGAAGTTTGTCTCACTGCAGCTGTCCCACTGGTCCTCTCCAGTCTCTTAATAGTGCCCTCCACAAAACAGAAGGCTTACATTACCGTAAAGCCCATCTTCGTTTTTCTTTCTTTCATGGACTGTGCTTTTGGAGTATCTGAAAGTTCACTCGGAAACCGAGTTGTGCAGATGTCCTCCTATAGTGTCTACGGTTTGGGATTTCTGCATCTAAGATTTAATTTGGAGAGGCCAGGTGTGGTGGCACACACCTTTAATCCCGGCACTCAGGAGGCAGAAGGCAGATCTCTGTGGGTTTAAGGTCAGGCTGGTCTACACAGTGAGTCCTAGGACAGCCAGGGCTCTGTAGAGACTCTGTATCACATCCCAACATGCCCTAAAAAAGATTTGATTTTGAGGTTTTTCTTTTGTTTTTTGTTTTTTATGAAAAGGATATGGTCTGAGTCTAGATGGTTTTGTGTTTTGGTGTGTAGGTGTCTCCCTGCCCAGAACCCTTCCTCTGAATTGTCTCACTCTCTGATAAGTGGCTTGTTTATGCTCATGGGGATGGTGGGGAGTGGTGTAGTTTTGTGTCCTCTGGTCAATTCTTATATTTTTCTATTATATATGTTACCTTGGTGTAGTGGATGTAAACATGCTTTTGTTTTGATCCCAAGTGTGGAATGGGGAACAGATTTGTGAGAGAACAGGTGATGTTTATCCACTTAGAAGTTGAGCCACTTCGGGGGGAGGGCGGGGGCGCTTGGTTTTTGCCAGCTGAAAAACATCCTAGTAGACTCTGACAGGAGATACATATATGAGCCCACAACAGGAGGTGGGGCTTTTGGGGTCTTGATATTGTTTGGCTGTTCATTGCTCCACTTCTAGACGCTCCTAGAGAGAACCGCTCCAGTGAAGGCTTTGAGGCTCCAGGTTCTGGCTGCTGTTCCAGGTCCCAACAGCAACTTTGGTGAAATTGCTGGTCTGCTGAAATCCTGCTGACTACGCCAGGGGAATTGTTCCCAGGAACTGAATTCATCAAGGTCTACTTCTCCTGTTCCCACTAACCTCTTTTCTCTCCCATCTAGGGTAGGTAGGTTGGAAGGGAGGTGTAAGCATTCAAAGAACCCCAAGTAAAGTAGGTTTGAAAGGGTGAAGCCTACAGGTGGCACCCAATGTGCTTTGGGCATAATGGGTAACTTAACTTCTAATGTTGTGAAGGAAGATGCAGGTTTTGAAGATTTAGAAATGCTGTTTCAGGGTGTCATCAGAACCACAGCTGCTGTTGCAAAATTCTTTCCTACTTTATACCTAGAGCAAATTTTTTGTGTTTTTATTTTTTTAAAAGATTTATTTATAACATATACAGCATTCTGCCTACATGTATGTAGGCTTGTAAACCAGAAGAGGGCACCAGATCTCATTATCGATGGCTGTGAGCCACCATGTGGTTGCTGGGAATTAAGCTCAGGATCTTTGGAAGAGCAGTCAGTGCTCTTAACTTGTGAGCCATCTCTCCAGCCTTTGTTTTTTTCTTTGTCTTTTTACTGTATTACTTTGTTGTTGTTGTTTTGTTTTTCGAGACCAGGTCTCTCTGTGTAGCCTTGGCTGTCCTGGACTCACTTTGTAGATCAGGCTGGCCTCACAGCAATCTGCCTGCCTCTGCCTCCTGGGTGCTGGGATTAAATGCGTGCGCCACCATGCCCGGCTCTATATTACATTTTTTAAAAAAGATTGGAAGAAAGACTGTTAAGATATAGAAACTGAGCTGGGCGGTGGTGGCGCAGGCCTTTAATCCCAGCACTTGGGAGGCAGAGGCAGGTGGATCGCTGTGAGTTCAAGGCCAGTCTGGTCTACAAAGCAAGTCCAGGACAGCCAAGGCTACATAGAGAAACCTTGTCTTGGCGGGGGGTGGGGGGACAGGGACGGGGGGAAGATATAGAAACTGGAAGGGTCAGTAAATGCTGTTGTTCTGGAAAGGATTGCAGAGTTGGCTGGACAACTAGAGAATTTGCAGGTAGAGGAGTAATCTTTTTCCTTTTCCTTTTGATTTTTTGAGACAAGGTCTCTCTGGAATTTACTATGTAGACCAGGCTGGCCTCAAACTCACAGAGATCCACCTGGCTCTCCCTCCCGAGTGCTGGGATCAAAGGTGTGTGCCACTTCGCCTAGATAGAGCAAACCCTGACACTGGGGAGTTTCAGCTTCCCAGTCAATCCCTCAGCCTCACACTGACCATCTGGGCCATTGTTTTTGAACATGAACACGAGAATCAATTTGGCAATAACTATAAAACAATTGCCCAGAACTTTGATCGGGATCACACCAAATCCCCAGGCAGGTTATGAATAACCAATAGTAATACTGAGTTTTCTTACTTTTGAACATGGAATATCTATTTTTAAAAGATCTGATTTATGCATATGTGTATAGTTTGGAATGCTGGGGATTGAACCCAGGGTTTCATCTATATTAGGAAAGAATTTTCCTTTATTGGCTTTGAAGCGTTCCACATATAGATTTATGCCTAAGCTTTGTGTCTAAGTGTTTGGTATGCTGGGTGCTAAGCCATACTTTGTTTTTAATTTTGAGATCAAAATGACACTTTCCCCAATTTAGACTTATTTTTTTCCATATATTTTGAGTATTATGAAAAGACAAAACCCACAATGCCTGAGATTTGTCTTAAAATACCTAAAAATACAGTGAAACAGGACTGTGGGAGCTGAACAGAATAAATCTAAGTGGGGGTTCTGTATTTTGGCTTTCACTATACTATTTTGTTTTTGAGCTTTGTGTAAATATAAAATTTTGTTTTTGTTTTTTGAGACAGGATTTCTCCATTACACATAGTCCTGGCTGTCCTGGACTCTCTTTGTAGACCACGCTGGCCTTGAACTCACAGAGATCCTCCTGCCTCTGCCTTTCAAGTGCTGGGATTAAAGGCGTTTGCCACCATGACAAGCAGAATCTGAAATTTTTAAACAGAAAAACCTTTTGGGTGCAGGGATATAATTCTGTTGGTATAGAGTGCCTGCCTAGTGTGCTGCTTAGTTTTGTGTCACTTTGACATTAGCTAGAGTCATCTGGGAAGCAAAACCTCAATTGAGAAAATGTTCCCCAACCGATTGGCCTGTGTGCGAGCTATGAGGCACTTTCTTGATTGATGGTTGATGTGGGGAAGCCCAGCCCACGTGGGCAGTACCACCCTGGGTTGGTGGTCCTGGGTGGTATAAACAAACAGACTGAGCAAGCCAATAAGTACAGTCCTCCATGGCTGCTGTGTCAGTTTCCACCTTCAGGCTCCTGCCCTGATTCCCACTAGCACTGGATAGTTGGTTAGAAGCATAAGCTGAAATAAACCCTTTCCTTCCCAAGTTGCTTTTGGTCACGGTGTTTCGTTGTTGTTTGTTTTTTCGAGACAGGGTTTCTCTGTGTAGCCTTGGCTGGCCTAGATTTACTTTGTAGACCAGGCTGGCCTCGAACTCATAGCAACCTGCCAGCCTCTGCCTCCCAGAGTGCTGGGACTATATGTGTGCCACATCATGCTCGGCTTGATCATGGTGTTTTATCAGAGAAACAGAAACCCTAAGACACCCAGTGTGCTCAAAGCTAGTACAGAAATTGTCACCCTGGTGTGGTGGCACACGCCTTTAATCTCAGCACTCTGGAGACAGGCAGGCAGATCTCTGTTAGTTTGAGGCCAGCCTGGTCTAAAGAGTCCTAGGACATCCAGGACTCCACAGAGAAACCACAAAACCAAAAACAAACAAACAAACAAACAAACACAGCTCGTGTGTGGACGTGGACGTAGTCACTACTTCAAACAACCCCTTTTCTGTGCACTACCTGGCCTCACTGCACAGAGGGAATTATCAGGTCTGGACTTGACCACAAGAGCAAACGCAGTGTTGGATCTGGAGGGAATTTAGAGTCCATGAAACTACTTTTTACTTCATGTCAGAAGACATTTACAACAACATCCTTTTTATTCTCTGAGACACTTTTCCAGGCACCGATGACACAACAACAACAACAAAGCAGCAGGTTGTGTAGATGGCTCAGCAGGTGAAGGTGTTAGCCACAGCCATGCAAGAGTGAAAACCCCAATCTGACCCCTGGAAACCACATAAAAGGGAAGGAGAGAACTGACCCACAAGGCTGTCCTTTGATGTCCACATGTGCCTAAGCTCTTGCACACATACACATGACACACACACGTGTGCATGTATTCATGTGTGCATACACATACACAGCATATACACTATAATAATAATAATAATACTAGTAATAACTATAAATTAAAAAATACAAAAGTCCTTGTTCTCATGAAACTTCTCTGGTGAGACAAACAGGCATGAAGCAAATGAAATTATGAATGACGTGGGGCTACAGATGTAGCTCAGTGGCAGAATGCTTGCTGCTGAGCATGTGTAAGACTTAGGATGAAGAAGGAGGAGGAGGAAGAAGAGAAGAAAGAAGAAGAAAGCAAAGAAAAATCACAGTACCAAAAGGCATAGTGGCTGCAAAGCACATGAACACTCAGGGACAATCTCAGCTATAAGGTGACACAACTGAAGGTGAGAGGGGCAAAGGAAGGTAGCGAGAGCCACGCACGGTGGTGCCCCACTGCAGTGCTGGCACTTGGAAGGCTGAGGCCACCTGTGCAGAGCCTTAGCAAAAGGCGGAACCTTGAAGAGGTGAGGCCTGTGGGCAGGGTTTTAGGTCACTGAGAGCATGACCTCAAGGGAAACTGTGAGGCACTCCCCCCCCCCCTTCTTCCTCATTTTCCCTTTTTGTGTTATGGCCACTCGGGGAGCGGCATTCCTCTCTAATAAACTGACACAGTGCAGCCTCGCTAAAGGCCCAAAACAAAAGGGTCAACAGAGCAAGGACCGAAATGCAAAACCGTGGCCAAAAAAAGCTTTTCTAAGTGATTGTGGGTGATTTGCCGCAGCAATGGAAAGCTTTTAGTTCACCTCCTGCCAGTCAGGATGCCCCAGAATTCCCTCCTGCCTTGTCCTCTAAGGCACAGCCTTTTCAAGGTGTTAGTTACAACGCACACACTGGCGAATCCCAAGTTATTTCTAGCCTGGAGCTCTCACGTGCACTTCTGTATCACACGCAGCTGATGCCTATGGGACGGCTCCCTCTAAGTCCAACATGTCCCAAACCATCGTGCCTTCTTCATTCGCTCGTGCCCAGGCACTCTTTCAACCTCCTCAACTTCCTTTCACTGCAAAACAGTGACCTCCCAGACACAGCAGTCCTAACAACCAGGAAGCTAACACAGGAGGCCCAGGCCAGCCTAAATTACATATTGAGACCCTACTTCTTCTTTTTTTTTTTTTTTTTAAAGATTTATTTATTATTATGTATACAGTACTCTGCCTACATGTACACCTGCACACCAGAAGAGGGCACCAGATCACAGTATAGATGGGTGTGAGCCACCATGTGGTTGCTGGGAATAGAACTCAGGACCTTTAGAAGAGCAGCCAGTGCTCTTAACCTCTGACCCATCTCTCCAGCCCCTGAGACCCTGTTTCAAGGGAAAGAAAACCCCGAAATGCCAACTGGGTAAGGGGGCACATTAAATAGTGATGGCGCCGGAAGGAGACAGATCAGAAGTTGAAGGTTGTCCTCAGCTACAGAGTGAGTTTGAGGCCAGCATGGGCCACATGAGACCCTGTCACAAAACCAAAACAAACCTACCAAAACAAACTTAAATGGAGTTCTCCTTGGCTTCTCTCTTCTCATCCCTCACCTGTGACCCATAAGTAAAACTGTCCATACCAGAGGTGAACCTGGGCAGTTGTGTGTGTGTGTATGTGCGCGCGCCTGCACGCACAAATACCAACTTGTACAGTGCCCTGCTTCTGCCTTTGCCCCATGCAGCCTTCCACACTGTGGCCATAGTGGTCACAAGTTTCCACCTCAGAGTTAGGGGCCAGCTCCTCAAAATATGACAAGTAATGTCCTTCCCATCCTGACTCATGACCTCCCTGACTTCCTCTTCTGTTCCTTTGTTCCAACTGCTTAGCCTCCTTGCTGCTCCTGAAGGATTCACATGGCTCCACCCCTAACTCTCGTTTCACCATGTGGCTCCTGAGGAGCTAGCTCAGATCACCAGGTGTGGCTGCAAACCACTGCACACTAAGGCATCTCATGGCCTTCTTTTTTCTGAGTCTTAGGTTCAGGCCGGCTTGGAAGTCTCTGTGTAGCCTAAACCAGCTTCTTTCCCCATCTTGTGCCCAACAAGCACAAGGCTAGATCAGGACATGTCACCCCACAGTTGGGGACCAATCAACCATCCTATTTGTGTAGGAGAGACAAACATGTTTTTGTGTCGATCCCAAGTGTGGGATTGGGAACAGACTAGTGAGCAGGATGTTTTTCCACTTAGAAGTCAAACCACTTCATGGGGGAGCTTGGATGGTGCCAGCTGAAAACATCCTAGTAGAGACTCTGAGAGGAGATATATATATATATCTCCTCAGCTCCAGCTGAGGCTGTTCCAGGTTCCAGCAGCCACCTTGGTTGAACTGTGGGTTTGCTGAGGTCCTGCTGACTACGCCAGGAGACTCGTTCCTTGGAACTGATGTCCTTAGGCTTCATTATTGTGTTCTTTAATCTCCTTTTCCTATGTTTGGGTTAGTCAAGTTATAAGTGAGGTACGCTCTGTTAGTGAGTTCATAATAAAGTATAATTGTTAAGAAAATTGAGCCAACATATCTGTCTTCAAACTGACCAAGTCCAGAGTGAAGGAGGACAATGCTTCGACTGGCCTTTCTGAATCCCCATATTGCTTTGCAGAGGTCGGTCTGTGTGTCCGCTGCACGTGTGCACTTTCTCACGCCCGGTACATACCCTTCTTCAGCTGCTGATTCTGTCCCTGCTAGTGAGAGTTCTCTGCTGCTACCTGAGGTACTGCACCTTTTCCTGCCTTTGAATTCTTTTTTTTTTAAAATATGTTTAAAAAATATGTTCTGCCTACATGTACACATGCAAGGCAGAAGACGACACTAGATCTCATTGTAGATGGTTTTGAGCCACCATGTAGTTGCTGGGAATCGAACTCAGGACCTTTGGAAGAACAATCAGTGCCCTTAACCTCTGTGCCATCTCTCCAGCCCGCCTTTTAATTCTTTAACTGACAGAAAAACAAATGAGATCAAGACCCCTTGACTACCACTCTCTTCTGGAAATACGCAATTTGCTAACTAACTTGGGGTGATAGAGGCAAGATCTTCTGACTAACTTTGCTATTCATATTATGGGGCTTAATAAACACTTTGCGGCTCTCTCCCTCTCTCACCCCTCTCTCTCTTGTTTCTTGTCCTTCTCTCTCTCTCTCTCTCTCTCTCTCTCTCTCTCTCTCTCTCTCACACCCCTCCCCTCTTCCTTCTCTCCCCATGCTCATATAGTAAACTTCTACATATCATAAAAAAATAAATCAAAATAAATACTTTGCCAAGGTGGGTATGGGAGCAACACTGTCACCCAGTGACAGCCAAACATTTTGGTCAGAGATGTTTTTTTCATGATTTGTAGCCTTCTTCTACCCTGCTCACTCAGATCAATGTTAACTAGGATGAGGGCATGCCAAGATTACTTACAAGAATATCAGTGTTTTCAAAATAACTCCTCCAGTATGGTCTGATTTTCCTCTGTCCACCAATGTCCCACACGTTCAGTTTAAAACCTTGTGACTGTACACTTTTGATGTTAAAACCCTAAAATAGACGGGAAAAGCAACAACAAAAAAGACCAATTAATTCTTACAAAGTTACATTTAATAGCACACACAATCTGGGGATTGAATCTAGGGCTTTAAGTATACAACACACATGCTGTACCAGTAAACTGTATTGCCATATCTTTTTTTCTTAAAAATTAAAAAAAAAAAAATTCTTATTATGTATACAGTGTTTGCCTGCATGTACACCTGCACACCAGAAGAGGGCACCAGATCTCACTATATATGGTTGTGAGCCACCACGTGGTTGTTGGGGATTGAACTTAGGACCTTTGGAAGAACAGGTAGTGCTCTTAACCTCTGAGCTATCTCTCCAGCCCCCCATATCTATTTATTTACTTATTTTTCATTTTCTGAGATAGGGTTTCTCTGGCTGTCCTGGAACTCGCTCTGTAGATCATCAGGCTGTCCTCGAACTCAAGAGATCTGCCTGCCTCTGCCTCCCGAGTGCTGGGACTAAAGGTGTGCACCACTACACCTGGCATTCATTTTATGTGTCTGACTGTATGTCTGTGCAGTGCCAATCAAGGCCAGAAGAGGGCACTAGATTCCCTAGGACTGGAGTTACAGATGATTGTGATAAACCATGTGGTTGCTGGGAACGGAACCTGGGTCCTCTGGAAGAGCAGTCAGTGCTCTTTAAAGGACAGGCTATCTTTCCATCCCCCTTTTGGCGTAACTTACTACGTAGACCAGGCTGGCCTTGACCTCACAGAGGTGCACCTGCTTCTGCCTCTCAAGTATTGGGTGTTGGGTCTGAAGGTGAACCACACCATGCCACTGCTACAGGCATTATAGCATTATAGTCATTACTTTCTGTGTGTGTGTGTGTGTGTGTGTGTGTGTGTGTGTGTGTGTGTGTGTGGCTTTATCTGTTTGATAGACCTTGGCTGTCCTGGACTCACTTTGTAGACCAGGCTGGCTTTGAACTCACAGAGTTCTGGGATCAAAGGCCTGTGCCACCATGCCTAGCCCCTCCCAAATCCCCCCCCCCCCCCCCCCCGAGACAGGGTCTCTCTGTGTTAGCCTTGGCTGTACTGGACTCACTCTGTAAACCAGGCTGGCTTCGAACTTACAGAGATACTCCTGCCTCTACCTCCACCACACTAGGCCAATAGCTACTTTTTGTTATTAGCTACTTTCTGAAGTACTCTGCCAGATGTGATACCCTTAATGTGAGACTGTTTAATGGCTTACTGTGATAGTAAAGAAAACATACTTACAAGTGTTTAACCGTCACTAAGTAGAACATTGTTAACTACCTCAAGCTAACTGGCTACTTTCTTTCTTCCCTGAGTCAACCCTACAGGTGGTCCAGGCTGGGCTGGAAGTAGCTATCCCTGTCTTCCAGCTTTTCTTCTGAGGTGCTGGGATTAGAGGGGTGCTACCATGCCTGGCTCACATGATGTTTTCTACAATAAGGAATATACGTATACTAGGACCGGGGTGCAGCTCAGAGCCCAGGAGCCTGCCTAACATTCATGGGGCCCTGGGTTCTATTGTTTCAAAGGCATGGAAAATACATATTATGTATTTGTATACCTATATATTGCTATGGATAATGGGACATGACCTGTGATCTACATAGACCCTCTCCATGAGGCCTCAGGAAGAGAAATTGTTTTAAAAATATCTCTTTAATAACAGCTTTTTAAAGATTTATTAAATTGTTATTATTTATACAGTGTTTTGCCTGCATGTACACCCACAGGCCAGAAGAGGGCACTCGATCACATTATAGATGGTTGTGAGCCACCATGTGGTTGCTGGGAATTGAACTCAGGACCTCTGGAAGAGCAGTCAGTTCTCTTAACCTCTGAGCCATCTCTCCAGCCCATCAGGAAGAGAAATTTAACAGGACACTACACACAAGTATAGTAGAGATGCTGAGGTTAAAGACAAGAGAAAAAGAACAAATGTAAGTCTAAAGAAAGACAGCAAGGCCGGGCGTGGTGGCGCACGCCTTTAATCCCAGCACTTGGGAGGCAGAGGCAGGCGGATCGCTGTGAGTTCGAGGCCAGCCTGGTCTACAAAGTGAGTCCAGGATGGCCAAGGCTACACAGAGAAACCCTGTCTCGAAAAACCAAAAAAAAAAAAAAAAAAAAAAAAAAAAAAAAAAGAAAGACAGCAAATCTAGAGGCTCAAAAGAAGTGTCCTCCTGGGTCAATGGGAAGCCAGAAGCTGAGCTGAGGCAGATGGGGTTGTAGCTGGCCTCTCAGCAGAGTGAGGAGGTGGGATCCTTCATCACATATGGTGATGGAAGTTACTATGTGCTCATCTGAAACGGCCTCAGGAGGCACTGCCTTAGGAGGCACCATGCATGAACTTGTAAAGAAACCCTTCTGCCGGGCATAGGGCGCGTGCCTTTAATACCAGTACTCAGAAAACCGATGCAGGAGGACTGCTGCAAGTTCAAGGCCAGTGCAGTAGGCTACTTGGTGAGTTCCAAGCTAGCCAGGGCTATAGACTAAGACCCTATCTCAGAAGATGAAATGGGTAAGAATAAATTAAAGGAAAATAAAAGAAGAAGGAAGGAAGGAAGAGAAAAACGTTCTTAGCGCGGTTATTCAGAGTAAAACTTGAGGAAAGCAAGTCATGGCAATTGGGAATTAGTGTAGAGAGAAACAAGCTAACAAGACCTTTGGGCTCAGAAGAAAAGCACCTCATGAGCAAAAGGAAGAAAACTCTGGCAAGAATGATTAAAAAACAAAACAACAACAACAACAACAACAAAAAACCCAGGATTTGAATATCCATCCAATCAATACTTTGCTGCAATGTAAGTGACATTTCATCCAGAGTGACTGGAGTTATGTGGGTCTGGGGATGCCTCCAAAAACATCTGCCTCACTTGGCAGCTTGCCAGCACTGCTATGAGCAAACCAGGCCTAGCCCAGTGCAGTGGTACAGGGAACACTGTCACACAGGTCCACAGAGGAACGCTCACAGAGGGTAACTGGGAATGGTGCTGACGAGGACTCTCCTAAATCACCCATGACTGAATACATTAGCCACTCAAGAACCCTGGAGGGAAATGGCTTAAACGTATCAAAGTGACAGTGGCTGCTTCAGGTACCTTGCTGACAAAAAACAAAACCCCCCAAACCTTGTGTATGTCTGAAACATCTTTCTCTCCTCTTGTTTTGTTTTGAGACAGGATCTATCTACTCCATATGGTCCCTGAGGATGACCAGGAACTTGGCTCTCCTGCTTCTGTCTTTTTTTTTTTTTTTTTTTAATCTTAAAAAAAATTATGTATATGATTACTCTATCTGCATGCCAGAAGAGGGCATCAGATCCCAAGTATAGATGGTTGTGAGCCACCATGTGGTTGCTGGGAAAATGAACTCAGGATCTCTGGAAGAGCAGACAGTGCTCTTAACCCCTGAGCCCTCTCTCCAGCCCCTGCCTCCATCTCTTAAGTGCTGGAGTATTAAGACTGTGTCGCTGTGCCCAGCTATAGTTTGAATTTTCTATTCCTCAACAATGCTACTGAATGTAGAACGAGTGATAGCAGGCCTTGCACAAGTGGGGGATGTGGGGGAGTGAGGGGGGTAGGGGGGCGGGGGAGGTACGTGCCAAAATGGGACAAGCTGAGTTAAGCCCCAGGAACCACAGGGTAGAAGGCGAGAACTCTAAGTTGTCCCTGGTTTCCGTATGCTCAGCTCTTCACGCCTGCAGCCTAACCCAAAATAGACCAATGTGATTTATTTCATTTTATTTTTTCAGTTTTTCGAGACAAGGTTTTTCTGTATAGCCCTGGCTGTCCTGGACTCACTCTGTAGAGCAGGCTGGCCTCAAACTCACAGAGATCTGCCTGCCCCTGCCTCCCTGAGTGATGGAATTACAGGTGTGCATTACCGTGCCTAGGTAAACCAATATAATTTTAAAAAGATAACTTCTTAAATTTCTGTAAATCAAGCACATGTCTTTAATCCCAACACTGGGGAGGTGATGACAGGTGAATATCATCTTGAGTTGTGGCCAGCCTGGTCCACAGAGTAAGTTCCAGGACAGCCAATGCTACACAGAGAAACCCTTTCTCAAAAAAACAAAGCAAAACCAAAACCAAACTAAACCAAAAAACCAAAACAAAACAACAAAACAACAACAACAAAAGGTAGAGACAGGCTTTCTCTGTGTAATCCTGGCTGGCCTTGGACTCACAGAGATCTGCCTGCCTCTGCCTCCTAAGTGCTGGGATTAAATATGTGTGCCACCACCACCCCTGGAAAAATGCTATATTCTATACAATCTGCTTTTACTTTTTAAGGTACTTTATTTTTAAGGTAAGTCACACTGTGTAGCTCTGGCAACCCAGGAACTCATTATGTAGACCAGACTAGCCTAGAACTTTTTTGCCTCTCAAATACTGGGTTTGAAGGCATATACAACCATGCTGGGATATTTTTTCTTTTAAATACACTTATCATGCTTGTTCATATATGTGCACAGGAAAAACATGAATGGCTACATTCCTAGCACTAACAGTGGCTCTGTCTGATTGGGCATTGACTTAGTCACTGTTCTATTGCTGTGAAGAGACCCCATGACCAAGGCAACTCTTATAAGAAAATGCAATTAATGTGGGGCGTGCTTATAGTTTCAGAGGTTTAGTCTATTATCATGGTAGGGAGCACGGTGGCACACAGTCAGACACGGGGGCACACAGTCAGACATGGTGCTGGAGATGTAATTAAGAGCTACATCCTGATATGAAGAGGGGCGAAGGGAGAAAGAGAGAGAGAGAGACACTGGGCCTGGCTTGAGCATTTGAAACCTCAAAGCCCATCCCCAGTGACACACTTCCTCCAGCGAGGCCACACCTCCTAGTCTTTCTCAAATATTGCCATTCCCCGGTGACTAATCATTTACAAATATAAGCCTATGGGAGCCATTTTTATTCAAACCACCACAGGCATTATAAATATTTTCTTTTCAAATTCTAAGAAAAAAAAGGGGGGGAGGGGGAGGCTTAAGAGATGGCTCTGTGGTTAAGAGCACCTGCTGCTCTTCCAAAGGACCCAAGTTCAATTCCCAGCACCTACAATGCAGCTCACGCCTGTCTGTAACTCCAGGGGGTCAGACACCCTCATACATACATATATAAGCAGATAGAATACCAATGTCTTCTTCTTCTTCATGTGTGTGTGTGTGTGTGTGTGTACTATGGCAGAGTGTGGAGGACAAGCTTTCTCTTTCTGGCAGCAAGCAGCCTTTCCCAAGGAGCTATCTCACCAGCTGTTGTGTTCTCTGGTGTCTCAACTTGACTTTACTACTGCTTTCTAAAGTGACTACGGTGAATGAACATCTCATGTTGTCTCAAATATTAAACAAAACTACAGAAAGCGAGTGTTTTTAGAGAATAAGCACGAAACCTCAGCACTATCAAACCAGCCACTTACAGCAGCACATCAACCAAAGCCTGAGGAGGCGCCGAGCGCGAGTTCTAACTTGAGGCTCACTCTGTGTGCCCGCCAAAGCCTCCGTTTCGGTGCTCTGGCAAATGCAGTCTATTGCTAAGACTACGGCTTCTCTTTCTGGTGGAGATGCTGACACACTAATGTGTGTTTTCAGCCTTGTAGGCTAGACTGCTGTAATTTGCTCCTCCTTGGGCTATACATTAAATTTGTTCAGAAGCTGTAAAATTGCTCATTTGGTAGCGGTTGAAATGACTTTTCTGCAAAGAGTCGTGAGTCGCTAAGACTCACAGGCCGTGACAGACACACACCAAGCAGTACAGCTGCAAACCAGACACCAGGCTCTCACAGCCATGGACAGAAAATGCTAAGATTGCTTTGCCCAAACCCCCAATGCCTGCACGTTTTAAAGCCGTGGTTTATGCTTTCTGAATGTTGCGACCCTTTAATAAAGTTCATCATGTTATGTAGCCCCCAACCATAAAATGATTTCATCGCTACTTCATAATTATAATTTTGCTACTGTTATGAACTATAATGTTAATGTCTGATACGTGGAATATTATGATATGTGACCCTGTGGGGGTCTCAACCCACAGGGTGAGAAAGGCTGCTTTAAAGTGTCTAAGACTAACAGGTTGTCTTAGCTGACTAGGTCCAAAGTCAAGATTTCCCAGGCTTTCTTACAGGGAATGGGGCCTGCGAAGGCCCTTGGATTCTCAGGCCACGTTTTCTGTTTGCGCTCCCATGCTGTGAGCACCACACTTACCCTTTGCATTTTGCTTGCTTGCTTCAAGCAGGAAAGAGGAAAGCTGATAAAGGTGGATTTAAAATCAGCAAACAAACTGGCCGGGCGTGGTGGCACACGCCTTTAATCCCAGCACTCAGGGAGGCAGAGGCAGGCGGATGCTGTGATTTTGAGGCCAGCCTGGTCTACACAGAGAAACCCTGTCTTAAAAAAACAAAAACAAAATTCCTTTTGAGATTTTTACTTTTATTTGTGTGTATGGGTGTTTTGCCTGCATGAATGTCATTGCTCCAAGTGCACACAGCATCTAAAGAAGCCAGAACGGTATGCTAGATCCCCTGGAACTGGAGTTTCAAATGGTTTTAAAAGATTTTATTTATTTATTTAATGTATGAGTGTTCTCTGCATGTACACCTGAACACACGCGCGCGCACACGCACACACACACACACACACACACACACAGACGCACGCACACAGACATACACACACATCTTGGTAATGATCATTTAGGCCTAAGAAAGATGATTGAAATGTGTGTACAGGGCTGGAGAGATGGCTCAGAGGTTAAGAGCACTGGCTGTTCTTCCAAAAGTCCTAAGTTCAATTCCCAACAACCATATGGTGGCTCACAACCATCTATAGTGAGATCTGGTGCCCTCTTCTTGTGTGCAGGTACACATGCGAGCAGAACACTGTGTAAATAAAAATAAACAAACAAATCTTTTTTAAAAATGTGTGTACATACACCTGAAATTGTGAAAGGATATACATAGCATAAAATATATCTTCTTAACCTTTATTGTTTTTTAGACAAGGTCTATCTATTTAGCCCAGGCTGTCCTGGAACTCTCTATGTAGACCAGGCTGCCTCAAACTCAGAGATCTACCTGTCTGCCTCCTAAGTGCTGGGATTAAAGGTGTCCACTATCATGCCTGGATTAATCATTTCATTACATTTAAAAAAAAAAAAAAAAAAAAAAAAAGATTTATTTATTACACAGTGTTCTGCCTGCATGTGTGCCTGCAGGCCAGAAGAGGGCACCAGATCTCATTCTAGATGGTTGTGAGCCACCATGTGGTTGCTGGGAATTGAACTCACGACCTCTGAAGAGCAGATGGTGCTCTTAACCTCTAAGCTACCTCTCCAGCCCGCATTACATTTTTTAACTAACTATTTTATTTTATTTTACTTTGTTTTTCGAGACAGGGTTTCTCTGTGTAGCTCTGACTGTCCTGGACTCACTTTGTAGACCAGGCTGGCCTCGAACTCACAGCGATCTGCCTACCTCTGCCTCCCAAGTGCTGGGATTAAAGGCGTGCTCCACCAACGCCTTGGCAATTAACTATTTTAACATGTAAAGTTTGGTGACAGTAAGTACATTTACACTCTTTGCATCCACCCTTAGAATGACTCTCACCTTATAGAACTTGTCCCAGTCCCAGCTGCAGGAGCCACTGTCCTACTTTCTATCTCTACAAATCTGACTTTCTAACTACCTCACACGCATGGACTTTCTTGTATGTGTATCTGAAATCTGACTACTCTTGGATAATACAGGTTTTCTCACAAACAGACCTTGGCAGTGTATCGGTTTCTATCTCCCACAGCTACTGTAAGGGCTAGTTTTAATAGTCAACATAGCACTTTCTAGAGCCACCTGGGAAGAGAGTGTCAGTCAGGGATTGTCTTGATCAGGCTGGCCTGTGAGCTATCTGTGGGGTCTGCTTTAATTACACTAACTGAGGTGGGAAGGCCTGCCCACTGCAGTCCCTGGGCTTGGGTCCTGGACTGTGTGGTATAGAGACGGGGCTGAGCACAAGCAGGTGCTCTCGAGCATTTGCTCTGGCTCTGCTCTTGACTGTGGGTGTGACTCACCACCTCAGGTTTCTGCCTTTACTTCCTGTCAACGATGGACCACAACCTGGAGCTCTGAGCTAAAACAAACTCTCTCCCCCTCAAGGTGCTTTTTGTCAGGGTGTTTTCGACAGGCAGATGGGGAGCTGGGGCAGCTAGTCTCATCTTCTTGAGCGGCAAGGGCACCTGGAGCCAAGGGGCACTCACCTGGGTCGGTGTGATGTGGCTGATGTCCTCAGATGCAAGCTGCTTGAGCAGGGTGGTCTTGCCAGCATTATCCAAGCCCAGGAGAAGGATCCGCACCTCCTGGTCCGGTGCACTTTTCAACTTGCGCAAAATAGAGAGCAAGCCCTTGAACAACCATGAAAGAGACAGATTACTTGGGGGGAAAGTGACTTTGGTATTAGAAGACAGCAGATAATTTCTTGACAAAAGTTCTTGGTTATGGACAGCTTATTTCTTTCTTCCTTTCTTTATGTTTTTATTATTTTTTGAGGCAGGGTTTCTCTCTTGGAACTCTTTTTCTAGACCAGGCTGGTCTTGAACTCACAGATCCACCTGCCTCTGCCTCCCAAGTGCTGGGATGAAAGGCGTGTGCCACACATACTTTTTATTATGTGTATCCATGTGTGTCTGTGCATGAACATGTGGACACGAGTGCGGGTACCTGGGGAGGCCAGGAGTAGTCCGATTTCCTGCAGGTTCCAGGTCATTTCTGTGGGTGCTAAGAACCAAACTTGGGTTGTCTCCAAGAGCAGCCAGAGCTCTTAACTGTTGAACCATCTCTCTGTCGACACTTCTTCTGTGGTACTGGGGACTGAACCCAGGGCCTTACCCATGTCACTGGCCTATTTCCTCAGCCCCTAGCCCTGCTTTCTTATTAAATAGGTAAGAAAAAATGTATATACTCTTCAATTGTTCTGTGCTGCAGCTGACAATCCCAGACCAATGAGGTATGGCTCAAAAAGAATCAACAGCCAGGAGTAGTGGTGCTCTCCTTTAATTGTCCCAACACCTGGGAGGCAGAGGCAGGCAGATCTCTGCAAGTTCAAGGCCAGCTTGGTCTACATAGTGAATTCCAGAACAGCCAGGGCTACATAGAGAGACCCTGTCACAAACAAACAAACAAACAAGCAGATTTCAATAAGCTGGGTGCACACTTTTAGTTCCAGCATTCAGGGGCAGAGGCTCTTTGAGCTTCAGGACAGCCAGAGTCACACGATAGAGACCTAGTCTCAACAAATAGACAAACAAACAAACAAATCAAAAGATGACACTTTTTAAAAAGAAGATTTCTGTCTTAAAAAAAAAAAAAAAGATTTATTACATATAGTGTTCTGCCTGCATGTATGTCTGCACACCTCAAGAGGGCAGCAGATCTCATGATAGATGGTTATAAGCCACAGTGTGGGTGCTGGGAATTGAACTCAGGATCTCTGGAAGAGCACCTGGTGCTCTTAACCACTGAGCCATCTCTCCAGCAACCCCCCTCCCTCGCCCCACAATGACACTGTTTTAAGGGCATATAATCTAATCTCCTAGCCAGAGCAAAAGTTCCTTCAAATTCAGTTTAGAATTTAGATTTATAGCTGGGCTTGGTAGCATATGCCTTTAATCCTAGCACTCAGGAGGCAGAGGCAGGCTGATCATTGTGAGTTCAAGGCCAGCCTGGTCTACAAAGCGAGTCCAAGACAGCCAAGGCTAACACAGAGAAACAAACAAACAAAAAAACAAACAAACCCCCCAAACCAAAAACAACAACAAAAACCAGAAAACCAAAACCAAACAAAAAAAAGAATTTAGAATGACATAAAATGGTTGTTTGTTATTCACATTGACCCAGGCAAGAATTCAAGCCTGTTGACGAAGATCAAATGATATTTCTGTGCAAAAGTCTTAGCAGTTAGGTCTTTGGACAATGACATGGAAATATGCAGGCAGATTAGCAACCTCCCAGGCTCTGTTTCTTTTATGGCACCTGTGCTGGCCTGCTGAGGATCACACTGATTTCTCGGTTTCTTTCCAGCAGCAAAATGGAAAACAGTCTAACACAGAACAAATGTTACGCCAAACGGTTCAGGACAAAGGCTGAATAAATCTGAAGCTAACAAAAGACCGGCAGGATTTCTGTTGTTGTTTAAGGAAGGATATATTTTTGCTTCTATTTTCATCTCATTTAACCCTGGCTGGTTTGATTCCATTCCTTCTTCAAGCCATATTTATGGTAAGTCTACTGGGTTACTACTGGCTCAAAATGCTAGACCTTCACCTAACTTTTCTAAGAACCCAAAGAACCCAACAGGAGAGTTGCAGAGTGTGGATTAGCTGTCTTAGAAGAAAACAGACACAGCAGAAAGATGGGACATTGTATAGACATTCATAAGCAAGAACGTTTGCGCTCTCTCTGCGCGCGCGCGCACGCGCACACGCACACGCACACGCACACGCACACGCACACGCACACACACACACACACACACACACACACCCCCCCCGCCCCGCCTCTGCCTCTGGAGTGCTGGAATTAAAGGCAGGCACCTGGACACCTGGCTGTTTCTTTCTTTTTATTAGCTACACTGAAATTGTTAATTTGTTTCTTTTCTTTCTTTTTATTTGATTTTTGTTTTGTTTTGTTTTGTTTTTGGAGACAGAGTTTCTCTGTAGATAGCCTTGCCTGTCCTGGACTCAATTTGTAGACCAGGCTGGCCTTGAATTCATAGAGATCCACCTGCCTCTGCCTCCAGAGTGCTGGGATTAAAGGCGTGCGCCACTACTGTCTAACTGAAACCATTCATTTCTTTTTGTTTTTCGAGACAGGGTTTCTCTGTGTAGCCCTGGCTGTCCTGGACTCGCTTTGTAGACCAGGCTGGCCTCAAACTCAGAGATCCGCCTGCCTCTGCCTCCCAAGTGCTGAGATTAAAGGCCACCTCGCCCATCCGAAATCATTCATTTCTAATGCACCCTTTCAAGCCCTGTGGGGACTGGGATATAAAATGACCAAGGTGGGGAGCTGAATTGGGGAAAAAGACTGAGTTATTCACCCGGAGTCTCTGATTGAATACAGGAAGGGTGTCGTGGCTCCTAAATACACTAAAAAAAATAGGAACTTATCAAATTAACACATTAAACGACACAGGTAAAACTTTCATGCATTATCCTCTAGTATAGAAACTGTCAAGGAAGATCCCGTTGTCTTTTTACAGAAAATAGTTTACTATTTACAAAGTTGAAAATTAGCATTTTCAGTTTTTCATCAAGTTTTCTCACTAAGAAACCACTGAATAGGGCCAGAGAGGTGAGTCAGCAGGGAAGAGGACCCAGGTTTGAGTCCTTTTCACCAATGTGAGTTGGCTTCGAACTGCTTGCAACCCCAGTTCCAGCAGGATCCAATGAATGTGGCCTCCTGGGTGACCTGCACCGGTGCACATGCCCTCGTGGAGGTATACACACACCCACATAGTTAAAAAGGTGAAAAATTAAACTTTATAAAAGGAAAGACATCACTGGATACATATACTGTGGCCTGGAGACCAAGTTTTTCTTCCAGACTCATAACGTCTGAAACTGAACAATTAAGGGGAGAATATCTTTTCTTTGTCTGTGGCGTCCCGCTGGAGTTGAAGATGTTCCCTCCTCAAGCGATGGAAGGACCCAGGGCTTTGCACATGTTAGCTGGACATGCCCAGCGTCAGTCATCCCTAGCCCCTCCTTTATTTTTGTCTTGTTTTGAGAGTGGGTTCACTACGTAGCCCTGGTTGGCAGGAAGCTCAGTCTGTAGCCCAGGCTGGCCTCCACAGGGATGCAGCCTCAGCCCCCTGGGCGTGCCCCTCCACGCCTGCCCCACCCCTGCTAATTTCTCTTCACTAAAGGAGTGAAGCACCGCACAGAGGGGAAAGCAGTCACTCTAACTGAAGGCACCTTCTCATAACAGTACAGACTCCACAGCACTTCGAAGTTCTGATGAACAATCTTCCTTTTTAGGCAGTAACATCAGATGCTTCACTCTTAAGTGAAGTGATACAGAAAAGGTTCAGCTAACATTTTCTTCCTTCGAGTAAAATGAGACCCAGGGAACACAAGCACTAACGCAACACCGCATTGTATTAACCCGAGCATCGAGGACGGGGATCACAGGATTACCAGGGCTTGCTAAATAGGGAAGGGGATATTTATAGCTGGCAGGGTTTCTGCCCCAGAGGTACAGAGTAAGCTGATTTAAGAGGCTAGAGGAGAGAGCAGGGCGCTCCACCCTGTGCTTGTATGCCTCCATGCTACGCTTTATTGCAGATGTCAAGTGAAAGGATGCACTCATTACAAGCTAAACTTAGTTTACGACGGGGATGGGGGATGAGTTTTACTGTATAAAGACAATGAAATTAATTCTTACGGTGTAATTCTGACCCAAACACCATTCATTCGGCTGTTATTAACACCCATAATATGCTCCAAGCAGAGTAGTGAGCAAAAGAGATGTGATCACTATGCAGGTTTGTTCTCCCAAGACACTGAAAACAGGTAATGAGAAACAGGAACTCTGTCAACTGTGCGCACGTCACCAGCTACAGCAAGCACAAAGGCTGGGCAGAAGCACTCTGCCTCAGCCACAAAACATTTAAACCAACTTTTCTGCAGTTGGATCTTGAAGAGATGTGCTATGGATTGCAGTTTATTTATTTGTTTATTTCATGTATTTATTTTTGAGTCAGATCTCTCTGGGTAGCCCTGGCCATCCTGGAATTCCTATGTAGACCAGGCTGCTCCTGCCCCTGCCAACTGAGTGCTGGGACTAAAGGTGTGTACCTCCACAGTTGGCCTGGATTACAGAAATGTATCTATATCAAAATCCATTTAAACTCAACTCGTGGCACACAAACTAGGTCATTCAAAGAAACCAAGGTGGCTCGAGGAATGTGCTGATATATGGAAAACAGTGTGACCCGGAGGACAGCTAAAATTTAAGTGCTGTAACCACTGCACTGCGGGGCACACGCACTCCCTAACCTGCTCAAACCAGACTGCAGTTTCATTTCACCTCTGAACAGGATCCTATTGACGAGAAAGAGAGAACCTCAAATTCTGTTTTCTTTTTTGCAATTATTTTTTAAGTTCACGCTTGTTTATTTATTTCATGTGTGTGCATGTGTATGTACAAAGTGCTTGTGGAAGTCAGCAGATAGCGTGGTAAACCAGTGCACCTCTTCTACCATGATGGTCCTGTGAGGTCATCAGGCTTGGTGGTAAGCCCCTTTACCCACCGACACCTCTAATCAGAATTTGTTTTCTTCCTTTTTTTTTTTTTTTTTTTTTTTTTTTTTTGAGACAGGGTTTCTCTGTGTAGCCTTGACTGTCCTGGACTCGATTTGTAGACCAGGCTGGCCTCGAACTCACAGCAATCCACCTGCCTCTGCCTTCCAAGCACTGGGACTAAGCGCGTGTGTCACCATGCCCAGCCTTTTCTTTCTTATCACCTTTCTACTAAATAAAGACAAAGCTTGTTCCCAAGGTACACAAAGAACTCAGCAGAGTGAGGCCCCTCTCAGCAGAAGTCTGGCACACAGGAGGCTGCTTCCAACTTCAGACTGCACTGGGCTGCCCTTTGTGAGAGACCTTTCCCATGATTCCATGCAGAAATGAGAACAGCCAAATCTGATGAGAGACACGAAGGGGATTAATAAGGTGGTGCCCTAAGGCAGCACACAGAAGCCACTCAAAGCCACGCTAGAGCTGGGGATAAGCACTCACAGTTCTGTATTTCTTTCCTTTCCTTTTGAGGCTGTGTGTGGGAGGGTGTGTGCATGTGTGTATATACTAGTGATTAGCTGGGCTTGGGCACACCTTTAATCCCAACACTCAGGAGGCAGAGGCAGGAGTATCTTTGTGAGTTCGAGGCCAGCGTGGTCTACAAAGTGAATTCCAGGACAGCCATGGCCATATAGAGACATGTCTCACATACATACATACATACATACATACATACATTACGCGTGTGCGCACGCGCGCACACACACACACACACACAATTACTAGGAATTAAACATACTACTCTAGAACATTACTATTGAACTATGTCCCCAGTCCTTCTAAAAACATTTTTATGTTAGGACAGGACTCACTTGTCCAGGTTGGCCTTGAACTCACGACTGTTCCTCATCAGGCTTCAGAAAGCTCAAATTACAGAAATGAGCCACCACAGTGACTATGGGCATATTTTCTCTCTTTAAATTTTTTTTACTTTTATGTGTATGCATGTAAGCCGAAGTGTATGGATGGGCACCACATATAAGCGTTAAGCTAGGGAAGTCAGCAGAGGTGTCAGGCCCTCTGGAACTGGAGTTAGAGGTGGTGGTATGTTGCCATGTGGGTGCTGGGAACTTAACATGGGCCCTCTGGAAGAATGGTAAGCTGTCTTTAACTGCTGAGCCATCTCTCCAGCCCATTATCTTTTTATTATTCTTTAAAAATTTTATGTGTATGAATGCTTTGCATTCATGTATGCAGGTGCACCACTTACCTGCTGAGCCATCTCTCCAGCCCATTATCTTTTTATTATTATTTAAAATTTTATGTGTATGAATGCTTTGCATCCACGTATGCAGGCTGAGCCATCTCTCCAGCTGTCTCTCTCTCTCTCTCTCTCTTTTTTTTTTTTTTTTTTTTTTTGAGACAGGGTTTCTCTGTGTAGCCTTGGCTGTCCTAGACTCTCTTTGTAGACCAGGCTGGCCTCAAACTTGGCAGTGATCCACCTGCCTCTGCCTCCCGAGTGCTGAGATTAAAGGCCTGCACCACCATGCCCTGCTACAGTCTCTCTTCAAAACAAAAAACAAAAACCCTCTATTTTTTTCACTTAACATTTTCTGACACCAAAAATCATAAATACAGTTAACACTTGAAATAACACCACACATACTTGGGAGATAGAGGCAGGTAGATCTCGGAGTTTGGGGCCAGACTGGGCTACAAAGTGAGTTCCAGGACAGCCGAAGAAACCCTGTTTTGAAAAACAAACAAACAAACAAAGAAACAAACAAGTTGTATGATAACTGTATGTTAGCAGAAAAGAGTCCATATATAATTGCTTAGTTGAATTCATGGTAAATAACAAGTCATGTGCCAAATTCCCATCACCTTTGTATCTTATCAAGAATGGCAGAGCAGAGTCCAGGGAGGTGGTGCATGCCTTTAATCCCAGGACTGGGAGGCAGAGGCAGGTGGATCTTCTGTGAATTCAAAGCCAGCCTGGTTTATAAAGTGAGTCCAGGACAGCCAAGGCTACACGGAGAAACCCTGTCTCAAAAAACCTTTAAGAAAAGAAAAAGAATGGTGGGGAGGGAGGTGTTGGGGGGTGGGGTGGGCGCTGGAGAGATGGCTCAGAGGTTAGAAGCACTCACTGCCTACTCTTCCAGAGGTCCTGAGTTCAGTTCCCAGCAAACACATGGTGGCTCACAACCATCTATAATGAGATCTGATGCCCTCTTCTGGCCTGCAGGTGTACATGCAGGCAGAGCACTGTATACATAATAAATAAATAAATCTTTAAAAAAAAAGAATGATGAAGTGACTGCCTGCAGTGGGGGCTGGGCAAGATAGCTAAGCAGTTTGGACCACTTGTTCTTTCTTGCAGAGGACCTGGGTTCTGTTCCTAGCACCCATATGGTGACTTAGAAGCACCCTGCAACTCCAGTTCCAGGGAATCCGACATCCTCTTCTGGTATGCAAAACACTCATACATATAAAATAAATCTTTTTTGAGACAGAGTTTCTCTCTGGAGCCCTGACTCATTTTTTAGACTAGGCTGGCCTTGAATTCACAGAAATCTGCCTGTCACGACTGCCCTACATAAAATAAACCTAAAAAAATAAAGGAACCAGGAGGTGTTAGCACATCTCTGTGAATTCAAGGCCAGCCTGATATACAAAGCAGTCCAAGACAGCCAAGGCTACACAGAGAAACCCTGTGTTGGAAAAACCAAAAACCAAACCAAAACAACAACAACAACAACAAAACCAAGTGATTCCAAGGCGGGGGTAAAACAGCTGATGCTAAATGTTCAGAAAAGCTCAGAATGTTTTTTTGTCTGTTACTCAAATTTAGAAAGAAAAAAAAGTATTAGTCATAGCTGCAATTTAAAACACACACTGTGGTGGTTTGAATAAAAACAGCCTCCCTAAACCAGGCATGGTAGCATATGCCTTTAATCCCAGCATTCAGGAGGCAGAGGCAGGTGGATCTCTGTGAGTTCCAGGCCAGCCTGGTCTACAAAGTGCTTCCAGGACAGCCAGGACAGTTATACAGAGACACCCTGTCTGGGGGTGAGGGGAGCCCCCCTAGGCCCATAGGGTGTGGCCCTACTAGGAGGTGTGGCCTTATTGGAAGGGGCGTGTCACTGGAAGGGTCTGAGGCTTCAGAAGCTTGAGCCAGGCCTGGTGGCTCACTGTCTCTTCCTGCTGCCTGTCCAGATGCAGACCTCTCAGCTCCCTCTGCAGCACCATGGGTGCCTGTACGCCACTATGCTTCCTGCCACGGTGATAACCAACTAAACCTCTGAACTGTAAGGCAGCCCCAGTGAAATGTTTTTCCTTTATAAGAGCTGCTGTGGCTGTCGTGGTGGAGTACGCCTTTATTCTCAGCGCTCTGGAGACAGAGGCAGGCGGTTTCTGTGAGATTGAGGCCAGCTTGATTTACAGTGAATTCCAGGACTGGCAGGGCTACACGGGGAAACAAATCAAAACAAAACAAAAACGAGTTGCTGTGGTCCTGGTGTCTCCTCACAGCGAAAAAACCCTATACACACAGAGCTCACTTTCTTTTCTTTTCTTTTCTCCAAGACAGGGTTTCATTATGTAGCTCTGGCTATCCTGGAACTTCCTATGTAGACCAGGCTGGCTTTGTACTCACAGAGATTCACCTGCCTCTCAAGTGCAGGGATTAAAGGCTTGCCTCTCTATGGCTGACACAGTTCACTTTTCAATTGTACAGTAAGCCACAGGAGCTCAAGGGATACCAGATGTGACACACTTAATCATGACACTGACCGTGTAAACTCACCGCTCTACTTCCAGTTCTAAGAATAACTTACACTTTTGAAGAAAGAAAAGATGGATTTGTAAAACCAGATACTCTCAACTAATTTGCCCTAGTTTCTTTTCTTCTTTCTTTCTGTTTTTTTTTTTTTTTTTTTAGACAGGGTTTCTCTGCACAGCTCTGGCTGTCCTGGACTCACTTTGTGGACTAGGCTGGCCTTGAATTCACAGAGATCTGCTTGCTTCTGCTTCCCAAGAGCTGGGATTAAAGGCCTGCACTACCACCACCGGCTCTTTTCTTATTTCTTGCTTTTTTTTCCCCCCTTTTCCTTTTTCCTTTTTTGAGTTGGTGCAGGGGCTCTTCTTCTGTAGCCCTAGCTAGCCTGAAACTCACAATGTAGCCCTCTAGTTCAGAGGCCCACCTGAGTCTGCCTCCTGAGTGCTGGGGTGAAAGGTGTGTACCATCACATCCCACAATCCTAGTTTCCCATTGTTCACTTTATTAAAAGAAAAAAAATCTGTTTTGGGGACCAGAGAGATGGCTCAGTGGTTAAGAGCGCTTGTTACTCCTGTGTTCCTGGGTTCAGTTCCAGCACCTACACGGACAGTCCCAATCATCTCTAACTCCAGTGCCCGGGATCTGATGCTCGGTTCTGACCTCTGAGAGCAGCAAGTATCTGTGGTGTACACACACACACACACACACACACACAAACATACATGCAGGCAAAATATAGATCAGATAAAATGAATAAACCCAGGAGAGATGGCTCTGTGGCTAAAAGCACTTGTTCCTTCTACAGAGGACCTGGGTTTTATTCCCAGCACCCACAAGGTACCTCACAACCACCTGTAACTCCAGTTACAAAGGATCAAAGCCCTCTTCTAATTTCTGAAGGCACCAGGAACTCTTGTGGTACATATGCATACATGTAGGCAAAATACACATAGAAAATAAACAATAAAAATAGCACTTGCTGCTCTTGTAGAGGACTGGGGTTTGGTTCTCAACACTTACAAAGTGGCTCATAACTGACTCCTCTGACCTTCTTAGGCACTAGGCATGCCCTTAGTGCACATACATGTGTGCGGGCAAAACACTCAGACATATATGTACACACTCTGCTTTGAGCATTGACTACTATCATGATATCCAACAATATTGTATATACACAGTCAATTTGTTATATACTTATATACAGGGCCAATTTGTGCCTAGAAACATGAGCAGTGGTTCACTTATCATGACCTATAATTATAAATTAAACAATCGTGAAATTATACTTACTCAATTGATAAGCTGAAGAAAGTCAAGTCTCATGTTTCTTGTTTACAACAAATCTCACTTTCTCTTGGTATAGCATGTGGTTCCTTCTTGTAAGGGGCTGGCTGTTGGGGCAGGGTCTCCTTCTAGCTAAGGCTGACCTGGAACTAACTGTAGCCCAGGTTAGCCTCTTAACTCATGGTGACCCACTTAATCTAGCATCTAGAGTACTAGGATTGCCGGCATGAGCCACCACCTGAGCTTGGCAAGCTTTTTTAATTGCAGTTCTAGTTATTTTCATTAAATGTACCTCATGTAGCCTAGGCTGGTCCTGACTTCCTGGTCCTCCTCCCTCTACCTCCCAAGTGCTGAGGTAGCAGGTATGAGCCACCACAGCCACTCTCTCAAATCCATTTATTTGTCTGTGTGAATATTTATATCTGTACTAATTTGTTAAGATAAACTTAGCCTTAAAAGGGCACCTCATGTATAAATAATGAAAAGAAAGCACTTGTTAAAATCTGTTTAGCCTGAGGTTAGAAATAACTGTAAATATAACAAGTGTGAAATGTGATTGACAACCTCAGATTAAGTAATTCTACTTAACAATTTGACAATGAAAATTGATGGGGGAGGGGGAGTATCAAAATTCACTTGCTCAATAACTTGACCAAAGTAGCTGTAGCTGTGTGATTTCTTCTTCTTTCCTCTTCCTCTTCTTCCTCCTCCTCTACCTCCTCCTCTTCTTCCTCCTCCTCCTCCTCCTAATTTTCTTCTTTTTTGAGAATAGGTCTCATGTATCCCAGGCTGTCCTGGAAATCATTATGTAGCTCTTAAATTTCTGATTACCCTGTCTCCATTTCTGGGATTACTGACAGGTACTGTCACGTTCAGTTTTATGCAGGAATTCATGCTTGCTAAGCAAACCTCTACCAACTAGATCCCCAGTCCTAGCTCGCGCCTTCCTTCTTTCTTTCTTTCTTTCTTTCTTTCTTTCTTTCTTCTAGTTTTGAGAGACAGGGTTTCTCTGTGTAGCCATGGCTGTCCTGGACTCTCTTTGTAGACCAGGCTGGCCTCGAACTCACAGAGATGGGCCTGCCTCTGCCTCCCAAGTGCCACTCCTAGCTTCTTCTTAAGTCAACAGAAGTGGCTCAATATTTTCGTAAAAATAATGAGGGGTGAGGGGAAAGCAACAGTTGATTGGTTCATATTAGTTAGTAAGCCAATCAACCTGCTCTAAATGCCTTAAAAACCAAGTTTTCTTTGACTAGCTCTAAAAATTCTTTCCCCTTAATTTCATTTTTACTCTCCATCTACTGCACACAAACTTAACAAGGAGGGTGGATGGATGTTCAGCAGTTACCAGCACAGGGGAACGGTGTTCATTTCATTCACATGATGGCTCACAGCCATCTCTAACTCCAGTTCCAGGCACCAGGCACACATGTAGTGCACACAAACATATGCAAGTTAAACACTCATACACATAAAACAATAGTTTAAAAAAACCAACAAGGAACTGAGTGTCTCCAGCCAAATCTGTCACACTGTAACTTACAATTTGTAAAAGCCTTAATTATTGCTCACAGAGAAAAGCCTTGCTTCAAACTGACGTTCCTCTCTATACTTTCTCATTCTCTTTAGTTTGAAGGAAGACCTTTGGTTCTCATGTGTGGCCACACGCAAAAGAACGCTGGAACAAGTTTGAAGGAAATGCTAGGACACAGGAGGCTAGTTTGCTTCTATCAACATGGAATAAATACGGAACGAAAAATCGCTCACCAACAACCATTAGATGTTTGCAGAACTTTCAGTGAGTAAATTGGGACTGCAGGAGCGCACCCACCACAGAGACGTGAAATCAGGCATTCATTCCCAGCGGTATCTCTTATTGTCCTGGGATTTACTCCCTACACACTTCACTCAGAGACAAGAGCATCTAGGAAAGCTAGGTTACATCTCCCTGGTGCCACCAGGGTGATCTCAAAGACAGTGGCGCCGCGCCTTTTTCACTTCTGTCCAGTCTCAGATGGACCCCACAGTCCCGAGGAGTTGAGAGGTCGACTCCGCAGATAGATCTAAGCCTGTGAGCCGGGCCTGATATCCGCAGCTCCCGAGCCGCCTTCATCCCAGTTCCCAGAATGATGATGGACCCAGATCCTTCCGTGCCAGCCAAGCACTCCGCAAGTCCTTTCTCCAAGCCTAGGACCCATCACAAATCCCTCCTTCCTTCCTAGGCCTAGGCCTCCTTCCAGGCCCACTTTGGGGGCTCCCCGTCCGCCCCCGAAACCGATCTAGAACCCCAAAGAACAAGGCGAGCGCCATCCCACGTCCTCCTTGACTTTAAGCGCAGCGCCCAGCCCTGGGCCTGGGGACAGAAGGGGGGTAACTGGTCAGCTCCTGTGGGGCCAGGGCCCCCACACTCACCATCCTCAAGCCGAGTCCCTCCTCCTCCGCCTCCTCCTCCTCCTGCCTCCCCCGTTACCCGGGGTAACTGTTGCGGCACCGCCCCTGACGTCCCTCGCACGCACAGCGGAGGAGCAGAGCAGAGGGACGGGGCGGGGTTCTGCTCCTCTTTACCTAAAGTGCGCAAGCGCGCCAAAGCTCCCGCCCATTGCGCACGCGGACTTGGGAGTGGCGGGAGGCCGGGGCGGGCTGGCGAGCAACCCAGCCGGAGGTGCAAAACCGCCCACGTGGCTGGCGGGAGTCTGTAGCCTGTGATTGGTCAGAAAGGGGGGGCGTAGGGGGAGGGGGAGGTTCCGAGACTAGCAGCAATGCTCCAATACAGCTTTCTTAGTCTGTTACGCCTGGCGGCAGTCGCTAGGGTACATCCCACTGGGACCAGGTAAGGGGCCTCAAGTGCAGGCCAACCTCACAGCTACTTTTTAAAAAATTAATTTATTTATTCACTTTAATCCTGATCGTAGCCCTCTCCCTCCTCTCCTTCTGGTCCCACCCTCCCTCCCTCTTGCCTCCTCCTCCTCCTTATTCCTCAGAAAAGACGAACTCCCCCACCCCACCCCGTCAAGTCTCATCAGGACTGAGCGCGTCCTCTTCCCCTGCAGGGAGGAGTGATCAAAAAGCAGGCAGCAGAGTCCATGCCAGAGTCAGCCCCGGCTCCTCTTAGTAGGGGACCCACAAGAACCCTGAGTTGTCTGTCCATCTGCTACGTCTGTGTAGGAGCCTAGGTCCAGTCTATGCATGGTCCTTAGTGCTTCAGTCTCCAACAAGCCCCTCTGGGTCCTGGGTAGTTGGCTCTGTTAGTCTTCTGTGGCACTTCTGTTACCTGCAGGTCCTTCTGTCCGTCCCCCCTTCCCCCCCCCCCACTTTTCCACAAGTCTCTCTAACGCTTCTCTCAATGTTTGGCTATGAGTCTCTCAGCATCGGTTTCGATCCGCTGGTGGGTGGAGCTTCTCGGATAAACTATGCTAGGCTCCGGTCCGGTCCGTACAGCTACCTTTAACCTTCACGTCTCCGAAGGGAGCCTGACTGTTCTGTTGGGGCTGCCAGGCATTGCGTGCTGGACGGCCATCTGCAGAAGCCGCGTGGCCGGAGGGACAGATCAGGGCTCCAATGGAGTCCTCCTTTCTGACCCATCCCCAGCCCCCACCCCTGGCCCCCGTTGTCTTTGGGTACCAGGCTTTAGGGCACAAGAGTTCTAGGCTGCGTCCCTCTCTCCACAGTCTTGTTATAATCCAAGACAGTTAATTTCTGCTGAGTTGGGGGAGGTCGCCTGAGGCGGGTCCCTAGCATTGAGGTTAGCTGACAGCAGACGGGCGTGTTAGACTGTCTAGAATCCGCCGGAGTTTGCTGAGCCATGTTGGAGCGCAAACACTACCTCCCACTCCTCTCATGTACAGGACCACTGGAGACTTAATCTTTCCTTTGTGCCAGGTGAGGTTCTCGACTCTGGAGATGGCTTCGCGGAAATTGCGTTCTTCCTAGTGGAATGCTTTTTATATACAAAGTTTATTTCCTCACAGCCCTAGAAATCGGTTGTTGTAGGTGAGAGTCGAGACATGAACTAACTTGGAAACTCTTTATTTTACAGCGTTGCCTGTAAACACTGCGGCCTAGGTAGGAATGCCTTACGCCCTGTGGGACTGAACCCAGAATGCAGGGGCTTGTACAACTGAGCTACACTACATCCTCGGCGCAGAGCTGTGTGCATCTGTTAGTAAACAGGCCTTTTTAACAGCAGATAGTCTAGGTAGAGGTGGTACCTCTGGAAGTTTGCTGATGCGTGCAAACCTTTACCTACCTCAAAGGTGTCCTAGATGACAAGTACATCGAGCAATTCTTGTCACAAAGGAAAGTGCTGCACAGTATTAATAGTTTGATCTGGGCTTCAGGCTTCACCCATCTTTCTACCAACCTAGTTAAGATTATCAGAGCAAAGACAGATTTTTCTTCCTGCATGGGTTTTCAGTTTTGTTGTTGTTTTGAGATGGTTTTACTGTGTTAACTCTGCCCAGAACTATGTAGACCACCTGGCCTTTAATTCACAGATCTGCCTCCTTCCTGGGTACTCCTGGGTACTGATATTAAATCATGAACCACTATGTCCTGCTGGTTTTCAGAGGGTTTTGTTTTGTTTTTATTTTTTTATTTTTTAGAGACAGGGTTTCTCTGTATAGGCTTGGCTGTCCTGGACTTGGCTTTGTAGACCAGGCTAGCCTCAAACTCACAGAGATCTGCTTGCCTCTGCCTCCCAAGTTCTATGATCACAGGTGTTCGTCACTGTGCCCAGTGTTTTCAGGTACCTTTTACAATTAAGTAGAGTGTTTTTGTTTCTGGTTTTTTTTTTTTTTTTAACATTCTTTTTTTTTATATTACACATGTATAAGACAAACTACATACAGCAGGGAGAACCATGTGACAATCATGAGAATACTGAGTTCTATACATGTTACATTCATAGTGACTTGGCCATCTGCATTCGTCTCATTTGAAGTAAGTGTTTTTCCTGCCTTGTTGGGTCTAGATCTCCGAATGAGATTCATCTGTTTTGTTTTTAAGACAGTTTCTGGGATAGCCTTGGCTGTCCTGGACACACTTTGTAGACCAGGCTGGCCTCAAACTCACAGAGATCCACATGCCTCTGCCTCCCAGGTGCTGGGATTACAGGCGTGTGCCACCACACCTGGCTTCAATGCTGAATCTTGTTTAAAGTACAAGGTGAACTCTGGAGGAGGCAGAGGCAGGTAGATCTCTGAGTTCACGGCCAGCGTAGCCTAAGGAGGGAGTGTACCCCCTTTGTTTGGGTGTGTTAGGGGTAGGGGAATATTTCAGACACATAATGCAAAATAAGGGAGGAACCTTATGGTTTATGTAAAACAAAACCAAACCCAAGGACTGTGTGCATTCTATCCTGACCTCAGTGAAGAAAGTAAAAGTGGGCTGGTGGCACTTGCCACCAAACCGGATGGCCTCAGCTGAATTTCCAGAACCCACGTCGTGGAAGGAGAGCACTGACTTCCTGAATGCTATGCATAGAACCCAGTGGATTATTTTGCTAGGAGTGTGAAACACGAGAAAGCCAAGCAGAAGCCTGCCTCGTGATCTTTCCAGAAGGAAACAAGGGCCCTCCTGGGTACATTCTGGCAATTAAAATGCAGTGCTCATATGTTGAAAGTTTGGACAAGGCCAAGTTAAAAAGTAATTGGCTAGATTGTTTGGTGGAAACCTGAAGACATATAACATACAGGCTGTGTGTCGTGGTCACTGCTCACTGAGCTTAGACCTACTCTGAGAAAGCAGGAAGAAGAGAAGCAGAGAGAGACAGGCTGGACCCGGGAAAGCAGCTGTCTGGTTGTTAAAGAGATGAGTGCCATTAAAGCCAAGCCCCTGGTCTTTTCCATGGAGGGGGGATGTGGACAATAAGAAAGATGTCCTGAGAACAGTTTAACCTATCCAAGGCTTCACTTTATGAAATGCGAATTTAGTTGAAAGGAGCACCCCTGCTACTTAAAGCAACCCACTTAATGGAATTGTTTTCCCAAGTTTGGTGGCCAAGGTGCACAGAGACCCCCACGGCTATGAATGGAAGGAGCCGCTATGTTTTCAACTTGAGATAGAATTAGGGTTTCTCTGCTTCCTGGCTGCAGACACTATGTGCCCAGCCACCTCATATCACTCCTTCCGCTGCGTCTCCGCTGCTGCTGTGGTGGTTAAAGAGTTTCTCTGAAGGCAAGCCTGGTGACTCTGTTTCAAAATGGCTGCCTATCTTCCTGCTAAGACTACCAGTGTTCTGTTAGTTCCTGGTGAGTTAGACTGAGCTATCCTGGGGCAGACATTGTCTCCGTTAGTGTAATCAAGCACAGGGCTGGCCATGGATGTGGATCCAGGAAATGCTTGTTGGCAATTGCTTAATTTGACCACCATTAATAAGGGCCCCCCCAGATCATCATAGGGGGTGCCTAGGGTCTCTGACTGCTGGGGGCTCTGGAGCAAACTGATTTAGGGGTCGGCTCTCATTGTCCCTTAAGTCTGCAGTTGGTGCGTGAACAGTATGGAGGCCAACCTGTCTGGCTTTAACATTGATGCCCCCCGCTGGGATCAGTGCACTTTCCTGGGGCGTGTGAAGCACTTTTTTAACATCACGGATCCTCGCACTGTCTTTGCATCTGAGCGGGAGCTGGACTGGGCCAAGGAGGTGGTGGAGAAGAGCAGGTGAGTGAGTGGCTAGGGAGGGGCTGGAGGTACCAGCTCCACAGCTGCTGGGCTCTCCAGGGGAGGGAGAAACCGAAGGTGAAGGAGTTGGCAAAGGTCTCCACAGGGAGACAGGAGACCAGGACTGTCGGGTCAGGTGGTCATTGATACTGTCTTTGGGTGACAGGATGGGACTTGTGCCCCCTGGCACTCAGGTGGAGCAGCTGCTGTATGCTAAGAAGCTATATGACTCGGCCTTCCACCCTGACACTGGGGAGAAGATGAACGTCATTGGCCGGATGTCCTTCCAGGTCCCCGGGGGCATGCTCATCACAGGCTTCATGCTCCAGTTCTACAGGTGAGCCCCAAGACTGAGGAGGGGCCCAGCTGGGGGCCACCTGTATTAACAGTTCTCTTGACTAGTCACTCGACAGATGCCGAGCCCTGCGCTAAGTTCTTTGCCTGAGTGGTCTTTCGCTCTCTCAACAGCCTTACGCATAGATGCTGTTGCCACTTCCCTTTGCTAGATGGGCTCTAGAAGCTAAGTACTAGCTCATGACCATATGACCATATTCAGGACTGTAGGGCCTGATGGTGATGGAAACAGACTTCCAGGACTCAGCAGGCTATCCACCCTGTTTCTGTTGTTATCATCACCATCATCATCATCACCACCACCACCACCACCACCAGCAACAGCAGCAGCACTATTTTTAAAGATTTTATTTATTATAAATACAGTGCTCTGCCTGCACGTACACCTGCAGTCCAGAAGAGGGCATCAGATCACATTCTAGATGGTTGTGAGCCACCATGTGGTTGTTGGGAATTGAACTCAGGACCTCTGGAAGAGCAGCCAGTGCTCTTAACCACTGAGCCATCTCTCCAGCCCCCAGCAGCACTATTTTGAGGGCCTCACCATGTAACCCTGGCTGACCTAGAACTCTGTAGCTGGAATTTTTACTACGTTGTGGGCTCCTTTTTCTCTCTTCTTCCCTTCTCTACCCATACCAACCCCCTAGGAGAGACAAGGATAGAGGAGAAAGGAGGCAAAGCTATTATTAAACTACTTCCTGCTTATTAGGGGTGCCGAGTTCCTTGGAGCAAATTTGATCTTTGCTATCAGGGTATCTAATTTCTTCTCATTTCTTTGTGCACAACTACTTGATAAACTGCAACCAACAGTAATTAGCCACCAGCCAGCCAACATCAGCAAACCTGCAGGTCGTAGGATTTATATATCCTCTAAAAAGTTCCCAGAATTCCAAACATCACACTTGCAGAAACTGTCTGCAGCCGGCAAAACCGCCAGCACAAGGCAAATCATAGTCACCTGCTATGAAGCAGCCTCTTATCCCCACACCTGGGATTAAAATGAAACCATATTCCCGTAACATTTCTGTGGGTTGTTTGTTTGTTTGTTTTTTGTTTTTCCGAGACAGAGTTTTCCCAGTGTAGCCTTGGCTGTCCTGGACTCTCTGTGGACTAGGCTGGCCTTGAACTTACAGTGATCCTCCTGCCTCTGCCTCCTGAGTGCTGGGATAAAAAGCATGTGCCACCATGCCCGGCCTTTTCTGTCTTTTTACAAGAAACCAAAATTACAAAATTCTCACTTACAGACCTCTATGTGGATTAGGCTGACTTTGAATTCACAGAGACTCAACCTGCCTCTGCCTCTAGAGTACTTAAATTAAAGGATTAAGTCTTTTAAAAACTGTTTTGGAAGCCGGTGGTGGTGGTGCACACCTTTAATCCAAGCACTTGGGAGGCAGAGGCAGGTGGATCTCTGTGAGTTTAAGGCCAGCCTGGACTACAGAGCAAGTTCCAGGACAGCCAGAGCTGTTATACAGAGAAACCCTGTCTAGAAAACAAAACAAAACCCTTTTGGGGCTGGAGAGATGGCTCTGTGGTTAAGAGCACTGTCTGCTCTTTCAGAAGTCCCAGCAACCACATGGTGGCTCACAACCATCTATAATGGGATCTGATGCCCTGGCATGCAGATATACATGCAGGCAGAGCATTCCTATATTAGATCAATAAAAAAATCTTTTAAAAAAGAAAGAAAAAAGAAAAACTTTTGTCAGAGCCTGGGAGTAGTGACATATGCCTTTAATCCAAGCACTCAGGAGGCAGACGCAGGCAGATCTCTGTGAGTTTGAGGCCAGCCTGGTCTACAGAGTGAGTTCTAGGACAGCCAGGCCTACACAAAGAAACCATGTCTTAAAAAAAACAAAAACAAATTATGGCCCTGTGTGGTGGCATGTGCCTTTAATCCCAGCACTTGGGAGGCAGAGGCAGGTGGATCTCTGAGTTTGAGACCAGTCTGGTCTACAAAGTGAGTTCCAGGATAGGCAAGGCTACACAAAGAAACTCTGTTTCAAAAAAACCAAAAAATTAAAAACAAAAAAACCCCAAAAAACTCAAATTACATTTGTTTATTTTATTGTGTGTACATGAAATGGGGGTACATTCCACAATATGTGGACAAAGGACACCTTAACAGAAGTAGTTTCTCTTTCCGTGTGGGACCTGGGCCTAGAACTCAAGTGTCTTTACCCACCTAGCCATCTCACCAGCCTCCTATGTTCTTTGTTGTTTGTTATTATTCTGTTTTGTTTTTGAGACAAGAGTCTCACAGTAACTCTAGATGGCCTGGAACTGGCCATATAGACCAAATCTCAAACTCAGAGATCCACCTGCCTCTGCCTCCCGAGGCTGGAATTAAAGCCACGGGCCACCATGCCTGGCTCCTTAATAATAATAATAATAATAATAATAATAATAATAATAATAATAATAATAATAATAATAATAGATATTATATATGAAACATAATAATAACATCATTATGGTTATGATTATTTTGTTTTTCGAGACAGGTTTCTCTGTGTAGCCTTGGCTGTCCTGGAGTCACTTTGTAGACCAGGCTGGCCTCAAAGTCACAGTGATCCACCTGCCTCTGCCTCTGTCTCCTGAGTGCTGGGATTACAGGCGTGTACGACCACACCTGGTTTCCTGCTAAATTCTTAAAGTAAGAATTCCACAGTGGGACCTGCATGGTCCCTGTCTTGAAAAACCAAAAAATAATTCCGCTGTGGGGCTGGAGAGATTTCCCTCTTCTGGCATGCAGGCATACATGCAGGTAGACTACTGTATACATAATAAGTAAGTAAAGAGAAAAGAAAAAGATTCCACAGTGGATTAATGTCCTGAATGTACCATCCAAATGATAAATGCCAAGGCCGTTTCTTGCTCTGGTTGGTTGGGAAGGGAGGAAGGGTTTGATGTTGGACTCTCTCCTAGCTCTACCCTCAGAGTCCGCGTGCTAGGGATTAAGGGCCTTAGGCTCTCCCCCTTATGGAGGGCAGAGACCGGAAGGTGGAAAGTGGGGGAAGAGTTTTGAGTCATGGGAACAGGACACATGGAATGATTGTCCCTGGAGGGGCAGAAGAGGGGCAGAGCAATTCCAAGACTCTGAGCATCTTGACAAAGCCGGACTTTGCCCCTGTGTGAAAGGAAGAGGAGGCATCCCTGGTAGGGGGCTCATCCCACCCGAAAGCCCAGGGGCATAAAAGAACGGGAATAGCTTAGGAAGCTACAGCTGCCATGTGCCTTCCACACCCTAGGCCCTTCCTTCCCTCTTCCTGCTCTCCCTTGCTCGTAGGACAATGCCTGCGGTGATCTTCTGGCAGTGGGTGAACCAGTCCTTCAATGCCCTAGTCAACTACACCAACAGGAACGCTGCCTCTCCCACATCAGTCAGGTAGGAGACCTCCCTACGGAGCTGCCCTTCTCTTCTTGGACTGTCATTCCTTCCTGGGTGGGGCCCACTCGGGGTAGGTGGCCAGGGCATCCTTTCCCAGTGTTTGAAATATTCAGACCAACTAAGAGTATCTTTTTCCCCAGGCCATTTCAAAGTGTCCATTAATTTGACTAATATATTCTCTTTTAAAAAAAGAATTATTTTTATCTTTTATGTTATTGTTTGTATGTATGTATGTATGTATGTGCAGCACATGCACATCTGGTGCCTGCAGAAATCAGAAGAGGGCGTTGGATCCCCTGAAACTGGAGTTATGGGTGGTTGTGAGCCACTATGTGGGTGCTCAGAACCCAAACTGGGTCCTCTTCAAGGACAGCTGCGTGCTCCTGAGCGTTAGAGATGGCTCAGTTCCAGAGCACCCAAGTCCAGTTCCTAGCACCCATATCTGATGCTCCAGTTCTGGGGGGCATCTGACCTCTATGGGCATATACACACACATAATTTTAAAATAAAAAGCAAAGCCCAGGCTAGGCATAGTGGCTCACACTTTTAATCTCAGCACTCAGGAGGCAGAGGCAGGAGGATCTCTGTGAGTTTTAGTCCAGCCTGGGCTACATAGTGAGACCCTCATCTTAAAACTTAAAAAAAGTGCTCCTAACTGAGCCATCTCTCCTGCCCCAAGATTAATTTATGTATGTGTGTGTGTGTGGGGGGTGTGGTTGTGTTTCTGTTCGCCACATGTGTGGAGATGACTGCAGAAGTGAGAAGGGAGCAAGGTCAGCTGGAATTAGAGTGACGTGGACGGGTTGTTATCAGCCATCAGGTGTGGGGGCTGGGAACTGAACATCAGTCCTCTGGAAGAGCAAGTCTTCTAACCACTGAGCCATCTGTCCAGATCCAGAATTTTCCTGAGTGTGTACTACATGCTAGGCAAGAGTCTAGAAGCTCGAGATTCCCTGTTTAAGATCTTTCAACAAGCTGGTGACAGATCTCTGTGAGGTCACAGCTGGTTTGTTCTGCCTAGCAGTTCCAGGCCAGCCAGGGCTACATGTTGAGAACCAGTCTCAAACACCAAACCAAACATACAGAAAAGTGTACAACGACGTAGCTTGCCGTTGCTCTTGCTACGGGGATTTGTGGCAATGCCAGGACCATGACCAGTGGTGCTCTGTTCAGACAGGCCCCCTGGGAAGTCCCTTCTGTGGAGATGGCTTCCAGCGGGATTCTGAAAAATAAGGGTTTAGGGTCACTGTTGCTATGGTGAAACACCACCATGAAAAGTAACTTGGAGAAAATGGTTTGTTTTACTCACAGTTTGATATAACAGTTTATCATCAAAAGCAAGCAGAGCAGGAACTCAAACAGGACAGTAGGCGGGCACTGATGCAGAGGCCATGGAGGACTGCTGCTTACTGGCTTGCTCCATCTGGTTTGTTCAGCCTGCTTTCTTATAGGACCCAGGACCAGAAGCCGAGGGATGGCAGCTGGCAGTACCCACAATGGGCTGGGTCTTCACCCATCAATCACTATTTAAGAAAATACCCTAAAGGCTTGCCTGCAGCCTCATCTAACAGAGGCATTTTCTTTTTTTTTTTTTTTTTTTTTTTTTTTAGTTTGTTTGTTTCAGGACAAGGTTTCTCTGTGTAGTCTTGGCTGTCCTAGATTTGCTTTGTAGACCAGGCTGGCCTTGAACTCACAGAGATCTGCCTGCCTCTGCCTCCCCAGTGCTGGGATTTCAGGTGTGTGCCACCACGCCCAGCTTTGAGTGGTTCTAAAATGAGAGAAAAGCTTGGAGGCATTTTCTTGATTGAGGTTCCTGCCTCGCAGATGACTTTAGCTTGTGTCAAGTTGACATAAAACTAGCCAGCATGAGGATGCATGCAGCCTTGAAGGTCGGAGCAATAGGAGCCCAGGAGGATTCTCTAAGACACGGAGTAGCAATGGTCATTGGTTCCGAGGCAGAAAAAGGAGTGATGTGAGCACTGAGAGAGGACCGAGGGTGCTAGGCGCGGAGTGAGGGGAGCTGGGCTCTGAGGTGGCTCTAGAGACAGGCCACACGGGCCCTGAAGCCCGTTGCTGGCGTTTCTCACTAAAGCCCCTGGCTTTGCCTGAACCGCCGTGGACACCGCTCCCCACAGCCGTTCATTCGTCCCTCTGGCGTTCCTCTTCCACCAGGCAGATGGCCCTTTCCTACTTCACAGCTACTACCACTGCCGTGGCCACTGCAGTGGGCATGAACATGTGGACAAAGGTATGTGTGGCTGGGTTGCTGAGGGCACAGTGGCCACCAGAGGGCAGCAAAGTTCTAGGGAAAACAGCTTTTTTGGCTCGTTGTAGGAGTTTGAGGATCCCTGGTGTGGATGTCTGGACATATGTCCGTAGCAAGGTTAAATTGCCTCTCTTCCTGTGTAATCCAAAGCCTTTTTTTTTTTTAACTCCCATCTTCCTGTGAGCTTGAGTAACTTCCGTTGTTCCCTGCCTTCCAACAGAGAGCTCCACCCTTGGTGGGCCGATGGGTGCCCTTTGCCGCTGTGGCTGCCGCGAACTGTGTCAATATCCCTATGATGCGACAGCAGTAAGTACAGGGAGCTTCGCTGCTCTCCCTCTTCACACAGGGTATTAGGGGAGGGAAGGAAGCAAGGCAGTGAGCCACTAGCTTCCTGGGATTGAGCAGTATAGAGAAGACCAATGGGCCCAGCCTCAGAGAGGTCCCCAAGGGATGCCGTTCCGCTGCGGTGGCCCTTAGAGTGATGGGTGATGTAAATTTAGTGTTTTGGTGTTCAGTGAGATGGATTAAGTACGGAACTATATACGGACCAGTGTTTTTGGGTTTTTTTGTTTGTTTGTTTGTTTGTTTTTGTTTTTGTTTTTTCGAGACAGGGTTTCTCTGCGTAGCCCTGGCTGTCCTGGACTTATTTTGTAGACCAGGCTGGCCTCGAACTCTTAGAGCTCTATCTGCCTCTACTTTCTGAGTGCTGGGATTACAGATGCACATCACCATGCCTGCCTTTTTGTTTGTTTGGTTTTTGTTTTAGTTTTTGGTTTTTCGAGATAGGGTTTCTCTGTGTAGCCTTGCCTGTCTCACTTTGTAGACCAGGCTGGCCTTGAACTCACAGTGATCCACCTGCCTCTGCCTCCCAAGTGCTGGGATTAAAGGCATGGGCCACCACCACCTGGCTGCCTTTTTTTTTTTTTTTTTTTTTTTTAAAGAGAGGACTCTCTTTGTATCCTGGCTGAATTGGGAGCTCACTATGTAGACCAAGCTGGCCTTGAATTTACAAAGATCCATCTACCCTCTGAGTTCTGGGATTAAAGGCATGTGCCCCCATGCCTGGATGAAGATTTTATTTTTAATTATATGTATGTATGTGTGAGTATGTGCACATGAGGGCAGGTGCCCACAGAGATTGGACTCAGTGGATTTCCATGGAGCTGGAGTTACAGGCAGTTGTGAGCTGCCTGATAGTCAGGAACCGAACTTGGGTCCTGTGTAAAAGCCGTTTGTGCTCTTGGCCTCTGGGCCATCTCCTCAGTGTGTAGGCCAGGATGGCCTTGAGAGTGCATTGATCTCCTGCCTCTGTCTCTGGAGTGCTGGGATTGCCGTTGTGCACTACCAGAAATGGCGGCTCCTTGGCACACTGGGTGTTGAGCCATCTGCACTGGCCAAAGATGACTCCTGAACTGTAGCCCCAGCCCGGTTTCCGCTTCTTTTCCTTATGTATTTTCTGGAACTTAAGTGGCATAAGGGCTGCCTATCTTTGATTGGCATCACTGTCTGGAACTACCGGTTGGCAGGTGGAGGTCTGCCCAGCAGCCCCTGTGGAAAGAGCTTGCAGTGGGTCATGCATATATCTCTCCGCTCTCCTTTCTCGGCCTCGCTTCCCAAGCAGGTGAACAAGAGTAGCTGGTAGCTTGTCTAAGAACAGAAGAGCTACTGTTGGGAGTGGATACTGAGTCAGGCACTGGTCTCAGTGCTTGGCCAGAAGCTCGTTTAGTTCTCATTAGGTCCCGTGAAGCAGGTGCCAGGGCTGTCCCCATTCCCCACATGAGGAAAACAGGCTTTATAAGGGTTAAAGGCCATTTCAAGGTCACACATAGGACCTGCAGCTTCAGGAGTGTGCCTCAGCAGTGTGGATCCAGGGCTTTCTTGGCCTACTGTGCAGGACCACTTCTGAGATACCACTCACTGGAATGAAGAAGGGAAGCAGCAGGGCCAGGCTGCAGAAGGGGGCATCCTCCTGCATCAGTGCCTTGGCCCTGGTGACCTGATGTGCCAGGCAGATTCCTAGCACCTACTTCCTAAAGCCCAGAAACTTTTGTTTGTTCAGGGAACTCATCCAGGGCATCTGTGTGAAGGACAGCAACCAAAACGAGCTTGGCCATTCTCAGGTAAGCAGAGGAGAGACTTCCCTATCAGACCCTGTCCCCGCCTAGGTGGTCTCACACATGACCTGGGTGCCATTATGGGTTTGAGACACATGCCACCACCACCCCTCCCTGCCATGTCTTTGTTCAGATAGGTTTCCTGCATCATTTCAGGTGGGAGAGTTGGGTTAGGACACTCGACTCCTTCCTATGTGTCCATCCCATCCTCTGTCCCTGCTGAGCTCGGCCCTGCCCTCGCTTCCCTCCACACTAGAGAAGCAATCCCTGACAACTCCTTTCTGCCCTCAGAGAGCTGCGGCTGTGGGCATTACCCAAGTGGTTATTTCTCGGATCACCATGGCAGCCCCTGGCATGAGTAAGTGGGAACCCTTGAGTACTGGGTAGAGGCCTTGGTTACCTCAGCTTTCAAGCAGGAGGTGGGACGTCTTCTCAAGCTGGGTTCTGTCAGAGCTGAAAGCTGAGGGGAACCACATGTAAGTCTTCACATTTCTATCAGCTCATCTGACTTGGGGGAGCAAGTTAACCTCATTTAAGCTAGTATTCACTAAGTAACAGCGGGAGGAGTCTGGGAGGCAGTGGTAGAGCCCGGCAGCTCGCCCTGGTTCCCAGCAGGGCCATATTGCAGAGTAGGAATCAAATTCGTTTCCATCAGCCTGTAAAGCATTTTTCATTTTGAGAAGGACATTTCGGGTCCAGTGGCGTGTGTCTGCCTTCTGTTGCTGGGGAACACATTTTTGGGACGCATGCTTTCTCTGGGGCTTTGGGGGAGAGTCTGTGTAGCGCTGCCTGCGCAGTCTCTGTTCTCCTCCCAATGGCAAGTGTTTTCTGGGCCTTCTGGGAGATGGCAAGCCCTTGGGGCTGCGGTCTGGTGGGGCTTGGGGAGGGTGTCGGTCCTCCTCTCAGCTCCTCTGTGTCTTCCAGTCTTGTTACCGGTCATTATGGAGAGGCTGGAGACCCTGCATCTGATGAAGGTAGGCGGGCTTCTCCCTGGCCCTCTCTTCCTTATAGCCACCACCTCATCTTACTCAAGCAGAGCCTGTACCAGCCTTTACCGGCCTCTGTTTCAGATATGAGAACGGGCTTCCTGACCTTGTCTGCAGGGAGCAAGAAAACCTTTCTCCCTTTCCAGGCAGCAGGTCCCAGGCTCTGGTTCCTAGCCGGCGGGCCGGGTGTAGGGTCTGCTGTAAGGTATCTGAGTCCCTTGCGAGTCTCTTGTTTTTTGTTTTTTGTTTTTTCTTGTGCAGAAAGTGAAGGTGCTGCATGCCCCGCTGCAGGTGGTGTTGTGCGGGTGCTTGTGAGTATGTTGTTGTGATGGTTTGGGCTCTTTGCTGGCTGGGACACCCACGACCTGTCTTTTGACCTGTTCAGAAGTAGCCAGGCTGAGCACACGTCATATCCTAGCACCCGGGTGTCTGAGCTGGCGTTCTTCCCAGGGTCCCCTCTCCCTCAGGGCTAGAGCAGGGTTAGAGAAGAAATAAGAACGAAGAGGCATAGGTTGGTTGGGGCTGTCAGGCATCCCAGCCCCACATACGTGTGTCCTTAGGAGCTTGCCCTGACCAGATATCTTTAATTACGCCCTCCTGGTGATAGTTCATTCCCTGTCGGGCACAGGTGCCTGTGACCCTGTAGTCTGCTCTGTATTCTCCTCAGTTACATCCTTACTTCCTTCCCCTGTTTGAGTATGGGTGTGGGGAGGGGAGAGACCCGTGAGTTTTTTGGGTTGTAGCTCAGTGGCAGAATGCTTGACTAATATGCATAAGGTCCTGGGTTCAATTCCCAGCCAGGGTGGTGGCACACAGGTGTATGTCTTCTAGCAGAGGCAGGAGCAGGAACATCAGTAGTTCAGGGTCATCCTCAGCCAGCTCCTGTCCCTGGGCCACATGACCTTGTCTCAAAACAAAACAGGAGTAGAGAGAGGGTGGAGGGAAGGCGGGTCGGGTGTGTGGGCTCAGGGACAGGGTGTGGCCAGGCCTCAGGGACATGCCCCTAACACTCTTCTCCTTCCTTACAGCCTCCTCTTCATGGTACCAGTGGCATGTGGTCTCTTCCCTCAGGAATGGTATCAGCCATTTGTTGCCTGCTTTGTTTTATCAAACATTCTGCTCCCGCTCCCGACTGAGCTGCTGAGAGGGGTGGGCAGGAAAGAGGATGTTTCTAAGGCCTGGTGCCCATCTGCCCAAACGCTGGCCTTTTAATGAGGGGTGAACGGCACACCAGCCAGGTCTCTGAGAGGCTGGGGGAGAAGCCAGGGGTAGGAGTTGTTCCCACTCAGTGCCTTAGAGAGGTGGTGGGGACAACAGGAGGCCTCTGGATCTGCCGGCCGAGTGTTAGCCAGGCCACTTCTGTTGGATCTGATCGCACTCGATCTGCTTATTCTGGCTGGTATTCTGGTCTGTGCGTGGACCTGTACCCCTCTGCTTCCTCTGCGCTTCCTGGACCGGAGGATGGGAGAAGGGATGTCAGCCTAGGGTCAGCTGGATGCTGGCTCCAGGAAACAGGTGTAGCTTGTGTGTGACCCGAGATAGTCGTGGCCTTCTCTTCACCCTCGGGGTTGGTTCACTGGCCATCTGCCAGTCACCTCCTGTGTCCCGAGCAGTGTGCTTTCAAGCTTGTGGGGAAGCTGGATATTTAAGCCAAGAACTGTAGTTCATCCAGGTAGAGTGAAGTAGAGGTAAAATGTGACATTGATTCTGACACACCTGCTTTTGGCTATAGAGGCTCAGATTAAGAGCACTGACTACTCTTGCAGAGGTCCTGAGTTCAATTCCCAGCAACCACATGGTGGCTCAGTCATCTATACTGGGATCTGACGCCCTCTTCTGGCCTGCAGGTGTACATGCAGGCAGAGCACTGTATACATAATAATAGATAAATAAATTTTTGGAAAAAAAAAAAAATTCTGGAGCCGGGCATGGTGGCACATGCCTTTAATCCCAGCACTCCAAGAGGCAGAGGCAGGCAGATCAATGCAAATTCAAGGCCAGCCTGGTCTACAAAGTGAGTCCATGACAGCCAAAGTCACACAGACAAACCCTGTCTTGAAAAAAAAAACAAAAACAATATTATTATTATTATTTTGGCATTATTATTATTTTGGCATTATTATTATTTTGGCATTATTATTATTTTGGCATTATTATTATTTTGGCATTATTATTATTATTATTATTATTATTATTATTATTATTATTATTATTATTATTTTGGCTATAAAAACCGGCAATTATGTGAGTGTGTAGTTTGAACTTGCAGTCCCACACTGGGGGTAGAGCATGGGCTTCAAGTAGGAGGATCGAGAGTTCAAAGCCAGCCTGGGATATATGGACCCTAGCAAACAAAAACGGTTAAAAACTTTTTTTTCCTAACCTTGTCTCAAAAAACTTAAGAGGTCTGAGGAGATGGCTCAGTTGGTAAAGTGCTTGCCATGCAAACCCCAGAATCTGAGTGAGATCACCCAGAATCCATGGAAAAAAGCTGGGTGTAGTGGTATGTGCTTCTAATCCCAGTGTTAAGGAGGCATGGGCAGGTAGATCTCTGAAGCTCATTGGCTGGTCAGCTCAGCTAGATTGGTGAGTTCCAGGTTCAGTGAGAGACCCTGTCCCCCCAAAAGTAAAATGGAGGACAATTGAGAAAGACACCTGATGTTAATCGCTTGCTTCTTTATACATGTGCACACACACACACACACACACAATGGGGGGCATTTTTAAAAATTAGAAAGGTTCTTGTACTAGTTTCATTCTGTTGCTGTGACAAATACCGTGACTAGGAGCCAATTTGGGAAGAAGGGTTTGTTGTATTCATGAATATGTGTCTGCTGGTGTTAGCAAGGGCAGAAGAGGGCCTTGGGTCCCTTGAAGCTGGAGTTATGGGCAGATTTGAGCTGCCTGACATGGGTGCTGGGGCTTGAATTAGCATCCTTTGGAAGCCATCTCTCCAGCCCCAGATGTTTGGGGTTTTTGTTTGTGTGTGCTTGCGTGCATGCATGTGTGCAAGTGTGTAAAAAGCAGAAGAAACTATTCAGTGTGACCACACTGGGAATAGGGACAAATGGATCCAACGACCCTTCAAGTCTACCTTTGGGGTCCTGAGTGAGAGCAAAGTTTAGAAGGCCACAGTCCTCTCAGCAGACATGGTCTCATCCTGTAGAGCTGTGTGAAGTCTCTTCCAGGGAGGAAGGATTTACTTGGCTAGTACATCTGTGTTGGGCAGGGCAGGAACTCAAACAGGAGCTTGAAGCAGAAGCCATGAAGCCATGGTGTTTGCTGGCTTGTTCACACAGACTTACGCTTAGCTTTCTCATAGAGCCCAAAGCCACCTGCCTAGGGGATGGTGCCACCCGTAGTCGCCTGGGTGCTCCCACATCAGTCAGTAGTTAATACAGTTCTTCACAGACATGCCCACGGACCAACTTGATAAACTCAGTTACTCAAGTGAGACTCTCTTCAGGTGGTTCTAGGCTGCGTCAGGTTGATAGTTAATGCTATTGAGGTTGGGCTTCTTAGAGGTGAAATATGGGGTGGGCTTTTTTTTCCCTCAGGGATAATTGCTGATCCTCTTAGGTAGTAGCATCCTTGTAACCCCCTTCTGGTTTTCTTTTCAGCGAATTGCCAGTTTCCTTTCTAGAACCAGAGCTACAGGACAGCATCAAGGCCAAGTTTGGAGAACAAGTGCTTTTTGCCTACTTCAATAAGGGTCTCTAAGCGCTCCATGCCTGCAAGGACCAATCATGAGGGACCAGATTTTTTTCTGTCAGCTGTGCATACCCGTACATTCCTCTTTGCAATAAGATCTGAGCCAGGCTCGATTGGGAAATGGAGTAGGTGGGTAGGGAGGCGGCTCCCGTTTCTATATAAGCACGTAATTTACTCGACTCCAGTGGACAAAAATTCAAAAGGGGACCAAGGTGGTTGGGGATGTAGCTCAGTCAGGGATGTTTGTCTAACATTCTCAAAGCCCTGGATTCGAGCCTTAGCACCATGTGAATCAGGCGAGGTTTTATACGCTTGTGATCCTTGTACATGGGAGGTGAAGGCAGAAGGATTAGAAGTTCAAAGTCACAAGGCAATGGCGGTGCACACCTTTAATCCCAGCACTCGGGAGGCAGAGACAGGCAGGTCTCTGGGTTTGAGGCTAGCCTGGTCTCCTGAGCAAGTCCAGGACAGCCAGGGCTACACAAAAAAATCATGTCTTGAAAAATAAAAACAAAAGTTCAAAGTCAGCCTTAGCGACATGGGGAATTCCAGGTTAGCCTGAGTTAGAGACAATGTCTTAAAAAATTGAGAGAGGGACCAAGGACTAAAGTATTCTTGTCTGTTTTGCCCTTGACCTCTGAGCCCCAAAGCTGAGGCCTTCTCAGCAGAAGTCGCTGGTATGGGGAGACACTTACAGTCTAGAGTAATTAGGAAACCTGTGATTCTTTTTCAGTTGGGACTGGATGCACTAAGTCCCCTTCCCAAGCAAGGGAAACATTTACCTGTGTGGTTTTTTTTGAGACAGGGTTTCGCCGTGTAGCCTTGGCTGTCCTGGACTCACTTTGTATACCAGGCTTGCCTCGAACTCACAGCGGTCCACCTGCCTCTGCCTCCTGAGTGCTGGGATTAAAGGCGTGCGCCACCACGTCCAGCCTGCCTGTGTAATTCTTTAAAAGCTCTTTATCATTTATTTTTATTTTATGTGTATGGGTGTTTTTGGCTTCATGTACCTCACTCTGTATGCAGTGCCCACAGGGGTCAGAGGGTGTCAGATCTTCTGAACCTTGAGTTCCCACTGTGAGCCTTTATGTGTGTGCTGGAAATCAAACCCTGTTGTGGAAGAACAGGCCCTGCGCTTAACTGCTGCGCTCTCTCCAGCATCCTGTTCAGGAAGAGAAGAGGGACCAGCCTGCAGCCTTCCCCACTGTGCCCTGACTAGGATGCCTCATGCTGCTAGATTTGAGGTTTTCTGGCACTTAGAGTTATTTGTACTAAAAAAGACAAACAGCTGGACCAATACCAAAGAGACTGGCGTGTACTAATAGGAAAAGAGACCCTCAGAGCAGAAATCCACCATTTCCAAAGAGACTTAACAGGATTTGGGGTGGGGGTGTGCATACCTTTAGTCCCAGCACTTGGGAGGCAGAAGCAGGCGTATCTCTGAATTGGAGCTCAGCTGGTCTTCAGAGTGAGTCCAGACAGCCAGGGCTACACAAAGAAACCCTATCTTGGGGAAGAAAATAAAAAAATAAGAAACGATGTGGAACATCAAGTTCTATCCTTTTGATAGTGACTTTATTCTGTCTTAAAATCATGTCCAGTTCCGTTTCTGGGACCTTTGTGCTGAGCGAGGTCTCTTCTCTGGTTGCCTTCTCTGTTTTACACGGTAAGGCCCTCACTGTGAGTGAAGGCACTGGCCACACATTCCAGTGGGAATGATTTCCAGGTGGCCTCCCTTCCCTGGCCCATTCGGTTCAGTACCAAAGAGACTGTCGAGGTCTGATGGGGCAGGGAGCTGTACACACACACCTGAGGAAATCCTTCAGGACCAAAGAGCCTAAGAAGACACACAGCGAAGGGCTACTTTAGATCCTGCCTTATTCCTTCATCCCCCGGGGGACTGCATTTAACCCGGGGTCAGTGTATGGATGAGTTTTGTCTGACAAGATTTGCTGACTCTGTTCAAATGTGTCATTATGAATTGAATAAATGATTTGAAAGACTATGAAACATTGTCTACAAGCTAAGCTACTAGCTCCGGATGGATAGCAGGATGCGTGGTTTGTCTGACTTCGGCCTTGGCGTGCCAGGGGCTAGCACAGCTGTGAGGGAACCTTGTCTGGTGGCTGGAGACCATTGTTCATCTCCCAGTAATGGAGATGCATCCACACACTTGTGCTGACGCTACACAGGTCTACCAGAATGGGATATATGCTGCCTTAGGGCTGAAATTGGTGAGCCATGACAGTCAAATTCACCTGCTCTGGGTTTTTTGTTGTTTGTTTGTTTTTTGTATGTGTTTTTGTTTTGGTGCACATGGGAACTAAAATGCTTTTACTTTTTTTTTTTTTTTTTAGATAGGGTTTCTTTGTGTAGTCTTGGCTGTCCTGGACTTCCTCTGTAGACCAGGCTGACCTTGAACTCACAGAGAACAGCCTGCCTCTACCTCCGGAGTGCTAGGATTAAAGGCATGTACCACCATTGCCTGGCTTTTTTTTCATTTTTTTAAATAAACAATTTATTTCCTTTTAACTTTATGTGCATTGCTGTTTTGCCTGTATGTGTGTCTGTGTGAGGATGTCAGATCTTGGAGTTATAGACAGTTGTAAGCTGTCTTGTAGGTGCTGGGAATTGAACCTGGGGCCTCTAGAAGAGCAGTGGGTCAGTGTTCTTAATTGCTGAACCATCTCTCCAACCCTGCTTTTATATTTCTTAAAGGGTTCTAAAAAGCGAAAAAAGTAAAATATGTGATAGAGACTGTATATGTGCCATGTAGACTTTTAACTTGAGTCTCCCCTCCCCTGCAACTGTGGCTCTTAGGAAGGAATACTAGGCCTGCAGGATACGCCTTTAATTCTAGCCCTTGGGAAGCAGAAGCTTCATGAGTCTGAGGCTACCTGCTCTCCATCTCTCATTCTAGGCTAGCCAGGGCAACATAGAGACCCTGCTTCAAAGGGGAACAGTGTATACCAGGGTAACCTGACAACACAGGTGGAAAGGCTTACCCTGGCTTCCAGTTCTGTAGGTCTGAGGTGGAACCCGAGTGTGCAGGTGTGCTCTCCTGATAGCACACAGTTGCACTGAAGGAGAGTGCACTTGTGATGCTGAGATCCCAGCTGCAATTTAACCCCCCACACCCATTTGAAAAAGTAAAATGTAACCCCCATACCATGACATTTCTGTTGATGGATCCCAGGCTATCCAGAACTCCTCTTGTCACCTCAAGCTTGAACACGATGAGACCACAGCTGTGCACCTCCATGCTAAACTCATTCTTTTAATTTGTATGGTCGAGTTGCTCAGCCCATTCACAGAGTTGTACAGTTGTCGCCGCTATAATCCAGAACACTTCCGTTATCCCGTCAAGAAACCCTAAGTTCATTAGCAGCTGCTCCTCAGTCTGTCATGATCCCACCCCCTCCCAACCCTCCAGCGGTTTATTACTGTCTTCAGGTTTGCCTGCTTTAGACATTGTCAAATCACACTACGGTCCTTCTATTTCCATCTTCTCTTTCAGTATGTTTACAGGGTTCCTTCATGTTATAACGTGGGAAATGTGATGCTGGCTGGTACATGAGCAAGAAACTTGGTTTTGAAGGTGGGAGACCTGGATTCAGCACTTCTGTTCCAAAGACAAACCGGAAAAGAAACATCCAAGCGTGGCAAAGCCTTTTCACTGTAGTCTCTGTAAAAAGCAGCCTTTGCTTAGCTTTCTAGATCTTCAGGCCTCTTGGCATGTCTATTCTCACAGACGATTTTTTTTTTTTCTTTCTGAGACAGGGTCTTTCTGTGTAGCTCCCGCTGTCCTAGAACTCACTATGTGGACCAGGCTGGCTTTGAACTCAGAGATCTGCCTGCTGCTGCCTCCTGAGTGCTGGAACTAAAGTCGTGTGCCACCACTGCCCAGCTCAGATCGTCTTTCTTTTGGAAAAAGTATGTCATGGTTAGGAGCACTTTGAGTTGAGCTGATTTTCCTTTGAGGGCCCCAAACCTTGTCAGCTATGTGTTCACTATGAGGTCTGCCACCCCCCAGTCTGGGCACTTTCAAGTGTCCATCCAGTGCGTGCCATCCTCCTGTTGTAGCCTGTCTGTCTGCCTTCTTTGAATTGGGCTGTGTAGGAAGGCTTTGTGGGGAACTACTAACCCGTATGTGAAGGGTATTGTCTTTCTTTTTACCAGTAGCTTTCATAGAAACAGAGGAAACAAAGTAGTGTTTCCCATTGGTGACCATGCCAGGCCACCATTAGGGGATATTGTGCCATAAAAATAATTCGATTCTTGCCAACTACTCAGTCTTTACTTTCCTATGGAGCTTCCCTTGACAGATGGATGAATAAACTAGAGACTGACAAAAATATCAGTTACATTTTATAGCACTTGGACAAACAAGATCTAGATATAGGCAGAATCCCAGCAAGTGAGAGACTGAGTCAGGAGAATTGCCACAATTTTAAGGGCAGGTATCCAAGTTTCATAGTTCCTGGCTAGCATGGACAACATGGGAGACCCTACATCAAGAAACTAGCCTACCTGGGAGTGGTGGTGCACGCCTTTAATCCCAGCACTTGGGAGATAGAAGCAGGCAGATCGTTGTGAGTTCGAGGCCAGCCTCGTCTAAAAGCAAGTCCAGGACAGACAAGAAACCCTGACTTAAAAAACCAAAATAAATAAATAAGAGAAAAAAACCTAGCCTAATACATCCTGTAAGTAATTGAAAATAGGGCTGTCTGTACTTTAACACAAAAGGTACCAAGTTTTTTTTTAAGACTGAAATTGTTTTAGAACACTTTAGAATCATTACATTTCACCACCTTTTTTCTTCTTTTTCTCACCTTTTAACCATGGGAACATAATACTTCCGCCACACTCAAAATGGCTACATACCATAAACCTTTCAATGTGTCGGGATGGTCTGGTCTCCAGCTCTTGGTACTTCCGCCACTCCCTGCGGGGCGGGGCGCACTGCACTTCAATAACCCTTGCAGCATTCAAGATGGCCCGGCTTCCTCCCACTTTTCATTGGCTAAATCACCCGGCACGAGGTGGGCTGGGGCTAGTATTTGACACACAGCTATTTTAACCAATGGATGAAAAGTAGGAGCCAATGAGGCGCGGGATCTGGAGACCCTCCTCCGCAACTGGGAGGGCATTTTGCCCGGGGCGGGGTGGAGCGGAGCCGGAAGCGGGAGGGGAGAGCGAAACAGGAAAAGAAGGGAAGAAGGAAGCAGAGGGAAGAAGAGAGAGAGGAGGAGGGGTGGCGGCGCCGTGGCGGAGGAGCAGGAGCAGGAGGGGGATGGAGAGGAGAAGGCTCCTCGGTGGCATGGCGCTCCTGCTCCTCCAGGCGCTGCCTAGCCCCCTGTCAGTGAGGGCTGAGCCCCCGCAGGTAAGGGGAGGGCGTCTGGGCCAGCTTGGGGGTCCCGGGTGGTTGAGGCCTGGCTGGAGGGGGTCTCAGAGAGGGTTGTTTGCAAAGAGTTGAGTGCTTTTAGGGGGGACGCCCATGCCTAGCATGGACAGGGTGAAGGGGGCGTTGGTGTTTAGCTGAGGGACACCTGTGACGATTTGGATGTCAAGAAGATGGCAGAGGCAATGGTGCCAGGCGACTTGAGGGTCCTTTGAGAGGGTAGGTATGGTGGGTGCGCTGGGGGCACTCTTCCTGGATATTGGTGCACACTGGCGCATGTGGGGCTTATTTTTGCTCTGCAGTAGAGGCAGGAGCCAGAGGCTGTGCACACCAGTGTGTGGAGGGACCACAGGTTACTGAACTGGCCTTAGAGGGAGGAGGGCCCAGCAGGATATTTATTTCAGGCTGGACAAAGGAAAGTTCTGAGGGCAACCTGGCCCTGTTCTTAATGCTGTAAGGCATAGCATGTCGGTGGCGTGCTGTTGGAGGTAGGGTTCTTGGAAGAGATAGTACGGATGAGGCAGAGTGGAACCCCTCAGGAGGAGGGGCGCGTCTGAGCTGTGAGAAGCCCAGCTGTTAAGCTGGCAGCCCTGGGAGGGAAAAGTCACTCGTGCTCACCCGTGCCAGCTCAGGGCGTTTGAGCAAAGGGTGACTCTGATGCCAATATCGGCAGCAAATGGAGCACCCTAGCTTTTCTTGCTAGGTGGCTTGCTCTTTGTCCAGGCCGAGAAGCTTGCTTCTGCGGATTCTAGCTCTGGCTGGCGTTTCGAAACCCTAATTGAAGCGTTGCTCTTGGTGCCAAATTGGGTGGGGTGCTGTAGGGGGGAATCACCCCTCCTCTGTTAAATTTGGCAAAGCTTCTATCATTTTACTTCACTTTGTTTCCATCATTGTCTTTTCTTCTTCTTCTTCTCCTCCTCCTCCTTCAGAAAAGCATTCTCAGGCCCAGGCAGCACAGGGGCAGCCCGTACAGCATAGCACTTAGCTTCATGTTATGACAACGAGCAGAAATTGTTGGCAAAATACTTACCTTTCCCCTTAGAGCTTCAGGGCAGCCCTTTCACATAGGCGTCGCGGTTTGCTCCTCAGTATCCTCTTCCTAAAACAAACAAACAAAACTCCAGAACCCACAAACGATTGAGTTTTGTTTTGTTTGAGACAGGATCTTGCTGTATAGGTCAGGCTGGCTTTGAACTGGAGATCTTCTTCCTCGGCCACCCAAATTCTGTGACTTAAGAGATTTTTAAGCCAGTTGAAATTCGCATAACAAAAACCGACAGTTTAAAAGTCAATCAATCACTCAGTGGCGGTCAGTGCGTTCAGGGTTGTGCAACAACCTCTGCTATCTCTAGTTCCAAAACAGTTGAATGCTCCCAAAGAAAGCTCTGTCCCCATTAACGAGTTACTCCGTATTGCTGCCCCACCCACCCATCCCTGGCTCCTGATAAGCACCAGTCTGCATTCTGCCTTAGTGGATTTACCTGTTCTGGATAGTTTGTGTAATCGAATGCTACAGTGTGCGTGGCATCTTTGGCGCTTGGCCTCTTTCACATACCATTCTGCTTTTAGGGTTCATCCACATTGTGACCAAATAATCCCCCTTATGTATATACTACAGATTACTTATCAACTTGTCTTAAAGGCGGGGGGGGGGGGCATGTTTATCTGGGAAATAATATGCGAAAGAAAAAGAATTCATTTTATGACCTTTCATATATTCCTTCCTAGGGGTGGAGCCCTTTAGCTTTTAAGCCTTTGTTGAGGCTCTTTGTTTTCTTAGTTAAAACCATAAGCTGGCAGGAGAAAGAAATTTGTGTCCTAGAGACATGACAGCTCTCGGGACTGTTAAAAGTTAAGCGTGGGTATTGTCAGAACGGAATACGGGTTGAACTTGCTTTCCTATTTCTGTGGATGCCTCTGAGGGCTCCTCCTGATAGTCGTCCAGTGACTCTGTTAGGGGGCTTGCTTTAGGAATATGTGGCGTCTTTGGAGGTGGGCTGGTTGCTAATAGGAACTGGATTTGAAAGTGGGGGAATCCTACCATAGCCTGGAGCCTGGGGGTGGTGAGGGTCTGCAGTGTAAGGGCTCTAATCACAAATGGTCAATCACAGACTGTTGTCTTACCACGCTCCTGGCACTTCCAATACTTATTTTGGGGACAGGGTGGCTTTTGTACTTTGTTCTTGTTCCGTTTGGTTGGGTGCTAGCACTGACCGCAGCTGCCGTGTGGTTACGTGCTGTACCGTTCCAGCAGAGAGGGAGAGTTTTTGTTACAGCTGCCCAGTCCTTCCTAGCCTTTCCATCCGTCACCCTGACACCCTCTGCACTCCCCTCGCACCTCTCACCCCGCCTCCTCCTGTCCTCCAGCCCAATCAATATGATGAAATTTGTGTTTTGTTTTTTAACCTTTGGAATGGAAGCTGCATTATAATTATTAACTTTGAATCCAGTGCAGCTTAGTCAATTGAGGGTTTTTGTTTGGGGTTTGGGTTCCTGCAAATCAGAAAAGGAAACAGTTGCAGAGAGCGTCAGTCAGGGAACATCCTTGGGCCTTTGTTTCTGTCGTGACTCCCAGATCACTAAGGTGGCACCTTGAATTCTGTACAGAAGGTGGTGTGGGTACCTAACTGTATCTCCCTCCTGGAAATGGATCTGTCAAATGCCGTCATTTTCTGTTTATTTTTTGCAGGGCTTGCTTAGCAGTGTAACACCATAACCACCCAGCCCCCTGGTGGGGATATGTTTTGGCAGGGTGTGTGTGTGTAGGATGTGGGGGGTGTGAGGTTTAGACTGGGTCTTGTTAGCTATAGCCCTGGTAAGAGCTCAATGTATCCAGTAGGCTAATCTTGAAGTCCCTATGATCCTTCTGCCTTGGTTTGTTACCGCCGGGGTTACAAATGTACACTACCATCTGCATGCCCATTTAATATTTATTTACTTACCGGTGTTTCAAGACAGGGTTTCTCTCTGTAGCCTTGGCCATCCTGGCCTTGGACTCACAGAGATCCACCTGCCTCTGCCTCCCGAGTGCTGTGATTAAAGGCATGTGCCACCACACCGGGCTTAATATTTAAAATATACATTTTTATAGATGGCTTTTTTTCCTATTACCAGCTCTTCATTGAACAGTCGTCTCTTGCCATGCAGACCAGAAAAGTTCATCAGCTTAGGGACTCCTGTAGTTAGGAACTTCGGTGTAACTCTCTCATAGGGCATCTGTGACTCAACACATGGGGTTCCTTGAATCTGAAAAGAATAAGAAAGCTGCAGTTTGCAAGCAGGAAGGCCTTGGCATTTGTTCCCTCCAGTTAATTTATGTTTGAGATAACGTAGCATTGCTTCCCCTCTGATGTTGTGTAGACCCAACCAGAACACCTGACTGTGTTGTTAACATAAAGTTTTAGTAGAACTGCTTGTGTCCATAAGGTGATCCAGCCCAGTGGACTGGGCTCAACCTATAGAAGCTATCATGGAGTTGCTCTGCCAACTTCAAAACTGAGTCTGATTGGGCCCCGTTCCTGCTCCTTCTCATGGTGCCCCCCGACTTCATATCACCTTTACTTCCCTCCCATGTTTTAGGCCTTAGTTTAGAGCCACTGTTCACCCCCAGGCTGCAGACTTGGGGTGCTCCCGTCCCACCGCATGCCCTGCTCCATCCTCCACACCCTCTCGCCCGTTCGTTTGAGTTAAGGTCTCATGTAGCCCCAGCCAGTCTCGAACTTGTGTTGTAAAGGACACCTTTGAACTTCTGATCCTTACAAATGGCGTTTCAGGGCAGTCACTGTCATAACTTCTTGTAGGACTGTGTGGCTTACAGAATGTAGCCCTCCTTTTCTCATTTTCTTAGACTGTTTGTTATTCCAAAGTATTTTTATCGGAAACCGTTCCTGGGTTCCTGTAAGCCTTTCCGTTGGAATTCAGTCTTGAGGACATTTCTGAACTCCAGCAGGTTCTGGGAACCATCAAAGGTGGAATGGAATCCCTTACGTCGAGGATCTGGCAATCTGCGGGTCGGGGGGGAAGGATACCATACAACGAATTATGACACAGAGGGATTGTTCTGAAATGGAGGTGCAGACAGAGGAGGTGGGAGCTGAGCAGCCAGGCGAGGATTCCTAGAGACACAGGCACTTGGACTGCTGGGAGGTTTACTGTGCAGGAGGGCGGCAGGAGGTCACAGTGGGGTGGGAAAGAAACTGGAGACGGATTGGTGGTGTGGTGTGCAAGCTTTGGGTGTGGGTTACAGACACAGGAAGTAAGGGGACTCGGACAGGTTGGCCGTGCAGGGTGGCCAGCTCAGGAAGCTCACCTGGTGTCTAAGGCTGGCCTGTCCAGTAGCACTTCTGTGATGTTGGAGGTGACCTCTGTGTGCGCCGTACAGCTCAGGAGCTGCTCCGCCACCAGTGGCTGTCAGCGTTTGTGTTTTGTCTGGTACCTGAGAAACTAAATCTGTAGCTATATTTAATTTTTATATCTTTTTTTAAATTATATTTTCACACTTTTGAAAGCTTACATCAAATTCGAGGCCAGCCTGGCTTACATAGTGAGTTCTAGGCCAGCCAAGGCTATGCAGTGAGACAAAACAGCAAAGCCAAACCTTACATAAATTGCCTATTTTCATGTGGTCACAGAATCATGTAGCCATTACTGCTGCTCTCTAACATTTTAGAATATGTCATCACCCCAGAAAGGAAGTGCATAAAAATTAGCAGTGACTCCCCATCCGACATCCGTCCCAGCCCTCAGCATCTACTAATCTGCTTCCCTGGATTTGCCTGTTCCGCACATTTCATCAAAGGCATGGACCCCAACTGGCACGTTTTACTGAACATTATGTCTTTACGTTTCCGTGTGTTGTAGCATGTATCAATTCTTCATTTCTTTTCTGTGTGTGGTGCGTACATGTGAGTATATGGGTCTGTGTGCCCATGCACACACATGTGGAGGCCAGAGCAGGACTGTCACCCCATCTTATTGCTTTGAGACAGTCTGCCGAGCGGAAACTTGCCTTGGCTGTGCTGACTGGACGGGGGCTCTTGGGATGGATCGCCTGCCTCCTCTGGTTAGTGCCTGAGTGTTAGGCTCACACTTTGCCCAGTATATTGTATAGCCTCATGGCAACGGAACAAGTGTTCTTCCTCAGTGAGCCGTCTCCTCAGCCCCACTCTGTTCCTTTTTTGTTTGTTTTTCGAGACAGGGTTTCCCTGTGTAGCCTTGCCTGTCCTGGACTCACTTTGTAGACCAGGATGGCCTTGAACTCACAGCAATCTGCCTGCCTACCCCCTACCCCCCGAGTGCTGGGATTAAAGGCATGCGCCACCATGCCCGGCTCCACTCTGTTTCTTTTTATGGCATGGGTGCCCCCTATTTTATATTTATCCATTTATCAATTGGTTGTTCGGGCTGTTTCCACTTTGAAGCTATTGGAGATATTGCTACTGGGAGCAGTGATGTAGACATTTTTGCATAATCGCAATGTTTTGATTTTCTCCCACATTTATTCATTTATTCTGTGTGTGCATACATACATGTGCACGACCGCTGAGGGGATCAGAGGACAACTGGCAGAAGCTGTCTCACTGACGAGTCCCAGGGGTGAAACCCTGATTGCTGGGCTTAGTGGTGGGCATCTTCAGCGACTGAGCCATCTTGGTAGCCCACTGACTTTTTTCTTGTCTTTTTATTTCCTCTTTTGAATACCAAGTCTTACTCTGTTGCTAAGATGCCTGCAATTCATGGCATTCTTCCTGCCTCAGTTTCCCCAGTGCCGGGGCTATAAGTGTTAAACTACACTAGCTTGTGTTTTCAATTCTGTGTAGATACCTCCGGATAATTTTTCAAGGAACTGCCAGATGGCTTTCCAAAATATGCCATTTACTCTACATTGAGTGTAAATATGTTACATTCATTTCAAAAAACGCTAATAAAAATACATGTAGTTATTGACTACATAATGGGCAGTGTGGTCTAACAGCATCCAACATGTAGGTTTGGTACAGCCCAACACCGTGGTAAGGTCACAGAGTCATAGGCTCTGTGGTCAAGCTGTCTGAGTTTCAAATACAACACTATTGAGTGAGTTATTTAATTTCTTGGGCTTAGTGGCTAAACATTAACTGCTCCTCAGAGTGCAGCGGTGCTTGGTACGTTAGTGGCAACTGTCCTGAGGGCCTGAGGCCCGTGTAGTTTACCTTGACTTGCTTGAGAACATTGTGTATCTAGAGTTAGGGTTTCCTGTTGGTTGTCTGTGTAGACCACTGTCCATGGTGAGTCTGAGTTTAAAACAGTGATTCTCAATTAAGGGTTATTTTGCCCCCTTAAAAGACATTTGTCAGTGTCTGGAGATGTGTTGGAGAGTGCGGCTGGCACCCCACAGGTGAAACCCAGCAGGGCAGTAGCCACTCCACACTGCTCCAGACAGCGGTAAGAACCCCTCTGGTTGTCAGCATCTGCTGTTCACAGAGTTTGAGGTTAGGCCTCCTATCAAGAGGGGCAGTATGTGGATCGCACGACTGCACACTGGTCTTAGTGGCTTACTGAGTGCTTACGTGTGTATGTGTGTGTGTGTGTGTGTGTGTGTGTGTGTGTGTGTGTGCGCGCGCTCGCTCGCTCGCACAGGCGCACTTGTAGAAGTCAGAAGACAGCTTAATGGGACGTGGGTCTCTCCTACAAGGTGGGGCCTCCTTCCCAAGCTGCCTTGATGGCAAGTCTCAAGTGGGGGCAGTTTAAAGCACTAATATGCTGCCGGTCACCGGTCAGCTTTGTTTGTCAGCCAGCATCAAACACTGGGATGAAACGGGTCTTTGGTTTCTGGTTCAGTGAGCAGGTGCCAATCCCCACCCCACCCCCGGTCTTGAACTTTCTTCCGTCTTGCTTTGATCTATCTGCCTTTGTGCTTTCAGTTTAATAACATAATTTGGTTTCGCCCCAGTGAAAGCCCGGTGGCCAGTTAGTTCCTCTGCTCAATGTCCTCTGTGATCCCATGACCAAATCTGAACTGAGTCATTGTTTGAGAACCTTTTCCCTGCCCCACTCCAAGGCTTGTCTTGTCTTTGGCCATGGGATCGCTGATTTGCTCTCTCACACACTTAGTCCATGGAAACCCTTAGTGGTCTCAGCTCCTGCCACACGGGAGGCTGGATGTCCTGGGTTATGCTAAGCCTAAAGGAGAGCCTGCATTCAGGCCTGGGCATGTGGCTTGTCTGGCTTTGGCACCTGCAGGCAAGTCTTTAGGGGTGCTCTGGACACCTTGGATGGCTTTGGATTCAGAATCCCAACTGCTTGTTGAGTGTCCAACCGTACCCCTGAGCGACCGGCTCCGTTGCCGCCTTTCTTTCTTAGTGCTAATTTGAAGGGCCTCTGTGACCAGGACAAATTTGTGTGACTATCAGTGACCTGACTCATTTTCCATTTTGTGTACCTTTGGGGACCATGGAGTGAGAGGAACAGTGTCCACCCGTGTCCTTCCTTGTAGACGCGCTTCTCAGTTCCACTAGGTGGAGCTGAGTCTGGCCTGGCCTGGACATGAGTGTGAAAACCACAGACACAGACAAATCCAGGATACTGCAACTTAGGAGGTCAAGAAAGGGGAAGAAAAAAAAAAAAAAAAAGAAAGGGGAAGACAGTCCCGTCCTGTCGAATCCCGTTGAGCCAGTTTCGGACATTCCTAATGTGGCGATTAAAATAGGTTCCCTTCTCGGACTTCTAATAACCAGTCCTCCGGAGAACAGAATTTGGGGACTCTGGTTAGCCAGTGACAGTCTCAGCTCGGTTTTGTTTACTTTTGGTTTTCTTCTTATCCACACTACAGTTTTTTTTCTTTCTTTTTTGTTTGTTTGTTTTTGTTTTTATTTTCCGAGACAGGGTTTCTCTGTGTAGTTCTGGCTGTCCTGGGACTCAGGAATCCACCTGTCTCTACCTCCCAAGTGCTGGGATTTTAAAGGTGTGCACCATCACACCCTGCTTTGTTCTTTTTGTTTGTTTTTACACTAACTTTCTTCTGTGGGGAGATGTGTGTGTGTGTGTGTGTGTGTGTGTGTGTGTGTGTGTATTGTTGTTGTTATTAAATTATCTGTAGGGCCTAATAATGTTCATTATTAGGCCTATACCTATTATTATTATTATTACTACAGCAATAAAACCCACTAGCAATCAATCAAGACACAGACACCTGTTATATTTTAAAATAGCCTTAGTTAACCTGGGGCAGGGCAGATTTCAATCCTGTAAACTACTTCCCATGCCTGCCTCAATCCCATGCCATCTGCTTCTAATAACTTCTATCAAGCCACTTCCCATCCATAATCCCAGATACTTGCTAATGTTCTTCATCTGGGCCCAATCTCCACCCACGCCTGCCACGTGTTTCTCTTCCATCTAGTCCATGAAAGCGTGACCTCCTTCTCCTCTCTTCTCCTTTCCTCCCTCCTTCTTCCTCCCAGGATCCTTTCTGTCCCTGGGAACCTTAGCCACACCTATCTCATCTGCCCTGTCCAGATGGCATGGCTTTTTATTAGTTAGCATCAAAATGCATCAGACTATCCCTCAACATATATGTGTGTGTGTGTGTGTGTGTGTGTGTGTGTGTGTGTGTGTGTGTAGATATATAGATATAGATACAGTGTCCCTGGCCTGGGACCCACTATGTAACTATGTAGACCAAGTTAGCATCAGACTCAAGAGACATCCTGCCTCTGCCTCTGCCTCTGCCTCCTGAATGCTGAGATTAAAAGTTCGCCTCACTACCAGGCGAGCTTCAAGAGTTGTGTTCATCCTCTCCCCATGCCGGTGCCACCATGGTGCCACAGCTGTTTTGATTCAGAAACTCAAGAATTTTATAGCCTTGAACTTTCAAAAGTTGTTTTGGAAAAGGTGAAAATAAAGTATAAGCCGGCACAAGAATCTTGTGGTTTGGAAGGGTGGGTCCCAGAATAAAGTTATAAAAACATGTCTATTTTGATTTTCAAATATCCAGCAAGAGGCATCTTGTGTTGTAACTCTCTTTTATTACACATTCTTTTAGCTTGGAAGTGTGTGTCCATGGAGAAAACGATCCATGCTGTGCACATTGCTACACGTGCGTTTTGGGGTGACATGCTCCGGTTTGTCTTGTTCATCTTAAATTTTTGTTTTGTTTTGTTTTGAGTCAGGGTCTCTACGTAAACCTAGGTGTCCTGGAACTCATTATGTCGGCCTCAAACTCACAGAGATCGCCTACCTCTGCCTCCTGAGTGCTGGGATTAAAGGCTGTGCCGCCACACTCAGCTTTCTTCTAAAACTCCAACCAGCAGTCTGACCAAACACAAACAACAGGAGACTTGAAGCTTATTGGTCAGATCTGTGTGGTCCATTTGGGAGCGCAGCAATTATGTGGTTTTCTGCATCAGGATGCAGGGCCATGGTAGTTCTTTGGGACTGGAACCTAGTGTTGACTAGGGTGACAAATTGAGCCTGCCTGCTCCTTTCCTGCTGTACTTGCAAGGGGTTGGAACAGAGAGCCGGTACTGCTCCCTCTGAGCTTTAAGAGACCTTTTTTCTTTTTATTATTTATTTATTTATTTATTTATTTATTTATTTATTTATTTATTTATTGTCACATTATAGATGATTGTGAGCCACTATGTGGTTGCTGGGAATTGAACTCAGGACCTCTGAAAGAGCAGCCAGTGCTCTTAACCTCTGAGCCATCTCTCCAGCCCCGAGACCTTTTTTCTTTTTTTTTTTGTTTTGTTTTGTTTTTCAAGACAGGGTCTCTCTGTGTAGCCTTGGCTGTCCTGGACTCACTTTGTAGACCAGGCTGGCCTCGAACTCACAGCGATCCACCAGCCTCTGCCTCCCAAGTGCTGGGATTAAAAGCATGCGCCACCACGCCCGGCTGACCTTTTTTCTTATATTGACAATTTTATTATTATTATGATGATGATGATGATGTTTTCAAGACAAAGCGTACTGACTATTTCAATCCCACAAAACATCACAGGACAGATAGTAACAGTAATACAGAAATCTGACAATATTTAAGCAAAAATGGGAGAATATGATTTGGTGTCTACTTGGTACCTTTTTTGCCCTTGCTGCACATTTATAGATGTATATAGGAGGAAGGCCAGAGAAGACCTCTTTGAGGTGGGAGAGAGGGAGGGTCAATGGCTTAGTTGTGACAGTTGGAGCTAACCTCCATATCACCCACCTAACATTTTTTTCAAGGAGTGTATGTATAGCAATTTACACGGTGATTTATTTATGTAAATAATTTCTATCAGGACGTTAGAGGTGTGGCTGGGGATCCAAACTCTGATCTCCTTGCTTGCACACCAAGTGCTAGACCCGCTGAGCCGTCTGCCCAGCCCTCTGAGCTTCTGAGACGCCTGTGTGCTGTTTGCTTTATTTAAGCCCTCTCTACAGGAACATGCTTCCTTCTGTGTCTGGCTGGATTCCTGAATATAGAATTGAGAACTGTAGGGCCGGCTATATGGCACGCTTAAAATGGGAGTGTGTCCCCTCCAGCAGCAGGTGTGCCCGGGCTCCCCACCCCCACATGTGGAGGTCCACTTTTTCACCTGTGCCCTTGGTGGCAAGCCTCTGTCTGGCAGCCCCCACCCACCTCTGTCTGACCCCCCACACTCACCTCTGTCTGACCCCCCCCACTCACCTCTGTCTGTGCCCCCCCCCCCCTTGCTGGCAGTGTGAGGCAATTTCAGGGGACTTCCTCAGAGGCCTGTCCCTATCTTGTTTGCTTAGCTCCAGCCTCCTTCCTGTCTACAGTTCACAACGCCCATGCACAAGGAACAGGGTCGTTCTGGGACAGGCCTGTAGCCGAGCTTGCCTCGTTCTTGCTCCAGCGCTAAGGAAGTGCTTTGTGTTGGTAGGGGACACCAGGTTGGCTCCAGGTGTCGGTGTCGCAAGCTAGTTCTGTGCCTGTGCGTTCCCTCCCGTGTGCCAGCAAGGCCCTCTCTGACAACCTCTCTTTTTCCCTTCTTCACCTTCTTCCTTCAGAGTTTCACTCTTGGCCCAGGCTGGCCTTCAGCTTGAAGCAATCCTGCTGCCTCAGCCTTCCAAGCCCTAGGAACATAGACATGAGGCGTCGTGCTGAGCTCTGAGAGTTTCTTTGTTTTTGTTTTTGTTTTTTTTTTTTTCCTCACGTGGTCATTGAAGATGTGGGATCACTTGGAAGCCTGTGGCCAAGAGGGCGAGCTCAGGAGCCTGGCCACCTGCCTCAGACCTCTGAGGACTGTTGAGCTACTTAGTTAACTTGGTGGTCTCCTCCTCTGTAAAATGGAGATAATGCCCATGTCGCCGTGGGAGTTCATGCCCTGTAGGAAGTGCTCCCTCAGTGTTAGTTTCCTTTGGGGAAGCCTTGAGACGCCTCTATTTTTGGACTCAGAGTTGATTTCAGTGGGGTGCCTGGGGTGGGGGGGGTTAGGACACGGTGGGGGGCGGGGTGTCTCTGGGTCCACCACAGCCAGTAGAGTAACAATACGTAAGAGGCAAGAAAGGTAGTTAGGCTTAACATGACTCAGTAGCCAGTGTTGGTTTAGACTTGGGGATCTCACCCCAAGTTTATTTTAGGCATGTTTAAGCACAGCAATATTTGGTGAAAACTTTCCTGATTAACTACAAGACTCAAGGCCGTGACTACATCGAACCCCTTTGCAAAGTACCCACGGCATCTCCCATAAAGGAAGGTGCTGTAGATTGAGAAGGACACACAGATACCACAAAGGTCGCCGGGCTGTTAGCCCACTCCTAGGCTCTGAGCTGATAACAGGTTGAGCACTGAAGGGACAACTCTGTGCGTTTAACATTCTTGTTCCCCTCAGCGCTATCTGAGCACGGGGACCTCAGTGCCTCCCACAGGAGAGGAATTAACTCCTAGTCCCCAAGGCCCGTGGATCGGGTTGCATATCAGATGAGAAATGGTTTCTCCTCAGCACTTATTGCTCGCTTTAGTTCTTAGAGATAGGGTCTTACTGTAGAGCCTAAGCTGGTCTGCAAGTTGCTCTGGAACCCAGGTTGACCCCAGACTTGCAGGCCTCCTGCCTTGGCACCCTGGGTTCTGGAATTATCGGCACGCATCACCACACCTGTCTCACAGGCAATTGTTTTCTAAAAATAAAGTGTGGAATTATTTATATTTTTGGACCTGACTAGCTATACTACACACCACAGCCACAATATATGCTATTCTTTCTTGCACCCAGTAACCTTTCTTGAGTGGGGAGAAGAATGATCCGGTCAACCCAGAGGGGATGGGCAGCATGTGACAGATGTGGCTATAGTGCTGAGTTCTGTTATGCACAGGTGAGGTAAGGGCGGCTTCAGAAGAACAGATTCTTTTTTTAATTTAAAAAATTTTTATGTATATGAGTGCTCTATCTGCATGTACATCTATATGTTAGAAGAGAGCATTGGATCCCAGTTAGATGGTTGTGAGCCACCATATGGTTGCTGGGAATTGAACTTAGGACCTCTGGAAGAACAGACAGTGCTTTTTTTTTTTTTTTTTTTTTTTTTTTTTTTTTTTTTTTTTTTTTGGTTTTTTGAGACAGGGTTTCTCTGTGTAGCCTTGGCTGTCCTGGACTCTCTTTGTAGATGAGGCTGGCCTCGAACTCGTATAGATCCCCCTGCCTCTGCCTCCCAGGTACTGGGATTAAAGGTGTGTGCCCCCATGCCTGCCTCCAGACAGTGCTCTTAACCACTGAGCCATCTCTCCAGTCCCTCAGAACAGCTTTATTAAGATGTAATTCATAGACTGTAAATTTACCCTTTTCAGGTATATGATTGTGTGGTTTTTAGTATTTTTTAAAGACTTAATTTTTTTTTTAATGTACAAATAAATAGCAGGATCTCTTTCATTGAGTGGATGTTATGACTAATAACGCGATGAAGCCTGTGACCTTCGGGCACTGATAGGAACATTAGTAGCACATAATTCAGCTCGTATTTCTCCTGTCTGTCTGTCTGTCTGTCTTTTGAGCCAGGACCTCACTGTGTAGCCTTGGCTGGCCTGGAACTCACAGAGATCTACCAGCTTCTGCCTCGGAAAGAATACCACCACTCCCATCTCTTGTTTAACTAAAAACATATTTTTTAAAATATATTCTTTGAGAATTTAATACATGTGCACAAAGAAATATAGGACCACCCTGCATTTTCCCCTCCCAGCTCCCTGATACACTACGCTTTATTTTGCATTCCTCAGCCGAAGGCGTTTTGAACAGCACTGACGTGAACATTGATACATAAGTGTTTATATAAATTTCCAGAGCCGGCGTATGACCTGAGGTGCTGGGTCATATGTTGTTGAGGTAACTATGTTTAACTTTTGAGAGCTGGACAGACTGCTGGTGAAACAGCTGCAGCGTTCCTGCCCCCAGCAGCTGTAGGTGAGCGTTCTGAGGGCTCTCGTTACTTTCTAGACTTACTAGCCCGTGGGCTGTTTTGTTTTGCTTTACCATGGCAGGGGGTATGACAGTTTCTTGTTGTGGTTTGGACTTGTATTTTCCCACTGACTGGTGGTGTTGGTTTTTGCTGTTTGTTTTGGGTGACTGTTTGGGGTGCTGTCTCTAGATCTTTACGTTTTTACTTTCCCAGTGCTGAGAATCAAACCTAGGGCTCATACATGCTAGCGCAAGCTCCCGGCCACATGTTCTGGTTTGTGTAACTCTTGCTCAAGTTCCTTTTTATCTTTTTCTTTTTCTTTTCTTTCTTTCTTTCTTTCTTTTTTTTTTTGAGACAGGGTTTCTCTGTGTAGCCTTGACTGTTTTGGACTCACTTTGTAGACCAGGCCAGCCTCGAACTTACAGAGGTCCACCTGCCTCTGCCTCCTGAGTGCTGGGATTAAAGGCGTGTACCACCACTCCCAGGTCTTTTTCTTTTTCTTTTTTTTTTTTTTGAGACAGGGTCTTACTATGTAGTCTTGGCTTTCCTGGACCTCACTATGTAGACCCAGCTTGAACTCACAGTGATCCACCTGCCTCTGCCACCCGAGTGCTGGGGTTAAAGGCCTGTACTATCGTTGCTTGCAAATGGGGAGGGCACACGCCTTTAGTCCTAGCACTCGGGGAGGCAGAAGCAGAGGCAGATGGATCAATATGAGTTCGAAGCCAGCCTACTCTACAAAGTGAGTCCAGGACAGGCAAGGCTGCACAGAGAAATCTCATCTCGAAAAAAAAAAATTTTTTTTCTACTCAATGTAGCCGTTATACAGTATTATATCCTAAGAAATGGACAAAAAATTATATCACAAAATTGAGGCTGTTGTAAGAATTTTTCAGTTTGCAGCATGTGGTTCTTCCTTCCAGCGTGGATCCCAGGGATTGAGCTCAGGCTGAGTTCAAACTTCTCAATCCCATGAGTATCAAAAATATTTTTCTAACTTGAATTTCTCTGTCTGTTTGTATGAGTTTTTGTTTTTGTTTTGTTTTGAGACAAGGTCTCACTGTGTGACCTAGAACTCTGGAGACTCCTGTGCCTGGCCCCCAAGTGCTGCCTGGGATTAGAGGTGTGCTCTCCCACACTCAGTACTGGCTCTTTGTTACTTTCTTCGCTGCATGTCTTTCCCTATGCATTGCATACTGCACCTTGTGAACGAGGAGCTTGGACATCCCTCTCAGTGGAGGATTTGCTGAAGGGTCCTACTCCTACCTGAGATCTCCCAAATGCTCAGAGATGTGGGAGGGTAGCCGCACCTCCTGGTCCCTGCTCGGCTAACTGTGCCTGCCCTTATGGTACCGTATTGGACATGTCCCACCCAGTACATGGGCCACACACACTGCTGAAAGACATGGGATGGAAAGATACCCGAGATAATAGTGCTGCGAGCAGATACTCAGAAAGGGAATCTAGGGGCCCGGGGCCTTTTTTGTTTTTTGTTTTTGTTTGTTTGTTTATGTATATGAGTGTTTACTTGCATCTGTATTCGTATACCAAGTATGTGCCTTGTACCCTCAGAGGCCAAATCAGGCGTCAGATACTCAGATTGTTGTGAGTTGCCACGTGGTTGCTAGAAATTGAACTAGGTCCTCTGGAAGAGCCGCGGTGCTCTTAACCACTGAGCCATCTCCAGCCCAGTGATGATGATGGTGGTGATGGTGGTGATGTGTCAATGTGCAGGCACACACATGCATGTGGAGGCCAGAGGACAGTTTTCAGCATGTGGCTCTTTCCTTCCAGCGTGGATTCCAGCGATTGAACTCAGACTATCAGGCTTAGCCAGCAAGCTCTGTTACCTGCTAAGCCGTCTCATTGGTCCATAATTCTTGATTTGGGCTGGACTCAGAAGTAGATGCTGCCAGAGTGAGGATAGCCTGTGCCTCTGGTGTTCAGTTTCTGGTGTTTTTCTTTGTCAGCCTTCATTCTCTTAGCTGCACACTGAGCATATCCTGTCTCCTCACCCACGTCTTTCTTAGTACATTCATTCTTCAGAGAAGTGTGTTGGTGTCTGCATCGCAGGACACAGGAGTCACAAGATGCTGGACCCTGGACTTCGGCCCAGGGCCTCTTACTTTCTTTGCGTAAGGGCTTTCTGACAATATATTGGCAGATATCATTGTTCCTAGAGAGGATAAGATTTGCAGATTCTGCTAGTGCTTTGGGGCCTCAAATGACCGGGCATGGTGTAGTCTCTGTCAGTTCAGGGATGCCCACCTCCCCAAGTCAAATAGAGAACACGCAAACCGGCCTCCACAGTGCATCTGCAGATTCAAGCTTTCTGTCTCCAGTTCCCTGGGGTCTGGAAGAGGAATGGTCCTCGCAGGTGCACCCAGCTGGAGCAAGACATCCTGCTTCATGGCAAAGGCCTATTTGGACCATAGCACCCTTCCACGCCTCACCTGGAGCATCAGTAGCAACTAGTATGCCACGCACCTCTCCTCAGAATTATGAAGTTCAGGGTTGGCAAGATGTCTCATTGGTTAAGAGCACTGGCTCACCACCATCTGTAACTCCAGCTCCAGGAAATCTGATGTCCTCTAATCACCTCCCTGGGCCCTAGGCACGAATATTGTGCACATGTGCACATGTAGACAAACAGACACACCTAATAAAGTTTATAGAGATGAAGGTGCAGATTCACGTTCGTCCTCTGCTTCGTGCAGATGCAGCCTTAACTCCAAGCTTTTCCTTAACTCCAAGCTACTCCTTAACTCCGAGCTGCTCCTTAACTCTGAGCTGCTCTTGAACTCCGAGCTGTTCATCACAGAAAGGGCTAGCCTGGGAGCTAATGGAAGTGAGGCGGCACAGAGGCTAGCTGGTCCAGGTTCTATGACTTGACAGCCACCATCATGGAATGAGTGTGAAAGCTAGATGTCATCTGAAAGGCAAGTTTCCTGGACATTAGTCACTAGAGTCCCACCAGGAGACCACTGACCCTTCAGTCAGCTAGCCCGCATATTTTCAGACCTTTGTTGTACCTTTCTGGCAAGTGGAAACAGTACTATCCTGAAACGGGCATGAAAATAGTGTATAACTTTTGACTTCTGTCTCCATTGAGTTGATCTCAGCATTTTCTTGGCTTGCTTGAGTTCTCGGTAAGTGACCATGCTGGCTGGTGTTCCTCGCGGGGAGCTGTTCCTTTTCTGCTGTTTTGAACACGGTGACCTTGGGCGTCTGACAATCTAGAGCCATGTGCGGAAAAGCAAAGAAGTTGGCCTCTGCTAATCTGTTTCAGGGGAGAGTGGTTGCTCCTCAAAATGGGAATACAGTTTTCAATGATAATTTCAGGGGCTGGAGAGATGACTCAGCGGGTGAGAGCACTGGCCGCTCCAGCAGAGGCCTGGGCTCTGACCAACACTCGCACGGTGGCTCACACTGTCTGTAACTCCAGTGTCAGGGGTTCTGGTGCTCTCTTTTGGACTCATTGGGCACATAGGCACATGTAGGCGAAACATATACATTTTTAAAAATAAAGGCATTTTGAGCTTTGGGAGGAAAGCCTGGCTGACTGTAATTTGGACCCTGATGAAGGTGATGAAGTGTGTTGGAAACACAGGGTTCAGGTGTGGCTGGGGCTGGGCATCATGTGACACAAGGCTAAACATCCCTTGCCTGTGTGGGGCTGGCCTCTCGGTTCCACCACCCTTATTTGCTCAGCATATAGGCTGGCTTGCATGTTCTTGCTGTCCTCACGACCCGCAGGAGGGCTTGGATGCTTCCTCCTGGCAATTGTGACCATGTAACCTGAGATCTGGACTAGATTTCCTTACCTCCTTCCTCGGCAAGGGAAGGAGTGTGTGATAGATCATTAGCGTAGGAGCCAGGAGGTGAGGGAAGGCTCGGTGCCATAAGCTGTCCTTCCAGCTCGAGCCTATTTAATTTCACCATCCGTCGCTTATGCTAAAAGGTTGCCCCAGGTATTACTGATAGTTACCCACTGGGACTCGGAGACAGGCCAAGGGGCGTCACCCTATTTCTCATACTCAAAAAACTGTGTGAGCACGTCAGCTCGTGTCTTAGTCCTTCCGTGAAAAAGGGAGTTTTGCCTCTGAGATGATTTAAATAGTTGCAATTCCTCAGCTGAGAAAGATATACAGATAGTGAGACACAAGGCCATATGCTGGCGCAAGTGTGTAATTCTAGCACTTGGGAGGTGGCCGCTGGAGGGGCTGGAAATAAACGTCAGTCTCTGTTAAGTAGGAAGTTTGAGGCCAGCCTGGGCTACATGAGACTATCTCAAAAATTATTTATTTATTTATTTTTTTAAAAAGGGGAGGGGGGAAAGGCAACACACACACAAAGGGTTTCCCAATCCCTTCATCAAACTTCTGGAACCCTAGGTCAGCTTCAAGTACTCCCCTGATCCCAAAGTGGTTTGTCGGTTTCCTGTGGCTAGGAAAATGTTACCAGCACTCATGTTTAGGGATTTCTTCTTCCACTTTTTTCCCCCGTGTGTAGTATATATGTATGTATATGTGCATGTGCACATGTATACACATACGTGTGGAGACCACAGGTGCACGTGTGTACATGTCTCCCTCAGTTTCACTCTACCTTATTTTGTTGAGACATAGACGCTCGTCAAATCTAGATCCATGAGACTCACCGAACCTGGCTTACATGAGATTATCAAAAAACCAAAAAGAAGCACACGTTGCCTCTGAATTGCTTAGACCTTAGAAGAAGAGATGGGTTGGGAGGAAGGAAGCGAGAGAGCAGTTGGAAGTCACAGTGAGTGGACTACCACTAGGACGCTGTCTCCCCTGGGGCTGCTTCAGGTAAAGATGCTGTAAACCCTATCTTTGGGTCAGCAACCATGGCAGCTGCATTCCCACTGAGGAGTGGACCACGTTATTTTTTATCTTGCCCAAAGTTTACATAAAATTGAAAGAAGTCGGCTTTGCTGGAGCCCAGGAAGACCCATCGTCTTGATGGAGTTCTGTTTCCTGTAGCATCTGGGTGTGGATCATACAGACGATGTGACCTGGTTTCTCTTTTGTACTGTTCTCTCACAATCCTTTTATTGCTTTAGTCAGTGCTGCAGTTGGAGCCTAGGGCTTCACACCCTACATGTACTAGGCAAGAACTCATCACTGAGCGGCATCCCCAGTCCTTTTATTTCAGTGGTTTAGGAGACGTGCAAAGTATTTGCAGACAGCTTGTCAATTTCCACGTAATTCTTGGCTATGCACCTTTTCGGTTAGGCTTAAAGTATTTACAAGGTTGGAAAAACACCCACGTTTTGGCACAAAACTAGACCCTTCCATCCTTCTTGAAGCTCAAGTCACAGCTTTGGAAGCGTCCGTTCATCATCAGCAAACTGTAGACCCAAGACAGAGGGTGCCCCTCTTGGAAGGAAGTGTCTGTGGACTGATCTTTCCACCCCAGAAGGGTTCTCCTGGTGGGCTGCCGAAGGGCAAACTGTTGTGGGTCAGATGTAGGTAGCTTCTGCAACCTTCACTTCTCTCCCTCTTGAAAACATTGAGATTAAAGCCTGGTTGGTGGCCTGTGCCTGTAATCCCAGCCCTAGGGGAGGCTGAGGTAGTGGAATATTCGGAGCTATGTAGTGAATTCCAGATCAGCCTGGGCAACAAAGTGAGACCCTTTCAATCGAGAACCCGCTGAGGCCAAACCATCCCCCCCCCCAGGAGTTTCAGATCTCCTCCAACCCGTGCCCTTAGGACAGAGCCGGCTCTGAGACCGTGGTGAAATGGTAAATACAGTGAGCGCAGTCAAGTGCGGGCCTTGGGTAGTGGGTGGAATTGTGGGAAAGATTGAGCTTTGTCACAGGTGGAAGCAGTCTTGGCAGGCTTTACCCTTGAGGCACCCCATAAATACCTTGTGACAGACTGAGTGGAGCCATCCTGGGCCTGGAATTTAGGAAGCAGACCGGGGAACCCCACCTGGGCTATTGTTTTTCTAATGGACCCTCAATGGGAGAAGGAGATCGCCCTTCCCATGTGACTCAGGCAGGTGGGGAGGAGAGAACAGCAGGTTCAGCCTGCGCTTGAGCGTGTGTGGAGCAGTGGACAGGCCGGACCAGCACGCGGGCCAGAGAGACACCTAAAGACCTGTCCCGTAGAATGGATACCGAAAGGTTCACTCTTTTGTCCCTTTAACCTTTTTTCCTTCTTGTGTAAGCTAGTTGGGTTGTATAATGAAGTTTAATTGTTAAGAAACAGAGCCAACATGGAATGGCATCTGTGGGTCTTCTGTCATGTGTCCCACACAGGAAAATGTACTGCTGGACAGGACTCTTGACATGCTTGCGCGTGGACAGCCTGCAACCTGCTGCTGCCAGCAACTGATCTTTGCCCTCCCCAATCCCTGCCCCCCCCCCTGCTCTTTTTGGCCTTGTTTCTGTTTTTTGTTTGAGATAGCCCTGGCTGGCTGCATATGGCAGACTGACTTCCAACTTGAGGTAATTCTCCTGCCTCTGCCTCCCGAGTACTGTGATAGCAGTGTACGCCACCATGCTTTGATTCTTGCCTTCTTTCTCCCTCACATGCTCCATGTGTCTATCCCTGCGTGGCTTTGCCGTGTGCTCACTTTCTCCACATAAGCCCTACGTGTGTTCTAGCAGCCACCTCTTGTGCCATTCTGTCCCTCAGCAGGTCTTAGAGTGCTCTCTCTACCTATTTATTATTCAGTGCCTATGTTTGTTTTAGTGTGTTCTTGCCTTTGTCCAAAACTAGGAAACTAAACATTCTGCTTGTTTTGGCAGCACGTGTGTGTGTGTGTGTGTGTGTGTGCGTGCGCGCGCGCGCGCGCACACACACACACACACACACACACACACCACACACACGTCCCTCCAGAGAGAGACCAGCTTCACCACCACAGTGCCTCCAGGTGGCCAGAGGCAACTATGGATATGAGATTACAAATGAGGCTGGGTGACAATTATAATTAATATCAAAATTCTATTTCCTTGTGTGTTAAAACCATTCTAGAGCCAAACAGGCCTGGGTAAAATGCTCGCTCCATCTCCTGTGAGCTGGGTATCCTTGCATGAGTTACCTCATCTCACTAAAACATAGGTTTTCCCATCTGGGACATAGGAGCTCTCAATATATGCTGGAATCTTCCTTCTCTGAATATCATTTGATGTGGAACAAGGGATTCCATACTGCAGCTAAGGACTGTTTCCCCAGACACCTCCCATGAAAAGCCCAGAAGAAGAGAGAAATCGTGGGCTTTCAGGACGCTCCATAGAAGGAACAAGCTCCATGACTCACAGAACTCCATGTGCGAGGTTGTACGTTTCCTGCCTCAGCAGGTCTGCTACACGCCTGCCCTTGTCCAGCTCCCGGACACAGATAAGCCAGGGTTCTCGGTTTCTGGCAGCTGAGCGATCTTCTGCATGGCTGCTTGGCAGCAGCCTTTGAATGTGTGTCTGAGCTTGGAATCTGACCTGGGGCATTCGCCATGATAATCACTCCAGGGCCATTTCGTTGATATGTAACTTTATGCTTATTGCCAAAAGATGCCCCCATCTTTAACCTCTGTGGTTCTCTCTCCCCCTCTCTCTCTTTCTTTCTTTTTCTTCAAGCAAATAGATGAGTCTGTGCCTAAACCTAAGAAAGATAAAATCTTGGATGGTCTATGCTGCCCAAGCTCCTGGAAAGGAAGCTGCCCCAGAAGCCTGGTGGTTGTTTCGTTCTGACAACACCGTTCTTTATTTCTTGACTACAGAGTCGACACCCCTACATCTCCACTCTCCTGCCTAACCTCAGTGGTCACATGACCTCAGTCCCATAGGAATGTTTCTAGCTCGGTCCCTGTATGGGCTCAGTTATATACCAAGAACCGTAGGACTTTGCACTCACTTACCTTGTAGAACTCAGTTCGCCAAATAGTGTGCCAAGGCCCTGACTCTGCACGGCACACACCGCCGTCTGCTCCAGTGAGCCTTTTAAGGGGTTTCTCTGTGTAGCCTTGGACTCACTTTGTAGACCAGGCTGGCCTCGAACTCACAGCGATCTGCCTGCCTCTGCCTCCCGAGTGCTGGGATTAAAGGCGTGTGCCACTACACCTGGCTGCTAGAGTGTGCCTTCCTAAACTTTAAATTGTTCCCCAAGATTTTTTTTTACATCAAAGCCACTAGCAAAACTATCTTAACCTAGGGGCTGGAAAGAAGGCTCAGTGGTTAAGAGCACTGATTGCTCTTCCAGAGGACTCAGGTTCAGTTCCCAGCACCCACATGGCAGCTCACAGCTGTCTGTAACTCCAGGACCTGAGACCCTCACACTGACGTACATGCAGACAAAACAACTATGCACATAAAATAAAAATAAGCCTTAAAAATAAAAACAACAAATATTGAAAACAAAGCATCCTAACCTGATGCTACTAACACTCGCAGCCCTAAGTCCTGTCTGAGGGTGTTGAGTGAGTCAGTAAGCCGCTCCAGCAGCAATGCTTGAAACATGCGCAATCACTGATATTGTAGCTGCCAGTGACACTGCCCTGTGAGGGGCTGGAAGCCCCCTTAGAGTTTTCTTTTTTCTTTTTTTAAAGATTTATTTATTTATCACGTATATAGTTCTCTGCCTGCATGTACACCTGCAGGCCAGAAGAGGGCATCAGATCACATAGATGGTTGTGAGCCACCATGTGTTGCTGGGACTTGAACTCAAGACCTCTGGAAGAGTAGTCAGTGCTCTTAAGCTCTGAGCCATCTCTCCAGCCCCTCCCCCCCCTTTAGCTTTTTTTTTTTTTTTTAAATAAAACAACTCATGGATTAGAAGAGATGTGCTGTGAAGGCCACAAGCAGAGCAAAGCTCCTCAACAGCATGAAGTCCTCAGGACACAATCCTCCGGGCTCTGTGGTTCTGCTAACTGGTGGGCCGCATCCCACCGGTTTTAAAGCTGTCTTGCTGTTCCTCTTGCATGGCCCCCAACAGTCCTCACACCTACTTAGCGGATTCATTTCCCCCCTCTTGGTAATGCTGGTGTTCTGGTATCATGACTCTTGTGTCAAAAACAAAGCAACCTTGTAACCAGAGACCTCCTTTGAAATCTTGCTCTCCCATAGTTAGCTGAATGCTGTATCTCTCAGCTTCCTCCTCTGACTAGGGATAGTCATAGGGCATGGAGGTATGGGGAGGAGAAGTTCCAGAGTCTGGCTGATGGTTAGCATAGGACAGATAACCAGCTCTTTGTTCCTACTCCAGAAATCCAAATACAGATGTATACAATGTCTAGAAGAGGGCTGCCAAAAGACTTAGATGTGCTACGTAAAAGAGGGAAGGCTGTGACTCTATATGCTCTTGCCGTGTGTCTTAAAATAGGAAGTTAACCGGAGCCCAAGGGGTACCGGTTTTGGCAGAGCTAGCTTGGAGGGTTCTCTGAGGAGGAGAGCGCTGAGTCAAAGGACACCAGACAACTGCTCTGAGGCGGCAAGCAGCGCTTAACCTATGGCATTTTGATCAGGTAAGCCCGCTTAGTTCTAGTTTAGTGTGACTTCCCTTTTTTGAATTGGTAAATTCAGCATTTACCTTAACTCTGCGTTGACAGGAAGCTGATGAAGGTTGCTTGAAGAAGGACTTTATTTTTGGCTCATGGAAGGTGAGCCTGGATCACTCGAGAAAAGATTCTCCAGCCCCACCCCCAGGCTGGCAGCAGTGGCCATCTTGCTACTTAAATCCCAAAGGACTGGGTTGTGGTGGTGATGTTTGCCACCAGTTGCAGTGATATTTCTAGGGCCTGGCATAGGGTGACCTCACCTTCCCGAGAGTGCCTGAATTAGCTAACCCCCCCCTTCTTTTCTGTCCTCACCCCCGGATCTTGGTGCGTAGGGAAGGTTAGTCATCAGTGGGCTAAGGCAAAGAAGTAGGTTAGTGTGAAAAATTGTCAGTGCTTTTTCAGAGAATTTGACGATGCTCCTTGGTGAAAAATGCTGCCTTGTGCTCAGAAGTGTATAATCTTGTATGGAGGGACACCCAGACAGCTGCTGATTAGAAGCCCTATCTGGAGTAATATCCACTGAAGGGTGCTTTATGAGGAGGAAATCACACTGTAATACAAGGCTGCTGCAATTTTACTCCTTCCCAAATCACCACTGATGAGTATTGTCTAGAAACGCTGGGCTTGGGCGTATCTCTCAGTCGGTAGAGAACATGCCTAGCATATATAATATCTTGGGTTCTATCCCCACCACCGCAGGTGTGGCACACTCTCCTAAGCCAAGAGCCAGGAAGGTGGAGGCAGGCTTGTCATAGGTCAAGGTCATCATCAGCTGTATAGTGAGTGAGTGAGTTTGTGGCCAGCATGGACTATATGAGACCCTGTCTCAAAAAGGGACAGTGACCGGGCGTGGTGACGCACGCCTTTAATCCCAGCACTTGGGAGGCAGAAGCAGGTGGATCTCAGTGAGTTCGAGGCCAGCCTGGTCTACAAAGCTAGTCCAGGACAACTAGGGCTAAATGGAGAAAACCCTGTCTTGAAAAACAACAACAACAAAAAAGGTGGTGGGGCAGTGGCCATGCATGATGGCCCAAATCTGTAATCCTAGCACTTGGGAGATAGAGGCAGGGGGATCAGAGCACCCTTGGTTAAATAGGGAGTTTAAAGCCACCATTGGGTTGCTTGATATCCTGTCTCACTGAGCCCCCCCCCCCAAACAAAAAGAAATATGGGATAATTCTGTGACGCACCAAAACAAGGTGTAGGAGTTATTTTGATGGCAGCATCCCTGGCGCTGACAGCAGCGCCTGGCTCATTGTGGGTGGCCAGTGGGTGTGGGCTAGATACCCAGGAACATTTACATCATGCTGCTTTCTCGAGAACTGTAGGTGCCCGTCTGTCTTGTTAGGTCGGTACAGATTAGAGTTGTTCAGGAGAGGCTGGAGACAAGCTTCCTACAGTTTTGCTTGCCAGAGTCAAATTGTGTTTCACATGTTTTCTGGTTCCTGGTGGTTGCCAGGAAACTGAGGAATTGAGGGGAAGGGGTTGAAAGCCACCTCACTGGTTTTTGTAGCTTCTGAGCCTTGATGTCCAGTCACAGCCACTAGTCAGTTTCGCCTGTTTGTAAGGGCATGGGATAGACTGAGTGGGTCTTGGGAATACATTATTTGTCCCCAAAGTGGCTCTCTGGGCTGCAGACACCCACAGAGGCCACCACTTGATACACCTGCCTTTTTGTTGTTGTTGTTTGTTTTTGTTTTGTTTTTTGAGACAGGGTTTCTCTGTGTAGCCTTGGCTGCCCTATACTCCCTTTGTAGACCAGGCTGGCCTTGAACTCACAGTGATCTGCCTGCCTCTGCCTCTCGAGTGCTGGGATGAAAGGTGTGTGCCACCATGCCCGGCTCCTTTTTTTTTTTTTCCTTACAACAGTAAGGTTGAGGTCTGTTCTTACATAAGCCTCACATAATGGCTCAGCCTGCTTGGCATATTTATTTTCTTATCAGGAGAGTGGATTTGACCTTGACCATCAGCCATGATGGTCACTGTACACCTGGTTGGAGTCCAATGGTCAGGCAGCACGCGTGGCATCCCACTGCCCCATTGCCGATTTCTTGTCCTACCGGGGCGCGCGCGCGCGCGCGCGTGTGTGTATGTGTGTGTGTGTGCACGCGTGTTTTGCAATGGCAATTTGCAGAAATCCTTTTTGGCTTACATGAGTCATGCCCGTCAGTGTCATGGAAGTCTTTCGGTAAGTTACCACTGAGGGGAAGGAATCACAGGAAATTAGACAAAGATGAACCATATGGATTCTTGAGTTGAGGGAATGTAAGTGGTTTGCTGTCTGTCACTAAGAAGTGACTGTTTCCTCTGAAAGCCTTCACAGTCAGCTCTGAGCTGGGGGTGTGGTGTAGCTCAGTGGGAGAGCCTTGCAAGGGTGCTGGGGCCACGTGTTGAATCTCAGATCACACCCAAACACCCAATAGTTATTTCTGCAAGCCCACACCCAAACGTGCTAGCAATGAGTTTTGTGTAGGACTCAGGTCCTCCAAGTCCTTCCAAGTACCGCTGCGCAGGATGAAGAGTTAAACATCAGATCAGGATGCTGACCCCAGCAGCTTTGTTTCTTGGGCAAAGCTCAGTGGTTTTCTCTGAGAACGGAACTTAGCAAGAGGAAGCATGGCAGATGAACGGGGAGCGAGCTTTTTTGAACCAAGAGTTGGTTTAAATATAGCTGATCTGCATTACTGGCAATTCCGGAGGGTGTGGTGGGACTTGTACCCTTTGTAAGACAAGTGAGGAAAGATGCTGGCACCTGGACGCACCCAGTTTGTTTATGAAATCTAAACTCCCATGTACTGCAGGGGGCCCATAGCAGCAGCCAGGGTTATGACCTAAACTGGGAGAGGGGCCTCTCCAGGCCCCCTCTGCATTGGCCTCTTCCCAGAGGGCCTGCTAACCTCGCTGTTGTTTATTGGGCCACTGATTGGGGTGGGGCAGGCTTGAATTTCTCTTCTGAGGAGAAACAATACCTTGGGAACCAGTCCTTGTGCAGAGAAGCACAGCTCTCTCTCTTTTAGGTTCCCAGACTTGATCTTTCGGCCCGGAGCCCCATCAGAGCAGGGGGAGCCCGCAGGCCCGCTCTAGGTTGGACCTGGCGTCACGGGTTTACTGCACATCCCCAGTATTCCTCAGCAGCTGTCTGAAGTGTTTCTGCTGTGCCTGAACTGATGTCATTTCCCCCTTGGCAGACAGCTTGGGTTGTGCTGCGTCTGAGATATGTCACGAGAAGGTGGGGGTGGGTCGGGGCCAGGCAGGGTAGGTGGGGGGGGAGAAGTGAGGAGAGCAGGCAGCCTGCTGGGTCCCAGGACTCTGTTTACTTTCTCTTCCTTGCTCTGAAACACCAGTGAACTGAGAGCACCGGCTGCAGCCCACCAGGGCCATGCTCACTCCAAGACCTTAACTTTTGCGAGCCTTTTGTTGCTTACGTTAGAGGACGATGCTCCTGCAGGATGCCTTTCCTTTGGGGGCTTAGACAGGTAATTGACTGGTTCTACATAGACCATTGATTGGACTGGGGAGGGGGGAGGAAGGGTGGGAGCTCTTAGTGTACTACTGCTTTGAGTAGAGGTGTGTTTTTAAAGGTGTCTTAGTCCTGACAGGTTAGCCCCCACACAACATTTCCAAAGCTTTCTTTGCTTGCTGGTTGCTTCTAGCTTCTTGAACCATCATATTGCTAATCCTTCCTCCCCACCCCCCATGTCCCCGAGGTGACCCCAAGGCTGTCCATTTGCCATTAGCAGCCATGAAGCCGTGTGTGCAGCTTTCTGGAGGAAAGTGTTGAAGAGTGAGGCAAAGCGGGGTTCTTGCTAACCGCCCCCTCCTTCTTCCTTCTCCATTTTGATTTGGTGAGGTAGGAGAGCTTTCTTCCCAGTCCTTTGGTTCTGAAGGGATTGGGGGAAGGGTGAGCAGAGGCTCTGAGCCTCCTCCCTGCACAGGACAGCAGCTTCCCTCCTTTTAACATTGTGGCTGTGTGGCTGAGGTACCCGGAGCTGGGGTTGGAACTGCTCGTTTTGGCCCGCTGACCGATTTGTAAGGCAAACAAACAGACCCCTGTGGCAGAGGCTTGATCGGGTCTGTTGACCACTGTTTTAGTGGTGGCGGCGGCGGTGGTGGTGGGGTTCAATTCTTGCCAGTAACCCAGTGTCGACCGAGAAAACAGTAGCAAGGGACCAGCTGCTACCCCTAAGCATAGACGCCAACCAAGTATTTGTCCCAGGGCTTCTGAGAGCCCAACACCCCCACCCCCTCCTTCGTCTGAGAGGCATGTCTATATTGAAATGTGTAACTGTACCCAGCAACAACAGGGCTGCAAGGACAGGCTCGCACACCCTCTGCGGCCTGTCCTCAGGGAAACAAAGCCCCTGATGAGCTCAGACCCCCACCCCACCCCCAGGTCCAGAGGGGAGCCTTGAGGGCCAGGTGGTGACTTTGAGCCGAGTACAAGGTGAGCGGATCTCCCAGGGGTTGTTCTTTTAAAGTGGCCTTGGGAAATATGCCTGAAACTCCTGTCACTGGTGTCAGGCGTCACAGCAGTCCTCCGATGCTGTTGATTCAGTGACAGCCCTGCTGTGGGCACTCGCCCTTCCCTAGGGAGAGTTTGCCTTTAACCGTGAGCATGGTAAGAGCTGGAGATGTTGAGCAGTGCTGGAGATGCATGGGTGAAGCATCCCTTTCTGTCAGCAGCTGTGTACAGTGGAAAGCTAGGAGCATCTGTGCTCATTCGGCTTCCCCCAGCGTCCTCCAGTAGCTAGCTGCAAACCCCATTCTTGAAATGCAAATAAAAATATTTTCTTGGCCGGGTGTGGTGGCGCACGCCTTTAATCCCAGCGCTCGGGAGGCAGAGGCAGGTGGATCACTGTGAGTTCGAGGCCAGCCTGGTCTACAAAGTGAGTCCAGGACAGCCAAGGCTACACAGAGAAACCCTGTCTCGGGAAAAAAAAAAAAAAAAAAAAAAATTTTCTTGAGGAGGACTTCATAAAAGAACGTGTGTAAAACACCACTACCTTGGCTGGCATTCGGTAAGCACAGAACTCTGTGTGTGTGTGTGTGTGTGTGTGTGTGTGTGTGTTTTACAAGGATGGAACACAGGGCCTGGTACAGAATAGGCAAGTGAATCAGTGAGCTACAGCTCAAGCTCTTTAACTGTTATTTCTATTTCTAATTTGTGTGTGTGTGTGTGTGTGTGTGTGTGTGTGTGTGTGTGTGCATATGCATGTGTGAATGCTGGTGCTCACACAGGCTAGAGGCGTGAGATGGTGGAGCTAGAGTTACAGGTGGTTTTGAGCCACACGTCCTGGGTTCTGGGAATCAAATCCGGGTCCTCTGCAAGAGCAGCGTATAGTCCTAACTGCTGAGCCGTCTAGCCCCGTTCACTCATTGTTAAAGGACCCGTGACTGCAGCGGTACAGGAGCATGAAGCTGCAGGCCTCTTTGCAGAAGTTGGATGAAGTCAGTGGCCATGTACACCTGTACACCTATCCTTCAGGACCTACCATTGTGCACTGGCTTAGACTTACAGGCCGTTTCTCACTGTACCAAGACAGCTTCATCTTACATGCTGGAGTGGCCAGAAGGCCTGTGTCTGGCCTGCGTCCCAGAACCCCAACCCAGCTGAGAGTAAGAGGCTGTGGGTTGCGTTCTAAATGACCAGTACCAGTTTTCTAGGCCGGCTTCTGAACAGATTCCTGGCAGAAGGCTCGACCGGAGGGAGGGCTTCCGAACACCCTTTGGTCCCCTCAGGTTTCTGCAGTTCAACCCCTGACTGCTGAAGGATTTGGAGCCTGTATGGTTTTCTCTGTCTGACAGTCCTGTGTTGGAGTCCTGTAAAGCCAGCTGCCTAGAGTAAAGATTCCTTCGTGATAACCTGTGGACCCCAGGACTGAACTCAGGCTATCTGGCTTGCACAGCAGGCTCTTCCTATCTGCCGAGCTTTCCCTTGATAAGCTCAGCCTGAGGCAAGGATGTAAAGACACAAGGTCTTTCTTCCGGTGCGACCTTATACCTAATCCCATTGTTCTTAAATGTCATAAAAGTTACCTGAAGTGGGGTTTGTTCAAATGTGGATTTTGTAGGTTCTTGTGGATCCCAGGGATAGTATTTCTGTTAAGTTGTCCCAGGTGTTTATGACCCAGCTCATTTCTGGCTATACTCTATGAGACTCTGGCCTCCAGGGTTTACAGGCAAGACAACGTGCTGGGGCCATAACAGGAGAGTGCCCAGGGATAAGGGATGGAGGTTGGTGAAGCTGCTGAATCAGCCCAGTGGAGGGTAGACGTGGCAGGCTTTCCTGAGACGTGCTCTGATGTGAGCCTCCACCGAGGAATAGTTTACCAGACATCTGAGCTGGGGAAGGAGCGTTCCAGACAGATCAGGTGAATCTTGGGATTGAGTTTGCCAGATACAAAACAAGAACCCCTAGGCTTACCAGGTACTGTATCTTTTTTTTTCCCCCTTTTTCTTCTTTGTGTTATCTTTGCTGCCCTAGACTCGCTTTGTAGACCAGACTGGCCTTGGATTCACAGAGATCTGCCTTCCAAGTGCTAGGATTACAGGCGTGTGCCACCATGCCCAGCATATTTTACCTTTTATAGAGTAAGAGGGACCCAGTAAAACTATTCATTAGTAGATGGATGGATGGATGGACAGACGGACGGACGGACGGACGGATAGGTGATAGACGATAGATGAGAACAGTGTCTGTGAAAGGCTAGTGAGTCCTGAGATGTTTGAATTCTTTCATGCAAGGCACAGGGAAGATGGCTCACTAGAAGCTATGGTATGGAGCAGAGTAGAGCCCTACAGTGTTTAGAGGCACTGAGGTGTAGAAATTTTCCGGATGTGCTGCCATATTCCAGATTAGACAGCGCACACAGTTAGGCACATTGTCCTGTTTTCTGGCCAAGAAAAAATCTAGCATATATTCAGGAAAGGTAGACTTTAGCTGGACTTTTGGCTGCTTTACTGAGTTCTTTTGTCTACCATCCTACACCACTCCTATCCCTTACACACACACACACACACACACACACACACACACACACACACACACGCGCGACTAAAACAAAAACATGGAACTAAAACAAAAACATATTTACATAACATTTCTGTGGGTTTTTTAAAAAGATTCATTTATTTATTATTATGTATACAGTACTCTGCCTGCATGTATATCTGCAGGCCAGAAGAGGGCTTCAGATCACATTATAGATGGTTGTGAGCCACCATGTGGTTGCTGGGAATTGAACTCAGGACCTCTGGAAGAGCATTCAGTGCTCTTAACCACTGAGCCATCTCCAGCCCCATTTCTGTTTTTGTTTGTTTTGGTTTTGGTTTTGGTTTTGTTTTTTTTTTTTTTTTTTTTTTTTTTTGGTTTTTTGAGACAGGGTTTCTCTGTAGTCTTGGCTGCCCTGGACTCACTTTGTAGACCAGGCTGGCCTCACACTCACAGCAATCCACTAGCCTCTGCCTCCTGAGTGCTGGAATTAAAGGCGTACACCACCACACCTGGCCTGTTTCTATGTTTTTAAAGACACCAAAACTTCTCACTGAGGCAGACTGCTGATTTTCGGAGAGCAGCAGTGCAGCAGCAGGCACTCAGCCTGCAGATAGGAGTGAACGCCACTTTATGACTGAGTTAGGTGTTGACTTGGAAGTACCAGCAGGTTCTTAGGACCAGCATTCTCTGAGAAGTATGTGCAAGTATGGTTTAAAGAATATTTAGGATACAAAGACGTGTACGGTACGTGCTCTCCCAGTCCCCAAGTCTCACAGTCTCAGCTAGAATAAGTGTGTGGGTAAGGGAGAGACTTAGTAGGTGCAGATCCTCCTCACATGACATTAAAGGTGACAGATGGTGCAAAAGTCCAGCTGTGTGATGAGATGGCCCTGTGCAGGCCATAGTCCAGCAGTGCCAGTTGTTGCGCAGTATTTGCTATTGGATATATAGAATGACCGGTTGTTCTAGTCAGTGGGATATAGGCTAGACCCTTTACATTAAAATACTGTCCTCTATGGGAGAACTGAGAGTTGGAAATTAGCGCTGACTGTGTAGTAAGCCTGGGCTACATGACAAGACTCTGAGTTGGAAAAAGAAAGGAAGGAAGGAAAAGAAAAGAAATAATGCCCTAATTTTGTATTTCTCCAGTCAGTGTCGTCTATGATACACATTACTTTGTAATCAATGTGTCAAAACGTGTTATGTATTATACTTACAAATACATAAGAGTAAAAACTACAGCTTTTGCGTTCTCTGTGCCCGTTAGAGGGAGTTTTGAGCAGTAAAGTCTCAAGAAGAAGTAGAAAATAAAAGCATATTAAGAATTTAAAAAGTAAATCCTGGTCACTGACTTAGTTCTAAGGCATTCATTCAACTACAAGAGCAAAGCTGCATCCCGAGAGGCCCAGGCAGCCCCAGGCAGAGATGTTGGCTCCACAGATGGCTGGGCCGTGGCATAGGCCGTCCTGGTGCTGTGTTCTGTCTAAAGTTCCACCTGGCTTTGTATTTATTATTGTTTGGCTCTTTTGCTCAACACACATGATTTCAGGAGCTCCCACTCAACTGTGGCACAAGGTCCAAATGTCAGTTTGAGATAGTGCCTAATTTAGTGTGTGCTTTTCAATCAAGGGTTTGAAAACCCTGGTTGCCCCACCCACACCCCCCCTCCACCACGTCCTACACAAGTGTGGCTCTGCCGTATAATAGGAAGGACTGGCACAAGCTGGAGCAGACTCTACCAGACATGGATGTATGTGCAGCCACTCTGCCACCTCTGAGCAAGGTTCTGAATTTTGGGGCCAGGCTGAGTCACTGTAAACCTGTCATGGCTGGGGAGCCGGGGGCTCCTTTCTCACCCATCTGGGAAAGAGCCCTGGCTACTCTTTCAGATGACCTGGGTGTGATCCGAGCACCCACATGGCTGCTTAGTAACTCCAGTTCTAGGGACTCCTGACCCTTCTTCTGGCTTCCATGGGCACCAGGTGTGCATGTGGTGCACAGACATACATGCAAGCAAAACACCCATTCACATAAAAATAAGTCTAAAGACAGGAGGGAGGGGTGTTTTGCTTGACCAAGAGCCATTTTCAGTCTTTAGGATTCAATGAAGTCACCTATGAACTGGGTGCTCTCAGGGTTGGTTCTGTCAAGGGTGGTGGCACTTTTGGCCTCTTTCAGGTGACAAGGGCAGGCTGGTTAATAGCTTTGAGAAGCTTGAGTGCCCCACATGAGTGTAACATATCACATGTGTGACTTTATATGTGTGTACATGTCCTACCATTTGGAGAAACGGCCCCAGAGGCTTTTCCATGGTACAAGTCATTAAGAGGTGGTGAAGGAGTGATAGAGGAAAATACCTCAGTAGTAATGCACAAGTGAGGCTCTGGTTCTAGCGCCTGCGCCACACGCGCATGCGCACAAGCACACGGAGGAGGATTGAGTTTTATTGATTTATATCACACTTGTGAAGAGGCAAGATGAATTGGAGTCTTTCTGTGTATGTGGTGGGGACGCACACACAGGTGGCCTTGTGTGGAGGACAGAGGCCAACCTTAGATGTCAATTCCCAGGACCTCTCCACTGTGGCTTTTGAGACGGAGGCTCTTACTGAGACCTGGGCATACTCAGAGGCTCTTACTGAGACCTGGGCATACTCAGTAGGCCAGGCTGGCCAGCCAGAAAGCCTCAGGTATTCCCTTGGATCCACGAGCACGCTCCACTGTGCTCAGCTTTTTACGCTAGTTCTGGGGCTTGAACTTGGGTCCTCATGCTTGCAGTGTCAGCACCTTACTTACTGACCAAACCACCTCCCCACTCTCCTCATTGCCCTGTTTTTGAGATGGGGCTCGTGTAGCCCAGACAAACCTCAAACTCTCAGAGGATGACCCTGAGCACTGATCCTCCTGGGTTCTAGAGGCCTGTCACCATGCTGTGTTAGGAACTGAGCCCAGGCCTTCATACATGCTAAACAAGCACTTTACCTATGACCTAAATCCCCAGCCAGATCTTGAATATTTAAGGATCCTTTCAGCCCACACCCTGCTTATTTCAGTCCTCTGCTCTCTGCCTGTGCAGAAGAAGCTAGTAAGGGGGATTACTGGGCCTACTTTGTGTCTGCTGCCTTTTCTTACATGGGTTTCCAGGGTAGGAGAGTGATCCGCTATAGCACTCTACACCCCTGCGGCCAGCCAGACCCCACAAGGCTGTAGTGCCAGGGCCTGACCGAGTGGACTTGAAGAAACCCTTGGGGTGCATTGCAGCTTCAGATTTACACTTTGGGATTTTCCTATAAGGTCAGGTGACTCTTTGTGAGGTTGCTGTCCAGGTTCCCAATAGCAACACAGGAAATGGGTTTTAATCTTTCTGCTTGCTGCTCAGTTTGGGGGCTGTTTAATGAGGTCCCAGTTGAGATGGCTTCAGCAGTAGCAGTTCTGGCCAGGTGGGGAGCTGCCCAACGAATGCGTCACTTACACTCAAAACGCATGTTTATGACGTGTTGTGGTTTTTATGGAACGGCACAGAGGGCAAATGATACGATGTGCCCCGATTTTATGTCAGTGCTTTTGTGGACAACTGTTGGGACGTGTTTGGGACCCCAGAAAGAACGTTTGCCGTCATCTGTTTTGGGAAGCATGGACTGTTGTTTATTGTATGCTGATTGTACATCCAAGACGGCAGATCTCAACCTTGAATACATGTGGCATTCATAACATAGGGAATGTTTTCACTTGCTTATGTTTTAAGTTTTGTGTGTGTAAGTGTTCTGTCTGTATCTATGTTCGATCATCACATACATGCCTAGTACCCACTCAGGTCAGAAAAAGGCATCCAGTCCTGGGACTAGGGTTACAGACTGTTGTGACATGTCACGTGGTTACTGGGAATCAAACCTGGGTCCTCTTCAAGAGCAATAGTGCAAGTGCTCTTAACAGCCGAGCCATCTCGTCAGCCCCTTATTTGCCATTTTTATTTATTTTATTTATTTATTTATTTTTATTTTTATTTTTTTTTTGTTTTTCGAGACAGGGTTTCTCTGTGTAGCCTTGGCCATCCTGGACTCACTTTGTAGACCAGGCTGGCCTCGAACTCACAGCGATCCGCCTGCCTCTGCCTCCTGAGTGCTGGGATTAAAGGTTATTTGCCATTTTTAAATGTGTGTGTTTGTGTGTGTGTGTGTGTATGTGTTAAAACAGTTTGTTGTAGCCCAGGCTGGCCTCAGATTTGCTGTGTAGATAAGGATGACCTGGATCTCTCCGTCCTCCAGGGAATGCTTCCGAAAGGAGCCTTTTCAGTCACTGACCCCAGGGGTTCCCAGTCTGCATTAATAAACACCCGTGCTGTGGGGCAGTGGTGGCGCACGCCTTTAACCCCAGCACTCGGGAGGCAAAGGCAGGCAGATCTCTGTGAGTTCGAGGCCAGCCTGGTCTACAAAGCAAGTCCAGGACAGCCAAGGCTATGATAGAGAAACCCTGTCTTGAAAAACCAGGAAAAAAAAAAAAGAATAATTGTCAGGCTTGGTGTGTACTGTGGAGGATGCAAAATTAGTGTGTGCAGTCTCACTATGGAAGAAAGGAAGATTAGACCAGCGTGCCAGAGTCAATAGGCCAGAAGTCCTGCCCAGTTCTACCTTCCATCCTGTTAGAGCGTCCCCTGAGCAGATTCTTGCTCGTCGTCCCTTAAAAGTCAATAATATTAGAGATGATGACGTGGTTGTGACATTCTGGTTGTTAAAAATACAGCTAGCTGGGTGTGGTGGCATGGTCCCAGCACTTGGGGGGCAGAGACAAGTGGACTTCTGTGAGTTTCAGGCCAGCTTGGTCTACATAGTGAGTTCCAGGACTGTAGAGAGGGAGCCTGTCTCAACCACCGCCACCCCCACAAAGCCACTAAGTAAATCCAAAGAGCTTCAGAGAATACTTTTTATAACCACATAGTGATCTTTTGCCGAGGACTTAAAGAGCTGGTCCTGGAGGTTCTGTGTTTTCAGGAGTTGAAGATTCTGCTTGCTGCCTTTTTGTGTCTCTACCTGTCTTGTGAAAGCTTTTTCTCCTTTCATTTCAATCCCTAAACCAGGAGAATTCTGTCTGCACCAGTGGATGGGCAGGGCTAGCGTTGCTCTGTTTTCTAGAGAGCCATTCCTAGGTCCAGAACGGAAGGAAAATTACCTTGTTGCTTACCATGCAGTGACTGTGAGAGTTTCAAAACTCTTGTTATGTCTGTTAAAGTCTCCATGACTTAAGTGAGTCCGAGCTCTGGGTGGCATTGGAGGTACTGCGTAAAGCGCGGGAACTCTGCACTCCTGGCCCCTGAGGGCACCAAGAACCCTGTCTTTGTGTGTGCTTTGCAGTCCCCAGCCTAGAGCAGTGTCCAGCATCTTCTTGTCCTTCAGGGCTTAGCTCAGATGCTGCCATTTCTGGCATTTCCCCGCACTCCACCTTAATCTCCATCCTCTTCTTTTCTGTTGTATTACTCTTGTAAAGATGATTACTCTTTAAATTCTTCTAACTTTATCTGATAATGAGGATGGATCTAAATCTGTTTTGTTGTTCTATTTCATAAAATGTTTATGATTTTATATATATATATATATATATATATATATATTCATTACCACCCCCAAAATTCTGTATTTTAAATGCTCTGGATTTTTTTTTTCAGTTACCTCTGAATATTGTCTTCCTTCCTCGCTCATCTTTCTTTCTTGAATATTTTGTTATTTTCCATTTCCATGTCTTTTTTTTAATTGAAAAAAGCACACTTTGGTGAATAATTTTATCAGATCTGCTATCTAGTTTATTACTTGTTTTTTACTTTGTCAAATCTCTGTGTAACCCATCTATTGAAGTTTTTTTTCTTTTTTAATTAAAAAAAATTTTATGTGGGTAGGAGGTTTGCATGTGGAGGTCAGAGGTCAGCTTGCAGGCGTTCTTGCCTTCTACCCTGAAGGTCCTGGGTCATTAGGCTTAGTGACAAATGCCATTGAGCCATCTCTTCAGCCTTGCATTTTCACCTTTTTTTTTTTTTTTTTTTTTTTTTGAGACAAGGGACAAGAGACAAGGTTGCTCTGGTTATCTTGGCTGTTCTGGACTGTCTTTGTAGACCAGGCTAGCCTCAAATTCACAGAGATCTGCCTGTCTCTGCCTCCAGAGTGCTTGGGAGTACAGGTGTGCGCCATCTCACCTGGCTCGTTTTTATTTTTTAGATGATTTTTTTTCCCCAATTGATCTTCTCGCTCTGGCTCTCGCTCTCCCCCTACCCAAAGACATGGAATGCTTTATGACTTTGCATGTCATCCTTGCTCAGGGGCGCTCTGACCTCTCTGTACCATTCTCACTTGTGCTGTCGAAACAAGCACTGGCTGCCACCTCTCCTTTGATAATACTCTTTTCTCACCGTATACTCTTTCTTCTGGCTTTAGTTATTTGAAGTCTCCTCTTTTGTTTGTGTGTGTTCGTGTGCAGGCACACAAACATACAAGGGTGTGCATGCGTGCGTGCATGCATGCATGTGTGTGCGTAGGGAGGCCAGAGGATAGCTTTGAATAGTCTATGTTGGGCGCCACTGTACCCTCTTGTTTGAGATAAAGTCTCTCTTGCCTAGAACCCCACAAGCAGACTGGGCTGCGTGGGCCCCAGGGACCCACTTGTCTTTAGATTCCCAGTGCCAGGATTGTGCTCAGGTTGTCATCCCTGGCCAGCCATCTCCTTAGACTCTCATGCTTCCTGTCTCCTCCCTTCCTCTCCCCCTGCCTTCCTCCCTTTTTTCTTTCACCTTTTCTTTCTGTCTTTTTCCTAGATAGGGTCTTATTTTGTGCCTCAGGCTAGCCTTGAACTCATGGTGGTCCTCCTGCCTCAGGCTCCTGAGTGCTGGAATTACAGGTATAAGTGGCCACACCTGGCTGAAACTCTTACGTCTCATCTAACCACTCTATTATTATAAGCTCTTTTTTTATCCTACTGTTTGTTGAATTTTCCATCTCTTGTTTTTAATGGACCACGTTTTTATATAATGTGTTTTTTACTTGCAAGCTCGTCTTTAGTAGAGCGTTATTTGTGGGACTCTTACCTTGTGTCTTAGTCAGAGTCTCTATCGCTGCAATAAAACACCACGACCAAAAGCAGCTTGGGAAGAAAAGGGTTTATTTCATCTTACAATTCCATATCACAGTCCATCACAGAAGGAAGTCAGGGCAGGAATCTGGACACAGGAATTGACTCAGAAACTGTGTGTGGGGGGTACCTCTTTCTTTCTTTCCTTCTTTCTTTCTCTCCTCCTCCTCTTCCTCTTCCTCCTTTTTGGTTTTTCTGAGACAGGGTTTCTCTCTAGCCCTGTCTGTCCTGGACCCACTCTGTAGACCAGGCTGGCCTCAAACTCACAGAGATCTGCTTGCCTCTGCCTCCTGAGTGCTGGGATTAAAGGCATGTGCCACCACACCAAGCCTGGAATAATTTTTATTTTATGTATATGAGTGCTCTACATGCATGTACACCTGCAGGCCAGAAGAAGGCATCAGATTCCAGGGTAGATGTTTGTGAGCCACCCCATGGTTGCAGGGAATTGAACTCAGGACCTCTGGAAGAGCAGACAGTGTTCTTAGCCGCTGAGCCATCTCACCAGTCCCGAATAATTTTTTATTACATTTTTAGTTTGAAATTTTTTTAGGCCGTATGTATTCAAGTCAAGTCTTATGTCAGTTTGAGGGAAGGTTGTTACAATATATTTGATCACACTGTGAACCCTGAGATTGTGTTATTTACTGGGAAAAAAAAAAACAGTTCTTAGTTGTGGTGTGGTTCAGCCTTAGCACTCATCTCAATCCAATAGCTTCGTACTTGAATATTGTAAATAGGATTAAATAAAGTCAACCATAGGTCAAGAGACGGAGCAGCAACCAGTGGACAGAAAGTGAACATAGGATTGTTAAGGAAAAAAAAAAATGTCAAGAGGAAGAGGAAGTCAGGAGGACATATAGAGAGACACAGGAAGTAGAAGGGAGGGACATTCAGTTTGAAGGAGGTCTTTGAGGCAGTGGGAGGAGGAGCGTTGTTGCTTCTTGGATGCCCAGCTGAGAAGGAAGGCCAGCTGGGTGCTGCCTCTGCCTCTCTGAGCTAGCAGGCTCTCACTCCAGCATCTGCCTCCCGGGGCTTTATTGGTAAAATGGAAGGATTGAGATTTTGTTAACGACAACAGAAGGTCCCGTGATCATGGATTTTTAGAGGAAATTTTCCCCTTCTCCATTCAGATCTTTCCCATTACCATTTTGTACTATGTACTTTTAAAAAAAAAAAATTTTTTTTTCCCCCTGATCTGTATTTTCCCTATGAGGGTCTCTTTTTTGTTTGTTTGTTTGTTTGTTTGTTTTTTCTAGACAGGGTTTCTCTGTGTAGCCTTTGCTGTCCTGGACTCACTTTGTAGACCAGGCTGGCCTCGAACTCACAGAGATCCGCCTGCCTCTGTCTCCCAAGTGCTAGGATTAAAGGTGTGTGCCACCACCGCCCAGCGAGGGTCTCATCTTTTTGTGTGTTCGTTTGAAATAGGGTCTCACTATGTAGCCTTGCCTGTCCTGGAATCTGCTATGTAGGCCAGAGTGGCCTTGAACACAAAGAGTTTCACTTGTTTGTGCCTCCTGAGTTCTGGGACTAAAGGCATGAGCCACCACATGCAGTGGGTTTAGTCTTTGCATATTGGGCCTTAGCTCCGCCTCTCTGTTTCAGGTTGACCCCAAGTCATATACCTAGTCCACTTTGCAGTGCAGCTAGAAAGGTCTGGCCTCATTTCTGAGTGTGGCTTCTAGTGTCTATAATTTCCTCCCCCTCCCTGTACACACCCCTCCCCAGGATCTTCCTTGCAAGCTCAGCTACACAGTTAAAACATTGTTGTTATGTAGCCAATATTTCATAGTAGAACTTTTGCTTACCTGTCCTATTGTGAGAAGTAGAAACTTGCCTCCTGTCCGGGTTTCCTGCTCGTTTCCATGGCTATAGCATCCTACACGTTGCCTCACACGTGATAAATGAAGGGGCATTCGGTGCGTAGCTAAGTGACAGAGGTGGGCACTGAATAGTTCTACTAGAAATGTGTTCTTTGCAGGAAGAGCCACAAGTGGGCACTCCCATGCCGTTCACATCTAACAGCCAAGAGAGCTGGTGTCCTGTGTACTTTAGCATTGGCAAAGCCCTTCATTTTCCTGTTTTTCACTCTTAACCTTTAAAACTTGAGTGCTTTCCTAAGGATGTAATGATGACGCTGGCTTCAGCCAGCTGCTCCCAAGGCTTTCCAGCCCTATAAATTGGCAAATTAAAACCATGCCTGAAGAACCATTACTGCCCAGTGTCTCTTTCTCTGCTGGCACTAAGCAAGTGCTCATGTTGATTAAATTGACCTTTACAATGGCTCAGCTAAGAATAGCAACTACAAGACATGGAAACTGTTAAGGAGGGCATGGTTGGTCCCACGGCTTTTGCTGCCACCAAAGAAATGAGACAGTGTTTTGCATCTGTGCAAAAGATGCACCGTTCAGCTTTTGCCATTGGAAGAGTGTTCTCACCAGACCTATGTTGACCTTGACTGCTTCTTCTTGGTGCCACTGTGTTTTGTTTGTTGTCTCTTGGAACCGGCCACAGTGTGTGGTGCCAGTGTGTGCGTGGCCCTGTAATAGAGATCTGCTAATCACCACTGCTGTGCTTACGGTGAAGGCCTCGGCATAACAGCGCTTTAGAAAAATGTGTACATGTGTTCTCCACGCACTGCTGTGTACCCTGAGTACACCATGCCCTTTACGGCCAGAAGGGGGCATTGGTTCTCCTGGCACTGGAGTTACAGATGGTTGGGAGCCACTGTATGGATGCTAGGAATTGAACCCCTGTCCTCTAGAAGAGCAGCCAGTGCCCTTGACTACAGAGCCATCTCTACAGTCCCGGGAGCACTTCGTTTTTACAGTTCCTTTTTGTATGCTCTGTGCCTCTTACTTTCTCCTTTCTGTGTGGACTTTTAGACTTTCCTGGACATGGTGAATCTGTATATTCTCTTCTGTTCTGTTTTCTTTTCTTTTCTTCCTTCTTTCCTTCCTTTTGAGATTTTGTTTTTATTTTACGTATATGGGTTTTGCTTGAGTATGTCTGTACACCATGTGCCTGCAGTGCCTGTGTGGGTTGAGGGTGACTTTAAAACTGTCAGCCTGGCCTGTCTTTTCCCTGTACTGTCAGGCCCCAGCTCACTGAGCCTCCCTAACTCTTCCAGCCATCTCCTAGCAGGGGAGCTTGCTGGTGGCCTGTTTGTCCTGGAACAGCCTTCCCACGCCTTCCCTGTGGTTACACGGTTTGTAATCATCCTCTTCATCCTAACTGAAGCTTGCCGTCTTCTCAGAAGCGCAACTGGGCTGTCTCCATGTGGCCTTCCCTTCCGTAAGCGTCATTGCTGTTACAACAGTCCGGTTATTTCATTGCCTTTTATTGGGCTTCATGCCCAGTGAGGGTCGTGTTCAGTCGCCTGCTGTGTCCCCCACACCCCTGCTCAGGGCTGTCAGTCAATGTCGCAGAAAGGAACAAAGGCTTGGCACTCATTCCATCCCTCTCTGGCATGAACTTCTGTCCTGCTCTCTATTGTGTTAGACTGGCTTTCTGAGGGCACGTGGCCCCTTCTCAGTGCTCACGTAGGTAAGGCGCACTGCTCCTAAGGAGGTGTCTGTAGGAGCTGGCCACTGTCGTTTCCATCAAAGGCGAAGCCTTGATACTTGTTTCGCGCAGGATTTTCAATTAAGCAGCTAAGAATGGAAAAATAGCAGAAGAGGCCTCGCTTACCCATGGAAGCTAAATGCTTAAAAAACTCAGGGTCTGGAGCCAGATGGGCTTGGTGGGTTCATTTCCTAACTCTGTGGTTTTGGGAAAGAGGCTTAGCTTCTCTGAGCCTTAGCTCCCTTCGCTGCTTACTTCAGAGTTTCTTTGAAGCCCCAATAAGGACTGTGTAGACAGCGGTTACACCAGTGCTGGCACCCTACGGTGCTTGCCACAGCAGCTGTGCTCCCCCTGCGCCTGCCCTGCCTTCCTGGAGAGAGATCACGTGGCTGTCGACTCATTAGCATGTGATGACCTGGAGTAGGAGAAGGAACGAGGAGACATGGTTCCTGCCCTCAAGAAAACCACAGTCCATTCTCCAGTTCATACTCTGGAGAAGGTCGCCCGCAAGAGATTTACCATACAGGCCTGGGCCTATGTAGCATGTGTGCACTGGGCTTGAAGAGGCCTGGGCCTATGTAGCGTGTGTGCACTGGGCTTGAAGAGACCTGGGCCTATGTAGCGTGTGTGCACTGGGCTTGAAGAGGCCTGGGCCTATGTAGCGTGTGTGCACTGGGCTTGAAGAGGCCTGGGCCTATATAGCGTGTGTGCACTGGGCCTGAAGAAGCCTGGGTGAAGCCTGGAGAGTGCTAGGAACTTCTCATACAGGCCTTCCGGTCGTGTGCTCTCTAGTTTCTCCTGTGGGTGCCATGCCGGGGAAGCCACAGCAGGCTGCCCTGTCTTTATTAATGCCAGGGAAGGACGAAGTGCTGTCTGGATGGTCTCCCATGCCCAGCAGTAGTCTCCCTCAGAGAATAACAATGAAAGGAGTGGTCCAGGGCACTCAGCTTCCCAAGGCTGCATCCTAAATAAACCTCATGCACGAATGGGGCTTTGAGCCCAGCTCCAACTCACTTTTAACTCCCAGGCTTTGTGGGTGCTGAGCCACCGAGCGGTCTTTGACCTACCCCCTCAGCGGTGAGCCAGGCCTGTGGAGGGGTAGAAGAAGCAGCATTCCACACCTTGGCTGTCAGCTTGAGTGAGAGGAGTCATGGCTTCTGTGAGCTCCGGCATTGGCCCAAGGATGCTGTGTCGGAAGTGAGGTAAGGCAGCAAGTTTGATGAAAACCGTAGACAGAGCCTGCCCTTAGAATGCATGAGACCAGCCAGGCGTGGTGGCGCACACCTATAATCCCAGCACTTGGGAGGCAGAGGCAGGAGCATCACTGTGAGTTTGAGGCCAGCCTGGTCTACAAAGTGAGTTCAGGACAGTCAAGGCTACACAGAGAAACCTGCCTCAAAAAATTAAAAAAAAAAAAAAAGAATTCATAAGACCAAGCCCAGCATCCCCAGCATCAAACTCAACCAAGCAATCGGAAAAACCTTGAGATTGCCGGTGTTATACATCCTGTTAACTAGCACTGGGGCCACCAGAGCAGTTGCCCAAAGTTTTGCTCCCCTGAAGTGGCAGAGCTGGGATGGAATCTGAGCTAGCCGGGTTTCTTTCCTAGTGTGGGGCTGGGCGGAGGAGCCCACTTCTCATTGCGGTGATCCGCCCACTCCGTGTCTCTGCGCCCACTCCCTGGCTTCGTGTCGCCTGCCGCCTTCCCTCTCCCGTGCCACAGGGTGGCTATTCCCAAGACCGGGACCAGCGCAGAGCACAGGGGTCCCGCGTGTGTGGGAGGAAGGGGGCAGTGTGGGGAGCTGAGCAGTCTGGGTTAAAGTGGGTTTGAGGGACTGGGTTAAGGGGTGCCAGGGCAACTCTGCAGTGCAGGCAGGCAGCAAGGCAGAGTAGGGTCCTGTTTAAACAGGCCTCTTGCTCTGGAGTGCAGGAGAGCCAAGAGCAAAGCTGAATCCACTAGGTCATGAGGATGTCACTTGTTTAGATTTCAAGTGTGTCTGCTGCACGCCTCACGTAGGACCAGTCGGCTGCCTCTGCTTCCTCTGGTGGGTCCGTGTTGTACCCCGCCCCGCCTCCCCGCCAGCCCAGGCAGAAGGATCACTGGATTCATTTGCTGGGGCGGAGAAAACATGGCCTGGCTTTGTTTGTTTATTTCTTTGTTTGTTTGTTTGAGACAGGGCTTCTCTGTGTAACAGCTCTAGCTGTCCTGGAACTCTCTTTGTAGAGCAGGCTGGCCTCGAACTCACAGAGATCCGCCTGCCTCTGCCTCCCAAGTGCTGGGATTAAAGGCAAGCGCCACCCCCACTCCCACCTACCCCCACCCCCACCCCCACCCCCACTACATGGCCTATTTTTAAATTACGGGAATACTTTGAACTGGCTTTTACACACTAGTGCCTCTTGGGTGACATTGGCTGGCTCGGTGAGCTTGGAGACTTGGTTGTCCTTAGGAAAGGAGTGGCTGGCGCTGAAGCCAGAGTGGCTGGGTTCTGGAGAACATAGCAGGCACGGCTCTGCTTTCTCCACACGCCCCGTGTCTCTGAAGAGGCCTCCAGCCGGACAGCTACCTGCCTCCTGCCTTTTGCTTTCCATGGGCTCAGGAAAGCAAGAATAAAGAACTCTGAATAGTGCGAGACTCTCATGAGCACTGACTGCCCTTCTCTGGGTTTCCTTCTGAACTTATCCTGGGGTTTGAGTTCTTTTTTTTTTTTAATTTTAGTTTTTAGTACTGTGTGAATATAGGTGTACACGTGTCACAGCACACATACAGAAGTCAGGACGACTTTGGGAATTTTGTGTTTGCCTTCCATCATGGGTCTAGGGGATCAAACTAAGGTTGTCAGGGTTGTGTGACAAGTGTTTTTACCCATCAAGTCATCTTGCTGGCCTAAATATAAGACTTTGAAGGGCCATGAAAGCCCGGAGGGAGGGTCTGTGGTAGATGCTTGCACTGAGGAGGGATTAGGTACATGCTCCGCCCTTTTTCTTGTCTTCTCTCTATAGCTACAGGCAACGCCTGGAGCCTCCTGTCCTAGACACAGACACCAGAGTGCTGCTTGTGGCCAGTGTAGTAAAGCTGGTGTGGGCCTTGTGACTTGAGTGTCCCCGGCAGCCATCAGCTGGGACATGCGCCAAGGGCAGGGGCGGTGGTTGCAGATGCAGCCCTTCGAGTTGAGTTTCTTTGTTAGAGCAGGGTTTTCCTTCATAACTTTGAGTTTGTTAAAGATAGGCTCCCCCCCCCCTTTTTTTTTTAATCTTTGTGTCCCATTTACCCAAGATGGTGCTTGGCACAGACTGAGATAGTAAATGAAACGTTGGAAGCCAGGTATGGCAGATGAAGTGTGTGTAAGTTTCATCATATATTTGAAGTTGATCAAAATATTTATTAGCTGAGGTTAAGGTTGGCTAGGGTGGGATTTCGTGTGTGTGTGTGTGTGTGTGTGTGTGTGTGTGTGTGTGTGTGTGTGTGTAAAAGCTGTGTGTCTATGCACATGTGTGCATGTGAAGGCCAGAGGCTGACATTAAGTGTGTTTCCCAGTTGCATGCACTTCGTTTTTGGAGGTGGCCTCTCACTGAACCTGGAGTTCGCCGAATCGACTAGGCTGGCCAGCCTGCAAACCCCAGGGACCCTCTTATCTCTATCAGGTCCTTGGCATTTTGATATACCCCACCCTCATGCACGCTCTACTCGCTACCCTGTGGCTGGAATTATAGACAACTACCTCCGCCCCCAGCTTATTATGTGGGCTCAAGGTATCCCAACTTAGGTCCTGATGCTTACACAGCAGGCCCACTGCCAACTGAGCCATCTGCAGCCCCTGCTCCTCTTTGGTTTGGTTTGGTTTGGTTTTTCGAGACAGGGTTTCTCTGTGTAGCCTTGGCTGTCCTGGACTCGCTTTGTAGACTAGGCTGGCCTTGAACTCACAGCGACCTGTCTGTCTCTGCCTCCCAAGTGCTGGGATTAAAGGCGTGCGCCACCACGCCTGGCGTGCCCCTGCTCCTCTTGAAGACACATTTTTACCCTGTACTCTAGGATGGCTTGCTCCACACACTGGGTAGCCCGGCCTGGGCTTGAGCTCAAAGCAGTCCTCCTGCCTCAGCACCATGAGTTTTAGGCTTACATGTAGCCACTATGCCTGGTTGATATTTTATATCATTGAAATATATTTTGAAAATGTCCACCCCATCCTCCAGTGCTATAAATAGAATTTGGCACGGAGCTACGTGGTTACTCAGCAGTGCCCTTTATGTAGGTGCCCTGACGAGGGACAATATGAATCTTGGATCAAGTCAGTACTTTAGTAGATCATTCAATAAGTAAAAGTAAAAATGTCAATAAGAAATTGACACTGGACTAGGCCACCCAGATGGGTTTGCCATTGTTTTCCAAAGAGTGACAACTCCAAGAAGGTTTTATGGCTTTTTGTTTGTTTATCTGTTTATTCAGGGGGTTTTGGTTTGTTTGTTTGTTTGTTTGTTTGTGACAGGGTGCCCAGGGTGGTCTTGACTTCTAATCCTCTTGCCTTCGACCCCTGGGTGCTGGCATGGCAGGTGGGCACCATCCTGTGCGGTTTATGCAGTGTGGGATTGAACACATGGCTTCTTGCATTCTGGGCAAGCATCCTGCCAGCTGAGCTGCCTACCAACCTGCGTTTTGCCTTCAGACAAGCTTTGAGTCTTTCTGTTAGCAGTCTGTGAGGGAGTTGGGAAGGCGATGGCAGTAACTGACTGGATGGTCATTCCGGAGTCCTATTTGCACTCGCGGTATTCTGGAAAATTTCACAGAAAAGTGATTCCATCTGCTGTTACTTACAGGAGAACCCTCACCTTCCTAGCAACTGAGGTTAACACTGCATAGGAAATATTTCTCCCAGAACATAGAGTACAGCACCCCTCCCCTGTCTCATCTGAGGGGAGCCTTGCTTTTTACCATGTGGCTTTGTGTGCACCTATAAGCCTTCCCTAATAAAGAAGCCTTTGTTTTTCTAAATTTTGCTATGGTCAGGTGGTTCTTTTTATTATGTTTCCCTAATGGGATTAAACACCGGTGCTGTTTGCCAGACAGACAGACAGCCGGTCAGGTGGAGTTGAGTGGGAGACAGACAACCGATGCCCAGGTGGAGAGGACAGGTAGTGGGTACAAGCTGTGGTGTAATACGCTCCATTGCTTCTTTGCTCTTGTAGGATAAGGAAGCCTGTGTGGGTACCAACAATCAAAGCTACACCTGTGACACAGGACACTGCTGTGGACAGTCTCAGTGCTGCAACTACTACTATGAACTCTGGTGTAAGTCCTTGCCCAGGGGGTTCTTGGCGTCCCAGGGTCGCGGTTACTGCCTCTGCTCCTTGGGAAACCGCGGGCTGGCCAGCCTTTTCTGATTCTCTTGGGGAGAGTGTTGGTGAGTAGAATCCGCTTCCGGGTCCCAGAAGTGTTTTCTTTCCAGAGGAGGAGGGCTTGGGCCCCCTCTGGGCACCGTGGGCTGAGAACCGGGGAATGTGGTCTGTGCCTCTTCGGAGGTCAAGGTCCCAGCTCAGTGCTTTCGCCTAACACACTTTGTACCTTGATCTTCTTAGAACTCCGAGGAGACAGTGTTGAGTGCCAGACAGAGTGGGAGGGCGGGAGTCCTTAGGGCAGGGCAGTCCCAGGTGACTGACACCGAAGTGGTTCCCACAGCTGTTTCTCAAAAGAAGCAACTGTGGGCTGTTTCCCTAGATGATTCTGATCCCATACTACCCATGCCTCTGAATAAAATCAGATGTTGGACTGGCTTGTCAAACCATGCGTGCCCTTACTCCCACGGTCACCTCTGCTCACTTCCCCTTTCTCTCTGGGCACCCATTTCCCTAGGCTAGGACTAGTATTTGGTCTGGCAAGGAAACTGGACTCCTGGCTGGGAAGTCTCTCTCTGTGTGAAATGCAATAGTCCTTTAGCGCCAGCATGGGTGGGTCCTTCAAACAGGACTTTTCCCCCCACCCTCACCCTTCCAGGACTGAGGCCACCAATCTCCGGGAATTTGATGCAGGAAAGGACAGGGCTTTGAGGTCGCCACAGGCCCGCACGTCTATAAGCAGTGGCAAGAGTTGCTGTTTTGGAAGGGGCGGGGCTGAGAAAGTGACTAAAGAACAGCAAGCGCCAAGCAGGTGGACTCGATCTGTTCAAATGTTTTAAAACGCAGATAACCACAGGGTTCATAGTCTCCCTCCCACCCCTTGTCAAAACAAAAGGCAATGTCTGGGGCTGCCAAAAAGCCACCGAGTTCCCGGTTGTTTTTCTGGGGCCGGGCCTAGCCCAGCCCGCATCACTTATGGAAAGAAATGGAGATGCTGATGGCCCCATCTCAGATTGACAGAGCCTCCTGGGCTGTGGGGGTGGGGTGGGGTGGGGGGAGAGCAGACCCGCTAGCCACCAGAATTGGGTCATGCAAGCCAGGGCCAAGAGGGGGCCCAGCGGCAAGGATGGGGAACAAATGGCAGGGAGCTTGCCTGAGAAGAGGGCCTCCGCCTTGCTGCTTTCCAGTTACAGTGAGCTAGTGAAGGGAGGAGGCTCAAGAGAGAACACAAACCCCACTGTGGGCTCCCAAGCTCTAGAGGGAGGGACCGCAGAGCGAGGCCCTTCCCAGTCCCCGCCCAGCAGGGGCTTCTTGGCCAGGAGATGCCCAGTGCAGATTTTTCTGTCCCTCTCAGGAAATCCTTTGGCTTTCCTCCTTATTTGGGGGCCCAGCCTTTGTTAGGAGCATATAGGAGGAGGCTTGAGGGTTGGAAGGAGCTGTAGGGTTATTAGCAAAACTACACTTGGTGTTTCGTTTTTCTTTTGCTTTTTTTTTTTTTACAAGACCTGTTCTCTGCATATAGTTGGTCTGGAAATTACAATGTAGCCCAGGCTGGCCATGAACTCTAAATTCTACTGCCTCTGCATCCCAAGTGCTGGAAAATACACTTCTTGTAGTTTTAATTCTTTTTTTGGTTTTTCAAGACAGGGGTTCTCTGTCTAATAGCTTGGGCTGTCCTGGACTCACTTTGTAGACCAGGCTGGCCTCGAACTCACAGAGATCCACCTGCCTCCTGCCTCCCAAGTGCTGGGATTAAAGGTGTGCGCTACCACACCAGGCCATGATTTTAATTCTTGTTCCCTCTAACTACCTTTCAAATTTCACCAGAAATGCCAAAGTAACTGGCTTTGAGTTGGTTTCCCACCTCCTCTCCCCTTTCTGTGGGAGAGAAAAGAATGGGCCAGGACTCATTGGCAAGGTCGGGCTAGGTCCTCTCCATTTCGCAAGAAAGGCCTGGGGGAAATGCCGTCCCCACCAGCCCTGTTACCTCCGCTCAACTGAATACCTGTGTCCTAAAGCCTGACCTATGTATAATCTACAGACCCACAGGCACACACTGATCTTGAGTTCTGCCCAGCAAGTTTTCAGTGTGCTGTAACCTGACCAGCCCCTGGGCCTCCGTGAGGTGGGAACACATGCCCCTGGTTTGCCAGCACGGTGCCTGAGACCACGGAAGCCTGCATTTGTGCTTGGAATCAGTCTTCGGTCAATCGTTCAGCACACCTGACTTCCAGAGGTCTTAGACCTCAGTCCCTTCGCAGAGGTTTATTTAAATATGTCAGGCCCTGAGATAATTTGGAGGAATTTTACTCAAAAATCAGGTTTCCCTGGTTTGAGTTTCAGCTGAGAGAAAAGGCGGTGGGATTTCCCGAGATGACGTGGAAGAGACGATTAGCCAGTCCACTTAATGCCAACCTGCTGATCCCATTTGACTTTGGTTTTTGAGGGTTACTAGATGAGAAATTGGCCGTATTTATGGGGCCCACTTGAGCTGATATTAAGGCATTTAACTTTTGAGCACACGGTCCAGCAGGGAGCCTCCTTCCAAGGCCTCGTTGAAGCTCTGCTCCCTTGTGGTCCAGGCCCCAGGACACGGACAGGATGGTCAGAGCAGGGCAGCTCATATCAGCGGACAAGCACCCCATTCACAGCAGGGGCTCAATAAATAGGAGTGGCCTGATTATTTCCGCAGAATTTTGCCAAGAACAGAACCTAGAGTCAGACTTTGGACTTGATCCTAACCTATGTTTTTTATGGAATAGTCTTAGAAGCCGGGGGGTCAAAGAGGGTTTCAAGGAAATCCATCCCATCTGTGCTTACGCCTGTAAGAGCAACAGCTGTAATAGTAAGCCAGAGACAGCGCACATGGGCACAGCTGGGTGTAGTCCACAGGTGTTCTCCCCATGTTACACACAAGAGGAATAGAAACAAAATCCCCAAGGTCACAGGTCGTTGAGAGCCTGGGTTTGAACCTGCGTAGCTGTGGTCTCCCTATGATTTGGCAAAGCTGTGGAGACCTTCGTCTCCCATGTCCAGAGGCCGCGAGCAGCATCAGGGGCAGGAGCTCCTGACGAGACGAGACCTGTCAGAGCCAAGGGAGCCACGCTACCATGTGAGTGGAATGGAGCTACCTCACCATGGCAGTGTCTCTGGCTCCCTGGGCAGGAATTTCCTGCCAGCTGAGGAGTGGTGCTTTTCCCAAGTCTGCCGTGAACTCCAGAGCGCATGACTCAGTTCCTACATGGGACCGTGGCTGCTTTTAAAACCATATCTTCCATTTAGGTTAGCGTGACAAATGCTCCACACAGCAAGGTCATAACTTGGGTGGGAGTGGGAAGCGGTCCTCTGGGCTGGTGTGTGTGTGTGTGTGTGTGTGTGTGTGTGTGTGTGTGTGTTCAGAGAGCACACAGTAGAGAATTGCCCCAAATTTGAAGCCAGCCACAGTTATATGGCAACACCCTGTCTCCACAAAAACAGTACAACCCACCTCTCTATTTCCGAATCTAGCTAAGATACTAGGATTCCCATCCCTGCCTCTGGTCAGCTTGCAGCCTTTACTTAGCATGGTTGCCAGGACAGTCCAGTTTGTGTGGGCCATATCAGAGTGTCTTCTGTCTGTCTTCCCGCCAGATGGAACCAGCTCATTGTCCATTTTTCTGTCCCTAGATTGCCACCCAGCATGCTGCAAGACCTTGTGTTTCCCCTTGCTATGATCTGCACAGAGAATTCTCCTGTGTCTTGTTTTAAACACTTAAGGGGGGTTTCACCCAGTTTGAGACAAATGTGCCCTCCCTCGGCGCCACACGGTAGAGACAGTTCTCCTTCCCATACTAGCAAACGGTGCAATGCGGGCTAGGGCTGTGGGGTGACTTAACTGGTGGAACATGTGTTCCAGCACGCACAAGGCCCCGGATTATGTCCCCAAGACCAGGAAAAAGTAAAAAGGAAAGGGAGAGGAGGGAAAGTTACCTTGCGGAGTTTCACTGAAGGTCTGTGTTTCATCACATTCCCTTCTGGACTTCCTAGTTTTTCCATATCGTGATTTTTAAAAGAATAAAGCCCTTCCTATGCTACTTCCGGTTTCTGGACCTCGGCCTTGTTTTTGTTTTGTCTTTTTTGTTTTTCGAGACAGGGTTTCTCTGTGTGGCCTTGGCTGTCCGGGACTCACTTTGTAGACCAGGCTGGCTTCGAACTCACAGCAATCTACCTGCCTCTGCTTCCCTGAGTGCTGGAATTACAGTCTTGTTTCATATCAAGAATCCTTTTAAGATTCCTCATGAGCTGGGTGTTGTGGCGCGTGCCTTTTATCCCAGGCTGAGACAGGCGCATCTCTGTGAGTTCGAGGACAGCCTGGTCCTAGACGGCCAAGGCTACACAGAGAAACCCTGTCTTAAAAGAAAAGAAAAGAGGTTGATGAGTTGCTCGTCTGGTAACTGCTGATCCTGGACTGTCATGGTGGAAGGAAGAACCAACTCCACTGAGTTGCCCTCTGACCTTTATACATGTATGGTAGGAGCACAGAATAAACAAAAATGTAATGCAATTTAAAAAAATAAAAAACCGATTCTGGGGGCTGGGCATGGTGGTGCAAGTCTTTAATTCCAGCACTCAGGAGGCAGAGGCAGGCAGATCTCTCTGAGTTCGAGGTCAGCCTGGTCTACAAAGAGAGTTCCAGGACAGCCAGGGCTATTACACAGAGAAACTTTGTTTTGAAAAACAAGGAGGAAAAAAAAACCCAAAACAAAACGGTTCTGGATAAACACTTAAATTTCACATAGAAAGCCCTGCAAGCACTGGCTGGTGGTGGTTCACACCTTTAATCCTAGCACTCGGGAGGCAGAGGCAGGCAGATCTTTGTGAGTTCGAGGCCAGCCTGGTCTACAAAGTGAGACCAGGACAGCCAAGTCTACACAGAGAAACCCGGTCTCGAAAAACAAAACAAAACAAAACAAAAAAGAAAAGAAAACCCTGCAAGCACACTGTGGTAATCAGGGCAGGCTAGGTTTTGCTGTAGGAACAAATGTCCAAAATTCTAGTGACCAAAACCCACAGGTTTTTGGTGTGTCCACTGGAGGTAGAAAGGGGGCCTTGTTCCAGCATGAGCGAGTCTTCTGGCCTGGAGCCAGAAATGCTGGTGGGAAGTGATGAAAGGTTTTCACAAACATTGTCATCTATAAATGACATGCCACTTAGGTAGAATGTGTCCCATGACCTCCCCCAAGCACATCAAGGCCAGGAAGTCGGGGCCTGCCCACGCACCCACAGTGAGAGAACCAGGAATTTTTGGTGATCATGAAAAGCGGTGCATGAGACTGCTCTTGTTTGCTGAGACAGGGTGTCCCTGTATAGCACAGGTTGCCTCCATCCTGCAGGCGTGTGCCACTCTTTGTGCCGACTGAGCGTTTCCTTACTTCACTGTTAAGTTTAAAGCAAACGTTGTAAAAGCTGAGAGTGACACCTTGAGTCACATATAGTATAGCAGAGAAAATGTAGAAAATAAGGCAGTACTGGGGAAGTGATTGAAGTAAAAATAACACTATATGCTGATTTTCTAGAGAGAGAGAATGGCTGTACTTTTAATGCTGGGGTGGGGGTGGGAACAGGGAGCTCTGTGGTAGCTGCCCACTCGGCATCTGTGAGGTACCAGATGAGATTGCTCAGTCCCTGAGGGCATGCACTGCTCTAACCCCAGCCCCAGGGGATGCAGTGCCCTCTTCTGGGTCAGTGAGACAGCTTAGCAGGCAAAGGCACTGGTCTCCAGCCTAAACCTGACACCCCAAAGCTGTTCTCTGACCCCCGCAAGCCAAACACATACCTGCACGCATGCGCGCACGCGCAAACACACACCCACATACACACACACAGATACAGTCCCAGCATTTGGGACATGGAGACAGGAGGTCAGCCAACATGGGCTACATGAGACAAAAACAACAGTAAACCAGACAGAGAACAAAATATCTTCCCATCCCCATAACCGCTTGCCTTGAAATTATTCAACAGATGAATTTTTTGAGAAAAAAAAAAAAAAGTTCTGTCTACTGTAAAGAAGTACATGACATCCTGGAAAAGCTAGGGAAAAACCAAGTAGACCAGAAAACCTGCTGACTTTATCTAGAGTGGCTTCTAGATGCTCACCCTCACTAGCTCAGTCGTTTTTCTTTTTTTAATCCATATACCTATATTTTATTATTGTATTTATTTATGTTCTCGGTTTGTGGTGCGAGGGATCTGGACACCACCTGGCCAGTGCCAAGCAAGCATGCACTCTTCTGCTAAACCACACCCAGACCCCATGTGGCAGGGTTAGGGAAGACTTGGTTTTATTATTTCTAATCCTCTGTGTGTGTGTGTGTGTGTGTGTGTGTGTGTGTGTGTGTGTGTGTGTGTGTGTGTGTGTATACACATACACATGTGAGTGTGGAGTTACATGCTATGTGGGTCCTGGGAACTGTACTTGGGTCTTTTAAATGGGCACCAAGTACTTTTAAATCCTGAGCTCTCCCTCACTATTTATCACAAGCTAGTCTTTTTTTTTTTTTTTTTTTTTTTTTTTGAGACACTGTTTCTCTGTGTTTCCTTGGCTGTCCTGGACTCACTTTGCTCTGTAGACCAGGCTGACCTCAAACCCACAGAGATCTGCCTACCTCTGCTTTCCTAAATGTGGGGATTTAAGGCGTGTACCACTGAGAGCACGCGCGCGCGTGCACACACACACACACACAGGAAACTCACACTTGTATTTTTCTAAAAAGAAAGAAAATGCACTGTATTATGTGTTTTCTGTAAGTGATGTCAGAATTGCTGGGCATTTGTAATTCCAGCATTCACCAGAAGGCGGGTTCTAGTGCCAGTTCAGGCTACCTAGTGAGACCTTGTCTTAATTACCATCTAGGACTTTATTGATTTTATTAAAATTAAACTAATGAGAACAAAGAATCATACAGAAAAAAATGGGATCAGCCAGTGTGATGGTTTAAACCTGTAGCTAGGCCTTGGGAGGTAGGGATGGGAGGATCAGTACTTCGAGGCCAGCCTATACCACGTGAAATCTTGTGTCAAAAAGACAGAGGGGAGGGGTTACTTCATACTGTTTATAATTTGCCATTTTTATTTACTATCAGGAATTGCATATATCTAAAATAATACTGTATCAAAATGACTCATAGAAGTCATGTGTGTGGCTGCATTTCCAGAGGAATTAGGAACCCCTGGGGGGGAGCTACAGTATCCCTTGGGCGCTGCATGTTGCCTCATGTGCACAGGGGCTTGCCGCATACACTGAGCATGCAGCCTAGGCCTGCAGTCTTCGCTTGGGCTGTGGAGGCAGAAGGGCCAGAAGTTCAGGGCCATCCTCTGCTGTATACCAAGTTTGAGACCAGTCTGGGCTACGTGAGATTTGTTTTCGAGACAGAGTTTTCACATGTAACCCTGGCTGGCTTAAAACTCATCACGGAGACCAGACTAATCTTCAACTGGCAGGTCTGCCTCCGGTTTTATCCAGGCTGGTGAGATGGTGCAGTAGGTAAAAGTGCTCACTGTATAAGCTCAAAGGCTCACAGGGTGGAAGGAGATCCCTGACCTCTGACCTCTGACCTCTGCCTGCATGTCCATGGCATGCACACCTCTGCACTGATAATTTATATACATATATGGTAATTTATAATTGTTGGATAATTTTATGTATGTGTATAGTGTGTCTTAATCAAATCTACCTTACATATTACTTTTTTAAAAAATAAATTTATCATTAAAAAAAAGACAGCTGGGAGGTGGTGGCACACACCTTTAATCCTAGCACTTGGGAGGCAGAGGCAGGTAGATCTCTGAGTTCAAGGCCAGCCTGGTCTACAGAGTGAGTTCCAGAATAGCCAAAGCTATACAGAGAAACTATATCTTGAAAAACCAAAAAAAGAAAAAAGAAAAGAAAAAGCTAGTCACAGATAATTTTTAAATTGAATTTTTTCTAGTTTCATAATTTAAAAGAATAAAATAATTGAAAAAGCTCCCTTATAATGCCATCCTATTTATTTATTTATTATGTGTTTATTTTGGTCACCATATTTTTACTTTATGTGTGCTGGTGTTTTGCCTGCATGTGTGTCTGTGTGAGGACTGAGTTCCCTGGAGCTGGAGTTCTACATGCCTGGAAACTGCCACATGGGTCCTGGGAATTGAACCTGGGACCCCTGGAAGAGTAGGCTGTGCTCCTAACCACTGAGCTACCTCTCTAGCCCCTTGCATCTCTTAAAACTATTATTGGGACTGGAAAGATGGCTGGCTGGTTTAAGGGCGCTTGTTGCTCCTGTGTAGAACGTGGACACAGCTCCTTTCCCAGCACCTACATGAGTGTTCACATCTATATGTGAACCCCAGGTCCACGAGAGCCCACGCCCTCTAAATGTGGAAGCCCCAGGCACAAACATTGTCATTATATTTGTGTTTTTTCTTTTCAGTATTTTTTCTATACGTGTCTGCACATGTTTAAGAAAGCTGGCGCGTTAGTTGTTCTTAAAGTGTTTAAAAGCCTATTCTGTCCACATTTCAGAATTGAGGAGGTATGCTCAGATTGGGGGTCACTGAGAAAGTGGGAAATGAGAAGGTTGTGGGCTTCTTATTCTCCACACGCTCTGGGGTGGAGGAAGACGGGGGCGCTGCCAGTGGTCCTCTGCCTGCCCAGGCTTAAGGGATGGGGGAGGGGATGTCCAGGCAGTGGGAGATGGAATTGTACCAGATTATAGAGCGCGCAGGAGGTCATTTACACTCTGTAGGGAAGAGCAGGGCCTGAGGCAATTAAAACTTTTCCATCTCCCTTTTTAATGGTTGCAATTTACAGAGGCACGCGTGTAGGGAAAAGCCCTCATCTTGTTTCTCATCAGCAGAACCCTAAGAATCAAGTATTTTGTTCAAGATCTCTAATGCTCTCCACATTTAAACTACAGAGCCAGCCAGCAATGCTGGAGTGATGGCTTGGTCCTCCTCCCTGCCCATTCCCTTCCTTCCTTCCCAGGCATCTCCCCCTGTGGTAGAAACATTAGCGACAGGGTGAGGCCCGACTGTTGCCCGCCTCAGCCTCCAGGGCACTGTGTAGACCTTGTTTGAGAGCTACCTCATCTCTCTGGTCCTCACTGTGTGTGTGCCTCTCTGTCTTGCCTCCCCTACTGCCAGGGTTCTGGCTGGTGTGGACTGTCATCATCATCCTGAGCTGCTGCTGCGTGTGCCACCACCGCCGAGCCAAGCACCGCCTTCAGGCCCAGCAGCGGCAGCATGAGATCAACCTGATCGCTTACCGGGAAGCTCACAACTACTCAGCACTGCCATTTTATTTCCGTATGTACACCACAGGTCACCACCCTCAGTGCCTAGGACCCCTGGGGAGGGGTGCCCCGCTCCCCACCCCCACCGCCCCACCTGGGTCTCTCACCTAAGGGGTCACACAGTGAATCAGTGATTCCTAAGCCCCCAAGGCCACTCCCAAGCTCACAGCAGCCAGGTCTCTGCACCTTTAACAGGCACACATGCACGCACACACACACACACACACACACACACACACACACGCACAGAATCTCAAGTAGCCCAGACTTACCTCAAATTCCCTGTGGAGCCTAAGGGTGGCCTTGAACTAGATTTTTTTTTTAAGGCACGTAGTCAATGGAAATATATTGTTAGTAGCTTGAGGTCTAGCCCTCATTAACCTGAATGCCTCCTGTTTGGCCTGCTGCCTTGTTCCATGCCTTGTGGCATCTTCTTGAAAGGGGCAGATACAAGGGTGGTATTGGAACTTTCTGAGATCCAAGAAACTTGGTGGCTTAACTGAAATCCTCGTGCTGGAATCTCCTGTACTGTCCTCTCACATGATCCAGGGAGGCCTCATTAGGCATCTTGTCTTAAGCCAGGTGGCATATTATACAAATTATAGTGTCACAAAGCTTTGGACTTCCATAGCTGGGAGGGCTAGTTGCCTAGCATGGCACCTTACGTGTATATAGTAAGTGCTCAATAAATGGTAGCAGCTGCCTCAAGGCATTAGGTGCATTAAGAAGGAGCTCACCTGTCACGATTTTAATGAGCCTTGATGTCACAAGTCCCTCATGCACCCTTGACTGGTGACCCACCACTCCTGAGCTGAGTCAAGATGAAGCCTGTTTTCACTTTCCAGATCGTCTTGAACCACGCTGTAGTGAAAGCAGCAGCACAGCTTTCAGGGGAACCCTGAACGTGTTTGGGGTCAGGGAAAGATGGGTGGAGACGGGTTTTGTTAGGGGGCTTGGCTGAGACCCAACAACAGGCGGAGAATGCAGTCTGAGCAAGAAATGTGGGAGCAGCACTGAGAGCCAGCTCACAGACCTTGCTGATGACCCAACACTAGACAGACCTCAGCCACCTGTATTCAGGCTCAGGGTATCAGACGCCCTCTTCTGGCCTCTATAGGCACTGCATTTAAATGTACAAACTCATTTTTTGCCTTCTCTCTCCCTCTACCTACCCCCCTCACCCCCCACCTCGCCCACCCCCTGACACACACAATTAAATTTAAGAATCATTGTAAGTGAAAGAAGGAAATGTGAGGCTTATGTGTCTTTGGAAAAGGGTCCATTTCAGCAAGAAATTGTCCCAGCCAGTTCGCTACACCTGCCTTATCCCTTAACCCAGATAGGCAGGAGGTCCTTACTCAGAGAGCCGCACCAGGAAGCCAGGTGCCTCTCAGATGCTAGGAGACATCCTCAGGTCACACCCAAGCTGCTCTTCTGCTAAGCCAGTGATTCTCACCCTGTGGGTCACCTAAGACCCCCTGCAGGTCAAATATTTACATTAGGATCCCTAAAGTAGCAACAAAAGTGATTTTATGAGGGGAGGGACAGGGGTAGGGGGATGGTCACCACAACCTGAGGAGCTGTATTAAAGGGTTGAGAGCCACTGCTCCAGGCATTTGCAGTCCCCTCCCCTGCCCACAGCCAAGAGCCACAGCCATGGCTTGATGACACCGTGGTGGGAGAGGACAGTAGCATGGTGAGAGGGAGCTTTGTTAGGATGCTGACCAGTGCAGTAATTTCTTCTTCTCCCTACCTCCTGTTTTAGGGTTTTTGCCAAACTATTTACTACCTCCTTATGAGGAAGTGGTGAACCGACCTCCAACTCCTCCCCCACCGTACAGTGCCTTCCAGCTACAGCAGCAGCAGCAGCAGCAGCTGCTGCCTCCTCAGGGTAGCCCTGCAGGGGGCAGCCCCCCAGGCGCTGACCCAGCCCAGGGCTCCCAGGGAGCACTGAGCGGTCCTTTGTCTGGACCTAGCAGACCCCCGAGTGTCGCTGACCCTCAGTCCCCTGAAGTGCCCGCTGACCAGGCAGCCACCAAAGCCCCTGGAGTGGAGTCCAGCGGCTCAGTGGCCGGCCACGGGGAGCTGGACCCAGGGGCGTTCCTGGACAGGGATCCGGAGTGTAAGGAGGAGCTTCAGAAAGATTCCAGTCCCGAGCATGGTAGCGTACCCGCCGACAGCAAAGACAAGACACCCGGCAGACATCGCCGCTTCACAGGTGACTCGGGCATCGAAGTGTGTGTGTGCAACCGGGGCCACCATGAGGATGACCTCAAAGAGTTCAGTACGCTCATAGATGACGCTCTGGACGGGCCCCTAGACTTCTGTGACAGCTGTCATGTACGGCCTCCTGCTGACGAAGAGGAAGGGCTCTGCCTGTCCTCTGAGGAGCAGGCCGGAGAGCCTGGGCAACCCCACCTGCCACGGCCGCCCGCGTGCCTGCTGCTAAACACCATCAATGAACAAGACTCACCAAGCTCGCAGCGCAGCAGTTCCCCCAGCTAGAACAGGCCCCGCCTGCGCCCAAGATCTTGACAAAAACCAGGGTAGGGGACACCCACAAGAGAAGCATTAAGTGACTTTTAGAAGTGGTACAGCCACTTTGTCCTTTTTTTTTTTTTTCCTCCTGTCCCACTTTTCCCACATCTCCAGGTACAAATTTGGGGTGTGGATGCCTCTTCCTCCCCCACAAAAGCACAGAGCTGTAGAAGACTGAGACGCTAGTTCTGTGACTCATTCTGTAACCCCCTTTTCGGAGTTGTAGCTCACCTGCCTGCTTGGCTGAGAAACGTGTGTCTGGGAAGGCCCCAGTGACTGGGGCTGGCACCGTGCTGTGGGACGGTTCTCAAGACAGAGTGGATCTGTAAGAAAGCTGTGTCAGTCTGGGGGAGACGGTTTTATCTTGGCCCTGGGTGAAAAAGGAAACCCTCAGGGGCGTGGGGATTGTCACCTGTGGCTGCCAGTGTCTGCAGAGCTGCATTGGTCTAACCCTGTGGGAGGATGAGAGCCGATGGACAGGCTGGTGAGGATCTCGTCAGTCTGGCAAAACCCCAGGGAGAAAATACACATCTGTGCATCGTAGAGGGGGCCCTTCCCAGCACGCTCTGGCCGGCTTCGGCCTGGTAGTTGAGGTGTAGAAGGTTATACTGTGTTTTCTGTGTTCTTTTTTTTTAAACGACAGATAACAAAGGCTAGCTGGAAACAGCTGGTAGAGACACAGGCTTCTCCACTTTTGCCCTTTGTCTGTGCCCACAGGTGGCCAGTGGGCCCTACAGTCTCTGTGTCCTCTTCCTCTGTGAGCTGACGGGCTGAGGGAGTCGTGTGTCCCGGGCAAGGCAGCCTGGTAGCCTGGCTCTCACAGTGTTTTCTCTTGAGTTTGACTAAATCTGTTGTTTGTGTATTTGTTTGTTTTAAACTGACCACTTAGAAGGAACACTTTGGTTACCTGTGGTTCTCACGGCCAAGCCCTGCCCCTAGCCTGTTGGAGAGGCACGACTCAAGACTTGTGCAGCCTGTATAAAGGCCGTTGGGCAGGAAGTGTCAGCCCTCTCCAACAGGACGTGGGGCCTGGTTCCTGTTGTCTAGAGATCTGGAGATCCTGTGCTCTAGAGATCCCGTTGTGCTTTGATAGGAAAAAGGAGCATGGAAGACAAACATTCCTCCCACAGCCCTGTCCACCAAAGAGTTGGGCTCCCCACCCCCTGCTCTTGAATGGTGATGCATAGCCTCGGCACCATCATGTCGAGAAAGGAAAAAAGGAAGAAAAAAAGTCCAAATGTAAACACGTGCAAGCAAATCCAAGGCTGTAAAGTGAATGCATGTCTGCATTTGGATGCCACAAACCAAATCCTCGTCGAACAAAAGTGAAGTCTACACAGTGATTGTTGGATGACGTGGTATGTGTGTGTGTGTATTGTGGGTGTATGTATGGGTGTGTATGTGTGTTGTGTGTGGTGTATGTGTGTGCTGTGTGTTGTGTTTGTGTGTGTTGTATGTGGCCCCTAGCCCTGTGTTCCTGTGAAGATACTTTGAATGGGCAGTCCGCTCACCATAGCCATGTCTTGAGCATGTATGGCCCTCTCAAGGTAATTTATTTTACGCATTTACTGTTTACCGAACAATTGTGTGACTGTCCTCGGGTGTATTCAGCAGCCTTGTGGACGGCAGCGCTTGGTGTGTGCCAGCGACACTGCCCTCCCGGGAGAGGCTTCCTACCCAGCTCACCACTGCGATTTGCACATTGCTCCACGGACACTCAGAGGCCTGCGTTCTGTTCCCTGTACATGGAAACATTTTGAACCACTGTCCCTCCCTCTGCTGCTTTCAGACGGAAGCTGGATTGAGTCTTGAGAGACAGGCGTGGACTAGTTGTGACCCAGACATTGGCTTGCCCAGGATCACCAGGAGTCTCCGGCAGACACCTTGGTGCCACCGAGTGTGCACCTCCTCCACCGAGGTCCCCGGGGGCTCAAGCTGCAGCCCTCACTCACCTTTCCAGCTGCCTTCTTGTTAAAGTCCTGCTTGACTCACTGAAGTGTCTCAGCATAAGTTTTCCCAAAAAATGAACCCCTCTTTAGTCGACCGCTGATGAGGTGGGAGCCTCTGGAGTGTCTTTCCCCCCAGAGTGCTGACTAGTTTCCCTGGAGCGCCCGCCATGATGAGGGAGCTGTGGTAGCCCCGCCCCCCGCTCCCCCCCACCCCCCGCTGCTTCAGGCCACCCTAAGGCTCTGAGAGAGCGCGGAGACAGTGAGCTGGGGCCAGGGAGACGTGACTAAGTTGGGTTTTCAGGTCAGTGGGAGGAGGGGGTAGGCAGAGGGCCTGGTGCTACCGTCAGATTTGCAGCCGCTAACACATTCCTCTGTGAGGCACACCACCGTCCGTCAGTTCTTGTGAATATGTGTATTTTAAGCAATAAGATCCAGCTGCTCAGACTCCCCTGGGCGGTCTGGGTGACGGTATCCTGTGCTGTGATTGTTCTGAAGACAGAGTGGCTCTAACCACTGTGAGAAAAACCCAAATAAAATCAGTCCCAAACGCTCTACTGCAGTCTTCTTTGCCCCTACTTTGTTCCTTTTTCTTCCCTCTCATACTTGAAGCCTCAAACCTCAAGCACTTTTGTCTTTTCCATACCAAGACCAAGTGGTATCACATAGCAGTTAAGGACAGGGTCCTGGGCGAACAGGAGGCAGGGTGCTGTTGCTGAATCCTTAGTGGGTCCTGAGATATTTCCATGAAGTAGAATTGGTTCTATTATCAAATATTTTGTGGTGGTCTATAAATACGTTTTTTAAAAGACCCCCAAAACTAGGGCTTACATTTTTTTTTTTTTTAATGATTTTGTTTTTTGAGACAGGGTTCCTCTGTGTAGCTTTGGCTGACCTAGACTCTCTTTGTAGACCAGGCTGGCCTCGAACTCTCAGCCAGCGTCTGCCTCCCAAGTGGCGGGATTAAAGGTGGGCACCACCATGCCCAGCTTTTGTTTTAGATTTTATGTGTGTGGGTGTCGTGTACATGCAGTACTCATGGAGGCCAGAAGAGGGCTCATGTCCTGGAGCTGGAGTGAACAGATGACTGGTGAGTCACAGTGTCAGTGCTGGGAATTGAAACCAAGTCCTCTGCAAGAATAAGCGCTCTAAACTGCTGAAGCATCTCTCTAGCCCCAGTTTTGGATTCTTTTGAGATAGGGTCTCCCTCTAGCCCTAGCCTTTCCAGGAACTTATCACATAGCCCTGGCACGTGGTCGTATTCTTGTTTCAGGCTCCCAATGCTTGCTTAAAGGAGTGAACCACCACACTCTGCCTTAAATTTTGGTATACACAGTGTGTGCTGAGTTGGCTGTTTTGTACCCAGCATATGTTGAAGCTAAGGGTGGGGGCGGGGAGAAGGGGGATAAGAGGCACACCCAGCAGGGTTAGTACAACTGGGAGTTGAAGGTAGCTCCATGAGCATCAGGGCAGAAAGGAGCAAAGGCAACAAAAACACATTTTGGTCCTGGAGGCTCCTGAGTGCTGGATGACTGAGTGCTTCCCACTGGGTGCCAGGTACTGAAAAGCACAGAGAGGCCCAAGAGGCCAACCGGAAACCCAAGTGGAGTGTGGGATGGAAAGCAGCAAGAAGCTTAGTCCTAAGTCTCTGCATCCGGGGAAGCGGCAAGGGATGAAGTTGGAAGGAGAGCAAATAATGAAATGTTCGAGTTGAATTTGGCTGTTCTGTTATTTATTGGCTGTTGACGTGAAGTGAGTCTTCTTTTGTTTGTTTGTTTGTTTTGAGACAGGGTTTCTCTGTGTAGCCTTGGCTGTTTTGGACTCACTGTATAGACCAGGCTGGCCTCGAACTCACAGAGATCCCCCTGCCTCTGCCTCCGGAGAGCTGGGATTAAAGGCGTGCACCACCCTGCCTGGCTCTAAGTGAGTTCTTGTTTAAGCATCTTCATAGTTCCATTTTCTCAACCTTGAACCCTGGACTCCAAGGTACAGGGTATAACTGTTCCTGCTAGTGATGAGGAGGGAGAGACACTCAGAGGAAGCACGAACTTGCCCAGGATCACACAGCTGACAAGTAGCAGAAGTGGGATTTGAACCCAGGTCTATGGTCCTAAAGGGCCATTCAGTTAACCAGATGCCAGACAGTGAAGAGCTGAAGAGCTGAAATGTGCCCAAAGAACTTGTGACTTTCCAAAGGTGACGGGAAACCAGAAGAGGATGGCTTAACTGTGAAACTTGCTGGAAGGTAAGGCAAGGGACATTTCCTCAGCCACCTCTCCAGGCCTCACATCTTTTACCTACCCCAGGAGTCAGCAATGCCTGCAGTGGGTCTTTAGGTCAAGGTTAGCTCCCGCTGTGGCTGTGTGTGCTGGTGTATACCTTCTGTTCCAGCACTCCGAACACAGAGGAGTGAATTTCAGTGAGTTCAAGGGCAGCCTGGTCTACATAGTTCTAGGCCAGCTGAGACTACATAGAAAGGCCCTGTCACACACACACACACACACACACACACACACACACACACACGCGCGCGCGCGCGCGCGCAAAAACCCAAACAAACAGCAACAAAAATAAAGCCCCAGATCAGCTTGGCAGTGGCGCATGCCTCTGCTCCCAGCCTTTGAGAGGCAGAGGCAGGCGGGTCTCTGTGAGTTTGAGGCCAGCCTGGGCTACAAAGCGAGTCCAGGACAGCCAAGGCTAACATGGAGAAGCTCTGTCTTGAAAAACCAAAAAGCCAAACAAACAAACAAAAACAAAACAAAAAGAACAGGATGCAGGACTTGGGCTGGGAGGCCAGGGGCGTCATCTGATATTCTGTCTTCCTCACTATTGTGCCCGTTTGGCTGCCTCTGACTGGTCCCCTGACGTCAGAAGGTGGATACTCTCTGTGTGACTGCAGAGAACAGCTCTTACTTTGGTTTTATGACCCCCGGATGACTTGCACATCCTGTCTGGGGAAAAGCCTCCCCCTACACAGGACCCTGTGGGAGCTGATGTTCTGAAGGATAGGAGTTGGGGTAGGGAGAGTGGTAGCTGTTTCAGCTCACAAGTGTCAATTACTATTAAATGTTCAAAGACTTTATGAGCTGCTTATTAAATAGCCAATTAAAAAAAGCTAAACCCACAACTGATTATATTGCATACAGGTAACAGGTATGCAAAGCAGACCATTTCCTGGTATTCCATGTTGGACTTATCTATGCCCTGAACATTCATAGGGCCTTCACTGTTTGCAGGCACATACCTGCAATAGTGTTTCTCTCAATGAACATACACAGCAATAAGATTGTAGTAGGACTGAAAATTTCCTGTCTCCTAGTGGCGCTGTCATAAAGTAGAGCATGGTGCATTTCCCATGTGTTTGTAGTGATGCTCATGGGAACAGACCTATTTGGATAGACAAATGCCATCTTGTTGCAATTGCCCAGTGCTCAGCGAGGCAGCATGCCAGCGATAGCATATAGGCGTGTCGTGTCATGGGCTTTCCCACCCACGAGACTGTACAAGTACACTGATGCTCACACATGAGGAAATGACCCAATGGTGTGTTTCTTGATGCCTTCCCCCATGTAATGATAAGAACATGTGATGTGCTGAGATATCCCCTCCTAATTGTTCGGTGATGTCACATTGATAGCTATTGGCAACTACTGAAAATTGGATACCCATCCCAATCTAGTATTAAACACTGATTTACCATCACCCTGCTGATCAAGAGCAGTCTGAAGAGCAAAAGGTAAGTCTGGAGGGGCTAGGGGTACATGAAGCCCTGGGTCTGATACCCAGCACCAAAGGGAGGAAAGAAAAGGCGGACATGGTGGTGCACGCCTGTAGTTCCAGCATGCTACCTATGGATAGAATTTGGGGCCAGCCTGGGTTACAGGAGACTCTCCAAAAAAACAAATGAAAACTTAAATGTGCGATTCTTTCTGCATACTTCCTGCTGTTTGGCACTGGACCTAAGATTTAGGGATAAGACACCTGGTTCTATGATTTAAGGCATTTGATAGTGTCCTCTTGTGCATGGAATGGATTTGTCATGTACTGGTACACAAGAAAATGACAAGGCTCAGTCTTGAACTATTCCCTAGAGATATTAGCAGTTAGGACCAAATCCTGGGCCCTGGCAACCTAAGAAGTCAGGCTCAGCCATCTGTTATTTTTTTATTTTTATTTTTATTTTTCGAGACAGGGGCCATCTGTTATTTATTTATTTGTTTATTTATTATGTATACAGTGCTCTGTCTGCATGTACAACTATAAGCCAGAAGAGGGCACCAGATCTCATGCTAGATGGTTGTGAGCCACCATGTGGTTGATGGGAATTGAACTCAGGACCTCTGGAAGAGCAGTCAGTGCTTCTAAGCTCTGAACTATCTCTCCAGCCCTCAGCTGCCTGTCTTTAACTGGTAGCTGAAAAAGTCCAGAAATAGTGCAGAGCAGAAAAAAGACATTGCCCCACTGTGAGCAACAAAGAGATCCTTTTCTTTTTCTTCCTTCCTTCCTTCCTTTCTTTTTTTCTATTTTGGTTTTTTGAGACAGGGTTTCTCTGTGTAGCCTTGGCTGTCCTGGACTCGCTTTGTAGACCAGGCTGGCCTCAAATGCACAAAGATGCTCCTGCCTCTGCCTCCTGAGTGCTGGGATTAAAGGCGTGCACCACCACGCAGGGGGATCAAAAAGATCCTGTTCAATAAAGACACCTTTAGTTAATCTTTGAGATGCTGAGATCTGCATAATTAAGCAGGACCAAGTGTCTGTGGTCACCTGGTCCCTAAATAAAACAAAGGAGGGACTTTCCTGGCCACATGGGACTTTGTGTTTTATCCTCACACAAGCCTCAGAATGGGCAACCTTTGTGGAGTGACACCCCCCTCCCCCGCCCTTCACATGTAAGGACATAAGCCGCTCACCTTCACTGCCTTGGTTCAGTCTCTCTTGCCAGGTGGTCAGAAGCGTGTGGAATTTCTTTTTAGGAGACAAGTTCCTTTTCTGGCTGGCACCAGGCTCCAGCCATCTCCATCCTTCTCCCAGCCTGAGATTCCTGGGAAAATTTAAATTTTGGGGGAGCCATTATGTCAGCCGTCTGGACACCAAAGGGAGGCATTCCATCTCAGGAGTCGGAGATACGTCTTGGAGGAAGGCTTTGACTTTGAGCCTCAAAGAGGCACAGAGATTTGGTGATTCGGGTCCGTGGGCAATAACAGTCTTCCCTCCCAGGCAGATGCAAGTTAGGCAGGTGCAAGTCAAAGCCCACGAGATTATTTTCTCAAAGGACGCAGCTTTTCAAAAAGGAACTCTCCATGGCCAATGTCCCAAAAGGCCCTGCATGACCCCTGAGGACAGGAGAGACAGCATGGCTGACACCTCACTGAGTCACTGACGTTCTAGGTTCTTACACTGTGTAGCTGTGTGACTACCGTGTCATACTGCTCCGGGAGGGCAGCTGACGGCTGTCAGTTTCCTCTTGTTGTCTTAACCTCACCTTCCACTGCCACTTTATCTGTCCATTGCTACTTCATGGAATGTCTTTCACATTCTAAGCAGCTGCCCTATTGCCTCTTCCTTGACCCAAGAGAAGTTAGGCTTTCTCTCAGCAGCCAGCTTGGAGAGAGCTGGGAGGAAGAAGGGGTGACCTCTGGTGTAACCTCTCTCTTCAGCTTGGGGTGGCGTCAACATCTCCCTCAAGCTGATTCTGAGGGTCAGCCACAGATCCTCACAAACTCTCCTCTGGGCTGTTGAGCAAGGTCTGGGGTCACTGTTTCTTGAAGAGCAAGACTGGTTTGGCGGTAGTGTAGGGGAGAGCTCGCTATTGCTAGGTGAACACCAGGAAGTCACACACCACTGTGATGTGACTCTTTGCCTCTGGGTTGGTGTCCCTCAACTTCCCTCTGGAACATTCAGGTAGGGTCTTAGTCTTGCCCTGTGGAGGGCCTGACTCTTGATTTAACCCTGGTCTGGCTGTCACCAGGGATCTGGAGATGTGACCTCCTTTTAGACTAAAGGTCAAAGGTCACTTTCTCCCAGGAAATTGGGACAGGTAGACTGGCCACTGGCAAGGTTTAAAGATGCTGGATTCCAGCTGGGGAGATGCATCAATGCACTTACCAAACAAAACTTGGTGACCCGAGTTCAAATCTCCAGAACCTACATAAAAGCCAGAAACAGTAGCACAAGTGTCTGTAATCATAGTGTACCCTTTCTAAGAGATAGGAGGTAGAGACAGGAAATTCACTTGACGTGGGCCAAGTAGCAATACCCAGAAAGTACTGAATAGCAGAAGATATCCTGCCTCAAACAAGATGACTGCTACATGCACGGACTTGCACATGAAACATACTCACACTCACACACACACACACAGGTACACACACCTACAGTTATGCACACGCATGATGCTAGTTTCAAGGTTTAAAGGAATTAGGTCCGTCTTCTAGTGAGGAGGCATTTCTGACTCCCTGGGTGTCTTGAGTCAGGAAGGGAAAGGAAAAACTCAAGTGTGGCTGCTGAAGGCACCCATTTAAAAGTCTTCTCCTGGCAGTGTTTACCTGAGGGATGTGACTCATCCTTGTGGACCAGTCTGGGTTATACATGGTCACAAAGCCAAGCCTACAAAATATATCAGTTAGAGTAAACAAGACTCGATCCTGGCAGGACTCAGCACCTTCCCCCTGCAGCCAACGCCCCAGGCCCCCTCTCCACTCTTTTCCCAGGTTGGCCCAAGAGCCTGCTTCCTAATTGTTCTCCATGAAGTAGCTAGGGGGAGTTTCCATAAGAACAGTTAAGCTGGTGTGATGGTGTGGGTGAGCCTGTAATCTTAGTACATTTGAGGTGAAAGGAGGAGAATCAAGGCCAGCCTCAGCCACATGGCAAGTTCAAGACCAGCCTCAGCCACATGGCAAGTTCAAGACCAGCCTGAGCTACACGAGACCCTGTCTCGAAACGAAAGACAGTCACGTTGCCTTGCTTGTACATTTACAATCTGCTGGTGGCTTCCTATGTATGTGGGATAGAAGCTAATTCCCTGCTCTTTATAAAGGCCCCACAGGCCTGGCCTGTCTTCCACTCTGACACCCCCCCAACCCCGCCCAGCACCATTTGCTGTACCCTAATCCTGTTGACCCTGAGACCATGTCATCTGCTTCTTCACTCATTGTCACCTCTGCCACACCCTCGCCTGCATCCCCAGGACTCCTTGACTGCTTGTTTCAAGAGGCCACTCTCTCCTGTTCTAACATCTCCAGCGTCCTTAGCACCAAAGCATTTACAAGTCTGAAGTTCTCATTTATCTGTCATTCTTCACCTGAATATTTTGTTTTGGTTTTTGATTTTTGGTTTTTTTTCAAGACCAGGGTTTCTCTGTGTAGCCTTGGCTGTCCTGGACTCACTTTGTAGACCAGGCTGGCCTCAAACTCACACCTCTGCCTCTCAAGTGGTGGGATTACAGGCGTGCGCCACCACACCTGGCTTTTCACCTGAATATTACCAGGCTTGCAGGGTTCTCTGCGACCACCTTGGCCAGCAAGAAAGCAGTTTGGTTCAACACAACTAAGGAGCGGGTGTTGGACCAAACCTGGGGAATCTGACCCCAAGTGGTTTAATTTAGCCATATTTAAGCACAGCATAATTTGGTAAAAACTTTTCTAGTGATAATTAATCAATCCCATGTGCACAATAAAGCTTAAGACACAGCCAGGGGCTAGAGATATGGCTCAGAGGTTAAGAGCACTGCTTGCTCTTCCAAAGGTCCTGAGTTCAATTCCCAGCAACCATATGGTAGCTCACAACCATCCATGATGAGATCTAGTGCCCTCCTCTGGTGTACATAGTAAATAAATAAATCTTAAAAAAAAAAAAAAAAAAGACATAGCCAGATGGTCGTGGTGCATGCCTTTAATGCCAGCAGTTGGAAGGCAGAAGCAGGTGGACTTTTTTGAGTTCGAGGCCAGCCTTGTCTACAAAGTGAATTCTAGGAGTCAGAGCTGTTACACAGAAATCCTGTCTCACAAACAAACAACAACAAAAGGCTTAAGACATGACTACATTGCCAGGCTGGGAAGAACACCTTTAATGCCAGCACTGGAAGTCATATCTGTGTGAGTTCAAGACCAGCCTGGTCAACAGTGAGTTCTAGGACAGGCAAAACCCTGTCTCAAAAAGAAACCAAATAAATAAATAAAAGAAAAGAAACCCTAACCCAAACAAACAAACAAACAAACCAAAATAAAAAACCAAAAGCCAGGTATGGTGGCACATGCACTGGGGGAGGCAAAGAAAGGTGGATTTCTGTGAATTTGAGGCCAGCTTGGTCTACAAAGTGAGTCCAGGGCAGTCAAGGCCACACAGAGAAACCCTGTTGTTGGTCTGATGTATTTTGAAACCAAATAAATAAATAAATAAAATTTAAAATTAAGAGACGGGCAGAGGGAGAGAAAGGACATTACCACATTGAAACTCCTTATGTGATATCGCCCATGAAGATGGGTTCTGTAGAGTGATAAGCTCGAGTAAGGACCTAGGGGAGGAACAGATGTGATCTTGGCCACACATTATTGTAAAGGTCACTAAGCCTTTAAGCATGTCTCTCCCAGCCTTTGGGGCAGACAAGTCATAAGCATCCCTCCCTTTGAAGGGACAAGCCTGTGTGTTTAATGTTCCTGGTTCTCTCGTGCCTTCCACACAGCTTGACTGTCCTGAGTCGGTGAATGGCATACAGTCGGTACTCAATAAAATGGTTTTATGAGAGGTGGGTCAAATAGCTCATCAGGTAAGAGTTTCTTGCTGCAAAGCCTGGTGTCCTGACTCCTATCTCTGAAATCTACATGGTAGAAGGAAAGAACCAACTCCTGTGAGTTGTTCTTTCACACAAATGTCCACAAGCACACCCCCCACCCCCCCACATGTCCCTCTCTACCACACAAAATAAATATGTACTTGTTGATGGATGAGTGAGCAAATGTGTAAATGATAAGGCAACTCAGAGACTTTTATTTTGGAAAATCTTTAATTTAGGTGTGCCACCCTCCATTGGGAGGGAGATGGAGGAGGCAGTGGAGTAGCACCTGTAATTCTGTGCTGTAGGCTTCACAGCATGGATCAGGGGGCGCTAGTTATGGCCGTTAGAAGTTGGCATCAGCCTGGGCGTCCTTCCATGCCTGGCGCACTGTGATCTTCACTTTGAAAGGGCTGATCAGGAAGACCACCTTGGGGTCACCCTCCAGGCAGGGCAGTGTCCCATCATCTGCCACATCCAGGTCAAACCTCTGCAGCAGGCAGGCCATGAAGAGGAAGAGCTCCTGCCGGGCCAGGACCTCTCCAACACAGGCGCGGGGACCAGCTCCAAAGGGCAAGTAGCTTAAGGAGGGTGTAATGAGATGGTTTCCTGTCGGATCTAAGAAGCGCTCTGGGGACAAAGGGAACCATCAGCCAGGGGCCAAGCTTTTGCTCAGGGGACCTTGACCTGCTTTTAGGACACAAGGATATTAAATAATCAGGAAGGATGGGGAGAGAGGAAGAAGAGTCACCGGGAGAAAATGCCACCACTCAAGAGAAGAGGCACAGGTCTCCTGTGGGACAGATGCCGGCAGACCTCCCACAGAATCAATCAGAAGAGCGAGTTGGAAACCATAGCTGTGAAGAGTTTGGGGCAGTCTCCAGTAGAAGGGAACTGGCCTATGAAGATGCAGCCAAGAGGTTTCTAGTAGCAAGGTTAGTGGGCAGGAAGGAGTTCTGGCTTGGTGGAGCAGATTCCAGGCTGGCTGTGTAGCCCAGGGGTTAGGATGGGACAAACGGGGACTCACCAGGCATGAACCGAGCTGGCTGGTCCCATTCCTTCTCGTTGTGATGCAGTGCCCACAGATTGACGACCACATGTGTGCCCTTGGGTATGGTAAACTCTCCAATGCTGACCCAGACAGGGAGAAGAAAAAGGAACATTGTCTTTCCCTTCCTGCTCAGCCACACGTCTCCACTAGGTGGCACCCCCGAGGCCCTCTCATTCTCCCTTATCCTCAGCTTCTGGCTTCTGCCAGGATTCCATCTGGATCCAGCCTTATTCCCTGGTCAAACATTCGTGCTTGTCAGCACTCGGGTGTCTCGGAAGCGCGCGCGCGCGCAAGCGCGCGCGTGTGTGTGTGTGTGTTACAGCTTGGAACCCTGGGTACCCGGTCCTTTAGCCCAGACCCATGTCTCCAAGGGTAGCAGTAAGTTTGCAGGGCAGCCAGGACATCCGTGGGAGGCGGGTGCAGTGGTTAGGGGGACCAGGGAAGGATGGTTGACAGTAGTTGTCACCATCTGACTAGCAGCTAAGGGTGAGTGGAACACTGATGGGGGGCACTCCCATGGGACTAGCACCATTTAGTCAGTAGCTAAGCGCGGGTTGGCCATGGATGAGGAACAAAATAGGCTAGTTAACAGCTCCCTCCTGCGTGGGTGGTCTCGGCATACCTCGCGTCAGTGTTAGCCTTGTGGGGGATAAGCATAGGGGCCACAGGCCGGATGCGAAGCACTTCTCGGATGGTGGCCTCCAGCATGAGGAGGTGAGTCCGGTCATTGAAAGTTGGGGTGCGGCTGAAACCTATATTCTGGTCAATCTCCTTTTGGATCTTCTCCTTTACCTGAGGACCAGAATGAGGTCATATGATCATGTTGTTCAAGTTTAAGGAGACAGGCGCTTAGCTTTGCCCAGTGCTTACACCCAGAACAGCCTGCAAAGACTGTCCACGATGTCTCTGCAGCCCAGGCCTTGTTTCTAGAAGACTGGGCAACTTTATTATTATTATTATTATTATTATTATTATTATTATTATTATTATTATTACTATTACTACTACTATTATCATCATTATTGATAAGGTTTCTCTGTGTAGCCTTGGCTGTCCACGGCTTGCTTTGAAGAACAGGCTGGCCTCAAACTCACAGAGATCTGCCTGCCTCTGCTTCTGCTGGGATTAAAGGCCTGTGTCACCATGCACAGCTAAGACAGGGCAACTTTAACTCAGGAGGAGAATCAGCCGCTGCTTGTGCACCAGGCAGCTCGGACTCAGGCTATCCACAGAGAAGCCTCCAGGCATTGCGTCCCATGCCCCAGCAAGGAGGCTGGATGGGTTCTATAGAAAGACAAGAGTGAGGAGACGCTCACCTCAGGATTGTGCAGCAGGAAAGCCACAATCCAACTCAGCACAGACACGGTGGTCTCTATGCCCGCCCCAAAGATGTCCGCCACCGTGGCGAGAATGTGCTGGTCTGAAAACACACTCGCGCCCTGGTCTTCGCTGGTGTTGTTATTGTCTGCGTTCATCTTGGCTTGTATCAGAATGTCGGTCAGGTTAGAGATGGAGTCACTGTTGAAATTCTCCTGGGGTGAGAGACAGGGATGAAGAGGGAGCCCCACCTCCAAAATCCCTGCCACGCTCCAGCCTATGCTAGACACAGCAGACTCCTTGTGCCTGAGGACAGAGAGGGCTGGGCAGGACCTGTGAGTTCTGTGTTCCTTCTAAGAACGGTTTCGACCTCTCACTTTTCCACTCGCATACATTAGAAGACCAGTTTCTAGTGATCACCTATTATGTGCCAGCCGCCTGACAGGTTCTGGAGATCTCAGTGTCCAAAAATGCACCCTAGGCCTGTTCACACGACACCTCCAACCTCATAGTCACCCCTGCTCCATCACTTACCTTGCGTTTTTCCAATATTTCAGTCAGTATTTCATCTCGGACTTTAACGCATCTCTTTATCATTTCCAAGGTTTTATTGGGGAAAATCTAAAAACAGAAAGAAATGTCAAGCCCACCTATCCAACTAGGGAAATCCTTCCTCGGAGGCAGAAAGTCCCCACACTAGCCTTGACCTACAGCCAAGAAGGCCAGATGACTACAGAATGAGATTACCATGGCCAAAAAGGACAACTTGAAACAGTGGAGGACAGGGCAGACTCCTGTGCCCTTCCCCCATTCAATTCAACATCCGTCTCTGGTAGCTGTGCACCTTCCCTGACTCACACGACAGACTCCAGCCGGGTGGGGTGACTCATGCCTATCATCCCAGCACTTGAGGCAGAGGCAGGCAGATCTCTGTGAGTTCGAGGCCAGCCTGGTCTAAAAATCGAGTCCAGGACAACTATGACTATTACACAGAGAAACCTTGTCTTGAAAAACCAAAACCAAAACAAACAAAATTCAAAGTCTGCTGGGGGTGGGGGTGGGGGATGGTGCACACCTTTAATCCCAGCATTTGGGAGGCATAGGTAGGTGGATCTCCGTGAGTTTGAGGCCAGCCTGGACTACAGATTGGGTTCCAGGACAGCCAGAGCTGTTACACAGAGGAAACCCTGTCTTGAAAAACCAAAAAAAAAAATCAGTTACATAGGCGATTTGAGGCCAGCCTGCACTATAGGGCAGCCTGCCCTGACGCCAAAGAGGCAGAGCAGATGACTTGGGATGAGTTGGAAGAGAAAGATGGTCATGGAAACAGTAAGTATTGGAGACTCTGTCCCAGTGGGATCGGAAAGTGGGAGTGTGGCTTTCTTCTCACCGTCAACCAAGGAAATATGTCCACCAGGTTCTTGTCGCCCAGGCAGTCCAGGATGCCCTCTGTAAAAGTCTTTATGGCGGTCAGCTTTGGGTCCCTGTTCTCGTAAGAGATGCTGAAGCAGATGGCGCAGATGACGTTGATTATTGACATGAAGATAGGCTGGGACAGGTCGATGGACTCCTCATTGTGGGTGAGCAGCAAGTCACACAGTGAGCTGGCTTCCCGACATACTAAGGAGAGAGCCGATGACCACTAGATGGCAGCAGCCGCCTAAGAAATGGCTGGACCCATCCAACCCATCGTCCTTTCCAGACCCCCACCCACCCCTCCAGCCCTAGGTGCTAGGGCTAACTTCACACTCACTGATCTTTTCCAGTTTCTGGTCGCCTTCCCTGAATAGGGCAAAGGTGCTGAGCACCAACTTCCGGTGCAGCTGCCAGTGGCTACCAGAGTCCGCGAAGGCGATGCCTTTTCCTTGGTCAGACAGCAGGCCTAGAGTCACCTTTGGAAGAGCAGGCAAGGCTGTAGGCACCCCAGGCACCGCTGGGACTATGTGGGTGCCCCACATCCCTGCTTCACTCCTACTTAGGACTGCCCTAAGGTCTTTCCTACAGGTCCGTGAAGAGCAGAATAGTGAGAAGACAGAAGGAACCCCGAATTTGAATGCAAGAACCCTGGGGTTCAGTTCCTTAGTAGGCTGCTTTCTGGGCCTCTCTGCTTCTATTTCTGACCTGGAGAGGCAGCTATGAGTCGAGTGAGCTAGGCGTGCCTGGCCTAGGGGGACAGGGAGGCTCAGAAGTTTTCCAGAGAGTTCTCTTTGCCCCTGCCTGTAAGCTGCTAAAGCCACAGGATCTATGCGTTTTCCTTCCCTTTCCCACTCCACTGCGGGCCTGTGCACTCAGCTTCACACCCATACTGGGAGACACCATATGTTTTATTCTCCCAAATGATAGGTCACAAGTATCTAAAGTCTCCCTCTTACATCCCTGACCCCCACATCCCCCCAAAAAACCCAGCTGGCCAGCCTCTTTTATTCTTACTGGGGGGGGGGGTTGAATTTTTCTTTTCTTTTTTCTTTTTGGTTTGTTTGTTTGTTTTTGGAGACAAGGTCTCCCTCTGTAGCACTGGCTATCCCAGAGCTCAGACCAGGCTAGCCTTGAATTCACAGCAATCTGCCTGCCTTTGCCTCCCAAGTGCTGGGATCGAAAGGCTGAGCCGCCACTGCCTGGACCCTTTTATTCCTTTGCTTCTGAGAGGAACCTACAAGCTGGGGGGAGCCTGGTAGTTGGGCAGCCCTCTCTGGCTGACTAGCCCAAGGAAAACGAATCAGGTCTGGTTTGCTCAAAGCTAATCGTGTTGTGCTCTATTGGGGTGCTCAGGGAAACACTTGCAGAAAGGTCATGGGAGCATAGGCAGGAAGTGTTTGTTGGATGGCTACTTAACAGTCAACACAAGGAGGTCAGAGGCCCTGAGGTACCACTGTATGTCCCCCACCGCCCCCCCTTCCCCCTGCAATATCCCCCATCTATCTGGGAGCCAAAGCCACATGATAAGGGAAACTGCAGTCTTTTTTTGTTTTTGTTTTTGTTTTTGTTTTTCGAGACAGGTTTTCTCTGTGTAGCCTTGGGCATCCTGGACTCGCTTTGTAGACCAGGCTGGCCTCGAACTCACAGCGATCTGCCTGCCTCTGCCTCCCGAGTGCTGGGATTAAAGGCGTGTGTCACCACACCCGGCTGGAAAACTGCAGTCTTAAACCCCACCCCCCACCCCCCAAGGCCAGTTGCTTCTTCCAACATCGTGGGGAGGATGCAGTTACTACCCTATTTTCCAGCAAAAATAATAGTCACGGTTATGGAGAACTTTAGCTCTGGGTCTGGCCTGAGCACCCTAGAATGATTATCATACAATTGAGGGGAAAGTGAGTGGAGTGAGGGGCCTTCAGCACCGTATTGCTGGGCGGCCCCTCAGAAGGTCTCCCTTTATTTCTCCTTCCCAGTTTAGAGGTTGGGTAAGGTGTGAGGGAGAGGTCCCACTAGTCTGATTTTGAAAGAACTGTGCAATCCCTAGGGCCTGAGGAGGGGAGGGCGGCGGGGATGGGGTGGGGAGGAGGGTGGGCATTGCTTACCATGAGGGGACGACCAGAGAATTCTTTTCCCTTCTTGACGAGCACTTCCTTGGCCAGCTTATAGTGGCCGACCATCACTGTAGTTGTGGTACCCAGGCGAAGAGAATAGATGGGACCGTATTTCTCCTGCAGCTTGAAGAAGTTGACATGCATATGACCACCTCTGGGGAGAAACGGCAGGCTGCCCACCAGGGGCAGGTATGGGAGGCTCTTGGGGAACCTGGCACCAGGTGTCTTTGACTTGGGCCAAAAGAAATACGCGAGGATGAGCAGCAAGAGACCCACAAGTTCCCACATGGTAGCTGGGTGTCGGCAGATGGACAGCGGTGGCGTGGAGAAGCTGCAGCAACTCCAGCAAGGAGGGAGGACTTTTAAAAGGAGTTCCTGATTGTCACCTTGAAGTTGTGTTATCTCTTGGCCTGTGAAAGTTTATCCTGGAATGGAGCCAAGCCCCAGTCCTCACCCAGAAAAGGGACAGGGGTGGGGCTGGCTCAGCTCAGGACGACCCCCCTGGAGGAGGAGCTGGCTAAGGAGCAGATCCTTGGACAGTTCCCTGGGGCTCCTGTGTTATGGATCCTCCCAGAGGCAAATGGTATCAGAATGAGATCAAGGTTTCAGAGCCTGCATGCTGTTAATGTCAAAAGTGCTGCACAGATAATAGTGTCATCAGGGTGCAGCTAGCCAAGTCTGTCAAAGACGCTTCAATCTTATTGTTTAATAGCTGAGGAGAATGCGATCTTCAAAGGTCACTCTATATAAGGTCACACAAGACAGTGATGACAAGAACCCAGAGGTTCTAAGTTTTCGTGGCTGTTCAGGTATGCAGAGCATCGGTTCAAGAGCCATTTCAGGTTTCTGTTAAAATTCAGCTTGGTCACTTTCTAGCTACATAGTCTTTAGGGGGCTGTTTAATCTTTTCTGAAAAAAATTTTTTTATTATGTTACTATATATAAGACATAAAATGCATCATTTAAAATACTTTAACTAGCTGGGCGTGGTGACTCACGCCTTTAATCCCAGCACCTGGGAAGCAGAGGCAGGTGGATTTCTGTGAGTTCAAGGCCAGCCTGGTCTACTGGACAGCCAGGGATACACAGAGAAACTCTGTCTCAAACAAATAAAGAAAAAACTTTAACTAGAGGATGGAGAGATAGCTCGGCAATTTAGTGCACTCACTGCTGCTCTAGAAGACCCAGGTTTGATTCCTGGTACCCATGCGGCAGCTCACAGCTTTCTGTACTCCCAGCATTCACAGGCCAAGTGCAGGAGGGTCAGGCCAGCCTCCGTGTCACTGGGAGTTTGAAGCTACCCTGAGGGGCTGTATAAGACTATGTCTCACTCAAAATCAATAGCTCAAAGCTTGTGCACAATGGTACACAGCTACGAAACCAGCCAGTTCCAGAACTCTCATCACTCCACGCAGTCACTGGAGCCACATCCACAACTCTGCAACTCTCTCCTCCAGAGCTGGTCTCTTCTCATCTACGGTCTGTCTGTCTGGACATGCATATTCCTTGTCTTAGTTTGCTTGCTGATGCTGCGGTAAAGACCATGACCGAACGCCTGCCACTGCCTCCCAGTGCTGGGGTTAAAGGTATGTGATGCCATGCCCAGCCTAACCTTTCCTTTCTTGTTCACCCCAAGATCTCAAATTAATATTACAAAATAATATAAAAACTGACAGTCTTTAAAAAACTTAATGTTAAAAAGTCCAAAGTTTCATCCCAGGCATGAGGGTACATGCCAGCACTCAGGAGGCAGAGACAAGTGGATTTCTAGGAGTTTGAAGCCAGCCTGGTCTGGTCCACACAACGAGAGCTCCAGGGTAGGCAAAAGGCCACAAGGTCAGAGAAATCAGGCCAGCTGCCAACAAACTGAGAAGCCATCAGATTATGTAAGTCACCTGGAAGTCTTCAAGGAAAGAATCAGTATTTCCCATTGAGGACTTCCGTGTGTGTGTGTGTGTGTGTGTGTGTGTGTGTGTGTGTGTGTGTGTGTTGGTGTTGGAAGAGGGAGGGGCAGGGAGAGGGGGATGGGCAAGAATGGGAGACACAAGCTGGGCTGGGCTTGTTGGCTCACACCTTTAATCCCAGCACTGAGGAGGCAGACGGATGTCTGTGAGTTTAAGGCCAGTCTGGTCTACAAAGAGAGTCCAGGATAGGCAGGGCTCTGTGTAACAGTGACTGTCTTTTGAAAAACCAAGAGATAGATAGATAGATAGATAGATAGACAGACATGCGAAATACCATAATTCAAGGCTCTATGACCCTGTATAGTACTACTTTAGATGACTTGAAAATAGAAGCAGAGAGCCAGTCATGGTGACACACACCTTTAATCCCAACACTCAGGAGGCAGAGGCAGGCAGATCCCTGAAAGTTCGAGGCCAGCCTGGTCTACAAAGCTAGTCCAAACAGCCAGGGCTACACAGAGAAACCATGTCTCAAAACAAAAACAAACAACAACAACAAAGAAAATAGAAGCAAAAAATGAAAAGCTAAGTGACTTAACTGAACTTGGCTCAATATCAATTGTGATTATTATCATTTTGTAATTTTGTATTTTATCCCTAATAGCCATAGTGGATTTCTGTACCCTCTCAAAGGAAAAAAAAAAGGTTTAGAAATACAGGAAAAAGAACAATATGAAAAGTGGATTGATAAGATACAAGCCTTAAACTGGTCTCGGTGGCACACACCTATAATCCCAGCACTCGGGAGACAGAGGCAGGCAGATCTCTGAGTTCAAGGCCAGCCCGGTCTACAAAATAAGTCCAAGACAGCCAAGGCTACCCAGAGAAACCTTGTCTCAGAAAAAAAAAAGATACAAGCCTTAGAAGAATAATTAGAAAGACTTATAAGTAAAAATGAGAAAAATAATCCGACACAGAGAGAGAAATTTAGACAAGAACTTAAAATTTTATTGCATGATGATATTGAAGAGAAGTGGCCTGAGGTTGTTAGAAAACCAATCTTAGTTTAATCAGTTACTATATAAGACCTTCCAGGAGATGATAGATACCCCCAAGGTTATGAGAAAGTTAAATGGAATCCTATAGACATATTAGATTTGAGGAACTTAAGGATGCAATCATTTCATATGGTGTGCATTCACCTGTGCAAAGCAAACACTAAGTTCATTGACAACTCAGAACAGAATTATCCCCCAAGACTGAAAAGATTTGGCAACAGCAATATTGGAAGCTGATCCTCAGTTACAATGGCAAAAATAGTAGAAAGAGGAAACTAAGGGCTAGAGAAATGGCTCAGAGGTTGAGAGCACTGGCTGCTCTTCCAAAGGTCCTGAGTTCAATTCCCAGTAACCACATGGTGGCTCACAGCCATCTAAAATGAGATCTGGTATTCTCTTCTGGATTGCAGGTGTACATTCAGGCAAAGCACAGTATACATAATAAATAAAGAAAAAGAAAAAAGAAAGAGGAAGCTAGGGCTATAGAACAGTAACATAAAGCTAGAGGTATTACTATTTCCCAGGATCAGTTGCTAGCAAAGGTCAATATGCTGTTACAAAGCCAGCTTGAATTTGATGGTCACACCTTGGCACTATGTCATTTAGCAGCTTAAGTGCTTGGGACAGGGTTGAAAAAAATCAGAAAAAGCTGGTGTGGTGGCACACACATTAAATCCCAGTGCTTGGGAGGCAGAGTCAGGCAGATCGCTGTGAGTTTGAGGCCAGCCTGGTCTACAAAGCAAGTCCAGGCCAGCCAAGGCTACACAGAGAGACCCTGTCTCAAAAAAAATAAAATAAAATAAAGCAAAACAAATCAGAAAAGAGGTCTGAGTCACTCGCTAAAAGTATACAAGGCCCCAAAGAAGCCTTCATTCGTTTTTTGCAAAGATTGACTTCAGCTGTAAATAGAATAGTATCAGATTCAGAAGTCAGACAAATATTAGTCAAATCTTTGGTTTTCAAAAATCCTAATTCAGAATGAAAACGAGTGATCAGGTCTTTAAAGGCCAGATCAGCATCAACGAGGAATGGATCTGAGATTCGGCTGATATTGGAGCTCCTGTTTATGACGCTACTCTGATAGGAGAAGTAATTCCTAAAAGTTTTAAGAAAAATCAAAATGTCAAATGTTTTAGTTGTGGTAAACCAGTTCATTTGGAAAAGAGATTGTCAGGGAGGGAGGGTGAGTATGAGAGGATACGAGCAAGGGGGTAACAATTGATATGTAATATGAATAAATTATAAATAAAAAAATCATAAAAAAAGAAAGAAAGGGATTGTAGGCAAGACATTCCTAGGAACAATGTTTTTTCTAGAGATACTCCAAAAAGAATGCCTCAGCCTTCTGGAGTGTGCAGTGGTAAAGGCCAGCGGTGGACTAGTGAATGCAGACCAACAAGGGACAGGCGTGATAACCCTTTGGCATTGGGATGGGCCGTAGGGTCTTTTCCACAGGTCCCAACATGACATTTGATTCAATTGTTACCTGTCAGCATCAGAAAAACTCATCTACAGAGCAATTAAAAGATTAAATGCCTGCTGGGTGTTTTTATTCGTTTGTGTTTTTGGTTTTTCGAGACAGGGTTTCTCTGTGTAGTTTTGGCTGTCCTGGACTTACTTTGTAGAGCAGGCTGGCCTCGAACTCACAGAGATCTGCCTGCCTCTGCCTCCCAAGTGCTGGGATTAAAGGGGTGCACCACCACCTCCCGGCTAATGCCTGCTGCTAAAAACACCATTGCTCTGGGTGTAATCAAGGTCAGAACTGTTGTAAAATTATATTAGATTCCAGAGGGGGGTGGGCAGAGTGAGAGAGAGAGAGAGAGAGAGAGAGAGAGAGAGAGAGAGAGAGAGAGAGAGAGAGAGAGAGAGAGAGAGAGAGATCTTGGTTTTATAAAAGCTTTAAAACACAATAACTGGGCAAGGATCAACCCTCTAAGCTATTTTGCTATTTCCTAGCCACACAGCCCATGTTACTTGTTTTGATCATTTCTGTCTGGGCTGCTTCTGTCCTAGATTCACTCGCTTTGTAGACCAGGCTGGCCTAGAACTCACAGTGATCGGCCTGCCTCTGCCTCCTGAATGCTGGGACTAAAGGCATGTGCCACCTTGCCCAACTCAATCTTGTTTTCTAAACCTCTAAGAGTTGGGGGTGATTTGGAGTTAAGATAAAATATTTGAGCAGGGCAGTGGCACACTCCTCTAATCCCACCACCCAGGGACAAAACTCAGATACAATTCCTAATTGGTATGTTTACCCAGTAGAGGAATCACATACTATATGTACTTATTATTATAAAGACCCTCTACAGGGTTATTAGAACGGCAGCTAATTTCCAATGGGGACAGGAACAAAGAGCCGCTTTCGTGACTGCTGGTAAGCTCGTCTCCACGCGTGCAATCCTGACCAATATTGAACTGGATGATACCATAGTTACAAATATCATATTTATTGGTGAATTGGGGACTCTTCATAAAACAAAAAGCAGTCCACCACCATTTGTCTGTTGGCTTCTATTGCAAATGCTGTCCATAATACCAAGAAGACATATTCTCTCTTTGAGAAACTTATATAGATACTTTAGGAGGCATGGAGAACCAGATGCTCAGTCATTGCCAACACCCCTAAGGTCATAAGGGGGGAGGGCCCTTACAATGACGGATTCGATCCCTTCAAAGGCAGAGCCCTTTGCAGGCTTAGCCACGGGAGGGAAGGTTTCACAATGGAACCAGTACCTATCTGGATTCCTTCATGACCAGGATGTGGTGGCAAAGCGGTGGATGCCTTCCTGCACTGAGGAAATAGCTCAGTTGCCTACAACCCTCATCCCTAAACCAATCATTCCTCCTCCAAAAGAGGCACTTACTGAACCGTGAGGACCAACGGAACTGCCACAACACTTGGCTAATGCATGGTTTACTGATGGTTCTTCAAAGATCGACAGAACTAGTTTCCAACAGTTAAACGGCGGCCTGTAGACCCAGGGATGGAGGGGCTGATACTGAGGAAGGAACCACATCCAAGCAGCACTATTGGCTCTAAGACAAACACCTAGGAAAGCAAAAGGAAAAGTTCTGACTTCTCCAGTCCGTGGTGCTTGTGCAGTAGTTTAGCTATAGGGGTATCAAACTAACTGGCAGATAAATGACACATCTGGTCATAGGAGGCACGAACGGAAATGGTAAAACCTATGTAGCTCATACAGGCAAGACAGATAGAACAGCTGAAAACAATAAAATAGTGGACTGATTGGCATCCTGTTTAATTAAAACTAGAGCCACTCGGGAGGCAGAGGCAGGTGGATCCCTGTGAGTTTGAGGCCAGCCTGGTCTACAAAGTGAGTCCAGGACAGCCAGGGATACACACAGAGAAACTCTGTCTGGGGGTGGAAGGAGACAGATTATACATCCGAAAACCTTGAAACTTTACCCCTGACACTGAAAAATAAGGGAAAATGGAGAACAAAATTAACGCAGGACAACCCTATGAGCATAACTACTGTAAGGGATCCATAGCCAGGCAGTGGCTCACACTTTTACTCCCAGCAATACTTGGGAGCCAGCAGCAGGCACATAGGAATTACAGTGCTTTAAATTTAAAAGCTGCTTGTAAGTTTCTAGGACCCTCTGGATCCTTTTATTTCCCCATTCTCCCATGCTTCTCTCACCTAGAGTCCCAATAGGATGTCCTCCCCTCTGTTCCATTTTCCTGGTAAGTGAAGACTTTCATGGGACACGCCCCTTGGACTAGTGTCCAGATTTAAGTGAGTATACACCATTTGATTCTTTCTGCTTCTGGGTTAACTCACTCATTACGATCATTTCTAGTTCAATCCATTTGTCCACAAATTTCAGGAATTCCTTGTTTTTAATAGCTGAGTAGTATTCCATAGTGTAAATGTACCACAGTTTCTTTATCCATTCTTCTACTGAGGGATACTTAGGCTATCCTGCTCAAACTATGGCACTAGCCAAGGACAATACGTGCAGTAAACTTTGAACCCCTATCCAGATCTAGCCAATGGACAGGACATTCTCCACAGTTGAGTGGAGAGCGGTGTCAGACTTTCACACGAACTCTGGTGCCCCATATTTGACCATGTCCCCTGGATGGGGAGGCCTGGTGGCACTCAGAGGAAGGACAGCAGGCTACCAAGAAGAGACTTGATACCCTATGATCATATACAGGGGGAGGAGGTCCCCCTCAGTCACAGTCATAGGGGAGGGGAATAAGGGGAAAGCGGGAAGGAGGGAGGAATGGGAGGATACAAGGGATGGGATAATCATTGAGATGTAACAAGAATAAATTAATAAAATACATTTAAAAAATTTAAAAGCTGCTTGCAAAAGGCAGGCTGAAATTCAAAGTGAATGTCCTTTGTGATCTAAAAATAAATGCACTTAAACTGTGAATTTATATACGAAGAGAAAGAGGAATATAGGTATATTTACCCACTTTTTCTGTTGCCAAAAACATTTTGCCCTTGGAAAGATACGACCTGCCAAAAAAAGGAAACTCTCCCCCGCAGAGTTAGGGTTGGGGCAGGGCTTTGTTTTGATCTTCCCAGGAGAATAAAAGCATCCAACTAAGGACTCCAGAGACCATTGGACAAGTGAAACATCTGAAGAAAAAAGACAGATCAGGAAGAGAAAGAGTCCCAAGAAAGAGTAAATTGGCCAAATGATATCGCCCACTTCCATCTTGTCTCTCCTGTCCTCTACAGACTTAAGTGGCAAATGGTCTTTGTGTGATTCCCAATTCAATAAAAAGTTAACGCTGCTCTCTCTCGCCTCCTCCCCCTCCCCCTCCTCTTCTTACTGTCCCTGTCCCTGTCCCTGTCTCTCTGGGGTACCCTTCCTCTTTTCCTTCTTCCCTCATACTCATTTAATAAACTCCACTACAACGTAAAACAAACAAACAAATAAACAACTTAAACCTGGCTTGGAGTTGGAGCGTGGCTCTCTCCTTCTCTAAACCCATGCATGCTTGTTAAAGGAAAATCCAAATTCTCTGTCTCATATCACAAGAGCGGCCTAGTATGGGACAGGGGGGGGTGGGAAAGAACTATTCTATTGTGACTAATCTCATAATCTTTTGGTTTTTATTTAACTCTTTAAAACTTTTTTTTTTTAGACAGCCAAGCGTGGTGGCACAAACCTTTAGTCCCAGAACTTGGGAGGCAGAGGCAGGTGGATCTCTGTGAATCTGAGGCCAACCTGGTCTACAAAACCAGGACAACCAGGGCTACACAGGTCTCAAAAAACCACCACCACCACCACCAACACCACCAACAACAAGAAAATCTTTTCTTAGGTATAAATATTATCTCTGAGTCTGTGAGAGTGTCGTGTATATGTACGCTTCCGGTTGTGACACTAGCAGTCACACAGTGCTAACTAATTCTAGAAGTATGCTTCATCGAACTTCCTGTTTTTAGGTTTGAGCCTGAAGCAGGTAACTAGAACCAAAGTTTGTGTGCCTCTGTGTACCTAATAGACTGTGGTCCTCAAACCCTTCAGACATCGGCTGAGTGTGGCATTTAAACCATGTCCCCTGGAGGGGGAGGCCTGGTGGCACTCAGAGGAAGGATAGCAGGCTACCAAGAAGAGACTTGATACCCTATGAGCATATAAAGGGGGAGGAGGCCCCCCTCAGTCACAGTCATAGGGAAGGGGAATAAGGGAAAAATGGGAGGGAGGGAAGAATGGGAGGATACAAGGGATGGGATAACCACTGAGATGTAACAAGAATAAATTAATAAAAAAAAAAAAGAAATAAAATGTTTATATTTTCTACCACTCCCACAAGGAACCTCTGAGGCCTCCAAGAAGATGATGGGGCCGTACAATGACAAATCTACCTGGATTGTGGTAGCACTAACCGCTGGGGAAAACTGTCCCATGCCTCTTCTGCTGCCAGGTCCTGTACAAACAGTGGACACCATTGGGCTGACTGCTGTGTCTGCCTAGTCAGGACTGTCACTAAGATGACAAACACCACCCAAAGATCAACTTCAGACTACAAACTCCTCAAGACATTGAAAATGCTGAGCTCATAGGAGACTAACAGGAACATTTTACAGAACTTTGAACTCAAAAATAATCCTAAGACTGTCAAATTAAAAAAGAAAAATCATGATTTCATGAGATAAGCCAGGCACAAACAAGCAAACAAACACCAAATAGTTCATGTCTCTGCTTGTAAGTCATAGACATGGGGTCTTAGACGCTGTAAGAGAATAAGATGACGTCAGGCGGTGGTGGCGCACAGCTTTAATCCAGCACTCAGGAGGCAGAGGCAGGAGGATGTCTGAGTTTGAGAGTGAGTTCCAGGACAGGCAAAGCTATACAGAGAAACCCTGTCTTGAAGAACAAAAATCAAAAAGTAAGATGAACAAGTTATGGAGAGCAAGCCAGTAAGCAGCTCTCCTCCATGACGTCTGCCTCAGTTCCTGCCCATAGTGAGCTTGGCCTCCCCCATCAGACTTGCCCGTCTTGCGGTGGGGGGTGGTGGTGGTGGTGGGGCAATTTCTTAACTATGAGTCGCTTTTTTTCACCTATGTCTAGGGTTATGTCAAATTGGCAAGGAAAAGTTGGAGATTTACCCCAAGGGTCTATCAACTGATGCCTCAGAACTCAGTCCCTCTGCAAGGACAGCATGTGCTCTTGACCGCTGAGCTTTCTCTCCACACAAGATGATCCTGTTTTTGAAATCCTTAGCTTGGTGAGTGCTGAGATTACAGGTGTGCACCACCACCCCTGGCCTCTTGTGTCTATGCCTTTTTAAAAAATAGATTTGTTTGTTTTTATGTTTATTAGCATTTTGCCTGCATGGATGTCTGTATGAAGGTGCCAGACCCCTGAAATTGGAGTTACAGACAGGTGTGAGCTTCTGTGTGGGTGCTGGGAATTGCATCTCGGTCCTCAGGAAGAGAAACCAGTGTTTTTTGTTTGTTTGTTTGTTTGTTTTGTTTTACAGATTTATTTATTTATTCAGTATATAGTGTTTTGCCTACATGTAGACCTGCATGTCAGAAGAGGGGGGCCAGATTTCATTATAGATAGTTGTGAGCCACCATGTGGTTGCTGGGAATTGAACTCAGGACCTTTGGAAGGGCAGACAGTGCTCTTAACTTCTGGGCCATCTCTCCAGCCTCCATGTCTATGACTTACAGGTGCAGGCATGAACTATTTGGTGTTTGTTTGCTTGCTTGTGCCTGGCCTCTATCATGTATCATAATTTTAATTTTTGAAGGCTGAATAATATTTTATTGTACAGCACATTTTATTTACTTAGGCTTCACCCTTTTCCACTTTTTGCTAATTTTAGCAATGCTACTGTGAACATTGGTATATGCATTCCTGTTTGAATCCATGTTTTCATTTTTCTCTGTAGAGCTCCTAGGTTATATGGTAATCTTAGGTTCTCTTAATGTTTAAACAATATATTTATTTACTTATTTATTATGGGGGGGGAACAGGAGGAGGAGGAGGAGTGTGGGAAGCCATGACAAATTTTGCCATGTCAGAAATCCTGTGCTTAGACTGTATGCTGTGTGACCCTTGAGTTGCTGACCTTTTGCCTCAGGAAGTCTTGTGTTCCAGGCTATCCTTGGACTATTTGCCTTTGAAGGAAGTAGGGAAGTCTCAACTTGGAACCACTCAGAGGATTAAGGAAGTTCTTACAGGAAACTACTCAGAGAACTAGGAAGTTCTACAGGGAGTGACTTAGGCTATTGTATTCCTGCCCGGGGGCTAGGGTGAGTGAGAATAGAAGAGATCCTATTGACCTTGCTCTGTATATGTTCCTGCTAGTCGGCAATAAAGGGAATCTTGATCAGAAACTTCCTGACTTGATTTGTGATTTCTTGCATCTCTGTATCCTACTTTCAATCTCCACTCCCTCTTTCAGGTGAACCCTGATTCGATTTTTCCAGTGGGCTGGGACCCGACAGAGGTGAAAGAGGAAGAGGAGGAGGAGAATGAAGTGGAGGAGGGCTTTGGACTCCCTAAGCTAGATCAAGTTACAGGCAGTTGTGATCTACCCAACATGGGTCCTGGGAATTGAACCCAGACCACTAGACATTTTAAGGTTTCATTTTTCTTTTATGTAAAATAGGAATAACAGTGGAATCTATTTCTGAAGGTTATGTCAGTTTAGTAAGCTAATAAATGAATGGCAAAGTATGCCAAAACATACTACACGGACATGCTTTATTTACTCGTGTCCTATTCTTACCCAATGGGCTCCTTGGGATTTATTGGTAGAGTGACCTTAAAGCACAGTCCTTAGCTTCTGCTGGAAACCTTCTGTTCAACCCGCACACAGCAATTCGGCATCATCAGCGAATTCACAGCGCGAAAGGAGTGGCCATTCCTGGTGTCAGTCATTACAGAAAAAGGTGGGTTCCTCAAATAAGCAACCACACAGAATGCATTCATGGGATGTAGCTCAGGGTAGACCACTAATGCAGCATGCACTGGGCTCTAGATTCAATCCCCAGCACCAGGAAATAATAAGCTGGGTGTGGTGGCATGCCCCTTAAATCCCAGCACTCGGGAGGCAGAGGCAGGTGAATTACTTTGAGTTCGAGGCCAGCCTGATCTACAAAGTGAGTCCAGGACAGCCAAGGCTACACAGAGAAACCCTGTCTCAAACAAACAAACACACAAAAAACTAAAAAAAAAAAAAACCAACAAACCTTTCTATCCTGGATCGTCCTGATTGACTATAGGGTCCCTGGAAATAGTCAGCCAACATCCCAGACTCCCAGTGTAAAGACTGTCCTTCTCATGGGGGCTGCAGAGAGGGCTCAAGATGAAGAGCTCTTGTTAATAGGACCTAGGCTCAGTTCCCAGCACCCACGTAGTGGCTCAGAACCCTCTGTAACGCCCATTCCAGGGTAGCTGGCGTCATCTCCTGACTATCTTGGATACACACATGGTGCATACACTACATGTAGACCAACACCCCTACACATTAAATAAATTTAAGAAGACTGTCTTCTGTCTCCTCAAATCCGTAGATTGTAATATTTTACTTGAGGAAAGAGAGACCATTAAATCCAACCTCCCTCAATGTCCTTGCTGCCATTTTCTTTCCTTTGACCCTAAGAGTCAGGGACACTCAGAACCTTTCCTAATACCAGCTTCCAACGATCTGACAAAATGGTAAGTTATTGAGTGTTTTCTATGAATCATGTGCAGGATGATGTTTAATCCTTTACAAAGCTATAGGAGAAATTCTAGCTCTCATCATGGCCCCCTTTACAGCTGGGAAAAAAAAAATGGAGACAGAAGAATTTAACAAAGGTCAGACAACTAGGTCAAACGATGCAGCTGGAATCAATGGTATAACGCTCGCAGCTTGCCCTTCCTCCTTCCTTCCTTCCTTCCATCTCACCCTCTTCCCTCCCTCCTTCCTTCATCTTTTCCTTTTGCACTTTGTTTTTGTTTGGTTTTGGCACTGGGTGTTGAACCCAAAACCTTGGACCTTGTGCACGCTGGGCAAGTTGCTCTATTACTGAGCTATATTCCTGGCTCTGGAGTTCTTAGCTTGCAATTGCCATGCTCTTTTGATTTTCAAAGTACATGATGGATCTTTTTTTTTTCCTTATACACACCTTTCGAAACAATGAGTCCAATTCCAGGAGCTTATCTTGTAGAAGTCATAAGGTGTGAGCGCAACACCAGTTGTGTAATCAGTGTTTGCTGTTGCCAGTAATACACTTCCTGCTCGGAGAGGCTGGAGTACAAGGTAGCCAGAAACAGTGGGAAGAAATACTTTATGTTTATATGAAGATAGTTCCAACACACACACACACACACACACACACACTCACATGCACACACACTCACATGCACACACACTCACACACACTCACATGCACACACACTCACACACTCACATGCACACACACACACACTCACATGCACACACACACACTCACATGCACACACACTCACATGCACACACACACTCACATGCACACACACACACTCACATGCACACACACACACTCACATGCACACACTCACACACACTCACATGCACACACACACACTCACACACACTCACATGCACACACACTCACACACACTCACACACACTCACATGCACACACACACACACACACACACCATAAACATTCAGTCCTCCTCTCACACCCATGAGCCTTTTCTTCACACTTTTTCCAGAGTGTTTCATTTGTCATTTTTCTCCAGCGTCTCTTACTGAACCTTTCTGCTTCCCTCTCCTCAGCTGGTAAAAACATTCGAATGTGCCTGTTTGTGTTAAATCAATTTGGACAAAGTACAAATCAAACAATGTTTTCTGAGGATAACAACAACTACGGATGTCAAAGCTCATCACTAAGTTAGTTGCTTCAAAGGCGTTTGTTGCATCTCCCAGCAGCAGCATAATAACAGAGTCCATCTAGGCTGAAGCATAGACTCTCAGGCCAGCTGAGAATTTGAAAATCATTTACCCAATGTCCTTAGTATGTAACAAACAAACAAAAACCAGACTCAAAGAGTAAGCCTCTTGCACAAACTTACCAGCAATAAAGCTAGAAATCAAAGCATTTTTCTTCCTAAAATGAAAATTCTATCAGTGACATTTCCACTGGCCCTCTCAACTAAATTAACTGAAAGCCCAGGCTTATGCTCTGTGCCTTGGTGACTTGGCAATGGTGAGGCACTATGGCACGTTGCCATTTTGGCTGTAAGGCCTGAGAGGGGGCTTAGGTGTCAGCCAGGCCTCTCTGCGGAGAGAGGGAAGGTAGTGATGGCTGGCCAGAAGTTCTCTCGCAGATGTCTCTAGACCCCATCCCATGAAGCCGCCAAGCTGGTCAGTACTTCAGCTCCACAGGTTTCTAGTTTCTCATAAGGCTCCTGAGCAGTCTGCATGTGGGGGCTCCTGGAAACAGGACCGAGAAGGAGGACGAGAAGGAGGACTTTGGACTGTGAAATTGAGCTTCCATTTCAATTATCAGACACAACAGAGCAGGTAAAACAGAACAAAACACCCCAGGAGCCGTGCGTGGTGGCACACACCTTTATTTCTTCTTCTTCTTCTTCTTCTTCTTCTTCTTCTTCTTCTTCTTCTTCTTCTTCTTCTTCTTCTTCTTTATTTATTTCTCTTTCTTCTTCTTCTTCTTCTTCTTCTTTTTTTTTTTTTTTTTTTTTTTTCGAGACAGGGTCTCTCTGTGTTGCCTCAGCTGTCCTGGACTCACTTTGTAGACCAGGCTGGCCTCGAACTCACATCGCTCCACCAGCTTCTGCCTCCCAAGTGCTGGGATTAAAGGCGTACACCACCACGTCCGGCTGCACAGGCCTTTAATCTCAGCAGATCATTGTGAGTTCCAGGCCAGCCTGGTCTCCAAAATGAGTCTAAGAGCCTGGGCTACACAGGGAAACCCTGTGTCAGAAAAACCAAAACCAAAACAAACAAAAAAAGCCCTCAAAACAACAACAACAACAAATCAGAACACTGGCTTAGCACCTCATATCCCCAGACACTCCTCTCCTGTTCCCGCAGCTCCAGCACCGTCCTCTGTGTCAGCTGTCACTGCCTCCTCCCACTGGTGGCCACTTCTCCAGTTTCTAATAACAACATAAAGGGCAGAGAACTTTGGCAATCAATATGTGCTGACACCTAAAGAGAACTGGTCCGACTCCAGCTTTTCCATGGTCTTCCCCAGCTCTTGGGGAACTGTGCTGTGCTTTGCAGGGATGGCAGACACTCTTTTTTGGAGTTTGTGTTTTATCCTGTTCATTTAAGCCAATTGGTCAGTGCCCTGGGAGGCAAACAGCTCTCATGAAGTGTCCAGACCCTCCGGACAGTCCACTGAGACCCACAGACCCCTAGGGAGAGAATGGGGGGACAAGAGACGCAAGGAATGGAGAGCAAGTCAAAGAATCTGATCGAGCTGACAAAATTTTATTTTTCTCAGGCTGCTTATAAGCACAAGGCAGAATGTTGAGTGGGGGTAGAAGGGGAGCTAGGGTGAGAGCGAGATCAGGCCCCTGCTGCTGCATACCGCACAATGTTCCCTTCATGGTCAGGTAGCCCTGCGCTGGCAGGTTCCAAGAATCGTGGGACAGTAGGACTGGAGCTAACCTAGGTGAAACAGATCTATATCTGGTTATTGAGAAACCTAAAGACAGGAGGTCTCCTGGAAAGTTCTCTGAGAGGTCACCGAAAGGGAGGGAGCAGGAGAGGTTTTGTCAAGCAGAAAACAGGGGGTCCAAATGGCCATATTTGCTGAAAGCACCCCCATCAATGAAGTTCTGGGGCTGTAACATTCCCTAGGTCCTGTTATTACTGAATCTCCTTCACCTCATGCCCCTAAAGAACCCATAAACACTTCTTCCTAGACAGCATTAAGTAGCATTTAAAAAAAAAAAAAAGAAGAAGAATCATAGCTGGCCGTGGTGGCGCATGCCTGTAATCCCAGCACTCAGGGAGACAGAGGCAGGCAGATCTCTGTGATTTTGAGACCAGCCTGGTCTACAAAGCAAGTCCAGGGCAGCCAGGATTACACAGAGAAACCCTGTCTTGAAAAACCGAAGGGAAAAAAAAAAAAAGAAATGAAAAGAAAGAGAATCATAATTCTCTTCTTGCTCAGCTGGTCAGGAAATCCTTGGCAGTTCTAAGTGCCCTGAAATTTTCTTTAGGTTGTAGACCCTGCTAATCACTTCACCTCTAAGTTGGGCTTGTTTTCAAGTGACTGCATCATATGCTTTTAACCAGAAAAGAAAAAACAAAACAAGAAACTAACAAAACAAACAACCAAAAAAAAAAAAAAAAAAAAAAAAAAAAACCCAAACAAACCCAAAAAACAAAAACAAAAACTGAGGCATAGTTGAACATGAGTGGCAGGGAGGCGGAAGGAACAGTTGAAATGTGATCTTGCATCCCTGGACGGTCCTCCCCTGATCTTTCTCTAACACACAAGCAGACTCAAAGGCTGAGCACAGCCCTTTGGTTTTCAGTGGCATTTCCACCACTGAATCCTCGAGCTAGAATTGCAAGGAATACCATACCTGTGGCAGGGACGTGATGCCCCATCTTGGGCTCACACACTGAGAGACTCCATACTCAGAATCAAGTCATGGGATGGTCTTGGCCTGAATTGATGACTGGAGATCCTGCCTCACCTAAGTCTCTTTAGAAAGGATGCTCTGCTGGAGATGCTGTGAAGGTGCCTGAGGCCAGGGCAGATGGGTAAGGGGTTTCCTTCCTAGTGGTACAGATGGTTTGAAAATGTTTAACTCATAGCAAGATAGCTTATTGAGCTGATGTTTTGAGATGCCTCCCTCTTTGGTGTGGGCTTCGCAGTGGAGGCAGACTGGAGCTCCAGCAGACGGCTTCTTCATACCCACAGAGCTTCTCCGATTCACACCGAGGCTGAGGGGTGTGTGCCTGAAGGTTTTTTTCCTCATTCTTCACAGAAGAGTCTTCTGGGTGCGGTCTCTTCGGAACTCTTACCAAGGCTTCTCGTAGAGACCAAAGAGTCAACACTCCAGGAGGCAAACCCTGGAACCTTTCACCACAGACACAGGGCTTCTCACCAGTGTGAGCTCTCATAAGGATCTGAGGTGAGAAGTCCAGGTGAAGGCCTTGCCACACTCACTCAGCCTTTGGAGAGCTTCTCCATAGCATGCTTGTCACGCTTTAACATCTTTGCCATAGCGATCCTGTTTATCGGCCTCTCCTGTGTGCTCTTGCCAGTCAATATGAAGTTCTGAAAGAAACAGTTATGGGGGCTGGAGAGATGTCTCAGCAGTTAAGAGCATGGTCTGCTCTTCCAAAGGACCAAGGTTCAATTCCCAGCACCCACATGGCAGCTCACAACTGTCTGTAACTCCAGTTCCAGGGGATCTGACACCCTCTCACAGACATGCATGTAGGCAGAAGACCAGTGTACATAAAATAAGATAAATTAAGCCAGGTGTGGTGGCACATGGCTTTAATCACAGCACTTGGGAGGCAGAGACAGGTGGATCACTGTGAGTTCGAAGCCAACCTGGTCTACAAAGGTACTCCAGGACAGCCAAGGCTAACACAGAGAGACTCTGTCTTGAAAAACCAAACCAAACAAACAAACAAATAAAATTAATTAATTAAAAAAGAAACAGTTATCAAAGTTATGGGGTTTCTCAGGTGTGTGAATTTTCTGGTACATGAAAAGATGTTCTCCACCCTGTGGAAAGTTTTCTGCCCGTGGAGCACTTAGAGATAATGTTCCTGAGGTTGGGGATTTAGCTCAGTGGTAGAGCACTTGCCTCAGCTGTGAAAAAAAGAGAGAGAGTATGGTGACATAGGGGAGAAAGTGTTATATATGTGGGTGTTTTCCTGTATATATGTGAACCATGTGCATGCTTGGTGCTTGCAGAGGTCAGAGGAGGGAGTTGGTTCTCCTTGAATTGGAATTATGGGTAATTGTGAGCTGCCATGTTGGTACTTGGGACCAAAACTAGGGCCTCTACAAGAGCAACAAGTGCTCTGATCCTATGAGCCATCTCCCCAGCCCCATCAGACTTTAAAATTTTAGGTTTACTTATATATATTTATTTTTCACTTATGTGTCTGGGTGAATGTACGCCCACGCATGTGAGTGCCCATAGAGGCCAGAAGAGGGAGGGCATCGGGCCCCCTGAAGATGGAGTTACAGAAAGTTGTAAGCTGCCCAATGTGTAGCCTGGGAGCTGCTCGTGGGTCCTCAGGAAGAGCTGTATGTGCTCTAAACCCCTGGGTCATTTCTCCATCCTCTTCAATCTGACTCTTGCAGAATAATATGACAGAGTCTGATGTCTTTACTTTATTCCTTGTGTGTACACTCATTGCAACTCGGTCTCTGAGCCAGTCACCCTATTGGATCTGATGTTAGAAAGGTCAACAGTGACCTCCTCATTGCTAAAGACTTTGGCTCTCCTTCAGAGCTCCCTTCATAAGACACTCTACTAACTTCGTCGACGATTTGCTTTTCTTCCACCCTCTGCTGTGACACGCAGCTCCGTGCTCTTTGGAATCCTTTTGATCCTCTGCTCTGTCCACAGCTGTCTATGTCAAGGTTCCTTAGTCGGCCCTTGGCCCTTCCCGTCAGCGTCGGCTTCGAATGATCTCACCCCATCAAGGTCTTCACCGTCGCCAGTATTCAACATTTAACAAATAGAAGCTGCTACTGACCTTCACAGAGTTTACCAGATTGAAGATCCTGGACTAGAGATGTCAAGCATTGGCTCTCATCCTCATCTTCATCCACAGTTTCGGCACTTGTACCTCATTGGTCTGACTGAAGCAGGAGAATTCAGACTAAGGAGAACCAGTCCTCAGTGAAAGTGGGGGCAGTACGATGGCTCAGCAGGTAAAGGTGTCTGCTGCCAAGTCTGAGAACCTGAGTTCAATCCAGAACCTGGAAGGAGAGAATTGACTCTTTTTTTTTTTTTTTTGGTTTTTCAAGACAAGGTTTCTCTATGTAGCCTTGGCTGTCCTGGACTTGCTTTGTAGACCAGACTAACATCGAATGCACAAAGATCTGCCTGCCTCTGCCTCCCAAGTGCTGGGATTAAAGGTGTGCACCACCACTGCCTGGCTGAGAACTTTCTCTTGAAAATTGTCCTCTGACCTTTGCATGGCACATGTATGTAAACACAGACGTGTGCACACACAGAATACATATATAAATGGAGCAAAAATAGTAAAGCTAGTCAAAGTTCCTGTTCTGAGAGCTTGACCTTAGACTGTCATTAGGGATGTAGGCAGTTGTCTTAGATGCTGATAGACACATGTGATAGAAACTTATTTTCCAGCAAAACAAAAAACAGATTATTTTTTTTATTATTGGCTTTGTTGTTGTTTGTTTTTGTGACAGGGTCTCACTATGTAGCCCTTGCTGGGTTAGAACTCACTATGTAGACCAGGCTGGCCTTGAAGTCACAAAGATCCCTCTGTCTCTGCCTCCTGAGTGCTGGGATTAAAGGTGTGTGCTACCGTTCCCAGCAAAAGCAGGCTTTTTGAATGACTAAAGCAACTGATAGATGTGTAGACAGACTAACCTACTTATTTAAACAATTATGGCAACTCATTAAAATCAGAAATAACTTGGAGGGGGGCATCCCTGATGTCTGTTTCCTAATCTGCTGAGTTGTGGGCAGGCAGCTGTTTCATGCTCCTACTGCCCAGCTGGTAAAATTATCTTTTTACTTTATTTAAAAGTGTGTATTTATAGCTGGGTGTGGTGACACGTGCCTTTAATCCCAGCACTCAGGAGGCAGAGGCAGGAGGATTGCTGTGAGTTTGAAGTCAGTCTGATTGACAAAGCAAGTCCAGGACAGCCAAGATACACAAAGAAACCCTGTCTTGAACTCCCCCCCTCACATCTGTATTTGTTTGTTTTATGTGCGTGGGTGTTTTACCTGCTTGTATGTCTGTGTACCTCTGCTCCCATGGAGACCATGGATATATACACACACACACACACACACACACACACACACACACACACACACACAACCAAAACTCACATAGAAAAAGATAATTTAAACTGGTCTTTGTCAAAGACGTTGACTCAATACTTCTCCAAAACGCCCCAGGAACATACAACACTGTTGTCTGACTGATTCCAGATATTTATTTTACATTTTGTGTCTGTGTATGTAATTGTGAACGCGGGTCCAGTGGGAGCCTGAGGCTTTGGACGCCCCTGAAGCTGGAGTTACAGGAGGCTGGGAGCTGCCTGATGTGGGTGCTCCGAATCAATCTCAGGCCCTCTGCAAAGCAGTATGTGCTTTTAACCAGAGTCACCTCTCTGGGCACTGTCTCAGTCCCTTTTGTCCCCCATACAGAATGTGTTGGAGATTTGGTCTTCAGTGAGGCCATGTTGGGAGGTTGGGTCTTTAACAGGTGAGATCTAGTGAAAGGTCCTTAGGTCTATCAGAGGAGCGCGTCTTTAATGGCTTATGGGACCCCTGTCACTCTCTGGCTTCCTCTTTTGAGATGTGTCTGAGTGTGGGTCCGGGACTCCTGGATTCGGGAACAAGAACGCTGGTCCAGTTGGGAGTGGGATGAATTCTTGGTGGGGGTGGTGAGGGGGGCGCGAGGGTAGCAGTAACACTTAGAGCTGCCAGCTGTTCCCAAGGCAGCAGGCCGGGTCCTGGTTGCTGCCTGCCTTGGTTTCAGAGCCCTGAGCTCTTTGCACTCCAAGCTGGACCAGAAAGAAGGGCTCCTGCAGATGGGCACTGTAGCAGTGGGAGCCTGGCAAGCTCTAGCGGCTGTGGCAGATCTGTGGTGACTGCCTGGCCAGCAGTTGGGTCTTGGGGGTCGTGCGATGAGTTTTTCAGGGAGGAGAGCCCTTCTTCCACCCCCGGTCCCCCCCCCCCCCCCCCACGTTACAGCTCTGGATAAATAGCTAGGCTTAGACTTCCTTCAGTGAAGTAGATGGTCCTCGCTGCTTTACTTCATATGAAACAGGGACTTAGAGACCTTGGGCAGTGGGGAGGGGTTTTGAGGATGAATGCGTCTCATTGGCTGGGACTTAGGACCTTGGAAACGCTCTATTTAGTGGGGAAAGATAACAGGTGACAAGCTCATGTGACTACCTATAACCACCTACAGGTTGTGTCATGTGCTCCTGAGGCAGACACAGAAACTTGAGAGAAAATAGAGACGGAGGCACAATCCTGACTAATTGTGTAAGGGGAAGCACACTTTAATACCAAGAGCAGAGAAAGATACCCCTTCTTTAAGAGATTTATTTAAAGCCAGGCATGGTGGCTCAAGCTTTTAATCCCAGCACTTGGGGAGGCAGAGGTAGGTGGATTGCTGTGAGTTTGAGGCCAGCCTTGTCTACAAAGCGAGTCCAGGACAGGCAAGGCTATATAGAGAAAACTTGTCTCCAAAAAACAAAAGATTAAAAAAAAAATGTATATGAATGTTTTGTCTGGAGGTACATATGTGCCTATGGGAGCCAGAAGAGGGAGTCTGCACCCTCGGAACTGCAGTTACCCAAGGTTGTGAACCACCACATAAGCCCTTAGACACAGACCTGGGTCCTTTGCAAGAACAAGTTGCAGGGGACCATGGAATTGGCCTGGCCTAGCTGCCTTGAGAGGCATCATAGGTTTGTCAGCTATAGTCCATGGCTGCTGCGGTGCTGTCCAGTCCATGGCTGCCTTCCAGTTCCTGAGAGACCGATGCACTCCCTCAGGCCGTTGAAGTGTTCTCTGTTTTCCCTTAGTAGTCAAGGAAGCATGGAAGCTTGACTGGACAACTGGTCCTGGACATTTATCCTGTGTACCCTGTATAGCTTGCAAACGTCATTGTGTCCTGGCAACTACAGCCATATTGCCATTATAATCTGTTTCTGGTAAAGGTATAAAAAGTCTGACTGCTCTCAATAAAATGGTCACAGCCTCCATCTTGCTGTGGCCCCTCCACCCCAAGCCTGGCTTCATTCCTTGAGGCCATGTCAGGTGCCCAGTAAGTAAGCTGGGGCATTTACAACAAATGCTCTTAACCAATGGGCCACCTCTCCAGTACCCAGAGAAAGATATTTTAAGGATGAATCAGTAAAATAAGTATCTCTCATAAACATGCATACTGAATTGCTCAAAAAGTATAACCCAAACACTTATAAAAATGATTATACCTCCTGACCATGTGGTATTTATTCCTGCTACGACACAGTAAGGATAAAAGCCCATATTCACTCCAGGACCCCAGCCCGTGGAGTGGTGCTCCCACAATTCAAGTGGTTCCATAGATTATCTAATGCAGATAACGCCACAGACAATCCAGAGGTGATCCAAGCTGATCTAGTCGCCTGCAGACAAGTCAGAGGCTGATCTTGGCGCTGTCCAGTTGACAGTGCTAACCATCACAGCTGCCAGTAATCTGATACCGGAGATAGATCAGAAGGCGCTTCCTGACACGCACTTCCTATAATCACAGCGGATACAGTAAGGCCAAGGGACACAGGCGCGTCACAAGGAAGTCAAGACACATTTTATGTTCTTATTTATTAGATTCCTAGAAAACTGCAGGTTTACAGCAGGAGAAAGGCCACAGACAACAAAGTTAGGCTTTGAACATGGCTTATTAGGACTTTAACTTTTTTTCTGAAATAGCTCTGTTGTCATGGTACATGCTTTTAAGCACGTGTGCTCAGGAGGTAAAGGCAGGTAGATCTCTTTATACTGGTGGCTAGTCTGAGGTACATACTGAGATCTTGTCTCAAAAACTAACAAAAGTTTAAATCAGCTGTACTAACAATAGCCTGGGAGGATTAAGATACCAAGTTAGTGTGACTACCACCTTCAGCAAAGGCTAGGTTTAAGCACATCAGTAAAACTAGTAAAAGGAGAGTTGTATAACGAGATAATTCATAAATCTCTAACCTTGTGTCAAGTTTTTAAAAGAATAAACAACAGCTGGAAAGATGGCTCAATGGTTAAGAGAAAATATTGCATTTGCAGAGGACCAGAGTTTGATTTTCAGCACCCAACCCATGTTGAACAACTTAGAACCACTGCCAGCTCCAGGGGGTCTGATGCCACCTTTGGCCTCTGAGGGCACCTGCAGGCATGTGCACACCCCACCCCCACATACACACATACACGTGCACACAAGTAAAAATAAAATAAATTGCCGGGTGGTGGTGGTGGTGGCACATACCTTTAATCCTAGCACTTGGGAGGCAGAGGCAGGGGGATCTTTATGAATTCAAGGCAGGCCTGGTATAGAGAGTGAGTTCTAGGACAGGCAAGGCTACATAGACAGACCCTGTCTTGAAAATAAATAAAATAAAATAAATTGAGGATGGAAACTTGGCTCTGTGGTTAGGAGCACTTCCTGCTCTTCCAGAGGATCTGAGTTCAGTTCCTAGACCCACACTGAGTAGCTCACAAAAGCCTTGTATTCTGGTACCAGGGGACCAAACACCCCTTCTGGCCCTCACGGGCCCCTGCACTCATATGCTGCACAAACAGAGAAGCAGGCACACACTTACAAATAAAATAGAAATAAAAAACAACAAATCTCTAAAGAAATAAATGAAACTACAATTAAACAAGAGTACAGCAAGGAGACATAGCATAGGGTAGAATTTTGTTTCAGTGGCTTTAGGCAATGAGTCTTTCAGCTTGTTCTGAACTTTTTGGGTTAGGAATTTTTTTGAATGAACTATTCGTAAAAACCTCTAATGATCCTCAATTCAGGATTAACGTTCAAGTTCTTTTCCTTTAGAGATCCGAGTCTACATCATTTGGCCCCAGCGCTTTGGGCTGGGGCACCACAGCGCACCAAGGTGGGAGCACGTGCTGAAGGGGCTGTTCAGTTCACGGTTGGGATGGGAAGAGACAAAAACGGGATCAGGGTTCTGCTGTCCCCTGGAAGGGCATACCCTCAGCAACCTAACATTTTTTTTACATTAGGTCTCACTTCCAGAGCAATTATAAACAGGGTTTTAATTAAAAGGCTATCTATCCTTCAATAAAAATTACTAATGATAAGAATAGTGATGAGCTGGGCGTGGTGGTGTAGGCCTTTAATCTCAGCACTCAGGAGGCAGAGGCAGGTTGATCACTGTGAGTTCGGGGCCAGCCTGGTCTACAAAGCGAGTCCAGGACAGCCAAGGCTACACAGAGAAACCCTGTCTCGAAAAACAAAAGAAAAAAGGATAGTGATGAGGCAGGTGGTATGGTGCACGCAGGTGGAGCTCTGAGTTCCAGGACAGCCTGGTGTACAGATTGAGTTACAGGACAAACAGGACTACACAGAGAAATCCTGTCTTGAAAAACTAAAAAAAAAAAAAAAAAAAAAAAAAAAAAAAAAAAAAAAAAGAAAGAAAAAAGAAAAAAGCAATGTTGACATAAATTTTTTTTTTTTTTTACATTAGACACTTGAATTTATTTGTTTGTTTTTCGAGACAGGGTTTCTCTGTGTACCCTCGCCTGTCTGTCCTGGACTCACTTTGTAGACCAGGCTGGCCTCGAACTCAGAGATCCACCTGCCTCTGCCTCCCTGCGTGCTGCGATGATAGGCGCGCGCGCCTTTTGAATTTATTTTTCTTTGGGTTGTCTGCGCCCTTTGCCAATTTTAGTAAAATATGTTAGAACCGAGCAGAATTTTTTACTTTATACATGTGGTCTCATGTATCCCAGGCTGCCCTCAACTTGCCATATAGCTAAGGACGACCTTGAATTTCTCAACCTCCTGTCTCCACCTCGAGAATGTTGGATTACAGAGTTGTGCTACCAAGCCTAGTTTATGTTGTGCTGGCTGTAAAACAGATGAGGACCCTAAGACCCAGGGGTTGAATAATTTGTAGCCACGCCACTGCTCTTCTGACTCTAAACTATAAATTCACCTAAATTATGGCTCCACGGTGGCTTGCCTAGACCTTGCCTTCCTTCCATGCTCATCAATCGAGCATTTAAAATTATTTTAGTAAGCAGTTTGACCTAAGCGCATGCGGCTCGGGCTCTTCCTCTTCGTACGATTGGACGCTTTGCGTCTCTTTTGACCCCAGGGACTCGCCGTCGTCCGGCTGAGGCGTCCGCTGGTTGAGATGATGGCGACTGGGACGCCGGATTCGCAAGCACGATTTGGTCAGTCGGTGAAGGGGCTTCTCACGGAGAAGGTGAACACCTGCGGGACCGACGTGATCGCGCTCACCAAGCAGGTGCTGAAAGGTTCCCGGAGCTCCGAGGTGAGCGGGGCGTGGACTCCCCGGGCCCGGTACTCTCTGCACTAACTCCAAGAGAGGCGGCGCATTGCATCCTGGGGAGTGTAGGCTGTTGGCCCAGGCGCGCGTTGCATTCTGGGTGTGTTTCTTCAGTTTAGGTTGAAGGCATGTAGTGGGAACAGGTGATGTGATAGGAACCTGTGTTCTAGAAAGGGGAGGAGCACAGGTGGACAGGTGAGCAGCCTCTGCTACACAGTGCCTCTTTGTACTCAGGGCAGTCTGTAGTGAACATCAGTTCCCTCTTGAGAGGGCTTGGCAGTCCTCTGAACTTCCAAGATTTCTTTTACGCTTCTGTGGGTTTTTTTATGTTTCTGGCCACGTTTTTCGTTGTTTCTTAGAATAGCCTTTTCCTCTTACCGATTCCGCCCCCCCCCCTTTATCCATTCTCCATCTCATTCTATGAATGGAAAGACACGTGCATGCTCATAACACTTTTCTTCATGAAACAACAACCCACGTGCTCATGCACAGGCAAACGGACACAATGCAATGACCTCATCATCGGTTTGTATTTACTTAAGGGAAATTAAAGGAATGATGGTGTTTGATAGGCAAACCTGTAATCTGAGCTCTCTGGAGGCCAAAGGAAGAGGCCTGGAATACCCAGCACTCGGGAGGCAGAGGCAGGCGAATCGCTGTGAGTTCGAGGCCAGCCTGGTCTACGGAGTGAGTCCAGGACAGCTAAGGCTACACAGAGAAACCTTGTCTCGAAAAATCAACAAAAACCAAAACAAAACAACAACAAAGCCAAGTACTTGTCTTTACTGTGTAACACAGCTGTTGAAGTCGCTGTCCTGGTGATCTGTGATGTCATGCTTTGTGTGTGCTCCCATCTGACACACTGCTTTCAGGAGTCAGTGTCAGAGGAAAGTTTGAAGAAATTAAAGACTTGATGTGTTTCTTTTTCCAAATATAAACTGTGCAAATTGTGGCTTCACCTTGTGACACTTTATCACGGTTTCACAGAGTTCCTGTGTCAGTTTTGTTGGCATCATGTTGATAGATTATTATTATTATTTATTTATGGTTTTTTTTTTTTGAGATAGGGCTTCTGTGTAGTTCTGGCTGTCCTAAAACTCTTTGTAGACCAGGCTGGCCTTGAACTCACAAAAATCTGCCTACTTCTGCCTCTGGAGTGCTGAGATCAAAGTCGTGCGCCACCATAGATTATATTTCTTTTGTAGGAAATGGATGTATATGCAAAATATCACATATAATACAAATGCACACATGCATTTTTCTAGATAAACAAATTGGGGGAAGAGAAGAGATGCTATAAGTATGCTTAAACTTTTAAAAGCTGGGTTTGGGTCAGCGAGATGGCTCAGCAAGTAAAGGTGCTTGCACCCAAGGTGGACCATCTGAGTTCCATCCCAATAGAACAAACTTCCAAAACTTATTGTCTAATGCCGGGTGTGGTGGCTCACACCTTTAATCCTAGCACTCAGGAGGCAGAGGCAGGAGGATTGATGTGAGTTCGAGGCCAGCCTGGTCTACAAAGTGAGTCCAGGACAGCCAAGGCTACACAGGGAAACCCTGTCTCAAAAAACAAACAAAACAAAACAACAACAACAACAACAACCCCCCGTGGTGCACACATTCCTCTCTTTCACAGAATAAATAAATGTAATTAAGCTTAAAAAAAAAAAAAAAAAAGCTAAGTATAGTAGCACATGCCATTAACCACAGCGTTTGAGAGGCAGAAGCAGACAAATCTCTATGGGTTTGAGGTCTACAGAGTGAGTTCCAGCGTATCCAGGGTTACATAGTGAGACCCTGTGTCCTCCACATTTTCTGAGAGATGATTTTATATTTTGCTCTAGTATATACTGAGCATCATAATGAATTTATCTTTACATGGTGCTAGTTTGATAAGCTACCAGAAGTCACTGCCACCACTGGTTGCCTCTAGAGTACCCTGTTCCTCCCTCTCCTCATCCTTGTGTGCACCTCTCACATGAGCATCTCCTCCTGGAGGGGAGTTTGAGTGTAATCCCATTGAACAGTGTGGACTAAATCAAGCCGAAGTCAACCTGATTTCTGGGACAGGGTTGACACGTAGCCTCACTGTCCTCCAGACTTTGTCTTCACTGGATTTCTTCCATAGCTCGTATAGCGTGTCACCTCTGCCATTTCCTTTACTAGTTTGTGAGGTGGTTGGGATGTCATAGTGACTCTCTAGTTCACCGCTTTCATTTAACAAATAATTTCAAATGTCTGTCAGTCCGGGTACTCAGGAAGTGGTAGTGGTGTTGGTTTTGAAAGAACCGAGAGTGTAATTGACGGGAGGCTAGGGCTCTATCACTGGGCTATGGAGCTTACATTGAAAATGCAGTGGAGGGCTGGTGTAGACTTTGAACTTTTACAAACCTTCTTTATTTGGGGTTATTTGAATGCTTACACCTCCCTTCCAACCCACCTACCCTAGATGGAAGAGAAAAGCGGTTAATGGGGACAGGAGAAGTAGACGTTCTTAGCCTCAGTTCCTTGGAGCAATTCCACTCTGTGTTGTCAGGATTCCAGAAGACCTGTTGAACAGTAAAGCAGTAATCCAGCAAAAGTGACTGCAACCGCAGTAGCTGGAACCCGGAGCAGCAGCTGGAACCAGAATTTCTAAGCATTCTCTGAAGCATTTCTCTCCAGGAGCCTCTTGGAGCAGAGTGATGAACAGCCAAATGATAGAAAGCGATGCCAAAACCAACAAGCCACGCCTCTGGTTTGGGGCATATATGCCCCTGCCTGCGGGGTTTGACTGAAACTCGGGATGGAGTTCACCTGTTGAAAATGTAAGACACAAAGAAGGAGAGCAAATCTGATTGATCAAACTCTCAAACTTTATTAGTCAGGCAGCAGCTTTTATAAGTCAGAAGGCAGGGAAGCATATTGCTATAGCAACCGACCTGCAGGCCTTTCTCAAAACACAGGGAATTCCAGGCAGGGTCATAATGTCCTGCCACACAGGGCATCTTGCTCTGTCTTCATGTAGCTTTAGTCTAACTGCTGACTCACAACAGGGTGGCTCCATCCCGATCTGTCCTTAGCTGCTGACTCACAACAGGGTCGCTCCATCCCAATCTTTAGTCTAACTGCTGACTCACAACAGGGTCAGCTAGTTTCTGGTGAAAGGCAAGCTTTGAGAAAAACAGAGATTTAAAGGTGCAGACTTGGACAAGATGCCTGAACAGTGGCCATATGGCCTATTGTCCCATATATATATATCTCCTCTCAGAGTTGGTACTAGGATGTTTATCATCTGTCGAAGACTATGCCCTTGCAAGAGGCAGTTTCTCTTCTACTAAGACAGACACCATGTGCCCTCTCGTAAGTCTGTTTCTGGTGGACAAATACTGCACACCCTCATATTAAGTCTTCTTCACATCCCACACTTAGGATCAAAACAAAAACCTGTTTACATCCGCTACATGCTGGGTATGGCAGTGTTTGCCTGCATGCCTATAACCCTAGCTTTGGAGCTGAGGAGGGAACAGAGACAGGTGAATTCTTGAAGCTCCCTGGCAACCAGCCTGACTGACTGGTGAGCTCAGGTTTAGCAAGAGACTCTGTCTTACAAAAAAAAAAAAAAATAATAATAATAATAATAATAATACAGAGAGTGAGTGAGTAAAGATAACCTGATGTCAACCCTCCCTACATACGTACGTACATACATACATACATACATACATACATACATACATACATACTCCTACAGCTCACACAAACACACATGCACACACAACACTCACCAAACACACACACACACACACACCATTTGCAATACATACATACACAAACACACATGCACATGCACACACACCACTCACCACACACACACACACACACACAAAACTGGCTATAGGAACTGGGGTGTAGCTCTGTGATAGAGTGCTATAAAAGGCCTGAGTTGGGTCCCTGGCACCACAGGAGAGGAAGCTACACTTTGCTAAGCTGTTGGTGGGACTGCAGAAGGAAGCAGCTGTGATGCAGGAAATGTAACTTGTACACAGAATCAGGATCCTTTCTTTCTTTCTTTCTTTCTCTCTTTCTTTCTTTTTTTTGAGACAGGGTTTCTCTGTGTAGCCTTGGCTGTCCTGGACTCGCTTTGTAGACCAGGCTGGCCTCGAACTCACAGCGATCCACCTGCCTCTGCTTACCGAGTGCTGGGATTAGAGGTGTGTGCCACCACGCCCGGCAACACTGTACCATCTTAAATAGTGGACTTGAGCACCTCTAGTTACCAAGACTGGAAAGGACACAAACTAAGAAAACCGTTCCACATGGGGAGAAAGCCGGACAGGAGGGAACAGAGGTGGGTGGCTTGTTCACTGTTGGAACTTAGGAAGAACATGAGCTTTACCAATCTTAAATAGTAAAAAGAAATATGAACTGCAGCGACGCCGCTGTTCTGGCTGCTTTGGAGTCAAGGTGAACGGGGAGAGTCGGATGTGTTGGTAGGGTGCACGTAACTGCCTTGGCACGGCTCCAGCTAGACACCGGGGCTGGAAAGCTGCAAGAGGCCCGCATTTCACAGTGCTCAGCTGTCACAGTGCTTTAGCTCTGCCTGGAGGTCAGGTCACCATGTTGAATCTGAAATCACCATTTCTCTTTTGGTCTCAGAGCCCAGCTGTCACCAAACTTAAACACTGGCCTCTGCTTTTCCTCTTCTTTTTCTCTTAGCTCTATCTGTCTTTTGTGACATAATTTCTTATTCTAAGCCTTGAATAGTGATGACAGTGGTGGCTGCTGATGCTACCTCCTCCTCTTCCCTCTCCTCCTCTTCTTCCTCCTTCTCCTTCCTCCTCCTTCCCCCTTTCTCCTCTTTCCTTTCTTCTATTGTGTTGGGGATCAAACTCAGGACCTTGTCACACCAGGCAGTCACTCAGCACTCCAGGACACCCGCAGTCCTTGAGCGTCTTCCCATGCCTTTTTTCCTTCTTTTCTCTCAGTTCCACCCCCACACACTGTTTCTTAATTATTATTTTTGTTTTGAGACAGGGGTTCTCTGTGTAGCCCTGGCTGTCCTGGACTTGCTTTGTAGACCAGGCTGGCCTCAAACTCAGAGATCTGCCTCCCTCTGCCTCCTGGGTACTGGGCTTAAAGGCGTGCACCACCACTGCCTGACTCATCCCCAGAACCTTAAGTTTGTCCCTTTTTTTTTCTTTCTCTTGGGAACAGGGTCTCCTGGAGCCCAGGCTAGCCCAGAGCTCACTGTGTAGCTAGAGACCCCCTGCTTCTCTTCCAGAATGTTGGGATTATAGGTGTGTGCCACCATGCTCGATTTATGCAGAGTTGGAGATGAAACCCAGGCTTTCTTGTACCTGAGGCCAACAGTCTACCAACTAAACTACCTCAGCCAAAGTTTATGTTTGTTTTTAGATTTATATAATTTTATGTGTATGAGTGTTGTGTGTGTGTGTGTGTGTGTGTGCCTGGTGCCTGCAGAGGTCAGACGAGGGCATCAGATACCTTGCAGATGGAGTTATGGATGGTCTTGAAATACCCTGTGGGTGCTGGGAACTGAACCTGTGTCTTCTGTAAGAGCAGCAAGTGTTCTTAGCAACTGAATCATTCACTGCTCCAGCTTCCCAAGTTTTTTTTCTTCAAAAGATTTTATTTTAATTATTTTGGCATATACATTTATATTATTACACATAAATAAAAAATTACATACAGCAAGAAGAACCATGAAACAACCAGGGATTATATGAATGTTACCTTCATGGTGTTTGGCTATTTGTATTTGGCAACCTTGTAGAAAACATCTTTCCTATCTTGGTGATTGTAAAATTCTGAATGAGAATCAATATCTATCATATCAACTTAAATCATCTATCTAGACCTAAAAACATCTTAATCCCTAAATAGCTAAGGTTAATTCTAAGACTAAGCTATCTGATCTTCAACCCCATCAAAGATTTGAGAAGGAATGAAATTAATTATTTGAGTGAACTGGAAGTGCAGGTTAGCAGCTTCCAAAATGAGAAAAGAAGGAGAAGGAGGAGGAAGAGGAAGGGGGAAGGAAGAAGAGGAGGAGGAGGAGAGAAGAAGAAGAAGAAGAAGAAGAAGAAGAAGAAGAAGAAGAAGAAGAAGAAGAAGAAGAAGAAGATGATGATTAACAGGGACACTCTGCTGCTTGATCAGTCACCCAAAACTCTATAATGTTGGAGCATTATCTCAGCCTCTGGCCCAATATATCTGACAGACATATTTGTGAGGCAGGAACCATTGAGGACTCGCTTACTCTGTCTTGGCAGAGTTTGGCTGTCGACTCTGCCTGTTTTTAAAGAATCCAGCCAAAGCAGTTTTGCAGGCTTCTCCCAGTATCTGATGAACTGTATTCATCAGAGCTGTATTCCACAGAGCTCGGTAGCTCTGGAGCCCTGATTGTTCGGGAGGGTGTAGGAGTGGAACACAGCTGTGTGGGTTGTGTGGGACTGCCGCTCTTCCAGAGAGCTGGGTTTTTCTTTCTCGGAGCTGGGACCTGCCAGGCTAAATTGCCGTCCCTTTTCATATTTTCTTATCCTGAGACAAGGTCTCACTAAATTAGCCATCCTTACTCGTGGTCCAGGCAAGCCTTGAACTTGTGTTCCTCTTGCTTTAGCCTCCATAGCAGCTGGGGTTACAGGCCTTTACTGCCAGGCCAGTCTCAGAGGTGGGAATTTTTTTTTTCGAGACAGGGTCTCTCTGTGTAGCCTTGGCTGTCTTGGACTCACTTTGTAGACCAGGCTAGGTTCGAACTCACAGTGATCCACCTGCCTCTGCCTCCCAAAGTGCTGGGATTAAAGGCGTGAGCCACACCCGGCTTCAGAGGTGGGAATTTTGATCATTACTGTTTTACTTTTGTTTTCTAGCTGCTGGGTCAGGCAGCTCGAAACATGGTACTACAGGAAGATGCCATCTTGCACTCAGAAGATGTAAGAAACCATTTCTTTCACAATTGTGTGTGTTGTATATGTGTATATATATGTTTATGTATGTGTATGTGTGTGCATGTTTTGTGTGTCTGTATGCTTGTCTGTGTGTGTTGTATGACCACAGGGAAGTGGATCATTCTGTTTCTTTCTTCATTGTGCAGAGCTTAAGGAAAATGGCGATAATAACAACGCATCTTCAGTACCAGTGAGTATGCCCTGACAGCAGTCACTGGCTGCAGCGTCCTTACCCTTAGCCCTGACAGCAGTCACTGGCTGCAGCGTCCTTACTCTTAGCCCTGACAGCAGTCACTGGCTGCAGCGTCCTTACCCTTAGCCCTGACAGCAGTCACTGGCTGCAGCGTCCTTACCCTTAGCCCTGATAGCAGTCACTGGCTGCAGCGTCCTTACCCTTAGCCCTGACAGCAGTCACTGCCTGCAGCATCCTTACCCTTAGCCCTGACAGCAGTCACTGGCTGCAGCGTCCTTACCCTTAGCCTGGCCATTTCTTTTGTGCTTCAGCACATCTTCCCATGGAGGTGGGAGTGGGATGGAGGTGGGTAGCACTGATCAAGGATGCAGTCTTTGGGGAAGACCATTTGAGGCTTCAGGGGAAGTTGAGATGTGGGAGAGTAGGAGCTAGGGCCCCTGTTTTTGAAGCTCCCTGTGGTAAATGGGACCTCTACAAGGGATGAACTGTGCCAACACTGTGTGGCACTGGGAGACACTTGATGGGTATCGGTCCATGCTGTGCCCCGTGTGGTTCCTCCCTGGAGAATGGAGTGGGATGGTGACTGGCATCAGGCATCACAGCACCAGCAGCATGGGCATCATTCAGATCTTGAAGCCTTCATTGTCATTGTGAAGAAAAGTATAATTGAATTTGCCTTTTGTTGTATTTTTTCCTGTCTTGTAGTTTATGTGGTTGATAAGATGCTTGCATCCCGCCGGGCATGGTGACGCACGCCTTTAATCCCAGCACTCGGGAGGCAGAGGCAGGCGGATCGCTGTGAGTTCGAGGCCAGCCTGGTCTACAAAGTGAGTCCAGGATGGCCAAGGCTACACAGAGAAACCCTGTCTCGAAAAACAAAAACAAAACAAACAAACAAGCAAAAAAAGATGCTTGCATCCCTATTTGGGATTGTATGGCTGAGAATTCAAGTCATGAAAAGCTAATGTTGAGACTGAATTTTAGCTGTGTATATATTAAGTATGTGGTTATCTGGCTCCTCTTAGTTACACCAAGTTTAAGCTGAGTGTGTATGTTGGTTCTGCCTGTGTGATCTGTTGATGCTAACTTCTCTGTGGTCACCAGGTCACCCTGTTTCTTTCCTTCTTTCCCTTCCTGACTTAGGCAAGAAGCTATTCAGAAGAAGTAAGTAACCTGCACCTCAGAGATGGTGGGTGGGGAAGACTGAAGCATGCTGGGAATGACACTGCTGTGGCCAGGATCAGTGGATAAGTGCTGTGGCCAGGATCAGTGGATAAGTAATGTGGCCAGGGTCAGTGGATAAGTGGTTGACATGTCTTTCAGTGGCCATGCTTGGCATGGCCTGTTTAGAAGAACACGACGTATTTCAAGGGTATACAGGAACTGGGTTTGCTGCCTTTATGTTCTAGAAGTTACAGGGTACAGAGGCCACCCTGAGGAATAGACATCGTTTGTATTCGTAATATTCATAAACAGAGCAGACATAGTAAAGCCACTAAACTGTGGTAAATGTTTGTTAGCCTTTTACTTATTAACAGAAGACCTCACTGTGTTGCCCAGACTAATCTGAAACTCATAACCCTGTCCCCGCTTCCTGTGTGGTGGGATTACAGGTGTATGCCTCCATGGCCATCTGCAGAAAGGCTTCTTCATGCTTTACTTTCTCCCCAACCTTGAGATTAGATCTTACTGAGTTACCATGGTGGCCTCAAACTCTTGGGTTTCAAGTGACCCTCCTCTGCCATGACCTTCTGAGTAACTGACTGACAGTTGTGCCACAGGGGCCCAGGTAAATTTGACTTAGGTGTAACAAGATTGATGCATTAAAAGATAGACCATACGCTGGGCATGGTGGCGCACACCTTTAATCCCAGCACTTGGGAGGCAAAGGCAGGCAGATCGCTGTGAGTTCAAGGCCAGCCTGGTCCACAAAGCTAGTCCAGGACAGCCAAGGCTACACAGACACTCTGTCTCAAAACAAAACAAAAACAAAAACAAACAAACAAAGAAAAAACAAAACAAAAGATAGACTGTCCAAAGAAATGTCTTTGCTGCCCATTTCAGACAGTCCTTTTCTCTGTTCTTATTTCTAGTGTTGAACAGTCACCTGACCTGCAGGACCAGTTGAGTCATTTACTGAAGTAGCGTGTCCTAGCAGTAACTGACTTCTTTGCCTGATGCTGAAGAGGATGTGTCTCACATAGCCACCAGGCTATGGGCTTGGTTTCCATTTTCATCTCCAAAAATTCATCTAGAAAAGACTTGTAAAAAGTAGCCAAGTGACTGAACTTGGACTCACTACTTAGATTGGATTAACCCATACTCTTATCAGATATTTAAGTTGTATCATATTCAAATAAAATTAATAGGTTCTATTGTTAGCACTGAAAAAAAATTTAAAAACTTGTTAAAAAGCTGTATCATCTCACATGATCCTTAAGCACATTGCTGTGTCTTTTTTTTTGAGATAGTTTGTCCCTGGGTAGCCTGCTGGCTTTGAACTCACAACCTTCCTGCTGTAGCTTGTCAAATGCTAAAATTACAAATCACCACAGCTGGCCACTGAATAACATATAGTCTCAGATTCTTGGGGGATTGAGCAGGAGGATCACTTGAGCCCAGATAATTGGAACCATCCAGGGCAACACTGAAAAGCCTGTCTCGAAGAAGAAGAAGAAGAAGAAGAAGAAGAAGAAGAAGAGGAGGAGGAGGAGGAAGAGGAGGAAGAGGAGGATGACAACGACATGGGGGAGGGACTTCTATTGTGGACACATGAGAATGCTTCATATTTTAAAGGATGTTTAATCATTCATTCAAGAATCTTCATGTAAGCCGGGCATGGTGGTACACGCCTTTATTTATTTATTGTTTTGTTTTTTTCTCGAAATAGGGTTTTTTTGTGTAGCTCTGGCTGTCCTGGACTTACTTCTTAGACCAGGCTGGCCTTGAACTCACAGCAATCTGCCTGCCTCTGGCCCATGCCTTTAATCCCAGCACTTAGGACGCAGAGGCAGGTAGATCTCTGTAAATTTCAGGCCAGCCTGGTTTACAAAGCAAGGCCAAAACAGCCAGGACTAAAGAGAAACCCTCTCTCACCGGGCATGGTGGCGCACACCTTTAATCCCAGCACTCAAGAGGTAGAGGCAGGTGGATAGATGTGAGTTCAAGGACAGCCTGGTCTACAAAGGGAGTCCAGGACAGCCAGGGCTATCACACAGCGAAACCCTGTCTTGAAAAATCTTGAGAGAGAGGGGGTGAGTGGGTGGGGGGGACCCTGTCTTGAAAAACCAAAAAAAAAAAAAAAAAAAGAATCTTCATTTAATGGGTACTGAACATGGATACTGGCTGTTGCTCCCTTTCTGACAACAAGTTCCTTTGTTTGCTTGTTTCTTTCTTTTTCAAGACATGGTTTCTTCGTGTAGCCCTGGCTGTCCTGGACTAGCCCTGTAGACCACAAGTTCTATGAAAAGCAGGTCAGCAGTGCCTCTGGCCAGCTGCAGCTCCTTCCCTTGACCTTTCTTCCTGGCTCCTTTCTTTCTGTGACTCTTGATTAAGTGACCTTGGTTCATTTTGTAATCACTTATAGCCATTCCGTTCCCCTCACATTTGGCAGTAAAGCCATGCAAGTTGATCTGCTGATAATTAAACTTACAAAATGAACCACATAGAGAGACCCAGCCTTGAACAAAACAAAAAGGGCTAAAAAAAAAAATATATAAATAAATAATTAATTAATTAAAAAAAATATATATATATATATATAAAACCAGTAAGTCATTGTTACATACTAGTTCCTTAAAGTGTCAAAGTATACATTAATAAATTTATCACTGACTATGACATGCATAAAATGAACTATATTTGAAAAGGGTTCTCTCAGCTTGATGCTAAAAATTTGATCAATGTAAAAATGTCTGCTCCTTATAAAGATATGACATTGCAAAACTAGTGTTTGAAAGAATGTATCCGGATCGGGTATAAGAAAAACAAAACAGACAAACAAACAAAGGCATTTGCTTGTGGTACCAGTTCTGTGACTTCTACAAACTGTCAGAGAATAGACCCTTTATCCATATACTCCCAACATATAAAACGTGAGCACTAAAAGCTGGTGAGGTGGCTCAGCAGTTAAAAACACTTGCTGCTTTTGGAGAGGACCCAGGTTCAGTTCCTGGCACCCACTTTAGACAGCTCACAGCTATCTCTCACTACAGCGCCAAGGTATCTGATGTCCTTTTCCGGATGCCTCAGATACCTGCATTCTCAGACACATGCCTGAACAACAAACACATGCCGGTATATATAATTAAAGATATTTTTAAATTATTAAAACAATTCATTTGCTAAAGAAAATATAATTTTCATCTAAAATTAAAAAGCAAGATAAAACAAAATTTAGACCAATCATTTATAGATATTGGTGTTTACACTCATTGTTATGTGTGTGGATGTCTTGCCTGAGTGTGTGTCCTTGTACCAATGTGTGAAGTGCCTGGGAAGACCTGTGTTAGATCCCCTGGAGCTGGAGTTAAAAGGCCACTGTGCGCCATGATGTGGGTTCTGGGAGTTGAACTCAGGTCCTCTGGAAGATCAGCAAGTGCCCTTAACTGCTGAGCCATCTCTTTAGTCCGGAAGACTCTTAGGGATGCAGGCTCTACTTTTGGAAGCTCTACTTTTTTGCTTTAAAAAAAAAAAAAATCTAGGGTGGTCAGGGCTACGGTCATCAAACATTATCTCAAAATTCCCCTTGTATTTCTTTGTTTTGTATGTGGTACGTGTGTGTGTGTGTGGTGGGGGGACAGAATAACATGGACGCTCTCTCTCCATTATGTACACCTGGTGGTCAAACTCTGCTCATCATCCTTGGTTGCAGGCCCTTAACCTGCTGAACCAGCTTGCCAGACAAAAGCTCTATCTCTTGAAACATGGGTCTGCTTTCCTGGTTTGCCTTGCGCTTACGAGCCCAGTTGTTTCCCAGGTGACTGTGCAGCAGTCTTTTCAAAACTGTCCATGGAAATAAGGAAAGAAAACAGGAAGGTTTCTATATATGATCTTTTCTTTTTCAATATGCAAGATGGGAGCCGGGCATGGTGGCGCACACCTTTAATCCAGCACTCGGGAGGCAGAGGCAGGCAGATTGCTGTGAGTTCGAGGCCAGCCTGGTTTACAAAGTAAGCCTAGGCCAGTCAAGGCTACACAGGGAGACCCTGTCTCAGAAAACAAAACAAAACAACAACAACAGAATCCAGATGGAAGTGGCAATGCACACCTGTAATTATAGCACCTGGGAGGTGGAGGCAGGAGGCTCTGTAGTTAAAGGCCAGCCTTGACTACATAGTGAGACTGAGGCTAGCTTAAAGATCCTTTCTCAATTTCCCCACCTCCTTAAAAATTTTATTTTGTGCTGGGCAGTGGTGGTGTATGCCTTTATGGACGCGGAGGCAGGCGTTCTAGGCCAGCCTCATCTACAGAGTGGGTTTCAGGACAGACAGAGAAACCCTGTCTTAAACAACAAACAATTATTATTGTTGTTTTTTGGTAATGTTTAAGATGCAGTTGGATAGAAGAGCTCAGATAGACAGCCTCCCTTCAATAGAGCTGAGACAGAATACTGAGGCTAGTGTGGCTCCGCTGGTATACACGAAACCCGAGGATCTACATCCACAAAGCCAAAGACAACAAACCCCGGCAGCTGAGGCACCGGCTAATCAAAATGATTGCTGGTCACTCTCCAAAATCAGTCCAGTGCAGCAGATGCCATGAGGCGAGAGTGGAGGCCACTAAAGCAGATAGTGGTTTGCTTCTTGAGGTTTGTGTGGCTGTGATTATCAGGTGATTCCTGTATACAAACCACAGATAGAAGATACCAGCTCAAGCAAACACAAGTGCATCCTGTCCCTGCTCTCTGGCTGAGACAAAACTTTTGTCTTTGTTTGTTTGTTTGTTTGTTGTTGTTGTTGTTTTTCTGAGACAGGGTTTCTCTGTGTAGCCTTGGCTGTCCTGAACTCACTTTGTAGAACAGGCTGGCCTCGAACTCACAGCGATCCGCCTGCCTCTGCCTCCCAAGCCCTGGGATTAAAGGCATGTGCCACCACTCCTGGCTCACCCGGCTACTTTTTAGAAATGCATCCTAGCAGTCGGCTTTGTGACCCGATTTCATTCCACAAGGAGACAAATAGAGATGGGTGTTCATTGAAGGCACACACAGAATTTACAAATGAAACTCTGGATCAGTAAAGGAAGATGTTAACAAATAAAACCATTCTCCAAGATGCAAGGACTCAGGCCACCAAGCGACCCAGATGGTCAGATGGCTTTGGGGGGGAGGGGAGGTTGTCTTTCAGGGCTATGGGGTAGCCCGTGGCCAGGGGGCGTGGCTTTGGCGAGCTGCTAGGAAGACTGGCAGGAAATCCCGAGTCAGTGAGTGCCTGCCCCTCCTGCCCTCTGATCAGTCGTCCGTCCCCCCCCCCCCCCCCCCCCGACCTCTGCCTTCTCACAGATCCACAGCGTCTCTGGGCAGACTGCCGGTGCCTCGCCGGAGGCCTGGGTTCCCTTCCACTCCGCCCTGTGCGCCGCTATCCCTCCGTGTTGGCCGCAGCCCGGTCGCTCTCAGTGCGGGCGTCCCGTTTAGACCGCGTTCTCCTTTTTGCCAATGGCCGCTCCTCGAGACGCTGAGATCCACAGGGAGGTTCAGGTGAGGGTCCTAGATCGCTGGGTCTGTAAAAGCGTTGCCCCGAGCAACTTGAGCATACTAGCGGGGAGGCCAGGCCACACCAGGCCGGGCAGGCCAGAAAATGAGGGTAGAGAGCAAAGGCCAGTGGACTGTAATTAAGCTGTAATTAGGAATGCAGTGGAGCCCTCTCAGCAGGCACCAACTCCAGTCCTTTTCTCTTCTGTGTCTGCTGAGTCAGAACTACTACGGAAATGTACTGAAGACATCTGCAGACCTCCAGACTAATGCCTGTGTTACCCCAGCCAAGCTGGTCCCCAAGTACATCCGGGAAATTCTGCAGAATGTCCACGAAGATGTTACTTCAAGGTAGAATGTGTGTGCTGTCCCCTTGAAGCCCCAGACTACAGTTTTCACATACTGGTCACTAGGGAGTTCAGCCATCACAGTTGACCATCCTGCTTGCAGTATCTATGTGACACCCTCAAAGTTCAGCACTGAGCTGCTCACTCCACTGAAGACCCCTCATCTGTATGTCGTCGTCTTGTTTTTCTTCTTCTTCTTCTGCGTCTTCTTCTTCTTCTTCTTCGTCTTTTTCTTTTTCCTTTTCTTCTCTTTCTTCTACAGGCTTTTTGAGACACAGTTTCTCCATGTAACAGCTGTGGCTGTCCTGGAACTCGCTCTGTAATCCAGGCTGTCCTGGAACTCGCTCTGTAATCCAGGCTGTCCTCGAACTCATGGAGATCCACCTGCCTCTGCCTCCCAAGTGCTGGGATTAAAGGTGTGCACCACTTTTTTTTTCTTTCTTCCTTCCTTCCTTTCTTTCTTTTTTTGAGACAGGGTCTCTGTGTGTTGCCCTGGCTGTCCTGGACTCACTTTGTAGACCAGGCTGCCCTCAAACTCACAGAGATCCTCCTGCCTCTTGCCTCCCAAGTGCTGGGATTAAGGTGTGCGCCACCACGCCCGGCTTAACCTCTGCTTTTAAATCATGTGTTTTCCATGCCTCAGGTATTATGGCTGTGGTCTGGTTGTGCCTGAGCGGCTGGAAAACTGCCGGATTTTGGATCTCGGTAGTGGAAGCGGCAGAGACTGCTATGTGCTTAGCCACCTGGTTGGTGAGAAGGGACATGTCACTGGAATAGATATAACTAAGGTCCAGGTAAGGCAATGATTTGGAGGAGAAGGAAAGGCTGCTCCAGGCTACTCTTTGAGGTCTAAAACCACTTCCTCGCTTCTCTTCATGGTAATTTAAGAAGTCTGAGGGGGCTGGAGAGATGGCTCAGAGGTTAAGAGCGCTGCCCGCTCTTCCAAAGGTCATGAGTTCAATTCCTAGCAACCACTCGATGGCGCATAACCATCTATGAGATCTTCCGGTGTGCAGGCCAGAACACTATATGCCAAATAAATAAATCTTTAAAAAAAAAAAAAAGAAGAAGACTGGGTTTTTTTTTTTTAGCTTTGATTTCTGCCTCCAGTGACCCGCAAGTTGAATGCGTTTCAATCAGCGACTGTCCCGGAGAACTCAGTCAGAGGTTTAGCCTGACAGAGGAGCTTGTGATGACCCTGTGGTACTTCTCCTTTCCTCCTTTGTTTTTCTGTCCAGAAAGATCTGTCATTGGATGAGATCTGTCCCAGGCTGCTGCGTATCGTATAAGTCTCAGGAATCTTGCATATCTGTCCAAAATAATGCAGGATGAGGAGTACCTATGGCTTTAGCTATAGGAAAGTTTTGGGGAAGAAAAATGATTTTTGAAAAATGTTGATTGCCTAATCTGTATTTTTTTCTTTCTCTAGGTAGACGTGGCTAAAAATTATCTTGAGTACCACATGGAAAAATTCGGTTTCCAGGAACCCAATGTGACTTTTCTTCACGGCTGCATCGAGAAGTTGGCAGAGGCTGGGATCCAGAAGGAGAGCTATGATATTGTCATGTAGGGCTGCAGCCTTTCCGTTCTGAGGAAAGCCTGTTTGATGTTGAACACCCAAATGCTACCACTTTTTGATGAGTTGACTTTCATGTAGGGAATTAAACTAAGCAAGGTCTTCATAAAGGAAGGGAACGCTAATGAGCTCCTGAGGCCCATTGACAGCATCACCAGGCGTGTCTAGTCTCTCAACACAAAAGCATAAATTTAAAATATTATGAGGTTTTTTTTTTAATGTCACTCAATTGCTCATTTCTTGGTGTGAGTTCAGTAGACGACAATATCATGTTGCAGTGTGAACACATATGCCCACAAGTATGCCAGCATGTTCCCCAAACCTATACTCCTCTTATCTGTAGTTGTGGGTCTTGAAACTACAGGGATCAGCCAGGCATGCCTTTAATCCTAGCACTTGGGAGCAGAGGCAGGCAGATCTCTGTGAGTTCAAGTCCAGCCTGGTCTACAGAGTGAGTTCAGGACAGCCAGGACTACACAGAGAAACCCTGACTTGAAAAATCTAAAAAAAAAAAAAAAAAAAAAAAGAAAAGAAAAAGAAAGAAAGAAACTACAGGGACCCGTTTTAAGAAATTTGTATTGGAGGGTTTCCTACTTGGGTACTTACCCAGACTTTGATGCTAGAGCCCACTGCACACTGAGGCTCGGTGATGTACACCAGATAGCTAGCCAATTGCTACTTGGGTCTGATAAACAGAACATCAGATAATTCAGACACAAGAGGTGATGATAGCCAGAGTTGCGGTAGCCATTCAAGATGTGTGAGGCTGCTGTTGAAAGAACCTAGCAGACTGCTTATTCTTGTTGTTGTTATTATTAGTAGTTTTGTTTTGTTTTTCGAGACAAGAGTTTCTTTGTGCAGCCCTGGCTGTCCTGGAACTCAGGATCTAGATCAGGCTGGACTTGAACTCACAGAGATTTGCCTGCCTCTCTGCCTCCCAGGTACTGGATTTAAAGGCGTGCACCACCACTGCCTTCTCTAGCCGACTGTTTTACAGTGCTTTTTCTTTGAGCAGGAGTTCACCATAAAACAATGATGAAAGCTTAGGCCAATCATGGTGGTGCACACCTTTAATCCCAACACTCAGGAGGCAGTGACAGTCAGATTGCTGTGAGTTCAAGACCAACCTGGTCTACAAAGTGTGTCCAGGACAGCCAGGGTGACACAGAGAAACTCTGTCTCAAGAAGAAAGAAAGAAAGAAAGAAAGAAAGAAAGAAAGAAAGAAAGAAAGAAAGAAAGAAAAGCAAGCTTAGTAAACAAAGGCCAGTAATCCCACTGTTCGTAGGTGCTGCACTTTTCTATGACTGGCAGCCAGTGTGGTGTTGACTCCAGTTTTATCATAAACACTTGTTTACCGAGTTGCTTTGGCTGTAGTGCTACCAGGCAGCGATAGGCTTTATTGTGATTTTACAAGACTACCACCATATATGTGGTATTCTTTTCCATTCATTTTGTTTGTTTGTTTTGAGACAGGGTCTCACTATGTAGTTGTGGCTGGCCTGGAACTTGCCCTGTAGGCTGACCTTGAATGCACAGAGCTCTGCTTACCTCTGCTTCCTTATTAAAGGCATGCACCACCACATTTAGCAATGACTGCGTTTTCCTTTTTTCTTTTCTTTATTTTTTTCTTTTTTGGTTTTTCAAGACAGGGTTTCTCTGTGTAGCCTTGGCTATCCTAGACTCGCTTTGTAGACCAGGCTGGCCTCCAACTCACAGGGATCTGCTTGCCTCTGCCTCCCGAGTGCAAATTATGGTATTCTGTGTTTCTCGTTTTTCCTGCGTCATTGTTAAATCATGCCCAAGTGACAGGCTTAGGCTGTGCTTTTTTCTTTTGATGGTGAGCATTGAGCCCTAGAGAAGCATTTTACCACTGAGCCCCAAATGAAAGTCCTGGGAAAGCTCCTTTGAGGAGCTTCGTCTGTGCATGTGTGCCTTGAGCGCTTGTGGTATAGGCATCTGAGTCCAGGTTTTGTTTTGTTGCCTGCTGAACATCAGGACAAAAATAAGACCCATGCTTCCTAGTCATTCTCGTACATCTGCACTCACTGGCTGCTTACCTAAACAATTTGCCTGTCTCCCTTATCTGGGAGAAGAGATGAATGTGAGGAAGAGAGGGTCACCAGGAAGAATCAGGTAGCCTGGATGGCCACCTGTAGGCACTTTTTGGACTTAAAGGATTTGAATCCTTCAACATCTGCTTTATTATTTTTTATTATTATTATTATTATTATTATTATTATTATTATTATTATTATTATTATTATTATTTAGATCCAACTGTGTTATCAACCTTGTTCCTGATAAACAGGAAGTGCTTCGGGAGGTGTATCAAGTGCTAAAGGTAAGGGGAGGAGGGAGATGAATGGATGAATGATCTTTAAACACCAGGGACGGCTAATGGGGTCATGTTCTCTATTGGAACTCAAGAATTCAAATTCCTGATTTAGTCACCAAAATAAAAGGGAGCCAAGTTGGTCTTGGTGGAGGATCAGGAGTTCAAAGCCTTCGTCCTGCAGAGAGTTCAAATCTGACCTTAACCATATGAGATGCTATTTCAAAAAACACAACAAAGTGCTCAAAAGGCGGGGTGGGGTGGGATGGGGTGGGGCAGGACGAGGTGGGGCAGGGTGGGGTGGGGCGGGGTGAGATTGTTCTCCTCTCAGCATGCAGACTGCCCACTGTTAAAATATTGTCCTTCTCACACCTTTAATCCCAGCACTTGGGAGGCAGAGGCAGGCAGATCTCTGAGAGTTCAAGGCCAGCCTGGTCTACAAAGTGAGTCCAGGACAGCCAAGGCTACACAGAGAGACCCTGTCTCAGAAAACAAAACAAAACAAAAACCAAAAAATTAAAATATTGTTCTTCTTTGCTGTGCCCCCTGGTTGACTGTGAGTCTCAGATGATACAAAGTTGACGACCCACTCTGATAGGGTTCTATGAATTTCCGTTTTCTGAAACAGACCCTGTTTCTCATCAATTCTATTTCTGATGCAGATCTTATCTTGGGAAAATCTAAGATGGAATTTTTATATGAATGCTCCTTTAAAGGGGAAACTTCCAGGACCTTCACGGCCTTCCGGTGGGTGAAGGGATTTGTCTTTGTGTGCTAGAAAGCAAAGCATTCTGGGATTTGTAGGGCTGAAGGTGTAGTTCATGTGGTAGACGTGTGACTATCACATATAAGGCTCTATTCCTAGCACTGTAAAAGGAAAATCGTGGGATTTTGCGCCTGTGGGGCTGTTATATAGCTCACATAGACATATCTATAAGGGGCTAGAGAAAGGACTCAGTCGTTAAAAATACTGGCTGCTCTCCCAGAGGACTCAGGTTCAATTCCTAGCACCCTCATGGTGGCTTACAACCATCTGTAATTCCAATTCTTGGGGTTCTGATGGTACCTGCCACAGACATAGACTCAGGCAGACACCTGGGCATGTAACATATTAAAATCAAAATTAAAAGTATCTGTGTAGGAATGATCTCAGGTCATTGCTAGGATGCTATTTTGTAGACCAGCTCATGACCTATACTGGGATCAACTAATAGAAGTTAACATTATTGTAGGATATAAATTTCCAAGCTTTTGAAATTAGCTAAATAACACCTTAAATTCCTGATGATTTCTTTGATTAGATGTTAAGGATATAGAAAATTTTCAATGTGTAATAATATCAGTATACCTCACAGTAGCTCTCTTTCTTTTCTTTTTCTTTTTCTTTTTTCCTTGAGACAGGGTTTTGCTGCGTAGCCCTGGCTGTCCTGGAACTTACTTTGTAGACCAGGCTGGCTTCGAAATCCACCTGCCTCTGCCTCCTGAGTGGAGCAGCTTGGCCTTATTACTATAAATTTTCAAGGGACAAGACTATTCATTCTATGAATGTCTTCTGTTAGTTGTCTAGATGCCTAGAGCTGTATTCTGTTTGGACTCACTAAAAATTTAGGCAATCTGCATGTGTTATAAGGAGAGATACTCACTCCTGCGTTCTTGCTTATTTAAAAACTTTTTTTAAAAAAGATTTATTTATTCTATTTTATATGGATGTTTTGTATGCATATTTTGCCTATGCACATACATGTGCACCACGTGTGTGTCTGGTACCCGAAGAGATCAGAACTGACCTTACAGATTGCTGTGAGCCTTGGTGTGCGTGCTGGAGACTGAGCTTGGGTCCTCTACATCAGCAGTTCTCCATGACCCCTTCATGGCCACATATCCTGCATATCAGATATTGATATTATGATTCGTAACAGTAGCAAAATTATTGTTATGAAGTAACATCAAAATGCTCTTCTGGTCGGGGGTCACCTCAACATGAGGAATTGTATTAAAGAGGAAGGTTGAGAACCACAGCTCGACATCATTGTTGAGTCTACAAGAAGAGCAAGTGCTCTTAATCTCTGAGCCGTCTTTCCGGTCCAGTTCCTGCTTATGGGCTTCATCATGGTGTGTGTGTGTGTGTGTGTGTGTGTGTGTGTGTGTGTGTGTGTGTGTGTGTGTGTGTACATGGAGACAGGAAGGTGAGATCAGGTGTCAGGTGGCACCCTCAGTAGCTCTCAACTTTATTTTTTTGAGATATGGTCTCTCACTGAACCTAGCACTCACCAATTGGGTAGGATTGTGTCTGATGAGCTTCCGGGACTTGCCTCTCTGCCCCATCAGAGCTGGGGTTGCCTGCCTTCTGTGGATGCTGGAGACTGGAGCTCAGTGGGTACTTACACAGCAAGCACCTTACCCAGCAGTCTATCGCTGCAGCCCTCACTTCTACTGTTCCACAGGCTCAAACAGCGTTCTCAGTTGACAGCCCCCCTCTCCATGTCCTGTCCTGCTTCTCCACTTTCTGTTGATGCCCTTCTTACTGAATCTTAGAAAAGAGTTTTATGTTAGATAGGACCCTGGAGCATAAAGTTCCCAGGGTTGATTTTAGCAAGGGAGGCAGCTGCTATTTGTCCGAAGGTCAGCTTGGTCAGTGTGAGCTCAAATACTGGCATTTTGAAACTGATCTCCTGCACTCATCAATTTATTGTTATTATCTGGGACCAATGTAATCTTTAACCTTGCTCAGACATGCACTGTTCTGTTTCAGCATGGCGGGGAGCTCTATTTCAGTGACGTCTATGCTAGCCTTGAAGTGACAGAAGACATCAAGTCACACAAAATTTTATGGGGTATGTGTACTTGTTTTATTCATATAAACTATTATTGACTAGTGTAGAGCTCCATCGAGTCAGGATGAGACCACTGGATGGGACAGCGAATGGTGTAAGGCCAGGAGGGCCCAGTCCTTTTCTGACACTCAAAAGCAATATGAGGGTGGATGAGGTGGCTCAGTGGGGAAAGGCTTTCGTGGTTCCAGGCTGGCAACCCGAGCTTGGTCCCTGGAACTCAAGTAAAAGTGGAAGAGCAGATTCCAAAAACCAGTCTCTAGCCTGCACATGCGCACTGTTGTACATGTCCCTTCCCCTCACTGCACATGCGCACTGTGGTACATGGCCCTTCCCCTCACTTCACATGCGCACTGGGGCACATGCCCTCCCAATGCACATGCGCACTGTGGTACATGCCCCCATCTATAAATAAATTTGTAAAACAGTGATATGGTCTTAGGCAATTTAATTAATCTGTTATTGTTTTTTTAAACTGTAAAATGAAAATAATAAAACACACTAAAAATTATTTTGAAGAATAAATGAGGTAGAGGTTTATTCCTTTATTCTTATTTAAGGGTCTCTAGAAGTTGAGGAAATAAGCGCATGTTCATGATCAGTCTGACTGTAACCTAAAACTTTTTTCAATAAGCTGGGAGTGGTGGCACATGCCGGTTACCTCAGCTCTTTGGAGATGGAAGCAGGAGATTGAAAGCTCATTCAAGGTCGGCGTGGGCCACACAATGAGACAGTCTCAAAAAAACCAGATCTTATTTTTAAATAAATTGTGTTAAGTTTTCTTATTATATAATAATATAAATGGGTATGTTAAAGGCAAGAAAATACACTGGGTGCAGTGGCGTATGCCTTTGATCCCAGCACTGGGGAGACAGAGGCAGGTGGGTTTTTTTGTTTGTTTTGGTTTTTTGAAACAAGGTTTCCATGTGTAGCCTTGGCTGTCCTGGACTCACTCTGTACACCTGGCTGTCCTCGAACTCACAGAGATCCACCTGCCTCTGCCTCCTGAGTGCTGAGATTAAAGGCATGTGCCACCACGCTCAGTGACAGAGGCAGGTGGAGCTCTGTGAGTTCAAGGCCAGCCTGGTCTATAAAGCAAGTCCAGAACAGCCAGGGCTTCACAGAAAAACCCTTTCTCAAAAAACCAAAACCAAAACCAAAGACAAGGAAAGAAAACAAAACAAAACAAAACAAAAAACCAAAACAAAACAGGGCTGGAGACAGCAGTTAAGAGAGCTGGCTGCAAGCCAGGTGTGGTGGTGCATCCTTTAATCCCAGCACTTGGGAGGCAGAGGCAGGTGGATCCCTGTGAGTTCGAGGCCAGCCTGGTCTAGGACAGTCAAGGCTACACAGAGAAACCCTGTCTCGAAAAAGAACAACAACAAAAAAGTAAGCGGAGAGAACAGACTTCATAAAGTTGACCTGTGATCTCCACTAATGCACTATGATATGTGTGCCTCAGCCAAGAATATGTGTGTGTGTGTATGTATGTATGTGCATATATAAAAACTATTATATATATTATATTATATATATGCATACACACACACACACACACACACACACACACACATATTTTTTTTTAAAGTAGGAAAGATCAGATGGCTCAGTGGATAAAGGTGCTTGCTGCCAAGTCTGACAACCTGAGTTTGATCCTCAGAATTCCCATCGTAGAATGAGAGAAGCAACACCTGAAAGTTGTCACCTAGCTTCCACATGTGCACTGTGGCCTGTGTTGTCTCATACACACTGAAAATGAACAAACCTATAAAAGCATAATAAATAAAAAATAAATAAATAAGTCAGGTATTGTGGCATACACCTCTAATTTTAGCACTTGAGAGGCAGAGGCTGGCTGATCTCCCTGAGTTCAAGGCTTGGTCTACATGGAACAGTGGTTCTCAAACCCTTTGGGAGTTGAATGATCCTTTCACAGGAGTTCCCTAAGACCATCAGAAAACACATTACATTACAGTTCATAGCAGTAACAAATGTACAGTTATGAAGTAGCAACAAAAATTATTTATTGTTGGGGGGTCACCACAACATGAGGAGCTATATTAAAAGGTCACAGCATTAGAAAGGTTGAGAGCCACTGACATAGAAAGTTCCAGGCTAGCCAGGGTTTCATAGTGAGAGCCTGTCTCCAGAAAGCAAGATAATAAATGAATAAAATAATTAAAACAAAACAAATTTTAAAAAATGTATTTCCTAAGTCCAAACATTGTTTTAAAATTTTATTTTGTGTATATGACTATTTTGCTTGCATGTAGCACTATGTACCTTGTGCGTGCGTGCCTGGTGCCTGTGAAGGCCATATGAAGGTATCCAGTCCTCTAGAACCACAGTTATCGACAACTGTGAGTTACTATGTGGGATGCTGGGAATCAAACCTGGGACCTCCAGAAGAACAGCCAGTGCTCTTAACCTCAGAACCATTTCTCCAGCCCCAGTGTAACATGTATAAAATACAGTATGGTACAACTGTGCTGTTCAGCCTGAAGTGTTTGGTCACAGGGAACTATTTAGTTTGTCTCCAAGTTATCCACCTAACAACCTGGTCCAGACAGCCAGGGCCGCACACAGAGGAATCCTTTCTCAAAAACAAAACACTTTTTGGGGAGGTAAGGTAAGGGGTGGACTTTGAGACAGGGTTTCTCTGTTCTAGACTCACTTTTTTTGTTTGTTTTTTGTTTTTTGGTTTTTTTTTTTTTGAGAGAGGGTCTCTCTGTGTAGCCTTAGCTGTCCTGGACTAATGTTGTAGACCAGGCTAGCCTTGAACTCCCAGAGATCCTCCTGCCTCTGCCTCCTGAGTGCTGGGATTAAAGGCATGCGCCATCACCGCCTGGCTTGTCCTGGACTCACTTTGAACATAAAACTTGTATGAACATGTTTGCACATGAAAAAAAAAAACCCTGTATAATGCCTTGTGAACATGAGTAGTATTGTTCTAGTAATAGATCATTAGGGAGCTAAGAGGCAATTTTAATGCCATTTTATTCTCAGTAGCAGCACCTTTCAAATATGACCTAACTCACACAAGCATTGTGAATGCCTGGAAACGGTTCTAGAGAAATGCTAACTAACAAATTCTACTGGGTTCTTTTGGGGTGGGGTGGAAGGGGGAATTTTTTTTTCAAGGCAGGGTTTCTCTGTGTAGCCTTGGCTGTCTTGAAACTGGCTCTATAGACCAGGCTGGCCTCAAACTCAGTGGTCCTTTTGCCTCTGCCACCCAATTGCTGGGATTAAAGGTGACTGCCACCACCTGATTTACAAATCCTGGATTTAACTATTACTCTCTAGGCCTTGTGTATACTTGCAGGTAAACTTACTGTTTTTAGGCCCCGTGTTTTTGTTTTAAATTCATTATCATCACTATTTCTATTACTTGTTTGAGACAAGGTATCATGTACCCCAGGCTGCCCCTGAACTCCTCATTGTATCTCCCAATGTGCTGGAGTTGTGGGAATATACCACCCCACCTGGTTTGATGTGGTCCTGGGGATCAAATCTAGGATTTTGAGCATGCTCAGTAAGCACTCCATCTGCTAAGCTACACCCCCAGCTCTTGTAGTTTTGTTTTATTGAGGAAGGATCTCATACTCACCCAGGATGACCTTGAACTCCTCATCCTCTGGCCTTTATCCTCCACATGCTGAGATGATAGGTGGGCACCACCATGGCCAGTTAGACCCTACATGTTTATACTGTGTCCTGGTTAATTGTACAGGCTAAGCGGGGCAGTGGTGGCGCACGCCTTTAATTCCAGCACTTGGGAGGCAGAGGCAGGTGGAGCTCTTGAGTTTGAAGCCAGCCTGGTCCTCAGAGTGAGTTCCAGGACAGCCAGGGCTACACAGAGAAACCCTGTCTCAAAAAAAACCCAACCCAACCAAACCAAACCAAAAAGCCCAAAACAGGCTATATATCTCCTCAGTTGATTTATGAAGGACATCGATACATCGATTGCTTCGTACATTGATTGCTCTGTGATTCTTCTTCTAAGGTGAATGCTTGGGTGGTGCTTTGTACTGGAAGGATCTTGCCATCATTGCCCTAAAACTTGGGTTTTGCTCTCCACGTTTGGTCGCTGCCAATATCATTACAGTTCAGAACGAGGAACTAGAACGCGTCATTGGTAAGAAAGAACCGCAGAGTCTGTGACGGCAATATGGGTGGCTTCAGTTTAGTGATTCCCTCACGGGAGACAGCATCATCTGCAAGCATCCATGTGTCCCCTGAACAATTTCCGCCCCTCCCTCCAGAGTGAGGTTTAGTAAAGTAATTTGAAACCAGCCAGTAAATAGATGGAAGTGTCCAGAAAGAAAATTGGTGGTATACAGTGAAGAAAGTCATCTCTACAGTACGCTCCATCCTTGACTTGGATGCTGCTGGGTGCAGGAAGTGAGCCACGTGTGTCTGCTTTCAGGTGACTGTCGCTTTGTGTCTGCCACATTTCGCCTCTTCAAACTCCTTAAGACAGAACCAGCTCAAAGGTGCAGAGTTGTTTACAATGGAGGAATCACAGGGCATGAAAAAGAACTAATCTTCGATGCAAATTTTACATTCAAGGTAAAAAACCAAAACCAAACCAAAACAAAAAAATACCCTATCCACTGTGACGGCAGTATGTCTCAATGGTAGAACTCTTGCTAGCATGTACACACGTGTGTTTACATATATACATATACGGTCATGTGACATAACATCTCAGTCAGCAAGACTATATACAATGACAGTGCTGGGATTAGAGGCATGCACCACCGCTGCCCAGCTCAGCTTCTTCTTTTATATTATTACTTGCATGTGTTTATGTGTATGTGTTATGTGTGTGCATATGTGTACAGGTGTGCACATATGTGTGGAGGCCAGAGGTTGATACTGAGTGTCTTTACTGATCATTCTCCATTATCTATGTTGAGGTCCTTAATCCTCACACTCTGATTTAGAGATTTCCTTTTTTTTTTTTCCCCCCGAGACAGGGTTTCTCTGTGTAGCCTTGGCTGTCCTGGACTCACTTTGTAGACCAGGCTGGCCTTGAACTCACAGCGATCCGCCTGCCTCTGCCTCCCGAGTGCTGGGATTAAAGGCGTGCGCCACCACGCCCGGCTAAGGGTTTTTTTTTTTAATGTTTTATAAATTATAAGGTCTTATAAGGCTTCTAAATTGCCAATTTTATTATTTCTTTTTTTAAAAAGATAGTTTAAATGCCAGTTAAAGCAGACTTCTATTTATGATTTGAGAAAGTTTTTTTTGTTTGTTTGTTTGGTTTTTGTTTTTGTTTTTTTTTTTACTGACCTGGGTGTAGCACATGCTTTTAATTCTAGTTCTAGGGAAGCAGAGGCAGAGACAGGAGGACTTCCATGAGTTGGAGGTTAGGTCAAAGAAGCTCTCAGAAAACAAACAGAAAATTGTATTACCTAGGACTTCTAGTTAGTGTGAAAAAGAGACCGAGTTAGAGGTTTATTTAGAAGGTTTGGAGAGATGGGTCAGTGGTTAAGAGCGTTTGTAGCTGTTGCAGAGGCCCTAAGTTTGGTTTCCAGCCTCATGCAGCGTCTTACAGCTACCTGTAACTCCAGTTCTGTTGGATCTTGCATTTAATTAACATGCTGGCATTAACTAGTTGGAATACCAAGTAATTTGTTTTTTCATACAGTTCCCTTCATCTTAGATTAGTATGGAAAGAGTGTTAGGGGACAAAAGACTCCCAGTAAATTATTAAACAAAACCACTGAAAACAAACAGGGATGTAAAACAAACAAAAACCCCCAGAAAGGTCAGGAACCTAAACGCTTTCAAAGCGAACAAACACGCTGGTAAGAAACAAAACAGATAGTTAACAAATTAGATCCTTACAAGAAACAGCTCAGAATAAACAAGTGGATGACTGGCATCCTACAAGGCAGGACCCAGCCAGAGCAGGACCAGAGTCCACCACAGGAGGTGGTGTGTGTGTGTGTGTGTGTGTGTGTGCCTTGTCTCTGTGTGTGTGTCTGTGTCTGTGTGTGTGTCTCTGTGTGTGTTTGTGTGTTATAAGTACAGGGCAGTTAGGCACAAGGTTTTCACTGTGGACTTTTTGTTTTGTTTTTTAGTAAAATCTGAGGCTGAGACTGTACCTCAGTTGATAGAGTGCTTGCCACACAACACTGCATAAAAATAAGCATGGTGGCACATGCCTGTCATCAGCCTTGGAAAGTAGAGGCAGGAGGATTAGAAGCTCAAGGTAGCAATTTTGAGGCTAACCTAGGTGACAGGAAACACTGTCCAAGGGGAAAAAAAAAAGTGAACTCTTAGTGAAATGCTAGCAATCTGAGCATATGTGAGGCTAGGGCTGAACTGCAGGTTCAAGGCCAGCCTGGGCTGCAAGGTGAATTCCAGATCAGCTTGGGATACATCGATAGATTTTTGTCTTTAAAATGAATTTAAGAAGGGGGCCAGAGAGATGGCTCAGTGCTTGCTGAACAACCAGGAGGACCAGACGAGTTCAGCAGATGAGACAAGCCAGACAAGCCTCGTGTTCTGTTTACGTAGATTGTCGGATTGTCACGGCCCCAAGGCAGGGCAGAGACCAGAGGATTGTTGGGGCTTGATAGCTTCCAGGTAGATTGAGAAAATGTGAACACCGTGTTCAGGGGGAAACTGTCTCAAAGGAATAGGCAGAGGACGGGTGATGGTCCTTCCTTCTGCCCTCTGCCTATGCATGCGCATGCTACACATGTGGCATGCACACATACAAAGGTATTTTTTTTTTGAAAAAAAACATTTAAAAAATAAGAAAAACAAAAGAAAATACTTACTGAATATTAGGCATTGCTTTATATCCGTGGTTCTCAACCTTCGTAATGCTGAGACCCTTTAATACAGTTCCTAATGTTGTGGTGTCCCATCAACCATAAATGGATCACCCTTTGTTACCTGGGAACTTCAATTTTGCCGTTACGAATTGTAATATAAATATCTGATAATGACCCTCAGATGGCTCACGACCCACAGGTTGAGAGCCACTGCTCTAGCTATCTCTGAAAATGTATTAAACACTGAGGCAGTGAATGCCTCTTTTAGCACTGTGCCCTAAGAAAAACTGATCCTGACACTGGTCAATTGACATCTGCAAATACACATGAAATTAGTAGAGGATCTGAAGACCAGAGATGGTGTTTTACCCCTGAACTACACCACTCATTAGTAAGCTTCTGGCTATTTCCTTTCCCTCCCTCCCTCTCTCCCTTCCTTCTTTTCATTTGAGACAAGGTTTTTCTCTCTCTGTCTCTCTGTCTCTGTCTCTGTCTCTCTCTCTTATTTGTTTGTTTGTTTGTTTGTTTGTTTCGAGACAGGGTTTCTCTGTGTAGCCTTCACTGTCCTGGACTCACTTAGTAGACCAGGTTGGTGAACTCACAGCCTTCTAAGTGCTGGGATTTTTGGCGCTCACCACCACACCCAGCCTGAGACAGGGTTTCTTGGTGTAACTTTGGCTGTCCTAGACTCAATCTGTAGACTAGGCTGGCTTTGAACTCACAGAGACCTGATCCGTTTGCCTCTGAGTCCCTGAGTGCTGAGATTACAGGTGTGAGCCACCACCAGGGTCAGGATATTTTCTTTCTAATAAGATTGAAGTGCTGGGCTGGCAAGATGGCTCAGGAGGTAAGGACGCTAGCCTGTGAAAACCTGGCCACCTCTGTCCCCCCCCCCCCCCCCCCCCGTCTCCCCAAAAGAACAAAAGGACCAAAATGGCATCTTTTTGGTCTTCATTTTGTGCTGCCCTTTAGGAAGGTGAAGCTGTCGAAGTGGATGAAGAGACAGCAGCTATCTTGAAGAACTCACGTTTTGCTCAAGATTTTCTCTTCACACCCATTGGCGCCCCACTGCCTGCTCCCCAGGAGTGTTCTGAATTAGAAGCAAAGGTTTGTTTGACTTTCAGTTCCCTACTTCAAACAGGTCCCTTAAAATAAGGACAAACTACAGATTCACTAAAACAACAGTGTTCTTTGCAGTTGGCCATCATAGCCAATTTCTAGAATATACAATGATTTGATTTTGCTTTACACATTCTTTTTACTTAAAGATTTATTTTTGTTTTATGTGTATGGGTATCTATGTACTGTGTGTTGTGCCCACAGAAGCCAGAATTCCCTGGAACTTGAGTTTCAGAATCAAACCTTAATCTTCTGGAAGAGCAACCCGTGCTCTTAACCACCAAGTCATCTCTTAAGCCCTTAAGTTTTTTTCCCTTTAATTCTAGCAACAGGTCAAAAACCTTTGAGTTTTTAGGATATCTGTGAGTTAACTAAAGGTATCTATAAGCCCTGTACAATTGTGGGGTTTTTGTTTTGTTTTTTTTTTTGAGACAGGGTTTCTCTGTGTAGCCTTGACTATACTGGACTTGCTTAGTAGACCAGGCTGGCCTTGAACTCACAGAGAACTCACAGAGCCACCACCACCTGGCTACAATTGTGTTTATATATATAATTTCTTGGGAAACAGTCACTTTGATCAAGTTTTCAAAAGGGTTTAGATACAAAACAGTAAAGAGTTACCACAACAACACCTTAAGTGCTGGACTCAGTACCACATACCCACAATGCTAGTGACTAAGTATGAAGGGGAGCTGTACCTGAATCCAGGAGTTCAAGACCTTGGGCAATAAAACAAGACCTTGTTTCAAAAACAAAACAAATTTGAACCCTAGGTGAACTTTATAAACCAGCTGTAGTTCCTTTTGGTAATTGCCAAAGCTAAGCTAAAATTGCTCTAATTCTTACCAATTTGACCATTTAAAAATTTAAAAAGATTTTTAAAATTATTGTTTTATACCTATGGGTATTTTGTCTACACATATGTCTGTACCACATTTGTGCCTGGTGCCTGCAGAGGCCAGAAGAGGACATCTAATCCTCTAGAACTGGCATTACAAAGAGTTGTGAGGTGCCATGTGGGTGCTGGGAATCAAACCTGTGTCCTCTGGAAGAACAGCCAGCACTGAGCCTTCTCTCTGGCACTAAAAAAGGGTTTTTAGCATTTATTTATTTATTATGAGTCTGGTGTGTGTGTGTGTGTGTGTGTGTGTGTGTGTGTGTGTGTGTGTGTGTGAGAGAGATGGTGTTTCAGTGTGTGTCACAGCATATATGCAGAGGTTAGAAGGCAGCTTGTGGGAGTTCTCTCCTTCCATCATATGGTGTTTGGGGATTAAACACAGGACATCAGCTTTGACAGCAAGCACCTCTACATGCTGAGCCATTTTGTCAGTTCCCCATCCTAAGTGTTTAGAAATGTATGATTCCATGTTATTTACTTCACTCACAAGGTTGTATAACCATCAAGACTATTTATTGCAGGCTGGGCATGGTGGCGCATGCCTTTAATCCCAGCACTCTGTAGGCAGATCACTATGAGTTCGAGGCCAGCCTGATCTACAAAGTGAGTCTAGGACAGCCAAGGCTACATGGAGAAACTCTGTCTTCAAAAACCAAAGGTGGGGCGAAGGGCGGAAAGATTATTCATTTCCAGAACTTTCAAGGCCTCTTACTCATTCAGTAGCCATTTCCGAGCTCCTCCTCCCACTGGCCCTTAGCAGTGGCTGATGGTTTCGACTGGATGGTTCCGCCTCTTTTGACATTCCATATGACCGAACTCCCATTCCACGTGGCCTTTTGTGTCTGACTTTTCTCCTGAGTTCCACAAGCTTCTTCCCTGGGCCATGCTCCACTGTCACACTCTCTTGGAGTAAGGCCTAGAACACATTGGTTTATCTGTCCTTTGCTTGACGTAAGAAGTTATCCTGCTTCTTGGAGATTATAAGCAGTGCTATTAGGAACATGAATTTGCAGATACTTCATTGATTTTCTGCCTTTGCATCTATACCCGAGAGTGGATTTTTTCCCCCCTACCATTTCTAACTTCTGATGGCTTTTGGTGTTGTTTGTTTTTGAGACAGGGTCTCACTGTGTGGCCTTGGTCAGCCTGCAACTCAGTGTGTATATGAGGTTGGCCATGAATTTACAGAGAGCCACTGGTCCCTGCCTCTAGAGTACTGAGATGAAAAGGAACATGCCACCATGTCTGGCCGTATTCCTAGTTTGTAAAGAACCAGCAGCCTGTCTTCCACAATAGCTGTCCAACTTTGTCCTCCCTAGCGCTGTCACCAGAGCACAGCAGTCCTGTTGCCGGTCACCACACATGCCAAGAGGAAGGACAGAATGGAATCTCTAAGCTGTGCTGATGCAGAAAGCAGATGATCTGAGGAGGCCATGGCCTGCCTTCCCTTATCTACAGCCAGCAGGCTTTAGCAGAGCAGGAAGAATAAAGGCAAGTGCGTTCTTGCTGCCTTTGTCAGGTGGCCAGCCTTGTCCCTGAGACCTATGATGTCAGTGCCTCTGTCCTTATCATCTCTTACCCTCTTCCCTTGTTCTCTGAACATCTGGTCCAAGTCTAGTCAGTTTATTCCTTTATCGTCCTTGTCTCTTCCAGGGTCATCTGGCCTAGGGAGGTAACTCCAGCAAACAAGCCATTAACATTTTGTAGGTGTTAAGCTAGCAAGAATGCAGGCTGTAAAAGCGTTGACATCGGTCTCTCCTGTCCCACTCTGAGCAGTAACTCCTGTAAGTCTGCACCGATGTAACTGCAGTGCAGCCAGCAGTTAGCTTGGCTGCTCATCGTCATGGGAGTTTTCCAGACTAAAGCTGTGCACACCAGTGGGCATGGGGGCACATGCTCGTGATCAGGGTTTCTTTGGGTAGCCCTGGCTGTCCTGAAACTAGCTTTGAAGACCAGGCTGGCCTTGAACTCAGAGACCTGCCTGCCTGTGCTTCCTGAATGCTGAGACTAAAAGTGTGGGCCACCACTGCCACCCTCTTAACAATACTATTAGTTTTCTCCCATGTGTCCTTTACTCTGGTCTCCGAAATTATCTCTCTTCAAAGATTTTCCCTGTTTTTACTTTATTGTAGTTGGTACACTTAACATCAGTAGACAAGTAAGCCTTGTGGCATTTCCCCTTCACAGGCTTTAAGAGAGTCAAGGTCATTAGAGACCTGCCAGGAGACCACCCAGTCCCAGTGTCTGAGGACTAATGCGACATGCTAAGGGAGGGGCAGGCAGACTCAGGTCTGTACACAGTACAGTTTACTGATGGACTTCCTGATAGAAGTGTGGTCCTAGGCAGTACTGGTCGGAAGAGGAACACGTATGAGGATTGGGACATAAGTGACTTTATTCTGGCTGGGATGTATCTGCTCCTCGTGGGAACCTATCTGTGCAGCTGCTGTGTTCCCCGTGCTGGCTCTGGGGTGCTACTCTCCATATTGCTCCAATGGCTCTTGTCCATTATCATCTGTTAGACAGCAGCAGATGCTGCTGCTTAGGTATATTTTGGGATAACAACCATGGTAGTTATAACTGAAGATAGCAGGCTGCAGTTATAACAATATCAGTCTCTTTGTGGTTTTTTTTTTTCCTTCCTGGTTTTTTTTTTTTTTTTTTTTGGAGTTTTTTTTTTTTTTTTTTTTTTTTTTTTTTTTGGTTTTTTGAGAAAGGGTTTTCCTGTGTAGCCTTGACAGTCCTGGACTTGCTTTGTAGACCAGGCTGGTCTTGAACTTACAAAGATCTACCTGCCTCTGCCTCCTGAGTGCTGAGATTAAAAGTGTGCTCCACCATGCCTGGCTTTTTTATTGTTTTTGAGACAGGGTCTTCACCATCTAGCTCAAAACTGTTCTGGGCCACACTATATAGACTAAGCTGTCCTTGAACTCACAGAGATCTGCCTGCCTCTGCACCATCCCACGCCCTCCCATTGCCCCCCTCCGGCCCCCACCCCCAGTGCTGGGATTAAAAGAGTGTTCTGCCCCATCATCCCAGGACCAATCTTTTTTTTTTTTAAGAGAGAGACAGATGAGGGGGAGAAAGACAGAGAGAGATGCGGGGGGGGGGGGGGGCTAGATTGCGAGAGGACGCACTGGGAATGGGTCTTTTTTCCAAAACCAATCTTGACACAAAATTCCTTCTGGCTCTTTCTATCTCCTGTGCCTTCCTCTGCCACAGTGCACCCTGATTCTGCGAGAGATCTAAGCACTGTGCTGGCAGTGTGCTCTGAGCAAAGTCCACAGCCACAGAAGTGCTGTGTGAGAAGAGACAGGGCGCTTATGCAGACAAAAACAATCAACCTTTCCTGCTCAAGTTGCCAGAATAAAATACACAACCTAGCATGTCTCCTACAGAAAGGATAAGAAACTGGCTAGCATCCATTTAGGTTTGCTAATAGCCCCGCTCCTGCTTCCAGGACACCCCCTGCAGCTCCCCGCCCCAAAGTAGCCAAAACCGGACGAAAGACCACAGTGATGAATGGAAACTTAAATACAAATTTCTAATAAACAGTAGCTACAAGTTCACAGTCTAATGGGATTAATATATACCAAGTTGGAAGAGCTGGAGACGGCTCACACTGCAGCTAGTCCACTAGGGGGCACAAGCGCAACCACACTGTCCCCAGCTCTGCATTTATTTATTATTTATTTCGAGACGGAGGCTTGCCATGTAGTCCAGTCTACTCGTTCTCCTGACTCCACTTTGCCAGGTGCTGGACTCCAGCTGTGAATACTTGGATTCAGTGTCTGCAGTGAGTGAAATATCAGCGTGGTCTGGCAAGAGCACTGATGGCCAGGAGTCTATATGCAGAACTTGGGCGTGGATGGTCTTTAGGACAGGACTTAGAACCCCAAGCACTCATTAGGATCAGAAATGGCAGTGAGAGGTATTCCAAATTGTTCATGTTGTCCAGGGACTTCAGCCCAGGCAGCCAAGGTGAGCTGCAGGCTCTGAATGGGTCATTTTAATAAGCTGCTCTTTCTCTCTCCATCAAGCCTGCTGCCTGAGGGTTCTGTGGCAGACGAAGGTGCCATGATGTGGTTGAGTATTACCCCTAACAGCATGTCCTGGGAAGCCAGCACTCCGGGTCCTGTCAGTCCGGCACAAGCCCTTGACAATATCCCTCAGAGGAAAGACTTGGTGAGGCCACTAGGCGTTTGTTTCACTTCCCACTGTGACATCCACAGTGTGTGTCCCCCGCACGCTGCCTGGGGAACCAGGGCACTTGACTAGCCTCACGTGCTAACTAGCGTACCACCCAGGATTTTGTCCATCGGCCTCCCCGGTTTTCTCCTGTCTGAGAGCCAGATGGTGTCTGTGGCTGGTTGTGCTACAGTGTGGACGCTTGGCTTTCCTGATGGCCTAACTGCATACCCCACATTTTCCATCCTGTCCTATACCCTGAGGTGGTGAGACAGCTCCATAAGTAACTGGGCCCTGTGCTTGTACCTTCCACTGCCTAGAGGGGTCGAGGGGTCTGCCCTCTATGACTTCCTGGTAGGCTAGTTTTCACAGTGACCAGTGAGGACTCCATTGGCTCTCCACTTACGTACATGTGCATGGTGTGAAATTGATGTCTAAAGAGGTCAATCCGGTTTCAGCCTCCTCAAGAACTTAGAACATGGTATTTCCTCTTCTTGCCAGAGAGCCCAGCTCATGCCATCTGCTGTACTGGTAACATCTAGCTTTGGCAAACCTGGAAGAGAGGTGCCCAGAATGCACCTCGGCTATCCTTGCGTATGTAATATGTTGTGCGCCATTTGGGGGGTTTGTATTTTAACTCATACTCTGCTTAGAAACAACTGGGTCTTATCTGATCTGGCCAACCCAAGAGCCTCATGGGTGGCCTGGGGCCTTGGATCTTGCTGGAGTTGATAGTACCTTTATCCTACTGTGTCCTAAAAGAAGCTATAACCTTCCTCTTTTCCCAGGCTATGAGTACCAGAATGAGACTACATCATATCAGCTTGGAATGGGGCCCTAGGCCACTGTGCTGGGACAGGTAGAGACTGGGCAGGTATTCCTGAGAAAGAACCAAGTGAAGGCAAAGTAGATCTCTTGTGAATCTAGTCACAGGATTGCTGAGGTACGGTGTGCCTTTTTATCTAACCCCCAGGCAATGCAGGCACCTCAGCAAAGACACTAGGCCTTACCTTATTTAGCTCCCTATAATCCACATCCATTCTTCAAGTTTTGTGTGTCTTCTTGGAGGTTCTATGGGCAGGCAGTGAAGTCCCAGCCTGCCCTCCTCCTCCTCCTCTTCCTCCTCCTCCTTCTTTTTAAGGTTTTTCGAGACAGGCTCTCTCAGTGAAACAGCCCTGACTGTCCTGGACATGCTCTTGTAGACCAGGCTGGCCTTGAACTCACAGTGATCCACCTGCCTCTGCCTCCCGAGTGCTGGGATTAAAGGCGTGCGCCACCGCCAACGGCTCTGCCCTGCTTCTTATGTCAGTTCTGTTTCGTACTTCTATGCCTCTAGGGGCAGAAGGGCGAACAGGGTTTCATTTTTTCTTCCCTTCTCATTACCACCTTGGCTACCTGAATCTTGGTTCCAAATCCCACCCCACCCCCCACAGGAGTCCACATGTCTTTCCTAATAAAGTAGCATCCTTTGGTACCCTCCAGGACCAGGCAGCCTCCCGGAGCTCAGTACCACAACACTGCTTCTCTCATGGCGTTGCCCTGTAAATTTCAGTCACTGTTCCAAACCCTAGCGAGCATTCTGAATTGCCTTGGAATGTGTGTACTTTCAAAGTTCTTTTCTTTGTCTCAGTCAGCTCCCTGTGAGGCCCAGGACATCCTATACCCCTTGCTTGCAAGCCATCTCCAGCCCCACACCTAGGAGTTGGTGGATCCATCTTGTTTTGCCATTAATGCCTTCCTGGGAAATGTTCTTCCTCATGTTCAGGCTTAAGATCTTTCTCGAAGCCTCACAAGACTCCAGCAGCTTGTGTGTCTGTCTTTTCCATAGGAGAGCAGCCTGCCACAAAGCAAGTCATGTCCTCTTATATTATCTTAACCTGGCCTCCATTTCTTATCTCTCTCACTCTGATTTGTCCTTTTCCCCCACCAGACTTGGTGAAAAATCACACCCATCCAGGCCATCTTTAGTCTTGTCCCAAGTTGGCAATAGCCTGACCTGTATCAAAGCCATCCTGTCAACTGAGGAGGGGGATAAAAAGGACCACTCTAATCCTAGCACTGGGAAGGCAGAGACAGGTGAATCTCTGTGAGTTCGAGGCCAGCCTGATCTACAAAGCGAGTCCAGGACAGCCAAGGCTACACAGAGAAACCCTGTCTTGAAAAACAGGGGGGGGGGGGGGAGAAAGAAAAGAAAAGAAAAAAAAGGACTGCACAGTTCTCAAGGAGTATTTTTGGCAACTTGTTTTCTATTCCGCCTGTAAAAATGTCTTCACTGAAGCTGGGCATGGTGGTTCACGCCTTTAGTCCTAGCACTCGGCAGGCAGAGGCAAGCAGATCTCTGTGAGTTCAAAGCCAGCCTGGTCTACAGAGTGAGTCCAGGCTGTTACACAGAGAAAGCCTGTCTCAAAAACCAACCAAACACAATGTCTTCATTGGTCCCTGAGCTACTGGGTGTAAGTGGTTTGTTGCTGCTCAGTTCCTGCAGTCTTCTGGGCTTCCTCTGTGCTTTTCACAAAGTGCTTTTTGTCCTATCAGGTTCCCCCATTGGGTCATGTCTCCTCATGCCCACGACGATCCAATCTGCAGTACAGTTATTTCTTTGGTTGTGGTTGGCACTGTGCAGGTGCTGCCTGAGGGCCAGCTGAATTGGCGCTGTTCTTTTTCTCAGCTTTATTTCTCACCAGGGAAAGGCCACACCCTCCATGTCCCAGGCTCTCACTTTTCAGACTCTGTGGCAGTGTCTGCAGGATCCATGGATTTACACAGCAGCACAGAGTTAAGGGAGTGGATGGCCCTCCAGCTTGACACATGCCTTGCCCTTCTGCTGGACTACTGACTCCTGTAAAGTCAGAAAAGGCAAGGCTCACAGGCAAAGAGTCCCCAGCTCCACCAGCAGCTTTAGTTTCTCTCGCAAGCCTCTCTTCCCAGGTGTTCTGCATCTGCCTCTCACTACACGATAACTTCTTGAAACTATTTCTTATCCCCCCGCTTTGCCTCCAGCCTGCCTAGCCATAAGCTAGGGCCTTACACTTGGTTTCCCCCTTTCGAAGTAAGGTTCAAGGCTGAGAAAGAGGTAGAGACACACTATCTCTTTCAAGTCATGGTTCTTAGAGCTTTGTTTGCAGCCAGCTGGGCACCAGGACGAAACAGCTGCGTGACCTAGAGACACAGCCTCACGCTCTGGAGGAGGAGGGGACCTTTATCAATCTTATGAAGAATTTGATGATAAACCCTGGTGTACAGAGAATGCCAGCAATTGTGTGTATTTGTCCTCCCCCTTCCTCCTTCTCTCTTTCCTCTTCCTCTCTGTTTCCCTTTTTCTTTCTTCTTCTTTTCATTCCTGAGGATTGAACTCACGTTGTTGTGCACACGAGATAAGCACACTCCCATTGAGCTATGCCCCTGCCCTCTGTCTTCTCTTTCTTTTTCTTTTTTTCTTGGTTTTTCAAGACAGGGTTTCTCTGTGTAGCCTTGGTTGTCCTGGACTCACTTTGTAGACCAGGCTGGCCTTGAACTCACAGCAATCCACTTGCCTCTGCCTCCCGAGTGCAGGGATTACGGGTATGCACCACCATGCCCCGCTTCCTGTCTTCTTTTTAATCCTGACAAGAATGTTTCTCTATTACATTATTGTTGGGTATGATGGCATGGGCCTGGGGTGGGAGGTGGAAGCAGGGGGATCAGCGGCCCAAGGCTATTCTCAGAACCATATCTGCGGCCAGCCTGGACTGTAGAAGACCCTGTATCAAATCATATCAATCAGTCATCAATGAGTTACATAGTTAAAATGCGGCAGCATCTGAAATGATGCAGGCAGGATTTGTGCAGGGTCACCTTGCGGCAGCCAATCAACAGTAGTGGTGGTGATCACATGAGCGGCAAGTGGCCTAATTCGGAGGCACTGAGTTTGATGGGGCGGTCATGTGCTCAAGGCTCCAGGTAGTCCTCACAGTGACTTTTGATACTCAGCCTACTTTTGATACTCAGCCTACAGACAAAGAAGCTGGGGTGCAGGGAGATGAATGGCCTCATTCAAGGCTGCACGGCCGGAAGGTGCATTAGAACCGGCTTCTAGAGTAGGCACTTTAAGCAAAGGGATGCTGGCTCAGATGCCCTCAACTTCCATTTGGTGCTTGCCTCCATCACTCTCCACCCTTTTCTTCTTCTTCTTCTTCTTCTTCTTCTTCTTCTTCTTCTTCTTCTTCTTCTTCTTCTTCTTCTTCTTCTTCTTCCTTTTTCTTCTTCTTCTTCTTTCTTCTTCTTCTTCTTCTCTGTCTTCTTCTTCTCCTCCTCCTCCTCCTCCTCCTCCTCCTCCTCCTCCTCCTCCTCCTCCTCCTCCTCCTCCTCCTCCTTCCTCTCCTCCTCCTTCTTCTTCTTCTTCTTCTTCTTCTTCTTTTCTTTTTAGACAGGGCCATGCACCGCACTTGCAGCTCACTGTTTCAGCAAGGGATGACCAGTGAGCTCCAGGGACCCTCCTGTCTCCACCCTCCCCTGTGCTGGACTTAGGGGCATGTGCAACCATGTTTGGCCTTTTCTATAGATGCCGATATCTCACGCTTGTGCAATGAGTCCCGCTGAGCCATGCTCTGGTGATCATTTTTAAGAGTCAAAGGTAAGAGTGGCTAAGTCTGCTTACCACGTGCCACCGATGCTCCAAAGAGAAAGACATGCGATGGTCATGAGAGCCTAGCCACATCAGCAGCATCCTCAAACAGAGCTTTCTGTCTGCTTGACACAAACACCAGCTCTAGAGTGACTTTTTGACATTAGAAAGGTGGAAATGGGCTGGATAGAGGGCTCAGTGGTTAAGAACACTTGTTTTTCTTGCAGAGGACCCAGGTTCGCTTCCCAGCACCACATGACCACTGACAGCCTCTGCAACTCCAGTGCTGAGGGAGTCGGCTCCTCTTCTCGTCCCCACAGGCACTGCACACCCATGTCACACAGACATTCATTCAAGGGAAACACCCATACATGTAAAATAAAAACAAATACATCTTTAACGAAAAGGAAAGGTGAGAACCGAGGGCAGGCGAGGGCATGGCCACCATTCCAGTGAGACTACCAGTCTCTGGAATGTAACGGCGTTGAACGCTCCTGTTGGAATGTCCATCAGTAATTAGCAGGATGTAAACTTAGTAGTTTATTACACCCCCCCCCTTTTTTTTTGGTTTTATGAGAGAGGGTTTCTGTGTGTAACCTTGGCTGCCCTGGAACTCTCTTTGTAGACCAGGCTGGCCTGGAACTCACAGAAATCCACCTGCCTCTGCTTCCCTAGTGCTGGGATTAAAGGCATGTGCCACCATGCCTGGCTCTAGTTTATCACTCTTAAGGTGACATATTCATGCCCTGTATTTTCTCTCTTTGGTGCCACTGTAAGAAGCAACTCATGGCCTGGAGAGATGGCTCAGAGGTTAAGAGCACTGTCTGCTCTTTCCTAGGTCCCGAGTTCAATTCCCAGCAACCAGATGGTGGCTCACAACCATCTATAATGTGATCTGATGCCCTCTTCTGGCCTGCAGGTGTACATGCAGGCAGAACACTGTATGCTTAATAAATAAATAAATAAATGTTTAAAGAAAATTAATCTCAGCACTTGGGAGGCAGAGGCAGGTGGATCTCTGTGAGTTCAAGGACAGCCTGGTCTACAAAGTGAGTCTAGGACAGCCAGGACTACAAGAGAAATCCTGTCTAAAAAAACAAAAACAAAACAAAAGGAGGAGGAGGAGAAACTCCTTTGGAGGTAAAAGGAGGAAAAATAAAGACTGCTGGACAGCTGTTTCTCCTGAGAGCAGTGCACTCTGTGCCCTGAGGTCAGGGCCACTGTTGAGGGCCGGCTCTAATCTGGACATCCACAATTGTACTGTATCTCCAATTTAACATTCCTGTCTTATATATATATATTTCCGGAGAGTAAGGCATAGGAAGGGAAGTTTTAGCATTTCAGAATTTTTGTTCCAAAGGTAAAAGGCACATGCTCCTGAAAATCTCACAGAACAAAATCAACTGGGTGCAATCAACTCTCCCGTCCCAGCAGAAACTCTTTTTAAGCCACGTATGGTAACTTCAGCACTTAGGAGGCTGAGGCAGGAGGATCACCAAGAGTTCCAGTCTCACCTGGGCTACAGTGTAAGACTGTCTCTAAAAGCCACTTTGGGCCTGAAATTCTTGCCTGCACACACAGAGCCCTGGGATCAACCCCACCACTCCGAGAATTGGGGGTGGTAGCGTATATGTGTAAAGTCAGCACTTTCTAAGTGGCACAGTGAGTTGTAGGCCAGCCTGTGTCAAAACCAAAACCAAACAAAAATAAGTCCCCCCCTACCTTGAGCAGTCTTTCGATAAAGGTTACTCTGGGAGGAATAATAATCTAATTAGAGCCTCCGGAGGGAAGGGCCATCATTTGTTCCTTAGTTTGTAGCCCAGGCTGGCCTCTAAGTCACTAATGTAATCAAGGATGACCCTAAGGTCCAGATCCTCCTGCCTCCACCTCCACCTTGCTGGGGATGCGGGTAGAATAGGTGCCAAGAGGCGTATCTTAAAAAGGTCAAGTGACCGAGCCAGGTGTAGTGGCGCACGCCTTTAATCCCAGCACTCGGGAGGCAGAGGCAGGCAGATTGCTGTGAGCTCAAGGCCAGCCTGGTCTAAAAGGGAGTCCTGGACAGCCAAGGCTTTACAAAGAACCCTGTCTTGAGAAAAAACAAAGCAAAACAAAACAAATCATCTGACAGCTGGGCATGGTGACGCACGACTCTAATCCCAGCAGAGGCAAGTGGATCTCTGGGTTTGAGGCCAGCCTGGTCTACAAAGAGAGTTCAGGACAGCCAGGGCTGTTACACAGAGAAACCTTGACTCAAAAGAGAAAAAAAAAAAAGTCATCTGAAACCGGATGGGACTACTGTATGTGACGTTTCAGCTCCCTCTGTGGCAAATCAGCCCCAATCAAACAGAAATATCAGTGTCTGAGTGCTTCAAACTCCTGTCGTCCTTTCATTCTGGTTTGCCTTTTGACAGGTTATAATCAGAGATCCATTCAAGCTTGCAGAAGAGTCTGAGAAGATGAATCACCGCCATGCACCTCATGGCGCCGGAGGCTGCTGTGGCAAAAAGAAAAGCTGCTAGATCTCCAGGCAGCAGGCAGCCCACCGGGCCGAGAGGGTGGCTGAAGAATGGTTCACACACGGTTCGTAGCCTGGCCTGCCCCACAGACTATGGGAAGATGGCAAAGGCACCTCACTCTAGGTCATTGCTAACAATGAGAGTGATTTTTAGAGGGTATTAAGGTTCCACAGCAAATCACCTGTTTTCAGAGTTCTGGTGCCACCTAGTGGTCAGAAATAGAACTTGGAAGCTTAAGGTTTACTTCATGGGGCCAAAGGCATCAAAATTGAAGGATGGTGGGAGAACTGTCTTCAAGCCTTTTCTTTCTTTCTGTAATTGAATGAAGAAATGAAAAATAAATCTAATTTCAGTTCACCCTGATGATTGATGCCACAGTAGCTGTAATCTGTCTTCACTGGTGTTTTTGAAGAAAGAAGTGCTAAGAGATACAGACAGGATTTCTCTACCCTGTAAAATGCTCTTATTAAAGGTATAGGGAAATGCTAGGTTTGTTCGCTTCTAGGACGGTATTAAAGAAGTTATGAGTACTAAGGGAAGGGCCAGGGCAATAAGTTGAAGGGACACGGAAGTCTGGGTCTCTATACCGAGCTGACAATTTGGAGTTACAGCCCTGGGGCGGGCATACAGCTTCGCTGGTAGATTGCCTGGTGCACAAGTATGCAAATTCTGGGTTTGCTTTCCAGTACCGGGTGACACCAGGGGAGGCAGCTACATGCACCTAGGGTCCCAGCACTCGGGAGGTAGAGGCATGAGGGTCAGAAGTCCTTCCTCCTCAGGCCCACAGAGAGTTTAAGGCCATCCCGGGGTACTGGAAAGCCTGTCTAGAAAAAAAAAAAAAAAAAAAAAAAAAAAAAAAAAGATGACCCTTCAACTGTGGAGGGCTTTGACAAGGAAATCTTGATTGTTCTGAGCTCCAGGCAAAAGAGTTTGGGCAATAGAGGAAGAGGTGGGGTTCGCAAAGCCTAAGAGATTTTTAATTAGGAATTTGAGAATGGTTAGGTCTATAAAACACTGGGATACATTCTAAGGGAAGATTCATCTTTTTAAAAAGAGATTTGTGGTGTTGGGCTGTGGTGGCGCGCACCTTTAATCCCAGCACTTGGGAGGCAGAGGCAGGTGGGTCGATGTGAATTCGAGGCCAAAGTGAGTCCAAGACAGTCAAGGCTAACACAGAGAGACCCTGTCTCGAAAAATAAACAACCCCAAAGAATTTATGTGTCTGTGTGAGTATATGCTGTGTGTATGCAGAGAGGGCATCTGATTCCCCTGAGCTGGAGCTGCTGGTGGTTGTGAGTCACCTGACATGGGTGCTGGGAACCAAACTCAGATCCTTTTCAAGAGCAGCAAGTGCTCTGAACTGCTGAGCCGTCCCCCAGCCCACCAGTCTTTGGATTTTTGAGACAGGGTTTCTCTGTGTAGCCTTGCCTGTCCTAGACTCGCTTTGTAGACCAGGCTGGCTTCGAACTCACAGCAATCCACTTGCCTCTGCCTCTGGCATGTTGGGATTATTGGCATGTGCCACCATGCCTGGCTCAGTCCACCAGTCTCAATTCAAAAAGGCACTTTGCATTTCTTTTTTTTTTTTTTTTTTTTTTCCGGTTTTTCGAGACAGGGTTTCTCTGGGTAGCCTTGGCCATCCTGGACTCACTTTGTAGACCAGGCTGGCCTCGAACTCACAGCGATCCGCCTGCTTCTGCCTCCCAAGTGCTGGGATTAAAGGCGTGCGCCACCACGCCCGGCTCACATTTCTTTATTTTTATTTATTTGTGTTCACATGCAGCACACTTACGTGCTTCTGGAAGCCAAAGGATGGTGCCCTGCTCTGTCGCTCTGTGCTTTATTCCCTTGAGACAGGGTCTCTCCCTGAGCCTAAAGCTTGCTGTGTTGACAAGGGTAGCTGGGTGGCCAGGAGCACCTGGAGCCACTGGTTTCCACCTCGACAGTCCTGGGGCCATAGACACTTGTGAAGCTGGGCCCAGCTTTTCTGTGAGTCCTGGAGAGTCCCACTTGGGTCCCGTGCTTGGATAGCGAATGCCTTACCCGGTGAGCCTCTCCCCATCCCCTGACGTCATTCAGAATGCTTCCTGCTTCAGGAAGAAGTCAGGCCGGGATGATGGAAGTTCACATTCTTGTTCTCTGTTCTTTGGTTTTTGTTTCAGTTTGGTTTTTTGAGACAGGGTTTCTCTGTGTAGCCCTGGCTGTCCTGGACTCTCTTTATAGACCAGGCTATCCTGGGACTCACAGGGATCTGCCTGCCTCTGCCCTCCCCAGTGCTGGGATCAAAGTCGTGTGTCACCACTGCCTTGCCACATTATTTTCTGAGAAGAGCATATTCAATATATATTTCCCAACAAAATATACATTTTGTTTGTTTGTTTTTCGAGACAGGGTTTTTCTGTGTAGCCTTGGCTGTCCTGGACTTGCTTTGTAGACCAGGCTGGCCTTGAACTCACAGCAATCTGCCTGCTTCTGCATCCTGAGTGCTGGGATTAAAGGCATGCACTACCACGCCCAGCCAAAATATACATTTTAAGGCTTATATTTGATGGGGAGATAGTTCAGTGTGAGCCACAAAGGCATGAGGACCTGAGTCTGTATCCCCAGGACTCATGTAAAAGCTGACCCAGTGATGGAGATGCAGAGAAAGGCAGATCCCTGAAGCTCATTGGCCACCAACCCTAGCTGGATGGATGAGAAACCAGCTAGGAGAGGCCTCACCCCAGTGACAAAGCAGCAGCAAAGCTTCCTCCTGCTGGTGACTGTCGCCTTGCTTCAGTTGGCTCCAAGAAAGCCATTCAGACGTGGCACCCATTCAGATGGGGCACTATCCACCTATTCTTTCCTTATGCCGCAGTGATGAAGGTGACTGTAGAGGCTACAGAGATGGGTCAGTGGCTGAGCGTGTGCTGCTCTTGCAGAGAACAAGGAATTGGTTTCCCAGCACCCACATTAAGCAGCTCACAAGCTCCTGGAACTCCAGTTCCAGGGGATCTGACACCCTCTTCTGGCTTCCTTCGGCACAGCATTCATGTTGTGTGCAAACAGCACACACACATACCTTTAAATAGAAATAAAAATTGATAAATCTTTTGTACTAGGCATTGCCCTGCTAACTGGCTGGGGGAAAAAATATTATGAACCAGTAGGCTAGGAGGATCAAAACAGCTCAGTGTGATTCTAAACACTGTGGGCACCTGTCTTGACCGTTGTGAGTAACTAAATGTCTTCGCCTACGTACCCCAAGCTGGGTTGTAAAAGGGCTCTCTTATAGAATCCCATAGAGAGAGCTCTAACGAACTCTATATGTGTGCAGGTCAGAGGTCTACTTTGGGGGTCATTCCTCATATATTGTTGACTTTTTAAAAAATATATTTTTATTAATTTATTCTTATTATATCTCAATTGTTATCCCATCCCTTGTATCCTCCCATTCCTCCCTCCCTCCCATTTTCCCCTTACTCCCCTCCCCTATGACTGTGACTGAGAGAGACCTCCTCCCCCTGTATATGCTCATAGGGTATCAAGTCTCTTCTTGGTAGCCTTCTATCCTTCCTCTGAGTGCCATCAGGCCTCCCCATCCAGGGGACGTGGTCAAGGGATATGTCCCATGAAAGTCTTCACTTACCAGGAAAGTGGGACAGAGGGGAGAACATCCTATTGGGACTCTAGGTGAGAGAAGCATGAGAGAATAAATGGGCAAATAGAATGATCTAGAGGGTCCTAGAAACCTATAAAAAGAACATTATGATGGGCAGATCTGGGCTCAGGGGTCCTGCTCAAACTACGGCACCAGCCAAGGACAATATATGCAGTAAACTTCGAACCCCTACCTAGATCTAGCCAATGGACAGGACTTTTTTTTTTTTTTTTTTTTTTTTTTTTGGTTAAACTAGGGTCTCTAATCAGTTTGGAGCTTGCTGAGTAAGCTAGGCTGGCTAGCCAGTGAATGCCTGGATCTGCCTCTCTCCACCTCAGTGCTGGGATTGCAAGCACATGCCACCATGCCCAGCTTTAATATATACACACATATATATTACACATATAATTTGTTAACTTTATATGGGTGCCAGGGCTCCAACTCACGCCTTCATGCTTGTGTAGCAAGCATTCTACTCCCTGCAGACTGAACTCATTTGCAAATGTGAGGCTAGAATCATACAATCCGAATGATGACCTGTGACATAATCTTTAATTCATTACAAGCGGCAGCCAGGCAGGCTTGTGGCGCTTGGCAGGAAGCCTCACTGGAGGGAGCCTCTGGGCTGGGACTGCTTATGGTAATTTGACATATAGCTCAGAGGCTAACTGTGGGGGAGTGGGGGGAAGTGGCCTGCACAGTTTAGCCTCTGTTCCCAGAGTTAACAAGCTTCTTCCATATAGCTTCCTTTGTGAATGTGAAATGAGCTTCTTTTAGGACGCCACACCTTGAATGCCAAGTGCCAGGGAGGGAAGGTCTGCACAGTAAGTGCAGGATGACTGGGTGTGGCTTCTGCAGGATGACTGGTGTGGCTTCTGGGCCTACCGGTTCATTTTTTATTAACTGCCCTTGCTTTCTTTTTATCAATTAACCTTATTATTCCTTTCAACTAGATCAACCTACGGAAGCACTGAGGAGATATCTTTTTTTTTTTCCTTTTAAATAATGTAGCAGAAACTCACATAGTCAGTGCAACCCTTTTAAAATGGCCCTTTCTTGCTGGAAAGAGAAAGATTGCTCATTCTGCGTGAGTCCAACCATGCCACACAACCAGAGTGTCTCTCTACTGAGAGCGGTTCCCTCACACCCACTTCCAAGAGCCACCTTTTCAAATTTCATGGGAGGAAAAGCTGAAGCTGTGTCTGTGGTCTGAATGGTGGGACTGCCATGCAAGTGTTGGCACCAAGACCAGAACCGGGTCTCCTGGTGCCTCACCCATTGCATCATCTGGTTTGTCTTTGGTCTCCCCTAGGGGCTTCCTGACTTAAACAATGTAGTAACTGCTGGACCTGGTGGCGCTCTCTTCTATTCCTGGTTAGTTTTGGGGCTGAGCAAAAGGGTTGAAAGGTCAAGGACTGCCTGGCCTAAAAAGTGAGTTCAAAGCCAGCCTGGGCCATGGGAGTGAGACCTTGCCTGTAAAGTAAAAAAGAGCCGATGCTGTAGCTTAGTGTATTGCATCTCTGTGCCATGCATGACGCTGCCCTGATCCTCTGCACTGAGGGTGGGGGTGGGGCTAGGGGACTTGTTGGGGAGGGATGGAGTAGAGGAGGACACAATTTTATAAAGGCAGGAGCAGTGATTGCAGCTAGGGTGGAGGGGGAAGGGTGTGATCTAGAAAGTATATGTAGGTTTTCTTGGCAAGATGGTGGTGGTAACTCTTCCCATGACAAGGTACTTACTGTAAGAGAGGGCTAGGGAGATGGCCCAGTGGGCATAGTGCTTGCCACGCGAACACAAGGACCTGAGTGCAGATGCCTGGTCCCCATGAAGGTAGGCATGCCAATATGCCGTGGAACCCCTGGTCTGTGGAGGTGCAGAAGGGTGGATCTTTGGGACTTTCAGGTACGTAGCCCAAGCAGTAAATGAGCTCCAGGTTCAGTGAGAAACCTTGTTTTAAAAGAACAAAGCGGGGGTGGGGTGGGCTGGAGAGATGGCTCAGGTTAAGAGCACTGCCTGCTCTTCCAGAGGTCCTGAGTTCAGTTTCCAACAACGACATGGTTATTCACAACCATTTATACTGGGATCTGGTGCCCTCTTCTGGCGTGCAGGTGAAACACTGTATACATAATAAATGAATCTTTAAAAAATTTTTTATTGATTTATTAAATAACATACTGTATGTATGTACATGTTATATCAGTTCTCATAAACCAAAAGCAGACAGGACTCATCTCTATAATTTATCCATGAGAAAATAGAGGTTTGTCAAGGTTGTAGGGACTATGTTAATGTCATACAAATAGACTCAGCAGTAACATGTCAATTTAGTTGGCCCACACAAAATGTGTTCTTCTTTTTTTATTTTTAGCTTTCTAAGAAAGTTTTTAAAAATTTAATTTATTCAGATTACAGCTCAATTGTATCCTCCTGTTCCTCCCTCCCTCCCACTTTCACCCTATTTTCCTCCCCTAGGTCCATGACCGAAGAGGACCTCCTCCCCCACTATATGGTCATAGGCTATCAAGTCTCATCTTGGTAGCCTGCTTATTATTTATTTCTTTGAGTGCCACCAGGCCTCCCCGCCAAGGGGAGGTCGTCAAATATGGATCACCAGAGATCATGTTAGAGTCAGTCCCTGCTCTCCATATAACTGTGGAGAATGTCCTGTCCATTGGCTAGATCAGAGTAGGGGTTCGGTGGTTACTACTTGTGTTGTCATTGGTTAGTGCAATAGTTTGAGCAGACACCCCTGGGCCCTGATTCCCCCGTCACGATGTTCTTCTTGTAGGTTTCTAAGACTCTCTGGATCCTTAGGATCAGTAGAGTGTGATAGAGGAAGACCCCCAATGGAGACCACTGGCCTTTAAATGTATACATATTCTCTATTCATGTGTGCACACTCATATACAAACATGTACATTGAATGCACACACACACACAGGAAACCAACAAACAAAAATGAAGTTCCCTAAATTTCTAAATCAGTAGGGCCTGGTCACCACTGTTTTGGTACCTGCCAGGCCAGTCTTCCTATAGAACAGTTGTTTGAGAACTTCTCTTGACTCCTGATTCCAATACAGTGAAACCTTAGCTTTGAAACATGCTGATCAACCCATGACACAGACCATCCCCAACAACTCCCAAAGATCCCTGCTGGTCTTCTTCATGGACAGTGGAACTGACTTTCCAACTACACACTGTTGTTGTTGTTTCTAGACAGGGTTTCTCTGCATAGCCTGGGCTGTCCTGGACTCACTTTGTAGACCAGGCTGGCCTCAGACTCACAGCGATCCACCTCTCGAGTGCTGGGAGTACTGGCCTGTGCCACCACGGCTGCCTTACACACTGTTCTAAAGTCAGAGTTGCCTCTCCAGCTTTACCCCTGCTTTCCCGTCGGCTAGTATGGCGTTTCCTCTTTCTCTCGGTCCCTTTGTTAGGTATTAGTGTTGCTCTCACTCCCCTCTAGCCATATGTTGAAGCATACTCTTTAATATGGCTATATTTTAAAATGGACACTAGCCAGATGTGGTGGCAAATGTCTGTAATCCAGCACTTGGGAGGCTGAGGCAGGAGGATTGAGAATTTGAAGCCAGCTTGGGCTAAATGGTGTGATTCTGTGTCAAAGCAAAGCTAACGAAAACCTACCAAACTGAAAAAGAAGAGGGAAAGGAGGAGGGGTTGCAAAGGAGGACAAAGAGGAGGGAGAGGAAGAGGGGAGAGGGGGAAGAGAAGAAGGAGGAGGGAGAGGGAGAATGGGGGAGAGACGGAGGGATGGAGGGAGGGAGGAATTTCTAATTAGGTTGGGCTGGGTTGGGTCCACCATACTTAATTAGGGTAGCCCACACAAATGCATCTCTCTGTAATAGCTTTTATTCTAATTATTCAAAACCTCTGTGTGTGTGTGTGTGTGTGTGTGTGTGTGTGTGTGTGTATGTTTGCCTGTATATTTGAGAGTACTGTTTGTGGTGTGTGTGAGAAAGAGAGAGTACTGTATGTATGTATCAGAGAGTACTGTATGTGTGTGTGTATGTGTGAGAGAGTACTGTGTGTGTGTGAGAGAGAGTACTGTATGTGTGTGTGTATGTGTGAGAGGGTACTGTGTGTGTGTGAGAGAGGGTACTGTATGTGTGTGAGAGAGTACTGTATGTATGTGTGTGAGAGAGTACTGTAAATCAGAGGAACTTCAGGTGTTGTTCCTTAGAAGCCACCCATCTGCTCCTTTGTTTGTTTCACCCATGTATTTATTTTGGAGGCACGGCCTGTTGGTGGAGCTCATCAAGCAGGCTAGGCTAGCTGGCCCGCCAAGCTTTATCCTCCTGTCTGTCTCTGTCTCCCCAGTATTGGGAGGCCAAGCATGCCACACCATACCTGCCTCTTATAACGTGGGCTGCAGGGATCTGAGGCATGGCCTGCTGCTTACAGGGCATGCATGTTAATGAGTGAACTGTCTCCTCCAACTACTATCTACCTACTTTCTTTTTTTTTTTCTTTCTCTCTCTCTCTTTCTTTCTTTCAACACGGTCTCTTTATATAGCTTAGAATGATCTTGAATTGGTGGTCCTTCTGCCTCGGCTCCCAAGTACTGAGACAAATGGAGAATCTACTACAGCTGCCCTGAAACCTCTACTGTTCAAGGAGCAACTTGAAGACCACTATGCTTTCCTCAGTTTTTAAAAAAGATTTATTTATTTATTATTATATATATGGTGCTCTGCCTGCATGTACACCTGCACACCAGAAGAGGGCATTAGATCACATTATAGATGGCTGTGAGCCACCATGTGGTTGCTGGGAATTGAACTCAGGACCTCTGGAAGAGCAGTCAGTGCTCTTAACCACTGAGCCATCTCTTCAGCCTGTCTCAGTTTACCTGTATCGCCTTTGTTTTTTGAGACAAGGTCTATGCTGTCTAAACTGGCACTGAACTCTACGTCCTTCAGCCTCATACTCTGTCTGGGTGTCCTGTAAGATGTTTTATCCTTTACCGTGTAGCCATTTGTTCCTAACTTCCTTTTTAGCAAGTTTTGTTTTTTTGGGGGGAGGGGGGGAAGCAGGACAGGATTTGGTGGACTTCACTGGATATCCCAGGATGGTCTCAAACCTTCAAACTTGGCATCTTCCTGCCTCAGCTTCCCAAGGTGCATTGCCATATCTATATTGGAGCAATTGCTGATTCAATATTGTAGCTCCCCAGTGTCTAGAACTGTGCTTAGAACTCATTAGATAAACAATATACACGGCCTGGAGAGATGGCTTGGAGGTTAAGAACCCTGCCTGCTCTTCCAAAGGTCCTGAATTCAAGTCTCAGCAACCACATGGTGGCTCATCTGTAATGTGATCTGGTGCCCTCTTCTGGTATGCAAGTGTACATGCAGGCAAAACACTGTATACATAATAAATCTTTTTTTTAAAAAAGGACAGGCAATATACACAAACTGGTAGGTCTATAGATAAATGAAGGAAAAGAAATATGGTAAGAAATATAGCATCAGGTGGTGCACACCTGTAATCCCAGCACTCCGGGAGGCAGAGGCAGGCAGATCTCTGTGAGTTCAAGGCTAGCCAGGTCTACAAAGGGAGTCCAGGACAGCCAAGGCTACACAGAGAAACCCTGTCTTAGAAAACAACAACAAAAAGAAGAAGAAGAAGAAGAAGAAGAAGAAGAAGAAGAAGAAGAAGAAGAAGAAGAAGAAGAAGAGGAGGAGGAGGAGGAGGAGGAGGAGGAGGAGGAGGAGGAGGAGGAGGAGGAAGAAGAGGAGGAGGAGAAGAAGAAGAAGAAATATATCACTTTTATTTGCAATTTGAAGGAGCAGGGCCTGGGGACTGCTGCTCAGCTGGTAGAGTGCTTGTCTAGAATACAGGAAATGCTGAATTTGATCTCAGCAACCCATACATGGTCATGCATGCCTGTAATTCCAGGACTCAAAAGGTGAAAAGATCAGCAGTTCAAGGTCATCTTCAGCTACATAGCAGGTTCAAAGGCAGCCTGAGATATATGAGACTCTGGGGTATATGTCTCAAATAAGTAAATACATACATACATACATACATACATACATACACACATACACACATACACACATAGGTATATGCATACAGAGAAAATGAACTGTAAGGCTGGGGCCTTAGTGGATAAAGTACTTGCTGTGCAACTGCAACACAGTAACACATATGTCTGTAATCGCAGTGTTTCTATTAGGAGATGGAAAGTGAAGCCAGAAAATTCCCAGAAGCCCACACACCAGCCATCCTGGCACCTGCAGTGAAACAAGACAAGACAAAACAAAACAAAACAAAACAAAAACAAACCCAAGAAATCCTGTCTCAAACAAGGTGGAAAGGTAAGGACTGACACCAGAGGCTGTTGTCTGACCTTTTATATTTTTGGTTGTGAGCCTAGCCTTTAATGGCCGAGCCATCTCTTCAGCCTGTTGCCTGACCTTTACACACGCAGTGGCATATGCATGCCGATGTTCACACACAGAAACACAGAGATAAAAAATTACATCAAGAGAAAATGTAAGGAAGCAAATAATTAGAGATATAAGAAATAAACCTTCAGCTTAGACCTAGTTAAAGTAACCAGGTGCCTTAGAGGAATTAGAAAAAACAGCAGAAATTTATGCTTGCAGTGTTAAAAAATTCATTTTTATTATGTATACAATCTTTTGCCTGTATATGTACCTGCAGGCCAGAACAGGGCACCAGCTCTCATTATAGATGGTTGTGAGCCACCATGTGGTTGTTGGGACTTGAACTCAGGACCTTTGGAAGAGGAGCAGGCAGTGTTCTTAACCTCTGAGCCATCTCTCCAGCCCCCTGTGCTTGTGTTTTGTGAGCTTTTTGTCTATGCCTGGGCAGAGGAGGTGGACTGACAAGTGTGTTTTAGTTTCATCTTCAGAAGATGTGAACTAAAGCCTGTGGGAGTGAACTAAGCTAGCACGAGAGAAACACAGGTTCCAGTTCTGGTGTCAGAGTCCCATGGGAGGGCTCAGATTCTTACATTTAGGTCCTGGTGTTTTTTTCTTCTGTCCATCCAAAGCTTACCTCCTCCATCCTTACCACACCAAATGTAGGTCGGGGGAACATACTCCTGATGTAGTCCAGGCTGGCCTTGAACTTGCTATGTAACCAACGGATGGATGACCTTGGAATTCTGATCCTTCTGCCTCTGCCTCTCAAGCGTTAGGATTCTAGGTGCGTATGGCCAAGCCTGGCTTTATGGGGTGCTGAGAACTGAACCTAGGGATTCAGAGACACCACTAAAACACTGTACCAACTGAGTGACATCCCTAGCCTCCGGGAATGTCGATTTAAAAGATGTGGGGCACTGTACATCTGCCAGACCCTTATTGTAGATGGACTCAGGCCAGAGGGAGTAGGAGAAGGCAGAGGGAGGAGGCGGAGCAAGAAGAGGCTGTGGGGCACTTTCAGGCTGCGTTAGGGTGGATTCCCACATACTCACTTCCTTTTGGTAACTGAAGACCAGATTTCAACCAAGGCTAGCTGGGAAGAATTCAGACTCTTTTCAAAAAGAAACCTCTTCTCACAACTGTCCAAAAAAGCACATTTTTCCCTTCTCTTCTCAGTAACAATGTCCAGAAAATACCTAGAAAAAGGAGGAAAATGGGAAAGTCCTAAAGAAAACCCTGCAAGGCCTCTTGAGAAAGTAAGTAAGCCGCAGAATTTATTTTAACTGTTTTTATGAACTGTGGTGAAAAAGTCTCCTTTTGCCTAAAAGGTTCTATGTATTTAAACGAGTGCAGTGTTGCTTCTGAGAAATCCCTCTGAGCCCACAGGGTGGGTTCTAGGGCCAGTTCCATTAATTCCAGTGTTTTCCTAGTTCCTGGGTTTGCTCTGAAGACTTTGTATTCTGGTGGCATTCAGATGTCACCCTTGGCTGGAGCTCAGCAGCAGAGCTTGTGTTCAAGGCCTTGGGTTCTTTGCCCCAGCCCCAAGTCTCACTTAGAGTGTTAACTTTGAATACTTTTCTACAAACCCCCAAATATCAGAACAAAAATCTTCTCTATCAGTTGGACCATATGTCAACAAGTATTTTTCTTGCATTCTCTTAGAAAATGCAACACATCAGCCTCAGAGAGACATTTGGGTCTGGCTACTGAACTAATGCTCAAACCTGCAGACTTGGGAGTTTTCCTTCCGCATGGAAGAAAATTGAGCTGCCATTCTTTTCTCTTATTTTCTAGAGAAGGATTCTGGGAGAAGAAGTTTAGTTAATAAAGGTGTTTACAGGGAGGTTTTGACTTGGCTTGATTGACTCATTCAAGGTTAGGCAAAGTCAAAACGAATCGAGGGTTAGACACTGGTGGCCCACCCTTCATCTCAGTCCTTTTAGCTTTTTTATGGATTAGAATGTGGTGTGGTGTTATTTTCTCCCCCAAACGTCAGAAGAGGTCTCCTATAAACATCATCACTCTTGCCTTCCACCCCACTAGGGGGACAGATTGCGACATCCAAAAAGCTACTGAGTGCAAACCCACACCAGTGACTTCTAAGGAAAGTTGCTTGGTTCAGGTGTCTAGACAGCCAGTGTGTCTAAGTACTAGTCCATGCCCACACCGCGGATAGCCGTCACTCAGCCAGCCCATGCCCACACCGCGGATAGCTGTCACTCAGTGATCCCCCACTTGCTAATCTGAAACGGGCTTATTTTGTGGTGTCTGCTAGAAGGTGCTTTCCTGGTTTGCTGAAGTCGAACTTCTAGCTAGCTTCTAGATTGCTAAGATTGCACTTGCCTGACCATGGCTTTCTCTGTGTGCACAGGAAATGTCTGTAGGTCTGGCAAGCACTCCTTCCTGTGTCCACACTCTCATTTTAAACCATGCCTTCAGTATCCGAGAGCCTCTAACTGTCCTCTCTCTTAGCCCAGAACACACTCATGCTTACATTTTCAATCAGTTGGCTTAAAAGGACTGTGTCTGTCCTTGGCCTTTGTCAGACATTTATAAACTGTAAATACCACTCTTACAAATGCATAAGAAACCCAAGAATCACATTTTCTTCATCTGAACTAATTTTTCCAATATAGCAGTATGAAAATTAGGAAGTAGGAAAAAAACCCACCAGAAATCAGAGCGCTAGCACTAGAGTTGAACAGTTATTTAAAATAATCAAATGGGCAGTGGTGGCGCACTTGGGAGGCAGAGGCAGGCAGATTTCTGTGATTTTGAGGCCAGCCTGGTCTACAGAGGAAGTTTCAGGACAGTGAGAGCTGTTACACAGAGAAACCCTGTCTAAAAAAAAAAAAAAAAGCAAAAATGTGGAGGCACATGCCTTTAATCCCAGCACTGAGGAGGCAGAGGCAGGCTGATTGCTGTGAGTTCGAGGCCAGCCTGGTCTACAACGCAAGTCTAGGACAGCCAAGGCTACACAGAGAAACCCTGTCTCTAAAACCCAACCAAACAAACAAAAAAATAAAGAAATAAAATAATGACAGTAAAAGTTCCTTGATGTTTTGGATACTGTAGTTGTTCTAGGCCGTGGGTAATATAACAGTGTACAACAGACACAATTCTTGAGACAGGACAAATTATCAACCAGATGACTAATTTACATACAATATTAGTAAGTGACCTTTGCTTTGAAGAAAAACAAAGGAGAGATGGAATGCGGTGGCCTTTCAGCAAAGCCTTGAAAGGACATCTAGAAGAAGTTGGGTCTCAGCCACAGGAAACAGCAAGTGCAGAGACCCCAGGGAGATCCCCCTGCAGTGACTGAGAAACAGCTAGGAGAGAGCCTGGCTGGGGCAGAGGTAGGGTTAGAGGACAGAGCTTGCAGAACCTTGTGGGCGATGTGGGTACTCGAACTTTTACCCCAGGGAGATGAGGATACAGGGGGATTTGACAAGACACCAGCTGCAAAGCCCGGGGAAGGGAAGAGGATAAGCATAAAAGAGGAGAGACTGGCAAGGAGACCACTGAAATAAGCCCAGGAATTAATTGTTCTGGAAATTATAAAAATGCTTTGGGTGTTGAAAAAAAAAAAGGTGCTGTGATTATGGAATACAAAGCAAGAGTAGAAAACGTTGCTTTAAGGCTTAAGTTGTGAGGTAGAACGTTCAGTTTGGCAGCCACTGTGTTACCCCATCTCCTTATGCAACGGACCTGAGGGTCTTGGTGCTCTGTGCTCCAATGTATCTTTTCCAAACCTAGCACCATTTGGTCAGTGTATTTCATAATAGGCTTTTATGGGCCTTTTTGGAATATTCTCCCCCTCTTATTTCCCAAAATTGCCTGGGTGGACGTTAAAAAAAAACAAACCAAAACACCTTTAATCCCAGCACTTCGGAGGCAGAGGCAGGCGGATCGCTGTAAGTTCGAGGCCAGCCTGGTCTACAAAGTTAGTCCAGGACAGCCAAGGCTACACAGAGAAACCTTGTCTCGGAAAAAAAAAAAAGCCAAAAAAACCCAAACCAAATCAAACCAAACCAAACCAAACCAGGTCCTCTCTCATTCTATGATTACAGCACGACTACACGAGAATTCCTATGATTACAAAGTTTGGGAAGCTGAGCACACTTTTGGGTGTTTGCTGAGGTCTAGAAAATACTACAGGACGACCGTGAGTGCCGGCAGGTGGCGCCACGCGATCGCGAGCAGCTGAGGCTGCTCAGCGGCTTGGAGACAGCGGGTCCACGGCGTTGCTAGGGCCACCCTGTCACCGCGAATCTCCCGAGGAACGGTATGCAGGAGTAGTGGGCTGGGGGCTTAACCAGCATCCCGATTTGGTTTTAGACCATGGGCATCCTAAGCCGTCTCCAGTCGACTCTGGTGCTCCCAGGGCAGGAGGGCTCAGTCCTTTTCAGCACTGACACGGAGCCCTGTGGAGCCCGCAAGGCCCTGCAGCAAGGACCCGCGGCCTCGCGCCTCGGGGCAGTACTGCAAGGCTGCCAAGCCGCGCGCGCGCAGGGGATCTACTACAGAGACCCCACAGGGAGCGCCGCACCCGCGGACCGCTCCTTTTCATTGGCCGCATGGAGGAAGGCCACGCCCCTTTCCCTACAGCGCTCTTTTTTGACTGGCTCTTGGGTTCGGGATGGCCACGCCTCCTTCCCTCGCATACACAAGAGTCACGCGCCTTTCTGTTGGAAACTTGGCATGCTGAGAAGGACAGTGGCCCTCATCTCCCCGCCCACCTCCCGTGCCATTGGTGCGGCACGCCGCGTGAGGCCACGCCCCCATTCCAGCCCCCTGGCTGGGAAGGCGGGATCCCGCCCTTGATTGGCTGGCCGACCTGCCTCTCGCAGGAGAGGCTAGCACGCCCCTCCCTCCCCTCCCTCCTCCCGCGAGCCACGGGGTTCCTCCGCTGGCTCAGTCCGAGTCAGTGTCATTCAGAGAGGCGGACTACTGAGTGCTGGGCGCGAACGCGCGGTTGCAGTCCCGCTCGGGCGCCGGTGCCTGCGCTCGCGCCGCCGGGTGGGAAGGATGAAGCCTCAGCTGGAGCAGCCACCCTATGATTGGCTGTGGTACTTGTGAACCCGAAGTAAAGATGGCGGGCGGGCAGGCAGCCGCCGCACTGCCCACTTGGAAGATGGCGGCTCGCCGCAGCCTCAGTGCCCGCGGCCGGGGGTTCCTGCAGGCAGCTGCGGGCCGGCTGCTGCCGCTGCTACTGCTGAGCTGCTGCTGCGGCGCGGGCGGCTGCACAGCGGCCGGCGAGAACGAGGAGACCGTGATCATCGGGCTGCGGCTGGAGGACACGAACGACGTGTCGTTCATGGAAGGGGGTGCGCTGCGGGTGAGCGAGCGGACCCGGGTCAAGCTGCGGGTCTACGGGCAGAACATCAACAACGAGACGTGGTCCCGCATCGCCTTCACTGAGCACGAGCGGCGCCGGCACACACCCGGGGAGCGCGGGCTAGGGGGCCCCGCGCCTCCGGAGCCGGACAGCGGCCCCCAGCGCTGCGGCATCCGCACCTCAGACATCATCATCTTGCCTCACATCATTCTCAATCGCCGCACATCGGGCATCATCGAGATCGAGATCAAACCGCTGCGCAAGATGGAGAAGAGCAAGTCTTATTACCTGTGCACGTCTCTCTCCACGCCCGCACTGAGCCCCGGCGGCTCCGGGGCTGCGAGTGGAGCCGTCGGGGGCAAGGGTGGCGCGGGGGTGGCCGGGCTCCCGCCTCCTCCGTGGGCCGAGACCACCTGGATTTACCACGACGGTGAGGACACCAAGATGATCGTGGGCGAGGAGAAGAAGTTCTTGCTACCCTTTTGGCTGCAAGTGATCTTCATCTCGCTGCTGCTGTGCCTGTCGGGTATGTTCAGCGGCCTCAACCTGGGGCTCATGGCTCTGGACCCGATGGAGCTGCGCATCGTGCAAAACTGCGGCACGGAGAAAGAGAAGAATTATGCCAAGCGCATCGAGCCGGTGCGCAGGCAGGGCAACTACCTGCTGTGCTCGCTGCTGCTGGGCAACGTGCTGGTCAACACCACGCTCACCATCCTGCTTGACGACATCGCGGGCTCAGGCCTTGTGGCGGTGGTGGTCTCCACCATTGGCATCGTCATCTTCGGGGAAATCGTGCCCCAAGCCATCTGCTCCCGACACGGCCTGGCGGTAGGGGCCAACACCATCTTCCTCACCAAGTTTTTCATGATGATGACCTTCCCCGCTTCTTACCCGGTTAGCAAACTGCTGGACTGCGTCCTGGGCCAGGAGATAGGCACTGTGTATAACCGGGAAAAACTGCTGGAGATGCTCCGGGTTACTGACCCCTATAACGACCTCGTTAAGGAGGAGCTGAACATCATCCAAGGGGCGCTGGAGCTCCGCACCAAGACGGTGGAGGACGTGATGACCCCCCTCCGGGACTGCTTCATGATCACTGGCGAGGCCATCCTGGACTTCAACACCATGTCCGAGATCATGGAGAGTGGCTACACGAGAATCCCAGTGTTTGAGGGAGAGCGTTCCAATATCGTGGACCTGCTCTTTGTCAAAGACTTGGCCTTCGTAGATCCAGATGACTGTACTCCCTTGAAAACCATCACCAAATTTTACAACCACCCCTTGCACTTTGTTTTCAACGACACCAAGTTGGACGCTATGCTGGAAGAATTTAAGAAAGGTGGGAATTTTTGCTGTTTTAATTGGTTTTGCTCTTTCTGTCTCTATCCTCCCCTGCTTGAGGCTGCTACCCCCAGACTAACCCCCCAAGGAGAGTTGACCGGAATTTCTCCTTCTCTTAATTGCGAAGTTGAAAGGGTGGCATGGATTTGGGGACGGATTGAACTAGTAAGCCCGTCTAGGTTTAAAAGCCCAAGACTGTGATTACTTTCTCACATCAACTAAAGACAATGCTTGAAACTTAAACCCCTTGGGGCCTCTGGTCTCGAAGGGTCCTACTTCATTCATTGTCTGGGCTCTGAATAGGTAGGTAGGTGAAAGTACAGGCTGGCTCCTTAGATGCCCTTCGGTTACTTTTGATCACAGACAGTTGGGCATCTTTAAGTAGCCTTTAAAGCCCCACTACAATCCTTTTCCTCTTCCTCAAACATCTATGTTGACATCGCAAAGATGGAAAGCACATTTTGGATAGGTTTTGTTCTTGGCTAGCTGGCATCCTGCAGGGTGGATTGAGGTCTCTGAGGGTTGAGCAGGGGTAAAGAAAGTACCGTTAAAAATCTCACATCGTTTGGATGTGACTTCTCCATCTGGGAAGATGAGTTTTGTTTTGTTTCAAGCAAACTTAGTCATTAATATATAACTTGGAAAGACAAAGGTAAGTTAACTTTCATGACGCTATATCTGTCTTACCTTTTTCACTGTTTATGTTTATCTGACAGCAAATAAAATTTCCTGAAACAAATGTGGTTTTGGCAGAAAGCTTGAACCTGTGACAGTGGGATGAATACCAGTCTTAATTATGATTTATTTCTTTTTTCTTTTCCAGTTTAAAAGTGTTTTTCTTTTAACCTTGATCCCTTGATATATTAACATGAAGTATGTTTCCAGATCAGCTCTCCAGACTCTAGGGGATTAACCGGGAAGAGGCAGAGGCCCGGGTCTACCCTGTGAGCATTCACAGCACATCCAATTTTTTTTTTTTTTTTTTTTTGCATTGTGGTATTACCTCCCCCATTTTGTTATAAATAGGTGAATAGCAACTCGTACTATTATTATTGAGACTTTGAAAGTTTCCAGTAAATGGCTGGCATTGCTGAAAACCAAGGGATGTTGAGTTTTGTCACTGGTGCTTGGCATGCGCCAGCATTGCAATGTGTGTGTAACCTTGCATGACCTGAAAACTAAATTCTCATTCTTCGCATGGAATTTCGATGACTAATGGGGTCGCTACCCTGACGAAGGCCATGTGTACCTGGCGGTAGATAGCTCACTGGATGGGATCGTTTGAACATACAGTGTGTGCACTTGTCCTCACTCCCTTTTCTTGGATGAATCGTGTCCTCTCTGGAACAGGACCACAATGCAGTGATTTTCATATAAAAAAAATAGAGCAGAATGTGCTTCAGGGCTTAGTGATTTGCATTTAAAAGCAGGAGGAGAGAAAGGAAATGCCCAGTATCTCTAGCTGCAGAGCTTTTGGGGTACCAGTGCACTGCCAAGCTGCTTATTAGAGCACTGAACTAGTGTCTTCCTTTGCTTTGCAACACAGGGAGACGTCCTGAAATGCTGAGCATGCCGCTGAATCCCAGTGCTGCTCCAGGCTGTTGTGTCCTTTGTTGCTGTTGTTGTTCAGGTTTTTGCAAATCACCTTATAGATTCCTAATACAAGGTCGAATCAGGCAGATGATGTGCACCTGTAGTTCCAGCTACTTGGGAGGCAGAGGTAGGAGGATCTCTGTGAGTTCAAGGCCAACCTGGTCTACAAAGAGTCCAGGACAGCCAGGGCTATACAGAGAGACCCTATCTCGGGAGAAGAACAAAAAACAACAACAACAAAAAAACAACAACAGCCACCACTAGTTTGTACTCCCTGCAGAGGATTTTCTTTACATCTGTATCTTCTTTCTTTTAGAATTTAGTGGGTTACTTCTTAGTCCTACTAAGTTTAGGAAATTTATACGATTTTGAAATTTCTTATTGGTTGATTGTGCTTGAACCAGTATTCTGTGGCTGAATAATTTTTTAATTTTAATTTTTGGAGGATCTATTTTTCTTCTCAAAATCACCTCTTACTGCTACCCCTCTCTCTTCAGAGTCTGGCCGAGAAGTTTCTATGCACCTGACTCTTTGGCCCTCCTGACCCTCCCACTTCAGTCTTCCAAGTGTTGGGAGCACAGGTGCTCATCGTGCAGTCTGGCTCACAGCACCTTTTGAACCACGTTCTTCAAATGATACACTTATTGGCGTTTTCCTATAAGTTCTAGAAAACCAACACATAATGCTTCACTTTAGTTCTTATCCAAGGAGATGTGCAGCATTGGGTTAAGACGTAGAGTGAGGGGGCTGGAGAGATGGTTCAGAGGTTAAGAGCATCGACTGCTCCTCCAAAGGTCACGAGTTCAATTCCCAGCAACCTCATGGTGGCTCATACCCATCTATAATGAGATCTGGTGTCCTCTTCTGGCTTGCAGGCAGGATATTGTATACATAATAAATAAAGAAATCTTAAAAAAAAAAAAAGACATAGAGTGAATAGAAGATACATTCAGTCTACTAACGTATTATGAAAAGCAAAGACTACTGGTGGCAAATTGGAGATTTAAGCCATGTTTTTTTTTAAAGGAATAAATGGCTGTTTGCTACTTAAAGAACAGGATTAGCTGGGCATGGTGTCCTATTCCTGTAACCCCAGCACTGTAGGAGGCAGAGGTAGGAGGATCTCTGTCAGTTTGAGGCTAGCCTGGTCTACAAAGTGGGTCCAGGACAGCCAAGACCACGCAGAGAAACCCTGCCTCTAAAAATAAACAAAAAAGAGAATAGTAATACTTGATTTGTTTTGTTTCAGGTTTTTTTTTTTTTTGTTTTTGTTTTTTTTTTTTTTTTTTTTTTTTTAGAGACAGGGTTTCTCTGTGTAGCCTTGACTATCCTAGACTCACTTTGTAGACCAGGCTGGCCTCGATCTCTTAGAGATCTGCCTGCCCCTGCCTCTTTGAGTGCTGGGATTACAGGTGTGCACCACCATGCCTGACTCCCTTTGATTTTTGAAAAATAAATTTGGTCAATTTAACCTTACAATTAGCTACATTAATTAAAAATTATTTATCTAATTTTATGCAATTGTGTGTTTGATTGTTACGCATGTATCCCTCGCATTTGCAGGACCCCTTAGAGGTCAGAAGAGCTGTCAGATCCCCTGGAACTAGAGTTACCAGGTGGTTATGAGCCTACAGCTGTGTGGGTGCTGGGAACTAAATTCAGGTCTTCTGTATGAACAGTAAGTGCTTAACTAGTAAGTGCTTAACTACTGAGGTAGCTCTTTAGTCACCTGAATGAAACCACATTCAGCTCTCAGAAAAAGAAAAGAAAAGAAACACAGAAATTGAAACATTCATTCACAAATTATAAATGATGCTATGGTACACTAACAGTTGTAATTAAATTTACAAATACCTTTTTAAAAAAAGACATATTTATTTTATGCATATGAGTACTCTATCTGCATGTACACGTGCAGGTCAGAAGAGGGCATCAGATTACATTATAGATGGGTGTGAGCCACCATGTGGTCGCTGGGAATTGAACTCAGGACCTCTGGAAGAGCAAGCAGTGCTCTTAACCTCTGAGCCACCTCTCTAGCCCCTACAAATACTTTTTAAAGCAGGCATTAATATATTGCCCAGGTATTAGTGCCTTTTATTGTATGAGTTAAAATAATCCATCTGATTTTCTAATTTAGATATAACTGTTTCTCTACTGTATTGGGGATTGAACTCATGGCCTCCATGGTAGACAAGCCCTTTACCAGTGGGCTATGCTCTCAGCTCTGTGAAATAACTGAAAAATTATTTAAGTTTATTTATTCACTGTGTGTCTTCTGATCTCTCTCTCTCTCCCCCCCTTTCTCTCTCTCTCTCTACACACACACACACACACTCACTCACTTTCATCCTGAAAATTGAACTCAGGCTTGGCAGCAAGCGCTGTTGTCAGCTGAGCCACCTCACTAGCTCCTGCTACCATCTGTTTTATGTGTTTCTGCAGAACAGCCCATGGTGTGTGGGATGCTCTGAAAACTTTTCTTCTTCCTTTTCTCCTCTTATCTCCACATTAAAAAAAAAAAAAAAAAAAAAAAACCAGAAAGAGAACAAAACAGGATCCCCCAGGCCCACTCTAACCCCAAGCTGGTTAGCTCTCATTGGACAGTCCCTGCTGCATAGTAAGCCTGTCTCTGTTGCAGCTTTTCTTGTCACTGTTGGTAATCAGTCTGATTAGTTTTCCCTGAGGTGGTGGAGATAGAAGGGTCTGGAATCGGAAAGAGAGGCTACTTTTGTGTAAGTATCTTGAGTGCTGTCTTTCTAGCGGCCAGAACTTTTAAACTGTCTGCAGGTAACTTGTAGCTTTGCTCGACGGGGGAATAACAGAGGGAAAACTGCAGGCACTTCAACAACCGGTACAGGAGCAGCTGGAGGCTCACCATATAGAAGGGTCTACCAGCCATGGATTTCTCTGTTTGTTGTGGAAAAGGAATCAGGAAAATGGAGGATGGTAATAGATTTAAGAGCAATGAATAGAGTAATTCAACCAATGGGTCCTTTACAGCCTGGAATTCCTTTACCTTCTTTGTTACCTAGGTCATGGCCTATAATAGTAATTGACTTGAAAGATTGTTTTTTCACAATACTCCTGCATGAGCAGGATGGGAGGTGGGCAGCTTGGTGATCTTGCATTGCAAACCCAGAGCCTCTCCAAAGGGAGACACACTGGTGTGGGAGCAGGCGAGGGTTCTTTTTTACAGTACAGGGTGGGGAGTGGTGATGCTGAGTTTGCAGTTTGATCATCATGGTGGCCATAAAGATAGTTTTGTGCCTTTACTTTCTGTCTGCCAGACACAGGGCTGAAGGCGCTTCTGAGAAGAACCCTGTTGAAATCTCATGAGGTCTGAATGGAGTGTTAGCCCTATTTTATCAATGAGAACAATTTAGCCTTAGATTGAATAATTTGTTCAAGGTCACAATAGTAATTCACCAGTTTGGGGTTTTAGGCTCAAAAATTTGTATTAGAGGATGATGATAACTCTATGGGAAAAAAAACTGCCTAATGCAAAACAATGTAGTGGGCAGAAAAACTTAACACAAAGCTGCTTGTTTTGTGTCCACAAAGCCTGTCAGCTTCTCTTTTACCTGTCATTACCTTCTTATCAAAAGACTGTGGACTCTAGCCACCCAGTTATCTACACAGAGGTGACTCTGAAGAATTAGTAACCAGTTATTGTTCCTTTCCCCTCTCTTTCCTCTTTTTTCTTGGTAACAATTACATTCCAATATTGCAGGACTCACGGTTAACAGCTGTGTAGGTCTTGGTGGGGTTCTTTTCTGCCTATTTCTTAGAAATAGGTGACCCATCTAATGTCTTCAAAGCAAGGGCACATGAATAATTTCCATTTAGAGCATGTTATGGACTGGGGAGGTAGCTCAGTTGGAGTGTATCTTATCAAGCATGTACAGACCCTGGGTTCGATCCCCAGCACCATATAAAGTGGGCATGGGGGCACACACTTGTAATGTTAGCACTTGGGGGCTGAAGGCAGAAGGGTCAGGAGTTCAGGATCATTCTGTGTAGTAAGCCCAGCCTGGACTATATACAACTATATATCAAATAAACTAACAAACCAACCAACCCATGAGGCACACAGCTCTGTTTTGATGGCATCCAGAAGTCTTTGCCTATTGCTGTGTTAGGAGCTTCATATGGGAATGTGTTTGTCTTTCACCAAAGTCAGCGGTCTGCTTGTCTAGAGTGTAGGAGGATGTTTGAAAGTTTATGTTTAAAGGTGTGAATGGTGTCAAAAGGAGTGGCTCTGTGTGTGTCTGTGTTCTGAGTGTGTGTGTGTGTGTTAAACTGGTGTAATTTTACATGGTTTTCTAATGTAAAGTTGAGAGATCAGATAGTATAGAATCAGGAGTGAGAAGGAGCTCAGCTTGAAGATTTTCTAGTCCAGTTTGCTGATGTTTTTTACCAAGTGGCAGGTTTTTCTTTTTCTTTTTGTTTTTTGAGACAGGGTTTCTCTAATAGTCCTGGCTGTCCTGGACTCGCTTGTAGACTAGGCTAGCTTCGAACTCACAGCGATCCGCCTGTTTCTGCCTTCTGAATACTGGGACTACCGGTGTGTGCCACTGGGTGCTGTGTTTCTTATGCCCGGCCCAGGTGACAAGATTTATCTGGACACGTCTTTTTTTCTTTACAGTTCTTTATTTCCTTTTGCACATTACGCCATGAATCCGTACAGAATGGGCTCCAGCAGCTCAGGCTCCTTCCCGTCAGTCCTCACAAAGTGTGCCGCTCTGGGTGGCGCAGGCTGGCGCTTCAGCTGACCCCAGGTGCCCTTCTCTTTGGCTTCCTTCTTCTTCCGGTCAGTCTCCTTCACGCCGCGCTTCAGGAAGCTGTCCCTGCTCTTAGAGCGCTTGATGTGCTCGATGCGCACGTTGATGCTCTTGGCGAGAATCTTAGCCTTAATCCGCTTGTTCACAATGACGCCCACAGCGTGCTGGGTGACGTTGTAGACTCTTCTGGTTTTGCTGTGGTAACACTTAACGGGGCGTTCCTTTTTGAACAGTGCCCATTGCCTTGATGTTGACATTATCACCCTTTTAGTAGATTCACATGTATGTGGCCAAAGCAGCAACTTCATGCCCCTTCTCTTTCCGTTTGTGTTTGTCATTTTGGCGAGTTACTGCAAGATGGCTGCCGTGGCCGAAAGCTTATCTGGACACTTATTAAGGGAAGACTCTAGGCCTCACTTTATGACCTGAAGGTTCTGGGGAGGGACTGTGGAATCCATCACTGTTAAGCTACCCTGAGGATGTTCATAGGGGAAGAAGGCCTGGGTGGCAAACATGGTTCCTTAACCCCTGGAATAAGGAAAGTAAACCCTGGAAAGGAGAGTGTTTGGGGCTATGCCTTACTACCTAGGTGTATACACTGGACCAGAACTCTCATCCCTGACTTCTAGGCTGGTGTTCTCAGGGGCCAACCCTCCCTTCCCTTCAGAGTTAAAGCTTAGCCACATCACTGAGAAATCTAGTTTTGAGGCTTGCCGTCGGTTTTTATCTTGCGACTTTGATGTCAGTATTTTAGATATCTTGCACTCAAACAATGGTCAGCTGGCATTTTGTTACATAGATAATAGGCCTGATTGTGTAATCAGATTTTATGCTGTTTTACTTGAGCTTAGTTGACAACTGCAGTTTTCCTTTGTTATGGTAGAGTGGGAGGGTGTCTGGGGACACGGGTATTGCTCTGTAGATTGTGCAAAGCCCCTCGCTGTTAAATACAAGTGCTCCTTTTGATTTAGTGACGTATTTTCTCGTTAGTTGGCTTTTCTTTTAGAGTGATGAAGGTTGGATTTAAGTCTACGGGTAGAGGCTTTTTGGCTCTTTTCATTTCTGTTCACAGTACATTCTGTTGAGATGTCATCAGGGCTGGAGTGTCACACAGTATCGGAACGGGAGATAGGGAGCTAACAGTAAGTGACCTTTGAGGAACATATATATATTTTAAGCTAGATTAGGTGGTGATAACAGTGGCAGTGCCAAGTACTCCCCTGTTCTGATTTTCTTTATTGACTTACCTGTTTATTTCAGACTGGATGTGAGATTTCTTAGTAAATATGACTGGTGGCGGGGTGAGACTCAGTACAGTGTAAGTTGTCAGAGGTGTGGGATCTACCCCGTGTTCAGGGGCCATGACTGGGGGTATATTTGACCCCACATCCCTCTGGGATGAACAGCTTCTCAGATACGGGGTCTTCAAATTAATCTGCATTAAACGTTAAAGCTTTGCTTTAAAGCCCTGCTTCCTTGAGATGTGGATCTTCTGGTGGCAAGGGAACTTGAACTTGGTACCACCCAGGGACTCAATCACATGTTCCTTAGTCTGCAGCTTGGTGCAGAGGAACTTGCTGACCTGGTCAAGTCACATGCCCTGGAGATTTCCAGTGGCACCTACATACCTGTCTGGAGCTTAACTCTGAGATCACACAGGTGTACCCAGGGGAAAACTCTCCCGAAGTCCTTTAGGGGAAACCCACACAGGCAGCAAACAGGCTGTGTGTCCTATCAAGGAGGCTGCTCTGCAGCCACTGCACACTAGACTCCTGTGAGGACAGAAACCCTTTTGCCTTAACTGCTCATAGCTTTTCCCTGTTTTGTTTCAGTGCTGCCACTGACATAAGTACTGTACTGACTGGGGCCTGTCTTCACCCTGATCTACTGTCAGACCCAGGCTGGAGTGTTTTGGTTTTGCCTGCTGCAGGAAGAATGCCATTTGTTAGTGTAGTTAAGAAAAGTCGGCTTTGGATAGTAACTTGCCTCTTTGGCCCTAGTAGAAAATGGAGATGTTTTTACAACTTGTATAATATGCAGTAAACTAATGTGAGCCAGGCAGGGTGGTACACACTTGTAATCTTAGTGCTGACGCAGGAGAATGGTGATTTCAGGCCCACCTGGAATACGAAGCAAGACCTTGGTTTCAGAAGAAAAAAAAAGTGAAAATAAATGTAAAACTGTTTCTTACAAGGACTGGGAGTTAATGCCTAGTTAGTTATTATTTATATTATAGCAATTTATTGTATATAGCAGCATGAACAGATTAAGTTCATGCTACTATAAGAAATTACAGAAACTGGGTGATTTGTAGTGATCTTCTGGGTTCTCTAGGTTGGGACATCAAAGATCAGAGCATTGGGTGTCAGAAAGGCTTTCTTACCTTGTCCTGATATGACAAAAAAGTGACAGGCCAAAAAAGAGTCTTAGGCAAGTTCTCTCCAGCCTGGTGATAAGGGCCTGAGTCATTCTTGAGGCCACCCTCATGACCTGGCCTGCCCTGAGGGCGCCAGCTCTTAGTACCCCCATGGCAGGGATTAAGTTTCAACATGAATTTTGCATGGGCGAGTTCACAATAGCAGTTCTTAGTCCAATCTAGAGACTGACAGTCAAGAAGACATAGCACAGAGGCTTATGGTTGTAAATGCTAGAATCTTTTTTTTTTTTTTTTTGGTGGGGGGCCGGGGTTTGAGACAGGGTTTCTCTGTGTAACAGCCCTGGCTGTCCTGGAACTCTTTGTAGACCAGGCTGGCCTCAAAGTTACAGAGATCTGCCTGCAGGAGAGTGCTAGGATTAAAGGTGTGCGTGACCACAGCTGGCTGGTAGCAGCCTCTTTACCCACTGGCCATCTCACCAGCCCTCTTTTTCAATGTGATTGAATTCTATGCTTACCGTTTTAGGCTGTTTGTTACCCAGACAAGCTGGCTACAATTTATTACATGTTCTAATTTCTCTAAAGTACAAACATCAAGGGTACAATAATCACCTTTTAACTATAGGTGGCAGGAAAGAATAACAAAGATGAACATGTCAAAGATAAGTTCTCTCTTGAAATCCCTTGAATGCCCCAGGTTTTAATACAAAAGGAAATTCTCAGGTTACTCCGGTAAAATGGTTTCAGTGTTGATTATGTCAAACGTGTAAAAGCGGTGATGTTAATAGAGCGAGCTTGTGTCACTTAGAGCAGTGAAATTGTGACACTTTTCGGTGAGACATTCAGGAGTCCTAAAACTGTTCTTTAGGATAGCAGTTTCTGCTCTTAAATCTTTATTCAGTGATTCAAGAAAAGAAGAGGATCACACTGGCCTTCATATTCATGAATGCTGTAGCGTTACCTATGAGTGATGAAATAACACCTGAAGTCCGGGCATAGAGCGGACGGAACATTACGGAAATTAGAGATGTCTGCTGATTACAATAATAATTTGGGAGGCTGTGTGAGAAATGTAGGGTGATTATTTGTAAGGATTATAGACTTGTAAAAATATGCACATGCCTAGACTAGAAGGGGCTGTGAAAACAGTAAAAGTAGTTGATGGGTATGGGTGGGGTCATCACAGCTGATCTTTGCAAAAGTCTACTTGTTAACTTTGTACAATGATACACTTGGGAAAATTCAGATCTACTAAGAACATTATGTATCCTGGTCTTGGAAAAACTCCCCTTTGCTCATGCTAAGGTGCTCAATTACTGCATTTCCCCTTGGAGCATTATTTTATGGCTTAAACAAATAGTTATTTTACATGTTTTAAACATTGGGATGTAGTTTACCCCTTTACAGTGTATAAGTCATGAATCTTAGTGTATTCTCAAGGTTCTTACTCGAGAATACTGTTAATACTGTCCTTTCAAAATGTTTTCATCCTCACCCAGAAGCAGTCGCTCCCCACTTCTTGCTCCCACAGCTGCCACTATCTGGTTTCTGTCTCTGGGTTACATTTAAATGCAGTGCAGCTGCAGCCTCCTTCTCAGCAATAACTGTATTCATGGCTCATTCATGCTGCAGTGCAAATCAGCACCTCCCTCTTTGATAGTCAACTACCTCATCTCAAGGACTTAGCACATCTTGTTTATGTATTTGTGGGTAGACATTTGTGGTGGTTGCCTTTTTTTTTTTTTTTGGTTTTTCGAGACAGGGTTTCTCTGTGTGTCCTTGACTGTCCTGGAGTCGCTTTGTAGACCAGGCTGGCCTCGAACTCACAGCGATCGCCTGCTTCTGCCTCCCGAGTGCTGGGATTAAAGGCGTGTGCCACCACTGCCCAGCTGGTGGTTGCCCTTTTTGCCTTATGGATACTGTTGCTGTGAACACTGGTGCACAGGTTTTTGTGTGGACATACATAGGCTTGCAGTTCTCTTGGGTATCTATGTAGGAGTCATGTGCTTACTCAGGTGTTAACTTTCTGAGACATTTCTGATCCCTTTTCCAAAGTGACTATCCCATTTTATATTCTTGCCAGGAGTGTATGAGGGTTCCAGTCTCTACATATCTTCATACTTTGTTATTCTCCCTCTCCCTCCCTCCCTCTGCCCCCAAGCTCAAGCTTGCTTACACACACACACACACACACACACACACACACCCCTTTATAGACATTCTAGACAATGTAAGTGATATTTCTCTTCCTTCCTTCCTTCCTTTCTTTTGATTTTTCGAGACAAGGTTTCTCTGTGTAGCCTGGGTTGTCCTGAGCTCACTTTGTAGACCAGGCTGGCCTCGAACTCACAGCGATCCACCTGCTTCTACCTCCCGAGTGCTGGGATTACAGGTGTGCACCATCATGCCCAGCTCTGTGAGGTGATATTTCCTGTGGCTTTGATATGTACCTTTGCAGTTATAAAGATGTTGAGCATCTCTTCTTGTGTTTTCAGGCAACATCATATCTTTGAGGGAAGGTCTGTGTAGTAGTACCTTTGCCCATTTCTTTCTTTCTTTTCCTTTTTCTTTCTTTCTTTCTTTTTTTTTTTTTTGAGACAAAATTTCTCTGTGTATCCTTGGCTGTCCTGGACACACTTTGTAGACCAGGCTGGCCTCGAACTCACAGCGATCCGCCTGCCTCTGCCTCCCGAGTGCTGTAATGAGTTTTTAAATTGGGGAGTATTCACCTTCCCATTTTCATGGGTCAACTTCTCCATTTCTATTTTTAAAAAGTAACACTGTTGGTGGTAGGGGTTGCACCGTATCTCTAGGTCTGTTTGGAGAGTGTTGTAAGTCTTCATCCAGTAATAGGGGGTATCCTCTTACTCCCTTAGTTCTTTCTTTCCCTTTGTTTATTATGTATACTGTGCTCTGCCTGCATGCACTCCTGCAGGACAGAAGAGGGCATTAGACCACATTATAGGTGGGTGTGAGCCACCATGTGCTTGCTGGGAATTGAACTCAAGACCTCTAGAGGAACAGTCAGTGCTCTTAACCTCTGAGCCATCTCTCCAGCCCCAACAGTTTTTCAGTTTTTGTTTTGTGTGTGTGTGTGTGTGTGTGTGTGTGTGTGTGTGTGTGTGTGTGTGTGTGTGTGTATGGTTTTTTTGTTTTTGTTTGTTTTGTTTTGTTTTTTTAGATAGGGTTTCTTTGTGTAGCTTTGGCTGTCCTGGACTCTCTTTGTAGACCAGGCTGACCTTGAACTAACAGAGATCCACCTGCCTCTGCCTCCCGAGTGCACCACTATGCCCAGCTGAGATACAAGCAGTTTTTGTAGATTGAGCTTACCTCTGCAACCTGTTGAACTTATTAGATAACAAATGGTTCTTAAAATAGAAAAATGTTTTAAAAAATATATGAACTTATTGACCTGGAGAGATGGCTAAGGGATTAAAAGTACCTGCTGCTCTTGCAGAGGACCTGGGTTCAGTTCCCAGCTCCCATCTAGCGATTCACAGCCAACTATAAGTCTGGTTCTGAGAGATCTGATATCTTCTGGCCTCCATGGACACCATAGATGCAGGCAAACACTCATACTCTTAAAATTAAATTTCTAAAATATTTTTCAACAGCATTTGTATTCCTTGGGGTTATTATATATTACTTGTTTCATTTGATTACAGTAAATTTTATTTTTCTTTACAATTTTAGGCATGGGGGATGTTGCATGTTTGGTAGAGTGTTTGCTTAACATACATGAAATCTTGCATTTGATCTCCGGCACCATGTAAAACAGGTGTGGCGGTAATTCTCATACTTAGAGGTGGAGGCAGGAGGATCAGAAGTTCAAAACCATCCTTAGCTACATAGCAACTTTGGGGGCAGTCTGGACTATATGATGGCTGGTTTTAATATTTATATTGGTTTTGTAGCAGTCCATGGATATGTGATACGCTTAGAAAGCAATCTGTTGATATCTAAATTGTTTGACAGTGCCTCCTTCAGAAGGTCAGTCCCCAAGGGTTTTCTTCGCAGAGGCTAAAGGAAGCCTTAGTTTTTAGTTAGCTCCTTTCGTACTGCCACCAGCCAGCAGTGGCAGTGTGCTGCATACCAGCAATGTGACCAGCATTTGGCTTTCTAGGTCACTAGAAAAGAAAACAAATCTCTGAAGTACTGAAGTGAACTCCAGGGCCTCATGCATGCTAGGCAAGTGCTCACAGAGCTATATCCCCAGCCCTCCTCTCTCTCTCTCTCCCTCCCTCCCTCCATCCCTTCCTCTCTCAGTCCCTCCTCCTTCTTCTTCTTCTTCTTTCCCCCCCCCCTCTCTCTCTGTCTCTTGCCTGTGTGGGGGGAGTTGTAATCTGAGAGAGTCAGTGTTTTCTCATTCAGCAAAGAGAGCATCTTCCTTTCGCAGTCTGTGATCCTAAGATCTGCTGACACAACTAGAGCCTCTGCAAAGTGACATTTGGGTTGAGATAGTCCTGACACTCAGGCACAACTTGGAACTGTTTGAGCAGATTTTATTGTGGAAAATTAAGAAGAAAAACAGCTAGAACAATACAACATGCTCTGTCATCTCTTCTAAGTCGAGTTTCCTTTTGTCACTTATGAGTGTCCTTGATTTAAAGCTTGTCAGGAATAATGTCTTCTCTGAGGAGTTGGTTACTGAGCAGAGACCCCAGCTTTCCATCACCTTCTGCATTGTATGTTGTCACTATCAAGATGTCCTTAAAGACTCAGAGTTCCAGGAAACCAGGGAGATAGAGTGAAATCTTCTGCTCTTTCTTTGTGTGTATGACATAAATAAAGGGTTTGGGGTTGCATTTGATTTCAAAACATGTTACCAGATGAAGAAAATCCAGTTTATTTAGAGTTGTTTGTAGCCTGTCTGGAATACAAGTCTACAATGAAATGAGATCGGTGAAGCAGTTCAGCTCTAGCAGATCTTACTGTAAGCATAAAGCTGCAGTCCTGAAGGGGACAGTTGAGATTCAGGAACCGATGCATCCATTTGTCTATAGTAATGACCACTGCAAACCCAATCATGATTGTTAAAAGGGGACAAAAGAATAAAAGCTGTGCTCTAGAACCCTGGATCTGCAGTACTCCTAGAAGTTTCTAGAGTGCCTTACCAAAATAAAAAGACCTTTTAACTTTGATAGGAACCAGGTCTCAGTTTAGTTCTATAAAATCTTGTATGGTCTCAGATAAAAAACATGATTTTTTTTTCTGAGTTCATATAGAAACTTTCTGTGTAATTGCAGTTACATGGCATAAGACATTTTGGTCAGTGATGAACAACACAGGATGGTGGTCCCATCAGATTATAGTGGAGTGGAAAAACTCTTGCTCCCTGCTTAGCTTGTAATGTTGCAGTGGAATGTATTGCTCATGTGTTTGTGTTGATGGTGGTATAGATGCAGAGCCAGTCATAGGAAGTATAGCACATAAAACATGTAGTAGCTATCTGATAATGGTAATAAATGACTGTGGTGTTGGCTTATATATTTATTATAGTATATTTCATGCCACTCTTAGTGAGAATTCTCTCTCTCTCTTTTCATTTCCTCCTCCTCCCCCTCCTCCTTTTTCTCTTCCTCCTCCTCCCTCACCTTCTCCTCTTTCTTCTTTCTCTCTTGCTTATTTTGAGACAGGGTTTCTCTGTGCGGCCCTGGCTGTCCTGGAACTTGCTTTGTAGACCAAGCTGACCTCAAACTCAGAACTCTGCCTACCCCTGCCTCTGCTGGGATTACAGGTGTACAGCACCACTGCCCTGCTACTAGAGTAGCTGCTAGAATGTGTGATTACTTGTGAGACAGTGTACCATAAAGCACTCTGCTGTGCTCTGCTGTCAGCAGCTTCATTCAACTTATTCATACTGTTTCTCCTGATTGCGTTATGCTTTCTTCATAGCATTGATTAACTTCTTCTTTGACAAATTCACACATGTATATAATATGTTCTGTCACTCCTCCCTCGTTCCCCACCCTTCTCTCTTCAAATACCCTTTTCTCAGTTAGTTTTAAAATTTTATTTGTGACCCACTAGTTTAACTAGGGCCATCTATGTGACAATAAATTTGAGGCTTTTCACTGGATGGAGCCTGGTGGCACTCAACTGAAGACAATGGTTGTCTTTCCCAGAATTCATCAGTAGCCAATAGTCTAGCAAGGTTTGGCTTAATCTTATTTGATTTTGATGCAAAGAACAGTAGGACATTGTGTGTGTGTGTGTGTGTGTGTGTGTGTGTGTGTGTGTTATTCAGGATGTTTGCATAATGACAAGATCACCTAAGGATATGATTTTTTTAAAAGAATGTATCCCTGTCATTGGACAAGTAAATTATCATATAGGTGTCTTTACTAAAGTCTGCCTTAAAATAATACAAGATGATGACAAATAGGCTTGTCTCTATTCTGTTAGCTAACTTAAGGAAAACAAGCATTTTAGGAAGAGAAGTTGATGTTTGCTTTGCTAACATTGTAGAAACAAACATTTATTATTTACTCCGTTCCTGGATACTTAAAAGTATCTTACCAGGTTTGACCTGGTTACTGGATGGTGAAGTCCACCAGTTAGTACAGACCTGCTGGAACCTTCTTTGTGCCTCCCTCTGGAGTAGGAGCAGACTGTGATGTGTTGAGATGTTGGAGGATGCGTTGGTGTTCCAACACATCCACAAGGAGTGAAGGGATCACAGAGGCTGAAGCAAACATGTTGGCCAAAGAACCTTAATTGGTTTAAGCTGGCTTAGCTCCCATTAGCTAAATATCCAAGAAGTTATCGGTTCATGCTTTGTCTGTGACTTCTGAAGGCCACTCTCCAAGCCAGATATTAGAGAAGATGTGAGTGTTTGCTGCCCTTTCCACAAATGGCAGTGATGGCCCTGTCCTGCATTCATTTACTCAACCTGCTAGCTTGAGGCCCTAGGCATACTGAATGTTACAAATATTTCCATAAAGGTTCTTAGTCCCACCACTGGTTCAAAGGTAAAGGGAGGTATTTCTGGCAGAGTCCTGGATTGTGGGCAATCATTACCTATTTTTCCTTCCTTCCTCCCTTTTTGTTTTGTTTTGTTTTGTTTTTTTTTTTTTTACTGCAAGATTTCTGAAGAAAAATAGCTTGTGACTTCCTTTTCTTGCACATGGCTTCAGCGTGCGTTCTCAACAATCTGGCTTCAGACAGTCTTAGCCAGTAATGTCACTGGCGTCTTGGTTGTCATCCTTCCTAGCTGTTTTGGCTCCGTCACTGAGGCTGGCAGCAGCTGTGGACCACTCTCCTCTCCAGCTTGGCTCTCGCAGGGCCTCTGCTCTCCTCGAGCCTCTCTCTGTGCTCCTGAGCGTCCCTTACATCCCTAAGGCAGCCTTTTCTGAGATTTTTGTCCTTATTGCTCTTTTTCATGGACTTTCTCCATCTCCAGAAAGTTTTCTTTGATTTACTTTTAATCCACAAGCTTTATTGAGTGTTCTAATAAAGTACTATGGACAAATCAGAGTTAAGTTAGACCCATCTTCTGTTCTGTAATGTGTTATATATATGAGTTTATACTGTCTTCTCCTTGATTCTTGTTAGTGATTTGCTTTTAAAATGCTTAAGGTTTTTGTTTGTTTGTTTTTTAATACCACTGCTACTATCCAGGCCCTTGGAATTTTTTAATTTGTTCTTGCTATATTTTATAAGCACCATAAGTGCATTTTGTTTTCAAACTAAATTAATGTGTTTTTTCTTCTCCTGTATTTTGCCACAAAGGCTTGTAGTATAACTCAGGCTGACCTTAAACTAGTGATGTTCCTGCCTTTACCTCCTAAAGGCTGGGATTAGGGATGTGCGTCTGATGCTCGGTTCAATAGTTCATTTAAGATGAATTAGTAAGGGGTTCTCTCTTTCTCTTGATTATTGTACAATTTCTAAGATGGTTTCCTGCATTTTATTTCATGAAGCATGCCTCAGGATAATCACTCTTGAATGTAGTATTGAGCCAGATGGTGAAAAGTTTCCTGTCTTTACAGAGATAACCAAGTAGAGAAAAATAAGATAGTATTGTTGTGGGCCATGAGGTGCAGACCCCTCTGGCTCTGCCCTAACTTCTTTGCATCTGACTCCCTCCTCCTGCACGCTGGCCTTCCTGCTATTCTGATAGCACAGCGTATGCTCCAGCATGCTCCTTTGGCCTTTGTAGCCACTGCTCCCTTTCCCTGAAACGCCCTTGGCCCAGAGAGCTGTGGCTGTCTCTCCCTCCTAGGTCAGGTTTTCACTCAGAGTCTAATGAGGTTGTGACATTACCATCTGAAACTCCAGTCACTCCCTCAAAACACTTGTGTCACTCTTTTTATTTTGCTTCCTTCCACGTGAGGATTTGCCACATAGGGAGGGAGTTGTTGAGGGACTATTCTTGGCATGTGCTGTGACTTGAGAGTTCTTTCTAATACTAACGCTAATGGTATAGTTGTCCCAGAAGGTAATGGCCATATGTTTAGAAACTAGCCGCTTTCTTCTGTACCCTTTCCTTAAGTAGCTCCACTCCAGACACCTGTGATCTCAGGAGCTAGTTAGCAACTGAAAGCAGAGTGTTCACCTAAACATTTTTTTTTCACCTAAATATTTTAAGTATTTAAAAAATTGTGGTAAAATATCCGTAGCATGAAGTTTTCCATTTTAGATGTGCAGGTCAGCAACGTTAAAGGCTTCCACAAGGCTGTGCAACCCTCGTAAGACTCTTTGGGGCCAAGCGTGGTGGTACATGCCTTTAATCCCAGCACTTGTAAGGGAGGCAGAGGCAGAGGCGATCACTGTGAGTTCGAGGCCAGTCTGGTCTACAAGACAAGCCCAGGAAAGCCACAGCTAACACAGAGAAACCCTGTCTCAGGGGGAAAAAAAAGTGCAAACTGCATGTCCATTGATTGCTTACTTGCTCTCCCCCATGATAGCTCCCTACAAAAACCACTATTCTACTTTCTGTGTCTTTGTTTTTGGATTTTTTGGGGGGTGGGGCAGGGTCTTACTATATAGATTTGTCTGGCTTGGAACTTGCTATGTAGTACAGTCTGGCCTGGAACTTGCTGTGTAGCCGGACTAGCCTAGACCCACCTCTGTTTGTCTCCCATGTGCTAGGATTTAAGGCACGTGCCACTCCTGGTCCTACTTTCTGTCTCTGACTGTAACCATTCTAGGGGTTTTGTAAGTGGTACTAAATAGTATTTGTCCTTTTGTGTGTGATGTGCTTATTCCACTTCCCATCATATCCTTGACATTCATCCATGTTATGGCATGTATCAAGATTAAGCGAATAATATTTTATCGAATATATATCTATCTTCTATCTCTGTCTTTTGTGAATTATGCTGCTATGAACATGAACATGGGTGTTCAAATATTTGAATCTCTACATTCAGTTCTTTGTGTTGGATCATATGATCATTTCTATTCTGTATGTAATTGTTTTACACACACACACACACACACACACACACACACACACACACACACACTGTCTCACCATAGATCTCTGGCAGGCCTGGAACTGGCTATATGACCAGGCTGGCCTCAAACTCAAAGAGATCCTTCTGCCTCTGCCTCCTGAGTACTGGGATTAAAGGCGTGTACCACCTCACCCAGCTTAAATATTTATTTTAAACTAATGTATTTAGTGTGTGTGAGGTACATGTGGAGGTCAGTGGACAGCTCAGGGGAGTCTTTTATCTCCTACCACGAGGGTCTTGGGGATCAATGCAGGATGCCAGGTTTGACAGCAAGCATCTTTACCCAGTGAGCCATCTTGCTGCCCTGTTTTTATTTTAAAGATTTATGTATTTATTTTATGTGTTTGCTTTTGTGAATTTATGTGCACCATGTGTGTTCAGGAGCCCTTGGAGGGCAGAAGAGGGGTCAGATCCCCAGGAACTAGAGTCACAGGTGGTTGTGAGCTGCTGTGTAGCTTCTGAGAGCCAAACCTGGGCTCTCTACAGAAGCATTACGCACTTTTCCTGCCTGAGACAGGGTTTCGCTGTGTAGCCCTGGCTGTCCTAGACTCACTTTGTAGACCAGGCTGGCCTCGAACTCAGAGCAATCCACCTGCCTCTGCCTCCCGAGTGCTGAGATTAAAGGCATGCATGCCCAGCAGCATTAGGCACTTTTAGTGGCTGAGCCAATTTTCCAGCCTCTCTAAGTTTTTATGTTTTTACATATTAAGCAGAAAAATGTTTATTTCTGTCAAATTGAATAAAATCAATCTTTAAGCAAGATAACAAAAATCAATACAATGAATAGTTAGGATAGCATATACAAAACTTTCTAAGTATTGTTTTTTTTTCCTTTTTCTTTTGAGACTGGGTTTCTCTGTGTAGCCTTGTCTGTCCTAGACTCACTTTGTAGACCAGGCTGGCCTCAAACTCACAGTGATCCACCTGTCTCTACCCCCTGAGTGCTGGGATTAAAGGCATGCGTCACCACCGCCCGGCTCTAAGTATTTTTAATAACAACAAAAATATATAAGATAGGAGCTGGAGAGATGGCTCTGTTGTTAAGAGCATTAGTCTAAAAGTATAGCATCGAAGACTGGCTAAGCAGTTCTGAGCTTATACACATGACAGGACAATTTTAGCTACATGACTTTTAATAGTATAGATAAATAACTACTTCAGATGAAAAGAAAAATATAATTTTAACTTGTCTTAAAGTTCCTTAAGGTGGCATGCACCTGTGGTCCCCAGCTACTCGGGAGACTAAGGCAGGAGGCTTTCTTGAGTCCACTTCGGACAACAAAATGAAACCCTGTGCTTTATTTAAAAAAAAAAAAAAAAAAAAAAAAAAGACTAATCAGGGCCAGAGAGGTGCTCAGTGGGTAAAGGAGTTGAGTTCCATCCCCGGACTCACGTGATGGAAACAGAGAACTGATTCCTGTAACTTGTCCTTTGACCGCCATACATGTGCACTCCCACAATAAATAAATGTTTAAAAAAATTAAAAATGAAAAAGAAAGCCTAAAAACTTGTTATAAATATTCTGAAATGTCGAAAATGAGATGATTGTTGTCCTGGTTGATTTTTATGTCACCTTGACACAAGCTTGAGTCACCTGAGGGAGGGAACCTCAACTGAGAAAAAACACCGCCATAAGACCAGGCTGCAGGCAGGCCCGGAGGGCAGGGCGTGTTCTTAGTTAGTGATTGATGGGGGAGGGCGCAGCCACTGTGGGTGCTGCCTCCCCTGGGCTGGCGCTCCTGGAAGAAAGAAGGCTGAGCAAGCCGTGGGGAGCAAGCTAGTAAGCAGCACTCCTTCAGTCCTCTGCTTCAGCTCCCACCCCCAGGTTCCTGTCTTGAGTTCATGCCCTTATTTCCCTCAGTGATGGACCACAAACTATAAAACGAAACAATCCCTTTTATTCCCAAGTTACTTTTGGTCATGGTGTTTTATTACAGCAATAGAGACCTTAACTAAGAATGTCATTAAATTTATTGTGTGCTATCTGTGCTCTCTAAATTAACCAGGCATTTCTTTGATTATTTGGAAGAAAATTAGCAGATATTTCCTAGCTGTCATCTCCTGCATAGACTCTAGGCACTGCTGCGGGTCTAAAGAGCTCCCCACTCTCTGGCTCCAGCCCCTGCTTTTATCTTCTGTCCAAAGCAGTTGCTCCATGTCCCATGGTGCATAGCGTCAGTACCTGTGTGTCTGGCTAACACCTGCTCACACTCCTGTCCATCTGAACCTCCACTCAGCCTCTAATTCCTAGGTAAAATGCTGTTTCCCCTAAAATGGTCCCGGAACTTAGACCCCTTCCCAGTGCCCTAAAATGAAAGCTTCGTATTTCTAAATTTTCTTCAGTCTTTAAAGTCTTCCTACTCTCACGACTATTATATTTACCTGAAAGATCTTTTGCATTTTCTACTTCTTCTCTGCAACCAAAGTTTAATAATATAGTGAATTTCTATAAACTACTTGTCTAGATTCGCTACTTGTTAAGATTTGTCACATGTGTCTCTTCATATATATGTGTGTGTCCAAATACTTGTGTCTTTCTTTACTGGACCATGGTCCTGGAACAGTAGATTGTAGACATTGTGCTACATTACTCCTAAATACTTTAGCATGTGTTTTTTAGTGAGTAGAAATGGGTCTGGAGAGGTGGTTTCACTGGTAAGAACATTTGCTGTCAGCATGGTGGAAGGAGAGAACTGAGTTCTGCGCGCGCGCGCGCACACACACACACACACACACACACACACACTGAATAAATAAGTATAAAATAAAGATTAAGTCTAAGAGTTTTCCGAAATTTAAACATCAACAAATTTAACACCAATACAAGCATATTGTCTATATTCAGCCCATATTCCCTTGTCATGCCTTTTTAATGGTTTTTTTATCTAGAAAAGTTCCTTGCATTTTGTCTTTTACTACACTTCACCCCATTACCTCCTTCCCTCTATCTTCCTTTCTTGTTTGCTTATTTGTTGGTTTATTTGTGATAGTAAGGAGACACTGAAATGTGATTTGTAGAATCCAGGATAGTTAATTTGTGTAAGGTTGTACAGTCTGGAATTGTGACTGTTTTCTTACTGTTAGAATTGTTTTTTTGTGTGTTTGTTTGTTTTTTCAGGAATACCACATTATGAAGTAATGTTACATTTAGTGTGTGTGTGTGTGTGTGTGTGTGTGTATACTCATGGATTTGGAAGTCAAGTTCTCTTCCTCTGTATGGGATTGACCTCAGGTCAGGGGGTTGGCAGCAGGTGCCTGTACCTGCTGAGCCATCTCACTGTCCCCCTTCTTCTCTTTTTGGTTTCTAAGACAGGGTTTCTCTGTGTAGCCCTGGCTGTCCTGGACTCTCTTTGTAGACCAGTCTAGCCTTGAATTCACAGAGATCCGCCTGCCTCTGCCTCCCGAGTGCTGGGATTACAGGTGTGTGCCACCGTGCCCAGCCACTGCTCCCCTCCTTTATAAGTCAGTGCTTTGGGGGATGATAGTTTGAGATGGAACACATCTTTTTCTCTGGAAAAAAGTCCCTCTCTGTAAAGTCTCCCTCCTCTGCCCTGGTCTAAACTCTCATGACTTCTCCATTCTAGTGTGAGGGAAGAAGCGTAGAGAATGCGGTGCACACATCTCATTTTCCAGGTGCATGTGTGCACAAGAGGAGCTGTCTATTTAGTGACAGGATGAGTACTCAGAGCGGAGTTTCCTGATCTGGGGGTGGGGGTGGGGGTGGGGGGTAGGCAGTGTTGGCGTTAGAGCCGTGGGCCTTGTATGTAGCAGGCAGGTGCTCTACCACTGAACGCTATCACCACTCCAGCTGCCTCTTATGGACCAAGAATATAAACTAATATTTATTACCTCACCTGGAGGGTAACTTTCTTTTATTCAAGAGAGTCAGAGTAGCCTGTCCCTTGCCTCTGACCTGTCCTTCAAACTCTGACCATCCTGGTGGGGTTCCAGCTTCTTATCTCTCTTGCCTTCTTATGTGCTGTTCTTGACTGATTGATAGACTTCTCTTCTCTCTTCTCTTCTCTTCTTTCTTTTTCCTGAATAGTAACAGAAGCTGGATTCTGCAGAGGAAGCCTTTCCCGCTAACCTTCAGGCTGAGTTTGTTCTCTTTTCGGTGTGGCAACAGGGCCCTGTTCATACCTTAGCTGTAGATCATGGTGCAGATCTGTCATTTTCCTGTGGGTAGCCATTGTTTTCAATGGTATCCTCTTCTACCGATCAGGAAGTCCAGGGCAGGCATCTTGTTTAGTTTACCTTTGGGCTTGCCACCTGGAGGTTCTTGATAAATGCTTGCTGCATCAGCTGAACCGTGCCAGCTCTGCGGTCATTGGTTGCTTTACTAGACTGACAGAGCTGAGTCTCAGGCCTTTGAGTCTTTCCAGGTCCGACAGTTCCATAAATATCTGGTGCAAAGTACATACAGCAGTGAGAAAATGGAAACCTATTCTACCTGTTGTGCAAGACCTCAAGGGATGGAGGGGAGCGTCCTAGTAGAGGTTATGAAAGGCAAGCTGAGTTCATTGGTGCTGTTTTAGCAGTGTAGGAAGGAGGTGTTTTCAGGACAGTCCTGAAGGAGGGCAAAGGCTGTGGTGAGGGTCAGGGCAGCTCAGTGGGAGGGAGCAATACTGGGAAGGCAGTGACAGGGATGTTGTGTCAAGGAGCACTTTGAGCTCCTAGATTCCTTGTTCTCTGTGTAATGGACTCGTTGACAATTCTTTGTCTACATTGATTGTCGTCCAGAGGTGTTTTGCTTCATTGGATACCTAAAAGCATGCCACGATACTAATTGGACATCTGTGTTGACAGAGATGTGTCTTGTAGGGCCAGGCCACTTACCACAGAGGACTTTTTAAACTCCTGCATTCATCGTTGTCCTAACTAAAGTTTTGTGTTTCTTTCTTTCTTTTTTTTTTTTTTTAAACGTCTGTTCTCCCAGCTTGTGCAGCTCCACTGAGCGCAAATTCTTGCCAGGTGCACTAGATGGTTAAGCCTTAGGGGAAGTGCATTAATAATTGAACACCCATGAGGCATTACGGTTTCAGCTCTGAGCGTCAGTGTTTATGTAGCCTGTAGGAGTTACTTAACTCATCTGATTTATAACTGGGCTAGGACGTAAGTGCTGTCGGGAAGGGCTGGGGACTTTGACATGGTTCTTATTTTCCATCTATTTACTTTTCACACACAGAGAGAAACCATACAACATGCTAACCTAGGTACCAACTTTTCTGAGAAAAGACTGGACACGTCACATTTAGTATATAAAATCTCTCTCTTTTTCTTTAAAATACTAGTGAATATATTTATTATGATATATCACTGTATATAGTGATTTTATATATAATACATTGCAGCATTTCATTAAATACCAGAACTTCTTGCTCACAGTGTGTGTTGATAGGCTAGGAAATACCTCCACACCACCAAAGAGCTGATTTTCCCAGACTGCAGCTTGCTGCTCCAGCTATGCACGTCACAGCCTTGGGTTCCTCAGGTATGTGTTTTGTAATCCCTTTTCTTACTGTTTCATTGGTGCTACAATCCATTTATAGCTCCCTGGGCTTTAGAATAACTCTATAAAGCCCTCAGCGCTATATGTAAGAGCCACGGTTCATGTTGCTCTAGAGTTTTGAACAGGTTCAGGCAAAGTTTGTTTCTGTGCTTTAGAAAAGTGACTTTAAATTATGACCAGGCTTAAAAATTGAGTGGAAAAAACTTATGAAGTAGGGGCTGGAGAGATGGCTCAGTGGTTAAGAACACTGTCTGCTCTTCTAGAAGTTCTGAGTTCGATTCCCAGCAATCACATGGGGGTTCACAGGCATCTATACTGGGATCTGATGCTCTCTTTTGGCATTCAGGCATACATGTAGATACAGCACTCATATACATTAAATAAATAAATCTTGAAAAAAATACCCTTATAAAGTAATGAAATATACACACATGCACACAGGCACCCAGGCAAAACTATTGGTCTTTTATAATTTTCTATTACTAAGCTTAAAAATAACTTCTTTTTAAAAAACAAGTGTTTCTTTTTGTTTTTCTAGGGTACATATGGGTTGGGGGTCGGGTGGGGTGGAAGATAGACACTAAACAAATAACACACAGGTGAACAGCATCTGCGCGGGGTGAGCCCTGCAAGCCCTGGGAGGTGAGATGGAAGGAGGGAGGAAGGAAGGGGGACTCAAAAGGTAGATGTTAAGTAGAGGAGTTTGGGTGTAGGAAAGAAACAATTACAGGGAGAGATGATAAAGTGAGAAATGTCATGGTATGTGCAAAGGACATGAGTGTGATGGCTGGAACACATGGAAGCAGGGAGCTCGTGGTTGTACACAGCATTGAGAGGTAGGATGTGGGTACCACACAGTGTGTCTGGAGAAGTGAGCAGGCTTGGAGTGGATAAGCCTCCTGAGGCAGGGCTAAGGGCCCTAGCAGTTCTCCTAAGAGCGACAAAGGGGACTTTTGAATATGTGATAATAGGGATAAGTGAACATAGCATGACTAAATTGCCTTTTGGAAAGGTTTCTTTTCTTCTGTGTGGAAAATGTGCTGGAGAGGAGAAGGGATGCCAGAGACAACTCTTTGCCGAAGTCAGCTGAGAGCTGTTCTGGCATGATGTAGAGAGGTGGGCTGGCCTGAAGATTCTGACACAGACCCCTCTGCACTGACACTGAACGGCAAAGCACTGGCAATTTCCTTAAAACAGCAAGGAAGAGTTAATGCTCAGGGCACCAGTGTGCAGACATATAGCAGTAGTGTGCAGACATATGGCACCAGTGTGTAGACATATGGCACCAGTGTGCAGACATATGGCACCAGTGTGCAGACATATGGCACCAGTGTGCAGACATATGGCACCAGTGTGCAGACATATGGCACCAGCGTGCAGACATATGGCACCAGCGTGCAGACATATGGCACCAGCGTGCAGACATATGGCACCAGTGTGCAGACATATGGCACCAGTGTACAGACATATGGCACCAGCGTGCAGACATATGGCACCAGCGTGCAGACATATGGCACCAGCGTGCAGACATATGGCACCAGCGTGCAGACATATGGCACCAGCGTGCAGACATATGGCATCAGTGTGCAGACATATGGCACCAGTGTGCAGACATATGGCACCAGTGTGCAGACATATGGCACCAGTGTGCAGACATATGGCACCAGTGTGCAGACATATGGCACCAGTGTGCAGACATATGGCACCAGTGTGCAGACATATGGCACCAGTGTGCAGACATATGGCACCAGTGTGCAGACATATGGGATCAGTGTGCAGACATATGGCACCAGTGTACAGACATATGGCACCAGTGTGCAGACATTTGGCACCAGTGTACAGACATATGGCACCAGTATGCAGACATTTGGCACCAGTGTACAGACATATGGCACCAGTGTGCAGACATTTGGCACCAGTGTGCAGACATATGGCACCAGTGTACAGACATATGGCACCAGTGTGCAGACATATGGCACCAGTGTGCAGACATATGGCACCAGTGTACAGACATATGGCACCAGTGTGCAGACATTTGGCACCAGTGTACAGACATATGGCACCAGTGTGCAGACATATGGCACCAGTGTGCAGACATATGGCACCAGTGTGCAGACATTTGGCACCAGTGTACAGACATATGGCACCAGTGTGCAGACATTTGGCAGTAGTGGGCAGACATATGGCACCAGTGTGCAGACATATGGGATCAGTGTGCAGACATATGGCACCAGTGTGCAGACATATGGCACCAGTGTGCAGACATATGGCAGTAGTGGGTAGACATATGGCACCAGTGTGCAGACATATGGGATCAGTGTGCAGACATATGGCACCAGTGTGCAGACATATGGCATCAGTGTGCAGACATATGGCACCAGTGTGCAGACATATGGCACCAGTGTGCAGACATATGGCACCAGTGTGCAGACATATGGCACCAGTGTGCAGACATATGGCACCAGTGTGCAGACATATGGCAGTAGTGGGTAGACATATGGCACCAGTGTGCAGACATATGGCACCAGTGTGCAGACATATGGCACCAGTGTGCAGACATATGGCAGTAGTGGGTAGACATATGGCACCAGTGTGCAGACATATGGCAGTAGTGGGCAGACATATGGCACACTGTCTTTCTAGGATCCAGGGCATCAGTCTGGAGAACTCGGTTAACTTTGACTACTTGCAGCCTGCCAACTAGAAGGCCCAGTTCTTATGCATTCAAGCTGAATGTGGATGAGTCTATCTAACAATGAACACTGCCTGATGTCAGGTTCTGGAGATGTCATTTTAGTCACTGATGTCTCCATCCCATTTGGCCGAGGATGGGTCTGTGAGTAAAGTCGTAGTTTATCAGTTTGCTTGTGATGGTCAGTGTCTTAGCTGTGGCCATTTCAGTGTCTGAAATGTGGCCATGTAGAATTCACTGTCTCAGAGAGCATACAGTCTTTTTTTTTTTTTTTTTTTTGGTTTTTTGAGACAGGGTTTCTCTGTGTAGCCCTGGCTGTCCTGGACTTGCTTTGTAGACCAGGCTGGCCTCGATCTCACAGAGATCCACCTGCCTCTGCCTACTGAGTGCTAGGATTAAAGTCGTGTGCCACCACACCTGGCAGAACATACAGTCTTAAGACACTAACAATGGTGACTCTGTGGGGAGGTAGGTACCTTCAGGATGCTGGGAGAGTCCTGAGGAAGAGCTGTAGGCCGTTTCATAGTAGCCGTTTCAGCCAGTATGTGGCGATACTTCATAAATAAGAGAACAAGAGATGTTGCTAGACAAAGGTGTCTAGGATGTAGGACGTACTCTGTTGTTCATTAATTTGGTAGAAGGAAAATACTAAGGGAAAATGAAAAATTCATAAGCATCGATGTTTCCAGTTGATAATGAAATCAGCTAAGTTGCCTCAAGCATTACCTCCTGGAAACCGTGTAAGCCAGTTGCAGGGCTCTCAGCTGGGCACTTTGCTTTTACATTAACGCCATGTAATTTTTGGTATGCCATTGATATTTGTCAGAAAGCTGGTGTGTTCTTTTGAAAGTGATTTGGGAGACTCAACTCTAGTGCAAAGGAGGTCTTCGTTGTTGGTTTCTCCCTCCCACCTATTGTAAAGCAAATGTTGTGTCACATCACACAGTCTCTTCTCGGTTGGTTGCCCTCATGGAAAGTCTTTAGAACAGACCTCTCTGTCTTTTAGTGAGGTGCTTCTCCTCGACTGCAGTGTTCACGTTCACTTCTCTTGCTGCCGTGGAGCATCTTTCTTCTCAGCTCAGCTCAAATCACTCTGTGGCCTTTGAGCATGCTTGTTAAACTCAATTCGGTGGTTTTGTTATACTTATCCAAATTTCTTATAATTACATTTTAATATTTTTGAATGTTTAGTGGGTCTCCTTTTCAATAAGCCTGCTGGAATTCACTGGTATATCTCTGGAGAATATGAGCGTTGGTTGTCTAGGGTGACGTAATAGCATGGCCTCTGGCAGAAGCTTCTGGATGTGTTATATCAGTGTCTAGTCAGCACAACTGGGACTAAGATATCATTCTGAATCTGTACACAGGCTCTGCTGGCAGTCTGTAAGGTTGCCATAGGGACTGGTAATAGGGTGGTGATGCCATGGCCAAGCTGGTAGCTGTCTTACATGGAAACGCCTGGAAATTGCAGTTGGAGTCATGGACTACTGATGTCATGCAAAGGAGAAAACAGAGCACTGCTGTGTGTTGAGTGACCCAGCTGTCTTGGGAAAAGTTGCTGAACTTTAAATGTCACTAGTCCACCCACCAGTTATGGGCTGAGACATAAGATTTCTCATCAAAGAGTTACAGGAAATAAAAATCTAAAAAGGAATGCTGGTTTCAGGTACTACTTGGATTACTACTTACAATAATCTGGTGGAAGGGGAGAGCTTTTAGGTACTAAGAGGTCCCCCTATTGAATTGTTACTGTGTGCCAGCACCTGCTTTCATTTTACTTGACAGAAGTCCTGTGAAGTAGTCACTGCTTGTTCTGGTTTACAGTCAGGTCAGAAGCTTATAAAAACCAAGTCACTTACTCAGGGTTCCTCAGCAAGTGGCAGAGTTAGGAGTGATTATTAAAGTGCATTTCTGCATTTCTGTAGATAAAACTGTGTTGTGTTGTTGCTGAGGATGATGTTGAGACAGGGCTGTGTTAAGTAGCCCTGGCTGGCCTGGAACTCATAGAGCTATGCTTGCCTCTGCCTCCTGAGTGCTGGGGTTTCAGGCATTCAGCACACCAGCCCCAGCTTAAAGCTGTATTTGCAGTCATCTTTAATGAATGTGGTTTTGTAAGTTTATGACTCCATTAACAGAAATCCATAAGACAGCAAGAGACCTGATATAGCTTCATCTTCAGTTTGTGCTCAGCACTGTTCCGAGGCACCTGCTCAACTGCTGCGTGCAGTGTGCTGTGCTGTGAGGTGTGTGTGGGTGATGCAGGATGAGGAAGCTCTGACCCCTGTGTGGTCCAGGACTTTGCAGCATTGTCTTCATTTGTGGGGGGGGGGCACTAGTTTGCCAGCATTTACTGATAGAGACAGAGAACATGGGGAAGTTGGACTTCAAGGAGAAGTCACCTTCTGAAGGATGGACAGGCTTCTTCAGGAGGTAAATGGCTAGGAAAGGACATTTCTCCTTAAACGAGTGAGCAAATTCAGAGTGGAGAGAGAATTTGGAGAAGACCAGAAAGCCAGACAGCTCTACAAAGGGAAGGTTCTGAGTGCGGAGGCCTCTAGTTTGAACCTTGACCTTTATGGTAATATTTTCCATTAACACTTTCCAAGCATGCACTGTGTTCAGTCACTTTTCTAGCATACCAACTAACTATTGTTTTGAGAGTTGTGTGGATTTTCTTCTCACCAATATGAGCTCTTGTAGCATTCCTTTGCTTTAGGACTCTTACACATCTAAGAGACTAAGCACTGACCAAAGAAAGCCATCTTTTTAAGACATTATTTCTAAGTTGAATTTTGGTACAGTTTAAGGGTGCTACATGGAGACCATCTGTCAGTGTGAGCTGCCTTACACTGGGAGACTGCTCACCTTAGCATTGTAGATTGGGTATTCCTTATCCAAAATGCCTGGGACCAGAAGAGGTTCAGCTTTTGGAATTTCTCAGATTTTGAAGTATTTGCATAGACTTTACGGGTTGAGCATTACTAAAACCCAAAAATCCAAACACTGAAGCTTCAAATATTTTTATTATTATACTTACTTATTTATTTATACATTTAGTGTGTGTGTGGGACCCAGGGATCGAACTCAGATCTCTGGACTTGGCTGCAAGTACCTCTACCTGTGGAGTCATCTCACAGACCTCTAAGTCTGAAACTTTCTTGTACCATGTTTGCTATGGAGTACCATGGAGTTGACCTGGCATAGAAAGCTAGAATTTCTGAGTTCTGTGATGTTTTAGGAGATCTGCTTTTCATTTTTCGATGTTGAATAACTTGAATTCTCTGTATATTTAGTTTCAAAAAGCAATATTATATGGAAAGCAAAGAATGAGAATAAATATAATTTGAAGCTGGGTGGCTTTAGCCTGCCCTCCTGGGAAAGCCTCCCTGTGGGAGAGCCGAGTCTGAACTTGAGCAACTTGTATGGTTCTATTCAGCTGGGACTCTGTGCCTGTGTTAGCTGTCTCAGATTAGTGTCTTTGTTTGTTTGTTTGTTTTTGTTTTTCAAGACTAGGTTTCTCTGTGTAGCCTTGGCTGTCCTGGACTCACTTTGTAGACCAGGCTGGCCTCGAACTCACAGCAATCCACCTGCTTCTGCCTCCCGAGTGCCGCCACACCTGGCTCAGATTAGTGTCTTAACTATCCCCCACCCACGACCTTTTTTTAACAAGGGTTGGTGTGTAGTGTCCACATTTAATCTCAGCATGGAGAAGGCAGAAGCAGGTGGATCTCGTGAGTTCTGTGCCAACCTAGTCTACATAGTGAGTTCCAGGACACTCAAAGTTACATAGTGACCCTGTGTCAAAAACAAAAACAAGCAACAACAAAATAAGAGCTCCTTTTAAAATAATATCCAGAATTTAATGTGTGCCTTCAGATTTGAGACAGAAATGGCTATGCAGGTTTAACTAGTTTTGAACGAGGTCCTTTTATTTTCCTATGCTCCATTTAACCACAGACCACGAGGGGCAGTGTGAAGCAGTGTGCTGAATCTGCTCAAGACAGAGTCACAGACTGGTGGTAGAAGTGCATACGTAGTGTTCGTAGGGTAGGAGTCTCGGCTGATAGAGAGCCGTAAAGAGAAGTGTCCCGTGCTTTTGAAAAGTGTGGCCTTGGCCACAGTCCACAGCCTCTGGTTCTAAGTCCTGACCCTTTTGTTTCCTGGCTACACAGCAATGGACAGTTCCTCTCTGTAAGCCTTTGCTTCCTCCTTTCTAAAATGGGAGGGTAATAATGCCTTCTAGAATTGGGAGTGGGCAAACAAAGCCACTATTCCAGTATGGCTCAGTGATAAAGTGCTCACTAAAGTCTGTGAAAAAAACACTAGTCTTCTGTTTGTATTTCATTTGAAACTTTTTGAGCACACTCATGTGCTTGTGCGTGTGTATATTTAACAAAGGATCTCATTTTGTATAGCCCAGGCTAGCTTCAGACTGGTAGGTCACGTGCCGTTTCTTGGGTGCTTGGATTGTAGGCACACGGCACCATGCCCTACTTAACTTGGTGGGTCCTTTATATACTGAGCTTCACTGCTCCCTTTGACTTCACTGTGCACGTCCCTGGTACATACTTAGCGGGTTGTGACTGGAAGGTTAGCAGAAGAGTACAGGCCAAAGTGGTGTAAAATCCTTTGTGGTTACATGAATGTAACTCTGTAGAGCAAGCAGTGTTTAACTACTGAGGCAATGCCTGGCTCTTCAGCTACGTCTGAGTCATAGACGGAAACTGAGCCACACACACCTATCTTCCTCCAGCTTACTAGATCTTTACCTACCAGGCTGCGGGTCAAACCCAGGGCCTTGCACACGCTAGGCAAGGCTCTCCTGGTGAGCCCCATCCCTCCATGTCTCTGTTTTGAATATAGCCAAGATTGCAGGGCTGTACTTAATGCTTCCCATGTGATACTATGTCTGAACATCACAGAAGCTCGCGGCAGAAGGATCAGGCCCTTCGTACTTCCTTGTTCCTTTTCTCCGGCAAACACTGTGGCCAGTGCAGACTCCACCATGCTGGGGGCGCACCCCTGAGCAGTTGGTCTTGTTGTAACTGACACGTAGGCCTTCCCTATGACGCAACGTCTAACCGTCCTTAGGAGAAGCAGCTAACAGCTGCGGAGAGGACGAGAGAAAGACTTCCTTGTGCTCAATGACTTAACTGTAGTTTTTGGCAGAGGTGAGGCAATTTCTCTAGTAACTCCCTTCAAGTGTGTCTTATGAGAAATATTTACTTTTTTTTATTTAAAAACAAAGGGCAACATTACTGGAAGCTCTAGTCTGTACCTGGAATCTGAACGTGAAGTGATTGATTAGTCACTAACATAAGACTCATTCAGCACGAATAGCCTACCACTCAGTCTGAAAAAAAAAAGGGGGGGGGCTTAATTAGATGAACTCTTGCTTATTTATTAGATTCATTTGTGTAGAATAGATTTGCCTGTATGTATGTGCATTTGTCACATGTGTGTCTGGTGCCCATGGAGGTCAGAGAAGGGTGTTGTGTTCCCTAGAACTAAAGTTATACATACATGGTTGTGAGCTACTGCGTCGGTGCCAGGAATTGAAAATGGTGACTGATTATATAGCTATTAGAACGAGACTTTTGTTTGGTTTATTTTTGCTTTTGTTTTTTTTGACATAGGATTTCTCTGTGTAGCCCTGGCTGTCCTGGATGGAAGTCACTTTGTAGAGCAGGCTGACCTCAAACTCACAGAGATCCACTTGCCTCTGTCTCCTGGGTGTTGGGACTAAAGGTGTGAGCTACCATGTCCGGTAAGCTCACATTCTTACTGAGTGTGCAAGATCAAGGACCTAATGAACTGTTTAAGAATCTATGAAATACTTTTGTTTGTTTGGGTTTTGTTGTTGCTTTTGAGACAGGGTTTCTCTGTATCCTTGGCTGTCCTAGAACTTGCTTTGTAGACCAGGATGGCCTCAAACTCACAGAGATAGATCCTCCTACCTCTGACTTCTGGTTTGTCACCACCACCCAGCTCGAGTGAGACTTTTAAAACATAACCAATAACAGGAACATCTCAATGTGATGCACATTGTATGTGTGTTTGTATGCTAATTTTGCAGTAATATACTTGCACAAAATAATTGCTTCTTTAAAAAAACTAGAGAAACAAAATGTATTTTCAGTTATTTTATAAGGAAATAATCAGAGATGAATAAACCTATGGACGAAAAGCCCTATACCGTTTCTTCAGCTGGCCAGAGTTTGACGTGCGGATTACAAGACCCTATACTTGACAGAGACGTGGCCTGGAGCACTTAATGATGCTTGCGTTCATTCAGTAGCTGTTCACCTCTAAAAAGATTCATGTAGATAAAGTGCCACATGTACATGGGCAAAGTTAGACCCAGAGAACCTGCATCTAAGGTTGAGTTAGTTTAGTGAACTCTCAACTCCTCCGATGAGAACATTGGCAGGGTGTCACCAATGCTGTGACAATACCGTTCATGTAGGTAAATGGTAAGGATAAGCAAAACAGAGGGAAGACTGAGCAGTTCCAAAATGGGAAACCCTGTGAAAAAGGGCTGGAGGTTAAGAGCAAGGACCTGGGTTCGATTCTTAGCACGCACGGGACAGCTCACACCTGTCTAACTCCAGCTCCAGGGAATCCAACACTTTCCTGTGGCTCCTTGGGCACCAGGCACCAGGCACGTATGTGGTGCACACACACAAGTGCAGCCAAAACACTCATACACATAAAATAAGAAAGTATTTTTAAAGGGGGGGGGGGAGATCACCCCTCCCCCACCCTGACACCCACCCCCCACCTCGGCCTGGCTGGAATGTCAGCAACATTGTGATCCCTTCCCCTTCGACCAGCTATCAGGCCAGGTCCAGATAGCCATCGACTGGAAAGTAGACTCTTTAAGAACGGCTTTCCTCTAGACATCCAATATCGTGTTTGTTCAGTTGGCTTGTCCAAACAATTTTTCTGTGTTTTCACCGGAGCAGTATCAACTTAGTGTGAGGATTAAAGCTGTGCTCCTTCTGCCTTATCTGCCGCTCTTAATTAGAACCTGATGGCACAGTCAACTTGGTGCAAGCCTGATTGTTGCCGGGTCTCCTTCTTACTGCAGACATTCGGCCTAGTTCCTTCATTCTTTAATTAACCAAATTGATTTTGAGCATCTGTATAGCAAAAACATAGGGGAAAAAGAGGCCGTTTTTTTGTTTTTGTTTTTTGTTTTTTTTTATCAGTTAAACATTCTGTGAGTCTATATTGGATGCTAAGAAGTACATTAAAGTTCCACCGCGTCAGGCAGAGGAGACAGCACACACAAAATGTTTAAACACAAGTATAAGGTGGCGGACCCTCAAAGGGACAGGTACAAGTGTGGGAACTAGAAGACCGGCTATTTCTGGTCGTGGAGTTGTTTCTTAAAAATTAGGCAGAAAGGTCCTTGCTTTGTTGCTTTGTTGTTAGTAACAGAAAAAGGCAAATATTTATCAACCTCTCCTGCAAGTAGTAAATGTCAAAGTCCCAATCTTTTAAGCAATATTCTGCAAGCGTTTGTTGGGTCTGCCCTCAAGGCCTTTACAGTGTGCTAGCTTTAATGAAGTATAGTTTTGGAAACAACATAATGTAGCATTAAAATTACTTGACATACTCAGTTAATTAGGGCTAATTAGATATTAATTGAGAAATGACAGTAGTCTTTTACCAGGTGTCCTGTAATTGGCCAATTGCTGGGCTACTTAAATTTGACAAACTCAACCTAGGAGATGTGAAATGGTAGAAGAAACCAAGCTTGTCTGTTACTTAATTGTTCTGAGCCAGGATAAACGCACTTTCTTTTCTGTCTCTTAGGCTTCCCACCTTTTAAATGCCTAACAGGAGTCTTGTTAGGATGAAGTGGGCTGTTGCATGTTGTTAAGGCTTAAATATGCTGCCTCCAAATTCAGGTAGTGAAACTGAAAGGTTGATCTGAGACTATTAAGGGGTGGCACCTGGAAGGGGTCATTAGAGCACAAGGTTTGCTTATGAGGGTGACGCAGGTGCTTATAAGGGATCCTCAGCAGCTGCAGCCTGTCCTCTGCCATGTGAGCCCCAGTCGTCCTCACTCTAGGACACATTGACAAAATGTGCTACCTCAACACAGAGGCTGTGGCTTTCGCTGGATCAGGAACTTGGTGCTGCCTTGATCTTGGATGCCATGGCTTCTAGAACCACGGAGTGAGTTTTTGTTCTTCCCAATTTGCCAACTATTCCATTATAGTGGCACAGAGCAGGGTGTGTGCCAAGCATCTGATGTTAGTTCTCCGCTAAGGCTGTGTTGTCTGCTGTCCTCCAGCCCTCCTTCTCCCACCCACTCCCAGGAGCAGCCATTAAAGTGCTCCGGACCCCGCCCCTGCACAGCACCTTTCCTTCTCTTACTGTCAGGTTGGAATGGTTTCTATTTAATAAAAGTACAGACACCTCATGTTATCTATATTTTTGGCAGTCTAAATCAGAAGCGTGGCACCCCCCCCCCCCCCCCCCGGCGTCTGCCTGTGTCATCGCTCTAACGGTTAAGAACCGATATTCCCCTCAGCTGAGCTTATTAATCTCAGTGGCTGCCTCAGTAGAGATGGCTCCAGATGGCATCAGTTCCCCGTAGCATTGGCCCTGCTGTCCTGAGCTTGTTTTTCTGAAGTGACAAGTCGGCAGTTTTATGGTGAGTGATGCTTGGCCTTGATGTCTCTGTGAGGCATTTGGTTTGAAGATAAACTGCAGTCTTTTGAGAATAAGAGCGGCAATTTCCAGAAGTTATTTAAGAAGCAGAAAACTAATGTCTACAGGGTGAGGTTGCTGAAGTCTCTAGGGTTTTCTTTCTTTCTTTCTTTCTTTCTTTCTTTTTTTTCTTTTTTCTGAGACAAGGTTTCTCTGTTTAGCTTTGGCTGTCCTGGACTCGCTGTGTAGACCAGGCTGGCCTTGAACTCACATCGATCTGCCTGCCTCTGCCTCCCAAGTGCTGGGATTATTGGCGTGTGCCACCATGTCAGTGACTCCAGGGTTTTCTAAGTCACATAGTCTGTGGCCTCTGTTTGGGAAGGTCAGCAGGTGCTGCCAATGTCAAGAGGCAGGTAGCATCGCCACAGAGGAAGCCTCCATTCTAGGCTGAGTCCCAGCAGGAGGACCATTTGAGATGATATTTCTAGTCGGGCCTTTGTGTTGATTAGAATTAGGACTTGGTTGAGGTATTTGAAGCCATGTATTCTTGTGTCTCATTAAGTTCCAGACTCTGGTAGGTTTCTTGTTCATTTATCAAATGTTTGTTTGTGTTTAGCATTGAAATAGGTAGGGCATGTGCGGTAACGGCACATGCCTATAATCCCAGCACCTGGGAGGCAGAGGCAGGCGAATCTCTGGCTAGCCTGGTCTACAGAGTGAATTCTAGGACAGCCAAGGCTACACAGAGAAACCCTGCCTTGCAAAAAAAAAAAAAAAAAATCGCATGTGACATGTGACATTTGTATGTGTCTGCTAAAATTGGGGTGGGGCACCCCTGGAACTTAAAAATTGTAAGGGAATTAGATAATTACTTGGGTGAGAGTGGTAGGACTTACATTTGTTAAAATTACATTTTATTTTGTCTATGCATGTATGTGTGTGGAGGTCAAGGAGAAACTGTGGGAGTCAGCTCCTTCCTGTGGAACCTGGGTTTGAGCTCAGGCCTTCACACTGTAACACGTACCTTTGCTATCTCGTTGGCCCTAGGAAATTCAAAAGTATGCATTTTTGCCATTGTTCCTGATAACATGGAATTGAATCTTATTTAAGTGGTGTTTTTCTGTACTTTTTGTGACTTAGTATTTGTGCTGGTTAGTTTTATGTTACCTTAATCCAAGCTGTAGTCATCTAAGAGGAGGAAACTTGGCTGTCGGCAAGTCTGTAGAGCATTTTCTTGATTAGTGGTTGGTGGGGGAGGGCCCAGACCGTTGTGGGTGGTACCACCCCTGGCCTGGTGGTCATGGGTTCTATAAGCAGGCTAAACAATCCTTGAGAAGCCAGCTTGTAAGCAGCACTCCTCTGTGGCCTCTGCATTGGCTCATGCCTCCAACTTCTGTCCTGTTTGAGTTCCTGTCCTGACTCCTTCAGTGATGAACAGTGATGCAGAAGCAGAAGTTAAGTAAACCCTTTCCTCTCAAATTGCTTTGGTCATGGTGTTTCCTCATAGCAATAGAAACCCCAAGTAGGACAGTGGTACAAAGGTTTTACATGAGGGGTGTAGTAAAGTCGAGACCGACAAGTACCATGATTATTCTCCCTCCAAGCAATTCACTAGGAGATTAATCAGATTCGGAGTAAAGATACATATGCGCATTGTTATGGAAGTTTCAAAGGAAGGGACAATTACCTTGAGAGGCTGGGAAGTAGAACCAGCTATCTTTGGAGACGTTCTAGAAGGTGATTGGCCAAGGAAGTTGTCTTCTCAGAGTGATGGAACAAAGTTCCAAAATCAAAGTAGTGCCTGCAGCATATGGAGACCTATGAACTGCAGACTAGTGGGTCTGCCCAGCTCTGAGAGTCCTCGCCTCTCTTCACATTGAAGTGATATCTACATACCATAAAACCTACCACCTTTTCACTATTCTATTCAGTAAATTACAGAACTGTGCAACCATCCCACCATCCCTGCTTTGGAGCACTTATTTGCTCTTTCCCTGGAAGTCCCGCCTCTTGGTTTACAGTCAATCCGCTTGCATCTCTATTCACAAGCAATCACTGGTCAGTTGTTGGTACAGATCTACTTTATTTAGATGCTTCCTATAAATACAAACCTTTCTGTCTGGCTTTTTGCACTTGGTGCAGTGCCTGGCGCGAAGGGGTATCTAGGATGTGTCAGTAGTTACTCCTTTTCCTGGTTGTTTCTGTCCTATGGGTCAGGCACTTTCCATCTATCCATTTGCTAGTTGATTGGATTTGTCTTGTTTTTCAGGTTGGGAGCTGTTTTGAAAAATGCTCCTATGGACATTGCATAAACGTTGGGGTAGATACATTTTCATCTTTCTTGGGAAGATGTCTAGGAGTAAAGTTATAGGTCTTACAGAATACATGTATGTATTTAACATTTTGGGAAGTAAACCATTCTCCGGAGTAGATGTGCCATTTTACAAGCCAGCAGTGTTGGAGGGCTCTAGTCTACAGAGTGAGTTCCAGGACTGCCAGGGCTAGATAGAGAAACCCTGTCTACAAAACAAACCAATATTGTTGGGAATAAAGTGCTCTCATAAGAGTGGAACCAGACATCCAGTACAGCTGTGTCCATCACCCACTCTCTCTCTCTAGCTTCTGGCTGTAGCTGTCACTGTTAGGAATTTAGTCTGATTTTAGAGCCTTTGCTGTGCAAGTATACACTTAGCTAGATTCAATGTGTGTATCCTAAATTTATTTATTTTTTTAATTTATTTTTAGTGTCTTGCCTGCATGTATGTCTGTGTAAGGGTGTCATATCTTGGAGTTACAGACAGTTGTGAACTGCCATGTGGGTGCTGGGAATTGAACCCAGGTCCTCTGGAAGAGCAGTCAGTACTCTTAACCACTGAGCCATCTTGCCAGCCCCACATTCTAAACTTTAAAGCTTGCCTCGGTCTGTGGAGTATGTGCATGCATGCAGGTTCACCTCCTTCATGCTTACAGCTGTGGATGACATTTTAGACTCTTCCGTGGTGCTCATGTGCTTCCGGTTTCTTCATCTTCACCGTTTTTACCCATTTGATGAAGGAAAAACACTCATTGTCATAACTGTAGTGCTTCTGTGAGCGTGAACATGTATTGTCCCTTGGTACTTTGAGGCATTTTGTGTGGTTGCTTATTTTTCTTGGGGTTGTTACCGTCTTTGATACATGTATGCCTGCAGACATTGGTGCTTTGTGAGCAGGTGTTTTGTCATTGTTCATGTTTTCATGTTTATAGTGTTTTTCCTTACAGAAGGTTTTACATGTTTGTTATCAGATGGAATGTTTCTAGCTCCTCACTTCCATGCTTTGTGTGCTCATGTTTCCTAATTCACTGACCCCTTACCATGGGGCATTGGGACAAGTCGGTGTTAGGTGTTCCAACACGCTAGTCCAGGCTGGCCTCAAGCTTGCCGCACTCTGCCCCCGCATCCCCTGTACCAGGACTGCAGTCTGTCTTCTTAAGAACTGTTCAGTGCACACATGAGTCCCCAACTGAGGCATGCTCTCTTGGTAGATCAGTTTTGTTTTGAAGGGAGAAAAAGCAACTTCCTGTTGATTCTGATTAAAATTCTGGCTAAGCCCTAGCACTTCGGAGGCAGAGGCAGGCAGATGTCTGTGGGTTCTTACATAGTGAGACCCTGTCTCACACAAAGCAAAGCAAAAACTTTGTTTAAAAAATGATAGTATACAAGTAAAGCAGATAACATTGCTACATTGGAGCTGTTTCTTCTGTTTTTTTTTTTTTTTTCCTTGAGACCATGAAGGGTGTGCTGCTGGTTCACCTGTGTTCACTATGCAGGTGTAGGGAGTTGGAGAGATGTGGTCTAGTTGGTCAGGAAACTGCTGATTCTTGTGCCCTGAAAACAACCAAGTGTCTGTGTTGTTGCTTGTCAGCGTTACACTTGTCATAGCTGCAGAATTGAATGCTAGCATGCCCCGCTTTATTTGGCAGCATTCTAAGTGCCTTCGTGGTGGTTCATCCTGGATTCAGCAAAATGTGGACAATTAGCTCCTCACTTTTGTATCTAGAGCACCTCAGCACAAAGAAGAAAAAGGGCCTTTACGATCCTGGGTGGGCTCCTGTTTTTTATGGTCCCGAGTGCACTTTCCTTGTTTTTGTTTATCTGTCTTTCTTTATCTACCGATGCCTGATTAATCTTCCAATTGGTGTTTTTGGTTAAACCATGGCGAGAGAACTTTAAATATAATTTTAAAAGGTTTATTATTTTATTTGGTCTATATGAGTCTTTGACCTGCATGTGTGTTTGTGATCATGTGTGTGCCTGCTGCCCATGCAAGTCCAAATGGGGCATCAGGTCTTCTGGGACTGGGGAGACTGGGATGGTGAGCCACCTGTCAGTGTTGCTTTGGAAAAAAACTGAATTCTAGGAGTGTGTGTATTACGGTTTTCTGTGACTTTGATGAAGGAGTTGGAATGTGTGGCAGTGTTTGGCCCTCCAAGATGGCCTGACCAGGAGGGAAATGAATCTGAGACCTAGAGGGCACCTTCGTGGCCAAACTGGAATGCAGTTATATTTTGGTCAAACCAAAATTATGGATTAGTTATGACAAAGTGAATTTTAATGGTATGAATGTAAGCGCTAGACGCTGCTGCTGGGTATGCAGCTTAGAGGTAGCATTTGGGGGTGTTGGTCCCCATCCAAATGTGAGTCAGTAGTGATGTGTCAGCAAAAAATGTTACATCTTGCTGCATGTAGAATTGGAGAGGCCTGTAGTTCTGTGCTACGCTACACTGAGGTAGAGACAGCCATAGAATTGTGGCCAGTTCTAGGACAGGGATTTTGACATGTGTCAAAGGACAAGTGAAGCCACTAGTGAAAGGACAAGAAGCCACTTAGGGAAAAACAACTGAAAGAATGTTTACTATGGAGATCCCAGGGCTTAAGTGAGGGTATAATCAAGTCACCAAAGAGTTATAAAGAAAGATTTGTGCCTTGTGGATGAAAGCACAAAGGACAAGTGTGTGTGTGTGTGTGTGTGTGTGTGTGTGTGTGTGTGTGTGTGTGTGTGTTGGTAGTGATTTAGTTAAGATATAGTTGACTGTGGATGTTTCATGATAGCATGGAAGATGCTAAATTTCTTGTCAATGGAGGTGTGCAGGCATTAATTGAACACGCAATGGGTAGTCTTGAGTAGAGGACTAATAATAACTGCCTATTTTCCTCAAATAGAAAAGCAAGAAACTTGCCAGGTGATGGTGGCATATGCCTTTATTCCCAGCAGGTGGGAGGAAGAGGCAGGTGGATCTCTGAGTTCACGGCCAGTCTTGCTCCAAAGTGAGTTCCAGGACAGCTAGGGCTACACAGAGGAACCCTGTCTTCAAAAACAAACAAAAGGCAAGAAACTCTTTAAGTTGGCTCTCAAAGTCTAACTTGCTGTGTTGACCAGGACATACTGTCCCGTTTGTCGTTGTGCAGCTGAGTGTAGTCATATTTGAGCATGAGCAGGTAGCCACGCTTCAACTGTGCTCAGCTTGGGACCAGGCAGGGTGGTATCTGCTGGAGCAGCTTTGCCCCAGTGAACTCTGTGGGCTGCGGTTAAAGACAGACGCCAGCGCTCTTACCTCTCCCTCCTCTTTCTTCTTCTCTCTCCCTATCTCTCTATCTCACTGTCTCTCTCTGGGGTACCCCTCCCGCCTTTCCCCTCTCTCCATTCTCATTTAATAAATTTCTCCATCTTAAAAAAAAAAAAGCCCTTCACAAAGTGACAGCACAGTGATGATAACATGCAAACACACAGCCCTTGGGAAGCAGGAGCGACTCTCTGCTAAAGTCTCCATGAAGTTAATTCTTCAGCGCACAACATCTGGATGTCCTGTGTTGGCACTTCTCTGGATCAAGGTCCACAACCACTGCAGCACATGAGTGATCTGCAATGACAAGTCTACCAAATGCCATCTTGTCAAAACTGGCAGGCAGTAGTTTAGGGCTATGGAGTAAGAGAAGCAAAGTGTGGCCGGTTGCATGGTGAGAGCATCTCTGTGGACTGTGATTGGTCCCTCTGGAATTCAGCACCGCTTTGAGGATTATAATTATGGCCACCAGTTAGCAATGTGTTTTCACTGGGGGAGAGAAGAGGTGCACCTGGCAGCTCTCCAGTGGCACCATGGGCCATTTTCAGCCTTAACTTCCACTTCTTTTGAAAGAACCACTCTGAGTTATCGGTATTCTTGAAAGGAGGGAAATTCAGAAGAGAGAGATGGATCAGAACAGCAATGGTACATAAAGTCTTCAGCAGACTGAAGGTGTTGGATGCTGAGGGTAGAGAAGCAGCCTGATCCTGAAATAGACTAGAACAGGCTGCTGTGGTAATTCTCCACACAAAAGCATCAGAAGGACAGTGGTGAGAGAGAGAGAGAGAGAGAGAGAGAGAGAGAGAGAGAGAGAGAGAGAGAGAGAGAGAGAGAGAGAGAGAGAGAGAGAGAGAAGAAGGTTAAGATCAGTGAAAGAACTTTGTAGATCATGCAGAATTGAAGACAGGCAGATTTCCACAAACTCTGGAACAAGCATTAGGTATCTGCCTTGGAGCTGTGCTACAGTGTGTGGTTTTCAAGCCCTCTGCTGTCAGCTCCATGAAAGCAGGGACCGTGCTTGTCTCTGTGAATCTCAGTGTTGGGCGTATACTAAGGGTTTGTTAAAAGACTTTAAATAGGAGCCCGGCCTTCTTTTTCATTCTGCTTCTCTGCGTTGACGTTTGGAGATGTCGGTAACTTCATCGTTGCCCGGGCTATTAAATTTTCATTTTTTAAAAAGACAACTTCACGTATGCTCTTGAGCCCCAGATTAGCCTTGAACTTACTCTGCAGCCGTGGGTGATTGTGAATTTGTGACTCTCCTACCTCTAGCTATATAGTGCTGGGATTAAAGGCATCCGCCATCAGATTGATCTGTGGCTTCACGCATGCTGGGCAAGCCCTCTAGCGACCGAGCTGCAGTCTCAGCCCTGCATGCTTGCAGTGGGTCCTCTTGGACTTGGAGTAGAAGGAGGCTCTTGTACTGTCCTCCGGATGAAGAAGATCAAAGAATCGAGGACTGTGAACTACAACTGCAGTTCCCCGAGGAGCCGTTCCCGCCTGACTCGAGTGTCGAGCGTCAGGCTGCAGTGTGCCCAGCTCTCATTAGTTACTCTCTTGTGGGTAGCAGTATTTCAGCTGGGCATAGTTAGTCCTCAGACGGTAGGTCTGTTCTGGTTTGATGGCTGAAGATCTTTGAGTTTCCTTGTAAAGAAAAATTAACTTGTGTTCATCTCAATAATTTTTTTCTTTTTGTTTATTTTATGGACATTGGTATTTTGCCTGAATTTCTGAGAGATTGGATCCCCTGAAACTGGGCTTAAAGATAGTTGTGAGCAGCCATGTGGGCACTGGGAATCAAACTCTCGTTCTCTGGAAGAACAACAGGTGTTCTTAACCGCTGAGCCGTCTCCCTGGCCGTTCGTCTCAATAATCTTAACACAACTATAATATACACAGTTGCATGTCACAGAGCGCTGCATTTGGGTCAGCGGCAGGCACACCATTGTGCTTGCTGTGTGCTAATGAGAATGGGGCTTAGTAGGCTGCTGTCTTTGTACCTAACGACTTCGAAGATCAATCCCGCAGTGCGGCTTTTACAGTCAGTAGACTAGAGCAGAGTGCTCGTGGGAGCAGAGTAACAGTTGTCAACAGATGCTGTGATCGCATTAGGCTGAGTCCTGTTTACTTCCGTTGTCTATCTGTGTTTTAAATACATGGTATGTTCGCTCCTCTTACCTGTGGGAATTCTTTTTTCTTTTTTCTTTTTCTCCTTACAAAAAAATTAACTTTGTTGGAATGGTGACATGTGCATCTCCTCCAGGCACTTAGGAGCTAGAAGCAGGAGGGTCAAGAGTTCAAGGCCTCACCATATTTGGCCATGTCCCCTTGATGGGGAGGCCCGATGGCACTCGGAGAAAGGATAGCAGACTACCAAGAAGAGACTTGATACCCTAGCATCATATTTGGGGGGACGAGGTCCCCCTCAGTCACAGTCATAGGGAAGGGGAGTGGGTGAAAGCGGGAGGGAGGGAGGGATGGGAGGATGCATGGGATGGGATAGCAAATGAGATGTAATATGGATGATTTCATTTTTCAATAAAAAAAAGAGTTCAAGGCCTTCTTTGGTTTATACTGGTGCGTAACAACACTAAAGTTCATGTATTTAAAAAACCCACAACATACACTCTCTCTCTCTCTCTCTCTCTCTCTCTCTCTCTCTCTCTCTCTCTCTCTCTCTCTCTCTCTCTCTCTCTCTCTTTCTCTGTGTGTGTGTGTGTGTGTGTGTGTGCGCGCGCGTATATGTGAATGCATGAGCACACATATCATGTATAGGACGTCAGAAGACATTTTTGGGGAATTGCTTCCCTTGATCTAACATTCCGACCATTGGTTGTCAGGCTTGTGCAACAGGTGCCCTTGTCTGCAGAGCCATCTTGCTGACCCTGAAGTTCATTGCATTAGCCCCACACACTTTGCCAGGATGCCATGGTTAACAACATCAGATTGTATGTGCTTTCCTGGCTGTTTGGGAGGCATGGCTTCTAGAACTGCACCTTACTCAGACCTCTGCACTGTTCTTGTTGAGGAATCTTACCTTCAGAAGGTGACTAAAGGAGTTGTATGGTTTGTTCTCTGTGGAACCCTTCTGTCTGGAACCCTGTGTCATTTATTGGTTCTCTGTTCTTGGAGGATATATCCTCCTATAGTTGTAGAGAGATGGAGCAGAAATTGTATTTTTTCCTCGGAGACAATGTTTCGCTGTGTAGCCTTGGCTGTCCTGGACTCTGTAGACCAGCTGGCTTTGAACTCACAGAGATCCACTTGCCTCTGCCTCCTGAGTGCTGGGATTAAAGGCTTGCACAACCACACCTGGCAAAAGTTGTATTTCTTGAAGCATGCATGTGTTGGTTGGTTACCCATCAAAGGCTGCCCTTAGGCATTAAAGAAGGCCCAGTTGTGCATTACATGTATTTATTGGTCACATGTATCGGGTGTTGAGCTAAGGGCTCTGTTGATCTTAGCTGGAGAGTGGCTGCCTATTGGCTGATCTAGGAGGAGATGACTGAGGTGACCCAGCTTTGATTTGAGTTGGGGGGTGGGAGTCCTCATTGTGAGGGTAGAGGGCAAATGGAAATTAATGTTTTTCTTATATTTTAAACATCCCATTTTGGAATTGCTGTCAACCTATAAACTATCTGTGCAAATGCACAGGAAAAAGGAAAAACCTTCCGAGTTGCAGTGCCCTTCAGAAGTCTCTTTAGATGCCACTGTCCCAGGTCCTTTGCCATGGCAGGCCCTTCCCGAGTCTCATCTGTTGGTAACCTGCTGCTGCTCTTTCCTCACACCCTGATCACTGTTGTTTGTTACTGGCCCATCACACTGGACTGTGAGTTCCACAGAAGACAAGGACCATGTCTGTCCTACGGCTTAGCCTGACGCCTGCTATAGTAATCACACAATAAATGTTTATCACATGATGACCGTAACGATTCCATCTCAGGAAGAGGAGGTATTTTCAGAGCTCCTTTTTATTGGGCTTTGTGTGGCAAATGAATTCCTGTAAAGATGTGTTGGAGGAGAAGCAAAGCGCAGAGCAGGAGGCGGAGCAGCTGCCCTGGCACTCCGGGTGGGGCCCTAGTGGTTCTACTGTGCGTGTCACCAGTGCTAAAGCTTTGGTTCGGTGCTACTTTTCTGGCTTTAGGGCTTTTTAGCCATCTGTTTTCATCAGTGTGTTGATTTTGACTCTAGGATGTTTGAGCAGCTGGTCCTTTGCCGTGTAGGCCTTGAGTAAATGAAGTTTGTGTTCAGAACAAGGTGGCAGGACTTGAGAGCAGTATTTAGGGAATACAATTTAAGCTCACTCCTACACAGTAATGTAATTTTGTGACTTGAATTTACCCTCAGAAATTTGTATTACAGAGTAAAACTTGGAATGTATGAAAAATTAGTGTTAATAAAATTAATTTAGGCCAACATTTGGGAGGCAGAGGCAGGTGGATCTCTGTGAGTTTGATGCCAGGCTGGCCTATAGAGTGAGTTTTAGGACAGGCAGAGCTACATAGTGAGACCTGGTCTGGGAAAAAAAAAACAAACAAACAACAAACCAGAAAACCAAAGTTAACCTAATGTGCAGAAAGTACATGGGAAGGGAGGAGCTAAGTGTTAAAAGTCCTCCAACATGAACTGACCTAACTCCCCACCCGGTTCTGGAGATTGAGCCTGTAGCCTCCGTTGCCCACAGCCAGAGCTCTGCACTCTCAGCTCTACTTAACTTTGTTTATTGAGACGGGATCTCATGGTGTAGTTCTGGCTGGCCTCGAACTCCTAGACCTATCCTGCTTCTGCCTCTTGAGTGCTGGGATTAAAAGTGTGTGCCACCACACTCAGTTGCTACTTAGCTTTATTTTATTTTTGCATTTATTTATTTCCTGTGAATGCATGTGCCAAAGCATACATGTGGAGGTCCGAGAACAAGTTGTAGGAGTTGATTCTCCCCTCCAACCATGTGCCTTCTAGGGAGCAAAACCAGGTCATGAGGCTTGGCAGCAAGCACCTTTACCCACCAAGCTCTCTCACTCCCTCTCATATTTAAACGACTTCACACAGTCTGTGGCATTTAGTTCTATGTAATCATTCCAACTCAAGGTTTAAGAAGAGAAACTGGAGAGATGGCTCAGAGGTTAAGAGCACCAGCTGAGCTTCCAGAGGACCTGGATTTAATTCCCAGTGTGCATATGGTGGATCGCAGCATGTGACTATAGTTCAGAGGCTCTGCTGTGGCCTTCTGGCACCAGGCACCTGGCACACAAGTGGTGCCCAGACATACATGCAGACAAGACACCCATACACATAAAGTAAAAGTTAAAAATAAAATAGTTGGAAGTGATCCGTATTTTGTGGCTCATCTATTCAGTTCAGGTATCGCTTTTAACTATTAAGAGCTTGTTATGGGGCTGGAGAGCTGCTTAGCACTCAAGAGCACTTAGGCTCTTGCAGAGGGGCACCTGGGTCACGTGGCTCACAGCTCTAGTTTTGGGGACTCTTAAGAGCAGAATGTCAAATATGAAAGTCATGTTTACAAGATGGAAACAGGAAGTAGAACTTCTGGAGAAGATTCCAGGGAGAAATCTAAGGAGTTTAGTGAACTAGAGGCAGGCAAGGAGTCAGAGCGGCACGGAGAATGGCCAGGAGTCCCCAGTTGCACATGTAGCTGGCCACTGAGACGCAGTAGGGCTCGCAAATAGCCACACAGATATATGATACGAAAAATGGTGTTCAGTGTTTGTATGTACCTCATAAAAGGGCTGCTGTGTGTCCAGTCCTTTCGTAGCATGGACAAAAATGGCTCTGGACCGCAAGTCTTCTGCTCTTCTCTATTTAGATCTTTCAAACCTACTTTTAGAAATATTTAAGTATTGATTGGTTATTTACCTTCACCTAACCACAATGGATTAATGAAAGATTTTTTAAAAAAGTGTAGCCAACAGGGTCCCTGGCTTTGCTTATGAAGAGACTCTGGCTGATCATGCCTAGCCGCTTGCAGGTGCAGTGGCTGTAGAACAGCCGTCTCAACTGGTCCTGATCCAGTAGTTCAGGGTATTATCAAAGATGGCTTGCTTGCCCCTGCCTGGTGGTGTTTGCTGGGCACACTCCTGGCTGAGACATGGCTCACCTCCACACGCTCCTCCCTCGCCACGTGGGCCAGTTCCTCTAGGACTTTCTCCTTATGTCTTCCTCTCCAGAACAGGATGCAGAGTTTTGACAGGGTCTGCCTTTCAGAGAATGGAGTCTCTGATGTCTTGAAATGTCCAGTTGGCACAGCAGTCACTTCTGCTGATTCTAACCCCCCCTTCCCCCCCCGCCCCTTGAGATAGGATCTCTCTGTGTTGCTTTGGCTGGTCTGGAACTCCTTGTATAAACCAGGCCTTGAACTCAAGAGATCTGCCTGCCTTTTTGTCCTGAGTGCTGGGATCAAAGGCATGTGCCACCATGCCCAGACTTGTTGATTATTGAGATAAAAAGCAAGCTTCCAGGTCAGCTCTGGGTAGAGGGAGAACAAATAAACTGTTTTTCCATGAACCACTGCATGCCTACAGGGTGTGGGGGAAGGAATGGGTGGCGGTTATCTTCCCAGATGATCTGTTACAGGCACCCAGACAGCCATTTGAAGTGCTATCGAATCAAAGCAAGAATCAGGATAGACTCAGGGCAAAGAGTGAATTGAGTAGGAGTGTGCCACCTATTAGGATATACGCCCGATGAGGGCAGGGCTTTTACCTCTGGAGCCGTTGCTTTATTCCAGAGCCAAGAGCAAGGCCTTGCTTGTGACGGGGACTCAGGTATGAGTAGAAGGAAGGTAGATGCCATAGTAGTAGCTGAGAGCTTGGTACAGCCAAGGTTAGCCAGAGAAGGGTTAGGAATAACAGCTTGTAAAAGAGCAGTGACTTTAAAATTGTCTGTTCACTGCCACAGACCTTGAGTGCCAGCCTGTGCCAAGAGCTGGAGATTCAAAGGTGCCAGAAAGACCCTTGCTTCAGAAAGGAGATCACTCAGGGAGTAGCAAGTACTGGAAGTTAGGAAAAGGAGGAGAGCCCTCGGCACTCACATCTACAGATGGGCTGAGGGGCATGTGAGTGAGGGCAAGGCTGCCCTCAGAGGCACCTACGCAAATAATGCAGGCGTGTCCCAGGAGGTTGGCGAGCCTTGAAACTAGCAAGCAGTGGGGTTTAGCCACAGCTCCAACATGCACTGTGACAAACTGCATTTGACTGAGTTTCTGCTTTCTTGGTGTAAAATAATTCTGTAGTGATGAGAGTCTCAGTGGAAGGTGGCCATTCAGTGTTGGAGCTCCAGAGTCGGCTTTTTAAGATGTATTGTCATCATATGTGGTGATTTGTAAGTTCAAAAGACCAGTGCTAGCCAGGCGTGGTGGCGCACGCCTTTAGTCCCAGCACTCGGGAGACAGAGGCAGGTGGATCACTGTGAGTTCGAGGCCAGCCTGATCTACAAACTACAAAGTGAGTTGAGGACAGCCAAGGCTAACACAGAGACCCTGTCTTGAAAAAAAAAAAAAAAAAAAACCAAAACCAAACAAACAAACAAATAAAAAAAAGACCAGTGCTGTATACATGTAACAGAAAAAAATGATACAAAATCACGGTGTCTGATGATAGCTACTCCCTGTATGGACACAGGGAATTGTATAGTTAGCTGAACATACTAAAGAAAAAAACAAAACACTTAGAGAGCTGGAAGGCAGAGGCAGGCAAATCTGTGAGTTCGAGGCCAGCCTGTTTTATACGGTGAGTTCCAGGACAGCCAGGGAAACCATGTCTAAACAAAACAAAACAAAACAAGACTTAGAGAAGGGGAGGGGAGAGGGAGAGGGGGAGATGAGGCAAATTAGCTGATGTCAGACTGTGGGAAGAAATGAAGGCGGCATAGCTGAGAAGTGTTGGTTTGTGGGCGCTGCTGTAAGAAGTTTTTGAGGGAGTGGCGCCTTTTGCTGTGTATGCTGTGTGCTTTTCTGCTTCTTCACAAGACTCCTCCTGTGCTGGTTTTGTTTTGTTGATTTTTTTATTTTTATTTTTTTGGTACAGGGTCTCTGGCTATCCTGGAACTCACTATGTAGACCAGGCTGAGCTTGAAATCACAAAGTTTCTGGGATTAAAGGCCCAGTGCGCGTGCTCGCTCTCTCTCTCTCTCTCTCTCTCTCTCTCTCTCTCTCTCTCTCTCTCTCTCTCTCTCTCTCTCTCTCTCTCTCTCTCTCTCTCTCTCTCTCTCTCTCTCTCTCTCTCTCTCTGTGTGTGTGTGTGTGTGTGTGTGTGTATGTGTATGTGTATGTGTAAGTATGTTTGGAAGCCAGAGGGTAACACTGGTGTCCTGTTCCATCACTCTTTTCCTTATTCAGTTGTGACAGGGTGGTGGCCAGCAAGCTGCAGCTGTCTCCTGTTTCGACCTCCCACCGTGCTGGAGGTACAGCGTGTGGCCGTGCTCATCCTTTTACCTAGTGTGGGATCTGAACTCAGGTCCTCACACTTGTGTAGCAAGTGCTTTTATCCACTGAGCCATCTCCCCAGCCTCAGGTGCTTTTGTTTGTTTGTTTGGAGCGGGGGTGGGGCATTGATGCTGTTTATCACTGTGCTGAGAATGGCACTAAAATCATCTACATTTTACATGGAAACATTAGCATCTTTGGTTTGACATTGTCATGGCCAATGCTTCCGTGAAATGTGAGACAAATACTGTTCTCAGACACAGAGGAAACTGAAGGCGTAAAAGAGTGAAAAACAAGAGTCATTGTCTTCTTTGAGGCCTTGGGACATAAGGCAGAACCATGGCCATGGTAACTCTAGAAGCTACTGCATGTGTTATGAATTGATGTGCAGTTACTGTAACCAGCCAGTGAGACATGTGGACATAAACTTGCTTTAGTGGAAATTAACATACATATTGCAAAGGCAGCTTCACTTGGCCCTAAGGAGGTCCTCTGTCAGTCTGTGGCCCCAGTTTTAGGGACTCCCCAGATTCTACAGCATAGACAGAGCTAGTGGACTGTGCTCAGGGTTTGCTAACTTTGTAGAAGTTAAGCGGGTTAAAATGTTCTCATTCATAAAATGTGTTTTCTCTTTGCAGTTAACTGTACTCACAGCTAACATTAACCCACTCCATCCAAATCAAGGAGTATTAAATCCAGTTTGGAAGCCGTTATGATATGTTGGTCAGTCAGCTTGTTTTCTAGGAAGCAAGACTTAGTAACAGTGGCCGTCAGCCTTCCCCTCAGCTGCTTCAGAAGTCACTTGTGAATGGGTACTTTCAAAAGGAAAGGTTCTGAGCTCTGAAATAAGCAGATCAGGGCCGTTAGGCATAAAATGCAGAGTTAGCACTCAGTGGCAACTCTAGCTGTCAAATGACACTGTCTTTTGTAGTAAGGCACTGTTTGTTTTTTCTTATTTTCTTGGCTTCCTGAGTGTACAAGACAGGTTCAATTTAACTTCTGAACACCATGGTACACTAGATGGATAGGAGCAAGTCTGTCTTCACAGCAGCTTCTGTCCATCCATGGGCAGGTCCTGCCCCATGCCTGGCACATAGGTCAGGAGGAGTAGAGGAACCTTCCGCTACCTTCTTGGCCATCTTGGTAGTTCTAAATAGTTCAGATAATGTTGTCTTTGAGCAATGGAGAGTGTTCCCTTTTCTCTATATCCTTGCCAGCGTGTGCTGTCACTTGAGTTTTTGATCTTAGCCGTTCTAACAGGTGTAAGATGGAATCTCAGAGTCATTTTGATTTGCATTTCTCTGATGACTAAGGACATCGAACATTTCTTTACATGTTTCTCAGCCATTCGATAGTCCTCTGTTGAGAATTCTCTCTTTAGCTCTGAACCCCATTTCTTAGTTGGGTTATTTGGTTTGGTGGTGTTTAATTTCTTGAATTCTTTGTATGTTTTAGATATCAGCCCTTTGTGGGATGGAGGGCTGGTGACTGTCCTCTTCACCCATTTCACTGAAGTTTCTGGTGCTTCGTGGTGACTGTGACCATAGGACCAGTGCCTCATTTGTCACTGACAACACTGACAACACGTTCTATTTCCATTAAACTTTCAAGTAGACAGAGCACTTGGCCAGTGCAAGGCATGGGAGCGAACAGTACCCTGCCCCATTTTAATCTGTAGATCATTTTTCATGTGCTTGGGGCGACTTTAGAAAGCTCTTAGCTGTTTAAATGGTGATATACTCTCCCCCGCTTTCTAGAAGGGTGTGCCTCAAACTATGGACCCTCTTTCCTTAGCCTCCTGATGCTGATATGAAAGTATCTGCCACCACAGATGGCATCAGTAACCCTTAAGTTTAAAGTGATGGTTGAACTCTGTCATTAGCAAACCATTTTCTCTGTAGATGAAAGTAGGCAATTTGAGCAAATAATCTTTGTGTCTAAAGCAGACAAAGCTTTCAGAGGGCAGAAGTTTTCTTCTTGGGCATTCTTTCCTTGCTCCCAAAGTAAATACATTTGCTAAAGATTGCTCAGGTGTCCTTCGTGGTGGTGGTGGTGGTGGTGTGGTGTGGTGGTGATGTGGTGTGGTGGTGTGTCAGCCTTTTCCTGGGAGCCAGCACCATTGCTGCTGGGAGGCTGAGCTGTGTGTGCCTGCCTGCCTGTGAGTGGGAATGAGATTCTATACCCATCATCACTTCTGCAGCCTACCATGCCTGTACCTCAGCTGTAAAAGCCTTGGAAATTGAACCTTGGCTTTGTCATTCTGCAGCCGTGAGTAAATCAAGTTAATCCCCTGGCTTTATGTTCCTCCAGAAAATGGGGTCAAAATGACAGCCTCAGCAGGATGAGCACGTGCCAGGAGGCAGATGGGGTCTTGCCTTACAGCATGTGTAGATGAGTCTGTTTCCTCTCCTGCGTCTTTCTCAGTAGAGCCCTTTGACCAAGGCAGTGCCATACACCGTTGATTCCTCACTCTGTTGTCGTCTCTTGTCCTTGTATTTATTTTAGTTGGCTTCCAGATCTTGATACTCAGGAAGTGTTGACTGAATGCGTGTCGGTGCATCCCTTCTTTGAGATGGTGGCTTTAGGTTTTCTCAGAGCGTGGAGTCTGGGACATCTCCAATGCTGACAGTGAATTATTGATCTGGTCTGACTGGTGAGTGTATCCAGACTTCCTTCAGATGGCTGTCTGATTTTCTGAATGGGACTTTTTCTGGGAAGAAGTGCAAGCCCTTTGTTTTTAGTTATGTATCAGCAGGGCTAGTTGATCCCATTTCAACCTTTGATTGTTCAAATGTTTTGGGGCTGCTGTAGCTTTTCCTCAAATTTCTTCCAAAAGAACTCTGCTATCTGATGACTTTGGAGTTTGGTTTCTTTATGTTTTGTCTATTGCATTTGCTTGTGATCTGGGTTCCTAAACAGCTCTCTCCACACACTCTGTCCCGAGAGGAGCTTTGTCTCTGGGATCCATATGCATTCCCTGACATTCTCAGTTTCAGAGTCATGCCCATCTGTCTGGATCCACACCGAGGTCACACCCCACACACCTAGACACTGCACATTGCACTCGGTGCTGCAGAAGCCTTGGGTGCCTGTCTGCCCAAGTAGCAGCAGGTGGCCTTTCATTTCCTTCGTACTACACAAGTACATGGGATTGGTGGACCTACCCTTACCAAGAACTTTAGCTTTTAGCTGCACTAGGGTCTGGGAAATGGAACTTTTGTGTATGCGTGTGGGTGTGGATGTGTGTACACATGTCTGTATAAGTATGCATACTTGTGTGTCCATGTGGAGGGCAGAGGACAATCCTGGATGTTATTCTTCAGGCACCATCTACCTTTAATTTTTTTATTTTTACAAATTTTAAGACATGATCTTTCACTGGTCTGGAGTTCACCACGTAGGTTAGGCTGGCTGGCTAGCAAGCTCTAGGATTAGGATTGTCTCTGCCTCCACAGTGCTGGGGTTGCAAGTGTGCCACCACGTACATGTGACCTTCCCTTGACCCCATGGGTCCTGGGGCTTGACTTCATGTGTGTAAGGCATGCACTTCACAGACTGAGTTATCTCTTCAGCTTAAAATATAACTTTTGTTGGCTCCATTGGTCTCCTTTGGAGTTCCTGTCCCCTCCAGGTCCTTCTATCCCCAACTCTTGCATAAGACTCCCTGCACTCCACCCCAAAATTTGGCTATGAGTCTCAGCATCTGCTTTGGTCCCCCACTTAGTTAAGTCTTTCAAAGGACCTCTATGGTAGGCTCCTGTCCTGGTCCTTCTCTTCAACTGTTTCCGGTGTCTATTCCTTCTGCATGAGAATTAAGCATTCTCTCTAGGGTCCTCCTTGTGAGTTAGTTTCTTTAGGTCTGTGTATTGTAGTTAGCCTGTAATATGTGATTAATAGCCACTTATAAGTGAGTATATACCATGAGTGTCTTTCAAGGTCTGGGTTACCTCAGTCAGGAAGATCTTTTCTAGTTCCATCCATTTGCCTGCAAATTTCAAGATTTCTTGTTTTTAATAGCTGAGTAGTATTCCACTGTGTAAATGTACCACAGTTTCTTTATCTATTCTTCGATTGGGGGACATCTAGGTTGTTTCCACATTCTGGCTATTACTAATAAAGCTGCTATGAACATAGTTGAGCAAACGTCCTTGCTGTATGATGGATCATCTTTCAGGTATATGCTCAGGAATGGTATATATAGCTGGGTCTTGAGAGCACTGTTTCCAGTTTTCTGAGAAAGCACCAGATTGCTTTCCAAAGTGGTTGTACAAGTTTGCACTCCCACCAGCAATGGAGGAGTGCTCCCCTTTCTCCACATCCTCACCAGCATGTGATGTCATTTGAGTTTTTGATCTTAGCCATTCTGACAGGTGAAGGTAGAATTTCCGGGCCCGGGTAGTGGGGTGGTGGTGGTGCTGTAGAGACCAACCAAGGACCATGCGTGGTGAGGACCTAGACCCTCTGCTCAGATATAGTCGACAGGCAGCACAGTCTCCTTGTGGGTCCCACAGTACGGGAGGAGTAGGGGCCGTCCCTGACATGGACTCTGGTGTCCACTCATTGATCACTTCCCCCTGACAGGGTGGCCTTGCTGGGCCACAGAGGAAGAGGATACAGACAATCCAGATGACACTTGGTAGGCTGAGGTCAGATGACAGGGGAGGAGGGCTCTGCCTTTTTGATGACTTGGGGGGGCATAAGGGAAGAAAGGTGGGGCCAGGGGAGATGAGGGAGTGGGCTACAGTTGGGATGTAAAGTGAACAATATTTTTAAAAATTAAAAAAAAAATACAGCTTTTGACTTCTCAGCCTCTGAAAGACAAACCCTTCAGGAGCAAGTAGAGTGGGTGATACCGGATGGCAGTTGCTTGCTTCTCCATGCTTGGCTTTCTCCCTCATTAACTCCAATATAGGCGGCATCTCTCCAGGGGCTCAGCAGGCCAGCGGCTGGTCTCTCTCAGGCACCTGAGATTATTTCCTCTTGCCGATATAACTTAGCCGTTAGAATAATGCTGAAACTGTGTTAATTTACTTTCATTTAATTGCTTTTTGTTTTTTTAACAAGGCATCCTGGTCATCACTGATGCATCTAGCCAAGGATGAGCTTCAATTCCTGGTCTTCCTTTTTCCTTTTCCCACGAGCTGGAAAGACAGGCATGCACTATCACTCCTGGCTGACTTTCCTATGCAACTTTCATTTTCAAGGCATGTAGATCATATCCTGTCAGATTTAGATGTCCATAGTTTGCAACTTCTTAATTAACTGTAGTATTGTCATTAGTTTGGTGGGGCGGGGGATTGTGGAAGGATGATGTCATCATATTGACTTCAGGTTTTAGAGTCTACTTCTGTATACTGACTTCTTTCAGACAGCATGCTTGAATGATGAGATATCCAAGGAATGTAATTTATATAACATGCAGTAAAACTGACTTTACTTGCTATAATACACATGTTTTTTGTTTTGGTGGGTTTTTTTGTTTGTTTATTTATTTATTATTTTTTTGAAACAAGGTCTCAAAATGTAGGTTGGCTGGCTGTCCTGGAACTCACTATGTAAACCAGGGTGGCTTTGAACTAACAGAAATCCTTACCTGCCTCTTCCTAAGCGCTGGGATTAAAGGTGTGCGCCACCAGCCTGGCTTCCTTTGTTGTTGTTTTGTTTTGAGACAGTGTTTCACTAAGTAGGCCTGGACCGCCCAAACTCACAGAGATCTGTGCACCACTAGGCCCCCTCCCTACCGTATGATATTCAGCAGGGTTATAGATGTGGCTAATGGCTCTCATGATCAGGGCCCAGATGTTTAGCACTGCATCTTGCAAGCAGTCTACCCACTAACGTGTGTTCTGATTATTTTCATGAATTCTCTGTAGATAGTCATGTTCTTGTGCACAGGGACAGTTTTGATTTGTCCTTCAATCTGCATGTTTTCTTCTTACTGAGTTGAAATTCTCAAGCAGTAGGCAAAAAGTAGCGGTGCCCAGCCCTGCTGCCTTCCTGGTCCCAAGGGGGTTTATTCACTTGTCTGAAGTTGGATGTTACTTAAGAGATTTTTATCAATACTCAGGTTAGGGTGGGCAGGTTCTTCTCAGTATGCTGACAGCTTAATATGTATATGGAGAGAGAGCGAGAGAATGAAGATGTTTTGGATTTTGCGAACTATTTCAGTATCTATTGATACAATCTTGTGGGGGTTTCTTTAGATTATTGACGACATGGGAACCTTGAAGAAGCCCTGTATTGTTTGGGTCATGTATGGGGTCTGTACATATTGCTGAATCTAGTTTCTAAATACCTGTGTTGAGGTATTTTGTGTATGTGTTTTCTCATTCTGTTCTGTAGTTTTCTTGTGTTTTGTCTGTAGGTGTCAGGCTAATGCTGACCTCATAAAGTTGAGGTGTACACCTTCTATTCCTAGAGAGATAATTTAACTGATGTTAGTTCTTTAAAAGCATTTGGTAAGCAGGGGCAATAATGCATACCTTTAATCCCAGCACTTAGGAGGGAAGCAGGCGGATCTCTGAGTTTCAGGACAACCTGGGTTACATAGAGAGACCCTGTCTCATTAATAAAAAAATAAAAACACTTGGTAACCATCTGGTTACACTGCATCTGGAATATCCCCCTCCCCTGAAATGGCTTTTAACTATAGTTAAATTATTATTAATATAGTTCATGTTTCCCTGGGCCATGGTGGCATACACCTTTAGTCCTAGCTCTTGGGAGGTAGAGACAGGCGAATCTTTGAGTTCAAGGTTAGCCTGGTCTACAGAGCGAGTTCAGGACAGCCAATATATATATATTTCATGTTACAAATTTCATCCATCTCAGATGCATGAACCACCTGGGCATGGTGGTTCATGCCTATAATCCCAGTAGAGGTGGAGAAGGCCGAGAATCATGTCAGGTTTGAGGCCAGCCTGGGCTACAGAGCAAGACCCTGTCTCAACAGACCAACTGAAATGAGAAAGCAACAGAGCCCCTAAACAACTGTCTAGCTGGAATCTCTGTGTGTAGAATTGATCGTGGTAGTGTCTGATCCCTTTCAGTGTTTAGGGTCTGCCATCAGTCTTGATGGTATAGTTTGTATTCTCTCTCTCTCTCTCCCCCCCCCCTCGTCTGTCCCTCTCTCTCTCTTTCTCTTTCTCTCAAGTTGAACATTTTGAGAGATCCAAAGTTTGGCTTTATTTATTCTTATCCATTGAAAACAAAAAAACAAGGGGCTTCCCTTATCTGAGGAGTAAGGGAGGGGGTGCCGGGGGAAGAGAGAGGGAGGGTGGGACTGTGATGAGAGGAGGAGGGGGGGCTATGATTGGGATGTAAAGTGAATGAATATATAAATTAAAAAAAAAACTTAACAGAAAGTAGTTCCTGTATGTTTCTAGGCTTCTAACAGGGCAACTGCGGGACTTGCACAGACCTTATAGAAGAACAGTCCCCAGGACCGGAACGTTGCCGTCTAGCACATAGCTTTGCAGGGATGGGCATGGAGCATTAAGGAGAACCAGCATGCCAGCCCAGTCACCCGGATCAGTTAAATCAACCTAACACTCAATGGGTGACAGATGTCATAGCCAGAGCACCTTGGCCCCCTTCTGTTTATTTCATGTCTTTTGTCTCTAAGTCTGTCATATTTCTTTTTACTTCTCAAGGGCTTTTTAAAAATTATCAGAGCTAGTGGAATTTTATTATGTAATCTCATGTGGTTACAACTTCTTTGGTTTGTGTAAAGATTGAGTCTGATGGTTGAAGGCCACTTATGTTGTTACATGTATACAAATGTTCACCTCAAGTGGCGCCTGGTAGCACAGACCTGCATACCAGATACTCAGGAGGCCCACACGTTCAGGGCATGAGTTGAAGGCCAGTGTCATCATCTTAATGAGAACCTGCCTCCAAAATAAAAAATAAAATTGATTACATGTCCTTTATTACATGGTATTTTTTTGTTTTGGTTTTTGAGACAGGGTTTTCTCTGTGTAGCCTTGGCTGTCTTGAACTCACTTTGTAGACCAGGCTGCCCTCGAACTCACAGAGATCCATCCACCTTTTCTGCCTCCCGAGTGCTGGGATCACAGGTGTGCGCCACCGTGCCCATCTCTATGTTCTCAAGTGCTTAGGGCTTCTCCGCTGTATTATAATATAATCTATTACCTCCTGCCCTCAAACCTGCTTCTTAGAGTCTGTTGTGTTCAAAACTGGCCTGCCTTCTCCACAGACCCCTTTCAGGGCTGTTGGCCAGCTGTTCCCAATGGTGGCATTCCCGGGTGGCCTTTTGGCTCCCAGGTCCTCTCCTTTCTTCATATACACTGTGATTTTGATGGAACAAATCCTTAAGGACCACCCTAAGGAAAGTGCATAGAAAGTACAAAGGATCCTCTCTTTCTTTCTTTTCATCTGAGTCTCACTGTGTAGCTTGACCCTGTGCTTGAAATGTTGAGTTATCAATGTGTCTTGAAGATCTTTTAACTTGCATTTGCCATTGGAAAGCAGTTACAGCTGGAAGATGAATGCCCTGACCTCAACCCCCATACCATTTGAGTTTTCTTCTCTTCTCTTTCTGGAACTCACAATTGGCTGTTGGAACTCTGTCATAGTTATTGATTTTGGTTTAATATCCTACTGTAATTGAGGTTTTGGTTTCTTTGTAAACTCAGTTGTGTTATGAAAATATGTTTTTGTTTTAATCCCAAGTGTGGAATTTCAGTTTGAGCTTTAGCTTGTGGACACCTAGTAACTGTCCCGTGAGGGGCGTGGCTTTTGCCAGCTGTTAAGGCTTTCCTTGTGCAACATGGAGAGGGATGTGGGCTCTAGAGCATGGGGTCTAGGGCTCTGAGGATATAAATAGGTGCTCAAAGAGAGCGTGGTGTGGCATGTGGTGTTGGCACATGGCATGTAGCATTTTGAAGAGACCAGAGACAGTGTGGCAGTTTGGAGCAGACAGAAAGAATTGCTTCTGGTGCAGTGGCTTAGAGGAAACTGCTGGCTGCGTCTGCTGTTGGTGGAGATTGGTATAGCCCTAAAGACTCTTCAACCCCAAACAGCTAAGAGACGTAAAGGGCCCCCTTTCCCCACTAACCTCTCTCCTGTATAGAGTTGGGAGGTTGAGGCCTAAACACCCCAAATAAAGTACAGTTTAAAAAAAAAGAGAGCTATAGTCTACCCCTAAAGGTAGTGGTTTATAAGCCTTTTTTTTTTTTTTAAGATTTATTTATTATTTATACAGTATTCTGCCCACCCATGTGCCTGCCCACCACAAGAAGAAGACAGCAGATCTCATTACAGGTGGTTGTAAGTCACCATATGGGTGCTGGGAATTGAACTCCGGACCTTTGGAAGAGCAAACGGTGCTCTTAACCTCTGAGCCATCTCTCCAGCCCTATAAGCCTTCATTTTGCTGGGAGATTCTGTGCCCTTTACACAGGGCACCTGTACATGGCTTGTTCCGTAACCTGGAGTCTGGGGACTCAGCTGAGAAAACCTGAAAGGCTGGGAGGACCCAGTGACTGGGGATAGAGTCATCTGGAGATGTCTTGTTACATGTGACTGGGATGGGAGTCTTGATGGCTGGGCTCGATCTGTGACTCATCAGAGGATATCCACTTGGGTCCCAAGTAGAACTCAGGCACCTATAACAAATTGGTTGAGCTCTGAGCATAGATGCTAGGCAAAGCCTTTGGAGCTTGGGCACCCAGAGGTCAGTGAACTGAGAGTCAAGGTGGAGGTGCTGCTTTTGGAATCCGCATCTTCTCTGTTGTTGTGTTAGCAGCTAGCAAAGCCGGCAGGGTGAGCTTGGCCACAGGGAGGGGAGCTAGACTACTCCCTGCTGGGGAGTGTGGACCCCTCATCGTGACACTCTCTGCTGCAGATGGTGTACACTTGTGATTTCAGCACGTGGGAGATGAGGACAGGAGGATCCAGAGTCTGAGATCATCCTTTCCTGCACAGAGTTTGAGGTGGCTTCAGCTCAAACCCCCTCCCCCCAATAAAACCACCCTCTTTTCTTTCCGTGAGCATTGGAACACTTAGAATTCATGCAGCAAGTCCCAGCCCCAATGTTTCTTATACTGGGGCATTTCATGGAAGAGGAGGAAAGGGCAGAAATAGTATGATCAGGTGAGCCACTTACAATTTTTATTTTTGTTTTATGTATATGAATGTTTTGCATGTATGTATAACATACATGTACATACCTGTGCAGGCCAGAAGAGGGGACTGGATCCCCTGGAACTGGGTTATCAGTGGTTGTGAGTTGCCAGATGGGTGCTGGGAACTGAACCCAGGTTCTCTACAAGAGCAGCCAGTGCTCTGACCAAGTGAGCCATCATCGATCTACGAGATGAGCCATTCTGGACAAGCAGTGAACAGCTGTGAGGACTCGGACTAGGGCAGAGACTGACAACACTGAGGCTGAACATTTGTGAGAAAGGCTACGGGGAAGTAACTAAGGTAGCTGCAGTGGCAGATCGCTGGTGTTCAGAGCCTCAAGTGAAGGGGAGTAAGGCTGTGTTGACTGACAGGCCATCTACTCAGTTAGGGGATGTACCAATTGCCCCATAACTCCTCAGTAGCCTGGCAGTAGTCAGTAGCCTGGCAGCAAGGTTAATCCAAGTTGTTTGATGTCAGAGTCAAGGAAAACAGTGATTGGCTGGATTTTGGGTAATGTTAACATGCGCATTTACCTTTCTTAGAAGCTTGATGTTCCTGCTTTTGTATCTGATTTAAGTGTGTGTGTGTGTGTGTGTGTGTGTGTGTGTGTGTGTGTGTGTGTGTGTGTGTGTGTACACGCGCGCGCGTGCGCAGAGGACAACTTGTGGGAGTCCTTTACATCAAGGCTTTCTGTTATTAAAATCAGATTGCCTGGCCCACATAGCCATCCCTTTCCCTACTGAGCCGCCTTGTCAGCACAGGAGCCTAATGTTTCATTTCATTTCAGAAGTGGAAAAATTATAATTTGAGCAAAACACTTTACTCAGGCAACTAACACCAGGCATTTGGAAATGTAGGTTACTAGGTAAGTGTTGTCCCTTCCACCTGGGGTGTGCTCATGTCCTCACAGCTCTGAGTGCTGTTTATGATGGTGACCATGCTCCAGCACTAGACACTTTCCTGAGTATAAGATACGCTTTTCGGTTTGAATTGGAAACATATGGTATGGGAACTCCAGCATGATCTTTTGCCATAATGGGCTCACTCAGTGTCATTCAATTTCTGTTACAAGGTCATAGTCACAGCTAAAGGAGCCAAGAAGAAAAGTTGTATTACTTAAAGTGCCCATTTCTTCACTGTGTTCTCTTGTTAAAATATTAAAACTGTGCTAGGGCTGGAGAAAAGGTTCAGAAGTTAGCAGACGCCCCGCGCTAGGCAGCTCACGAGTGTGGGAGCTGAGAGCTGCATCCTGAGCCACAGGCGGAGACTGGGCCTGGGTGGTATTTTGAAATCTCAAAGCCCATCACCAGGGACACACTTCCTTTAACACCAAGTGCAACAAGGCCGCACCTCCTAGTCCGTCTGATCCTATCAGAGTCCACTCCTAGTGACTAAGCATTCAAATATATGCGCCTTTGGGAGCTGCTCCTATCCAGTCACCACAGTGAGCAGAAGATCTGGAAAGCTAAAGCACGATGCCGTTGAGTTCTGCGTGTGTTTTGTCATGTGCTGGTCATCTGCTGCTGGGTGGGACCTACTTTTAAGCATGGGTTGTATGCCCACTGAGACTCCATTATAGAAAATGAAGTTTTCCTCTGCAAGTGGTTATCAGTTGGAGAGCTTCTGGGTTAGGGATGAGGACTGTGTCCACTTCCCCTCTCAGCACTGGGACTCCAGCTGGCTTAGACCTGTGCAGGTCCTGTGTTTGCTGCCTCAGTCCCTGTGAGTTCTTACGTGCTGTCAGTCTTGTTGTGTAAGTATGCATAAATAAATGTGCTGCCTTTCTTCTTAGTTTTAATATTTAGAGCATTTGTCTCAAATGTAGAGGGCACATGCCATAAACTATGCCAAACTTGTAACCCATGTTGGATCCCTGGAGCCCTCATGGCGGAAGGAGAGACCAACTCCCACACCAAAAAAAAAACTGCTGTATGTGACATATTTGACTTGACTTTTATTGATCTGGATTCACACCATAGCCACGTCACATGTCCACATTCAGACATTTTCATTTGTTTCTAATTCAGAGTCTGTAAAATCTACTGTGTTGCCACATTACTATTCCCCCACCCAGGCAGAAAGTTTTCGCCCACACTGTGTCTCTGCGGTAAAGGAGGATTAGCCCTGCAGTTTTCTCCAAGCCTTGTTTATGGTTATCCTAGTGCAGTTAGGACTTGAAGCTGTGGGGCGGTGCTCAGTGAGTGCTCACACCTTACACTTGCCAGCCAGTCCCCTGCCTGTAGGGCCAGGAAGCCCCTGATCTTTGTTGGATAGATAGATGGCAAAGGAAATTAGAATAGCCTGGCTATAGGCATCACTATGTATAATTAACAGGCTACTCAATACTTGAAAGAGAAGCACTTCCTGCTTTCTCAGCTTTCACATGCCTGTGAGGCCACGTGGGGTTGTGCTATGAAGCATTGCTTTCTGGCTACAGCTTTGGTACAGATCCCTCATGTATGTTGTATACTGTTGTATACTGTCTAAGCAAACAAATTTAAGAAACTTGAGAGCCATGACTTGCATCTAAGCATGTGGCATCTGAAGTTGTGCCTGTGATTATGACAGTATGAGTCATGTGTAGCTGGACCTGTCCTGGAAGGGACGCCGTAAAAACTGTCCCCGCTTAGAGAGAACACAACCTCACACGTGGAGAATGCTAAGGACCCGGGTGCAGAATGGCTAGAGGGAGTAAAGGCTCCACAAGAGCCAGACCCATGAGCAATATGCACAAATCACTTAAATGTCTACCTGTTTGCAGTGAACTATCTGACATTGGAATAAAGACTGCTCTTTTTTAGACTATTTGACAGTTTCATACATGTATACAGTGTGTCTTATTTGTTTGTTTGTTTGTTTTTTGAGACAGGGTTTCTCTTTGTAGCCTGGCTGTCCTGGACTCTTTTTTTCAGACCATACTGGCCTTGAACTCACAGAGATCTGCCTGAGTACTGGGATTAAAGGCGTGTGCCACCACGCCCAGCTACAGTGCATCTTTATTGTCCTTAAATCACCTGCTCTTGCCCCCCCTAACTCCCACACCAAGTCCCCCTCACACGTTGAAATCCCTTTTTTTTTTTTTTTTTTTTAAATAGCCCTCTGAGCTGGGTGTGGTGGCACACACCTTTAATCTCAGCACTCGGGAGGCAGAGGCAGGTGGATTGCTGTGAGTTCGAGGCCAGCCTGGTCTACAAAGTGAGTCCATGACAGTCAAGGCTACACAGAAACAAAACCAACCAACCCCCCCCCCTCAAAAAAAGCCCTCTGAATCTAGTTAGTGCTGCCAGCATATACATGGTTGTGGGGCCATCCACCATTGCATGGGCTACCTAACATCAGCTATTAGAAAACAAACAGCCAAGCTACACAGAGAAGCCCTCTCTCAAAAAACCAAACAAAAACAAAAAACCAACCAACTAAACAAAAACCAACCACACACATATAGTAGATAAATACAAATAAGAAAACACTGTCTTGGTTAATGGAGTTAAATGTGATTTTCATTAGGCTTTATGGTTTGTTTGTTTTTAGTTAAGTGATGAATCTACATTGTTCATGGGGAGAGAAACTAGTTAGGTACTGCGTGGTACTTTGGTTAAGAAGAGACTGCATACCCAACAATAGCCACGTAGATCATAATGGAAATCAACAGTCCCTGCTGTGTAGTGACATTGCACCTGGCTGTCATCCATAGTGCAATATGTCACTTGTGTGTGATAATGCTGGCATTAAAGACTTCATTACACATGTAAAAACATAGAACATGTAGCCCTTTATAATTACCTGAGAATACGGGCCTGCGGTGGTTTGAATAGATGCATCTATGGAGACGCTTTTTAGGGAGTGGCGCTTTTTAGGAGGTGTGGCCTTGTTGGAGTAGGTGTGGTTTTGTTGGAGGAAATGTATCACTAGGGGGTAGGCTTTGAGGTCTCAGAAGCTCAAGTATGCTTCCTGCTGCCTGCCTATCCTAGAACTTTCAGGTACCTCTCCAGTACTGTGTGTGCCTGCAGGCCACCATGTTTCCTGCCCTGACAATAGTGGACTAAATCTCTGAACTGTAAGCCAGCCCCAATTAAATATTTTCTTTTATAATAACTGCTGTGGTCATGGTGTCTCTTCACAGCAATAGAAGCCAAGGACTTATTGGTTCATGTATCACTTTTATCATTACCCACCGTACATTCCTACTTTAGGAATTCTACTGTGAACAGTGTGCTGTGCCTTCCCAGCTGTAGCTCCTTCATGGCTTGTACTAACCATTTGCCTTGGCTGCAATGAGACTGTGTAGAAATAAGTCAGAAAAGTCAGAGATAAATACTTTTTAAAATGATTTCTTTTGGATACACAGTGTTTTCACAATGTGAGAAAGTTATTTCTCTTTTTGAGACAGAGTCTCACCATGTAACTCAGGCTGCCTGTGTTGGCCAGACTAGTCTTGAAATTGGAATCTTCCTATCCCCGCTTCCCCAGTGCTGGGATGATAGTTATGTACCGCTACCCCTGACTTTGTACATTTTTTTGAGGGTACAGAAAGATTTTTAGCGAAGATTCTCTCTCTCAGAGGCTAATATATAATAAATCTTGTAATATATGTAACTATTTCCTTCCATTTATTATATATGCCGGTCTTTTTTTTTATTAATTTATTCTTGTTACATCTCAATGTTTATCCCATCCCTTGTGTCCTCCCATTCCTCCCCCCCCATTTTCCCATTATTCCCCTCCCCTGTGACTGTTCCTGAGGGGGATTACCTCCCCCTATATATTCTCATAGGGTATCAAGTCTCTTCTTGGCTACCTGCTGTCCTTCCTCTGAGTGCCACCAGGTCTCCCCCATATATGCCGTCCTTAAATTCCGTACTTTGTGTGTGTGAGTGTATGATGTGTGTGTAAACATGAGTGTGCATGTGTGTGGCTGCCCATGTGGAAGTCAGAGGACAGTTTTCTAGAGTCATTCTTACCTGCTCCCTTGTTTCTTGTTTCTGCGCTCTGAATATTCTAGACTAGCTCTCCTGTGAGCGTCCTAGATGCTCTCCTGCTCTACCACTTGCCCTAAGTGCTGGGCTTACAAATGTGCGCCTTTGCATCTGGCTTTTTTTGTGATTCTGGGGGTAAAACTTGGGTCATTGGACTTGTACAGCGTGTACTATGCTGCCTGAGCCATCTCCCTGGCCTCGTCATTTTTAGAATAAAATTTTAAGTTCTTATACAAAGTAATTAGTTTCTTAATAGCATTTTCATATTCACACATAAGTCATTATGCTTTGTTCTAATATGTATTCCTCAGTACTGTTCTCCATGCATATAACATACTATTTACACATCTCTGCACCTTACCCCCCCCATATGTAATATTTTTTGGAGATAGTTTCGTTTTTGTGATTTTTTATTTATTTACTTTTTATGTGTATTGCTTTGCCTGCATGTTTATGTGAGACTCTTGGATCCCTTGGAGCTGGAGCTACAGACAGCTGTGATCTGCCGCATGAGTGCTGGGAGTTGAGCCTGGGTTCTCTGTAAGAGCAGGCAGTGCTCTTAACTGAGGCACGGAGATGATTTCTTTTCTTATTTATTTATTTTTATTTATTTTGTTTTTTGTTTTTTGAGACAGGGCTTCTGTTGTAGTCCTGGCTGTGCTGAACTCTCTGTAGACCAGGCTGGCCTCCAACTCACAGAGATCCACCTGCCTCTGCCTCCCAGTGCTGGCATTAAAGGTGTGCACCACCATGCCCAGCTAAAGAACTTGTTTGGTTTTTGTTTTTGTCTTTTGAGACAGGGTTTTTCTGTGTAATAGCCCTGGCTGTCCTGGAACTCTCTTTGTAGACAAGGGTGCCCTCAAATTCACAAAGATCTACCTGCCTCTGCCTCCCAAGTGCTGAGATTAAAGACTTGTGCCTGGCTGATAATTCCTTACTGGAATATAAAAGACCAACTTCATTCCCTTCTTTATTGTGGCTGCTTAGTGTTTATAGTCTCTAAATATTTACATTGTTTCCAAACTACTTATACAGTTAATAATGTAGAAAATAATTTCCTTGTTCAAAATTATTTTTATACTTGTGTAATCAATCCTAGAAGTAGAAATTTTCAATCAAGGTATACCTATGTCTGCAATTTTGTTAGCTTTGTATAACTATAGTGAAATACCTGAGACAGTCAACTTACAAAGAGAAAGAGCTGACTTTGATTCTGTTTTGGGGGCCTTCTGTTCGTTTAAGTTGGCCCTGTGGCTTTTAGGTGTCTGGGGGAGCAGCAGCATGGCAGAAGCATGTTGGCTGCGAAGTGAGGGAAAGACTGGGGTCCCATAGCCCCCTCAAGTGCATGCCCTCAATTTCTCTAAATCCTCCCAGTGAGGGCTAGGGGATGGCTTACTGGGTAAAGCACTTGCTGGCCATAAATGAGGACTTGAGTTCGGGTCCTGAGAGCCCCAGTGATGCTGGACACAGCATTGCTCCCCTGTCATCCCGTGCACCTGTGCTGAGACCGGAAGCAGTGATAGATTTCCCCAGAAGCTCTTGGGTGGGCAGAGTGGTAAACCACAAAGACCTGTCTCAAGCAAGGTAGAAAGCAAAAACTGACACCTGGAACTGTCTTGTGACCTCCATGTGCGTGTCATGGTATACATGTGTCCACATGCATATTATACACACATATACATGCTAAAAAGGAACAGTCACAAAACCTGTCTGGCTTTTAAAAAATGTGGTGCTGGAGATTGAACCAGGGCTTCACATGTGCATGACTACATTGAGCTGCGTTTCCTGGCCTCACTTAATGTTCTACCACCTCCTGATAATGCCACACTGAGGACCAACCCTCTAACACATGGGCCTTTGTGGAACTTGTCAGATCGAAACTTACATCAGTAACTTGGTAGATTGGGTCAAATCGGCCTTTGATAATGTATGGTAATTAGCATTCCGACCAGCATCGTAAAGAAGTTACACTTTCTGAGATATGATTGGTAATCATTTAACCTCAGGGTCCACATAACCAAAGGGCACCATTGTGGGCAGGATAAAGATATACTTGTGTCAAGAGAGTAAGAACTAAGGTTGATTGCAGTTTGGTGGCTGAAGTCCTGGGCATGGTGAAGGAGGAAGGTGAAGCCTGACATAATGCTTAGCATCTTTACATCATTGTGGCGGTTAGGATGGGAATGGTCCCCATGGGCTTGTGTATTTGAATGCCTAGGGAGTGGCTATTTGAAAAGATTAGGAGGTGTGCCCGTGTTGGAGGTGGTGTGTCACTGTGGTTGGCTTTGAGGTTCGAAAAGCCCATGCCAGGCCCACTATCTGTCTCTTCCTGCTGCCTATGGATCAAGATATAGAACTCAGCTACCCTGTCTGCCTGTGTGCTGCCATGCTCCCCACTTGGAGGATAATGGACTAAACCATTTATAAGAGTTGCCTTGGTCATGATGTCTCTTCATGGCAATAGAACAGTGACTAAGACAATAGTTATATGAAAGACTTGTATTTGCCATTCATATGTAATATGGAAAAACAATTATATTGGAAAAGAATAATTTAAAAACATTGGAGGATGACTTGGATTAAAACGTAGGTTTCCTTTTGGAAAGACAAGTGAAAACTTATAAGGGTGAAACAATTAAGTTTGTAAAATCATGAGTGCCACACATGAGCTTTCTGATGAATCGCTCATCTTAGGAGTTTTAGAACATAGGGCTACATGGAACATTCAAAAGAGCAGGTGGCAGCTTACACTGGAATGAAACCCAGATGGATCATTTGTAGGAGAAGATATTACTATAATCTCAATTGGGAAGAACAAAAAAAAATCCATAATTCATGAAAGGAAAGAGTGACAGGTTTGGCTGTAATCCATAAGCTATGTTAAAAGGCACCCACAGATCAGGATAAATATTTGCAAAATAAATGATAGCGCAGTCTTTGAGTTACAAAGAGCTTGCAAATTAAATATCTTTAAAAGCACATCGATAAGATACAAGATATAAACAAAGAGGAAGTACCAGTAGTCGACTAGGGTGAGATGGCTAACTCTCCCTAGTAACTGGAGGCATGCAGTATTCCATGTTCCATGCGCCTGCTGGGTGTGAAGATGGGCACAATCATATCGGATGGTGTAGTCACAGGTAAGTAAGCCTGGGTTCATAGCCACTCACTCTGCTAAGCAGGTACAGGCGTGTTCAACTATGAGGTGACAACTGTTCCATGTGTTCTCCAGCAGGTGTGTGGCAGATTTGTTTTTGCAATTCTCCACCAATGGTTGACCTGGTAAAATAAATTCGTCTCAATTATTTCCTGAAGCAGGGAGTTTGACTTCCTGCTATTAGAGCCTGAGTGGGGCTGACTTCACATCATCTTACGCTGTGAATTAGATGGTTATGTACCTTTTACTATAAGATTAAAATGTATTGTTCAAGGTCCAGGAATGTTTAATATGAGTTTTAGTTGGTATGCTTTAGTGAACTTGAGATTTTAATTTCTGAATATATGAATGTTCCTTGAAGCCTGTTTTAAATCAAGGCTTTAAAAAAAGAAAAAAGAAAAAAAACTAAGAAGCGGGCTGGAGAGATGGCTCAGAGGCTAGGAGCATTGGCTGCTCTTCCAAAGGTCCTGAGTTCAATTCCCAGCAACCACATGGCGGCTCACAACCGTCTGTAATACGACCTGATGCCCTCTTCTGGCCCGCAGATGGTGTACATGTAAATAGAGCACTCATATACATAAAATAAATAAATACATCTTTTTAAAAAACAAAAGAAAGTCTAAGAGGCAGATAGAGATGCCATCACTATGAAATGATGCGGGAGGCTGGAGAGATGGCTCCATGGGGTTCACATCACCCACGTGGTGGCTGCCTGTGAGTCTCTTGACTCTAGTCCCAGAACATTGATGTCCTCTTTTGGCCCCCAAGGACACTGAAAAAAAAAATATGGTGCACAGACATACATGCATGTAAACATTCATACATAGAAAATAAAAATAAGGAAAAAATTAAAATAATTTGGTATAAGTTAATACCTTTAAAGTGTGTGAAACTGAGCATCGGACACTAGGTTTGAATTTGAAAATAATTCTTACTAGTAAGAATTACAGAATGAACATCTGTAAAGACTGTGAAATCCCAAGACTGAAACCAAGCTGGGTACCAGGCATGGTAGAGCATGGTACAGTCCTAGCCTCTCAGGAGGCTGAGGCTGGGGCCCGCTCAAGCCCAGGAGGCAGGGCCAGCCTCAGCAACATAGACATCATCTCATAAAACAGTCTGAGCAGGGCAGAGCACGGTGGGGGAGCAAAGTGACCTGTGGGAACCGGCTCCAAGAAAAAAACGACATAACTTGACACGTGTGCTTTAAAAATAACCTTGAATTGGAAAAGAGAAATTGGGAAAGGCTGAGAACTTACTGGCAAGCTCAATAAAATTTCAAAGATCTGAAAATAGTGGAGAATCTTCTAGAAAAGATCCAGTATTTACTTTACTCATAGCTCACTGACTCTGGCCAGTGTGGTACAGTCTGTGAGAAAAAAGACGAAAGGCCTTTGGTCAGACATCTTCCTTCTCTTTTCCTTAGCTATTTTCAAACAGAAACCAAGAAGTACAAATGAAATAGAGCTCTTCAAGTAGATTTTTCTTTAGTGGAGGATGGAAGGGGGAGTTCAGTGTAAGCCTCCTTAAACCTTTAACTAGAATAGTCAAGTGATGGTATAGATTAGGAATCAGGCCTGAATTCTAATTCTGTTTTCTTCTTAGCCATATAATGAGAGAGAGAGAGAGAGAGAGAGAGAGAGAGAGAGAGAGAGAGAGAGAGAGAGAGAGAGAGAGAGAGAGAAAGAGAGACAGACAGACAGACAGAGGATAGGACTTAGGACATAAGCATGATAGGCCTATACAACTTAGCTATTCCCTCTTTCCCTGACTTTATAAGATGTGGATAGTAGTTACAGCATTTTATTTTATATTTTGACTAATTTGTTAGAGGCCTTTGAAGGAAGGAAAATAAGAGAAACCTTTTAAAATCTGAATACTGTTACTAATAAAATGAAATTAGTAATAATCTTTTCATCATGAGGTTCTATGAATAATTTTATGAGTACAGAACTCCCCAATAATTGTGCATTTTATTACTGTTACTGCAGTCTTTGTCGTTGGAGGTCTGAAGGAAGGGGAATCTCTGGGGACTTCATTTAGACTTAGGAAAGGCAAATCCGCTGATCTTGTGGGCTACAGGACCCACTTTCTTTGAAAGGTCATTAGAAGACATGCACTCTGTGCACTTGGCGAGGTGTGACAATGGGGTGCCAAGAAAAATGGGGTTTGAAGTAACAGCCCCTTTATCCAACCAGAAAGCACAGCCTGACGCAAGCAGTGCCTTCTAAATGGCCATGAATGGAACAACCCACCAGGGAAAGTTTCCATCCGGAGGACTGGCAATTACCTCAGATGGGTCGCACTGCCTGGAAACTGCAGAAGCAGTGGAAAATGGAAAAGGCGCCTGCAGTGAACGAGTTAAGACTGTCTCACACTTGTTTTAGTGGTTGGAAAAAGTTAAGGTAATTAATTCTGGTATAAACTGCTAGTTGAAATTTATTGGGGGACATCTCAAATTTCATATTAAATCCATGCAATTCTAGATCCAGGCTGAAGATTAGATGCACCATTAGCAAAGAAAGCCAACAAGTTCCCCTAATGCAACTTGTACATTGAGAATCTCCTTATAAAGCCATTCCAAGAGGCACGTTTCAATGCTGTAAAATCGTATGGGTCTTTTTTCTTTTTTCTCATTGACTCATTTATTCCCACCTCTGCTGGCTGTCTTGTTCATTCCCTTTATATGTTAAACCTGAAACCTGTTGAAGTTGAGAAAGGCTGTTAAATTCAGGCAATACCTTCCGGATACAAGACAGTATACTAAATGCTGGGAACACAGACAGGACACTCTTCCTGCCCTTAAGGTGTTTGACCGACGGTATTGATCAATACCGGTGCTAAAGATAATCATAGGTACCATTCCTAGAGCATTTGTAACTTGCTCTGTAATTGTCTTGGTTATTTCTGAATCCTAACTCATTCCTCCTCAGGATTTGGGGGCAGTGCAGATACCATTATTTCATATTATAGATGGTATTACGGTATAAATATATACTGTCCGCTACAAGTTTTGGTTCCTCACTGGTGGCATGTTCTTGTCCCTGGCCCCATCTGTCTACCCGCTTCCCAGCCACCATAACGTGAGCTGTGCTTCATGACACCACATCCACCGTGATGCTCCTGCCTCAACATAGCCCGAGCTGACTGGGGCAAGCAGCCGTAGCAAGAAACCTTAAAAAGTGTGAGCCAAGATTTAAGTGTGTGTGTGTGTGTGTGTGTATGTTTGTGTGTGTGTGTGTGTGTGTGTGTGTGTGTGTGTGTATGTTTGTGTGTGCGCGCGCACACATATGCACGCGTGCTTATATATGCTCCCAGGATGGATGAATCTGGTGCCCTTTCTCTGTCACACTCTGACTATTCCTTTGAGGCAAAGTCTCCTAAAACCTAGCTCTCGTGTTTTCTCATATGTATGAAAATACCATAATGAACCCCCTTAACTTAGGGTATTTAGAAAAATATCACTGCCTTTTGTTCATTTAGGGTTACAGCTTTGGTTAGCCAATCAAGGAATGAGCAATGTTAACATTTAGCACTGGGCCACTAGGCCAGAGTTTGTCTTACTGGCCTAAGCCCTCGTAGCACAGTGATTGTCCAAGTTCCTGCCATGTTTATTTTTTAATCTTGTACTTACCCAACTTTGTGAGTACATTGTATGTGTGCACACATCGTGGTAGCGTTCCTGCCACCTGCCAGTCAGTGCTGAGCGAATAAGGTCATGTCTCTTCCTTTGTGGATTCTGTATCTAAGCACAGAGCAGACTAAGTCTGCTGCGTGTGGTGGTGCACATCTTTATTCCCAGCACTCAAGAGACAGAGGCAGGCAGGGTTTTGAGGTCAAGGCCAGCATGGTCAATGTAGTAAGTTCCAGCTCAGCCAGGGGTACACAGTGAGACCCTGTCCTGAAAAAAAGGTCCTGTACTATCACGTAGTATATGTGGCCCAGCGAGAACGCATAAGTGGCAGGGAATCGGAGGGACTCTTCCAGACAGCGTGGTGGGTGACGGTCTAGAAACGATGCTTGAGCGGAAATCTGAATGACGTGGGGAGTAGAGAGAAGAGAGAGCCACAAAAGTGGGAGCAGGAAGAGGAGCAGGAGAGTGCTCGGCATAGGTAAGGAACAGCAAGCAGTACCGGTAGACAAGCAAGCGAGACCGAGCATAGGAGGAGCCGGGATAAGCATGAGCCGGGGCCAGTGAAACCTTCCGGGTGGTGGGGATGGGTGCGTGCATGTGTCGTTTAGGTTGTGCAGTATTTGGTATTGATCCAATGACCATCTTTGACAAGCAAACTATTTCCACTCCCTCCCTGAGCTCTGATTGTAGTTCAGGAGTTATGAGGAGGTCCTTCTAACCATTGAGGGGTTTTGAGAAACAAAGTGGCAGGCCTAGTTAGCTTTAGAAAGGGTTGCTTCCACTCCCCTCTAGAGAATTCATTGTGGAGAGCAGAAGTAAGGCAGGGGTCAGTTTGTAAGCTCAGCTCTTGTGACCCAGGGGAGTGTTGATTTGGATCAAGGAAGCAATGTTGGGGGTGGTGAGAAAAAAATTTGTTTTGAATTGAAAAAGAGAAGAGCTTAAGATGGGCTGTAGGTGGGTGAATGTGGGTACATCTGCCCCCACCTGCAGGAGCAAAGACAGATCTCCCAAAAAAGTAAGGTTTTCTATGCATGGTAAGAAGCCTGGGAGAGAGGTTGTTAGGCTGGCAGATGGTTATTTCAGTATGAACTTGGAAGAACATTCTGTATGGACACAGCAGAGATGGTCGTGAGCAGATAGATGACACCCACAAGAGGAAGAGCAGTAGAGAACCAAGTGGGAAAGGGTGAAGGGAACTCCGCTGTCTAGAAATCAGGGGCATGAGAAGGCCCAGCAAATGGGGCCAAGATAGTGGCCGTTAAGGAGAAAAAGACCATAAAGGTGACAGACTCAAGTTAGCATTAGTAGAATATAGTCGAGTAAGATGAAGGCAGGAATGGAGCATTGGCTTTTGCAAAATGAGAGGCCCCTGGAGGTTTTCACAGTGTTTTCATTGCACGGGGTTACGGAGGCGTGAGTGTTGGAGAGAGCCCTTTGGAGCTTTTGGCTGCAGAGAGTAGTGAAGTGCTAGTGGAATTACAGCGGGTGCTGGGGAAGTTTCCTGTTTACAAAAATGGCGGTAGCTCAGCCTTTTAGTGTAAATGGAATCACTCAGAAAAGCAGACTAGAGGTGGCGGGAGTAGCTGCCCTGTTAGCCTTCTGTGATACCCTTTTGTACTATTACACAACCACTAAAAATCATCAAAAGGGAGCTGGCACGGCAGTGTGCACAGTCTCAGTCACTAGGAAGGCTGAAACAGGAAGATCACTTTGGATCCAGGAAGTTGAAGCCAGTCTGGACAGCATGGTAGCTATGACCCTCATCTCAAAACAAATCATTCTAGGGTTCCATGCTGGCTAATATGGAAACGTTTTCAAGACTTAAGTGAAAGAGCATTTTTGTAAGCTGGCCGTCAGCGATGCACACCCATCATCCCACCACTTGAGGGGCAGGGGCAAGAGGATTAGGAGTTCATCCTTGTTTATATAGCAAGTTCTGGGCTAACCTGGGCTGCATGACACTCTGTCTCATTAAGTAAGTAAGAAACTAACTAGCTAAATGGATAAGACAAAGAATGCATTTTCTCCTTTAAAACAATCTCTTCTGGACAAGAGGGCTGGGCTCTGGGCATGCTCCTCACTTTCCTAAGAGCTTTTCCACTTGGGTTCTTTCTATGAGCAATGGGGCTTATTAATCCACGCAACACGTATCTAACAAGTATCTCCATGTGTTGGGAACTGTTCTAGATAGAAGTAGAGCTAGCCCAGCTGATGAGAGCTCCTGTCCCCAAGGAGCATTTGCTCTAAAGAGACATGAAACAGTAAGATAAAAATAGAAAACACGTACTCTTTCTTAGGTAGAGTTGTAGTTCATGGCCCAGATTTATTCTTTCCTAAAATGACTAGAAAAACTACAAACTGCTAAAGCAAGGATTTACAGACAGACAGCAGGCGGTATGGAAGAGAGGGCCATCTTGGGTGGAGGTCTTCCCTGTGAGCTGCCAGCCTACTGCTCAGGTGCTGTGCATGGGGAGGCAGTTGAGATGTCATGAAGGGGCAGAGTTGAGGATCAGGGCAGCCAGCACTGCTGGTATTCATAGAACATGGAAAGAGAGCGAGCTCCAGAGACCCTTGGTCTTCTGTCTTCATCAGGCATGTGCATGTGTGGAAGCCACAGGCTGGTGGGAAAGCCAGGGATGGAACTCCCAATGCTGAGCTTCTTGATGCTGAAGAGATAGAATTAGTCTGCTGACTCCAATGCAGACAATGGCAGAGCTTGTGAGGGTGAAACGGGAAGGTCAGGAGTGGTCTTGCTAATCTGGGCTCCACTGGACTTGGATGACGGCTGAGACATGCAGGGGGGAATCTACTCTACCCATCACCTCTGATTTCTGCCGCTTCACTGGGCTTTTGCTGCTGGGGCACTGAGTCCTGTGGGGAATTGACTCATCATGGTTAATAATCTAAGCATCATTGCTGGTGACATCCCTTCTGGAATGCAATCTCTCTTACCCCGGAAGAAGGCTCTTCTAATTCATGGGTTCAAATGGGATCCACTTAACAAAACATTCTCTAGGTGAAAAAGTACAGTTTCTTTTAAGAGTCACTGTTTTGTGTATATGTGTGTAAGTGGTAATTGCAACCTGAAAAATGTCGCCCCTGTTAAGTGAAGACTTGGCAGAAACCAAATTGGAAGTCCAAAAGGTCATCTTCCTGAGCTACCAGAAGTGACCCTCTCTTATGAACTGGTTCCTGCTGGCCCATCCTTCCTGACTGTTAGGTGACATCATAGCTAGGACTCAGCTATGGTAGGAACATTTACACCATGGTAATTGTCACATGCTGCAAACCAAGGCTTTTCCCCCAGATTGCCTAGCACCCATTGTCAGGGCTCTCCCTCTGACTCTTAGTAAGCAGCCAACTTAGCCAAGTATGGAAGCATGAAAAATAGTACATATATATAACTCAAATAGTACAGTGGAATAAAGCAGATTTCTACTTACTTGACAAACTTAAAAGCCTTTGATTATAAAAATATTTAAAAATGCCAACTTAGTAAAATAAATTCTTACCTGTTTCCTCAAGGCAATTGCATTTAGTGTGTGATTTTTCATAATTTTAAAAAAGATTTATATATTTATTTTATGTATATGGCTGTTTTGTCTACACACCAGAAGATGGCATCAGATCCCATGGGACTGAAGTTATAGACAGTTAGCTGCATGTAGGTTCTGGGAATTGAACACAGGGCCTCCAGAAGAGCAGTGTCACCCCAGCCCCGATTCTGGGGGGCGGGGTTGGGAGACAAGGTTTCATATATCCTAGGATGGCCTTATACTGGCCCTCCTGCCTCCATCTCCCAGTGCTTAGGGTTACAGGTGTATGCCACCTGTGGCTTTTTTAAAAATTCCTTTTCAGATGGTAGAAGTAATACAACCTATTTCAGTTTTCATAGTTCTTTTATTCCTCAATTATGTTTCATGTTTGTATTCATTAGCTTTTACCAAGTCTTTGTAGAGAATGCACCTCTAAGTAAAAAAAAAAAAAAAAACCTTCTTCCTCTTAAATGTTTGTAACAGTACATGGGAACAGTGTGTGTAACTGATCCTCTCACAGAGTTCTCTTCTTTGTGTTCCTTGGTCTTTGAGTTTCTCTCCATCCTGTGCCAAACTCCTTGACTGTCCTGTGTATTTCAAGTCAATTGTGCAGCCATCATCCAGTTTTGTGACAGAGACACAACAGCACATGTGGAGCGGTTGTGTTGAGGTGGTGCTGTGCACACAGATAGGAGCCCTAGGGGGACGCGAAGCTTCCTTCCCTCTGTTCTGCGGCTTAACCAATAGCAACTGAAGTCTTCTGTTTCTTCACAGAGGAATATGACAGAGGCAGTGGCCATACACCCTTCTTTCATGGCCGTCCTCCCCACTGCCTCATCCAGTATGCGGGAGCAACTACCTCTAGAGGGGAGATGGAGGGGGGACATCCTCATAACCCATGGGGCCCACCTAGCTGCAGAGTTGTGGTTCTGAGAAACTGAACAATTTTTGGAGCTGTTAGTCGAGACAGCCTCAGAACATTCCCCTCAGACTGAGTGAATGCTCGGGTGATCTAAATGGCAGCCTTGGACCAAAGCTCGTCACTTAAACTTCTAAAGAAGCTACATGTGGCTGAGTAACCCAGCCCAGGGTCTTGTTTCTATGATATTGGGAAGATAACATGTACATTGATGTGACTTTTAGCTTTCAGACCCTGGAAAAACTTCATTTGTAATCTAACCATTAGCATTTGTGGAGCTCTTCCTGTGTGCCAGGCACTATGTCAGATCCTCACTGTTTCTAGAGTAAATGTGGAATTTGTCTCAGTTCTACACATGAGTGGAATGAGAGGCTGTGGGAGGGTAAATGATTTGCTCTCAGTTGCTCAGATTGGATCCACACCCAGCCCTGTCTAATTTTAGAGTTTCAGCTTGTCATCACGTTCTCTGGAGGCCTGTCACACATATTTGAACTCTAAAAACTGTGACATTTTTGGTGTGGGATCAGTGACCAAGGACATCCTATCTTTTATGTGGTAGGCCAGGACCAAAGGTGATGTCCTGTTGTCTGCTCCTCTAAGGCTTGTTGACAGGTGGTGGTTTTGAGGGAGGCAGATCTTTTTTTAAAAATATGTTTTATTAATTTATTCATATTACATCTCAATTGTTATCCCATCCCTTGTATCCTTCCATTCCTCCCTCCCATTTTTCCCCTTACTCCCCTCCCCTATGACTGTGACTGAGGGGGACCTCTTCCCCCTGTATATGCTCATAGGGTATCAAGTCTCTTCTTGGTAGCCTGCTGTCCTTCCTGATAGTGCCACCAGGCCTCCCCATCCAGAGGACGTGGTCAAAAATGGGGCACTAGAGTTCGTGTGAAAGTCCAACCCCACTCTCCACTCAACTGTGGAGGATGTCCTGTCCATTGGCTAGATCTGGGTAGGGGTTCGAAGTTTACTGCACGGATTGTCCTTGGCTGGTGGGAGGCAGATCTTTTTCAAGGATTTTTATAAAAGCAAATGAATGCTGAGAGTTCTTTTGACCATTACTTGTTCATTTGCTCATTTGTTTAGTAAAGTAAGTACACAGGTTTTTTTGTTTGTTTGTTTGACAGACTATCCTATTTGAATATTAGAGTCTTGAAGTCCAGCCCAAATTCATGTTGTGTATTTAAGAAGACAAAGAAAATTCTTTGAAGATATTCTCAACCTCAACAGGAAGGAGCCTAGGATTTGATTTCTACTTGTTTTCCAAACTGCTTCTGTCCGGGGACAAATGCCATTGTAACTTGTCTAAAATTTTGTGCCAGTTGGAGTTAAAATGATAAAAACCAGTACAACTAAATTAGGAAATAAATGTCTGTTTATGTACAAGACCTTAGATTAGGTAATAATTGGTCAGTCTTCTGGGAAACAGTTGCTAAAATTACAGTCAATTGATGGTCACTCACTGGCCTGGCTTACAGCATTGTGTTCCAGAGAGAAAGTCTCTTCTTGTGACAGGGTCTTACAAAGTGAATCCCACCTTTTCCTTGAAGCCTGATGGCACCGTTCAATTTCCTCATAGTGACTGAGCTAGTTATTCAGTGTGCACTGAGACAGCGTAGCAGACACCCTGCTAGTCTCCAAGGCTTGTGCCATGAAAGTGAACCTGGTCCGCAAGAATCTCAGAGGCGGGGTATGACTTTCACACGAACTCTGGTGCCTCATATTTGACCATGTCCCCTGGAGGGGGAGACCTGGTGGCACTCAGAGGAAGGATAGCAGGATACCAAGAAGAGACTTGATACCCTATGAACATATAAAGGGGGAGGAAGTCCCCCTCAGGAACAGTCATAGGGGAGGGGAATAAGGGGAAAATGGGAGGGAGGGAAGAATGGTAGAATACAAGGGATGGGATAACCATTGAGATGTAACAAGAATAAATTAATAAAAATTAAAAAAAAATAAAGATACTTTAAACAAAACAAAACAAAAACAACAACAACAACAAAAGAATCTCAGAGGCTTGAGAGAGATTCCTCCAGAGCAAAGAGGGGCCCATGTGGGGTAGGAAATGCTGTGCAAGGCTGCTGCACCCTATCAGTGCTGTGGGTGAGGTCAGGGAGCCACCCAGGAGGACAAGATATAGGAACTGTGTCTTTAAGGAAGACCAAGTGTAAAGGAGCCAAGGGGAAGCCCGGGTTTGCCACAAAGAGAAGAGCGTATCTAGTCTCCAGAGTTTCAGGAAGTGTGCCTTGGGTGCAGTGAGAAGGTTTAAGATACGTGCCTAGAGAGGCCGCTCGTGACAGGTGGCGTAGGTCACAGAATTCACTGGAATCCCACATGGAATGGGCAGCCATGGTAGAAAGCAGAGGACTAATGTTCATTCTTGTTTTCAGAAAGATGACTGTGACAGCCGAGAGCTACTTTGAGGGCATGGCCTGGAGTTTGATGACAGCTTGGGAGAGGAGGGTGTGGAGGCTTAGAGCCAGAGCGGGCTGGTTCTCAGAGACGCGACCATGAGGTCAGGTACACATAGGAGGTGGTCACCTTAAATTCAGAACATAGGCCACAGCAGGATGAAACCAGGACACAGAGGGAGGGTGGGATTAAATTGAGCACATGTGACTCAAAGTGATGGAATATAAGTGGAGGAATGGATTAGTAATGAAGATGATCAATTTAGTTTTGACATGTTGGATTTGGAATCCTTGTGGCCCAATTAAAGATGACTGAATGAGCAGAAGGACTTTTCTTTCTTTCTTTCTTTCTTTCTTTCTTTCTTTCTTTTATTTGTTTTGTTTTGTTGTTTGTTTGGTTTTGGTTTTTGGAGACAGGATTTCCCTTGTAGTCCTGTAGACCAAGCTGACTTTGAACTCATAGAGATCCACCTGCCTCTGCCTCCCGGGTACTAGGATTAAAGGTGTACACCACTGTGCTCAGCCAAACATAAGGACTTCTTAAATCTATTTTTTGGTAGGGTTTTACAAGGTAGCCCAGATTGGTACCTGGCTGGTTAGATGGATTGGGGATGTGGGCTCATGTATCCTAGGCTGGCTTTGACCTTAATTTATAGCTGAGGATAGCCTTGAACTCCTGATTCTCCTGCCAGGACTGTACGCATGTGTCACCACACCAGCTTTGTAGATGAAATATTTTTGCGCCTAAAGTTTGTAAAATTGGACTGCAGCTAATGACGTGTAGGTCTTAGAGTTTCCAGTGTGTGCTGTGTCTGCCTTTGCTGCACCTGCTTCATGAGTACAGAAGTGTAGTCAGAAGGAAGCAGTGGCGCTCACAGGACACTCAGTGGCTTGAACCATTCTAGGGCCTGGGGAAGCTCTCTGGCAGGTATGTCTCTACAAAACCTGAAAGCCTGGATGCTTTAACCACTAGCCACAGTTATTCTTGGTTTCCCTCTCGCCCTTTTCTGTGTGCTGCTGCAGGGATCCGAGGCTTTATGAGGATCCAGCTATAAGGCAAATTAAGCTGGGATGCACTTGGTGTGGGCGGAGTAGGTCTGTCCATCTGTCCTCAACTCCTCCAGTGCTTAGGTATTGCTAGTCAGAGTGACATCTAGAAGTGGGTCGCCACCAAGCCATCATATGTGGTATGCGACATGAAGGAACAGGACCCATCCTAGGCCTCTGTCCAAGGCCTCTGGTATTGGAGCCGTCCAAACAGAAGATCATATCACGTGCTAAGCCAAAAACCGAGCGATAGGAAAAACCTTCAACCCAGCTTGAGCATCAGCCTGACAGAAAGGCGTATTCAGAACTCTTCCTGTGAAACACAATCCCAGGGAGCTGGGAAGCGAAGTGACAGGCAGAGGCGGAATCCAAAGACACCGCTGTCTTGACTCCAGGCAACAGGTGTGCAGCCTGGTTGGGAGGCTGGTGAACCGCTCTCAGAACTCCTGCTTGCGTGTGGCAGGGGGGAGTGTTCCCACCACACACATTAGTTCTGCCCTATTCCTGAGCTCAAATGCATAACTACAGTGTTTCAAGAGCAGGCAGGAAGTGGGAGGCACACTGAGCTGTCTGTCACAACTGAGTTGATCTCTACTTGTGGGGTTTGATGAGTGCAAAGCAAGTCAAACCAAGTGCAGTGTGCACATGGACAGCTTGGCCAAGGAGAGAGGCAGAGGCTGGGCACTTTTGAGGAGGACTTAGGGGGCTTACATGACTAGCTAGGCATGGTGGCACATGCTTGTGAGCCCAGAACTTGTGAAGTGGAGGGCGTTGATCAGGGGTTCGGGGCTACACAGCAAGTCACTGCCCACTCTCTATACACGGCTGATGGGGGATTCAGGTCACGGTGATTCCTATTCAAAATAAGCTTGTTACCATTTATGACTGCACACTATAGTGCGCAGAACTGCAAGTCTCCATGTTCTTTTTGGAATTACTCTGAAGGACACAACTTGTCAATTTAAATCAAAATTCCATTGCTTTTTTCTATATAGTTTTTTTTTTAAAGGATGTATAAACAATACAGATAGGAACATTCTCTGAATAATACAGACTTTTCTAATTTCATGTAGGGTATTTTTTTTTCTTCTTTCTTTCTTTCTTTTCTTTTTTCTTTTTTTTCTTTTCTTTTCTTTTTTTTTTTATTTTTGCCTTGGCTGTTCCTGAACTCACTTTGTAGACTAGGCTGGCCTCAAACTCACAGAAATCTGCCTGCCTCTGCCTCCCTGAGTGCTGGGATTAAAGGTGTGCACCACCACACTCGTCCACATGTAGGGTAATTTTCATAACCACTTACTGTTTACTGTTTTGCTCTTTAAGAGTTAAAGTTCAGCCGGGCGTGGTGGCGCACGCCTTTAATCCCAGCACTCGGGAGGCAGAGGCAGGTGGATCCCTGTGAGTTCGAGGCCAGCCTGGTCTACAAAGTGACTCCAGGATGGCCAAGGCTACACAGAGAAACCCTGTCTCAAAAAACAAAACAACAACAACAACAAAAAAGAGTTAAAGTTCAAAAAAAAAAAAAAAAAAAAGAGTTAAAGTCCAAGCCAGGTGTGGTGGTGCACACTTTTAATCCCAGCACTCAGGAGGCAGAGGCAGGCAGATCTTTGTAAGTTCAAGGCCAGCCTATTCTACAAAGTGAGCCTAGAACAGTCAAGACTACACAGAGAAGCCCTGCCGGGGGGCGGGGCGGGAGTTAAAGTTCTTCCATTACATAGAGATATTAGTACTTTTTAGACCAAGCTTCTATTGGTGAACAGTTAGGGGATTTAAAAAAAAAAAAAAAAAAATATATATATATATATATATATACATACCCACACACCCACACACACACATATATTAGAGCATAATATATAACTTCCCACTTCCCCTTACCTTTCCTCTCTTTAAACCTTCACATGCACCTCTCCCCACTCTTTCTAATTTATAGCCTCTATTTCTTTAATTGTTGCTACATATGTGTGTGAACACATGTGCTCACATCAAACATAACTTGCTCAGCCTGTAGAGTGTTGCTTGTATGCATGTTCCAAGGCTGACAGTTTAGTGGAATAACCAATGGCCTGCTCGTCCCTAAAGAAGACTATTTCTCCCACTCTCAACATTCTTTAGTTGTTTGTAGTTCTTTTTCCAGGTTTGAGGCCTTGTGACCTTGCCCCTTTCCTCGTTAGCGTGTCTACTGGCAACATTCAAATTCAGATCGTGTTCGGCCAACCATGTTGGTAAGACGCAATCTCACATCAAAGCTCCCGTTTCTCTGGCCCTTACGATCTTTGCACGCTCTTCACAATGGTCCCTGCACCTTCTGAGCAGGGGCTGTGCTGGAGCTGCACCAGCTGGGCCTGGGCGTCACAGCTCTGCACTTTGATCAGTTATGGTTTCTATAATGGTCTCTGTTTTCCTTGACGAGGGCTGAGGTTCTAGGTTGTTTTCTGACCTCCACATGTACGCTGCATCATGTGCTCACCTGCACTCTGGCAAGTGCTTACTACACATAGGCAAATAATAAATATATTTTTAATTTAGTGAGACAAGATGGCTTAGCTGGGAAAAGCACATATGTTCAACCCTGACAGCCTGAGTCTGAGCCCAGGAGTGACAGAGCTGATTCCTGCCATGGCAGAACTGGCAAAATCCATTTGGAGGCGGAAAGACTTGCTGTCGTTGGAGGCTTCAGGGGTCTCAGCCTGGAGATACTTGGCCCCGTTGTGTCTGGGCTTCTGATGACACAACGTAGCTGGGGCTCACCCTGTTGTCAACAGGAAGCACAAAGAGAGCAAGAGGAAGGGCGAAGGACAAGACGTTGCTTTCGAGTACATACTCTTGGGAAGCGGACGATGTGCCAGTGGTTAGAGCACTTTCTGTTCATCCGTTCATCCGTAGAACCTGAATTCAGTTTCCAACACCCACATTGGGTGGCTCAAGATCACCTGTAACTCCAGCTCCAAGGGATCTGACCGTCTCTTCTGGCTTGGAGGGCACTTGAATACACATCACTTACACGTGCAACACATATGCACAGAGGAGTAAATAAAAATTTTAAAGCCTGTATGTGGATTTTTAAGTTCCAGTAGTAGGGAGGCAGAGGGCCAGGGCCAGGTTGGTCTAGTCTCCATCGGGAGTTGCAGGCCAGCCAGGGCTACATTTGAGAACCCATCCTTTCTTTCTTTCTTTCTTTCTTTTTTTCTTTCTTTCTTTCTTTCTTTCTTTCTTTTCTTCTTTTTTTTTTTTTTTTTCTTTCTTTCTTTCTTTCTTTCATCCGTTCATCATCCTTCCTCCCTCCCTTCCTTCCTTCCTTCCTCCCGTGCACATGTGTGGATGCACTCTTTAAGTAAGATCCATGTCCTGTTCCCATCAGTCCCCAATAACTTATCAAATTATGATGTCACTGGTGGATTGGTCCATCTGTGAGATCATCGTATTCATGACCCATTCACTTCCCCAAAGCCCATCTCTGCACGTTGCTGCATCAGGGGCCATGCCTTCAGCACACAGCATTTTGGAGGACATTTCAGATCCCGACCATGATTTTGGGTGTATTTTAAGATATTCTGGAGGGAAAGCAGGCAGTAGAAGGGTAGGAAGGAATGCTGAAGGGTTTATGGTAGAAAATGGGTTTTAAAAGTCATTTTTTCTCCTCTATAACAATGAAGTGTTTGAGGTTTGAGGGGACAGGAAGCAGAAGAGTAAAATGCCAGGACTTATTTTAATCATGACAGTGAGGAGAACTTTGAAGTGTTTCGCCCTCTATGGTTTTCAAGTTTATCATGTGCACAAGATTTGCATCACTTCCAAATCCAGGATGTTTTTTTTTTTTTAAAGATTTACTTATTTATTACATATACAGTGTTCTGCCTGCACACCAGAAGAGGACACCAGATCTCATTATAGGTGGTTGTGAGCCACCATGTGGTTGCTGGGAATTGAACTCAGGACCTCTGGAAGAGCAGCCAGTGCTCTTAACCTCTGAGCCATCTCTCCAGCCCCCCTGGGATAATTTTTTTAAAAAGCATTGGCTGAGCAGTGGTGGTGTATGTCTTTAATCCCAGCAGAGGCAGGGGAATTTCTGTGAGTTGAGATCAGCCTGGTCTTCAAAGCAAGTCTAGGACAGCCAAGGCTATCCCAAGAAACCTTGTCTCAAAAAACAAAGCAAAGCAAAACAAACAAAAGCGTTGATGGCTCTTTTCCTTCCTGTTATGCAATTGTAAATAGTAGCATGTTGACTATGTAATGACACAGTAGCAGTTTCAACCTTGTTACAAATTGCATTCACCTGGAAGGACTTCTTAGACAGGGAAGGCTCCAGTAAGGAACCTGCTAGGGTTCTTGGCAAACAGAAGCACTCTGTGCTTTCTCTGTGGGTACCAGGACCCAAAGTCAGAGCATCATGCTTGAGTGACAAACACTCTTACTCACTGAGCCATTGCCTCAGCCCTGTAAGGTGTCCTTTTTTAAATTATGTTTTGTTTTATAATAAAGCTCACACTTGATTTCTCTTTCGAGCAGATTTTTTTTTCCTCTGACAGGCATCAAACCCAGTACCACTAAGCTGAAGTGACTTTCCCTTTAAGCTAATTAAAAAAACAAAAAACTCTAATGACTTCCCTAAAGTTTCCACTGTGGTGCACATGAATAATGTGATTTGGTATTCAGTATTCTTTTGGTTTTTGTTTATGGTCCTGGGGATTGAACCTAGGACCTCATGTATAGTAGGCAAACCCACTACCACTGAGCCACAAACCCAGCCCTGGGGTACAGTATGAGCATAGTGTCTGTGCCTGGATCATTTTGATACACTGTGTAATATCACAACAGAAACCATTTTTGTGCATGAAGGTGTGTGCATATCTTACTTTCACTGTAGAAACCACCCAGAAGGTGAGGTTAGCTGACATAAAAATGTGCAGTTCACAAAGTTCTAAATGCTTGTCATCCTGAAAATTAAAGCTCAAGGAAGTCGTAAGAATCTCAAGACTGAAGCCACCAAAAGTATGTTCTTCCTAAATCTCTTTTCTCAGCTGGGCTGGACCATTCCTAGGCTGTGGGATGCTTACCTAACCAGCACACTTAGCCTCATCCAGATCTCCACCAGAGCTGAGTCTAAAGCAAAGCCGAGAATAGGCTCATTGGCTAAAAGGAGCCCTCAGCTCTATAGAGGAGCCACCTGTCTCTTGGGAAAGATGAGAAGGTTCCCATCATCTCAGCCCAAGAGCCATCTTTTGTCCTAGCCATAGTTTCCATTGCTGATCATTTACTAGGAAAACATTCCAGTGCGTGCTGCAGACCACCAAAAAAGATGAAGTGGAGATGCCGACATGCCTCACTATTTATAAGAACATATTTCCCCAAAAGATGGGAAAATCCAAGTCTTTAAATCCTCAGAGAAAGGGGGACCTAATGGAAAAACTCGTCCATCTCTGTCCTGCTGGTTCTCGAGGCCTCCTCACAAATCATTTGGATGGGCCAGTAAGCAAGTCGCACGATGGCTGGAATTTTCTATTAATTACCTCACTGTGGGTTTCCCCGCTAAAGGCTCTGGCCACAAGACTGAAGAACAAACCAGACGGACACCGAGCTGCTGGTGGGGTGGGAATGTGAGTCCCTCCATGGCTTACAGCTGGGGCTCAACACAGAGGGGAGGCCCACGGGGGACAATAATGGAATAGTGTGAGGGACCTGGCTTCTGGTTGTCTAGGTTAACCTTTTGCTTTGGAAGGGTCCTTGACTCGCTTTTGTTTCCACTGGGAAGGTCACTGAGTGGCTCTGTCTCATTGTGGCCTCACACCGTCACAGTGTCTGCACAGGCTGTCTGTTGCCATTGTCTTACCTTTAGGACATGAGAGCTTACACTAAGTTTAATTGTACTTTTGTTTTGTTTTTCAAGACAGGGTGGAACTCACTCTGTAGACCAGGTTGGCCTCAAGCTCCGGCTTGCGCCTGCCTCCTGAGAGCCGGGATTCAAGGCATGCGCCATCATCGCCTGCCTTAGTTTTTCTTTTGGCATCTGCTCTGCTACGTCTCTTTGTGGTACAGGTCTGGAATCTGTCAGTGACAGTTCAGCCAGAGAACCAGAACCAGCAAGACATAAGTGCTTGTGCACCTAGGAACTGGTCTCCATCTCACGGGGCTGTCTAAAAGCCCAAAACAAGCAGGACTAGTAATCGGGAGAAGAAGGCCTTCTACAGGCTGGACCCACAGGCTCCTCTGACACTGTCTTCAACAGGCGACATGCCTTCTCTCCTTCAGAAGGCCGCCTTCTGGCTTTTAAGGCCTTCCAACTCTTTGAACCAGGCCCACCCAAAAGAATCTCTTAAAATCAGTACAGTGGGCTTTTTTTTCCCTCACGGGTACCTCATAGGGCATGATCACCCAGTCAGTAACCACCTCCCTGACCTCAAGAGTTGCTCCAGTTGGCAGCTGGAGAGATGGCTCAGTGGCTAAGAGCACTGCCTGCTCTTCCAAAGGCCCCGGGTTCAATTCTCAGCACCCACATGGCAGCTCACAATTGTCTGTAACTCCAAGATCTGACATCCTCACACCAATGCACATAAATTAAAATTAAATAAAATATAAAAAAAAAGAGTTGCGCCAGCAGTTATAGGATAAGAGCAAACCAGCCATTGAAAACTGTGCCACTCTACCCCTTCATCATAGATAACTCAGATTTCTAACAACTGCATGGTTTTTGTTTCTGTTTTTTGGTTTTGGTTTTTTTGAGACAGTTTCTCTGTGTAGCCTTGGCTGTCCTGGACTCACTTTATAGACCAGGCTGGCCTCGAATTCACAGGGATCTACCTGCCTCTGCCTTCCGAGTGCCGAGATTAAAGGCCACCACCGCCCGGCTGCATGGTCTTATCTATGTCACATAAGCCTGTACCCTCACTGAGGCTGCCTGGCAGCCCAGGCCTCCCTGGGAGTATGTCACTGGCGGCTGGTATGGAGCGCTGCCGGTGAGGAGGTTTGGATGACCACTTATTCCTCAGCCTTTGGGACTTTGGGAAATAGTAATGCTTTTGGTAAGGGGGCGGCTTTCGTGTCCTAGAATAGCAGCAGCTATCATCATTTAGACCCAGTGATTTCTATATACAGCAAGTGCTTCTATATATACACGCGCACATTGTTTATGGAGCACTATTTTAAGATCTGTGTCACATTTTTCTGGTTACTTTATGGTGGGAAAATTCAATTGGAAAAAATGTACTTAGCTCTAGTGGGGACAGTAAGGTAAAATAAACACTTTTAAAAAAGCCATGAAGTTTGCTGTTTTATTTTTACTTTAGCTTTAAGAAGTACAGAAATAGTTAACTCTCTAAATTAAATTTATTCACATGGCTTCCTTTTTGGCAAGTTAAATCACTGTTGCTTTTCTTGTCGTATCAGTCCAGTCACCACGGCAGACAGTAGCTCTACAGGGTGCGTGCAAGTGTGCACCTGTGTGGTTGCTAGAAAAACCCAGGAGACAGTTGCTGTCTCTGTGAGTTGTATGACTTGTCATGGAGGCTTTTCTCCGGGCTTCTATTGAGCTGAGGAGGAAATTCACAAAGAAAGGGCCCATTTCTGTACTATCAGAGTGACCCCACTTGAGAGCCCGGGTGTGGCCGTGGAAGGGCGAGCTTGTGTTAAGGTAGTGAGTGAGGAGTTGGGGGTCCAGTGATTGCTGGCCTCTTTGATGTCTTTCCTGTTGTGTGCAGAGAGTGAGCATCAGGCTAGGTGCTCGGGGAGGAGGGTGGGAAGTGAGTTCCTTACAGAAGAAGACAAGAAGCCCCGGGTAAGGTGGAGAGGGACAGGTACTCGGGGAGAACCTGACGATGCACTCTGTTCAGATTTGCACGTGTTTCTATGTGGGGGTGGGGAGCTAGGGCATGGAAACGCTGCCTAATACACATCATACCTTAGGTAGAGTTATAAATCAAGCGTGATGGTAAAGGATTAGAAGCCCAGGAAGGCTCAGAAGGTGTCAAGAACCTGCCCACCTAGGAAGGTGTCCTGGGTGATGGGGGACTCTAACCACCCCACCCACCAGTACTTTCCTAAAAAGGCCGCTGTCTGTGTGAAAACCACTGTGCTGCCTTCTAGCAACCAGGTGGACCTCCCCTACAGCACCTGCCTTCCTGCCCAGGCCGAGTGGAGCTCTCTGAGTCAGCAGCCACCAGTTCTCTGTGGCCCTGTTATGGCCTCTGAGGCTTTTCCAGCAGCCTCCATCAGGGCCACACCCATCTCCTCTTTGCCTCGGGGACTCAGATTTGTGATTTGTTACTGGTGTGTGCTGTCTTCTGATCCACACTCCAGAGACCTTAGTATCTTGTTCTCTTTGCCTCCCAGATCGTCTTCCCCTTATCAATGATCCTAACTAAGGAGCCTATGGTGTTGTCTCTTGTGCGGCTGTCTACCTGTCCCCAGTATTGTCCTCAGTTCCCTGGAGCCCTGGGCAGTGCCTACCCTCTAGCTGCTTAGGAAATGTACCAGGTTGCCTGGCTGAGGTCAAGATGACTGGTCCAGGGGTGCTCGCCGAGCAGCCTGCCCCTGCTTTTTGGACATCATAGTTCCTGTCAGTAGTGTGATCTTATCTGCTAAACCCTGTGGCCATTTCACTTTGTAAACCCAGACATCTCCTCCTAGGTTTCTGTAGTGCTGTCACTCTTTTGTGACAGTTCTTGATGCTCTCTAGATTCCTCCTGACGTGGGAGAACTGCAAAACTTCCAAGATGACCTCTCTGGTCCCCCCCCTTTCTGGTATTGGGTTTTGGGGGCCTGACACATGCCAATGGTATCTTGCAAAGCCTTGGGTGGGTCTCTCTCTACCCAGGCCCACCTGGCCCCTTTTAGTTGGGCGCTGTCATTGAGGAGCTGCTAACCCTTTCATCTGAGTTCTCAGAGTCTCCACCTCACCTGTCTGGGTGGGACCTGGACAGGAGTATCACCTCTTCAACCCTCCCCTGGAACATTCCTGGAACTGGCCAGTTTCTGTGAAAACAGCAGTTAATAGGTCGGTTTTGAGCTGACCCCAAAGCAGTGGGTCAAGAGGTGTGGGAGACATTGGGGACATGAGAATGAAATTGTTTCTTATTGTTATACTAGTGTTACAAACAGTAGAAACCAAAACGACAAATCAATAATACATTTTAAAAATCATATTTGTGTGTCTGTGTATGTGGTCATGTGAGCACCATAGTGCACATGTGGAGGTCAGAGGATATTGGACCTTTGCTTCCACCATGTGTGTCTCAGGGATCAAACCAGGCCCTTAGGCTTGGCCACGGTGCATTTACCCCCTGAGCTATCTTGCCAGCCCATAAACATATGAATAAATAATGAAGACTGAGGATGGTGAAGAGAAAAAGCAGAGGGATGAGGTGCTGATACAAACAGTGAAGTCCTGGCTGCACTGGGAAAGGCGGAGAAGGATGTGCATCCAAAACTCCATCCTCCTCTCCACTCCGCCGCCCTCGCTCACGTCCACGCCGCCGCCCCCGCTCACTTACACTATGAAGTATCTTCCTCTTTGGCCTTGCTGCTCCCACCTTGCCCCCATGCTCTTTCCACAGCTGCTCAGGACTGTCAGCACAGCAGCCAGGATAACTAAAATGCCACGGAGCTCATACCCCTCCCCTGCTCAGACAGAGCCTTCAGTGGCTCGCCGGCCATCCAGAGGGAAGGCTCTCAGATCTGTATCTTGGTTGTGTTAACTTTTCTCACTGCTATGACCAGATACTGAACAGAACACCTTTCTGTTTGTTTGTTTTTAATTTTCGAGACAGGGTTTCTCTGTGTAACAGTCCTGGCTGTCCTAGGACTCTCTTTGTAGACCAGGCTGGCCTTGAATTCACAGAGATCTGCCTGCCTCTGCCTCTCTAGTGCTTGGATTAAAGGTGTGCGCCACACACACACTTTTTACAATAGGAAATCCTAGCCTGTGTAATGGTCTGCCCGCCCTCAGTGAAACCTCCCTAGAAACTGTCAGGCAATCTCAGAGGTGTATCTCGTAGGTGTGATTGTAAATCAGTCAAGTTGAGAGTGAAGGTGGCCATCTGTGATGCCCCGGCTCCACCTCTTAACTGCTTCTGTCTGCTGGGTCTATTCCATCCACACTGGCCTTGTCTCTTCCTTCAGCACATGAAGCATTGCCCTGTCAGGGCCTCTGCTGTCCCTCTACCCATAGACTGCCCAGCCCATTTACTTGTCTGGCTTCTTTGTGTCCCTCAGCTTTGTTAGGCAGGAAGGTGTTCTCCATATTAAATGCGACCTCACCACCTTTTCTCTCCTCAGAAATACATCAAGCCCAATCCCTTGTGCCTTTTTGTCGGTTTCTCTTAGTGTCTGCCTTCCTGCTGGAATGTTCCTCAAGAGCCCGTTTCCTGTGGGGTGGGCCTAGTCATTTATTACACATTTGTTGAATGAAGAAGTGAACTCACGTGACTGTTGAGTTCTTGATACAGAGTATTTTATGAGCTATGCGTGATGTTCTAGGCAAGTGTCTCCTCACCAGTCTCTTCACTTGTAAGTCAGATTAAACCCATGGTATTAAACTGTGTTGACTTCCTTGGCTAACATGGTCTAGTTTCCTTGGGAGATTTTTAAAAAAAAGATTTATTTATTTTTATGTGCATTGGTGTTTCAGTTGTATATATGTCTGTGTGAGGGTGTCAGATCCTCTGGAACTGAAGGTACAGACAGTTGTCAGTTGCCATGTGGGTGCTAGGAATTGAACCCAGGGCCTCTGAAAGAACAGCCAGTGCTCTGAACCATCTCTCCAGCCCTTCCTCAGGAGATCTTAAGTACAGCCATTACATTATATCCCCACCTCAGGTTGCTCCGGCTCTGGAGAACACGCGTGTCTTTCATCATTAGTCCCATAGAGCTGACTCTTGGGAACTTGACTGCGTTCCTACTGTAGCTTTGTTAGGAGGCCTGCCAAGCATTTCATTTGCTCTGTCCTTGGTGAGCAAGGGAGTGGTGATGTCCCACTCTGATGGTGCCTCCTGGAGCCATGCAGCACAACAGTAATGGGGATTTTGAAATGCCAGCTTGTTTCTCTTTACAGGATTGCCTGTTTATTTACTTCCTGCCCTGAGTCATGTCTGAAGACTCCACAGGCTCCCTTTGCCTTGTGCTCAGATCATTAGGTCTTTTTGACTACTGGATGTCATTTTTTTTTATTAGTACAGCTGTGTGTGCTTGTTCCCAATTCCTTGGATCTCTTCCCCAGCTGTTTCAGTTTGTCTACTGCTGAATTTCACGTCATTGCCAGCAACGGAGCAGAGCAAAGGCGGCTGTCTGCTCATCAGGCAGTGGGTGACACATGCTCTTGTCAGCCTAATCCTGTTGGGTATTGACATCGTCTGGTGATGAAAATACAGATGGCGTATGATGGTGAATATTTGGACCTAGCAGCATGCCCCTTATCGCTCTGAGCTGGTTTACTCCAGTCCACAGAGAAGACACAAATAAGAAACTTTGATACAAGGGGCAATGGAGCAGAAATCTGACCCTCATTCTACTTTGTTGGTATTTCCTGGTCTAGCTCAGAGGGAAGACTTGCGTCTGAAGCCCTGCCTGTGCACGCCTCTGCCTTGGGTCCATGCAGTTAGGGAGCGCCCAGCAGATGACTATATAATCTTGTCTTGTGATTTGAATGGAGCCAGCCATAAAGCCCTTCACTTTGATAAAGGCTGATTAGGTGCTTTCTGGTCCTTTTTAAGGACCCAATTGGAAGCCGAAGGTTTAGAGGTTTAAATACAGAACAGTTAAAAGTAGCTGTAAGTCTATAACACCTTACAGCTGGGCCAAAGAAGGCCCTCTCCACGCTCTTATGCCAGCAATTTATGCCCCCCCCCCTTTTTTTTGAGGGGTGGGGGTGTTCATATAGCCCAGGCTAGCCTGAAGCTATGTGCATAGCAGAGAATGATGATAAGTTTTGTGATGCCACTGCCTCCACCTCCTCAGTATTGGGGCTACAGGTGTGTACCCACACATCCTGTTCTGTGCTGCCCTGGAGACTGGAGCCAGGCTTCCTAGGTTAAGAATTCTGCCCTCGAGCCACGTCCCTGGCCTGTGCTTTGTTTTATAAGTCATTCATTTAGTATATTTAACCTATGATGTGTATCTAAAAGTCTTAGCAGTATTTGATACCTAAAAACCACACATTTTGTTGACCTCTGTAATTTTTTTATTTAGTGTTTGCTTATTGTGGAGGGGACATGTGCGCATGTGTCAGGCTTGGTGACGGGTGCCTTCCTACATTGTGCTTACTCACCAGCTCTGTATTGTTGTCCTGCAGAAGTGAGCATCTATGCATTTTTAATCTCTTTCTTGTGTTTGGGGTATTAGTTTTTTTAAGACATGGTCTCATGTGGTTCAGGCTGGTCAGGAACTTGATACATAGCTAACTAAGGGTGACCTCGGTTCCTGATGCTCTCCCCCCTGCCTCCCAAGTGCTGTACCGTATACCAGTTCATTGGCTCTTTATGTGTCTCCAAGTTGCTTTTCTGCTTCTCATCCCACCTCAACTCCTCCAGTCCTCCAGCTGAGAATGTTCCTGTTCTGGCTGAGGCAGGAGGATTGCTGTGAGTTGAAGCCAGTCTAAACTACAGGAGACCCTCTCTCAAATCAAAAGAGGAAGTTCACTTTTACAGTTTTCTTTCTTAGAGAGTTGTTTACAGTTTTCTCTTATCTCCAGGTGAGGCCTAAAAAGACTCAGGTTTCTACAGTGAACGATCAGTGGCCCAGGTGCCTGAAATGAGGTCTCCAAAGGCACTCCCTTTCCATTTTGAGGGGCACACCAGGAAGTGGGTTCAGGAAATAGGACTTCTCACCAGAAATTCCAGAGCTGAGAGCGTGTGGCTGTGGGGCAGTGCAGAGCAGAGTGAGGGTGAGAAGGGCTGCAGGGGGCTGGGAGAAAAACTGCATTTTCAGTCCAAGTAGCCTAATTCACAAAAATGGCTTCTCCTGGGCTAAGGCCTTCCCAGATCGGCCGTGCTTGGAGCTGGTATTTCAAGTATGTCCATATGCATGCAAACGAGTCGCTCCAAGACAGTCTGATTATGCAGTAGTTACTTTGTGAGAGTAGCGCCTCGGTGGAATGGAAACTTCATTTGGAGTCTAATATTAGACCTTGCTTTGGAAAATTCCTTTTAAATGATCACAAGCTGGGAATAGCAAAAGAATTTAACTTTCGACAGACAGCATTCACCAAGAATTTTTAACTGCTTATGTTGGGTCCCTGGGAAGGCAGATGTGAGAAACCTGCTGGCCAGTTGACTAGACCCGAGCTGCTGGGCTTCCTGCAGCCTTGCTATCTGTGGCTCATAGTTTCCCCCCAGTCTCTTTTGCTCAAAGTAGTTTTGTTCTTTGAATGTGAGGTTGCTAGAGATGAAAACTTAGAAAGCCTAAGTCGAACAGCCCAAATTTCTAGACTTGGAAACACCGTCACCTCAGTGGCAACAGGGTAGAAGTGTAGATCTGCACCTAGTGGGTGCAGTGGGACCAGCTGTCCCGTAGAGCCAGGGTAGGAGCCAGCTGGTTTCCAGAGAATATATGGAGTTTGGCAGGCTGGTTGAGTTCAGGTGAACTTGCCCAGTTCAAATGGTTACCTGGCCTTATATTTAAAGCACTCCCACTCATATGCCCTGTCACTTTTTTCAACTTACACAGATAGAAACTGATTTTGAGGTTTCCATATCATATTTATGTTCACTTCCTTTATAGCTATGTTTTAGATGCTTTGAGAAAACCGGTATTATGTTTGAGAGATGTCTTCTGTGTTTTAAAAGACTATTCTGAAATTGAAACACCTCTCTTAATGACTGTATATGTTTGATGTAGATTCTCTTTTTTTCTTCCAGTTAAGGTGGTAGTAAGTTGATGGTGCATTAGACTTTGGCAATGTGGTCCCATAACAATGAGTTACCCATCAGATGGTGGGCACCGCCTCTGTTGGTGTCTGCCTTCCTACCAACCCTGTGCAGGAGCAGTTACAGCCTGGTATTCAAGATAAGGAGACTGGCATCAGAAATGCTCCTATGGCTCCTCGGTTATCGGGCCTGGTGGGGGTCAGCCAGTTGTTGGAGTTCAAATCCAAGACTCTTGAACTTGGGAGCCCAAGTTCTTCCTTGGCCCTCACCCATCCTCCAAAGCAGCAATGCAAAGTGTTGTCATGTGATCTATTTTAATTTGTTGAGTTGAACAGACCCTTTAGACTCATAAACATTATTGATGGGGCCAGAGAGATGACTCAGCACAAAGGCACTTGCTGGAAAGCCGGCTAACCTGAGGCTGGTTCCGGAAACCACCTGAAGACAGAAAAACATTGACTTGAGACTCCACAAAAACTGTCTTCTTTCACACACATGGCAATGAATAGTTTTTAAATACCCTTAAACTTGTGTTTATATGGATTATAAGTCTTGATGTTTGCTGTATGTGAATTTAAAACCTTGAAATTTAAAACATATTTACCTATCAAACCATTTTAAAGGCCAATAATGAATCTATTGTGTGTTAACATAAGTAACATTTTTATTAAATATAGCTGTTTTCCAAAACAGAAAACTAGGAGTAGTGTCAGTGCTTATACGGTTTGGGGTCTGTATTATCAGCTGAATGTGAGGCAGCTGGACTCTCACGCGCCTGCCTTCACTCTGCAGTGCTATATCTGCTGAGTAAATGGAGAAAGTCTGGCCTCATAGATAGGCGGTAGCTATTCTCCACCAGGGAAATGAGCCAATTCAAGCCAAATTAAAGTATAAAGGCAAGTTTATTGGGGGCAGCTCTTGAACAGGTTCACTGGGCCCAAGGTACGAGGCCAGGGAAGTCGCTATGCAGACAGGGAGATAGAACAGATAGTACAGGGCCTGTGGCATAGAGAAAGCATGGAGAGAGAGAGAGAGAGAGAGAGAGAGAGAGAGAGAGAGAGAGAGAGAGAGAGAGAGAGAGAGAGAGAGCGCGAGCGCAAGAGCGAGCGCTAACTAAAATGGCTGGATTATATAGTGAAGAACCTCTGGGGTAGAGAAAGCCCAGCCCCTGGGCTGAAAAGCTCAAGGTAGAGGGCAGGGTGTGCCAGCCATGCCCTGTAACAAGTAGGGACTGTGGGGTGCTGGGAGAACCTGGAGGCCAGCTCCGCTTTGGTTTGCAAAATAGACGTCTCAGCCACTTGCCCTGGGTCTGAATCTTAATAATAGGTATTTGGGAAAAGGAGGTGTATGTTGTCACAACATTTGATATTATGCCAAAACTTTCTTCAGTTGTGTGTAGGGTATGTATATGTTGTATATGCTTGTTAGTGTGTTTGCATTTGTTTGTGGGGAGACCAGAGGTAGATATTGAGTCTTTTCTTTGTTTTTTGAGAAAGTTTCTCTGTGTATCCTTGGCTGGCCTCACTTTGTAGACCAGGCTGGCCTTGATCTCCCAGAGATCTGCCTGCTTCTGCCTCCCTCAGTGCTGGGATTACAGGCATGTGCCACTGCACCTAGCTACATTTTATTTATTTATTATTTTTGGTTTTTTCAAGACAGGGTTTCTCTGTGTAACCTTGGCTGACCTAGACTCGCTTTGTAGACCAGGCTGGCCTTGAACTCACAGAGATCCACCTGCCTCTGCCTCCCAAGTTCTGGGATTAAAGGCGTGCATACCATGCTGTGCTCTCATTTTTATTTTTTGAGACAGTCTCTCGCTGAATCTGAAGCCCATCAGTTCAGCCAGACACGTTGGCTAATGAGCTTCAGGGCTCTGCTCTCTGCATTGTGGACAAGCGCCACCGTGTTTGGCTCTGACGTGGCTTCTGGGGAGCCACATTCTAGTCCTCACGCTGTGTGGCAGGCACTCCATTGGCTTAGTCACTTCCCCAGCCAGATAGAGGCTGTTTCTTTTCTTTTGAGACAGAGTCTCTTTCTATAGCCTTGGCTGTCCTAGAACTCACTCTGTAGACCAGCTGGCCTCAAACCACAGAGATCCGCCAGCCTCAGCCTCCCAAGGCATGCGCCACGACACCCTGTCCAGTCGAAGTTTCTTATAGGTTGTCTACACTGCCAGTGAGTGTTGGGTACTTTGAACTGTCAACATCCTTTTGCCTGAAGTCTTTGCAGAAGACTTTTGCGGAGTATAACCTATGCAGAGCTGACTTGCTCCTCTTCTTTCTCGGGAGGTGCAGTAGGGTTGGTGCCTGAAGGGGGACCTGAGCAGTGCACATTAGTATGATCAGAGTCATGAAACACAGACTGAGCAGCTGCCGGAGGGCACAAGAGACTGGGAGACAAGGCAGCTGGCCAGTGGGTGCTTAGACTGGACAATGAAGCAGGAAAAAAATCAGTGAAGTCCAAACAAAGTATCTGGAGCTGAAACGTAGTATATGGACGGCAGTGTCTTAGTTTAACAGTTATGTCATGATGGTGCAAGGTGTGACAGTGGGGAACCTGGGGAAGAGTCTGTAGGGGATTTGTGACTTTTCTCTAAGTCTAAAATTGCTTTCTTTTTCTGATTTTGGTTTGTTTTATTTTTGTTGTTTGTGTGTGTGTGTGTGTGTGTGTGTGTGTGTGTGTGTGTGTAGGGAGAAAGTATAGGTGTGACTATGCAAAGGTACATGTGGAGGTCAGAGAACAACTTTTTGGAGCCAGCACTCTTTTGTTATAAAGAAAGACAATCCCAAATTACTTGATTTTTACCAATGAAGACTGAAGAGCCAGATGCTGAGGTGAAAGCCTGCTAGCTCAGAGGGGCAGAGAAAGTGCCCAGCTGACCTTCCTCCTCAGCTCATGTCCCAGAGGAAAAAGTCAAAAGCTTGGAGCCCACCTGACGGCCCAGGAAAATGCCAAAAGCTAAAAACCAAAAAGATCTGTCTTCTTCTGCACACTGTCTTTAAGATTCTTCAACTCCAAGTCCCTCTTTTGTGTTTAGTCCCTGTCGTCTGCTTACTCGCTCTGCCTCTTGACCTAGGGCTAACTTTATTAAATCCTGTGTACAGAGAGCTCTTGGATTAAAGGTGTGTACTAGGGCTGAGCCACACCAAACAAGAAACAGGTTTTTATAGGTCATAATATCAGGTTCACAGTGGGATCAAATATCCTACCACACCCTTTCTACCATTGGCTCCAGGGTTCTGAGATCTGTAACATGACAACTCTCTGTAGGCGCTGAGCTATCTTGCTGGCCCTTGGGTGGTTTTCTTTTCCTTTTTGGAGCAGTCTCTGTAGCTCAGGCTGGCCCAGAACTCATGGCATTCCACTTGCCTTAGGCCTTCCTCATCTGTTAGTGTTTCTTTTGAAGAGTCTACTGTAGGCGGGAAACACGATGGCTCAATAGTTAAGAGCACATGATGCTCTTCTGGAGGCCACTTGCTCCCAGCACCCTTGTTGGGCTGCACAGACTGCCTGTAGCTCTAGCTCTAGGGGTTCTGATGCCCTCTTCTGGCTTTCACTGGCACCTGCACTCACATGCACAGACCCACATAAAAATACACTCATGAACACATAATTTAAAACAAAAAACTTTCCAAAAGGTCCATTGTTCCATCTAGTACTCAAGATTATTTATCTATGCATGGGTTTTTTTCCCCACATTATTTCTATAGTCAGTTGAGAAATTAGTAGGGCTGGAGAAACAGCTTAGCAGTGAAGAACCCTGGGGCAGCTCTTCCACCTGGTGGCTTACAACTCCAGTTCCAGGGGATGCAGCATCCTCTTCTGACCTCCACGGGCACACCAGGCACACTGTGGTACAAAGACACACATGCAGGCAACACATCTATCACATAAGATAAAGTGAATCTAAAAAGAATTGCCTCACCCAATTTTGTAGCTCTTTTAAAAGTTGCTGCACCAGGTTATTCAACATTGTAAAGGCTACATACATTACTATTGTATTTACTGAGGGGCTGGGATATGGCTTGGTAGTTGGTGTGCTTGCTGTGAAACTATGAAGGCCTGAGTTCAGATCTCCAGCACCTATGTGAACAGCTGGGCGTGTTGGTACATGCCTATTGTGCCAGCCTTGAGAGGCAGAGCCAGGCGGCTCTAGGGGCTGACAGGCCACAGTCCAGCCAGTTGATGATACTTAGATTTGGTGATATGCCTTGTCTCAAACAGTAAGGTGAATATCAGTGAAGAAGACACACTTGGCTAGCATAGGCATGTGCACGCCTAAATACACATACTCACATGTGCACAATAACCTTTTACTAAGAAGGTGCCAAAGTCATGGCGATGGATATGAGTTTCTTAGAATTAGAATCTTATACTGAAATTATGGTGTTTTAATCATTAACATTGAATTCCGCCCATGGTTTTTCTTGGCAAAATAAGTTCACCCTGTTCATTTCTTTAAAAATATCTACCAGATACCCGTGTCTAAACATGGTTCTTCATGTAGTCATTCTAAGCAGCTAAAAGTGATATGTAATGGAATCAAGTTGACCTGAGTGGATACATGCTAGTGGTAAAGCCTTCGCCGGGTGTGTATGCGGTCCTGGGTCCCTTCCCTAGCACCACAAGATGTAAAGTGTACTGAAGGCAACTCACAACCAAGCCGCATATGTGCCTTTCTCTCAACACAACTATCATTACTTACAATAAATTGTGTTTTGGCATGTCTCAGCTGTCAAGTAGAATGTCCAAAGATGCCCACTCAGAAATGATCTACTTTGTACTGCTGTTGTGAGGATGTTCTTAGAGACACAAGCTCTCGCCTCCTAGTGTGGCTGTATGGTGTGGGTACTGATGACTACTCTTGTTTCCCTGGTGACTTTCTGGGGCAAGGGAGGGCTCTTTGCACTATGGTCCAGGATCAGTGTAGTGGAGAAGGCCAGTAACATTTAATATTGGGAGAAATGGTGCTGTTGACCATATGAGGAAGGGTCCTGGACCTCCCTGGAGATGCATGGAGTTCTCTCCTTCCACGAGAACTGCTTATGTGTCACAGAGGAAGAGCTGATGATGCTCAAGGCCACATCCTTTAGGAAGCAGAGAGCTAGTAGGTACCGGGCAGCCTACGACAGTGGCAGTCCTCGGCACCCCCCCTTTAATGACTTGGGAAGCCTTGTCCATTTGGTTGTGGAATTGGCAACACCATTAAAAATGCTGGAAAATAGATTTTAATAACTTGCTATCACATATTGCCACTGCCTCCCCCCACCCCCAAAATGCTACCTGGGCACTGTAGAGGATAGGTCCATCTGCACAGTGCTTCTTTCCACAGACTTGAATCTCCAGCGCCCAGGTGAAAAAGCAAGGAGGCACGAGGCCTAGGGAGATGGCTCAGTACATAAAGTGCTCACCTCACAATTGTGAAGACTGGTGTTTAAAAGCTGGGCAGGCGTGGTGGCCGCTGGAGGCAGGAGGCAGGAGGCAGGAGCCTTAGGATGAGCTGGCTGGGCAGACTAGCCGGGTCCTGTGAGCTCTGGCTTTAATGTGAGACCTTGCCTCAGTGAAGAGAAGAGTAATCTCGAGGCTACCAGATGTCAGCTTCAGGTCTGCACACACATACATGCAAACAGGTATATATGCACAATTCATACATATGTATACATGCAAACAAAAGAGAGAAAGAATGCCAGGTAGAGCAGTGTGTGCACTGGGAAGGTAGAAACAGGAGGGAGGCTCCAGGGCCCTCACTGGCCAACCAACCTGGTGAATCAGTGGGATCTGGTTTCAGCTAGAGATCCTGTCTCAGTGTTCGAGTGATGGAAGAAGACAACCAGTGTTTGATCCTGGTGTACACCACACACACACACACACACACACACACACACACACACACACACACACACACACACGTGTTGGTGGTATAGCACAGTGATAGGACAAACAGGACCCGCATTTACTTCCCACACAGAAAGAAAACAAAAGTGTGCTGCTGTGTCGATAAGGGGCCTGCTAAAGAAACCAGAAAATGACCTCTTCAGTGTTGTCTTCTGTCTTTAAAGGTAAATCTCACCTGGCCATTGTGCAGCGAGTGAACAACGAAGGTGAAGGGGACCCATTTTATGAAGTTTTGGGAATCGTTACCTTGGAAGATGTGATCGAAGAAATCATCAAATCTGAAATTTTGGATGAGACAGACCTGTACAGTAAGTAGCAGTGTCTCTGTGTGCTTTCCCCAGACCTTTGCTGCTGCTGCCCTGCCCCTTAAACACTTCGCCCCAGTGTTGAGCCTTTCTATTATAATGTGTTGTGTGTACAGGCTTTCTGCTGCCTCTCAGTGTCGCCTAGGGCCTTTACTAAAGTGGAAGAAGGGGCAGATTGAGTGGCAGCCTTCTCTTCAGTAGGCAGCTTCTCTTCAGTAGGCAGCTTCTCTTCAGTAGGCAGCTTCTCTTCTATAGGCAGTTTCTCTTCAGTAGGCAGCTTCTCTTCAGTAGGCAGCTTCTCTTCAGTAGGCAGCTTCTCTTCAGTAGGCAGCTTCTCTTCTATAGGCAGCTTCTCTTCTATAGGCAGCTTCTCTTCAGTAGGCAGCCTCTCTTCAGTAGGCAGCTTCTCTTCTATAGGCAGCTTCTCTTCAGTAGGCAGCTTCTCTTCTATAGGCAGTTTCTCTTCAGTAGGCAGCTTCTCTTCAGTAGGCAGCTTCTCTTCTATAGGCAGCTTCTCTTCAGTAGGCAGCTTCTCTTCAGTAGGCAGCTTTTCTTCAATATTCAGCTTCTCCTGGCCATGAATCTGCACCCAACACAGGAAACTCTGCTCTCAGTTTTCAGACAGATTTTACATCCTTCTACATTGCTTTATGTTACACAGCTAGGCAACGTGTTTTCAAATAATTTTGTTTCTCAAGTTTATAATTCACATATTTAACAAAAGAACATGTTTCCTTAGATTGATGGATGAAAGCTGCCTACATTTCCTTGCTCCAGAGTCTATGGGTCAGGGGCAGAGTCGCTGAGTAAGGAGAGCTGACTGGGACAGTAACTCGGGGTGTAACACAGAAGTGGGACTCAGTAGTGCATGCAGTAAGAGAATTAGAGCTAGGAAGATGGCCCCAGTGGTAAGTTGATTCCTAGAACAGAAAAAGCTGCGGATGGTGCTGTGTGCCAGTGAGTGACTTCAGTGCTGGGAGGCAGGCACGTAGTGTTGTGCGACTCCTCAAGCCAATTGGAGAGCTCTAGGCTCAGTAGGACACTCCTTTCCCTCATACACACAGAGAATACAGTTCTTGTGTCTCCTTCAGCCCCTGCCATTGAAAGGCTGATTGGAGTGGCACATGTGTAGGTCAGGCATGGGGAACTGGACCCTGAGTGTTGGCCCTGCAGCTGGTCTCATGGGAGTGCACAACTGGCTCACTGACAGGGGAACTTCAGCCCTCACCCTCAGCCCCACTTTTATCATATGATGCTCTTTTTTTTTTTTTTTTTTTAAGATCACGAAGTTAATAGAATTGTAAAAGTTGAGAACCTATAGGTAAATACAAGATTCCCATTTGTGTGGTGGCAAGTAAATGGAGGATTCATTAAGTCATTCATTAAGTCATTAAGTCATGGACCCTGAGCTGGCTGTCCATCACGGTGCTTATGCCTGATTCCTCACTGGGGAGGGGGGGTGTTTGGGAGGCAGACAGCCATAGGCTCTTTCTTTTTAAAATGTGTTTATTTTGCCTGCATGTGTGTCTGCACCACATGCATGCAGTATCCAAGAAGGCCAGAAGAGGGCATTAGATCCTCTGGGACTGGAGTTACAGATGGCTGTGAGCTGCCACGTAGGAGCTGAGAATTGAACCTGGGACCTATGGAAGGGCAACCAGAGCTGCCATCTCTCCAGCCCCATATGAGGCTCTTTGAAAAGTTAATTATGCCAAGGAGAGCCCAAGATTTCTGGGGCAGGGAAGGGACATGGCCACCTGGATTCTGTTGATCCTCTCAGCTTTGAAACAGCTTGTAGAACTTGAGCTGTCCTAGGATCCTCAGTGTTCTAGGAATGCCTTGCTCAAAAAAACCTCATTTTTGTTTAGTCTTTTTGCAAAGGAATATTACATATTTTAACATCTCTAAGAGTTTGTAGCACCTAATGAAAGAAACGCTTTTAAATTGTTAAGGGCATTTTTCAAAGTTAGTTCTTGTTTTCCTTTTATCTGTATAGCATTCTTGTCTGTTTTATACTTTGGCATTTAGAAGGCAGTTGGAGACTTCCTGGTAGAGAATACTGTTTTGCTTTGTTTTTTATGTTCTTCTCATCCTTTCATGATTCTGTACGGTGTATGTGAGCCATGTGTGCAGTCTTTCTGTGGGCTCCAAGAATCCAACTCAGGCTGCTGAGCTTTAGGGGCAAGTACTTCACACACTGAACCAGCCGTGTCAGAGGCCCCTTTATGTTCCCACTGAGTATATGTCTGTATATAATATCTGTTTGCCCAGGGCTAATCCTTGCCCCCTGGGAAGACAATATAAATGTTTATGAATTCTTAGATACTTTTTTCTTAATAGAAATGTTACCAAGTCAACCTCTCAGTGAATTGACTCATTTCTTGGATAAGTGTTGTCTGATGTGACCTCTTGGTATGAAATGCTGAACTTGTGGCTTCAGCCTTATTCTCAGTCTAGGTGAGAGGTCAGCTGTTGCTTTTAGAGAACTATTCCTAAGTTTCGTTTTAATGTATTCTTTCTGGTTTTTAGAATACTTTGAGATGAAAGTGTAGCCTCCTCTAGTCATTGGCGTTTACCCTGGACAAGCGATGGCAATGCAGGCTCCTGGGGGCAGAGAAAGCAACTGGGCCTTCGCCTTTGTTTTTCTGCTTTCTTTTGCGGAGAGCGGGGTGTTGAAACAGTTTCCTGCTGTAGCCTAGGCTGGCTTGGACCACATAATTCTCCTTCCTTAGCCTGCTAAGTGCTGGAATTACAGGTATATGCCATTATACACAACCTGGTCTTGTCAAGTTGGATTTTACTTTATCAGCACTTTATTCTGAAAAATGGCTTTGTAGGAGATTCCTTCTAGATCAGGGGTTGGCAAATCAGTGCCCAAGAGTGCCCGCCACCCGATTTCATATGGCCCACCAGGCAAGAATGGCTTTTCATGATTTTTAACAACTGAGAAAACTATCAACAGAAGAGTAATTACTTTGTGACATGTAGAAATTAAACAAAAAGATGAACTTCCCATAAAGTGTTGCTGTGCTCATTTGTTTACGCATTCTCTGCTTTTGCTGAGAAGCAGCTTGGAGCCGGCAACAAAAGCCGGAGCCTGGGTATTTCCTCTCTGGCCTTTTCCAGAGGAGGCTGGCTCATTCCTCCCAGATCACCCATGTTTGCCTGACCTTGGGCATCTCATAGTCTGGGGCAGGAATGAAGCAGAGGATGGACAGGGCATCCCAACAGTGAGGCTGCTGCTTTTTGAGGAGTCTTGTTTGTGTGTTTGTTCTCTTTCACCTGAGGCTGAGAGGCTGGGACAAGGCGGGGACAAGTCCCCTCAGATGTAGCCTGTGGCAGTTCTTCCCTTTGGTCGTGCTTGCCAGGGCCAGTCTGCTGCCGTGTGGTTCTGAGTGCTCCTTGTGCGGTTTGTCCTGTCACATCCCATAGGAGCGTTCCACGGCAAGTGCAGACCCAGGAGTGCCTGTGTCCGTTCTGTGAGATGTCCATGATGTCCACTGGTGCCTGGAGGGATCCTAGCTTCTTTCAAAACAATGTGTTTGTCTCGTTCATCAATAAAGAGTCCTCCTGATTTTGTTTTCTCTTTCCTTATTCCCATCCTAGCCGATAACAGAACAAAAAAGAAAGTGGCCCACCGTGAGAGAAAGCAAGATTTCTCTGCTTTTAAGCAGACGGACAGCGAGATGAAGGTTAAAATATCACCGCAGCTTCTCCTGGCCATGCACCGTTTCCTAGCAACAGGCAAGTGTGCTTATCACAGTATGAGATCTGCAGGCCCTGGAGCCTTCCTCACCACGCTGACCTGGGGGGCTGGGGGTGGAGGCTGGGAAATGGGGTGACAAGTAATGCCACTTTGTGTTTTGTTTTTGTTTTTGTTCTGTTTTGTTTTGTTCTCTTTAAATTCTCTCCTCTCCTGTGTTCAGTGTCGGCATGAACCCTCTGAGACATTTGCCAGGGGTGGACCAGTAACTTAAAATTGGTCTGAAAGGTAAGGACGAATGTTAGCCACGCTGCATGTGTACAGTAGTCCAGGCCATCTTACTTCCCGCTAAGCCCCACGGGCAAACCAGCTGGCGGAGTAGGCTGACAGTGCAAACCAGGCGCCACCTCGTTTGATTGGACAGTTGAGTAATTCTCTCTTCAGCTTGCCTTGGAAGAACAGTTGGACACCAGTGGTAACGCAGTTGCTAAGACTCACAAAGAAGACAAACAGACATCCAGAATTAAATCCTTATCTTTCATGGTTTTGATGAAATGAAAGATTTACCGAGTTTGGCCTGGATTTCTTGGTGGCATCTTCAAGTCAGCTTGTTAACTGGGGCCCCATCCAGAGGCAACCGCTCACATGATTAAAGCCACCAGCCTGGCCAGCACTGACTGCTTCCAAGTGGTCAAGGTTGAAAGACCTCAGAGACTGACTGACCCTCTCACATCCCCAAATGGCCCTCTAAAGTGAAGGGTGAGCTCTGTTGGCCAGGGGAAGTGTGGGTAAAATCTGGAACCTCCCAGAGGCTTGTAGAAGACATCTGTTTCCAAGACGGGCCAGTAAGTTTTTAACCAGATGCAACGTGTTTATACAAGTGCCCTGAAAGGCCAGCAGCGTCGCGTGGCAGGATGTCACCTACTGTGAGATATGTGGATGTGCTCATTGTTCACATTAATGACATGGGAAAGTGTCCATGACTTCCTGTTTAGTAGGACACACAGCCCCGCCCCGGATATCAGAGTATGTGTATGCCAAGGCCACACCTGTGGTTCTGTATGTACACATATACACAACTACACAGGCACACATGCCTAGGCAAAGCACTGGAAAGAAATACTCACCAAATTGCTCTGAATGGCCATCTAAGCAGTCAGCTTACAGTTGATTTTTATTTTCTTTCTTTCTTCTGTATTTTCCAAATTTCCTGAAATGTACTGTCTTACTATGAAAAAGTCACAGAAGTGAATACAGAATTTGTAGCTTTTGTATATAGCATCTAATTAAAAATAAGTTAAAAATATTTTGCTATTATTATCTTCCTATTCTGGTACTGTTGTTGCTCACTGTGGAAGAACCACACCTAAAACTCTGCCTCTGAGAGACCCTGAGGTCCGCATTTACTATAGCCGCCAGGAGTCAGCAGCTTTGGTTGTTCTGTTATTTTAAATGAAGTGACTGTCTCTGTCAGTGCCAACCACCGTTTCCTTTTTGGTTGGCAAGTCGGAGTGCATGCTGAAGTGTGCACGGCCTTGCTTTTATTCTGGATCTCTCCCTCTGTGGTCCCTGGAATTCCTCAGGAGAGTGGAGTGGGAGAGCAAGGGGTGGAGCCCGAGTTTATTGCCAGTACTAACCCACCCTCGATGCATCCCCAACCGAGGCTTCCTCCATTGGCTGGTGCTGATAGGCGGACTGTTGTGGCTTGAGTTGAGGAGTGTCCTGGCCCTCACGGAGGGCTCTGCTGCTGATTGGTCATCCTTTCTGTCAATCAGAAATATAGGGCACTCTATGGGATGGAAGCCAATGATGGCTTCAAAAGGACCAGACATGAATATTCCACTGTTGTAATTTCTCCCAGGTAATCTGACCCCAGTGGATCACCACACGGAAGTCTGGTTCACCTGTGTTGTGTCACTCTGTCGCCAAGTACTCTTCTGATCTGAGCACCTCAGCTGCTAGCGTGGCCTTTGCCCTTCTTTGAAGTGTAATGTCAAGTTGTGTTTGTGTCTATAGAAGTAGAAGCGTTTAGCCCATCCCAGATGTCAGAGAAGATCCTCCTCAGGCTGCTAAAGCACCCCAATGTCATCCAGGAGCTGAAGTATGACGAGAAGAACAAGAAAGCCCCCGAGTGCTACCTCTACCAGCGGAATAAGCCCGTAGACTACTTCATCCTCATTCTGCAGGTCAGGAGGCCCTCTGTGCCCGCCCGCTCCGAGCACCCATCCGTCTGCTCTGAGGAGGCCTGGTGTAGGCGACTGGGCTTGCCTTCTTAACTTTACACATGGCTGTTTATAAGGGGGGGGGGGTGCTTGATCTCCACTTGCATGGCTGGGTGACGGTTCAGGCAGGAGGTAGCACGCTCACTTCATGCCTAACACTAAAAGGCGCCTCACGCTTCGCGGTTGTGCCAAGCCAAGTGAAGAATGCCGTTAGTGACTGTTGGAGCCTCTGGTGATGTAGCTGTTCCTGTCCTTGGTGGGATTTGAAATGTAGTGTTCTGGGTTCCTTGGCTTCTCTTTATATCGTCTCTTCTTTTGTCCGTTCCTCATTAGGACTTGGTCGTTTACAGTGACCAAGACACACCTTGGCACTCTGGTGTTATCAGCGTACCTTAGTGACTGTCCTAGTAATGCCATGCTTGACTAGCAACTGCTGTAATGGTGATGGCCTCCTGCCTTCTCACGGGCGGGACATAAAACCCCAAGTGTGGCGGGCGACTTGCGGCACCACAGTTGCATGTAGCAGGCATGCCCTTGGCCACCTGAGTTAAGCCCTAGTGTTGTGGACTTCTGGACCTCTTCCATAGCAAGTCACTTTTCCAGGAAGTCGAGGCTCCTTTTAGTACAAGGACACTAGCTGTGTAAGCCTCCTTGTCATTCAGGTTACTTCATGGATCTAGACTGGAGGTATCAGAAAAGCAGAATTAGTACTACCAGACTCTAAAATGTCAATGAGTTCAGCAAGGCCCCAGTTATCTCAGTGGATGAGGAAAGTTGTGCCCTGTTCTATAAGTGTCTGAAACTCAGGCAGGTATGTGGCCGTGGGAGGCTCTTCTTGTGTCTGGAAGCCCCTGGGGCTTCTGCTTACAGCCCACTTCCTCACAGGCTGTCTCAGAAACCTGTCCAAAAGATTGATTTTTGTTTTGTGTGTATGAGTGCTTCGCCTGCACTGTACGTCTGTGCACTCCTGTGCGCCTGGTGCCCACAGGAGATGGACATCAGATTCCTTGGAACTGACTTACAGAGCTGTGAGCTGCCGTGTGGGTGCTGGGGACTGAGTCTAGAGGCTGTGCAGCAGCAGCCAGTGCTCTTAGCTGCTGAGGGAGTTGAATCTCCAGGAGCTAGAGGTGCAGATGGCTGGGAGTCGCCTGGTGTGGGTGCTGGGAACTGACGTCAGACCCTCAGCCAGAGAAGTGCCTGCCCTTAACCACTGAGCCATCTCTCCAGAGGCAATTACTATTTTTAAAGATTTTTCAAAAATTTTATGAGTTTGTGTCGGTTCTTTAAAAAGTATTATCTGTATCTGCGTTAATGATGCGGGGAGGGAGCTTGTGTGGAGTCAGTTTTCGCCTCCTCTTCTACATGAGTTCAAGGTCATCTGACTATGCAACAGGGCCTTACATAGTGAGTCATCTCCTGAGCCCCAGATCGTGAACTATTAAAGTATGCTTTATAAGAGTTTAGGGGCTGAAGAGGTGGCTCAGTGGTCAAGAACTCTTGCTGATTTTGTGGAGGACCTGGGGTCAGTTCCCGTCACTCACATGGCAGCTCACAGACATTTATAATTCTAGTTCCTGGGCATTACAAGAGGCCCAATGCCTTCTGAAATCTTCAGGCATCAGGCACATATGAAGTGCACATGTGTACATGCGGACAAAACACACACGTAAAGAGAAATAAATCTTTCAAAAGCTTTATGGAGAAGCTGGGGGCGTGGCTCAGTTGCTACAAGATCCTGAGTTCAATCCCCAGCAGTCCATAAACCAGGCAGGGTGACATGATCTCAGCAGTGAGGAGGTGAGGCAAGGAGGATCAGGAGGATAAAGGTTATCCTGAGCTACCAAGCAAGCTGAAGGCTAACCTGGGGTATGTAAAGCCCTGTCTCAAACAACCAGATGAATAAAAAATGCTAGGGGATATGGAGGTTGTAACCGCCCTTGGTTTCTAGGGAGCCGCTCAGTGCATGTTCGCTAGGTCACTGGTACATGTCTGCCTGTGTCTGACACCTTTGCGTGTTAGATGCTGCGACTTGTTTGTTGAGCTGATGCCATGGGGTTCTTAGGTAGTATGTGAGGTTGATAAATAGGTCTTGGGTGTATTTAAGTTGCAGACTTTGGCAAAACCCATGTCTTTGCAAACTAGCTAAATTTCCAAGGTACCAGAGAATAAATAACAGGACAAAATACCCTGCTACCTTCGATCAGTCTGGCAAAGCTGTCATCTTTTGCCAGGTGCATTCCACCCTCAAATACTGCCACCCCAGCATAATCCATGCTAGGTGATAGATCATGTCCCTGCGTTTCATGTGATAGAGCATGCCTCTGCATTTCAGGTTATAAAACATGTCCTTGCATTCCAGGTGATAGAGCATGTACCTGCATTCAGGGAATAGAGCATGTCTCTGTGTTTCAGGGGATAGAGCATGTCTCTGTGTTTCAGGGGATAGAGCATGTCTCTGTGTTTCAGGGAACACTTACTCCCTAAGTAATTGATTTGGAAATGAGAAATAGATGTAGAAGCACATAATTTTAATATGAGTATTTGCAACAGGTTCTTGTGTAGCCTAGGCTGGCTGTGACCTTGACCGTTTTTCTTTTTTACATGTGTATGGTATGCACATATTTTTCATGTATGTGGCACAGGTACACATACATACGTTCACGTACTCATGAAGGCCCAAGGTTCATGTTGGGAATCGTCTTCTAGTGCTCTTCTGCCTTATTCCCTGAGGCAGATCTCACTCAGACCAGGGCTCACTTGCATGGCTAGTCTTGTTGGCCAGCTGGCTCGCTCTCCCTTCTTAGACTGGAGTCAGAGGTGGGCTGCCACACCCAGTGGCATTGATGTGGGTTTCTGGGGATTCAAACTGTCTTCATGGCTGGGCAACAAGTGCGCAACCTCTGAAGCATCTGCCAAACCTGGTTCTGATCTTCTGATGCTTCCACCCTTACATCCCCCGTCCTGTGATTACATGTGTGTTCCACTACACATGGTTTGCATGGTGCTGGGACCAAACCCAGGGTTTTGTGCATGCTGGGCAAACACTCGATCAACTGGGCTGTCTCTCTGCCCATCACTTAAAGTTTTTAGTTTAAGTCCCATATTAAATAAAGTTCAGCCGGCCGAGCGTGGTGGTGCACGCCTTTAATCCCAGCACTCTAGGAGGCAGAGACAGGCAGATCTCTGTGAGTTCGAGGCCAGCCTGGTCTACAAGGGAATCCAGGACAGCCAAGGCTACAAAGAGAAACCCTGTCTTCAAAAACAAAAACAAAAAATAAATAAGGTTCAGCTTATTCAGAGTAATGGTTTAAGTGAACCTAATTAAAAGAATATTTTTGTCACTTATGTAATAAAATATAAACTATATATCAATAAAAATAAATTTTCAATTTTTAAAAGTAGACTTTTAAAATATGTTAATGGATTTTAATGAGATAATAAAAGCATGATAAATCATAATGAAATCTGTATTGACTCCGCATGTTTTCGAGAAACATGTATCTGAAAGTAGAACTGTGGCAGGGGCAGTAGCTCAGCTGGTAAAGTGCTTACTGGCCTGAGTTCCTCCCCAGAAGCTGTGTTCAGAGCTGAGCGTGGTGCTGCTGTGTGAGCCCAGCACTGGCCGTGCACCAGGTGGCTCCCTGGGGCTTTTTGGCCGCACAGCTCAGCCTAATCTGTGAGCCACAGACCAAAGAGAGGCCTTATCTAAAAACTAAGGTGGTTCAAAGCTTCAAGAACACTAGCGCCACTCCAGCGTCATGATGCACACCTGTAATCCCAGCACTCAGGAGGCAGAGGCAGGTAGAGCTCTGTGAGTTCAAGGCCAGCCTGGTCTACAAAGTGTGTCCAGGACGGCCAGGGCTACACAGAGGAATCCTTTCTCTCGAAAAACCAAAAACAGAAAAAGGAACACCTAAGGTTGTTCTTCAGTCTCACAAGCGCACGTCTGCATGCACCGCGGCAGTTACATGTGCATGTGCCATGGTGAGCAGCATATAGAGGTCAGAGGTCAATCATGTTGGGTCCAGGATCCAACTATAGTCCTTGGGTGTTATGGCAGGTGCCTTTACCTGCTGTGCCCCAAGGCACATAGTTAGGACAGCAGTGTTTTTCTACCAGCATACCAAGACAATAAGAGAATAATTTTAAATTATATAACCAACCAGAAAGATAAAAATTAAGCTTTATATAGTCACACATTGAAACCAGAGGAATATACTTTTTGGAATGTTAATCTTGCTTTTCTGAGGCAGGGTATCGTCAAGCCGACCTCATATTTGCTATGTAGATAAGGATAACCTTGAACTCCTGATCCTCTGCCTTTCCCACCCACATACTGGGAATACAGACCCAAACCACCCACATGGGTGACTTACTGTGTCCTAGGAAATATAAAAAGACAAGTGTCATAAAATACCTAGATAGATCATGGTGAAAAACTGCTACACAGTTGTTGCTGGGGGCGTGCCCCATTGGTAGAGTGCTGCCCTGGGTGTGATTCCCAGAACAGCCTAACTGAGTGTGGTAGTGTACACCCATAGTCCCGCACTGAGAAGGGGAGGCGGGTGGATCACAAGTCCCAGGTCACCCTTAGCTACACTCTGAATTTGAGGCTAGCCTGATCTATGTGAGACCCTGTCTCTTTGGAAAAGAAAAAGTCTTTAAAAATATATAATTAAGCTCTTAGTTCCCGACCTGAAGTAACATTATGTACCCTAATGTATACACTTGAGATAATTCATAATTGAAAAGAGCAATGAATATGATATATTTTCATTTGTGTAGAAGAAAAAAACCCCTTGTTCTTTCACACCTGGCTTATTGTGGGTTTGGGGTTTCAAACCCAGGTCTCCACATGCTTTCTGGCATATTCTCTCTATCTCTCTCTCTCTCTCTCTCTCTCTCTCTCTCTCTCTCTCTCTCTCTCCTTCAATGATAGCTCATCAACTCACGTTGTTTGCAGAGATTAACGGGCCTTGCTTGCACTCATATACGTGGGTGGTATGCTTAGGCCCGTCCCGCTCAGGGAACCCTCTCTCCCCTTCCCTGCGAGCCTCTGTGTGTTTTCACATTGTGTTTCTGTTTGCGTCTGCATATGACAGAAAGCTATCATCTTCTGACTTTTAACAACAACAACAAAAATCTATTTTGAAAAGCAAACTGTAAGGGCCACCATGATAGCTCAGTGGGTGAAACTTAATGGTGTGAGTTTGGTTCCCTGAGACCTACATGGAGTCAGGGAGAGAACTGACCCTGTTCTCCACATGCGCACTGTGGCAGGCACTCCCCCCAAATAAATACATAAATAATGTAGTTTGTTTGTTTGTTTTTTCGAGACAGGGTTTCTCTGTGCAGCCCTGACTGTTCTAGAACTCACTTGTAGACCAGGCTGGCCTCAAACTCACAGAGATCCACCTGTCTCTGCCTCCTGAGTGCTGGGATTAAAGGCGTGCGCCACCACTACAAAACAAACCACAACTACAAATAGTAGACAGAAAAGGTGCTTACAAATAGACTGTATTTTTTTTTAAGATGTATTTATTTATTATGTATACAATGTTCTGTCTGCATGTACACCTGCAGGCCAGAAGAGGACACCAGATCTCATTTTATATGATTGTGAGCTACCATGTGGTTGCTGGGAATTGAACTCAGGACCTCTGAAAGAGCAGACAGTGCCCTTAACCTCTGAGCTATATCTCCAGCCCCGACTATATTCCTTAAATTAACAGTTTATATAATAACCATATGTAAACCACTATTTTTTATTACTATCCATGAAAGCATACAGCAAATCCACTGTAAAACAGGAGCAATTGCTCACGTGTCTACTGGATGGTCAAGTTGGAGCTGGTGGCATGAGGGAGCATATTTAGTAAGGAAGTGGAAAGCATATATAGCAATGTGACAAGGTCAGGCTGGAGAGATGGCTCAGCAGATACTTTATTGCTCATGCTGAAGACTCAGGTTTGCTTTCCAACACCACCTGGCAGCTCACCAGTACCCATAACTTCAGTTCTAGGGGACCAGTGGCCTCTGCTGGCCTCTGTGGGCATGCACATGGCACACATACAGGCAAAATGCCCATATACAGAGACTAAATCAATCGAACAAAATTTTAATTTTTTTAATTTTTTTTTTTTTTTTGCACAGTAACCATAACTGCTAGACATGGTTTTTCCCATCCAAAGGGCAAGATGTACTAGATCAGTGTGGTCTATACAGTGCTATTTGCAGGAAGTATTGCCAGTCCCCTGAGAAGTAACATACCTAAAAAGCCTTTTCCCTTTCAGCTGTCCCATTCATACTTTTTAAAGCTTTAGATGCAGATTTAAAAGACGTTTTTGCTCAAAAGTGGGTTTTGCTCTTTTTTAGGTTTGTGTTTAATTCTACCCTCTGAGCTCTTGGCTGCGTTTGAACCACTCTGCATGTCTATGCAGTACACGCTGCTGTTAGTTGACCTGCAGTGGACACGCCTGAGCTGTCTCTGGGAAGTTCGCCCTCCTCCCTTCTCTCTTGCTCAGGGCTTCTGATACCCTGACGTGCACCTGAATCGCCCAGCGTCTTTGTCAAATGTTCCCACTTGGTGCAGAAACGAGCCTAGCCTCTAGGATTTGAGCCGTGCCATTTGGTACACCAGTGCAGTTTTAAGTGCCCAGGCAGAGGGGTCAACCAGATGATTGAACATGTGTTTAAATTCATATTTGGCCACCGATTTTTTAAAGTATCTATTTATGAAGTAAACTTGTAGAGTCTCGGGCTTCCAGATGCAGGCAGCAGATAGAGAGCTGCAAGTGCAGAGTGTTCACATGTTGCAGCCACACAGAGAACAGACAGACATCTTTGAGCAGCATGGTCAGGAAAGACCCCACAATTGTGCTCCTGGCATCCGGGTGCCCTTGCTTTCTTCCCTTTTTCTCTTTCCTTCCCTCTTTTTGTCTTTCAAAGGATATAATGCAGGTGGGCTGCTCTTGAGCATGTTACAGACTTCAGTATGGTCATGAACTACTATGCCTCCTATGTTCTGGGCAGAGGATGAAACTCGGGGCTTTGTATATGTCTGGCAAGTAGCCTCCCAACTGAGCTACGTCCCATTACTTCCTTTCTGATAGCCCCAGTGGTGACTTTGTGACCACAACCTGAAACGGACACGAGCACAGGAAGCACCAGCTGGGGAGTGAAGCGGCCACATTAACCACAAGCCTGTCTACTACAGGGCTTATTGGGCCATACTGACTCGGATAGCATCCATCTGACTGTGAAGCCAGAGATGAGAGCTGACCTGCACACATGGGCACTTAGAAGAAAGAAGTCAGCTAATACTTTGGATTTGATACAGAAGAGTGGGGGATTCTGTGCCTGAGTTCTTACTCAGGAAGCCATCCTTCCTGCATTGTCGCGCCTCCTTCCAGAGCCTTTAAAAACTGTTATTAAGAATTATTTGTAGGCCTGGCGTGGTGGTGCACACCTTTAATCCCAGCACTTGGGAGGCAGAGGCAGGCGGATCTCTGTGAGTTCAAGGCCAGCCTGGTCTATAAAAGTGAATCCAGGATATCCAGGGGTGCACACAGAAACCATGTCTCAAATAACAACAAAAGAATTAGTTTTAGGTGGGGGCCTTGCTATGTAGCCCTGGCCGGCTTTGAACTGTGGTCTTCCTATCCTGCCCCCTGAATTGAGATTATAGTGGTGTGCCACCATGTTTGGGCAGGCCTCCTGTCCAGCCTGTGAGTTTACAAACCATCCCAGCTCCTCTGAGAAAGCGGGCAGTCCATCACGTCCTGTTCTTTCCCTCCCTCCCTCCCTCCCTCTCTCTCTCTCTCTCTCTCTCTCTCTCTCTCTCTCTCTCTCTCTGTGTATGTGTGTGTGTGTGTTTTAATTTTATAGAGTAAGCTTATGACTATTTAAAAAGTAAGATCAATAATGTAGACCCTTTCCATATGGAAAAGTTGTATGTGAAGATACCTACTTGATTCTAAGCCATTTCCCTGTAGGGATGGCCCTAATCTCATGCTGGTGAGGTTATTTGAAATGACCTTTTTGGAAACTACTGGCACTGAAATGAAGAGATGTTCCTGGGCGTCCCTGAAATTGCCTGTCAGAAAAGCATCTCTCTGTGGAGGGCGGCCTGGGTGGCTTTAAATCCTAGCAAATGGAAACTCACAGAACACTGGCACTGTAAGGACCCTTTAGTCATTTGTTTTATTATTTTATGTGTTTGAGTGTTTTGCCTGCGTGTATTTCTGTGCACTGTGTGTGTGCTTGGTGCTCTTGGAGGTCAGAGGAGGGCATCAGATGCCCTGGAAGTGGGGTTACAGATGGTTGTGAGTTGCCTTGTGGGTGCTGGGAACCAAACCCCCAGGGTCCTCTGCAAGAGCTGCAAGTGCTCCAAACTGCTGCCTGGAACGGACTGCCCAGCCCTCAGTGGTGATTTTATTTTCATGTGTTACTTTCTGTAATTTGGATACTGGATACTAGTTTTTGAGGGAGTTTTTTATTTTTATTTTTGCCATAACTGCCACCGCATGCATGTGGAGGCTGGAAGGCAGGCTGCAGGAATCTGTTCCCCATCTTCATCCTAGGGATCACACTCAGGTGGTCAGGCTGAAGACAGCCACCTTTTCCTGCTGAGCCACCTTGCTAGCCCTGTGTTCGTTTTGATTCATTTTTGTTTGTTGAGAATTCCAGTGTATGCACTGTGTCTTTCATCGTGCCCACTGCCCCTCAGACTCCCCCAGAGCCCTGTCTCCCCAGTTTCCATTGTTCCTTTTAATCTGCTGTAATTTTTAAGTGGCTCCTGGATGCAGCTGTGACACTGTCACCAGTTGGAGGAAAAGGGGAGGAGAAGGAGGATGGCTACAGGACGTTTTCACGGAGTTTTCATGTCCAGTTTGAGGGCATGTTTGGCATTTTGAAACTACATTTTCTGAATTGGAGGGAGCAGTTAAAATATGTGGTCTTTTCTGGAAATGATGGCAGCAGGAGATAATGAAATAAAAACGTGGTGGCTCGTTATCTGCTGCCGCTTCTTGGAACCTGAGCATGTTGGAGCTGCAGCCCCGCGTGTCCACAGTGGACTGGCAGCTGAGACTCCTCGGCATCCAAAGGAGAGTAGTAGCCAGTCCTACCCTATCTGGTGCCTACCCTGAAGGACTTAAGGGATGGCCGTAGTCTCAAGTGTGGGTGTGGAATCTCTCTGTAGCCATCTTTGGCTTATCAGTCAGCAGACCTGGCCCCTGGGCCTTTATAGGATTCTTTGAAACCAGAGAACAATTTCCAGCTCTGGGGCTGTTCACAAACAGCCAGATACTCTAACCCTTGCGTGTCCTCGAAGTTACCTGAGGCGATTCTATGCAGTTCACACCTCACACTGATGAACCTGAGTGCCTGGCCCGGGAGCTGGGATCAGCCACTAGGACCCTGGGTTTCTGAGGTTCCTGGGTGAGGCACCCAGCACAGCAGAGTCCTGGCCCTGGCCTTGTTTTCACAGTCTGGTCTGGTAGGGAGACTGTTGTAGCCTTTTGGTTGGAATGGTTGATGACAAAGTGGGGACTCACAGCCACTTGCAGAGACACAGAGCACACAGACTGTGTGGATCCATTGCAGGAAGAAGTCACTGCGAGGCTGTGGGTTGACTGCACAGTTGAGCAGATAGAAAGGCATGCTGCAGCCGCCTCCGAAAGCAGTGCGTGTTAGCCCTGTACACACAGAGGCTCTCCAGGATAGAATGCCATGACTCCTGTGCCACTGCGCGTTTCCACCTTTACCTCCTCTAAATGCTGTTGCAGTTCCTTCGACTGCTTCCTTCTCTTCCCTCTTTGAAGGGCCCACCCCTCAAAGAGCCCTACCCTGGCAATGACTGTGCCCAGCACTCTGTTCTGTCCACTTCATTTCCACACCAACTTTGAAATGTGCCTTAGGTCATGGGAGGCCTTCCCTCAGCTGCTCCTCCTGATGCCTGACTTCTGAGGAGAGGAGATCTTGCTGGCCTAGCAGCTCCCTGTCAGAACCCTTGTGCTCCCATCACATCCCTTTGGTAGCTGTCCCTGCCAACTGCCCTGTGCCAGGAAACTTCCCTCGCCTCGTTTCTTTGGTGAGACTTTTTCTGTCAGCCCCTGTTGGTTTCTGGCTCTCCTTGTCCTGTCAGTCAAAGATGGCAGGGTGGTCTTTGTCTCTCATTTCTTTCCATTGCTGCCCTTCCCAGCACCCTGGATCTCCACCCCCAGCTAGAGCCTTTTTTGTGAGCCTTCCTTTTCCTCAACCACTGGACCCTCTGCAGAAGACCTGGTCCTGACTGGAAATTGTCCTCAATACCCATCTTTGAGGCACTGAGGCACATACTTCTGTTGGAATTACTTCTTCCTTCTTTCTCTCTCCCATTTTCCATCCTGACAGCTTCTTTCAGCATGGCCACACTAACCTGGGCTGTAGATCCCTCCCCGTGGCTTCCCTCAGCACAGCCACACTAACCTGGGCTGTGCTATCTTCCCACTCATGTCCTCAGCAAAAGCTGCCATTAGCCATTGTCCTAGGAGCTCTGTGGTCTTGGCCGTCTGTGCAGGCCTGGAAGCCTGTCTGCTGTCACCTGCCTTAGACTGTCCTTCATACCAATAGGTCAGCCAGATCTTGCCCATCTTTAGACTTCCTGCAGATGCTAGAACAGGAAGTAAATGGGTCTCTCTGAACTCCTTAGATTCTTTTTGTTTGCTTGCTTGCTTGTGTATGGGTGTGGTGCGCGCGCACTCACATGCATGCTGGTGCCTGCGGAAGCCGGAGGTATTTTCCACTGTTGTTTTCCACCATATCTTTTGAGACAGGATCTCTCACTGAACCCAGAGCTCATCGATTGGCTAAAATGACTGGCCAATGAGCTTCAAAGATTCCCTGTATCAATCCCTGCCAAGTGCTAGAGTTCAGGTGTGGTCAACACTGTCTCTTACATGGGTGCTAGAGATGCGTGGATCCCCATGCCTGTTTGACAGGCATTTTACCAACCAAGCCGTCTTCTCAGCCTCCAGTTTGGGGAACATTTTTCTTTTTTTTAACATAGGCCTCCTCACTCTGTAGCCCAGGTTGGCCTGGAACTTCTGCTGTGTAGACCAAACTGGCCTTGAACATGTAGTAATCTTCCCACCTCTGCCTCTTGAGCACTAGGCTTTGCAGGCATGTGCTACCATGCCTGGCCATAACTCCCTAAGTTTTTGCTTTCATGTCATGTTTGTATGAAGCATTCTGCCACTAGTTTTCTGTGCTGCCTTCCACCTAATGTAATGAGGGAGGGGCTCCTGCACCTCCTTGTAGGGCCTGGCTACTCCTTGGGGGGCTCCTGCACCTCCTTGTAGGGCCTGGCTACTCCTTGGGGGGGCTCCTGCACCTCCTTGTAGGGCCTGGCTACTCCTTGGGGGGCTCCTGCACCTCCTTGTAGGGCCTGGCTATTCCTTGGGGAGCTCCTGCACCTCCTTGCAGGGCCTGGCTACTCCTTGGGGGGCTCCTGTACCTCCTTGTAGGGCCTCCTACTCCCTGGGGGGCTTCTGCACCTCCTTGTAGGGCCTGGCTACTCCTTGGGGGGCTCCTACACTTCCTTGTAGGGCCTGGCTACTCTTTGGTGGGGCTCCTGCACTTCTTGTAGGGCCTGGCTACTCCTTGGGGGGCTCCTGCACCTCCTTGTAGGGCCTGGCTGTTCCTTGGGAGGCTCCTGCACCTCCTTGCAGGGCCTGGCTACTCCTTGGGGGGCTCCGGCACCTCCTTGTAGGGCCTGGCTACTCCCTGGGGGGCTCCTGCACCTCCTTGTAGGGCCTGGCTACTCCTTGGGGGCTCCTGCACCTCCTTGTAGGGCCTGGCTACTCCCTGGGGGGCTTCTGCACCTCCTTGTAGGGCCTGGCTACTCCTTGGTGGGGCTCCTGCACTTCTTGTAGGGCCTGGCTACTCCTTGGGGGGCTCCTGCACTTCCTTGTAGGGCCTGGCTACTCCTTGGGGGGCTCCTGCACTTCCTTGTAGGGCCTGGCTACTCCTTGGGGGGGCTCCTGCACTTCTTGTAGGGCCTGGCTACTCCTTGGGGGGCTCCTGCACCTCCTTGTAGGGCCTGGCTACATGACTAGGAAGCTTTAGCTTTTGCTCTTTTGTAGGTTGTTTATAAATTATGGGTTTAGAGCTGGGGTGCAGCCGAGCAGTGGAGCACATGGCTGGCATGCACAGGGGCCAGGGTTAGAGCTATGAGCACCACACATATAAAAATGATCGCATTTCAAGTGCCTTTCTTATAACAAGAGTTTATTGGGACCAGTCCAGCTAGTATTTCCTGTGCCTAAAGAGAGGAAACAGAGTAAACTTCAAACCCCTACCCAGATCTAGCCAATGGACAGGACATTCTCCACAGTTGAGTGGAGAGTGGGGCATGACTTTCACACGTACTCTGGTGCCTCTCATTTGACCACGTCCCCTGGATGGGGAGGCCTGATGGCACTCAGAGGAAGGATAGCAGGCTACCAAGAAGAGACTTGATACCCTATGAGCATATACAGGGGGCAGAAGTCCCCCTCAGTCACAGTCATAGGGGAGGGGAGTAAGGGGAAAATGGGAGGGAGGGAGGAATGGGAGGATACAAGGGAGGGGATGACCATTGAGATGTAATATGAATAAATAAAATAAATTTTTTAAAAAAGAGAGGAAACAGGTAATCCCAGCACTTAGGAGGCAGAGGCAGGTGAACCTCCAGCCTGGACTGCAGAGAGAGTTCCAGGACAGCCATGACTCCACAGAGAAGTCCTGTCTCGAAAATAAAAAAACAAATAAAACATTCATTTAAAAAAGAGAGGGAGAGGAGAGGGAGGCACAGATGTGTTTTGCAAATGTGACATGCAAAAGGACTGTAGTGTAGAGTAGAGGCGCTGCTCTACCAGAATTCACATTACCAGGCGGCAGGTGCTGAGAGCTGGGCTCCGATCACCTGCCTTTCCGACCGTGAGAGGGACCAGCTGCCTTTGCTCCTAGTGCTGTGAGCATTAGTGACTTATAAAGCCAGGTGCAAGACTTCAGTCTGCCTGCCTGCCTTCTCTCCCGCCCTTTCTCCTCTGCCTTCCTTCCTGTCTCTTGACAGTCTCCTGTTTTCCAGGCAGGACGTGGGTTTCTGATCCTCTTGCCTCCGCTTCCCAAGGCTTGGGATTGCAGGAATGTGCCACCACGCCTGCTTTAATGGTTCCTTTTCAGCAAGGGGTAGTTGACTGGTTTGCGCTTTGCGCGGCATGTTCTAGGAGAGGCAAGAGGAGTGGTGTGAACACTGCTGCACTGACCCTGCACCGGGAACTGTTTCAGTAGCCAGGAGCAGGCTGCCAGGCACACACTCTGAAGGCTGGTGGTTGCCCCTAAGGCTGCGGGCATGGGGGGGTGGTGGTGGTGAACAGTCTCAGGCATGCTAGAGCAGGGAGCAGAGCAGGGGCTCTGAGGAGTTTGCTGTGATGGAAGGAGACTTTGTAGGGCTGCTTCCCCTCAGCAGCGTCTGCTTGGAGACGAGGGCAGGTCCCTGGAGCCAGTTCACGCCCCTCTGTTCCATGGACCCTGAGCATGCTGACCCTTGAGCCTGCTGCTTCTCGGCTCTGGCTCCTCCTGGGGCAGCCTTCACTGAGAGCTTCCTCAGCATAGTCTCACCAGTTCTTTTTATTACTGAGGAAAGCGGTGCGTGCCTTTTCCACGTGCCCAGCCCACTCCAGGTCTCCAGTTGAGATGAATATGCCTTCTCCTTTATTTCCCAAAGCTTGTCTTTCTTGGGGTCACTGGAGAGACAAACCCAAGAAGGACGAGCTTTGTTGTCAGTTCAAACTGAGTCCTCCCCCCCCCCCCCTTTCTCTTCCCACAGGGCAAGGTGGAAGTAGAAGCCGGGAAGGAAGGAATGAGGTTTGAAGCAAGTGCTTTTTCATACTACGGTGTGATGGCCCTCACAGCCTCTCCAGGTGAGTGGCTCCTGCCTCTTAGCACAGGACCCTGCTTCAGGAAGAGGCAGCCTTCCTCCCGTCAGGTCTCCTGTGCCCAGCACGCTTAGCTTCTCATTGACGCCTGTGCACGTCTCAAGTGTACACATATACCGAACACAGCTGTGCAAACCAGGAGAAACAGAATGTTAAGGACCGTAGCGAGCCCTCTCACCCTCCTCTGAATCACTGTCCCCCAGAGGTCCCCCCCCCCATTCTTGAACTTCGTATGTAGAAATGGGCACAGGATGTAATGGGTCGAGGTTGGCTTCCCCTGCCCGATGCTGTGCTGCCGCAGTCCTGTGTTGCCTGTGGTCGTGCGTCATCGCTCTCCCTGCCGCATGCTCGCTGTTCCCTCCTGTGAACACAGCAGTGCACTAAGCCCGCCTTAGGCTATGGTGGCAGGGCCATGAGGCAGCTGGGGATGCTCGGTTCACAGGAAGCAGGAAGAGATGACTGCTGGCACTGAGCTCACTCTTCGCTGTCCAGTCCAGGACCCCAGCCTGTGGATGGTGTCCCCATACTGCAGAGTGTATGTTGTCATCACTCAGTTACACCCTCCCGAAAGTACCCTCATAGACATACCAGAAGTGTGTTTCCATGGTGATTGTAGACCCAAGGGAAGCTGGCGCTTAGGTTTCCTGTTGGGGCACCTGTGAAAGCTCCGTGTGTTCTGGTGGGTATGCACAGCACGCTCAGTTCTGCTAAGTTGCTGGTTAGCTTTAGCGCTTCCTAGAAGTTTAGAACTTGCCAGAAGTACTGTGTCTGTCGTGCTCCTGCCTGTCATGGGAAGTGTCACCTGATCTCCATTCAGAGTCTGAGGCAGACATAGTGGCTCTCCTGGGGAGTTCACATTGCATCTTCTTGAGGATGAAGATGTTTGTTTGCTATTGTTTATCTAGAGAGCTGGCTGTTTGCGGGGTGGGTGTGCCATGGGGATTGAGCAAGTTCCCTGAGATTCTGAGGTGCCTGCAAGAAGCACCTGTCCCAGCAGGAGAGTGGGCACCCAACACTGCATCTAGACACTCCATTGCCTCTCTAGGAGCAGGTCAGGTAGGTAACCAGAGGTGCTGTACTGCCACCTTGTGGCCAAGAAACAAAAGGACAGTCTGTACAAGGAAACCTTTACAAGCGGCCAAAGCTAAAACCCTAGCCCATTTTAAAGGAAGGTTGTGAAATTGAAAATGTCTTAACAGGGATGGGCACCTTCAAGTAAGTTTGTCTTTGTGACATTTGCCTTACTGTCCCACCCAGCAGTGTGACAGGCATAAGGATGTTACCACTAGAAAGCCAGTGAACTGTCAAAATTCCTCACTCTCCTGTGCAGGTTTTGTAGCCCTAAGGGTACATTGTCACCATTGTCACCAAGTATGCATGTGGGTCTGTGTGACCCTCCTAGTAGGTCTTTGCTGTAAACATGAAACTGATCTCCATTTCCACTGCTTGGTGACACTGGATCTGGGAACTTTGTAACTGGGCGTGCAAAGACCCATCACAGCTCGAGATGCAGGTTGTGTGACAGAGAGAGAAGGCTGAGTGAGGTGCTGTGTATACAGTGTGTTATTACTCTTAAAGGATGATGGCTCCCAGAACATAGCGGCAGGAGAACTGGTACAAGTTCAAGGTCAGTGTAGTCTACTTCGTGGGCTGTTAACCAGCCAGGTCTACATAGAAGGACCTTGTCTTAAAAAGTAAACAACAAACACAGAACCTCAAGAAGAAATACTACAGCACAGAAAGGTGTTAGTGTTAGGACTGTTCTGGGACTATGGGCCCCAAATTAGCCTGGGTTAACTGGCCCTCATCCATAAGGCAGCTCTGAAAAGAAATGAGAGCAATACATTTTAGCCAATTACTGGTTGTTTAGACCTAAACGCTAGCCCAGCACACATTGAATCATAGCGTAAGGAAAATCCCATTTAAAAAGACAGCAAAAGGGCTGGGAACAATGGCCACACCGCTAGTGCCAGCCCTTGGCAAAGAAGAGGGAGGACCAGGGGTTTAAGGCTAGCCTGAGCTATTGTAGTGAGGCCTAGACTACAGGACCAACCAAAAATAACAACAGAAACCAGGAAATTCACCTCGTCCATTTCAAAGGCTGACTAGGGCCTGGGATCTGTGATATTACAATGTGACTGTACACGGAGATGCACAGTCAGGACAGTTTTGCCACAGTAAGACCTGCCTGTGTCTGTTCCAGTTGGTTGTGGGGCTGGAGAAATGGCCTTGGCAGGTAACAGTGCTTCTGCCAAGCCTGGCGACCTGAGTGTAATTCCTGAGATCCACACGGTAGAAAGAGAGAACTGACTCCCACAAGTTGCCCTCTGTCCTCCATGCATGTAAAAGAAATGGAAAGTGAGCTGTCCACTAGGGACACAGAGGCAGAAGGATTGCTGTTAGTTTAAGGCCAGCCTGACCATAGCAAGTTCCAGGCCAGCCAGAGCTGTATGTTGAGACCTTGCCTTGAAGCAGGGTAGAGAAATAAAGCCTACAGTCCTGGGACATGTGGGAAGGCATGCCCTCGAAGTTTTCCCTGTAGCGTGGCTAGTGTGCGGTGATGAGGCTAACCCTTGCCTGCTGCTCTCAGGCAGCTTATCATCCTGCACATTTGCCTCTGTTTTGAAATCTGCAGTTATCCCAAGCAATTCAAAATATCAGGCCAAAGTTATGAAACCAAGAATACCAGAGAGTTGGGTAACTAAGGGCTTGCTGACTTGTGGTGAGTGAGCCCTGGAGCTGGCTTAGGCCTATTCTTAGAACCCCTACCAGCTGAGCCTCCAGGTGTACATGGCCAATTGTGACTTGGACCTTGAGAACAGCTTATTTTGGGGCTGTGGACACCAGTTGGGTATTGGGGGCTCAAGAACATTGCAGAAAAAAGCACAAGAATAAGATTCTTCCTGGTGGCATGCTCCCCACTCTGGTATTTCTGGAAAGTTGTTTGTGTCCCTTTCTTTTATATAATAGCACGTGGGCCATGGCACTTCTGGGGTGGAATGCTCATGTTAGTGAGACAGTGCCCTTCCAGTCCCTCGGGTGTGAAGCTCTTTCTGCTTCGATGCAGTCTCACTCTGTCTTTCTCCATTTTTCAGTTCCTTTGTCCCTGTCTCGTACCTTTGTTGTCAGCAGGACAGAGGTGTTAGCAGCGGGCTCTCCAGGTAATTGTGCATGCTTCCTTTTCATAACCCTGATCAGTCAATCAATAGCCTGCCTCCACACCAGGGATGCCTGGCCACCAGGCTGCGCGCTCCATTTCCATAGCGCTCTTCCCACTTTCCTGCCAACCCTAAAACCTCTAAGGTTGCTGACTAAGAGGGAGCCGTCCAGGAGCACATGGGCTACAGGGGGCTGGAAAGGAACTGGATGCCAGAGAGAGTTGCTATGGTGACTGGCTGGCGGCTACCGCCCAGCCCACCTGCACTGGCCTGGACCGCTCAGGTCTGCCCTGAGTCTTACTCCATCTTCAGCAATGTTAGGAGATGTGGAGTTTGCAGAGGGCTGAGGGCCTTGGAACCCAAGTCTAGGAAAGGTCTGCACTCCTGATGTGGGGACTCTTTCTCGCTGTGAGCTGGCTGTGTATTTCTGTCCTCCTCGGGCAGGTGGCCCTCCTGCTCCCAGGGTCTCGCCTTTAGTTTGGAATTAGTACCATACACATTCCTAACCAGCCGCTGGTTACCTCCCTGCAGGAGGGCGTGGCCATGCCCAACAGCTTAGCCACTGAAAAGAAAACTTTAATCTTCGCTTAATTAAAATGGCTTCACCTTAATTGAGCTTGTTGTGTGGTGCACACATCGAATCCTACACACAGGAGTCTAAGGCAGGAGAGTTGAGAATTTAGGACCACCATGAACGGCATATAGAGCAAGACCCTGTCTCAAGAAAAGATAGACTCCAGGCATCTGTGTGGGAAGTGCAGCTTTCCTGTGCTGCTTTTCCTGGTGACGCTTGTATTTTTTAATCTGGCTGATAAAGTTTACATACAGTTCAGGTTCAGTCAAATTCTAGAATGCTGATGCTTGAAGGAGACAATGCTTATCTAAGAAGGAAATTAATGTTCCTTTAAGCCTGCTGTCAGACAGGTGCGATGGTCCACGCCGCTAAAATCTGTTTTTAAAAGGCTACAGTACTCAGATTGCTACATGTTCAAGAACAGCCTGGGCTACATAGTGAGTGTGATGCCAGAATAGCTACAGAGTAAAACCCTGACTTCAAAAAACTCAAAATAGAGCTTCAGAGATAGCTCAGTTGCTGAAATGCCAGAGGATGAGGACCCAATCCCCAGCTCCCAGAAGCTAAACCTAGTATATGTGTTTGTGATCCCGACACTGAGGAGTGAAACACTGCAGGACCCCTGGGCTCCCTGGCTAGCTAGCTAAGCCAAATCAGTGGCCCCAGGTCCCAGTAGAGTGACACACACTATCTAGAAATAGTGGACAGCTCCTAAGAGACACCCAGCATTGACCTCTGGTTTCCACACACACCATACATGAAAACAGACAGGCAGGTAGACACACACACACACACACACACACACACACACACACACACACACACACACACATTTTGCTCTTAGAATTTGGCATGTCTGAATATAAGATGTTTATGGAGCTATTTGACTCAAACCAGTGAACAGAGTACACACGTGCATCGGCATGCATGCAGCATGCATTTTTATTTTTCTCCCATTTGATTTGCTCATGTTTACTGTTTGTTTAAAAAGTTGCAGGGTGAATGAAGTTGGTGACTCAAGCGTGTTAAAAATCCACACTTTACTTTTGCTGTAGAATTTGAGATGTTTTTGCTATGCCTGCTCCATCTGGTCAGAAAGAAGCAGTCCTGCCTAAAAGGTCCTGGCCCACAGGCCTGCTGGCGTTGTAATACAGAGCTGCTTCTTGGGTGGGTGTTGGGCTAAGCCAATGATATCCAGTTCCTTCCAGAAGGTGACTATGGTTGCAAAGGAGACATGGTTCATTAATGTGCCTGCTAGTTTGCTGTCAAAAGAAAGGACTCCTAGGTAGGATGGATAAAATACATAAAAATAACTGAGTCAAAAAGCCAGACAACTAAAACAAAACAATGCTGAAAGGGTTTGTTTGGTTTTTGAGCTAGGGGCTTAGCCCTGGCTGTCCTGGAACTCGATATGTAGACGAGTCAGATCTCTAACTCACAGGGATCCCCCTGCCTCTGCCTCTGCCTCTTGGGTGCTGGAATTAAAGGAGTGCATCACTATGCCTGGCTTGAAAGATTTTGGGTTTAGTTTGGTTTGTTTTTTAAGAAGAGGTCTCTTGTAGCCCGGGCTGGCCTCGACTTTGACATTGCTGTATAACTGAAGATGACCTTGAACTCAGTATCTTCCTGCCTCTGCCTCCCACGTGCGTGGAGCAGGGTTGGGTGCCACCACACCCAGCTAAAGCTGAAGTCTCATTACTGTCATAAAACCTTGACATACAAATTCAGTAGCAAAACATGAGCCCAAATTCGGGTGGGGCAGCTGCTCCTGCCTCTGCTCCGGGCTCTGGGCTCCAGGCTCTGGACTTCACTGCAGGTGAGTTTGGATTGCAGGCCCATTGTGGTTTGTGGTGCATATGGACCAGTTTACACTTAGGAATTTAGTCCTTTGTCTCAAGGATTTTGGGCAGAGGATGTGACTGATTGCCCCACTTGCTGGGACATCGAAAGTACACAAGTAGCAACAGGCAGAACTCAGGCTGCCCATGTGCTGCCCTGTTTGGGAAATTGCATTAGAAGCGGGATTCCCAGAGGTCCAGTGTGGAAAACACTCCAGAGAAGGCTGCGTGGAATTCTTAGAGCTAAAAGCAACTGTGAATTGAGTTGAACTCACTGTCATCTCTACCAGGCTGCAGTAGGGGAACCAGTGCTCTCAGCAAGAGGATAGAACCAAAATACAGTCCCCTTGTTGAGTGGGTAAGCCTCTGCCTCACGGTTTTGGTCACACTTACGATTGGACACTGTGTGTCCTTCAGACTTACATCCTACTCAGGTCTTAGAATAGTGAGAAGATCCCCAGATCCTGTTTACATCAGAGTACTGCCTGGAGGACAGACTCCAGCAGCTTCTTGAGAAAACACACAGCTTCCGGCAAAGAATAGCAAACAACCAGCGACCACAGAAAACCAGTTAAGTGTCTTCTGTCCTGCCGCAGATTGTCCAAGTCTCCCCTCTTTTTACAATCACTTTATATTAATTTTTAAAATGATTAAATGCTCCTGGCTGCTTTTTGTGAGCAAAAGTTGAGTGTGAGTCTGTTGGAAGGGCAGGCGACACAGTTGTCTCTCAAGGTCTGCTGCTTTCCTGTCAAGGAGAGCTGGCCAGTGTAGCTGGCCATGTGGTGTAAGCTCACTCTTTCTTTAGTTGGTGTTAAGATTGTAATATTGTCCATGAGATGCTGAGCAGTGTATTAAAGTCATGAGATGTGCTGCCAGCTGATCATGTCAGGCCCCTGGCCCTGTAGGAATGGTATAGGAAATGAATGGCTTCTCCAGACTGTGGCTGTGATGACAGGCAAAGTAAGGGGTCTGTTGCACATGCACGTAACCAGAAAAGCAGTGCTCGCTAACAGAGAGCCCAGAAGAATCCAGGCCCTCACCTCTACCTGGGGATCTGGCCAAGAGCAGTGAACCTGCCAGGCGCCTTGCCTTTAATATCTTGAGACCATAGACGTAAACACTGTTTCAAAAATATGTGTGGAAATGTGACTTGTGGCTGAAATTTAGAGGTACAGCCTCGGGATTCCTTGTTCAAAAGAAAGGCGTGTCATGACGTGATGTCATCATTGTGCAGAAAGGCTTGATGCAGGAACATAGTAGTGAGGATGGAAAAGAACGTGTCAGTGGGGCACATTTATCTAGCGCTCTCTGGGCGCATGCTGTGCTCAGCACTGTATCTTCCTTTCGGCCCTGAGCTGGGGAGTGAGTTGGGAGCACTGTGCAGTTTAAGCACTCTGAAGCTGGCCAGAGTTGGATTACCTCTCTCAGGAGGTGGCAGAGGCAGTAGGGGGCGCTGCTGAGCTGACTGCTGACTTCAGTGGGAAGCCAGCAAGGGGAGCTGGAGCGCTGGCAGAGGCACTGGAAGAGAGGCAGTCTGTGGCCTATAGCGAGCTTGGGGGATGGGGGTGGGCTGAGGGGTTTGCTCCCACTCTGCTTTAGGTTCTTCAGCCCAGTTCAAGTTGCTCAGTGGCACCATGTAAGCCTGTCACTTGAAGTAGGAGGTACATGGTGGCCATAACTCCAGTAGCTGAAGGGCAGGACCTGCCACAGGCTAGCTCTTCTCTGGGGACATCTGTTTAGGACATTGGAAGATGGGTGAGTGGGTCCCCTCTGCTCCTGTGGCATCCTATAATTCATAGCCCATTTAATGTATGCAGTTGGTTACAACAGTGGAATAGAAGCCTCCTTAGTGGGAAAAGTGAGTTTGTATTTATTATTTGGTTGGTTGGTTGGTTTTGATTTTTTGAGACAGGGTTTCTCTATGTAGCCTGGATGTCCTGGAACTCCCTCTGCAGACCAGGATGGCTTTGAACGCCAAAATCCACCCGCCTCTGCCTCTCAAGTACTGGAATTAAAGGCGTGGACCACCACACACAGCTCAAGTTTTATTTTTAACACAATTCATCTTTAAAGCTACAAGGGATGGGAGCTGGAGACGGCTCGGTCATTAAGAGTACTTGTTGCTTTTCCAGAGGACCCAGGTTCAATTCTTAGCACCATCTGGCAGCTTAAAAACTGTAACTCCAGTTCCAGGGCCTCCAACGCCCTCATCTGCCCTCTGTGGGCACTTGCAGGTGGTGCATAGTCTGCAGGCAAAATACCCGTACACATTTTATTTTAATGAGGAATGTTCTTTGACAGCAAGAACACTTAGATTCTCCTGCCTTTCTCCCCTCTATCTTTCTGAATGCTTGCTCCCAGGAGCTCACTGCAGCCACTCAAAGCATCAAGACACTGTAGGCCTGCCAAGGGGTCCTCACCTTTGTCACTGCACAGGGGTGATGGAGACAGACAGAGGGACTTGGATCATTTGTTTTGGCTTCTGGAAAAATAATAAAGAGGCTTTTTATGGTCTTTATTAGTATCAGGTAGCTTCAATGTCCTGGACCTTGTCCCCAGCCCTGTCTGTGCACCTAGTGATGTCCCCTGGAAGGCAGGTTCCCAGCTGCAGAGCCTTGGCCTCTATACCCAGAACTGGGTCCGGCCCAGCTGAGACACAGGGAGCCTGCAGGAGAGGCGAGGTGTGTGCTTATGTAATTACCTTCCATGTGGGGTGAGTACCCTCCAGCGGCTCTCCCTACAGTGCTTTCAAGGCTGTTTTCTCCCTTTTCTAGGTGAAAATAAGTCACCCCCTCGCCCCTGTGGCCTGAATCACTCAGACTCTCTCAGTCGGAGTGACCGGATTGACGCCATGACACCGACCTTGGGGAGCAGCAACAACCAGCTCAGCTCTTCCCTCCTCCAGGTCTACATCCCCGACTACTCAGTGCGAGCTCTCTCTGACCTACAGTTCGTCAAGGTGAGTGGGGGGCTGCCTGGCCGGATCCAGCAGGTAGCGCCACATCCCCGACAGCTCGCCCACTCGCCACAGGCCTCCCATTGCTGTCAGAGCAGCCCACCTCCCTCTTCCGGGCCCAACACACAGGTTGGGAAACACATTGATCTCGGTTCCATCCCGTGAGCGGCCAAAGCAAACATGGTCTTGCCGGGACCAGGAACTGGAGTGAGGGAAAGCCATCCTCAGTTCTCGGGAGCCCCTGGCTGCTGACTGCTTGGCCTGCAAGCACTGAGGTTGCCCTGGAGACAGGGTCTTCTCTTAGCCTGAATTAGACATCTTTGGGAGACCAAAGCAGCGTTAGCGGATGGAAGCTGATCTCACTCTTCTAGTCGCTGAATGTAAGAGGCACGATGTAGCAGTGGGCCTAGTGGGGAGAAGCGGCTGGATTGCTGACGTGACCTTGACCTTCACAGAGTGGCTCGGTGTCTTCTCAAGGATGGTTTTCTCATAGAGCTCTGGGCCTTTTGGGGTGTTCAGTGTGTGATGTGGTGTAAGAAACTAGAGAACCTAAAAATAAGTGTTCTCTCGGTTTGTTTTCTGTGTCCTCTTCTGGCCTCAGATCTCCAGACAGCAATACCAAAATGCCTTGATGGCATCCCGGATGGACAAAACCCCTCAGTCTTCAGACAGTGAAAATACTAAAATCGAATTGACTCTTACGGAGCTGCAAGATGGGTTGCCAGACGAGACGGCCACCTTGCTCAATGAACAGAACTGTGTGTCTCACAGCAAGGCCAACCACAGCCTGCACAGTGAAGGCGCCATCTAGGGCCCTCGGCCCTCCTTGTCCTGCCCTCCTGGCCTTGGTCTGACCATGACTTCCACTAGTGTGAGCTTGTCTGCCATGCTGCGACCTACAGCATTGAGACCAAAGACTCTGCCCCTTTCCCTGGAAGCCGCAGGGGACAGCAAGCTGCGGAGGACGGCGTGGGGAGGGATGGAAACTAGACGTGTGACATTGACAGCTGGGGCATGGCTTTCAAGAATTCAGAGACAGACTTCTTCCGCCCAAATAGAATCATGTTTATTTTTTCAGTACCTTTATCGTTTCTTTCCTCCCTCAATTTGCATGAATTTAAAAATTGTTGCATTTATTTTTTTTTTTTTCAAGAGATCATGTTTTTGTTTTTAAGTGTCTTTTGCAGAGTTCTAGGTTGGTCTCTCTGAGCTAACTCTGCTGTGACCCCACAATGTGACCCTAACAGGATGGACTTGCCCCTTGAGTGGCCTTCCTTGGCCATCCCCAGGAGGGGTACCTTTCCTCTGTGCCCACGTGTGTCGCTGTCGAACTTGGATGAATGAAGAAAACCATGTCACTGCAGAACGTGCCAAGTCTGTCGTCACTGTGGGTGTCGGCAGAAGCTGCAGGTGCCCTCTCTGCACATAGTGTTGTTTGAAAATGGGATGTCTAGCCATGTCCCTGCCCTTCAGGGAGGGTTGGTGTTTGCTTGGGAGTGTGATTTTCCTGCCACCCGAAGGAATTTTTATCACCAAAATGAATGTTAATTAATTTTTAAACCCATGGTTTGTCATTGGCAAGAGGCAATGACTTCATCCCGTGGTCCTGTGACCTGGGGTGGTCTATGGCAACGGCTAAGTCCCTCCCCGCCCACCTTCCTGGCCCTCACTCTTGCTAACCCAAGCTGCTGCTACAGGTGCCAACAAAAGTCCTTCCTGGGGTTTCTTGATGAACACATGTTGTGGTGGCACGTGGTGTGGTGGCATGCGAGTGCCTCTTTCCTGCTGGGATTTGTGTATTATAAGGGTGGGCGGGGGTGGGGAGCAGACTGCACACTTGGGCATTTCTAGACCAGTGTTTTTAATGGAAGGAACAGGGGATTACCTGTCCTTCCATAGAGCGAAGTGCCCCCTCCCGTCTTGTCCCTGGGCTCCGAGGCCCAGAAGTGGCAGTGGTCCTGCTCAGTGGTGCCTCCTGCTTCAGATGTGGCCAGTGCCAGAAAAACCACCCATATAGCCAGTCAGTTTGACCCCAAACGGATTCAGAAACCAAATGTGTGTTGTAACCATTCCATGTGTGTGTCCGTCTTCTTTTAATACCAAATTTGCTGTGTGTTGTGGGAATTGACACCACAGGTACTGCTTGGGTGGCCAAGTCCTTAACTAGCTTGTTTTAAGTGGTTGCCTGCATTTGCTGGTGATACTCATACGCTGAAATGAACTCCTGGCCACAGTGTTCAATAGGATTCTCACTACCCAGGTCACTTCTGGAGAAGAGAGCCTTTGTGTGCCTGGGCTTCTGCACAGGGAGCCCCCAGGCTGAGCAGCAGCCTCCTCCTTCAGGTACGGAGTCTGGAAGGGTTGGTGTGTTGTTTTGGTCTCCTGGTGAATGGCCAGTGACTCTGTGTGTGTGTGTGTGTGTGTGTGTGTGTTCGTGCTTGCGTGCGCACAACTGGAACCCACGGCTATGTACATGCTTGGCAAGTGCTCGCTCGCTCGCTGCCGCACCAGCAGACCTTGGCTCGGGCTGCTGGTGCCATGTTCACTAACTGTTACGCTGGGTAGTGGTCCTGGTATGTGCTCAGAAGGTTTAATGCCTGGTAGAGAGGGGCTGGTACACTTAGTGGAGGGTCATTGGAGCACCTAGCCTGTCACCTTGGGACGAAGCTCCTACCGTATGGAACCCACACTGTGAGTACCCCTTTTCCAAACACATCCAGTGAAAAAGACCGTTTCCTAAGGAACATGATGTATACAGATGTGAGTGCTCTGGGTTTGGCCAGGGTCAGGGCCTCTCCACCAAGTGTCCACCTGGACCCCTCCCTCAGGCCTGGGGAGCCAGGAGCCTAGCCAAGGCTCTCTGATGGTAAGTGCCCCAGGGTCAGTCTCTTCAGGCACTGTGCACAGCTGCCTCAGGGAAAGAAGCGGCCTTGGTCCTTTTTCAGAGTTCATTGTTCGTGAATCCTAGAGATGCATAAGCATTGGGAGGTAAGAGACTCAGTTACCACCGACTGTGGCAACTGCTGAAGAGGTCTCTAACAAAGGAGCCGAGAGGTGGACTTCTCAAAGATTGAGGCTGTGGCCTGCCAGCTTTGTGTTCATTTCCGACTAGTGATCTAGTTACCTTTGATAGTTACTTGTATAATAACCAGGAATTCAGATTAGTTCCTGAGCATACAGTGGTGTCGTGGCCATAGTTTCAGCTGCTCTGGGGAGAGCTCTCAACCTTCAGACAGGGCCTGCATCTGCGTGTGTAGTTCTTCCTGGTTCCCCACCCCCACCCCAAACAGACTCCTTAGACACTGGAGAGATAGATACTGGCTCTGCGCCCTTCTGGGTGGGTCCTGGCTAGTCAGGCCACTTAACCATCCTTGGCCTCACCTCATGGGGCTCCCCAGCCAAGAAAGACTGGCAAGTAGTGGAATGGCCACCGACAGGGGCTCCTTCCTTGTAGCTCTGGCCTGTAACCCCTCCTGGGCTGCTGCATGTGCAGACATGGAGGGGTCAGGCAGGCTAGATGCAGGCCTCTCAAGTTCTGGTTGCTGTCCAGCCAGAGGACAGGACAGCGCCTAGAGCTGGGTGCTTTGTGTGCAGACATTGCTGGGACACTGTCATTGCAAACGAGGGTCATTCACTCAACCGCCCTTTGTTCATCATGCAAGTCCAAACTCTAGGAAACTCTTAGGAAAACAGAATCCTGACATTTATTATAGAGTATTGGGGTGCTAGTCAACTAGCTTAAACTTTGGTTTTTAATTTGAAGGTGCCGCCTCTTTCATACTGTGGGCGCAGTTGACCTCACGTGAAGGGAGCTGAGCCACAAACCACTTTCTCGTGTTATTCCAAGAGATGTATGCGGGTGTTCAGTGCAGAACTTCACACATTGATATGGAACATTAACTGTGAAAAGTCACCTTGCCATCCCCAGCTCTGTGAGCTAAAGGACCAGCATTTGCAAATCTAGGAAAACATGGCAGGTCCAAATGCATTAAGAAATGGAGCAACAAGATTTTGAGTTAAGTAGGGACCATGAACTTCAACCCTCAAGTTATTTGGGCTAAGGAGCAAACCAAGTAGGTGCTGGCTTACTGAGCCTGTGTCCTGGCTAATGGAAACATACACAAGCACCTCGGTTCTTTGAAGGCCACCAGGGATCTGCCACAGTCACTGCCTGGACCCAGGGGATGAGGTCTCCCAGGGGTGAACCCAGGCAGGCAACTCCCTGAACTGGTGCGGTGTACACACCTTGTCCCTTGTGTGCTAAAGAGCAGGCTGAAGAGGTTGGCATCTCAAGATACACCAGGTAGGGTAAACTCCCTGTGGCTTGGCATGGCGCCTCTCCCTGCTCTGACGTGCTGTTCTTGGGAAGGGCTGATGGCTGTTTAGGCACTTAGGTACCAGAATGCCTTCTTTCTGGGGGAGCAAGCTCTTTCCGGGGCTGTTTGCTTCCATTCTGGGCCATAGGCTTGTGGTGCTTCTGTCCGACAAGGACAACTGGGTAAGTTGTAGGCTAGCCTAGAATTAGGAGGCGTTTAGAGGTGAAGAGGGAAGTGACTGTGGGGGGATCTGGATGTTTTTCCCATACAGATTTATCAGTGAGCAACCTACTCAGTGGATTTTTATACCTCAGGGCCATTGACTTTCGTTGTGTTTGAGTGGCTGATGGGAAAGGTGACCTCATTGAGGTTCACAAACAGTGTTCCAAGGCTGAGCCACTGTTCCTGGTCTCAAGCCTGAGATGAACAGGCCTTCCTCCAGCACCTGTGCGCCCTCCTCCTGGAGTCACTGCTAATTTACTGGTTTTTCTTCTGGAGAGTCCCCAGTCATCCTCCACCCCCACCCAGTCAGGCAGAAGGAACGGCTAACGTGAGCATCTGGGGACCTTTGCTTCATGGGTCCCTGTGGCTGACTTAGCTCCTGCAACCTTCTTATACCGGAGCCACTGAGACATCTCAACTGCAGTTGTTTTAAATGCCAGGCAGTACTTGAAGCAATATCAAAATGCCAAGCAAGTCCAGTTGTAGGTGTTTGTCTGCACACAGCTGAACGCATGGGGTAGGAGAGATGTTTCAGATGACGATGGCGCAGGTCTGCCTGGCTCCACTTGGAAGGCACCTTCTGATGCTGCTCACGTCTGATCCACATGGATTTACTTCGGGTGCTGGATTCTTCCAGAATCACCCTAAAGATAACTACCAGAGGGGCCAGACAGACCTGAGTGCCTGCTCTTCTTGGAGACTCGGGTTCTTACATACAAGCAGCTGGGGTACCAGGCCTCTAGAACAGGGAAGTGGGGAGGAGTGCTGCCTAGGACTCACTCCCTAGGGAGCCCCGGCTGGCTTCTGACTCACCACTATCCATGTCTGGTCACTGTGAACAGTCCATCAGTCTATTGACTTTATTTTTAGCAGTCCTTTACACCCACCAATGTATATGCTTTATTTTATATTATTTATTATGTACATATGTCTCTACTGTTAGAATATCATGTGACAAAGACACTGTTTTGAAGCCCCTCATCCACTGAGCCTAGGGTTCTGTTACCCCTTATTGGGTGAGAGGATGGTGGTATTTTTTGTTTAAAAGGAAAAAACAATTGCACCAGCTTCTTTCATTGCCTTTTCCCAGCCCATTCCTGATGGCCAGTATTGGGAGGTAGGTGGAGGCCTAACTTCTCAAGTCTCCATGAGTTCTGCAGAAGTGGGCTTTTGGTGGTTGGGTCTCTTTCCCTGTGCATATGGCTATGAGACTACAGCCCCATTCCTCATCCCCACCCAAGCCAGGTCAGTTTTCTGGTCTCAAAATGATGGCCTCCACTTTTCACCTTGGATTACAGAATCTGTATCATGGAAGCTGCCTGGCCATCTAGGCTCTGAATATGCCTCTTCCTGGTGTCATGGCCCAGTTACCCACAATGCCTTGGGCCTAAACTAAGCCCTGCTTTGTCTGATTTCTACCCTCCTCAGCTGTACCCACTGAATCATGGTGTACATTTCATGCATTTGAGCAGTGGCATTAATGGAAAGCTAAACACAGGTCACGTGCACAAGCTGTCATGATGGACGCGTTTATAATTCAAATGTTGTAGATTTACAATACCTATTTATTTGTACCAATTTATTTGTAAATCTTGTGATTGTTTTTAAAAGGTTTTGTTTATTTCTATTATTCTATTTAGATAAATGACTTTCTGTTCACCCTTTCAGCAGATGTGTGTTCCCTTTTCCTCCGTGTAATACCAACCATTTTGTTTTCTTCAGCCTTGGTCCCCTGCCTGACCACATAGCTTTCCTGGTGGGACAGCCTGGACTGGATCACATGAGGGCGTCTCCTGTGGACAGACACTGTAAAGCCTCATGTTCACAGAAATGCAAGAGTGGTGCCTCCCAATACAGCTGGTTCTGGGGAGTGTTCTTCCAAGGAGTGAGGTCTGCCCCAATCAGACCCATTCCCTAGGGACAAGTAGAAGCGACACACAGCAGCTAGGCAGACAGGAAGACCAGCTTTTTGCATAGGCTTCTCAATTGGCTCCGAAGACGAGAATAGCTATTTGGGTCCTCTAAACCAGCAAGGGAAGTCAGCTCTTTCGTGAGTCACCTTCTAGGAAGGCTATTAGATGCTCTTCAGGAGTTGAGAATGACCCTCGTCTTCTGTTGTCACCCCAGACCTATTCCTTTGGTCCCTTCTCAGGTGACAAGACCCACATCTTCTGAGTTTCCAGGTGCTTGGTGATCCATTACTTGACTGCCCCTTTCTGAAGTCCTTTGTGTTTTTCTGTTTTACATGCAGCAAGCCCATGTTCTGAGAGGCAAGCCTCCAGTGGCCCCTCAAGAGCCCTACTGTGCTTGACCATGACGTTCAGTCTATTTTACTTAACACTTGTCCGGTGGGAACATTTCAGTGGAATATTGACAAGACCAACTTTAAAACCCATCTCTCTCGTCATTACATTTCCTGAACAGGGAAGGAGTGCACCTATATTCCAGGGAAGTGTCTGGCTCACTTTCCCCAGACACAGTGCAGGAGCAGCAGAGCAGGCAGATGGCCACAGCACAGCTCCTCCCAGCTAACTGCTGCGGCTGGATTTTCATCTGGATGAGTCCTGAGATGGGTGGGCATTAGAAAATGCTCACAGAATCTAGAAGAGGTTATCCTGTGAGGAACCCTGTGCAATCCCCCTATACTCCTGCCAGTTCACTTCTGAGCTTTACTGAGATCTGTGTTTGAGGAAACAGATACAAAGCAGAAGGAAGACCTTGTAGACAAAGAGGCAGAAGAACTTTCCTTACCCTGGTGATGGCTTCTGGCAACTTGCACTTCAGTTTGCAGGGCTGGGGAGCAAACTCTACACATGCTAGACAAGTGTTCCACTGCTGAGCTACGCCCCACCTACTTTTCTATTTCTTGAAGGCAATGCAATCTAATGAGACATAGTCCTCATTAAAGTCCTAAAAGTTTAATTATATTAGATTGCTAATTAGATCTTTTGCTCTGTGATTGCTTCATTTTCCTTCTGAGGGCCTCCAATCTGTGCTCATTCTTCTAGGAACAGATATTCAGTAAGTCCTAGGATAAAGGAATGATATGTGGCCCTTGTCTTAACTTTGGCATGTCCTTTGTCCTGGCAGATGACCTAAGGGGCAATGCATGCTGGGCTGTGGTGAAGTGCTTCCTGCTGTTCTGTTGGTGGATCTGAGGTGCTGAAAGCACAGGAAACACCAGGCAGGAGTTCTGGGACTGAGCCTGTTTCTGCATCAGACTTGGCAGTCACCTGCTTCAACTGCAAGTTCAGGGCCTCTCAGTAAGGAACGGCCACTTAATAAAACCTTTCAGTGCTGGGAAGGCTTGCCTGGCAAACTCCATTGAGACAGTGACTGCATGGTGCACAAGCTCCTTGCCTCACTCCCATCCTCCGGGTCTCAATCTGCAGACCTTGGGAAGGGCTGAGTGTGAAACAGCCCCCCTGCACCTGTTTGAGTAACAAGGTGGAGTTTGGGTACTGCACCCCGTGTGAAGAAACCTCAAGTGGGCAGGATCAAAATTAGGATTTTATGAAGTTGGAAAGTACTGATTACTTAGACATGTGGTGTCTATGTCTCAATCTGAGACAGGTGCTCAGAGTTGGGTGTAGTTTCTCTAAGAGGAACTTAAGGGGACTGTTGCACCATGCATCTTTTCATAGTGGGACTGTGTTGACAAATGTCACTAGGCAACCTCATGGGGACAGCTGATAGCATGCGCTTTCATACACCAGACCGCTGACCAGCAAACATCACCACCTTATGGGCCACTGTGATACACTTGTTAACTGACACACTGGTGTGGCACATGGCTACACTTCATTTCTTGCAGTTACAGTGTTTAGTCAGACACCTTCGTAACACTGCGCTTGCTGTGTGCTGAGGAGCAGGGGAAAGTGATAAGGATGGAAGCTGTGAGTTTTGTAAATGGATACTCTTCCTAGATGATCTGCTTTCTGCTGTTTCTGTACAGCAGCGGGATTCCCTGTGAGTGAGGCGTGTGGCAGGCATGTCTGCAGTTATGGGGCTCTGCTTTTTGGCTATTGCACACATGTACATCATCTATGCATCTCATCTTTGGTAAGGATTCCAGACTCAGGCGTCCTGAACGTGTGATTAGGAAGCGCTCCCTCTGAGGAAAAACTGTATGAGAAGCTGATGGTAGTCACGAAGAAAGAGTGCCACGAAAGACTAAGTGCGAGAGCCTGCCTCTCCTCAGACCCAGGGGGAGCCACCGAGAGCCTGCCTCTCCTCAGACCCAGGGGGAGCCACCGAGAACCTGCCTCTCAGACCCAGGGGAAGCAAGGCTGCCGCAATATGGCAATAGACGGTCTCAGTTAAGATTTTTCCCACTGCCAGAAAGAGGTTAAATAGTTTCCATAACATGGAATGTGAGCGAAGTTCCTAATACAGACTTAAATATGCAATTGTTTATCCCAAGCTATTTGTGGTGAATGAGCAGTCTTTAAAAGTGCCCAAGAAGCCTCGGAAAAATCGTAGGACTTTAAAGTTGCTAAATAAATAAGTCTGATTTAGAAGTATCTAAACATGGACAAGCTCCTTTTAAATCTGAAATGTAACTACATACAGCATTTATAAGTGGCTTCCTAAAAACAGTGTGACTGAAAGATCTATTTAAGTGCACCTTGGAGTACCTTGAAGGGGGTAGTCTGATTTACAGATATCAGCAGATCTATGCTTATGGTAAAAGGAATTTTTGGGTGTAAAACAAACATTGAGCTTTCTCTGTTTCAAATGGTTTCCGAGATGCTCAGTGCTCTACTAGAGCCTCTGTGGAGTGATGCATGAGGCAGCTCCTGTGGCCATGGGACTGCATGATACAGAACACTGGAGTCCCTAAGTACCACATGGCCCGCTCTTGGAGTTCAGTCTAGCACTGAAAAAGGATTCTTGAATTTTGATGTTCTACAAAGCCTGAACACTGAGGAGTGTTTTCAGAGTCCCTAGGAAAGGTTCTCAATAGTGATGGAAGGGTTAAGAAAACAATAGAGAAGTTTACTGACAGCAGAGAACTCATATTTTACATTCTGAAATGTCCAGTCACAGCTGCTTGGTCACCTGCCATGGAAAGACTGCCCAGCACATAGTATGTGTGTGTGTGGGGGGGGGGGGAGTCACCTGCTGGTCTCTTACAGAGCCCTAGATCATTAGCAGCTCCTCCTGGTGACCCTGAAGAGAAAACGGGACTCAACACGGAATTCTGTCTCCAAGCAGTCTCCCAGTGTCATCCGGCCAGTAACAAACTGATATACAGACACAGCAAGGTGAGTGATGCCCACCTCTGCTAACACACGGTGATTCTGCAGCTGTCATATGGCCATGCAGAGGAGATTTGGGCTTGAAAAGACAACATTATCAAACGAGGCAACATCTTCAGTGTCAACTGGAATGAGAGTGATTAGACTATCCTAGCCACCCTAGTTACTAGCATTTTAAAACAGAGAGACAACTGTCCACATCCATGTCCCAGAGATTCCGGTTAGAATGCATGTTACTTGCTCACAGGACTCACCAGAGCTGGTGAGACCTGTGTAGCCATAGGCCTTGGCAAAGTTGCTGAACCATGTCCCATACCTAGCAAATGCTTACTTTAAAGCAAGCCAGGCATGGTGGCGCATGCCTTCAATCCCAGTGCCCTGGAGGTAGAGGCAGGTGCATCTCTGTGAGTTCAAGGCCAACCTGATCTACATAGTGAACACAGTACCAGGACAGCCAGGACTACATAGATAAACTTTTGTCTTTTAAAGAAATACCAAAAACCTTGGTGAAAAAAATCTTTATACCTATGAAACACTGTACATATAAGCACATTTTTAAACTAAAAGTGATACATATATAGTTAGCAATTTTGAAAGAAAATGCCAACCCTAAAGCCATCTGAAGACCAATAGCTGTGACAGCTGTACTACACAAGGGCTGATGTCAGCATTAGACATACTTTACTGAGTTCTAGAGCAGCCAGTACCCTAGTGACCAGGGCCAAGAATGGAAGAGAACAAATGACAGTTAAAGCAAGAATCTATCAACTATTCCAATGCTGGACAAGTCCCGGCACTGGCAGGGCAGTCACATGCCTTCATGTTTACAGGACCTTGCTTTATTCAGAGCAAGAAGTAGTTTCCTGTAGTTCTCAGGTGAACTGACTCTGACTGTGCCTCTTGCTGTAGAGCCGCTGCCATCGCAGTGTGCATGGAGGCCGCTCGCTCCTGCAGGCCATGCTGATGAAGGCAGCTCTGGCTCTAACAGCACTTGCTGTTCTTCTCTGGGAACTTGCTCCTTTGTACTCTTAGCTACATTCCCCAAAAGAACTGTTTTTATATAACAAAAAAAGCACTTGTGATACCAGCTTTTGAAAATGTAGCAAGGGCTGCTGGTGGTGGCGCACGCCTTTAATCCCAGCACTCAGGAGGCAGAGGCAGGTGGATCTCTGTGAGTTCAAGGCCAGCCTGGTCTACAGAGTGAGTTCCAGGACAGCCAGGGCTACACAGAGAGACCCTGTCTTGAAAACAAAACAAAAAAGGTAACAAGGATGAGAACTTTTGCCTCAAATTCAAATCCCCGCAGTCTAGTCTAGAATGGCCCTAAGCAGGGGAACCCAGGAAGGCACCAACACAGCAGGGCCACGGAGGAAACCCAAAAGCTAATGGAAGGAAACTCAACCCCAACAGAGGACTGACTACACTTGATAATGAAAACATGTATTTCTCCACTGATACACAACACTGTGTGATGCACTTGGAAAAGTGGGGGGTTGGAGCAACAGCACAGCTTACAGTAATACAGTATCTGTGGGTTGCCTCTTCCCACTAGACCTGTGGCTCTGCTCTGGAACCCTTTACTACCTTAGTGTATCCAGACCACACACTGACGATGAAGATAGACAAGAAAATTATCACAAGCAGTGGTGCCATCTGCATGCATCCCACCTGACTTTGACCTGTTCTTCCTGTACAGTTTCAAACCATCTGCAGAGAATACAGATACACAAAACTGAAGGAAGGAGCTATGATTAGAGGTCTTAAAGCATTTAGAAACTCCAAACATACCTCTGATGGATTCCTCCCACCCTCCCTAAGACAGTCCTAATAAGGCCACCCCTTTCCCCGTGAGTCATGTCAGACTTGTTGGGTGCTCGGGGTTTTAGTCAGCCTTTTTATTCTTCCTCTTCTTCCTCTTCATCATCATCTTCATCATGGCAGTGTGTAATCTCCTGGGGAGCCAGTGGGAAGAGGTTGGGGGGCTTGATTTCACTAATAGACCTTGTAAGCTGGTGTCGCTTATAGTCGGTGTCTTTGAAATCCACTGATGTGCGGTTCCGGGTGGCGAGAGGGGACTCCATCTCGTTGATATCCACATGTGTGTGCTCCACTGTTGATTCATGTGGCATCTAGAACAAAGCACAGGCTCAGGGTGCAGGCAGAGCAGGTAAGCGCTATCCTAATGCTCTTATCTCCAGTGGCCCTGCTGAGTGAAGTCTCTAAGGGGCCAGAGATAGAAGTACCTAAGCTTTCAGATCATTTCCTACAACATGGAAGTGAATAAAACAGAAAAAAAAAACCCTTACTTTTATTTTTATACTTCCAAAACTAGTTCTGTCACAGCAGTAGCAGGACATACATATAAAAACATTTAGCCAAGCCAGGCGTGATGGCGCTCATCTGTAATCCCAGCACTTGGGAGGTAGAGGCAGGGCAGATCTCTGTGAGTTCAAGGGCAGTCTGGTCTACAGTACAGAGCGAGTCCAGGACAGGCAGGGGGCTACACAGAGAAACCCCGTCTCAAACAAAACAAAAAGACAGAGACTCTCAATGTAGCCCTAACTCAGAAATCCACTTGCCCCCATCTCCCAGGTGCTTAGACTAAAGGCGTCACTACCACACCTGGCTCTTTTTTCTTTTAAGACAAGAGTCAAAACTGGCTTTGAACTCTCACAATCCTCTGGGATTACGGGTGAAAGCCAACACACCCTGCTCAAAAGTAGCCTTCACTGTTAGAGTAGCCTCAGAAGGAAGTGTTGTATTCAGTGTGTATTTCTTTACTAACCGCATAAGTCAGTCATGGTTTTCACCCAAATTGTCTCCCATGTGACCCCACAACGCTGGCTGCAGAGGTGACTTCACTCACCAGGACGTGGGCAGCTCTGAAAAGGTAGCTGAATGGGTAGTACAGCAGGTTGATGAATGATGCTGCGTAGAGATCAGCGTAACGCATCACCTGACTGGCAAAGAGCGTCTGTCTGGAGCCGCTACGGAACAGGCTTCCCATCATGCCGTAGCACATGTCCATGTCATGAGTTACTTTCTAAAAAGAGAAGGTTCTCAGATTATGCAACTATGTGTTGGGTGCCATCTACATACAAGTCCGTGCATCACACATGACATGAGTTAGTGTGACTTCCCACATTTTCTCCCAGATCCCATCTGGATACCTTAATGCGTCTCTGAATGGAGCTAATGTCCGGGCGCTCATTGCTGCTGCTGTCAAGATGTCTAGGACAAGAGGAAACAGTGAGAATCTCTTAAGAGAACAATCTTATCCCTATGTCACTCTTTAGAGGTAGGTGTTTTTCAGAGCATTAAGTTGTAGAATTGAGAAACTTACTTGTAGAGTTCAGCCAAGAAAATATCCAAGCTCTGAAGTTCTTCAAAAAGTGCTGCAAAGAAAAAGGAAATGTTTTACACAAGTCAAGCAAAAGCACCTGGCTTCTAAGTGATGCTCAAAGTAATGACATTTCAGATATGACTGAAAGTGTAGCCTGGTCCTAACGTGCCAGAGTCAAGTGTATAAGTCACCTACGTCTCCTCAGGGATGCCCTCTGACACCCACGTGGACTCTGTCAACAGAAGAATACCACAGTCCCGTCCTCCTTAGAAGCCACTGACCACAACTCCTGCTTCGAGCCATGTATTCACTCTGGGTTTTTACGCCCTGGGGTACAGACACCAAAGCAACAGTTGGTCTTTAACTTTAAGAAAAGCCTGTTTGTGTATGCATGTGTATGTAGAAGTCAGAGGACAGCACGTGAGTCAGTTCTCACCTTGTGTATTCTGAGGTCTGAGCTCAGGACACGCTCAGCAGCGAGCGCCTTTACCCACTGAGCTGTCTGCCAGCCCTGATGGTCTGGACAATAAAGGACTAAGAATTAGCTGACTTGTCCAGAGTTCCAGGTCAGCTAGTCACACGTGGGAAGCTTAAACTGTGTGGGCCACAGGAGCAGAAGTAGTCAGTGCCAGCTACATCCTTCGTGGGTGCCCAAAGAGGAAGAGCCACACCCTAATTTAACCTACTGAACAGAACATGCTTTCTTCTACCATCCTTACAGTCAAGAAAAGCCATTCAAAGCATGCTCTGTCAGTGAGAAGAAGCCATCACGTCTCTCTTCTTTATGCTTGTACTGCCTGAGTGGGGCCTCGCCAGCTTGGAGGCAGAGACTACTGCCATTCTCATTTTCACACATGGAAAAAGAAGGTGAGGCCTACGGTGCATGCAGATTGAGTACATGAGCCAAAGCTCCTATCAATGTAGGCCAAGTAGTCAGAGTTGGCAACTTTTACCACATGAGAGTGACACACTCAGACCAGATGGAGACCCTTGCCTACCAAATGCCTTTAGGTATCCACCTGTGGCCCAGCTGAAGGGTGTACACCACACGACTCACACTATGGCTCAGCTTAAGAATGCCATCTGGCCTCTGTCTTCAGGAACACCAGGTGATTCCCATTCAGAGCCATGGCTGCCCCAGAATCACGGTGTTAGACACGGAGACTGTTGGTGTGGTTGGAGACACATGGACTGCAGACCCAAGGAGTTCACAAACTCTTACTGTAACTCAACTTAGGACAGAAACATTCTACACTACCTCAAAGATTTTGAAAATTTGAATTAGATTTTACACGCACACACACATATATACATATGCATAAAAAATCTAGAGTTGTGTGGAATGAGTGGCTATATTGACAGCAAGAGGTGTCCAGGGCCTGCCTGCTGGGCCTGCCTGCTGGGCCTGCCTTCTGGGCCTGCCTGCTGGGCCTGCCTTCTGGGCCTGCCTGCTGGGCCTGCCTGCTGGGCCTGCCTGCTGGGCCTGCCTTCTGGGCCTGCCTGCTGGGCCTGCCTGCTGGGCCTGCCTTCTGGGCCTGCCTGCTGGGCCTGCCTGCTGGGCCTGCCTTCTGGGCCTGCCTTCTGGGCCTGCCTGCTGGGCCTGCCTTCTGGGCCTGCCTGCTGGGCCTGCCTGCTGGGCCTGCCTGCTGGGCCTGCCTGCTGGGCCTGCCTTCTGGGCCTGCCTTCTGGGCCTGCCTGCTGGGCCTGCCTGCTGGGCCTGCCTTCTGGGCCTGCCTTCTGGGCCTGCCTTCTGGGCCTGCCTGCTGACACTTGGTGTCTTGTATACAAAGTAACGTTTTACCTAAGAGAACGGAGTCAAAGCTGTCATATAAGGACAAACAAGTTGTGCAAAGATTTAAAAGTAAGAGTGGCAGTTCTTACAGCTCTTGTCAGTCCAGACATGGAGCTCTTGTGCGAGCTCAGGGATCACCAAGAAGGTTCTCCACCCTTGCCGTTTCTTTGACTTCAAAATATCTCCAAAAATGTGATCTCCGATATACAGAATGTCTTTGCCTTTGGCTCCCAACAGGTCACAGATTGTATCAGATGAACCTGACAGAAGTAAATGAGAAAAATGTTTCTTTATTTAAAAAAGCATTCAAAGCACCACAGCTATATGCCAGAGACATTTACAATTATGGGAAAATGGAGCCTTTCTTAAAGACGAAGATTTGCTCCTCTTTGTAAGGCCCTGGACAAGTGTTAAGCTCTACTATGCTGACTGGAGTTCTTAAGTAGGAGCTCTGGGGAGACACTATCAGACTACCCAGCGGTGCAATGCCTACCTAGCCTTGGTTCAATCCTCAGAGCCACCAAAGGTGGCTTTTTCATCACAGACCTATCATCAAGTTGTCGCTATCCAACTATTTCTGATTCTTGACATTAAATGTGTCTACATGGGTTTGGTAGTCCTTTGAGAAGAAATGTACACAAATGATTCCAAAACAGAGATAAACCCTCAAAGGAAGACAGAAGTATCTTTTCAGTGAAAATAAAACTCAACCCCCTTCACTTTTATCAGCAGACAACTTGACTCTGAGTAAATGGCACTTCTGGTTCTGAAGACCTGTTCTGTGCTTTTTCCTATGCTGAAAGACCCTGGGACTTTGCACAGTGAAGTTGTAAGGAGTGCTCTAGTGAAGATGTGCCCAGAACAAAGGGAAACCTCCAGCTCACCTCCTGAGTAGACGATGCCATGTTGCAGGGGGCCTGTGTAGGTACCGATTTTCAGTTTTCCAGTTTTCTGTGTGAAGAGAAGACAGACTGTGAAATGTTGTGCTCTTTTATCATGATCTCCAGCCCCACTGCCACCTGACCCAGGCACCCGTTCTGTCCGTGAGTCCTTGTGGGGCTACTTCAGTTAAGATCAAAACCTCAACTTCAAAAGAGAAATAATGGCCACTGAGTTAAGGAGAGGGAAGTGGGAACAGGAGGAACATAAAGGACCGTGTGCTAGGACATGTCACCTCCTCCACTTACAGTGTCCACCTGACGTAATACCGTGCCTTCTCCAAAAAAGAGTGGTTTTCGCGCATCCACCAAAATCAGATCAAAGTAAGATTGCCATGGCCGATGGGAGCTCCCAGGCTGGAGGAACAGAACCAGCAAAAACCAAAACATCACTGTACACCTCACACTTAATCTCACTCAAACACTAGGAATTTTAAAATAAGCTTTTTGGAAGCTGACAGATATATAATAAATGGCTTTGATAAATGGCAGTGTAAATTATTTAGTATAGTAACTTATTTCACAGTACTTTCAAATATGAAGTATGAGAAAAGCTAGGCAGATGCAAGCTTCGGCTCAAGGGACAAACTGAGAGGGTGTGGTCAGCACCAGAGCTAAGATGCAGGAGCAGCAACAGCATTGGGGAGGGTCCCGCTGGCGCTGAGAATGGCGCTCTAGGTCAACACTGGCCTCAGCCATTGCAAAGAGGACACTGTGCCAGACAACAGTCTTTGCACTCTGAAGTGGAACTATGGTGCTAACCTTTTCAAGCCGACACTGTAAGCACTGGTGTCTTATTCATGGAAGTCCAGGATTAAAATTCTCAAGTATCTAAATTGCAATGTTTGTTCTTTAAATCTGAGCGTAGTCATGTTATTAAAAAAAAAAAAAAAAAAAAAAAAACCTAAATAGCAACATTAACTACTTTCATGGCATAACACTTAACAGTAACTAATCTAGAAATTGTCAAGAACATTCACATTGAAATTATGTTTCTGTAAAACTAGTATCACCCTCAATCTATAATCACTCACAACACAACAATTCTGCTTAAGAACTTATTTTGATCCTATTCACTACAGATCATATTATTTCATTTTATTTCTAGCTAGTAAATATTTAGTCACCAGAGATTTTAAATTCTGCTAGGCCTCGATTCCTTCTTTTAATGCTGATTAAAACTAGGACTTTTCTAGGTGGGTCCTGACCATTTTTTCCCTCTAATGTTCTAAAATGATTACATGTATTATTAGTTAACAAGTGCATATTGGTTAACAAATGACAAATTATTATAATACCTTGGGGCCATGTGGAAAATCAAAGAGGTAAGTCATGATTTTCTGGGAGGAAAAAGAAAGGTCCATAAATGACTTTTGCATAAGACATATAAGCATTTTCTCTCAATGTAAGATTCATAAAGTCACATGTGGAGATAATGAACACTTAAATAGGTGCTCAGAGAAAGCCAATGACTCCCATGAGATACTACACTGCCATTTCTTAGTACTGGGCAGGGGCAGAGCTCTTGCTAGGACTGTTAACCTGTAACTGCATCAGCAAAAGTAAGGTACCTAAATTTGTCTGTGGTATCCTTCATTCATGACTTTAAACATAAGAGGTGATAAATTTTGATTTCTAGGATTCAAAACATTGTATCACCGCTCACTACAGGACTTCCAACAGGAAGGGATATAAAAGAAAAGGTGTGATTTCTCAGATCTAGATAAATAATGCTCTAAAAAGGCAGAGAAGCCATTCTATTAGCATAAATCTAAATAATTCCACAAATTAACACCTTTAAATAGCCACTATAATAGTCAAAAAGAATGCTTAGGAAAAATGACAGTAATTCCAGCATGTCCTTTACCCATGTACTTATAAAATTCCCTCGCTGTCTTCACAGTCCTTTAGGTCAACTGTTTAAGCAAATAAAGGCACTAAGTACTTACATCTGTGTATTTATAGTCACTGTTAGTGGCAAGAAACACTTTCCCTACTTCATTCATCCGGCTCAGAAGCAGTGGCAACTTCCCCTGAAACAGCGACAAAGGATTTCAGTGTTGTGTGTCACAGACTGGAACTCTGCCCAAATAGAGATAGGGTAATAACTCTTTTTAAGGATTACTTGGTTGGTTTCAGAATTTTGCACTTAAAAGCCCATATTATTAGATTTTTAAAGAATTAATATATACAGTATATACTTTACATAGCCCATAAGTATATGGCCATTAACGAGATATTTGCCATCTGTACATCTGCCTCAGGAAAGAGCTTAAATTACTTTGTGATTCCTGAAGTATGGGCTTTAAGCATACTAAAGATCAGAAGTTGATTTTAAACTATACCAAAATCTAGATGAAGATTATTAAATATGATGCTACTCTACATACTGTGGCTTTATAAAACACTTCCCAGAATAAAATGACAGGTGCAGATGCTACCTAGAAATATCCACACTCAACTGAAGAAAAGGGATTCTAACACCTGATGTGCCTAGAAACAAAAACACCACTTTCCACAAGACTCCTTTACACAAACTGGGTTCAACTCATCAGTGGTTCTTCTTGAAGCAGTAAGAGGAAGGAGGCAAGGGATGGGGGAGGGGAGGGTGTTGATATGAGAGGGCAGGCGGTGACATAAACCCTGAGAAATTATCACTGCATTCTGCTTTCACTCTATAGAAAAGTAGGTTACTCTACCTTAGGACTCTGTATAAGGGTAACTGGTTTTTTTCTTACTTTATTTTTAATTATCAATTTATGTATGATACGTGCATGTGAATGCAAGTGTCTGCAGAGGCTGGAGGCATCAGGTCTATCTGAGCTGCAGTTACAGGCAGCCAGTTGTGCATCCAGTGAGTTCAGAAGACTCAGGTCTTCTGAAAGAACAGCAAATGCTCTTAACCACTGAGCTATCTCTCCAGCCCATGTAAAATTTAAAAACAAAGCACACAAAAACAGTGTAGGAGCTCATACCTAAGAGTGTGCACACACTTGGCAAGGATTGTACCATTGTGACACAATTGGTCCATAGCTTCACATAAAACCTAACACTTTTAGCCTCCCAGAAATAGTGATTACACACACACACCCACACACACCCACACACACCCACACACATCCCATGTATTCCTCATACATTGCTTTAATAGTAACATTAACATTACAGCATACTGTAAAAAAGTTTTTTAATTAGTAAAATGCTATGAACTTCAGCTATTTTAAAAAGTACCCGCTAGTCTTTAACGTGTCTCAAAGATGAGCTCATTATTCTTTGCTGACAGGGTGAAGACACTTTAAGTCAGTCACATCTATGCACATTTATAATGGATCATCTGCAGAGCTTAAAATTTGGGTGTGAGTCTTGGCTAACTATTTACTGTGTGACCTTCCACATGAAGTTTAAGCATTCCTCATTCCACGATGCCTGCCTTTTTTTTTTTTTTTTAAAGTAACATAGTCTAACTCATGGTTATAGAAGATTAAATAGTGCAAGGCACCACCACTGCATGGTGATATGCCCATAGCAACCCTCTAGCTGTGATAAATACAGCTAGAAAAAAATTAAACACTAAGTCTTCTTGCTTCTCAGCAAACAGGAGAAACTAGTAAAACTACACACTGGTATGAATTTTTGTGACTATGTCACAAGTATCTTTCCCTGTCCTCGTCATGGTAACCAGGCTTATTACTCACTCCTTTTCAAGGTAAAAAGAGCCACCACAGATTTATTTCCCTGTTTAATACTTACATCTTTGACTACATACTTCTCAAGATTTTCAACTGTCTTTTCCTTAAGGGAGCCCTAGAAGAAAGAAAAGGAACTAAGAAAAGAATAAAACCACGGAGTTTCTTTCTTTCTTTTGAAATAAGCTCTTGCTCTGTAGCCCAGGCAGGCCTTGGACTCATGCTCTTCCTGCCTTGGCTTCCCAAGTACTGAGATTACAGACCTAGGCCATCAATGTCTCTCTCATAAATCAAGGTTGCTGGTCTGAGACAAAGCTTCACTTTGTAAACCCAGGTTGGCCTTGAACTTGTGTGGTCTGGGATTGTAGATATGCTACTACACCTAACCTATAAATCCATTTTTAACTTTTACTGGAAAGCTTGTGCTTACTATCAAACAAATACATCTGTTTACCAATTTGAAAAATGTTAGACAAGAAAAAAGATTTCAAATATTCACATTTTAAATAAAAAAATTAAGACTTTTCATATTTTATTAAATATGGTAAATATAAATCTAATACTAACTAGTTGAAGTTATTAGTAAAATTGGACATACTTGAACAAAATTTAAATGGATCATTATCCACAAAATATATAAGCACAATTTCATATATTAAAATTCTTCTAAATATGTTTCAGAAATGCAAGCAACTGAATCTGAAAGCTGAGTCTTGGGACTGAGGAACGCTGTCAGCAGAGTCAGACAAAAACAAATGCTGTAGCTACACAGGGAAACCCTGTCTCGAAAACAAACAAACAAACAAACAAACAAATGCTGGAGGCAAATCTCTCTTAACTCCTTTTTAAAATTTAACAAGTTTTGTTTTCTCTGTGTAGCCTTGGTTGTCCTGGACTCGTTTTGTAGACCACAGGCTGGCCTTGAATTCAGAGATCCACCTGCCTCTGCCTCCCAAGTGCTGAGATTAAAGGCATGTGCCACCGTGCCTAGCAAGGTATTTTTGTTGTTGTTAAAGATTTGATTTGTTATGTATACAGTGCTCTGTCTGCATGTACACCTGCATGCCAGAAGAGGGCACCAGATCTCCTTATAGATGGTTGTGAGCCACCATGTGGTTGCTGGGACCTTTGGAAGAGCAGACAGTGCTCTTAACCTCTCAGCCATCTCTCCAGCCCCTTAAACGTTTGTTTTTAAAGATTTATTTTTCTGTTTATATGCATGAGTGAGTGCCTGGGGCCCAGACGCCAGGAAGGGTATCAGATCCCTGACCCTGGAGTTACAGTGGCCCTGTCACGTGTGACCTGAGACCCTCTGCAAGAGCAGCCAGTGCTCTTGAGTTCTAAGCCATGTCTCTAGCCCTTCTCAACTTTCTTTTTAGAAAGAAGGGACATTATGCTCTATTTCCACTTGCAAAGCAAGTATCAGACCATAGACACGTGCCAGAGAAAAAGTAGGTATAGCAGAGCCTTCTAAGTACCTTGTAATGGACCCAGTCGACTGCGTCTCTTACATCCTGGAACATACTCCGGTAGGACATGAAGAGGTCCCCATCTTTAAATCCTGTGTCACAACTAAAGAAAGATGGAAAAAAAAAACATGACACGGGACCCAACAGAGTAAACAAAATGAGTGTCAAAACTGACCAAGGGACCCAAAGGTTCCATGTCACGTGGTACAGGCTGCGGTTAACTAGGAACTGCTCCCTCATCACAATTCATTTGAGCATTACAAATGGCCAGCATATTGTATGGATGGAGTATAATACTCGTGAGCAAACACAAGTGACAGGATAATATACTGGATGGAAATTAAAAGTCCAGGCTCCTAAGATGCCAAGTCCATCACTTTCAGAAGCAGGTTCTCACTGAACATGTACAACACAGTTCGTTCTCCCTGATCTTTCCGGCATTGTCCCTTGGTACATAGGTACGGCTCATTTATCTGTGACTCCATTTTCCACCAAATTTAGTGCCCTAAAGTGGGTAAGGCTTCAGACACGAGTCAGCAAAGTCTAGCACAGAAGGCTGCTACACATCAAGCAATGGCCACACAACTCCCCAAAAGGAAAGGCTAACTTATGCAAAATTCTGCTTTAGAGAAAATAAACAATATCTATTCTTTGATGAAATCTTGCTGGGCCTGGGAATGAAACTAAATGACCATCCCTGGATGGCTCCTGGGTAGCTGCTGTGAAATGAGTCGGGGGTTTTAGTGTAACTCTGCTTGGACAGATGCGCATCACACAAACCTCCCACTCAGCTGTCACAGTTAGCACCTCTGCTGGCCGTCTTCATTCCCAGTCACAGTGGTCCCTTCCAAACACGGCTGCAGCACACGGGCAAGGAGAGGGGCCGTGTGGGAGGTGAGGGCCTGCATGGAGCTGCTGCTGCTGTCCATCTCTCAGGCTGGCAATGTAGCATCTCTCACTAGCACTAAATTCACTTCAGAAAAGCAGAAAAGACCTACAATGGCCAGTTCTCTAAAACCCTGAACATTAATTTAAAATCAACTGGATAAAGAAGATTGTAGTATAAACATACCTGGTATATCTGGGACAATTAGTAAAAAAATCTACTAGGCAGGCCAACAGGTAGGTCTCTGAAAAGCGAAGAACAGGCATTATAAACTGAGTAAGGTTATCAAGCTGACTTAACAGCTCCCTTGAGTAACAAGTTCCTGGGAGGAAGGGACAGCATGTATAGTAAGCAGAGGGTGGTCTACCTGGAAGATTGAACAGTGTGTTCAGAATGTAAAACCGTTCAGTGTCATCTCGTTGGATAAATTTATTTGGATACTGCTCTCTAGTTTCTGGTCTGCAAGAAAATTTTAAAAATTATTTGACATACAAAAAATTAACAGCTGTGGGAAATAGTCATTATTCAAAAATTTTTTAACATGTTTTGACGGCATGTGAAGGACAGAGTTCACACATTAGATCTGGAACGCTATGGAGATGAAGATGATCAGGGTTCTCACTGTGTTGGAGGGTAAGTCAAGAACATACAACCCAACTACCACAAGAAAGCTGTGAGGACTGTAAGACCACAGAGAGGCTAGTCAGCTGAAAGGGTTTAAGGAAGCAGCCCGCAAACAGGTGGCTCATCCAGTAACCCTGGCACCGACAGCCTGCTCAACACAGAGAGCTCCAGGCCAGCCAGGGTGACACAGTGAGGCCCTGTCTCAAAATAAGTAAATAAAATTTTAATATAAATAAGTACATAAATTTAAAAGTAAAAGGAAGTAACAGTGAATAGAGAGAGGCAGGATAGTCTAGGAAGCTAGCCTCTGCCTCAGTGCGGAGTGCAGAACAAAAGGCAAGCCTGCCTTCTCTGTCTGAGCTGCACTTCTCTCTGTTCCTTTTTATTGAAAGCAAACCAACTTCTGAACTGACTTACTTAACTTGCAAAGCCTGGTTCATATCAGTAAAGTGCTTGTCACCCAACACAGGACCGTTTTTGTTCAGAATCCCAATACCCACATTTTGTAGACCAAGCACTGTAGACATGTACCTGTAACCCTAGCAATGGGGAAAGGAGGAGGCAGAGGAATGCATGGCTAGCTATTTGAGCCAAAGCAGTGAGCTCCAGGGACACTCTACCTCACAAAATAAGATGGAGGGTGGCTGAGAAAGACACCTGCTGTCAACCACTGACCCGCTCACATGCAAACATCCCCCACAAAGCTTGAAGAGTAAAATGAAACACTTTAGAATGTAAGAACATTACTAAAAAGAATCTGAGAGGGAGAAATGTAAAACACATAAATGAAATTCTCATGGTAAATACATGAGAATTCACAAATATAAAGAACACCAAACTTAAAGCTTATACTTAGTATAAGTTGGGTAAAGTCCTATTTTAAGTTACTTAACTTCAGATGGTATGGACCAACTCCAGTGAGGACCATAAGGTCACTAGCTTCTTGGTTTAGTCTCTCTTTTGTCCTTATGGAACAAAGCTTCTAATAAGTAAAGACTCAGTGGAAAGCTACCTCTTGGAGCTTCAGGCAGAGGGGAGCGGCACATACCCACCCTCACTCCATACACAGGTGCAGCTACTTTTCAGTAATTACAACTCAAATTGATCGATGCATACAGCCAGAGGGGAGTCAAAGCATTGCAATAGAAAGAACAATCTATTTGAAATTGGAAAGAAAGCAGTTACAATTCTGAACACTGCTAGTTTTTTGTGACACACAGTCCTAAGCTAGCTGGGTAAGACAAAGCCAGATGGACTCTGGTCTCCTTTTCAGCTACATCACCATTGCACTTTAAAAACCATTTCTTCCTTGTTTATTCTCTCCCAAAGAGCTTTTCCTTTTGTATTATGCTAAGCTTGAATGAATCTACATTTACTCACAAATGACTTATTTTTGAAATACTACCAAAAGTATTTCCAAAGAATCTACTTTGAAACTTTATCAGGGAACAAAGCAGGCTGATGGATCTTTTTGTCATTTGTTCGATAGAACATCTCATGTAGCCCAGACTGGTCTAGTGGCCATGGATGACTTGAACCCCTAATCCTCTTGCCAGGATTACAGATGTAGAACACTACCCCTAGTTTAGCCCTGTGTACCTTGAATTAGTAAGTTTGGTTGTAAAATGCATTGAATTGCATCTCTTCATTTTTTTTTCTCTGCCTTCCTTTCAACTAACAACCAGCAATGAAGTCCCTTTTCACACATAAACAGCCGTAAGTAGAAGCCCAGCTCATCTCCACTGGTTCCTGAGAGCGGTGGCAGGATTTGTACATGATGTGCTTAGGTTGGGACTCTACAGTAGCAGTGTCCTTCTAGAGTCTGCTTCCTGATACCAGAGCACCGCTGCAGCACCGCTGCAGCAGCCTTTCTGGCCTACTCAGGTCAAGGTGAACACTCATGTCACCTCTGCTCACAAAGTACACCAGAGACACCTCTGAGCCTGCGTTATGCAATAAAGGTTGCTGACGACACTGGGTGTGTGGTTCAGTCCTACGTGGGACACACCACGACCTCAGGGTTAAAGAATGTTCTGATACAAGTTCAGTTAGTTTATGCCTCTTACAAGAAAAAATATTTGCCAAAAATCACTCTTTTTAATTATTCCAGAGTAACTTCTGGCCTTACCACTTTACCATCAAGAATAAATAATTCAGAGAAATTACACAAAATCGTAATATAAGATGTTTTCAAGGTGCAGTTATAGTCTAATACATTTTCAAATTTTATTTTTTAATTTTTGTTTTTTTAGATTTATATGTATGAGTGTTCAGCCTGCATGTATGTATATGTATGCATCTTGTGCATGCTGGGTGCCTGTGAAGGACAGAGGAAGGCATCCGATCCCCTGGAACTACAGTTACAGATGGCTGTGCACCACCATGTGGGTATTAGAAACAGAATCACTGAACTGTTTCTCCAACCCCAACCCCAAACACACACACACACACACACACTCACACACACTCTCTCTCTCTCTCTCTGTGTGTGTGTGTGTGTAGTAAAAAAAACTGGGATGTCACACACACACACACACATACACACACACACACACGATACAAAGTTACAGTTACTGGTTTCTAGGGAGGAAATGCCCAAGTTAGCAAAGATAGTGAAACTTTATAAAAATGCGTTTTAAGCCATTACCTACCCTCTTCTCATTTCTCCCTCTTCCTTCCTTTTATGGTGCTGTGGATCAAACTCAGGCTTCCTACATTCTGAGTATAAATGTCCTACCACTTAATTGTCTCCTACTGCCACATTCTGCCATTTTATTTATTTATTTATTTACTTTGTATTTTATTTTATTTTTGAGAAAGGCTCTCTCTACAAAGCCCTGTCTGTACTGGAATTCACTAGGTAGAGCAGGCTGGCCTGGAACTTACAGAGGTCTGCTTGCCTCTGTCTCATAGTGCTGACATTAAAAGCATACACACCAAACCCAGCCTCTCTCCCTATCTTTTCTATATCTGAGATAGGTCTTGTTATGTTACCCAGGTACTGTTATAGAACTCCTGAATACAAGAATCCTCCTGTCTCGGCTTCCAGAGTAGTCTTGTACCACAGGCAAACACTACTATGCCCAACACTACTTTGTATTTAGGGTACCCTATATTTTTAACTCTGTGTTTTAAGATGTTTTCATTATACAAATGTTTGAAGATATTTATTCAAAGAGTGGAATGTACTATCTAATAAAAATCCCAGTCATTTAAATTGCTATATAATTCAAAAATTTCAAATAATTTATATATGCATATCACTTCTGTATTAAAAAAGGAAAATAAATCAGGCAGTATTGGCACATGCCTTTAATCCCAGTACTCTGGAGGTAGAGGCAGGCACATCTCTGAATTCAAGGCCAGCCCTGGTCTACAAATTGAGTTCTAGGACAGCCAAGGCTACACAGAGAAATTCAGTCTCAGACAGACAGACAGACAGACAGACAGACAAAAATAAAAATTTTAAAATAAGTCTAATTTTTAAAGCAAAGTTTCAAAATTAGTTTTTTAGGTGGCATATAATTAGAAGACAGAAGCAAAATGTAATTACTAACTAAATATGCTTACATAAAGAGATGACTTTTAATGACAGAAGGAAGAGATAAGCATATGTGTCATATCATTTAACTACTAAAGCATTAGAGAGGCTAAGGAGATAGAGCAACTGGTAAGGTACTTGCCATATATGCATAGGGACTTGTGGTTGAGTCTGAGAACCCACATGTTAAACAAAGGGTACAGGGCACACACCTGCAATCCCAGCCCTGGTGAGGTAGACTGTTAAATTCTCAGGCTCACTGACCAGCTAGCCTACTTGTCTGCATCCCCTGAGACTGTATCTAAAAAAACAAACAAAAAAACAAGGTAGAAAGAACCTACTGTAGGGGCTGGAGAGATGGCTCAGAGGTTAAGGGCACTGACTGTTCTTCCAAAAGTCCTGAGTTCAATTCCCAGCAACCACACAGTGGCTCACAACCATCTATAATGAGATCTAGTGTTCTCTTCTGGTGTGTGGCGGAATACTGTATACAAAATAAATTAATCTTTTAAACAAAGAAAGAAAGAACGAAAGAGCCTACTGTAAGAACTTAATGTGTAAGCCTGATAACTAAATTCAATTCCTAGAAGGAACCCACGTGGAAAGAAAGAAATAACTTCTAAAGGCTGTCGTCCTCTGATCTCCTCTCACACATGCTGTGGCACATGTGCAGGACACTCACACACAATAATAATAAATAAAATTAAAATAAGATGGATAGTTTACAAGGAATAACACCCAAAATTGCAAAAGGGTATACATTCATCTCCTCTCTCTCTCTCTGTCTCTCTCTCTCTCTCTCAAGAAGCTAAGGGTTCTTTGTACTCACCCTCTTATGAAGTTAAATCCATGTGCACAAACCAAGAGGTTTCCATAGGCATCAACTTTCAAGAGATTTCCATAGAGTGTGTCAAAGACAAGCCCTCTACATGAAAACAAAGACACTGATGATGCAAAGTAATACATGCAGCCATCTTATGCATTCAATCACTATACAAGAATTTCATCTAACTCAAGCTTTGTAGCAACTCAGTTATATCACCCAAACATATAACCATATACACTAAGTGAATATATACATTTAAAAATAAATAAATCACAGAGCTGGAGACAAAGCTCAGTTGTAGTGCACTTGCCTGTTGTGTTTGAACCCTAGGTTCCATCCTGGCACTTGGGGAGGCAGGTGGATGGTAGGAGGAAAATGGCTCTCAGAGCAACTAATAATATTTATTTTGTATCTGTGTATAGTCACAATTGCTTTGGAGTAAGGGTTCTACCAAACAATCATAAATTACCTTCCCCTTAAGACAGCTGCTATCTTTCTACAATGTCCGTAAGTTTACTTAGTCAGTGAACTGCTTGTATTTCCCACGCCCTTCATAATCTTAACTCATCCCTATCAATTCCAGAAAGGCAGAGTGCCTGGCGGTTCTTCCTACCAAGTTAGAGATACTAGCAAAACACTCAGCGGCCCCCTCCGGAAGCAAGCAAAGGCAGGCAGGACAGCTGTGCTCATCTTCGGCCTGAACAACCCCTTTTGCTCCTCAGTGAGTCTCCTGAGTCAGCTCTACTCAAGAGCACAGAGCTCAGCACTAAGTGCTGGGGAGTCTGAAACAGGAGGAGCAAGTTCGAAGCCAGCCTGAGATACATGTACTGTAGATAGAGAATACGGAGGACAGGAGGAAAAAAAAATGGGAAAAGGGAGGGGGGAAAAGAAGAAAGAGGAATACAAAAGAAATAGTGGGGCCGCGCGTGGTTGCACACACCTTTCATTCCAGCACCCGGGAGGCAAAGGCAGGTGGATCACTGTGAGTTCGAGGTCAGTCTGGTCTACAAACAAAACAAAACAAAAAGAAAAAAGCATGAGGAAATGTATGAAAAGTTCTGCTAATTTTGAAATTAGAACTAGCATTTATTTTAGCAGGGACGGGGATAAGTTTGGAATTCATAATTTTGAGATGGGGAAGTGATCTTTTTTTAATATTTATTCATTTATGCACATTGGTGTTTTGCCTGCATGTTCTGTGTGAGGGTGTCATATCATGAAGTTACAGACAGGTGTGAGCTGCCATGAGGGTGCTGGGAATTGAACCCAGGTCCTCTGGAAGAGCAGTCAGTGCTCTTTTCCACTGAGCCATCTCTCCAGACCGTGATCTGTTTTTTTTTTTTTGAGACAGGGTTGCTCTGTTAGCCTTGGCTATCTGGACTTGCTTTGTAGACCAGGCTGGCCTGGAACTCACAGCAATTTGCCTGCCTCTGCCTCCCAGAGTGCTGGGATTAAAGGCGTGCACTACCACGCCCAGTAGGGAAGTGATCTTAATCTAAAACTATTTTGAAATTTTTACCTGGTAGGAAATGTTGAATCATAGGCAAAGCTGAGCAGCTCCTGAGGATAGCCGATGGACACTAATCTCTCCACAGTAAGCTCAAAGCCGAGGGACTCATATTCCGGAGACTTGTACACTGCACAAAGAAGACGCTCATTACTCAGCAGAAGAGCAGCCTGAGAAGAGAGGCCAGAGGGAGGAGTGTCCCCGTCCTCTTTTCTTCTTTTCCCTCAACTCCGTATTCTGTATTATACCCAGTAATTAAGAAAGCTCAGCCATTAGCAGAAACAGGTTCTATCTAAACAGTTTTAGCCTGTTGAAAACACTTTCCTGTATCTACCCTTTGACTGCCACAATTTAGTGCTAGAAAAAAATCTAATTGTGCATAACTGTGATATTAACTATGAGTCTGAATAAACAGCAAACTAGGAAAGAGAGGTGTGCATTTGTGGAAGGCTTTACTATAACTGATGCAGCAATATTCAGAACGCGCCTTTCCCTCTTGTCCCTATGCTTTAATTTTAGCTTTTTCTGGCAGTTGCTCTGTAGTCTTCTAACCAGTTTATTTTCTCTGCCAGTTAAATGTGTCTTATCAGCCCAACAACTGTTAGGCCTAACATTGCTACAACCTTCAAAACCGTACTTGATAATATCTCTGCAAGCAAACCATCAAAAAGCATATCTACAACAATTAGGAAAGTGTATTTTGTGAACCAGAAATTAAATGTTAAACTTTCACTCATCAGACCTGCTCACTACGGTCACAGCAGGTAGAGAGGTGTGTATGTGTGTGTGTGTCTGTGTCTGTGTAAAAATGTATTTCTCCTAGTCTGCTTCAGAAATATACTGTTTCTTAAAAGCCAAATAACATGAGTTTTCAGGCTGTATAAAAGGTCTGAAATTTTACACAGTTAAAGTTAACCTGAGTGCTATCACTGCAGTTCAACAATAAAATGTTACTCCTTCAAGTATGCTTCTTCCAGGTGAGGTATTTAGGTTAGCAACCTTCCTGGCCTCTAGGAGCAGGGAAGTGACATTACAAATACAAATAAAACAAAGGACCTGTTAGGTTCCTAAATATTGGCTAAGACAAAGAGATCCATCCAGTTCTTAGTCTTAACAAAAAACAGAATCAACTATCCCATCTACGATTAATATCTTTAGCCCATATTCCAGCTGGACTTTGCCATTTGTTTACCTGTTTAAACTGGTGCTGTTAGGACTCAAACCCAGGCCTCACTGCTGAGGTGCCTACTAACACACCAAAGCAGAGTCTGCAGCCTTCTCCAGAGTCCCGGCCTGTTACTGAGTCTTCCTGGCTGGCACACCCCACCCCCTCCAGCTGCTGCTCTTCCCCAACATTAACTCTGGAAATTTTCTTTCTCTTCTCTTTTCCTTTTTCTTTGGGTTTTCAAGACAGGGTTTCTCTGTAGCACTGACTATCCTGAATTTGCCCTGTAGACCATCGGCCTCTGCCTCCAATGTAGAAGTCCAAAGCTGTATGATGTGCATGTGGCAAAGGTAAAGGTCGTACTGTACCGACAGAGTACAAGCTGGTGACCAGTAAGGTATGGTACTTGGAACAAGACTGACACACACTCACCTAGCACTCCTCACCACCTTCCCCAGCCACAGTGTCACCACAATTCCATGTAGAGCCCCTTTTGATAAAATTTCTAAATATCCAAATTAACTTCCTCCATCTTAATCAAAATCCTACTTAATTCAAAAATATTTAAGGAAACAAAACTCTAGCGCAGCAACCTTTTTCTTTCTAGGATCTAGCCTATGTGAAATATTTTTCAATTATTAATATTTCAAGAAGGATTAATTTGCTGAATATGCCTTCAAATTAAAAACAAAAACTAGACCTTATTCCCTCCTCACTCTCAAACTCATACCTAAATTGAGAAATTTCTGTGGTGAATGACTTATGATGGATTAATTGGTCTTTGAAATTTATATCCATGAGACAATTTGAACTGAAGGTCAAATTAATTTAGCATTTTTATTTGTGTTATTCAATTTTAAAATGAAAATATAGTTACATAATTTCCCCCTTTCCCTGTCCTCCCTCCCAACCCTCCTGTGTTTTTCCCTACTCTCTCTAAAATTAATGTCCTCTTTATTATTATTGTTGCATATTGCATAAATATATAAATGCCACCTATTGAGTCCATTCAGTGTGGCTTGTGTGACTATCATCTCAAGGCTGACTACTTTGTGTTGGATAATCAATTAGGGGGCTGTCCCTGGTAAAGAGTAATTCTCTATCAGCAGTCTTTCTATAAATTTGTTACCTGGAGTTCTTTATCTAAGTGGGACCTATGAGATTTCCCGCTTCTGTGCTAGCTTATCTTACGATACTGTCGTTGTTCTAGTCTTTGATCGCTGTATTGTTGGAGTGTAACTTCCTGGCACACCTAGGAGACACCATCTCTCTAGTGAAAAAATACAGAGGAATAATTCTAAATCCTAAAACAACATCACCAAAATACCACATTTACACTATGTTCAGAGGGCAAAACTTCTCAAATATTGAATTATGATGAGTTTCTATAAATTCCACCTTAGAAACACTAAGTTCCCTTCCTCTAAGTAAGTTCGGGGTACTTCCCAGAAATGCAGTAAGCCCTCTGCATTCTCTGACCTGGGCTGGAATTCAAGTATGTCTGAGTCTCAGCCAGAATTCTTTATGCTGAACTTGTAGATTATGCGGCCATCAAAGCTTGAACTTGGGTACTGAAGCGCACTGCACTCTTCTACTTTCTTCCCACTGGGCAGAACAGACTGCCCTAGTCTTGGTGGACATGGACTTCTCACAGGGGGGCCAGGCTCTTCTGTAGCAGCACTATCGTGTCACTGAGCTCTATACTAATCAGCAAGATGGACAAGCTATTGACATGTCCTCATCAGCTTCTCGGATAATCATTTCAGCAGTGCACACTCCAGGTCACTCAATCATCTGTGGAGGCTAAACAAAGCACAGCCACGGCTGAAGGAGCAGAGCTGTAGCACACAGAGCCAGAGCAGAGCTTTAGATGTTTCTTCTAAGTGCCCCTTGGGAATAACAAACACCTTTATTCTAACCTTTCTCCAAACGTCTTTCTCCATGGATAAAGGTTGTAAAGAAGCACTGGAGGCAGAGGCAGGCATACCTCCATGAGTGCAAGGCCAGCACACTCCACACAGTGAGCTTCAGGCCACCTAAGGCTGCTTAATTTAACCCTCTTTGAATGAATGAATGAATGAATGAATGTATGAATGAATGAATGAATGAGAAATTTTAAAATGCACACCTGATTTTTTTCATCACCCAGGCCCTTTAAACTGGCCACAGAAGCCTGCAGGGACCAGAGTCTAGCCCCTCAGACTTCCCACAGTGCCAAAAGCTCTAGTATCAGTTTTTCTCACAAAAGTGGAAAGTGAATAATCCAAGCCTTCCAGCCTCAATCTCACAACCAACTTCCCATGGTTCCAACACCTGGCCAAAGGTTTCTGAGTACAGGTAACCTCACAGTAGCTCCTTACTTATTCGCTGAGGAGATTCTGTGGCCTGGCCCAATTTACCAAAAATCCAAAGACAAAGAAGGAAATTGTTTTAAAGGCCAGAGTCCAAAAGAAATAGGAAATAAAACAAAACAAAACAGCACCCTGCTTCAGCTACTAGGACAGCACACAGTGTTCTCAGGTTACGTAACAAGACTATAAAGGGAACAGCCAAAGCTTTGGAAGTTGAAGCTACTGAGTGCATTTAAAGATATTCTTTACTCAATAATCTGCAAGGAAAAACAGCTCTTTAAAAATAACTGCCCACTGTGGGATGAAGCTGTGGGCTCTGCTCCGTGTTCACCCAACCAAAACGGAACTGCAGTTAGCAGAAAAGGCTCCTTTGGACTAAGTAAAGTTTCTGCTGGGACTCTGGGATGTGTATGCACTTTCACCACTGTCACCAAAACACACTGTGTAGTAGCTTATAGATTTTAGAAAAATAAAGGGCAAACCTCTGCAGAGGTTCCAGCCCAGCAGAGCACTGCTGCCAAAATGAGAACTCACATGAGGCAGATGCAGGTAGTGTGTGCCACTCCAGTCTTGAAGGAGTTACACTGGTTTTCCTGTTAAAAACAAAACAAAGCAACAGAACAAAACAAAACAAAAACAAAAGCTGGTTTTAAAACTATTGTGATGAGCTGGAATGGAGAGACAACATTTGGAAATTGGTATTTACAGAGTGACCACTGCCCTCCAATCTAGAAGCCTCCAACCATCACTAAAACAGCTCTAGTTAGCTGTAACAAAGTATGAGCACTGAACATAAGGGTGAGTGTTGTGTATTATTTCTTTTTGTGGCACCGTGAGTTAGGAATACAAGCCAAGTCTGATAATAAAATTTTTAAGCCAAAAGACTAAGAGAAAACTAACCCATTTGTCTTAGTTTGTTTTCTTTAGCAGCTTTCAGGCCACTATTACAGCAACTGACTGGTAAATGGTGCTTACATCGAACTACAGCTCATAAAACTGACTAAAACAAAACAAACAAACAGAAGAGAAGCAAACCCATCTTGCTTTCACATATCCAATTATGCTGAATCTTCCTATACCAATATCTACTTTTCAACACCGAGCTCTGTCATCTTTATGTGCACCATATCAGCTGTATGCTGCTAAAACTCTAGTGAAATGTCTACATCTGGAATGAAAGAAAACTTAAAATCCTTTCATTTTGTCAGTGGACATTTTTTTCTCAATAAGCAGAATTATAATTCTGGATTTCATAGTAAAAACAAATATCCCAAGATAAACGAGTTGAACATACATGTGTACCCTTCAAACACGGATCCTTTTAGGATGTGTGTTATGTCTCACTCTATAGGAGAGACCCTCCAAGTCCTAGGTTGTAGATTTTTGTTTGTTTTTTATGTGAAAGGGAGCTGGTAATAATAGGAATAACAAAAACGATTGAATGTAGTATCTAAGAATACTGAAAACACTGCAACTAGGAAAAGTCGTCACTACCTGACAGTATGAAAAGCAATAACATATCCACCCTCAGGAAGTAATTAGCCTTCGGGCTGTACATGAAATCCATACCAATGTTCTTTCTATTTAGTTATTAGGCTTTGGTCCACTATATTGTAAAAACACATTAACAAACATTTTTGAAAGAAAATACTAAAAATATCATTTTAGTTCCACATGAACAGTTATCAGAGGACTTCTTCTACTGCACAGCTGTGACCCAGCAGCAGGCACAGCCAAGAGATTACAACTGATCTAAAGGTTGGAAATTTCTTTAAACTACTTCAATTTTAATTTGCATAAAAATTAGGAAGCTAAGTACCACGGAACACATTTGGTAATATTTAAAAGCACTCCAAGTTACTAAATATATAAGTAAGTAAATAAGTGAGCTTTAAAATACTGCTGATATTTCCATTCTTGAAAAACAAAATTAAACAGTAACTAAGAAACTTTATTTGTTTAAAAGTACCAAGCCAGGGAGCACAAGTGGCCCAGTGGTTAAGAGCATCTCCTCCTCCTCCAGAGAACCCTAAGTTGAGGTCCCAGCACCCATATTACCTGTAACTTTAGCTCCAGGGCCTCCAACACCTCTTAGCAGTCCCCTCAGTTACCCAGACAAGAAGCTTACATTCATGCAGGCATATGTGTACATGTTTTAAAGTATTAAGGCAGACATGATGCTGCCATACACACGCATGTACTTCCAGCACCTGAGGAGCTGAGGCAGAGTTGTCTGCAGTTCAAAGCACACAGTGAGCACAGGCCAGGGAAGGATAAATAATAAAACTCTAACACACATACGCAAGCAAATACAAATACAAATACAAATAGAAGTATTTAAAATGCTTATTTTAAAATAAAAGGAAAAATAACAACTTATTGAAGAATTTTCCCTGAGAATATCGACATACTTATCAAGACCTTTTATCTTCAGTACTGTTTTTAATCTAAGACTGAAAAAGAAAGAAAGAAAGAAACAAAGTTTTCTGAGATATTTTAAAATCAGTATATTTTTTTCCAAAAACAGCCTTTAGCCTGAAGGCACTCACAACTCATGCTACATTACAAGAACACACAATCAGGTATTTTCAAGTTTTAGACAATGACATGACTTTAGAAGTTACAGACAAGGCAGAAGAAAAGCCAATTACCTAGGAAACTGTCTGTTTAAATCTATATATGCTTTAGCCAGACTAATTCAAGTAACTGATTTGATAAAGCTTACCTGACAACAGCCCTAAGACTCGACTCTGCTAGCATCTTCCAACACCTATGTCACAGCCAGGAAGCCAATGAACGCATGTGAGATGGTCAGGGAAGAGTATATGTCTTGTCTGAATGAAGATCAACTATTGCCAATCTAGGTTTTTACTTCTAATCTTTCAGCTTTAAAACATAACTCAATTAAGCAAACATTAAATACACATTCTTTGAGCCAGCCTGTAATCTGCCAGCTGACACTGGTCCATGCAGTGTAATGTGCTAGCCTGTATTTTAGGCCTCAGCTTCTAAGCATGGTTTTTTACCTAAATGTGGTAGTTTACACTGGATGTGGGGCTACAAAAATTTGGCAATACTAAAAGGTTTCTGAATGTACAATGGCCAAACATCAATTGGGAATCAAGTGTGATGCATCTGAGGTATTTTAGGCAGTGGCCATCCATACTGCATAACAGGACTTCACTTGTTCTAAACACATGGCACGTGCATGCTGTCAGACCACACAACAGGCTCAGATTTGAGACTATTATATGCTATGAGTTAGTGTTTCTATGGTACATACAAAGCTTCCTGTTCTTTTAGAAATATAATGGTTTGATTAAAGAAATAAAGACTGTTAATATGTTCATACCATAATTTGTCAGCATGAATGTATCAAATGTTAGATGGATTCAGTTAGATGTTTTATTTTAAAAATTGCTATCGCTGACTTGATTTTCATCTTTAAAATATTAAATGAATTTTGAATTATGATTAAGACAAATTTTCCAGCAATTTCTGAAGCTGTCCTAAACATACTTCTGCCACTTTGTACTATATATTTATGTGAATCAGAGTTCTTTGTAAAATCAAAATATCCACCAATATGAAAACACTAAGATGCTCTGCATATTACAGCATTAAATATTTGGCCAAGGCCAGATATGGTGTATACCTTAAACCCCAGCACCTGGAATGTAGAAGCAGGAAAATCTCTGTGAGTTTTAAGGCTAGCCTGGTCTATACAATGGATTCTAGGTCAAGAAAGGCTACAGTATGGGACCCCAAAAATAGATAGATAGATAGATAGATAGATAGATAGATAGATAGATAGATGGATGCTAGATGGATAGATGGATGTTAAGCCAAGACTTTGCTCTTTCATGTAAAAATTACAAGCATCTGCATCTCACTAGAATACAAATTTGCCTTTATCTTTAATAAATGTATACCAAAGAAGTATTTTAAAATAATTTTTATTATTTATTGTCAGTAAATGATTTGTATCCCTATTTTATAGACCTATGTATCCATGTGGAAAACTTTCAGTTACAAAGGGAAAGTGAGTAGAAAGCAATGTAACAAGGCTTCATAAAGTTACCCTATTTCTTGAAATGTTATTATCTCCTTCAAAGAGTCTTAAGTAGTAAAACTCAGGTTCTTAACAATTTGGAAATACAGCTCACTCTTCAGAAGTCACAAAGTATACTGGAAGTTTTAAGAAATAAGAGTACGTTGGCACAGTCACTGTAATGCCATGACAATAATTTCCCCTTGAATCTGATTCCTTCATAAGACTGTAGGCACAAAGCACTCTGAGTGACAGAAAGGAACCTTCAATACCAACACTAGGTGAAGGCAGGAGAATCAGTTCAAGGGTGTCCACCCTTGGCCATTTAAGGAGTTCTACCCTGTGGTAGAGACCCTGCCACCATCTCCCACAACAACAAAGATTAGAAATACTAAGCTTTATGTATTAGCATCAAAAATGGGGGCGGGGGTATACTGTGACTTGAGATATCTGTAAGGACCATGCCAATATTGTATAAGTCTCCTTTAGATTGTTTTCCTCCTCACTTTAAATGCCTCTACTGGCAGTGAGTGTGGTAAAGATATACAATTGCTGACAGAAACATGATGAGTGCCCTGGATGCTAGTCCAAGTAAACAAGCCACAAAAAAAAGTTCATTTAAATGTCAAGAAAGTTGAGTCCATTCCAGTAATAATAAAACAATCAGAGTGCATCTACTATATATTTATTAGAGGCCAATGATCAGAGGTCCTGAGATGCTTCTGCTAACAGCAGGATATTGGGGCTAGCTAGTTTTTCTTAATTTCTTCCCTGGTTCTCTTTAATAGCTTTATTCTGATTCTTCTCTCCATGGTTAGAGAAGTACTTTAAAGTATTCAGGCTTGAGATCATTGGATTTCACCCATAATAGCTTAATGACAGCATAGAAACAGACAAGGGCAGTAGCTCAGATGAGGTTTCTAGTTGTAAGTGAGGCTTGAATAAGAATGGCCCTAGAGTGAGAGAAGCATGGGAGATTGGGGAAATAGAAGGATCCAGAGGGCCCTAAAAACCTACAAGAAGAACATTATGATGGGCAGATCTGGGCCCAGGGGTTCTGCTCAAACTATGGCACCAGCCAAGGACAATACATGCAGTAAGGATCAAACCCCTACCCAGATCCAGCCAATGGACAGGACATTCTCCACAGTTAAGTGGAAAGTGGGGACTGACTTTCACACGAACTCTGGTGCCCCATATTTGACCACGTCCCCTTGATAGGGAGGCCCTGTGGCACTCAGAGGAAGGATAGCAGGCTACCAAGAAGAGACTATGAGCATATACAGGGGAGGAGGTCCCCCTCAGTCACAGTCATAGGGGAGGGGAATAGGGTGAAAGCAGGAGGGAGGGAGGAATGGGAGGATACAAGGGATGGGATAACAACTGAGATGTAATATGAATATTATAAATTAAAAAAAAAAAAAAAAGAATGGTCCTAGAGGCTCCTATGTGAATGTCAGGTCACGAGGGAGGTACACTGTTAGAAAGGGTTAGGAGGTGTGGCCTGATGGAGGAAGGGGAGGTGGACTTTGTGGTTTCAAAAGCCCACACCAGGCCCAGGCTCCCTTTCTGTCTGCCTATAGATCAGGTATAGCTCTAAGTTACTGTTTCAGTGCCTGCCTGTAGGTTGCCATCCTTCCTGCCATGATGATAATGGATGAAACCACTGAAACTGTAAGCCAGCCCTCAATAAAACGCTTTCTTTCATAAGATTTGCCTTGGTCACAGTGTCTCTTCCCAGTAAAACACTAGCCTCTCCCTAAGACTTTTTTTTTCCAAAGGAGAAAATACACACAATTTAATTGTAGTGTTTTAAAGTACTTGAAATAAGCTATGTAGTAAGGCTTTATTCCTTTAAGATTATTTCTAAACCTTAAGTGACAGGCTACACAGTCACCATTCTAGCGTGCAAGGGGTGGGATACCAGTCCTCAATTTGAGAAGCAATTGACTGTTAATGTCTTTTAGGATAGAGACAGCCAGTTTTCTTTAACCGTGTGGCTCTTGACAGGCCAACTACACTCCAGTAGCTAGTTTCATACTTGTGAGTACATTAGCAGCACAAATCACTCATTGAGCTGGTTTTTAAAATAAGGGTGTGTGTGTGAATGTTGGAGATAAATATAAAACGAGTTAGGAAAATTTGATCAAAATACAGTATATGAGATTCTCAAAGAATTAATAAGTGTATGCATGTATGTGTGTAAGTGTATCTTAAAGGAAATTAAACTATTTGGGCTGACAATAAACTACAGACTAACAAAACCGCCAATACCAGGTAGGAGAAACCTCCCTTTCAATGGTTTGTCAGGGTAGTCCAAGTGATTCTCAAAGCAACAGAGACTACCGATGCCTGGTTGGTTCTCAGGGGCTGAGGGTAGGCCCCTATTGTTGGAGACACTGAACAATGTCTCAAATGATTTAAAAAGAAGAAAAAAGATCTGATCTGAAAACCTCTTTTTTTTTTTCCTGGTACCAGAAAAACACTACGCAAGCTACCAAAGGTGGGAAGCAATTGAACAGTCCCACCCAGCTGCAACACTACCAGCCACAACAAATGCCGGCATAGCTAAGTACCAGTGGTGACCACCTACTGTCTAAGTGGACTTGTGGCCCATTCAACAGGAGGGAAGTCATACCTGCTATGGAAAACCTAGTCAGCGCCCCAGGGCTAATGAAGTCATGGACATTAGGAAAGACTGTAACACCACTACTTTGCCAGACAATGTGAGCCTTGTACCTAGAGATGAGTGGACCTACCACCACTTAAAGAAGCCTCTCTTCAGAGAAAATGGAGACCATCACAGAAAGACCACAACTAGACACAACACCGGACCATGAGGAGCCCAGCCACAATGACACACAACTACATCACAGCCTCAAAAACTATGAGGTAGAGGGGCAGAAAGACTGTAAGTGCCAGAGTGCCTGGTGGAAGTCTATGGTCAATGTCTTAGAATGGTAGCACAAACAAGCCTAAACAATGGCAATATCAATGGTATCTGAACATGCAAAGGGGAGATCTTGTGGGGTCCCACCCTAGACAAAGAACTGCAGACAAATAATGACTGCTGAGGAGAATTAGCCTTAGTTGTCCAATGCAGAGTAGACATCCTGAAACCATATACTCAACAACACAAACAGACTTAGCAGGCTATATTTATATATTTGTGCATACACAGACATATTTATGTATATACTGTATATAATAGTAATAAAAAAGAGGCAATCAACTTGAAAACGAAGGTGACACATGGGAGGGACTTGAGGGGAGGTCAGAGGGGGAAGTTATATAATTTTATTTCAATTAAAACCATAAGGGGGAGCACTAGGGCTGCAGCTAAGTGAGAGAACGCTTACAAAAGAGGCACAAATCCCTGGGTTCAATCCCCAGCACCACAAATGTACACATGCACACTTAAGTGGAAGAAAAAAGACAAACTGTTAACACTATCTGCATGCTACAATTCAAATGGTGGGGAAAGGGTATTTCTGTTTGTTCCAAGCAGGGTTTTCATTTGGGAGGCCCAAAATAAAAAACCAGAATAAAGAAAGTTTATGGCGGGGCTGGAGAGATGGGTCAGAAATTAAGGGCACTAACTGCTCCTCCAGAGGTCCTGAATTCAATTCCCAGCTCAGAACCATCTATAATGTGATCTGATGCCCTCTTCTCGCCTGTGGATATACACGCAGGCAGAGCACTATATTCATAATAATAAATAAATCTCTTTTTAAAAGAAAGTTTATGGCTTGTTTGTTGGTTTTTTGTTTTATTTTGGATCTTTTATCGATATCTAGAAATTACTAAATAATGTTTGTTGTCTTGAAAACATAAAATATAAAAAATGGAAACTGATCTAGGTTTAAATTCCATGAGTTTTAAAAGTCAGTTGCCAGCCAGGTGTGGTGCACAACCTTGTAATCCCAACACTCAGGAGGCTGAGACAGAAGAACTCCCATGAATTTAAGGTTAGTCTGGGCAGGCTATGAAGCAAGACTATATACAATAACAGCAGCAGCAGCAGCAACAACAACTAACCCAGGTGCTAGTTACTGACAAGATTCAGGACACATTACCCCAAACACTGTCTCTTGGGGCCCCAAATCTAGATGCAGACAGGCTGTCCTCTGTCCACCCTTCCCTTGAAGCACATCACAATACCCAGGAAGAACAGTCTCCTACTCTTCTGACCCCAGTAGGAAGAAAGGAATATTCTTCTCTTTGAAAGTGAGGGAAGGATATGAACCCATCTTTGTCCAATCTTATTCCCCCATGACTATCTACTTTATCACAAATCTGAGCATAAAAACACACAAGTTCTCTCATTTCTGAGAGTCTTCCTTTCCTTAGACAGTCCCCATGTCACATAAACAAAATAATGTTTTTCTTGTTAACCTTGTCCATGAGGTTAAATGAGAAGTAAAGATATTTCCTTTTACTTTTATTATTATGTAAGTCATCTTATCTGGACTTGGGTTTCTTTGTAAAGGTTACTTAGTGACCCCTAGCTCAATGAGCTTTTATGATGAAAAGGTACACTATTCATAAAAGTACATTTCCTAGTACAAGCATATGGCTTACAAGTATTCTTGACTGCTTGAAAAAATTCTCAAGAGAGTTGGTGGTGACTAGACACTTGCCCAGTATCCATTTGTTCTAATGGAGCAAATATGTTTATCACTGGATTTATGGAAATGGTTCAGAACCTACTAAACTTATTAGAGATGGCGATGCAGGTCTGGGTAGAAGGTAACTTCCTGTCAATCACAGATCTTGAGAATTAGAAAGTGAAACCAAACCAAAACCAAAAAGCCCTTCATACTTCCAAATTGGGAGGAGAGAAGAAAAGAAAAAACAAGATGACTTCCAAAATGAACCAAATTAGAAATAACAATTTTCATAGGTTTGTTGTTGTTGTTGTTGTTGTTGCTGTTGTTTATTTCTGAGACAAGGTCTCACTATGTTGCTCTGGTTGTCCTGGAACTATGTAGACCAGGATGTCCTCAAATTCACAAAGTTAGATCCACCTGCCTCTGCCTCCTGAGTGCTGGGATTAAATGCTCGAGCTACTACACGGACCCAGCACAATTTTCATAGTTACAAACTAAGAGTCAATGGGTCAGTCTATATTTATGAAGGAACTAAATAAATTTTAATAACAACTTCAAACCCCAAATATTGTCCTTTTCCTTAAGACTTCTGAAGTGTGTGTGTGTACTTCAAAAAAGTATATACCCAGATCTAGCCAATGGACAGGACATTCTCCACAGTTGAGTGGAGAGTGGGGTATGACTTTCACACATACTCTGGTGCCATGTCCCCTGAAGGGGGAGACCTGGTGGCACTCAGAGGAAGGATAGCAGGCTACCAAGAAGAGACTTGATACCCTATGAGCATATAAAGGGGGAGGAGGTCCCCCTCAGGCACAGTCATACGGGAGGGGAGTAAGGGGAAATGGGAGGGAGGGAAGAATGGGAGGATACAAGGGATGGGATAACCATTGAGACGTAACAAGAATAAATTAATTTAAAAAATGAAAAAATATCTACTTCAAGAGACTTTTCAGCCTCTAACATGAGAAACAAATCTATTTATAGCTGCCCTTATGACTAAAATAGCATATTTAATTAAAATTAATAACCTTCCCCCGTTATCTTCTAATAGTTTGAATGTTTTTTATTAGGCAAGGTAACACACAAAAGGTGTAGCTGGTCTTTTGCTACTTATTGGGTTTTTTGTTGTTGTTGTTGTTGTTTTCCCACTCTTTATTCTCCCCTCACCCCCTTTACCCCCGATTACTATATAGGAGAGAAAGAACAATAAAGGGGAGAGAGAGAAGAGAAAGACAGAGATCTGTGAATCTAATTTCTTTCTTCTTTAAGCACAACTACTAACAAACCCCAACCAAGCCCTCTGAATTACCAACAACCACCAAGCCCGCCTCTTGGGGCCCTAGCATTTATATAACCTCTGAAAAGTTCCCAGAATTCCAAACATCACATAATCAAAGAAACTATGTGCAGCTGGCAAAACCACGCCTCTGCTAGAGCGCAAGGCAAATCATAGTCAGCTGCAGCAGACAGTCTGAAGCAGCTCCATATCCCACACCTGGGATTAAAATGAAAATATAATATTAATGTGTTTTTTAAAGAAACCAAAATTCCAGAACTGTCACTACATTCACTTCTGTTTTAAGCCATTAATTATTCTGGATGTATCAGGAAATTATAAACAGAGACTTTTCAATGAAATGAGCACTTTTCAGCTCAGTGGCCAATGTTTTCAGGAGACCACTCCTGCTCAACTCTATTTTTATCAGTTTTATGGTATCTTAACAGCTTTTCATTTCCTGTGGAAATATAAACAAACCCATGTCCCCAACACAAGACTTTTGCTGGCTCCCGTTCTGATGGAATGTGAAAGCTGATTTAATTTCACAGTGTTTTCTATAACCCAGGGACTCTTGGTGCCATTGTTCCTTTCTCAGTACCATTCAGACCGTTTAAAGTGAGCAGAGCACTATTTAGTCTACTCTTCGGTGGGGGGGGTGGGGGGGCGGTCTTCTGTATTCTTTTTTTTTTTTTTTATATAAGCATTTCCTTTAAGGCGCAATTAGATCTTTCTACAACTGCTTGTTTGTGGAATTGTGTGGTATACCTGCAATGTACTTTATATTATAATATGCAAACAATTGCTTCATCTTTTTTTTTTTTTTGTTTTGTTTTTTGTTTTGTTTTGTTTTGTTTTGGTTTTTCGAGACAGGGTTTCTCTGTGTAGCCTTGGCCATCCTGGACTCACTTTGTAGACCAGGCTGGCCTTGAACTCACAGCGATCTGCCTGCCTCTGCCCCCCCCCCCCCCCCCGAGTGCTGGGATTAAAGGCGTGCGCCACCACGCCCGGCTCCGTATTTAACTTTTTTAATTTTAAAAATTATTTTATTTTTTGTACATACACATTTCTTTTATTACACATATATACAATAGATTACCTATGGCAAGAAGAACCGTGGCACAATCAGTTAGTATATAGATGTTACATTCTTAGTGTTTTGGCTATTTGTATTTGACAGCCTTGAAGAAGACATCTTTCCTATCTTGGTGCGTCTAAATGTCTGAGTGTAAATCAATCTCCATCACATATTGTCATTATCAACTTAGGACACCTGTCTCATTTCCACCACAGACAGAACTCTGCCTTAAAAAGGGGGCAAGCTTGGATGCAAAACAGGGTAAGCACAATTGAGAAGTAATCTGAATAAAGTAATTAAATTAAAACAAAACAAAACAAACAAACAAAAAAAACAGGGTAAGCAAGTCCTCAATAGTTCCTGCTTCATAAATATCTGTCAGATATATTGGGCCAGAAGGCTGAAGAAGATGTTCCAATGTTATAGAGAGTTTTGGGTGACTATTCAGATAGAAAACTGTCTCTGTCATCTTTTCATTTGGAAAGCTACTAACCTGTACTCCTGGCATACTCAGATAATCAAATTTACTCTTTCTCAAGTCTCTGAGGGAGTTAAAGACCAGGTAGCTTAGTTTTACAATGAAGCTTAAATGTTTAGGGGTTAAGATGTTTTTAGAACTTTTTTCTTTTTAAAGAGGGATCTCATTATGCCTGCCCACGATGGTCTCAAACTTCTGGACTCAAGCAATCCTTTAGCCTTAGCTTCCTAAGTGCTGAGGCTATGAGTGAGTACTGCTACATCTAGCTAAAGACAATTAAAAAAAAAAAGTTTCTGGAAGTGTTTTCCCCCTGAGTATGGTAACTGCACCTGTGTGTGTTAAATACATGTTCAGGTGCTCAACCTGATCTCTCAAACCTATTACTTTTAAGTTAAATGACACTGTGACAATGTTGTCAATATTTTAAGTTCTGAAGAGATATACCTATAGACTGACACATTGACTATTTCAACTATATATCAGAGACAGAAGGGAAGAAAGCACAATGTTAGTCCTTAAAATTTTTTTCTTTCTTTTTTTTAAAACAAGATTTGTTTATTATATATATAGTGTTCTGCCTGCACACCAGAAGAGGACACCTGATCTCACTATAGATCATTGTGAGCCACCATGTAGTTGCTGGGAACTGAACTCAGGACCTTTGGGAGAGCAGGCAGTGCTCTTAACCTCTGAGCCATCTCTCCAGCCCCAATGTTAGTCTTGTAAGGAGACTGTAATAATGAGCAATGCTAATCCTCCAGTTTTTAAAAAGCCTTTTGTATACTGTACATGCAACCACTTGATAAAAAATGAACACACATCCTATCTGTTCACAAATAAAGTATTAATGGGTTAGAGAGATGGCTAAATGGTTGAGAGTATGTGCTGTTCTTCAGAGGACCTAAATTCAGCTCCCAGCACCCAAGTCAGAACGTTTACAACCACCAGGAACTGCAGCTCTAGAGGATCTGATGCTCTCTTCTGGCCTTGCTGGTCACCTGCATTCACATGCACAAACCCACACACAGATGTTTGTACACATAATGAAAAATAAAACAAATCTTCTTTTAAAAAAGAGTTAAATGTTATGTAGCAGGGGCGGAGAGTGGGGAGAGCGATAGCTCAGTAGTAAAGCATTTGTCTAGCATGACCAAGGCCCTAGGTTTAACTCCTAGTATCATAATCAAACAAACATGGAAGTGGGGGTAAGTATGTTGCTGGGTGTGGTGGCTCATGTCTGCAATTCAATACTTACAACCCCCATAATCCCATAATAATGAAATGTTAAAAATTTTAGTAATTAACTTTGCGGCAGAGTGAGAAATCCAAAAATTCATCTTTAAGCTGAACAGTGTGACACATGCCTATAATCTCAGCTCTTGGGAAGCAGATGGAAAAGATCCATGCAAGTTCCAAGCCAGTTCACTCATGCATCCCAGGTCAGCCTGCATGAGTGAGTCCCAGGTCAGCCTGCATGAGTGAGTCCCAGGTCAAATTGAAGTATAGTGTAACACTTGCTCAAAAAAGGTTTTCTATTTTTGAAAAACAGCTTAAAGTAATTAGAGCCAAAAATGCCCAAAAATATATATATTAATGTATTATTCATTAATTTATAATTTTATTTAATAGGTGGAGTTTTTTCAAACAAGAGTTTCAAAGTAAGTTAGAACTTTTTAAAATTATCTGTATAAGCTCAGGAAACAACTCTCAAGAATACAGGGTAATTTTGGTGTTCACATATCTCAATGGAAAGACAATCTGACAAAAGCTTCTTGCAGCCAAAGAAATGATTATATGAACAATTGACTATTAAACTGCCTGCAGACCCACTATGTTATATCAAGACCAGCAATTCTTAAGAAATCAAAAATCATTACTCACCAGCAAGGGTATAATCCATATCAAAACCAAAACACTTTATTTTTTCCATGGCTAAACTTCGGTTCACAAACACCCTATGGAAAAAAAATAAGAAAATCATATATCTTGATTAACATTGACATTTAATTAAGTTATTTTACTGTTTTCTATACTGTCATTTATTTTATTTTCCCAATTGACTTTATGTTACTGTATATATTTAAGGTGTTTAACTTGATGACTTGACATTACACACACACAGTGACTACTGGGGACCAAGCAACTGAAACATACTATGTAGTTGGCTCCTTCCGCTCTCCTCTGCCTCTCTAGTATACCAGAGTATTACCTGTGCTCATGCTGTACTTACAAGTCTTAGACAAATGCATCCTAGATAACTGTGGTTATGTATCTCGCTCCTAATCTCTAGTTTACTCTATATCTATGTATTTAACATTTTTCTTACATTTTACATGTGATATTATGCAGTATTTTTCCTGTGTTTGGTGTATTAACTCAGTACAATGTCATCTAAGTTCATCAAGGTAGTTGCAAATGGTAGATTTTCCCTTTTAAAGCTAAATAACAGTCCTCAGATAAATGTGCAGAGCTCATAGTCACCTTGCATCTATGGATGGATACTGTGGTTCTCTCTGTATCTTGATTATTGTGAATAATAATGCAATGAACACCAGAAAGCATCTAACAAGGTGGGTGACCTCATTTAGTTTAGGTACTTCTGGCTCATAAGGTATTACTTTAATTTCTTTGGGAAACTTGGTGCCATTTTTCACTATAGATACAACAATTTTATGCCACATCCTTGTATATCTAATTATGATGTTAATTTGAGCCTCTGTAATGAGTCCATGATCTGTAATTTTAAAATACCATTTCATGTATCTGTTGGCAATGCATATGTCTTCCTGAAAAAAAAGTCTATTCAGGTCCTTTGCCTATTTTTCAACTGAGTGCTCTTTTCTGATATTTCTCTGTTTCCATTTAGATAACAGAAGGTAGGAGGGGACTTCTAACAGCTCAGCCCAGTGATAAGGTAGGCCCAGTGCTGACATGATCAAAGGCTACGGCAGGAGTAACACTGAACCCCAGGAATTCAAAGCCAGACTAGACAACATTAACAAAAAATAAATAGCTGGCTATGATGGGAATCCCTGTATCCCTAGTAGTGGGGAGTCTAAGGCAGGAAGATCACAAATTCCAGGCCAGCCTAAGCTACATACAGACCCTGTCTCAAAATAAAACAAAAGCCCAAGTAAATACACAAATAGTAAGGAAAGTAAGCCAGGTGTGGAGGAGTATTTAGGAGGCTGGGGCAAGCCAATCTCATGTTTAAACCAGTCTGGGCTATACGGTGCAAGCTTGTCTAAAATTAAAATAAAACAAAAACCTCCCTAGTCTGAGGAGCATAGCATACATAATGCCCTAGGTTCAATACCAGGCACGACATAAAACCAGGCATGGTAGCATACACCTGTAATCCCAGGTGGAGGCAGGATATGCAGAAGTTCCAGGTCATCCTCAACTACATAGTGAACTCAAGTCTAGCCTAGAGACTACATGTGACCCAAATATCTGCACGCATATATGCACACACACAATTTTTTTCACACACACAATTTTTTAAAACTTCTTGACAAACTCATAAACTTGGTGTTACAAGTTATATTAAAATGGACAGTTTAAAGAACAAGTTTTCAAAGGCTTCTTTAAAATAATTCAATTGAAGACTTACCTGCAAAACTATTATTTAGTTTTCATGAAAAATAGTCGCATCTCATGAATGTACCTGCTACCACATGTAGGCCAGCTCCATAAATCTCTTAGTTTCTGAAAGAAGTGTTACATAAACTATTTATATTTCCCCTAAGAAAATCTAGAATTTTTCCTGAGGGGTGGGGTGGGGGTGGCAGGTGTGGTGGCAAACACCTTTTAACCTAGCAGACGCAAGCAGATCTCTGTGAGTTTCAGTTCCAAATCAGACAGTACGACACAGAGAAACTTTGTCTTAAAAAACAAAACAAAATAAAACAAAAACCCCTAGTTTATAGGAAATCATTATTTCATATTGACTTAAGTAAGAGAAAGGAAGAAAAAGAATATTGACAGCTGAAAGAAAAAGGGAACTAGAGAAATGATGCCTACTCAAACCTCCTTGTTGTTATTATTTTGAGGTGCAAGAAAAGCAAACACAAGGTTTGTACATCAAGCACATCAGAGCTACAAACCCAAATAAATAAACCAACTCTATAAAAACAGAAGTACTTAACTCCAAATACCACAGTGATCCTCCCAAGTTTTACCCTGCTTTTTACTTAAAACAAAATCTACTTCATTATTGACAATGCCCACCTACATAAATCCTTTTGAGAACAGCAGAGGTGAAAGACACAAAATAAAGGTTCTAAGAATTAAAAGCTACTATTACCGCTGGGGCTTTTCAAACAGGCTCATGTCAGGCAAAGGGGCAACTGTAAAATCCTTGCCCAGAGCCTTAACAGCTGACATGCCTAAAATATCCTAAGAGAATACAGGCAGATGAGCTGAGGAAGATTTTTCTTCCACATTATATTCTAAGAAAGAGATACAGAACCAAATAATTTTTAAAAAGAGGTTTCAATTTTGGTAGAAAATGGATGTTAGCTGGTTTTAGGTGCAGCTGTAGTAGTGAGGATGACACTAATGTAGAAAAGTTTCAAGCAAAGCTCCTTTCTTGGTCAGGAAAAAAGACTGTACCTGCATAGCAACAAAAATCTGTCAAAGCACACACGTTTTCAAAAGACAGCAAGAGCAAGGCATCCTTGTTAACTCTGGGGATAACATCCTTCAAGAATACATTGTTCAATATCTACCAAGTCGTATTTTTCATTCCTCTTTGACTTAACTAACCACATTACCTATTCAATCAACACATTTGTGCTACAACGCACATCTCATTTTGTGCTATATATCATGAAAATTGTCTTTTGGGGGTAGCCAGAGCTACAAAACTTCATATGGTCTTAAAATTAAGAAATAAGATCTGGCAAGTGGGTAAAAGGACTTGCTGCCAAGCATAGCAACCTGAGTTCAATCTTAGGAACATCATCAAAGAAGAGAATTCCTTTCCAGCTCTTCTGTGCAACTCAGGTGTCCTTTGACCTCTCCATGTGCCTGCAGTGGCTTGCCTTCCCATATATACACATATTCACACACGGACATGGACACACAATATATTAATAAAACATTTTAATTAAGAAATAATACCTTTTAGTAAAAACTTCCATCAAATATATTCTTTCTCTTTTCATTCAAAACAACTAGTCTAATTCACAGAATCAACCCCTACACTTAAGGAGAGAGTCACCCCTACGCCGTCTTCATTTTGTTATGGTCCGGATGGGAAACCTTACGTATATTCTCATCTTTCCTTTTCACTAGCTACCTTACACTATGAAGCATAGAAGGAGGAGTTCCACAGAATGAATCTAATTCCCTGTGTAAGCAAAGCTGTAAGAACCAAAGGGGCAACTGTGTTACAGAGAACTAGGCCAAATACAGTTGCTGCGTGTATACACTCAGCTTTACAAAGATGATAAACAGCCAGCGCTGAAAGAGAAGCCTGTGGCACAGGAGAGAACTTAAGGCTGACCTCGCTCATCTCAGGACAGTCCTCAACAGACACTTATCTCTCAGTCTGAGACTAATGGCCGTTCGCTGCTGAGTTTATAAACTAAACAAAGTGTAGGATGTTATGTCAAATACAAGGTACTGACAAAAAGACAAGTTCACATATTTCAAAACAAATATATTTGTGTACTTAAGAGAATCACAATTTTCTACGAGTCCCAAGACTTTCTGCACATCTGCCAATGCCAGTCTACCGTAATCTTTTACTAAATCATTAGCTAGTAGAATAATTTTACCTGTGTTCTAGAGCATGAACATATCTATAAAAATCAAAGGCATGCTTTAAAATCTGTAATTATCAACCAAAACCTCATGACTAAACTGAGAATCCAATCATAAGGCAGAACCATAAATCCAACCATCAGCCGGAATTCACACAAGCCAGCCACTGTGAGCCGACACCTGAGCACTAACAGGAGTACACAGGAACACTGTAAAACTAAACACAGACTTCGATAAAAACACGTTTAGCAGTATTTACTGTCATATCCCACAGCAGTAAGGCAAAAAACCTGAAGAAATTGCATTCAAATACAAATATTAGCTGCAAGAAATATAAAATCATTACTATAATGTGCTTTAAGAAGAGGATCTAAGAGTCTCAGACTTAACATAAACATGCAACTTAACTATAGTGAAATTCTGTAAACAGCAAATTCTATTTGGTTTGGATTTGACTATAAATTCAGAGCACAATTACCTCATCTGTCACTGGTTTCCGTTTTGCAAACTGAAACTGTCTGGGTAGTTTCTGAAGTCACATAACAAGATTCTTCTTTAAATTCCTAATATAATTTTTAGTGTGTGTGATGTTAACCTAACTTCAAAAAGACTGTTTTGCCTGAACCAGGCCTCTCAACACCATGTATCTTCTGAGACAGTGTGGGAGAAAACACCTCTGTGTCTAATTTAACTTGTCATTGGATATCACTGTTGCTCCACACAAATCCATTTGGAATAGAATTTCTCTGGCAATGGTGAACTTTATCTGTAACTCCTCCCTTTGCTTAGGAGTCACAGTTTCCTGGCCAAGTGCCCAACAACAGTTACTGCAACAACAAATGAGAGTAAAAACTCGACTGTAAAATGTTCTTGGACATCTGTTCTCCCTGTGAGCAGCTGCCATTATGCATCTGAACTGCTCGCCAGGAAGAGCTTCTAAGTGCACCCGAGTAGGCGCACTCACACTATGAACTTAGTGAAGTAGTGTCATGTCTTCAGTGACAGCACTTCAGCGGGGGCAAGAGACTGGCCACAAGCACAGCCACAGTAACATTTCAAAGTTTAAGAGTTTGCGTCCTCAGCACAGGAAGCAGTGCTTCAGTCTCCTAACGAGTATCAGAGAAACCCAGGACTGAGGCGAATACAAAGCAGAACTTAAGATGATTCAGACTAACAATATCACTGGCTATGAAACTTACCTATAGTGCACACGAGTTAGAAGCGGGTGTGTGGGTGCTCAAGAAAAGGCAGAGCATTAGATGGAGACTCTACGTAAAGCTCAACCCTCAACGGGCTCTACCCATGACAAGGCAAGGGTGCACACATACGCAACACAGGAGTCCACAGAGAAATGTGTGCGTTTACCCTCCACACTCTCTAAGGGAGAGGGGAAAACATCCCCTCAGAAGTGAGCAAGTCACACTACCAAGATGGTTGATATTGCTCCCAGATGGCTGAAAGAAGCAAAAATAAACCCTATCTAGAAGAATTCAACCTGAATTCTAGGTGGCATTTTGCCCAATTAAAAAAAAAAAAAGTGTGTTAAAAGCAAGGAAAAAAATCCTACAAGATAATGTGTAATGTTTATTATCTTTTCACCAAAGGTTTTGAAAGTGCACTTTAAGGAAATTCATTTAAATGTTGGGGGAAGAGCCAGTACGCAGGTAAAGGGGCCTGCTAACAAGCCTGAGGGCCTGAGTTTGATCCCAGAATTCACATGGTAGAAGAGAACCAACCCCCACAAGTTGTCTTCTGACCTTCATATACACATCATGGCACAAGTGAATGATACACACATGTGCACCCCCAAATTAATTAAATAAACAAATGTATAAAATTATTGGGGGTGGAATGTCTGATCACTTGCATAGCATGCACAAAGTCCTAGGTTTCATGGAGATAGAGAGCATTCTAACAACTTTAAGGTAGAATTTACCTATTTAAAAAAACCAGGGGAGCTGAAGAGATGGCTCAATGGTTAAGAGCATTGGCTGCTCTTCCAGAGGACCCGGGTTCAAATCCCAGCACCCACGTGGCAGCTCACAACTGTCTGTAATTCAAGTTCCTGAGGATCCGACTCCCTCACACAGACATTCATGTAGTCCAAAAAGCAGATGTACATTAAAAATAAATAAATATTTAAAAAATCAGCTGGAGCCAAGTGTGGTGGCACACACCTTTAATCCCAGCACTCACGGAGGCAGAGGCAGGTGGATCACTGTGAGTTTGAGGCCAGCCTGGTCTACAAAGGGAGTCCAGGACAGCCAAGGCTACACAGAGAAACCCTGTCTTGAGGGGAAATCAGCTGGGAAAGAAGCTGAGGCAGGACTGCTTGGACCAAAAGTCAGGGCAGCCTTGGCAATGTCATTTCAGGAAAAAGAGCCCAACTGTATTGCCTGTGAGGCTGGTCAATTCTGACAACTGTATATGATCCTACAACAACTACCACTATTTCCTTCAATCAAAAAAGATGTTCTTTCATAACACTTTCCCCAGCTCCTGACCCTAAAGGACCACAAAGACCACTGCTTTAAAGGACCACAAAGACCACTGCTTTAAAGGACCACAAAGACCACTGCTTTAAAGGACCACAAAGACCACTGCTTTAAAGGACCACAAAGACCACTGCTTTAAAGGACCACAAAGACCACTGCTTTAAAGGACCACAAAGATCACTGCTTTAAAGGACCACAAAGATCACTGCTTTAAAGGACCACAAAGACCACTGCTTTAAAGGACCACAAAGACCTCTGCTTTTTTTTTTTTTTTTTAACCTCTCCGTGTATGAGCAGGTTTGTGGGGGAGAGGGGAAGAGTCATGGTTTCATTCCTCAGGGGCCATCTGTGTGTACAGTTTGTGTGTGCATGGGGGGGCGGGGGGGCATGTATAACAACTGACATTAGATGTCTTCCTCAACTGCTCTCTACCTAGCTTTCTGAGACATGGTCTCTCACTGAGCCTGCAGCACATCTACATGACAAGCTGACTAGCCAATGAACTCAAGAAACCTCCTGTCTCCACCCCCACTTCCACCAGATGCTGAGATTACAGATAAACACCTCCACTCCCTGGCTTTTACATGGATGCTGAGAGTTGAACTCAAGTGCCTGTACAGTAAGCACTTCCCTGACTGAGCCATCTCCATAGTTTATCAGTATAGTGTCCATGTAAATAGCATTACATATGGGGCTGTGTATCTGGCTTCTTTTACTTAGCACAGTACTCCTGACATTCATCCATGTTGCTGCATATATCAGAATTACTTCCTTTATTTTTAGGTATTCCATTGTATAGATATACCACACTTTACTTATCCTTCCAATTTGGGTTGTTTCCAGGTTGGGACTATTCTAAATAATGCTGTGATGAAAAGCATCACATATAAATCTCCAAGGACATATACTTTCATTTTTCTTGGGCAAATATCTAAAAGTGGAATTACTAGGGTGATACAGTATATTTAACTTGAAAAGATACTGTCAACATTTAACTTGCAGTCCCCATAGCAATGCATGAGGTACAGCTGTTCTCCACTGTCAGTTTACTGGATGACCATGGTGTAAGGGCTGAAGCAGAGCCTCACACATGCTACCCAAGCATTCTGTCACTTAGCTACATCCCTGGTACACATACTCCTGTTGGTATTTTTAACTTTAGACAGTCTAATGTGTGTGCAATGGCATTTCATTGTGGTTTCAAACCACAGTTCCCTGATGACTAAGCATCTTTTCACATGCTTATCTGGCACTTCTTGCTTTCCCCCCTACTCAAGTGGGTTTTTTTCCATTTTTAAGATGTGTTGTTTGTCTTATGTGCAGTAAGAGTTGTTTTTCATGTATTTTGGATATAGGTTTATGAGAACACACTACATTATCAGATACAAATATGAGAATTTTTCCCATAGTCTACAGCTTTCCTTTTTGTTTGTTTTTTTGGGGGGGGGTTGTTTGTTTTTCTTTCTTTGTTTTTCTTTTTCTTTCTTTCTTTTTTTTTTTTAGTGATGGTTTTCAAAAAACTAGTTTTTTTGTTTTGATGATGCCAATTTTATCTATTTAGTCTTTTATATGTTTTAACTAAATAAAATTTTCCTTATACAAGGTGACAAACATGTAATTAACTCTATAATTCACTTTGCACTGCTTTTATATGTGTGCTTTTATATATGTGTTTTTATATAGGCTGAGCTCAGTTGGTAGAGTGCTCACCTAGCATGCGCGAAACTCTGGGTTTGCTCCCCAGTACTGCATAAACTGGGTGCAGTGGTTGCATGGCTGTCATTCCAATGTTTGGGGAGATAGAACCAAGAGGATCAGAAGTTCAAGGTTACCCCACACACACCTAGAAACTTTGAGGTGAAGCTAAAATACACAGACTCTGTCAAAAACAAACAAAAAAGCAAACATCCAAAAACAAAAAACAAAACAAAACCCTAGCATCTCACTAAAATCCCTGGTGTCGTTGCTGAAAACCATGACTACACATAGGATCGATCGATTCCTATTTGATCCTGTGATCTTTGCATCTATCCTACTAACACCAAACTGTCTCAGTTACCATGGGTTTACATGGAACAGTGGTCATGTAATGACGGAGCACACCATGTGAACATCAGACAGTGTGTTTACACAAAGATGGCACAGGTCAATCATTCCACATGATCTCAATGTAATCGAGAGGGGCAGTAAATATGAGCTGCAGGAGGTTGCTAATAGAATAACACAGCCTTACTGTTTTTTTCTAACAGCAAACTTATTCTCTGTGTGTGTGTTTATGTGTATGTTTGTGCGTGCATATATGCATGGATGTATGGAGGCCAGAAAACAACCTTGAGTATAATTACTAAGGTGCCACCTATCTTTTTCTTTTTCTTTTTTCTTTTCGAGGCAAAGTCTCTCACTACTCTGGAACTCTCCAAATAAGCAGGATGGCTGGCCAGTGAGGCCCACAGATCCCAGGGCTGGGATTACAGAAAGAATGCACTTTAAAATAATAATGTATATGCATAGCATAATGAATCCATAAAGTACTAATATGACTATTGATAATCAAGCAGTATATACTACACATAATCACATGGGCTTTACTTTATATGGCTGGCAACACAATTGATCTGTTTACTCAAGCATACGTAATGCATTGTGCATTGACCTCGCATCACTAACAACTGGGAACTTTCATCTCCATCGTGCTCTTATTTATGGGGTCACTCTCAATACATGGTCTGTTTCTGTGAAGCATCATCATTTTGTGGCACACTAAGTATTCATAGATGCCACAATGTAACAGATTGCTGAATATTAATGATAAAAACAGTGGCTATAAGGACTCTCTAAGCAAGTCATTCAAGTACACACAATCCCAACACTTGGAAAGTAGAGACAAGAGGACCAAGAGTTCAAGGCTAGCCTCTGGTACAAAATAAGTTAAAGTCCAGCCTGGACTATATGAAACTTTGTTTCAAAAAAACAAAAATCATTGCAAAGCACAAAATTTATATAATTATTTCCAAAAACAGCAACAACTAATACAGCTAATTGATTTTGTTTACATAACTCATGTTCTTTAAAGGCACTGTCCCATCATCAAGAGAGATAAACTTAGAAAACCAGCTTACCCCTCTAAGGTGCCCTTTTGATCTATACTCCTCTTTCTTTCTTTCTCTCTTTCTTTCTTTCTTTTAAGAGATGTATTTATTCTGTACACAGTGTTATGTCTGCATGTGCACCTGCACGCCAGAAGAGGGCTTCAGATCTCATTATAGATGGTTGTGAGCCACCATGTGGTTGCTTGGAATTGAACTCAGGACCTCTGGAAGAGTAGTCAGTGCTCTTAACCTCTGAGCCATCTCTCCAGCCCTCAACTCTAACTTTCTAATTAAGTATCTCTAACATCTGCTTTACCAGGGAAGGAAATAAACAATAATTGCCTGCCCCAAATTTTAACTTCATCTAGAAATATAGTTCATCTTTAATCTACAAACAAGTTTTCTAAATAACCATTATATACAGATCTGACTAATATGCCAGCATCTGTGGTAATCCCCATCATAAATCGCTTTATCAACAGAAATCTCTAACAGTGCTATAAGTGAAAACAAACAAGCAAACACAAGAACCTAAAGAAATGGTCTTTTTACAACTTCCACATTTGAAAGAAACTCCTCAAATTCAAGTGATGTCATAAAACATCAAAATACAACACAAATTATTTATACCCTTGTTCTTCTCTTTACTCCTAATGAAGTTGAAAAAGAAGTAAAATTTAAGAGAGAACCCCCCATAATAAATGATTCAGCTTAAATTAACTATGAGTGCAAGACACTAGAGCCATTTCAAAACTCCATACAGGACAAAAGAACTGGCAAAGGAATGGCTCCTGAGAAAGGCTAGAAATGAAAAGACCAACAGTACCTGGTAATTAACTTGCCACTTAGTTAACTTGTTGCAAAGGTTACAAAATGAGAGTCAATAAAAGACTCTGAATCATCTGAGAAAGAATACAAAAATGAAAATTAACACAGCTACTTTACATTATAAGTTGAAGAGAAAAAGCGATTGCACTTGGGAATTATTTTTGCTTCCATTGTTCAGAAACAGAATCAGACGCTGCTTTTCAATCTTTCACCCCATTTTCTAAAAGTACGATTTTTAAAATGCCTTTAAAATCTTAAACCTCACTGAATTCTTTATAGGCTACCACCGTTTGCTTCCAATCTTTATACCCAAAAACAAAAGCACGCTCTATAAGAGGAAAAGCAGGATACTTAATGCTGTCTTTCAAAACAGCATAGTATCTTTACAATAGATTATATATTAACACACTATGAGCTCTGGTTGAATTTTGCTCAATCTGCTTCCAGCTCCTAACTCAGACTGGCAGCATTGCTTATTAGTCTTCAAATCCCTCAGATGACATTTCTTTACACAGAAAAACCAGAGACGTATAAGCAGCGCACTCACCCTTCCTTAGACATCCTCAGAGCCTATTCCTCTGGATAAGAGTACAGGATCAACAAACAAGCTGCATTGATCTCCTGAGAACTGTAGCTTCCTTGTTAACGCTGGGAACACAGGCCCTGAGAGGCCCAACAAATTCAGGCACAAAGCCACCAGGCTGTATCTCGGGGACCAATATCCTCAGCTTTAAAACTTGGAAACCTACTAAGAGGTAGAGACCAGGAAGATTTACTAATGGCCTGGAAGGTTTAACACTGGCTAGTTAAGAAAGAAGACAACGCAAATGCAAGGTTCTGTACGAGACAGGAACTGTTACTGGCAAACACAGAAAAAGAAAGCTTACCCCCTAAAGAGGCCCTCCAACAGCACACAAACAATATGAGCATCACAGAGCACAGCAGCTCTAGTCAGGCAAAATCAGTCCATGTACTCAGAGCAGGAAAGACCAGATAAACGATTTAGTCTTAATGAACAATTCAGTTACTTTCCCCTCTTAGAAAATAAACAATGTAAGCTACTAGAAGGAAGTGCTGTGTGTTGGACGATATTACTGGGGGAATTAAAGTATTTCCACACCAAACTTTCCCCCTCTGATTTTATTAACTGTTTTTAAGGAAACTCCTGCGTTAAAAATATGTTTCATTTGCTCGAAACATTCAGCTCATGTGAAAAAATATTTGCAAATCTTTGATATAAAGGACAAATCTAGAACATTCTAAAAGTTAATGGCGGATCTCAGAGCAAGCTAAGGTTTGAAAGAAAAATATCTTCAACATTCCTGTCTCCTGACAAATATAATGTACAGGGTTTATGCAACAGGGTAAAAAAATACATAAAATCTCAGTTTCTGGGGAAGTTGAGGTGAAAAACCCGAAGTTTAAGTCCTGCTTGGGCCCCAGTGATTTCGAGGTCAGTCTGAGTAATGTAGTGAACTTTTGTCTGAAAATAAAACATAAAAAGTGAGTTAGGGCCAAGCATGGTGCCACACACCTTTAATGCCAGCACTCAGCACTCAGGAGGCAGATCTCTGTAAATTCCAGGCCACCAAGAGATACAAGGTAAGACCTTATCTCCAAAATACAGAAAAAGAAAAAGAGGGGGAAAAAAGTAGGAGAGTAATTGCCTCATACGTGAGAAGCCCTGAATTTAATTCCTAATTTAAAAAAGAAGAAAAGGGCTGGAGAAATGGCTCAGTGGTTAAGGGCATCACCTGCTCTTGCAGAGGTCCTGAGTTCAATTCCCAGCAACCACATGGTGGCTCACAACCATCTATAATGTTATCTGATGCCCTCTTCTGCAGATAAAGCACTCATATATAATAAATAAATCTTAAAAAAAATAAAATAAAATAAAAAAGAAGAAGAAAAAGGAGAGGGAGGGGAAGGGAGAGGGAGGGAGGGGAGAGGAGGGGAAGGGAGGAACACTTAAAATGGAAAGTAAATTTTTTAATTTAAGTTAAAGACAAACAATGCCTGTTCTGGGCTGAGAAGATGGCTCAGTTGACAGAGTGCCTGCTTAGGACACAAAGGCATGGACTCACTCCCCAGCACTGAATAGCCAGGCATGTTGGTATATGCTACAACCCAACACTCAAGAAGTGGAGGTAGGATACAAGAGGTTTACAAACTTTGGCTACATAAGCCTGTCTCAAAAAAAGACAAAAGGAGCCAGTGAGATGACTCAGTGACTAAAACCACTTGCCATGTAAGCCTGACGATCTGAGTTAAACTGGACCCACGTATAGGTAGCAGGAGAGATCTGACTCTACAGTTATTCTCTGACCTTCCCATGCACTCTGTGGCATATTTGTACATACACACACACACACACACACACACACACACACACACACACACACGCCAATAACCCTTCATGATAAAAAGAACTCGCCAACAGGAATAGACAGGAGCTTCCTCAATCTAATAAAGAGCAGCTATGAAAAATAAGAGCTGGGGCTGGTGGGTTGGCTCTGTGGTTACAACACTGGATGGTCTTCAGAGGACTTGTGTTCAATTCTCAGGACCCACAAAAATGGTGCACAACTCTCCATAATTCCAGTTCCAGTGGATTTAACACCCCCTTTTGACCTCCATGGACACCAGGCACATGCATGATGCATAAACATACATCTTATAAAAAAAATTTTTTTTAAAAACCCAAGAGCTAAAAAGCCATCCATATTCTCACTTTACTTCACACTATACATTCTAGACAAAACAGGCAAAAAGAAATCAGAGTTCTCCAATTAGAAAATAAGAAATCAGTCTCTTTCTAAAGATGACAGGTTCTAATAGCTTAAAAATGCTGAAACACAACTTTACTGGAACTAATAAACTAGCTCAGAAAACAGTACAATGCTTCAAAACCAGAAATAGTTCTAGGGTTGGAGAGAAGGCTCACGGGCTAAATCCCTGGCTGCTCATCTAGAGGACCAGGGTTCGATTCCCAGCATGCATATGGTGGCTCACAACTATTTGTAACTCCAGTACCAGGGGAATTGAAGCCTTCTGGCCTCCTTGGGTACCAGGCTCACAAGTGGTGTACAGCCACAAATGCAAAACATGTATATACTTAAAATGATGATAATGATAAAACAGTTCTTTTCAATAAAGTATCAATGAAAAACCTAAAAACAAGATTAAAAGAGGAACTTTCATGTACTATAGCACCAAAAATAACAAAATACTTGCAAATAAATCTAACAAGAAGCCCAAGACCTGTACACTGAATACTATAAAATACCACAGAGATTAAAGACCTAAAAAAACTGGAAAGACATCATACACCATGGATCAGAAGACTTCCATATTGTTAAAGTAACAATATTCCTCAAAATGATATGTACACATTCAATGAAATACCAACTAACTTTTATAAGAATTGACAAGCTTGGGGCACGGTGTTCGAAAGATGAGGACCACAATGCATTCTGAGAAGGAGGATTGTGTTCCAGAGCTACACAGAAATGTTCATCCCCGAGAGTGCCCTGATTAGAAGGAAACACTTTAGTGCAGTGTATTAGAAATATCCATTCTGAGATCATCCAAGATGGCGTCAATCACACACTGTGTTTGACCTGCGATACAACAGAGACTGCACAGCCACCAAAGGACCATACTGAGAGCTTCAAAACACAGTGTTGGTGCTTCCCTAAAAGAAGGAAATCCTGTCATGTGGATCGTCCCTGCCCTCCCACTGCAGGACCAGGAAACCACGCTCAGGCCACCCTTTGGATTGCGCCCCAGTACAGTACACGCCAAGGAGATGGTGTTCGAGGAGGGAGTGCTGTTTGAGTCGAGGACTGCACCACCCACACCACAGGCATCACGGACCTCCTTTCACGGGCCAGGACCATGCTCAGTGCCGTGAACTGGATCGTGCAGAGGTGGATACTAGGGGCAGCACTGAGGCGAGACCCATGGTGGATGGAGCATGTGATGGAACCAGAGACTCAGGAGGCGGAATCAACAGAGCCACAGTTCCCCAGGACAAGAAGCTGAGCTGGACCAACATCAATGGTTTCTGCGAGCTGCTCAACAAAGACTTTGAGGGCCTCTACTTGCCACCTACTAGATGTTCCACAAGATCCCATAGGAGTCAGAGGCCATCCAGGCCTTAACGGCCAGCAACAATCTGGTGAATTGAACGGGAGCAGGAGAGCTGACCCTGAGGACATGGAAGTAAAAGAGCTGACCCTGGGACACAAGAACAGGAGATCTGGTCCTTAGGACGCGGGAGCAGGTGAGCCATGCCTGGGGACATGGGAGACTGAGAGCAGGCCCTGCCTTGAGGACGCAGGAGATGGAAAGCTGGCCCTGCCCTGAGGACACAGAAGTGGGAGAACCAGCCCCACCCCAGGACATGTAAGGTGGAAAGCCGGCCCTGCCCTGAGGACACAAGACTGTGGTATTGACATAAGGAGAGGTAATACCAGCTACACATAACTATAATACATATATGATCCTTGATGAGGACACCAAGACCATTCAACATGAAAATAATCTTCTCAACCATGGTCTTGGGACAACTAGACAGTCCTACGAAAAGAATTAATCTGGACCCCGCCCCATCTTATGTAATAAACAAAATGTAACTAAAAATGGACCTAAAATCTAAGTGTAAGCTATACGGCTGTGAAACTCTGGATCTGGGGAGGGTATTCTGTCCATAAAACCCTTGTCTTACAAGCTTAAGGGCCTGAGTCTGGATCCCCAAATCCAAGTAAAAAGCCCCAAAGCTGCTCCTGGAGGACATGCCCAGATCCCAGAGCTGGGGAAGCAAGGACAGAGGATCCCTGCAATTTTCAAGCCAGCCAGTCTTGTCAAACAGGTAAATTCTGAGTTCAGGGAAGATGCTGTCTCAAAAAGTAAAGTGGAAAAGCAAACGACAACTGATGTTGACCTCCGGCCTTCGTATGTACATGCACTCTGCCTCTACTCCCAAGTGCCAAGATTATAGGAGTGAACTCCACATCAAGTAAGAACCATCTTTACCAAAACCCAAACCAAACCAAAATAAAAAAACACCACGTAAAGATATCCAACCACCCTCATAAGGAAAATAAAAGCTGAACTTACAAGGTAGGTGCACTAAGTGGCTATTCTAATCAAGAGACAACAGCAATGGTGTAAGGATGCAGAGAAACTGAGATGCTCACATACCAAAGGTAGGGCTGTAAAATGATACATCAGCATGAGTAATAATGTATCAATAACTTGAGCATAGTTACCATATAACCAAGCAAATTCTACTCCTAGATACATGACCAAAAAAATGCTCATTACAAAACCTTACACAAATGTTCATAATACTGTATTTTAGTTTTAGGTTTCTACGGGTAGGAAAGGGTTTATCTGGTGTCCCAATCACAGTTTCATCACAAAAAGAGGTCAAGGCAGGAACCTAAGAGGCAGGAACAGAAGCAGAGGCCACAGAGGAAAGCTGCTTACTGGTTTGCTTACTTTGCTTTTTGATACATCTCAGAACAAGCTGATATTCCACAGAAATCATCAATTAAGGTTGCCTCTTCTCAGATGACTCCGGATTGTGTTGACAAACACAGTGCAAGGGTAAATCTTACATCCAGTCCCCTCTGATCAATAACTAAGGACAGCTGTTCACCAAAAGACTTGATAATAAAAAGCAAGCATAGACTGGGAAATGACTTAAGATTGGTACTACAGAACTAAATTTGATGGCATGGGAGCTTGATTGTTTTTGTTTGTTTGTTTTTGTTGTTGTTGTTTTTGAAGTGCAGCCCTGGTTGACCTGGAGCTACTATGTAAACCAGGCTGGCCTCAGAGATCCACCTGCCACTGCCTCCTGAGTACTGGGATTAAAGGTGTGTCTTACCACATCCAGCCTTTTAAAACACTATGTGAAATAAAGAAGTCAGACAAAGAAAGCACAGACTATGTAACTGTATTTACATGAAATGTCTAGAATAGCTAATTTTTTAAAGAATTATTTATTTATTATATGTATAGTGCTCTGCCTGCATGTATATCTGCACACCAGAAGAGGACATTAGATCACATTATTCGTGGTTGTGAGCCACCATGTGGTTGCTGAGAATTGAACTTAGAACCTCTGGAAGAACAGACAATTCTCTTAACGGCTGAGCCATCTCTCCAGCCCAAATAGCTAATTCTACAGAAATAGAAAGAAAGTAAGTTAGGAGTGGCCAGGAACTGAATAGATAATAAAACTAAAGATTTGTCTCACTTGGTCAATATACTAAGAACCACTGAATATTAATTTTTCAATTTTGTATAAGTAGACCTCAATAACATTTAAACTGTACAGAAAGGTGCATATGACCTTATCAGAGTGATCTACCACAAACCAATATAAAAAGGGTAGCACATAGTGGCAAACAGTGATCTACAAACCAGTATGAGAAAGAGCACACAAATTGGCAGACACTTGGGGAAGTCACAAACCAGCCAATTAACAGTTGAAGAATCGCTCAACCTAATTATTCACAAATATGCACATTAAAACTAGAACACTGCATTATATACACACCATAATAACTTTTGAATATAATATACAATATTAAAGTAGTGTTGGGAATCTCTCACAAAGTGCTAAGTGATCTATCAAACAGAGCAACTGCTTGGGACAACCAGCTTGCATATTATCAAGAACAACTTATATCTAGGATATACATGGCTATATATCTGTCACTGGTTTTTGTTAATCCTTTTTCTTTGAGATAACTGCACATTTAGTGCATGAACAATAAAGGAAAAGTTCTACTTGAAAAAGAAAGAAAGAAACAAACAAACAAACAAACAACAGGAAGACTGTGCATGGGGGCACATACTTTTAATCCCAGCACTACAGAGGCAGAGACAGGCAGAACTCTGTAGGAGTTTGATTAACACCAGCTTGGTCTACATGGTGAGTTCCAGGACAGCCAGGGCTATGTTCAGAGATTCTATCTCAAAACAAAACAAAAGAAAAAAATATCCCTTGCATCTTTCACTTGGTCCTCCCTCCAGTGGGAACATCCTGTACAACAGAAAACTGATACCAATACAATTTGGTAAGCTCATTCAAATTCACTCCGTGTGTGTGTGTGTGTGTGTGTGTGTGTGTGTGTGTGTGTGTGTGTGTGTGTGTGTACGCCACATGAGCACACATGTGGAATTACAGGAATGAGCCATCATACCTGCTAATAGGATTTCTTGTACTACTATTAAAAACAAAAAAGCAAGTTGTTCCAGAAAACCCTGTGAAGAAGCAAAAACTTCTGGTGAGACCTGTAGAGCTCTGGCATCTTCTGAGCAGAGCAGCAGCAGCAGAGGCGACACCATGATTCAGGCTGGGAAGAGGAGATGCGTCAGTGCTCAGGACTTTAAGGGGAAATTCCGATATTAAAGAGCATGGGATGGCCTTAGAAGGAGAAATGAGAGCAGGGAGAAAAGGTATTTCCTTAAACATGGAGCAGTGCAACCAGGTGAAGGGACAGCTCTCTGACATAGAAGACGCAGAAAGCAAGCTGTAAATCTGGGCCATATCAAACTTATACTGTTGTAGTTGTTTTAATCTGTCTTTTTACATTGATTTTGTTTTCTAAATGTTGTTTTCCAAGCAGAACAATTTGTAAAATGAATACTTTTTAAAAATGTGATTATTAAAATATTCTAAGTAAAGCTAATTGTCAACTTTACTAAAGAGGATTGCTTTGTGCCCCCTACCTAGTGTAAAATAAAGTCTGATCATTACAATCTTTAAAAAAAAAAAAAAGAAAGAAAGAAAGAGGAAAAAAAGAAAAAAAGCCTGCACCTACTTCCGTTCTTCTGTCTGCCCTAATTTAAGCTCTGACAAATCCAGCCTATTCTCAATCTCCACAGCTGTCATTTCAAGAATGTTCAGGATGGAATTACAAAGTATATACTCTTTTTAAAGTGGCTTTATTCAACTCAAATGTTGGCCTTTTTGATGGGAATTCCAGCCATGAATATAACCTAATAAATTAATTTTTCATCACACCTAAAAAATAAATAAATAAAATAAAGTGGCTTTATTATGTCAGAATAATTCCTGAGATATAACAAAATCCTTCCATGTGTCAATTGTTTACTTCTTACTGCTGAATATATTCTATTCATATCATGTTTGGAGGGAAACACACACAGAGAAACCAATCTGAAGCTTCACCTGTCATTTCTTAGGAATATGTAATACTGCTCAAGTCTAAGAATGAAAATACTAACAACAACAAAAAATCTTGATATTTATTATATCTCATGCTGGAACTGCAGGTGTGCATTACCACACCTGGCCTCTACCTCACTCTTGCTATTCTAACCAGACACATCCTATCTTTACAGTATTATTTAAAGATGACTCTTTTTAGGCTGGAGAGATAGCTCACTGGATAAAGTGCTTGCCATCCAAGTGTGAGGCCCTGAATTCTAATCCCCAGAAGCCACACAGAGCAGGTGTGGCAGTGAGCACTTGTGATCCCAGTCCTCCCACGTCATGATGGAACAGGTGTGGCGGTGAGCACCTGCGATCTCAGTCCTCCCACACCATGATGGGAGGCAGAGACAGGAGAACCCTGGAAGTCTGAGGGCCAGCTAGCCTGGCTTATGAGGTTAAGAGAGAAATTAAGATTTACCAGTCTCTCCTGACATTTTCTCTTTGCATATAACCTGAGACTTCCCTTGAGGTCAAAAGATATCATTGTGAACATTTCTAAGTCAATGAGTACTATATGTGCTAAGATGGGTACTAAAGAATTATTTTATAGGGGGCTGGACAGATGGCTCAGATGGACACTGTCTGCTCTTCCAGAGGTCTTAAGTTCAATTCCCAGCAACCACATGGTGGCTCACAACAATTTATACTGGAATCTGATGCCCTCTTCTGGCATGTGGGTGTACATGCAGATAGAGCTCTCATACAATAAATAAATAAATAAATCCTTAAAAAAATATTATTTTATAAATGCCGAATTCATTTTTATTCCTTAAATTCACCTAATTAATTGGAAACTAAACCATTATTCAATAGGCTTAAATAAAGAATGCCAAGGCTTTGGAGATTTGAATTCAATTTAAGCAATAATTTCAGGGCACTGGAAAGAGGTCAGTGGTAAAGAGTACAAATTGCTCTTGCAGAGGACCCAAGCTGGATTCCCAGAATCTACATAGAGCAGCAACTCACAATCACTTGTACTTCCAGCTCCAGGAGTAGCTGATGTCTCTGAGGGCATGGGCACAGGCATGTGAGCGCACATAGACACACACAGACGTACACACAGACACACACACACAGATGCACAGACACATATACACAGATGCAAGCGTGCACACACACACACACACAATATATATATATATATATATATATATATATATATATATATATATATATATATATCTTAAGAAAAATTTTAGCCAGGCAGTGGTGGTGTACACCTTTAATCCCAGCATTCAGGAAATAGAGGAAGGTGGATCTTTGTGAGTTTAAGGCAAGGTCTACATAGCAAGTTCTGGGACAGCCAGGGTTATGTAGTGAGATCCTATTTCCAAAATAATACTAGTATTATTTCAAATAAATATCTGAATGTCCCTAAATACTTTTAAAGACAAAGTAACTGTATCTTTTTTTCTTTTGAAACAAGTGTTCATTCATTTCTGGAGCTTAGGCTGGCCTAGAATGTAGCCAAGGCTAGCCTCAAACTCCTGACAATTCTTCCTGCCTCAGACTCTTGAACATTCAGATTATAGGTGCAAGCCATGACATCAGGCTGCACTATTTTCTTAAAGGCAAAGGACTGCTTAACTACAAATTCACAAGCTCAATTACCAAATTTTACTTCAGCATAATAAAAAAAGACCTACTAAATTCATAATCTATGTTCACAAAGAAAAAGCCAATTCCCTATATTAAAGAAAGTTTGGTTTATTATAGTTATCAGAGCTTCAAAATGGTAAATCAAATACCTGATTCCAGCATCAGAGGCACAGTCAGGATGAAGTGATGAAAAATCGAATGGTTCCATTCTGGATTTGATAAATATAAATTCTGATCTGTACTGAACACTATTAGCTTCTAGATATTGAACAAACAAATGGTCTTCTAATGTGCTTCTTTCAGTCTCTATGACATCTAAGCATCTTGGATTACCTTCTGACCACAGCGTAACATATTCCAATGAAGGGTTTGGCCAGATGATTATCCTCAATCAGAAACTGAGCAATCATAACAAGGAAATGAAGGCTGAACAACATACACATATTGAAGGTCAGTTTCCTAATGACACATTGTCATCATTTCTATGTTGAGATGCAGAACAATAGCATGAAGCAAACAGTGATGATGATGATGATGATGATGATGATGACGGCGATGATGAAGCAAGTCAGTAGGCTGGACATGTACTTAACTAAGAGCATTTAGCTTCTGGGGATGAAAAGCTGGCTCAGTGAATAAGAACACTTGCTGGGTAAACAGGAAGACCTAAATTCACACCCCTAGCACCCACATAAAAAGCCAGTCATGGCTATGGGCACCTGCACTGAGGGAGGCGGAGACAGGAGGATCATGGGGCTTGTTCCTGGTTCAATAAGAGGGCCAGACTCAAGAGTCAAACAGAATGATAGAACAGGCCACCCACCATCATCCTCAGGCCTCCAAGCGTATATCACACACACTCACTCACATATACACACAAGAATATTTAGGTTCTTCTAAAAGAAAAAAATGTAAACATTACATACAATGTACAGTGTACGATAATGGTTACTACAGTCTGCGTGCTTTAGGCAATGGCAAACAACCAACTCAAATATCTTTAATAAAATTTCAAAAACAATACACACACACCCCAAAATACTATCTAGTGCTAGCCACATAGCTCAGGATGTAGAGGGCTTGGCTTGTAAAACATAAAAAGTCCTAAGTTTGAGCTCCAGCATTGCATAAAACTGGGCATGGGGCACAGCCTGGCAATTTCAGCACTTAGGAGATAGAGGCAGGAGGATCAGGAAATTTACTGTTATTTTAGGTATATACCAGGTTTGAAGCCAGCTTGGGATACATAAAACCCTGCTCAAAAATAAACACACAAAGGAAGGAAAAAGGAAAGGAAGAAAAGTAGTAAAACTAACTGGTTTCTATTTGTTTTTGTTGAAATGTTCTCCAAGAAGCACTTCTATCTTTGGAGGAAGCTTGATAAGGCTCTAAAGATGGATGAAGCTATTGAATCCACAGGGAAGCTAGTTAGGCTCAGAAAGCACCTAACTCAAAAGTTTCAGGAAGTCCCAGAAACTTATAGGATGCATTAGACCCTTTCTTCTCCAAGCATAAACAAGTAAGCAGTAAGGACCACTGAGAGATACACTTAGACACGCGAAGCTGCTTCTAACAGGTTAAGATAGACTGTGCAGCTGAAAGAAGCAGACAAACTCAACCACCTAGAACGTTCTCAAACCAGCCAAGCTGACAGGAGAGGCTTGGACCATCTCAACAGCCTCAAGTAGACACTCCCCAGCCTTTCCAGCTGCCTATGCACTACGCAGTGTGCTCCAGGCTCCCAGCTTTCAAGAGCCATCACCCATGCTGGGATGAGCTTCTGGTGAGAGAACTGCTTTTGAATAATTTCTGGTCCGGTAAATGACCCCAGTAAAACTGCTTGGTTTAGCAAGATGGACTATGGTGGTACCCTGACTTTGGTCTGTTGTCAGTTCACTATGTGGGGTAAGGAACAGTGTAACACACCACCACTCAACTTTTAAACTTTTGGTTTGAGAGGGCCTTATGTAGCCTATGCTGCCTTCAGTTTGACCTGGTAAAACTGACCATGAAGTCTTAATCTTCCAACCTCAGACCCACAAGTGCCATGACTACAGGTGTGTGCTACCACCCTGGGCCAATTTAATTTGGGGGGATGGAGGGGTGGGGTCAACATTTGAAGCAAGGCCTCATGTCTGAAATTTTTCATTAATTAAGAAAACACTGTTTGGAAGATTAGCTCAAGTTGTCTATTTTACAACATGGTAACAACAGTTAATAATAAAATGTTATATATTCAAAAATGGTTGAGAAATCTTTGATGCTTTTTTTCTTTTCCTTTGGGATGGGAATGTTATTTCAGACAGGGTCTCATGTAGCCCAGGCTAGCCTTGAACTTATTATGTAGCCAAGACTGACCTTCAACTCCTGACTGTCTTAGCCTCTTCCCACTGCTAACTTACGGAGAGACTTTAAATGTTCTTGCCACAAAATAGTCCATTAATTGCAGGGGGGGGGTTGACGAGCACACACACATCATAAAAATATCTGCTCCTCTGAACAGACAAGTACAGACATGTGCTCATAGACAGGCTGGGAGTCAGTGTCACCTACCGTCCTTTTTGAGACCGGGTCTTTCTCATCGCCAGAAAGCTCAAGAACCCTCCTGTGCTTACCTCCCCAGTGTACCACACCTGCCTTTTTTTAATGTGGGTTCTGAAGTTCCCCTCATGTTTGCCTGGCAAACACCTTACCAGCTGAGCGATCTCTGCAGCCCCAAGTTAAGCATGTTAATTAGTTTTATTTAACCATTCCACACTGTACATTATCTATTTAAAATGGTATTTGAAATCATATATATAATTTCTGTCAATTTTAGAAACAGAGAATTTTTAAAAAGCAAATGCTTGTAAGAGTCCAAGAACTCATTTTTTTATTGTTGTTGTTTTGCTTTTTGTTTTTGTTTTTTTGACAGAGTGATGTAGCTGAATACCCAGCAGACTATCTACCTAGCGTGTAGTAGGGCCACATCACACTACTCCAGCATCACACACACACACACTAACTAACTAACTAACTAACTAACTAACTAACAGCACAACAAACAAAATTTGAAGATGGATTAAACAAGGCCCTCTGGAGTAACCGTGTAACAGCAGCACTCAGAAGTCCACGGCAGGAAAGCCAGGAGCTACACCAAGTATGACCCACATAATGAGCCCTCATTTCAAAACCCTGAGAGAAGCTTTTATTGTATTATCATCTCCACTGTTTAATATCACTCCTACCTTAGAAAATATGTAGGGTGTGGAGCCAGTCTAAATTATTACAGGAAATACCATTCTAAGTGAGTCAGAAATATATTTGAGCTATGGCATACTGAGTGCAATTAGGATGCTTACCAGATGGCCTCTGCTAGAAACGCTAATGTTTATCTGTCTTCACTGTTCCCCCTGCTTAAAAAAAAAATGCTGCATCCAAATGCATCCTCTAGAGCAGCAGTTCTCAACCTGAGGGTCGCATGTCATTTATTTATATATTACAGTTTATAATAGTAGCAAAGTTACAGGTATGAAGTAGCAACAAAATAATTCTAGGGTTGGGGGTCACCATAGCATGAGGAACTGAATTAAAGGGTCACGGCATTGGGAAGGTTGAGAAGCGCTGCTCTTGAGTCTGAAAACTAACCAAATGACAAACATAAATCTATAGAACACCTGCATTCAGTACAGTACTGTACTATCCTTCCTTCACCTCCAGATGGGCTCTCATGTAGTCTAAGATGGTCTCAAACTTGCTATGTAGCTGACAAAGGCCTTGAACTTCTTTCTCACTCCTCCGTCTCGGTCTTCAGGGTGATGAGGTCACAGGCATGTGCCCCATGCCCAGTAGTGCTACACCAGGGATCAAACCCAGGACTATGTGCAGCTAGACAAGCTCCCTGCCAAGCTATACCCACAGCCCCTGTGTTTTCTTCACACATATGATCATGCTGCTTTAAAGCCCATATGGGGCTAGAGAAATGACTCAGCAGTTAAGAGCACTGACTGCTTTTCCAGAGGACCTGGCTTCAGTTCCAAATCTGACACCCTCACACAGACATACACGCAGGCAAAACACCAAATGTACATAAAATAAAAATAAATAATTTTTTAAAAATTAAAAAGAGTTGGGCACAGTGGTGTATGCCTGTAATCCTAACACTCAGGAAAGCAGAGGCAGGCAAATCTCTGTGAGTTCAAGACCACACTGGTCTATAAAGGGAGTCCAGGACAGCTTAGGTTACACAGAGAAACCCTGACTTGGAAAATAAATAAATAAACAAATAAATACAAATTAAAAAAAAAAAAATCAAAGCCCATGAGATGGCTCATTGGGTAAAAATGCTTGCTGCACAAGCCTTATTAACCTGAGTTCAATCTCGGGAAAACCACAGTAGAAGGAGAAAGCCAAGTCCTGAAAGCTGTCTTGTGACCTCCATACATGAGCACCCACACTCACACATGTATAGCACATACATTCACAATAATAAAATAAACATTTTTAACATTCTGCTCTATACTTGAATTCCTATGGCGTATACCAACCCACCACACAGAAAGGAGAAGTCATCAATTCCTACTATGTAATTTGGAGACTTGACGAGACCCAGCAATGGTTTCACTTTTGCAGAGACTAGAGGAACAACAGCCTAATACCCAGAAGAGCTACAGGGAATCACCATTAATGAAGCATCATCAGCTTATACTAAAAACCAACTACTAACCAGGCTACATGTCCACTCCTTAATTCTACTCTTTTCTGTGTAGAAAGGCACGGTCAGAACTATGCAACACTTTAAATAAATACTAATATTATCAACAAAATTGTTATTTTGTATTTTGTGTTTTTATCTTTGTTTTGAGACTCATGTAGCCCAAGCTGGCCTTGAACTCATGACCTCCTGTTTCTACCTCCCGAGTGCTGAGATTACAAGTATGTACTACCACACCTAGGTTAAGTAAACACAATTTAAAAATTCTGTCTAGAAGGTATAATCAGTTTTGGGCAAACAGCAGTTAGGAATTTAATCTTGAGTTGAAGATGTTTCAGCAGCAAAGAGCACTGGCTGCTCTTCAGCATTGGAGTTACTGTCTGCAACTCCAGTCCCAGGGGATACAACACTCTCACACAACATACATGCAAGCAAAACATCAATAAACATAAAAGTAAAATAAATGAATTATTCTTTAAATTCATTCTCAGCAGGTAAAAGCAGTTGTTGTGCAAGGCTGGTGACCTGGGCTCCCCACATAAAGACAGAACGGAGAGAAAAGGTGTGCCAGAGCTCTCCTCTAACCTCTACATGTACACTGTGCACACACACAAACACATCATCATCATAAATAAGCTTTAAAAAGTAATTTCAATCGTAGCTAGGCATGGTGGTGTGTGCCTGTTGTCCTGTTGCTTGGAAGGCTGAGACTGGAGGAACACTTGAGCCTGTGCATTAAAGGCCAGCCTGGATAACACAGCAGACCCATCTGTGCATTAAAGGCCAGCCTGGATAACACAGCAGACCCATCTTTAAAGAAAGAAGGAACCTAGATATAGTGGTGCGTATCTATAATCATAGACCTTGACAAGCTGAGGCAGGAGCACTGCCGTGAGTTCAAGATCGGCATGGCCTACACAGCTATTAAGAAGAAAGGGAAAAAGAAATTTCAATCCAATTAACTAAGTACAATTTTCTAGCAAATAAAGATTTTTTTTCACTAGTAGCTATAAGAAGTATACTGGTGCTGCAGTTAAAAGCCTGAATGTCACTAGGTTTGAACCACAGGCTGGCTATATGCTCTGTGATAAATTACTTAATATCCATGTGTATTAATTCAACCACTTGAAGAATGAGAGTACGAAGTATACGCTCTGAGGTATTCTGAGGATGGAGCTATCTTACCGGTGATAGGCTTCTCGCCGATACTTTTTCAAGGCATGCTTATCCATGTTAGCAGGTACATCCGCAGCATTCTGTAGGCGATCACTCCAGGAGGTTGTCATTTTATTTGTATGATGAATTCTAGAAAAGAAAATCAACAATTTAGTAGTTTGATATTGGCACTGTATACTAACATGCCATTTAAAATATATTTTTTTAAAGCTGCAGATTTAAGATGTGCAGCTTCCATCACATTAGGAAAACATGAGGAGCAGAGCAGACAGCTGCATCTCTGCATTAAGCACCTGACAGCCCGGCCAGTCTTCGATCTCACCAGCATTTCCACATGCACATTGTTCTGCTACTTTTTTATTTTACTACTGCTGGATATCAAACCCAGAGCCTCACACAACTAAGCAAACATTCTATGCCTGAGTTGCACTTTTATTAAAATATCAATGCTTGTAAGAACATCTAAAATACAGCATTCTAAACACGTTAATATCATGACATTAAGCCAACTTTTAAAAAACCAAGTTTGCAGTTGTTTAAAAAAAAAAAAGAAAAGAAAAGAAAACTGAGGCCGCATAAGAAATGCAAGCTGCAAAGCGGCTGTGGCCTCCAGGCTGGACACAGCCATTGCTTTCATGAATCAGTGCAGCTGTGGTGTCTCCCACTCTAAAGAGCATCAAGAGATCAGGCCTACTGACATTCCTGCATGGAGGGAAGACTTGGGGCCTGTCTGGAATGCACCCCTCCTCAAGACTATATACGACATTCTGTAAAGGGGTAAGATTCTTCAGTGGCACAGACCTTTGCTGAGTAATCCCTACTGTACAAAGAACTTTACAATGGTCCAGCTGCCTCAGAGTCTCTCATGAAGCTAGACAGGTCATAGGTCCTAGGAAGAGCAAACATAGTATTATTCTGCTAAATGAGCACTGTATCAAGCCAACTCCGAATGACTTATTGCTGTACTCAGATTAGTGCATCTCTCAGCTCTCCTCATCCAGCATTCCAAAGGCAGTTCTATGGAAAAGCACCTGCCTGGAACACTATGGCCCTGGGTTTAATCCCAACATCATAAAAGTATCACTTTTTCTTTTTCTTTTTTGGGGGGTTGGTTTTTTGAGACAGGGTTTCTCTGTATAACCCTGGCTGTCCTGGACTTGCTTTGTTGACCAGGCTGGCTTTGAATTCAGCGACTGTGCCTGCCTCCGCCTCCTGAGCACTGGAATTAAAGACCTGCACCACCCACTGCCCAGCAACAGCTTTTTGCCCTGCTCCTTTTCTTTTTCAGTGTTGGGGATTGAACCTTGAGCAAAGCACTCTCCCACAGATGTCCTTTCACTTGTTTCATTATTTTTCTTGTTGATTGGTTTGGTTTTTTTGTTTGGGGGGGTGTTTTTTGTTTTGTTTTGTTTTGTTTTTTTGTTTTTGAGACAAGGTTTCCTTTTGTAGCCCTGGCTGGCTTCAAACTCACAGAGATCCGCCTGCCTCTGCCTCCCACGAGCTGGGATTAAAGGTGTGCACCACCACATTCATTTTTCATTATTTTTATCCATAGGTATTTATATCATTTGTGCCAAGTTGTACAATAAATTGTTGTCAAACCCAACAGTCAAAAGATTTTTTTTTGTCACAGTGGCTAGTTGGATTGGCTCAGCGGTGCCTGCCGCTCTTGACTACAGTTCCCAGCACCCTCATCAGGCAGTCCACTACCACCTGTGCCCCACTTTAGGGGCTATGATGCTTTCTTCACCTGCACATTCAACACACATACATACACACAGAAACAGACAGACAAATACACATAATTTTTTAAGAGTCGCACACCAAAGGGATGTTAACAAATTCCAAAGTGGGGGCAGGGGCTGGGCTATGTTTGGGTGGTTGGGAATACTACTTATTAACATTTCCAAATGTTGAGTATGCCTTTGATCAGTCTCTCATTGACTGCCTCTGTTTCTTTCCCTCTTTCAACTATAAGCCCCATGAAGTTGAAACTCTATTTTCAGCTCTATCCCAAGCATTATGCACAGCAAACTCAGTACATAGACAGAAATACACACACCACTCCCATATACAAGCATGGTAGTTCATACTTACAATATCAGTATTTGGGAGGCTGAGGCAGGAAGATTGCCAAAAGTTCAAGACTAGCCTTAGGCTACATAGTGAATTCCAGAATAGCCTTAACTAAAGTGGAAGAGCCCGTTTAGAACAGCACTCTATACACATGCACGCACGCACAAACACACACACACACATACACACACACAAATATGTAAGATAAATAAGCGGCTAAACCTCTGCATTTCAAGCTTTTTGTGTTTGAAAAGTTAATTTGTGTACAAGCCTGAAAACCAAAAATACTGCCCAAGTTCCTTTTAATGCTCTAAATAAATCTGTAAAAATCTTACCCTTGGTTCACAAATGTTTTTGAATCTTGGCTTGATTAACGTAGTGATATTTTGTTAACCTTTCAGTGTCAAGCTTTAGAACAAAGGTTCCTTGTTCTCTAGTGGAAGATGACAAAGCTGAGAAGACTGTCAAGTGAGAGATGCAGTACCTGTTGCCCCGGCCATTTATTTTTCTGTTTCAAGCAACAGTCTTCTCCTATCTGTACTCTAAAATTCTAACTAGAAACACAACTTTAGCAGTGCATACTGGCCTGTAATCTAGCGCCTGAGAAGTACAGGCAGGAAGCGAGGGAATCCAAGGCCAACTGCCACTTCATGCAAGTCTGAGGCCAGCCTGGAATACATGAGACTCCATCTCCACAAAAGGAGACGTGTAAGGTGAAAGAACAGTGGCTAGCATGCTTAGTTTATAATGCTCAAACCTGTTTTAATACTTAAGGCTTCTGCACAAAACACTTTATGCTTAGAAAAATGTATAATCAATTTCTACTCTCAAACCCAAAACTTCACAATTCCCACCACATGCCAAAGGTTCTCACCGTATCATAAAAATTTCCATGTCAGTTTAAGTATATTAAACTTAATCTACTATCCATAGATACAACTATTTTGAGAATTCATTCATAAAGTCTACCTCAAAAGTAAACCAGAGGCAGTCAGACAGCTCAGTCAGTAAAGTGCTTGCCTCCAGACCATGAGGACCTTTCCCCAGAACATGAGGCCGGAGTTCAAGCCCCAGAGCTGCTGCACAGAGGCTAATGGGAGACCCCGTTCAAAGGAGATGGATGGCACTCTGAAAATGACACCCCACATTGTCTTCTGACTTCCACAAGATGCACAAAAATAAATATAAATTTAACAAACACAAAACAAAAGATAAATAAAAAATAGGACTAGAGTACAATGGCGTGTTTATGTAACAAGCTTGGGGCCTTGGGTTCTAATTTCGACACCACATAAACTGGGTGTAGTGACACTCACTATAATCACAACATGCAGGCTGCGAGCAGGGTTAGGAATTCAAGGTCATCCTCAGATAAACGGAGTTCTCAGCCAACCTGAGCTGCATGGAACCTTGTCACAATGACTAAGTAAACTATGTATAACTCAGTGGTATAACACACACTGGCCTCCCTTGCACAACCTGGAAAGTTTGGTCTCCAACACTGCAAAAAATAATAATAAACTGGGGCTAGGGATATAAAGTTAGTAGAGTGCTTGCCTAGCATGCACAGAAGCCCCGTGTCTGATCTACCGTACCAGGCATGGTGGTGCAGCCTGGCGAAGATAAAAAGTTTCAGGTCATCCTCAGCTATATAGAGTTTGAGAATAGCCTAGTTGCACATCAATATAAAAAGATAAATAAAATAAATAAATCAAAACTTTCACATTTCACATTCTGCCTGTTAAGATTATAATGAGGGCTGTAGAGATGGCTCTGCAGTTAAGATCACTGGCTGCTCTTCCAGAGATCCCAAGTTCAATTCCCAGCAACAACATGGTGGCTAACAACCATCTATAATATGATCTGATGCCTTCCCTTGGTGTGCATGAAGACAGAGTACTGACACATAAAACAAATAAATAAATTTCTAAATTAAAAGGGGGTGGGTGGCTGGAGAGTTGGCTCAGCGATTAAGAGCACCACCCTCTCTTCCAAAGGTCCTGAGTTCAATGCCCATCAACTACATGGTAGCTCACAACCATCTATAATGTGATCTAATGCCTTCTTCTGGCATGCAGGTGTACATGCAGATAAAGCATTCATATACATTAAATAAATAAATCTTAAAAAATAAATTATAATAAAATCTATCTTGTCTGTATTAGCTTACAGTGTGATTTTATGACAAATACAATAGTAGAAAGAGAATGTATAAAACAAATGCTACTTGAGCGCCATGTTAAAGATAAAGCAGAAAAAGTGTTGCCTATAAATTTAAGAAAGCAAAATGTACAAAACTTAGAAGAATACAAAGATGAAGAGAAACACACACAGACACACACACACACACACACACAAACAGTCCATAGCTTGGTAGTGGTACTGCACTCCTTTAATGCCAGCACTGAGAAGGCCAAGATCTCTGAGTTCAAGGCCAGTGTGGTCCATAGAATTCCAGGAAAGCCAGGGCTACAGAGAAATCTTGTCTTGGAAAAAAACAAAAACAAACAAACAAAAAAATACAGTCCATAATTGTATTAACATTTCATTTATTCCAAACACATACATAAGAAAATTATTGAGCAAATCCAAACTAAAAGGCATTCAACAAAACTAAGCTGTACTCAAAACACTCAGCAGCAAGAAAATAAGCAAGAAGTTGGAGAATTTTACCTCAAAAGTAATGGGGGTTGCTTAGTGGTAGAATCTAAAGCCCTCAGTTCAATTCCCAGCACACACACTCTGAATGGCACTAAGTGCATAATGACTAAATCCAGACTGGCGGCCAGAATGACGGCATCACCTAAGTCCTAAGCTACTGAAGGAGCAAAAGCAGAACAGAATCGTCAACCTGGGAAATACAGAGGGACCTTAATTCAAAACAGACAACCCCTCCAGTGCCAAAAAGCTCCAAATCAGTACCAGAAATGAGAAGTTACCATAAAGGCCTTAATAAGACAGCTAAGTTTTGAGCTTAATGTATGTTTAGTTTTCTGCACTGAGGCTTTTAAAAGCCGAGATCGTATGCATACCAGGCAAGCACTCTACCTCTAAGCCGTATATACTTTTAGCACAAAGAAAATTTTAGATTAGCTGAAAATTAGGTAATAACGTATACTCATCTTTTACATTTTTATTTATGTGTATGAGTGTTTTGTCTGTCTGCACCATGTGCATGTAACTGGGACTTGAAGAGATGAGAAGAGGGCATCAGACCCCCGGAGCTACAGTTACAGAGAGCTGTATGCCACCAGGTAGGTGCTGGAACTGAGCCCCGGTCCTCTGGAAGAATCACTACTACAATTAACCACTGAACTATCCCTCCAGTCCAATGTCACACTAGTTTTTAAAGTGATTATAGAATTATAATTTTGTAAGACAGTCTTCTTAGGATAATTAAATCAAAAGTTTGAAGAATGAAATGTATTTATGCCTTCATAATTTATTTTTAAGTGGCTCTAGATTTAAAACAATGTATGCATAACCAAGGAGATGGCTCAGCAGTAAAAAGCAAGGGATCTGCTGCCAAGCATGACAGCCTAAATTTGATCCCCAGAACCTATGGTTGAAGGAAAGACCTCTACACACACACACACACACACACACACACACACACACACACACACACTCTCTCTCTCTCTCTCTCTCTCTCTCTCTCTCTCACACACACACACACACACACACAGAGACAGACAGACAGACAGACAGACACAAAGACACACAGTGGCACACATGCACCTCTCACACACAGAATGAATAATTTATAATTTATAAACATTTCAATTATATGCAAAAATATAAAGTAGGATGACCAACATTACTTACTGGAAAATCCAGGTGAAAGATATTAAAAGAAGTCATTACACCATCCCTGTAATTTTCTAAGAATTAAAATTTTTAAATGAAAATAATTGGAGCTGGGCGTGGTGGCACACGCCTTTAATCTCAGCACTTGGGAGGCAGAGGCAGGTGGATGTCTATGAGTTCCATACCAGCTTGGTCTACAAAAACGAGTTCAGGACAGCCAAGGCTACACAGAGAAACCCTGTCTCAAAAAAAATAAAAATAAAAGAAAGAAAACTGAAAATAATTGGGATAAACATGTAAAACTGATGCACAAGAAAAAAATAATAAACCCCACACATGAGAAGGGGCTTAGGACCAGTAGTGGGAGCTGGGTACAATGACATATAAGCTAATCCCAGTATTTGGGAGACTGAGGAAGGAGAAACAGGAATTCAAGGTCATCTGGGCTAGCTTGGGTTCTGAAAGAGCCTGTCTCAAAAACAAAACAAACAACAAAACAAAAAAACAATGACAGAACATTGAGTTGTCCAGTAGAGGATAGAGGGGAGAATTGTTTAAAAGAAAAAAGAAAAAAAAAAAAATAGGGAGAGGCACAGTGACACTTCCTGGAACCCCAGCACGTGGAAGGTAAGGACAGGAGGGTCACTTGGAACTGGAGGCCAGCCTAGTCTAACATCAATTCTAGGCAGCCAAGAGGATCACTTCAAGTGTGAGGCAGGCTACTTTACATAGTGAAATCCAGTCTAGCCAAGGCTACCAATGAAAACCGTCTCGAAAAACCCAAAACAAAGAAAAAAACACAGAACAGAACAGGCCATCCAGATCACTCTGTAGATAAGGGGGGTTTGCCACCAAGCCTTATGACCTGAGTTCAATCTCTGCGTCCTACATGGTGAGAACCACGGGAAAGAACCACCACCCGAAAGTTGTCCTCTGTCCTGTATGTGCACAGAAGCATGTTCCTGCTCACGCATGTGGATGTGTGTTTACACAGAGAAAACAAAATGTACTTTAAAAAAGCAAAACAGAACAAGGTAAAAAAGGAGGGGGGGAAGAAAAAATTGTATTGCACCTATTTACCTTGGGAGGGGGTGCACTTGCACCACAGCGGCGAGTGGATGCCAAAGGACAACCTGTGGGAGATATTTCTCTCCGTCCACCATGTGGGTCACAGCAATCAAGCTCAGCTGTCGGGCTTGCAAAGACATCGCCTTTACCTGCTAAGCCATCTCTCTGACCAAGGAGAAGAAACTTTTAACTTGTCTGGTAGAAAAGACCTGTAATCCCAGCTATTCTGGAGACGGAAAGCAGGTAGATTTTAAATTCAAGGTTGGCCTGGGCTACATGGCAATTTCTAGGCCAGTCCGAACAATTTACAAAAAACTTTAACAAATTTAAAAGTTTTGGGGGGGGGGGGTGTTGAATATGCTCAGTGGTAGAGCACTTGCCTCGCATGCACAAGGCCCTAGTGCCACAACAGTAGTTAAGTACAGTAAGACACACACATTATATATTAGATGTTCCATCAAACTAAAACAAGGAACTTTTAAAAACATTTGTTTCTCCCTATAAGCCATAGACTATCAAACAAAAAACCCCAGTACTAGGTATAAGCAACTTCCTTTAAAGTTGTTGGTCAGCAAAGTCCAAGATACCCCAAAATTACTATAAGCTGCTGCTGCTGCCCTTGATAGCCTCCCAAAAATCAACGTTAAGATCCTATTGCTTCTAACTGATTTAGTGTCTCTGGTTTTATATTGAGGTCTTTAATCCATTTGGACTTGAGTTTTGTGCATGGTGACAAGTATGGGTACAATTGCATTTTTCTACATGTAGAAATCCAGTTAGACCAGCACCATTTGTTGAAGATGCTATCCTTTTTCCATTGAATAGATTTGGATTCTTTGTCAAAAATCAGGTGACTATGTGTGTGTGGATTCATATCTGGGTCTTCAACTCGATTCCTTTGATCAACCAGCCTATTGCTGTGCCAGTACCATGCTGTTTTAATTACTATTGCTCTATAGTACAGCTTGAGATCAAGTATGGAGATTCCTCCAGAGGATCTTTTATTGTATAATATTGTTTTAGCTATTCTGGGTTTTTTGTTTTTCTATATAAAGTTGAGAATTGACCTTTCAATGTCTTTAAAAAATTGTGTAGGTATTTTGATAGGGATTGCATTGAATCTGTAAATTGCTTTTGGTAAAATGGTCATTTTTACTATGTTGATTCTCCCGAAAGACCTCAATATAAAACCAGAGACACTAAATCAGTTAGAAGAAAAAGTAGGGAGGAGCCTGGAACACATTGGCACAGGAGACAACTTCCTGAACAGAACACCAACAGCCCAGGCCTTAAGGTCAACAATTAATAAATGGGACCTCATGAGGCTGAGAAGCTTCTGTAAGGCAGGAGACACTGTCAAAAGAACAAAGAGACAGCCTACAGACTGGGAAATAATCTTCACCAACCCTGCATCTGACAAAGGTCTGATATCCAAACTTTATAAAGAACTCAAGAAATTAAACGCCACCAAACCAAATAACCCAATTGAGAAATGGGGCTCAGAATTAAACAGAGAATTCTCAACAGAGGAATATCAAATGGCTGAGACACACTTAAAGAAATGCTCAACATCTCTAGTCATCAGAGAAATGCAAATCAAAACAACTCTGAGATTCCATCTTACACCCATCAGAATGGCTAAAATCAAACATTCAAGTGACAACACATGCTGGCGAGGATGTGGAGAGAGAGGAACACTCCTTCATTGCTGGTGGGAATGCAAACTAGTACAGCCACTTTGGAAATCTATCTGGTGCTATCTCAGAAAACTGGGAATAGGGCTTCCTCAAGACCCAGCTATTCCATTCATTGGAATATACCCAGAAGATGCTCCAGCACACAACAAGAAAATTTGCTCAACCATGTTCATAGCAGCCTTATTCATAATTGCCAGAAAATGGAAACAGCCTAAGTGTCCCTCAGTAGAAGAATGGATAAAGAAACTGTGGTACATTTACACTATGGAATACTACTCAGCTATTAAAAACAAGGAATTCCCGAAATTTGTGGACAAATGGATTGAACTAGAAATGATCATAATGAGTGAGCTAACGCAGAAGTAGAGAGACTCAAATGGTATATACTCACTTATAACTAGACACTAGCCCAAGGGGCAGGTCCCATGAAAGTCTGCACCTACCAGTAAAGTGGGATAGAGGTGAGAACATCCTATTCAGACTCTAGGTGAGAAAAATATAGGGGATAGGGAAGTAGGTGGATCCAGAGGGTCCTAGAAACCTACAAGAGGAACATTATGATGGATGGATCTGAGCCCAAGGGTTCTGCTTGATCAAAGGCACCAACCAAGGACAAAACGCGCAGTCATCATCAAACCCCTACCCAGATCTAGCCAAGGGACAGAGCATTCTCTACAGTTAAGTGGAGACTGGGGACTGACTTTCACAGGGTCTCTGGTGCCCCATATTTGGCCATGTCCCTTTGTGGGGGAGGCCCAATGGCACTTGGAGGAAGGATAGCGGACTACCAAGAAGAGACTTGATACCCTAGCACCATATTCAGGGGGAGGAGGCCCCCCTTGGTCACAGTCATAGGGAAGGAGGGTTGGGGTGAAAGTGGGAGGGAGGGAGGAATGGGAGGATGCATGGACTTACTCAACAGGGGGAACTCATGCTTGGCACTACAATCCTAGCTCTCTAGCTGTAGCTGCTAAAGCCACAGAACCTAAAAAAGAACCTACTGCTGCCACTTCCCTAAACAGAAAAGCTCTAACTGCATTCTAAAGCCTGTCCTTATCCCCAAAGATAAGGTAGCTCCCACCCCTCCTCCAGGAAGCTTTCTCCCCCACAACAAACAGAGACTATTGCAGAAAGCCACAAGAACTCTCCAAAATGCAGAGAACACCAGACTGTGGGTGCCCAGCACCAACTGACAGAAGTCCAACCCCTACACCTATAAGTCTTTATGTGACAGGAAAGCCGAACCCACAAACACCCAACAATACGACTGCCTAAACAAGATCTGAAAAATATCACTACCAATTGACATGCTAGCATGGGTAGGGGAAATATCCCAGGGCCCAAGCACATGGACTGCTACAGGGGATTACTGGCTGGTAAGAAAGTCAGAATCAGTCTTCTTAGGTTATTCAATTCCAAATAGCTCTAAATGCATATGGATATGAGGAACAGTAAATTAACTCATCAGGTCCTATTTATAAATCTGTATGTACATATATATGTAACAATAATGAAGACTAAGAGACTATGAATTCAAGGACAGGGTAGATAGGAGAAATTGAGGGGGGTAAGGGAGGAGAAAGATTATAGACAGTACTGATCTATGAAATTCTCAAAAACAAAAATAGGGAACTGATTAAATAAGTTACTACTCCTCAAAAAAAAAAAGACATTCCACTGGTCATTTGAAATAGAGCATGCTAACATTTTAAATGCTTGCTTGTTTTTTGAGACAGGGTCTTTTAACTTAAGCCTTTGGTCTTCCTGCTTTCACCACTGCTGGCCTCACTTTTTTTTTTTTTTTTTTTAAAGGCATTAAGTTTCAAGTGCCAGATTTTCCAAGTAAATCCTGTCACACAGGCTCTTTCATCTGACATCCCTGATAATGGTTCCCGACTAACAAAGACAAAGACACACAAATGGTAGAACAAATAGCTCCTTAGTCTCCAAATCAACTTAATCTTTCTGAGTCTGTACTCAGAAAAAAAGGGGGGAGGTAGTTTTGCTACTAGGATTTTCTCTGTTATAGCTGTTGGGTTTTGATTGCTAGTTATTTTCCACAAACTTTGGCAACCAACCACTATAGGACGCAATCAAATTTCAATCAAAGTTATATAAAACATAAAACTTTCATAAAGTCACATAAAACAGGGCATGTTGGCCCTCACCTATAATCCCAGCTCTGCAGAAGCTGAAGCAAGAGAATTGCAAGTTGGAAGCCAGCCTGAACTATTGCGTTCCAGACCAGCTTAAGACAGTGAGACTCCCATCTCAAACCCTCGGCTTCTAACCCCAGCCTCAAAAAATGAATCATCTAAGTCTTGGTGGGGCTGAAGAGACAGCTCGGTAGTGATGCACATTTGTTGCTCTTTAGGAGAAACTGAGTTCAACTCCTAGCTCCCACATGGTGGCTCACGCCCATCTGGAGCTCCCATTCCAGCAGATAAAATGCCTTCTTTTGATCTTGATAGGCAGCAGGCACACACACATACATGCAGGCAAAACACACATAAAATATGAGTAAATCTAACATTAAAAAAATACTTAGTGGTCAAATGACAAGATTTTAGTGCTCCATGGCATTGTATTGCCAACTTCATTTAATGAAATTAAACATAAAAATCTCAACCCAACCCCCCCAAAACTAATTTTATTAAAAAGGGTTCTCTTCATTCATTCTGCTCTAACTGCAAAGACTCCAAGGAGCATTACCTTGTACAGAGCGTAGGAAAATATCTCTTTCTGGCTTATTTAGTACAACTGCCCTTAAAATGTGTCTACGGCTGTCTCCTGGCTGAAAGCACAGTATTCACTGCTCACATGTCACTTAACATGTGCCTTGTGATAGGTAACATTTCATGTTAGTAGATGCTGTATAAAAGCTAAAAATATCACATCAACATAAAACTCACTAAAAGCACGTGCCAGCACTGCCTGCTACAGTGCATAAAGGGCCGTTACAAATGAAATTAGATGAAGTACCCAGGCCCACGAACAGTCCAGTAGCAGTAAGCACACAACAATCATCACTAAATAAAAACCTACAATTGAGATCACCTATGGGGGCTCACTTTGCAATCCGAGCCCTTGAAGCTTATTCAGGTCGATTACTGCTAGTATGAGGCTAACCCAGGCTACAACATGAGACCTTACTGCAAAAAAGCCAGAAAACAAAAATAGTAAAACATAAATATGATGATAAGATTTAGGCAGGTTGTTTCTTATTTTGCTTTTTTGGAAAGAATGAAGCAGTGACACAGAGTTCTCCCCCACCCCACGCCCTTTTCCCCTAAGCCTAGGCGAGCATGGTGGCACATGCCTATAATCTCAGCACTGTGGAGAGCTGAGGTGGAAGAATCCCAAATTGGAGGCTAGCCTAAACTACACAGCCAATTTAAGTTGCATGGGTGGGTCAGGGCCTGGGAAAGGGGCACTACCCTCCTCACAAAGCAGAAAGAATTGTGTCACATAAATGAACACTCTCCCGTTAACAGTCCCCTCTGTTAAAAACTTCTGGCTGAATGTACATTTTCACATAACAGAACCTTGAAGGAAGCCATACTTTACAGATTAGCGGGTTCTAAATTCTAGACTGAGAAGAGCACAACAACCAATACTACTGAATTTGGTTTTTTGATTTTGTTAAGGTTTTTTTGGGTAGGAGTGAAGCAGTAAAACCGTGTTTCAAGCCTAGGCATGGTAGAACAAGCCTATTAATACCTGCATTTAGGGGAGCTGAGAAAGATCCCGAGTTCAAGGCCACCAGGGTATATACACAGCCTGTTCTAGGTCCACAGAAGAGGTTCATATTGTAATGGAAATGCTCTTCGGAAGCATTGCCTATCAACAGGCCAGCATAATCACTTTGCCACTGCAAGGCACCCTCAAAGATTTTATTTCAATTTTTAACTAGCTGGTCTGTTGAACTGAACCTACAAGCCCAGATGTCTTCTTTTGAATAAATTCTCAGCCATTGGCAGAAAACGCTACGGTGACTATGTGAAAGACCTGGAGCCCCTCTGTATTCACGACGTCCAGGATAATGGCAATGTTTTAACATCCTCCCCTTTCACATGATGGCCAAAGAAACTTGCATCCCTTGCCTTAAGGAAAATTAATAGTCTATGGTCATTACGAAACAATGTGCTGGCGGGAGGGCGGGCTGGCGGGAGGGCACGTGCAGAGACGTGGTGGAGCACACGCAACCGTGTTTAGTGACTAGTCATTTCAGAAAGCTGCATTAGAGCACAGCCCTCTACTACCGAGGCTTGAAACAAATCCGACACAACCTTCATCTAACAGCTTCTAAAGGCTGCGGCCGGGCCAAGCCAACCTTCCAAACCCTTATTCTGGTGACAAGGCCCCATGTCTGCACCTCGCCCTGGCGAGGGGACCCCTCGCCTGGGGACCCCAGGAAAAAGGCAAGGGCCAAAGCGCCCCTAAACGTCTTTGGGGAAGACTTGCAACCGATGTGAGCTTTTCACTAAGTGCTGCACACCACAAAACTGGCTCGTGGGCCATTCCGCGGGCAGGTTCAAACCCTGCCAGCTTCGCAGCCCACGGGGAAGTCCCGCTCCCGCCCCACGAAGAGAACTGAAGCGAGGTTGCCCGCGTAGGCGGCCCACGGAGAAAGAGGAGGGGAACCGAGAGCAGGGCGGCCCGCTCCGCTAGAAAGGCGGGGTCCCAGCGAGCCGACGCTCGGAAACAATGGCGCGAGCGTGACGTGGGCCGGGGGCGTCGCCGTCGCGCGGGGAAGGGGCAGCGGCGGGAAGGGGGGCAGCCCGGGCCAGGGGCGTGCGCCGGCCCGAGGCGCTGAGGCCTCGGGCGCGCGGGCTCTTCCGGGCCAGGGCAGAGGGCCGTGAGGAAAGGGACGCCCCGGGCGGGCGGCAGGGGCCGCGGGGTCACGCGCTCGGCCGCGCATCCTCCCCACACAGCTCGCTCGCCGCCCGTCCGCTCCAATCCCCCTCCCGCCCGCCGCGGGTGCCGCCGCACTCACCGGCCCCACCGCACGGCAGCAATCCTAGCGCGCAACTGCCGCAGCCGCCAAGGCGCGCGCCCTCCCCGCCCCCGCCGCCCCGGCACCGCCCCCAGCTCGCGCCCGGCCAGGGACCGGCGCTCTGTTCCGTTCCCGGGCTCCGCCGCAGAAGCCGGACGCGGCGATGCTCCCTGGTGGGTGGACCTGCCTCGGTCCCTCACAGGGCTCGAGGAACTTCCAACCACAGAACCTGCGGTGCTGCTAAGCTCTGGGGGTGATGCACGTTAACAGCCTATCCATTTTCTTTGGATAACCATCTCTTGGCGTTTTGCCAGCGCCCCTCAGCGCAGTGCTGGTACCCCGCCCCTACCCTAGGTGACCCCGCCTACTCAGCGGGAGGCTCTCCCGAGGTTGGAAAGAGAGTCCCTTACTCTCAGCTTCACTGTCTTGTGGATGACCCTGAGGTCTTCCCCGGCCAGACCCTGAACCCAACTCCGTGGCAGCCAAAAGGACCAGCTTTGGGGCTTATCAGAATGAGTTCAAGTCCTAGTTTCACCATTTATCGAATGAACTTGACCAAGGAACCTGACTACACGCAATTGACTCATCGGAGATAATATTGATAGAATGAAATAATACAGACTCCAGAGTTCGTTCTGGCGCATAGCAAACAATAAACAGCAGTAGTTCTATAGACACCCATTACCACACTTCACCACAAGATAAATCCTCATAGACAGAAAGCCCGCTATTGCCAGAACATTGCTATCATTAGTCTGGGCATCTCTGGGGTTCCATCTCAAAGACCAAGTTCTAGTCCTGGAACCCTTGCAAACAAACTGACCTAATGGTTCTTGGACCCCAGGCTTTGCTCAATATCGTCACTGACTTTGGGGTGCTTGATCCCTTCTGTTGTTTTATTCCGCTGTCCTAATTCTGAGGCTCTTTGTCTTTCTCCTCAGGTACTCGGCTGATTGATTGTGATTGCTTTAACCAGTATTACCCAAGGCTAAGCCAAGTGTTTGTGGCACATCATAATCAAGCAGTACTATGGCTTCCACTTTGTAATGGGGTCTTACATCTATTTAGTAAAGTTCTTGATTGAGTTTGGTGGCTTACCAGAAGTCCTAGCTACAGGAGATGCTAGGACTAAGGCAGGAGGATTGCTTGAGCTCAGTATTTGAACCTAACCTAAGCAACATAATGGGAGGGGGGCAGGGGAGAGGGAGAAAAGAGGAAGCAAAGGAGGGAGAGAAAAAAAACAAGAAAGAGGATGAAAGGGAAAAAAGAGAAGGAAGTTCTTGGCAGACATACTATTGACTCACATTAAACTTGCAGTAAACTTGAACAGTCAAGCTGGGTACTGTGGTGCTGGCCTGTAATCCCAGCATTCAGGGAGGCAGAGGCAGGCGGATCTCTGTGAGTTCGAGGCCAGCCTGGTCTACAAAGTGAGTCCAGACAGCCAAGGCTACACAGAGAAACCCTGTCTCAAAAAAAACCAAAACAAAAACAAAAATCTTGAACAGTCAAGTCTTTAGTATTGAATCTGCTGTGGCTCTTTCCTGGGTCTTCATCCTGGAAAGGTTAGCTGAGGATAAGCCCTGGGCCTTTCACCTGGTTTTGTAGGCCTGGAGTAGTAGAGCATACCTTCAATCCCTCGCCAGAGGCAGAGGCAGAGGCAGATGGACGTCTGTGAATTCAAAGCCAGTCTAGTCTACAGAGGAAGGTCTGAGCCAGCCAGGCCTACGTAGTAAGACCTTCTCTCAGAATAAGTAAGTAAATAAATGCCCAGTTTTATGACTAAAAACGGGAGCTGAACTGTCTGCACATATAATGTGATCACATCAGAGGGGGAAAAAAAGAGTAAAGACAGAGACTATGAAGAAGTGTAATTGTGTGAGCTGGAGAGACGGCTCAGAGGTTAAGAGCACTGACTGCTCTTCCAGAGGTCCTGAGTTCAATTCCCAGCAACCACATGGTGGCTCACAACCATCTATAATGTGACCTGCTACCCTCTTCTGTCTGCAGGTGTACATGGTGGGGCACTGCATACATAACAAATAAATAAATATTATAAAAAAAGAAGAAGTATAACAGCTAGGCATGCTAGCAATGCACCCATGCCCATGCCCAGATAAACACAAATCTTTAAAAATAGGTAGAGCACAAGAAAACACTTGGCATTCATGTCTAGCCTACACACCAAACAGATTTGCACACCCACACATTTATATAAACACATATGTGCATGCACATGTGGATATGCACACTCACACTTACATGCACAGGTCTGTACACACTTATATACACACACACATCTACACACCCATGCACTTAAACACACTTGAATACTTTGTGTACATACTAGAAAATATAAAGTAAACATAGATAGATAGATAGATAGATAGATAGATAGATAGATTTTTTGAGATAGGGTTCCTCTGTGTAGCCTTGACTATCCTGGAACTCACTTTGTAGACCAGGCTGGCCTTGAATTCAGAGATCTACCAGCCTCTGCCTTCCAAGTGTGGGATTAAAGGCATGGGCCTCCATCACCCAGCTAAGGTACAGTTTATGTTAAAAGTATATAAAATGTAGTGGCTGGAAAGATGGCTCAGTAGTTAAGAGTACTGGATGCTCTTCCAGAGGATCCTGGTTTTGAAGCCCAGCACCTACATGGCTAGTCACAACCATCTCCAGTTCCAGGAGATCCAATGCACTCTATTCCTAGGACACCAAGCACACATGCAGTGCACATGCATAAGTGCGGCAAAATAGCCATAACACAAAATTATCTTGATATGTGTGTACCAACATAAATCATGTGTGTGTGTGTGCCTATGTATGTGTATTCATATGCATACAAATATATGTCCTTTGAGAGAGGCTACCACAAACTCAGGCTAGCCTTAAGTTCCTAGGTGGCCAGGATGACCTTGAACTCTGCCAAGCTAAGCTGATTCTAACAGAGGACTAGGGAAGCAGAGAAATCACGAGGGGCTTGATTGGGATTTCTAAGGTGACATAAATCGAAGAATGTAGGCATTGTTTGGCCTAAGAAGCCACTCAACTGTGGCCTTAGATGACCTAGCACCAACTTCCTGCTGAAATACTTAGATGGCTGTCCATCTATCTATCCTCGGGTCTTAGGTAAGGTTTTATTGCTGTGAAGAGACACCATGCCTACGGCAACTCTTATAAATGAAAACATTGGATCTGGCTTACAGTTCAGAGGCTTAGTCCATAATTACCATGGCGGGAAGCATGGTGGCACACAGGCAGACATGGTGCTAGGGAAGGAGCTGAGAGTTCTACATCTGGGTCACAGGCAGCAGGAAGAGACAGTGACACTGCGCCTGGTTTGAGCATTTGCTACCCCAAAGCCCAACCCTGGTGACGCAATTCCACTTCCTCCAACAAGACTGCACCAACTGTAGCAAGGCCACATCTCCCAATCCTTCCCATGTAATGCCACTGCCTAGGAATCTATGGGGCCATTTTTATTCAAACCACAACAGCATCTAATTAACACTTTTTTTTTAACAAAGTATTTTAAGCCTTGATTCATCCAAACTGTGAGTTGCATTCACAGCTCAGCTGGCAAAGACTTTCTTCACAAATGTGTATTACATGCTGACCTTGTACCTAACATTGATCAGCACAGATGTGAGAGCCTGCCTTCATAGAATTTGCTGACAATCTGGAAGAGGAACCTTAAATAAGTAAATACAGCTGAAGATACAGCTCAGTGGACAGAATGCATGCCTAACATGCACAAATCCTTGGCACCATATATAACTGGGTAGGTCCAGCTTGCTGCCAATCCTGACATCCTGAGTTCAATTCCTGGGACTCACATGGTGGAAGGAGAGAACTAACTCTACAAAATTATCATCAGACCTCCACGTGCATATAAATAAACAAATAAATAGTAAATGTTAAAGAGCATGCTTGGTGGCACACCTGTAATCCAGCACTGAGGAGTTAGAGGCAGGAAGATCAGGAGTTCAAAGCCATTCTCCACTACAGATATGCAAGGCCTGGGATTCAGTCGTCTGCACTACAGCACAACAAAAGTGACAACAAAAGAAAAAAGAAAGAAAAGAAAAGAAAGTTCCAGAAAGAAGCAAATCTCTGCCCCACTGATGACCTGGAGCCTGACCTCCAGTACATTGGAAAAGAACTCAAAGGATAAAACAGGAGTGGCAGGAATCAGACTCAGTGTAAATGTTATCCAACAACCAATTACCTCACAGTTGCAAAAAGTAATTAATCTGAATCAGGTAAAAACCTATTGGAAACTTCTACTGGATATTTACAACATGAGAGACAATCTACAACTCTTAGCAAAATCGTTTCATTTCTTGAACATACATCAGGCAGAAGACGCTAGAGAGTTAAATTCAGCTTCTACCCATACCCTGTCCCAGGGTACTGCACAACTATTTAGGAAATGAGATCTCTGAGTGAAGCCTGAAGAAAGGTCAATGTCAGCTTCATTATTGGCCTATGCCAGATCAATGACCTCAGCATGCTACAGAATTCCAGGAGAGAGAGATTATTGTATTCACTTATTTTTGTGGGACTAGGCATTGAATTTAGGGCTCCCCCTACCCCCTGTTTTTTTGAGACAGGGTTTCACTGTGTAGCCTTAGTTGTCTTGGACTTGCTTTGTAGACCAGGCTGCCCTCAAACTCACAGCAATTCACCTACCCAGAAATGCAGGGCAAATGGAATAGGCGTGGCTAAGGTTCCCAGGCTGGTCGGACAGAGAGGTTCTTGGTAAAGGACTTGGGGAGAGACTGGATGGGAGGAAAAGGAGAAGCAAGGAGGCCAGCGGCCATGGATTTGGTAGAGAAGCACATGGCTGGCATAGATGGAGAATTCAGCCCAGACAAAGGTCATCAGGCGTGGTGGCAAGCACTTTTACATACTGTTATTTTGATGGCCCAAACTTAATTTAATTTTTTTATTATTATAATTTATTCAGATTACATCCTGATTGCTATCCCTCACTTGTATCTTCCCATTCCCACCCTCTCTCTTTCTTCTGCCCTATTTCCCTCCCCTAGACCTCTGACAGAAGGGGACCTCCTCCCCTACCATACGACCACAGCCTATCAGGTCTCATCTGGATAGCCTGCTTCCCCTTCCTCTGTGTGCCCACCAGGCCTCCTCATCTAGAGGAAGTGATCAAATTGGGGACACCAGAGTTCATGTCAGAGGCAGTCCTCACTCTCCACACAACTGGAGAATGAGCTGTCCATTGGCTAGATCTGAACAGGGGCCTAGGTTTACTGCATGCACTGTGCTTGGTTGATGCAACAGTTTGTGCAGGCCCCCCACTTTATTTAATTTTTAAACAAAGTTGTTAATTACATCTTTGGAGAAACAAAACCACATACACCATAAAATCACACTTAGCTGCTGTTAAAACACTAAGATTCAACTCTCACTGTAGCCTGCTCCTCAGTATCTCTTCTTAAGTTCATAAGTTTAAACCTGAAGCATCACCTTTCATGCTATCAAAACATCTTCACCTACATATTGAAGTCAAGGCTAGTCTGGGCTATATAAAACTCAGTTTCAAAACACAAAACCAAAAAGAATTAACTTTCCAAAAAACGAAATCAAATACACTACAGAGTTATCCCAGAGAGGCCTTCCCAACACAACACCTTGTCCAATCCAAAAGAACGCTCCACTTCCTTTCTTTTTGTTTTGTTTCCTGAGTCAGAGTCTAGTTCTATAGCCTCAGATGGCCTAGAACTCTCTATGTAGCCTGGGTTAACAGACTAACAGCAATCCTTCTGCTATGGCCTCTGGAGTGCTAGAATTACGGGGATGAGGCTCCACGCCCTGCCGTCCTGCTTTTTTTCCTATGTCAAGTGCACCTTTCTTTCTCTCCCCTAACTAGCCATAGTTGCAACAAAATACATATTTATATGTCTTTAATTCCCTCCCTCTAACATTCTGTAACTTGAGCAGGAGGAACATTCCACCTTACCTTGCCAACTGAGATACACAGCTCTTAATCTAGCATGTGACATATCAGAGACTACATATGTATGTATGTGCGTGTATACAAATATATGCACGTTAAAATTGTTTTAGATATACCTTATGTGCTTAAATGTTTTGCCCGCATACATGTATGATCACCACATGTGTGCCTGTTGGGTCTCCTAGAATTGGAGTTACAGATGGCTGTGAGCCATCATGTGGTTCCTGGAAATAAAACCTGTCCTTGCAAGAGCAACAAGTGCCCTTAACCATGGAGCCATCTCTCCAGTTTTACAAATCTCACCTTTGAGACAAGATCTCATCTATACCTGGCCTCAAATTCACCATATAGCTGAGACTGACTTTGAACTTCTGATCTTTCTCTACCTCCTGAATGTGCATATACATTTTAATTAATTAAAACTAAATGTATACTGAGCTTATAAGCAGATTTTATTTTAATGCCTTTTGATTTTATACATATGTGCACACAAATAATTTATATACACATGGCAAATTAACCTAAAAAATTAGTGTGCATTATATGTGTGCACACACATACACACACCCTTTGCATCTTTCCTCTCTAAATACCCATTTCAATAAGTGTCCTGAGTTAGTTTTAACTGTCAACATGGCATAGCCTAGTGTCTTATAAGAAGAGAGTCTCAGTTGTGCATGGCACACAAGCTTTTAATCCCAATATAGTGAGTGTGTGTGCACATGTGTGTGTGTGCACGCGCACCTGTGTGTGTTTCTAAGTATTGAACCTGGGGTCCTGTGTATGTCAGGCAAATGCACTGCACCTCATTACTACATCAATGTTCAACATTTCCTTGTGTTATTAAAGGCTAGGGGAAAAGGAAGCAAGCATGTCTTTCTTTTTTTAAAGATTTATTTTTTATTTATTTATTTATTATTATGTATACTTGCAGGCCAGAAGAGGGCATCAGATCACATTATAGATGGTTGTGAGCCACCGTGTAGTTGCTAGGAATTTAACTCAGGACCTCTGAAAGGGCAGTCAGTGCCCTTAACTTCTGAGCCATCTCTCCAGCCTCCTATTTTATTTTTAAAATTATGCATATCTCTATATCTTTGTGTGTGAATATGTGCACATGAGTGCCCATGCCCAAGAAGACCAGAAGAGGCATTATATTCTCTGAAGCAGAGATTATAAGCACTTGTGAGCTGCCTGCTATGGGTGCTGGGAACTGGACTCAAGTCCTCTGGAAGAGCAGTGCATGCTTGTAACCACTGAGCCCTCTCTCCAGCCTAGCTCCTATTTTTATATCCCTGCTTCTTGTGGTGAGGGCCTCAGCCCTTAGTCAGAAATCTGAATAAGAGAACAGTACAATTTGTTTTTAGTAAGAACTGACATATCACCAACCTTTTGACCTTCCTCTCTAAATACCCATTTCAATAAGTGCCCTATGTCAGTTTTAATTGTCAACTTGGTATAACCTAGTGCCATATAAAAAGGGAGTTTCAGATGGGCATAGTGGTACATGCCTTTAATCTCAGCACCTGGAAGGCAGAGGCAAGTGGACCTCTGTAAGTTTGAGGCCAGCCTGGTCTACACAGTGAGTTCCAGGACAGACAGGGCTGTGTAGAGAGACCTTTTCTTAAAAGGGGGTTGGGGGAAGGGTGGTCTTAAGTTGAGGGATTGCCCAGATCCGACGGACCTGTTGTGGATGGCATCATCCCCTGGGAAGGCAGTCCTGGACAGTATAAGAAACTAGCTAACCAGGAGCCTTGAGGAAGCTGGACCACAGTCTTTCTCTTCGGCTTCAAGTTCCTGCTTGAGCTCCTGCCATGGCTAATCTCGGTGACAGAGATAAGCTCACTCCTCCTCCAGCCTGCCTCTGATCAGAGTGTTTCATCACAGTGACAGACACATCCGGAGTTGCTATACGGATCCCGACAGACAAAAAGGAAAAGAGGCCACAGGCAAACGGAAGATGGAAGACGGCCTGGGCGAACCTTCACCTTCTTCCCCAGCACTGTGATGCAAGACCAAGGCCTAGAGGGCTTTTTCTCCCTCTGGCAGGAACATGTTTCCTGCTGACACCAGTCCAGGCTGGTCTGCTATGTTCAAGGCTAGTCCTGAATGTGTTTACTCAAAGCTGTAAACCTACCAGCTCCCCGTTCTTGGTCTAAGTTAACCCTAAATCAGGGCAAGGGTTCTGCCTTATACCATCATAAATACATATGTACCTGAAGCTATGGGCCCTTCAAATCAATCTTTCTTTAAGCTGACCAACCCAAAATTAAGGGAAGGGAACCCATCCAGGCCACCAACACCACTACCTGGTACCCTTGGAGACCAGAAGAGCGCAACAGATGGCCCAGGATTGGCACTGCTACTGCCATGCGCTGCTGCGTGAGTGCTGAGAACCAGACATGCGTCCTCTAAGAGATCCTCTGGAAGAGCGACAAGTGTTCTTAACTGCTGAGCCATCTCCCTGGCCCTTTTATTTTCATTCTTTAATTGGTGGAGAAAACTAACCAGCCAAGCCCCTCCCCGACCCCCAACAGTACAAAGTTAGAACAATAAGTGACAAGTGACAACTTGCTGGACTTTTCACTGTGAGATCAGAACCAGCAGGCCTCCTGTGAAGCACTTCAGCCCGGCTGTGCACTCTACTTGACCCGTTAATCAGTACTCATATTGGAACCAAAGTCTAAGGCACTAGAAGTAAAGCGCATTTGCCAATGCATTTGGAAGCCAATCTGATGACAAATATGGGTAATTTTAGACTTTCTATTATTAGTCAGTGAAAGCGTTTCCTCAATGATTTCACTTCCCAGCTTGGCGGTCCGCTTCAACAACAGCAAACAATTTTCTGGCGAGCTACCAGGAAGCTACACAAGCATAATTATTTTGGAGACAAGAAATACAAATAAAAGATTTAACAAATTTGTTTTCTGGACACAGACATTTGAGGAAGTGAAAGGTGTGACAATATGAGGTGGGGGGAGCTGGCTCACTACAGTTCTCCTTTAACCCAGGCTCTTTCCACCCTCTGTCCACTCTCGCAGGCCAGCAGCTACAGTCTTCCTTCTCTTTGCTCTTAACTTTTGTACATTTTTAAATATAAACTGCATAAACCAGGGAGTACAAGACAAACTCATGACCACATCTGTTAGGAAACTTGATCAAACATAACAGGAAACCCGGTTAAAACAGGCTTACACCACACATGGAGAAATGGTATAGCCACTGGGGTAGATGAGAAGTCATCAGCGTTGCCAGTAAGGGCCAAGTCTCACCCCTCTGCTCTAAAAGCCTGGTGGGTACATGGCACCCCATCCCAAAACAAATTACAAATGCCAGGCCTTTGTAGGGAAGGAAGTTGCTCTAGTTCAAAGAGGGATCTGTTACAGAGGCATGCTGCTTCCTTTAATGGTTCTTTCTCTCTCCATGGGCATGGCTGCCTGGGTAACTTCTTTTCCTGGTTTGTGTCAGGGTCTCATAAGATCCAGCTGGTCTCAAACTCACTACTTAGCTGAAACTTTCTGACGCGCTAGAATTATAGGCAGGGACCACACATCTGACACTTCAGAGAGTTTGTGTGCACGGCCTTGTGTGTGTACATGCACACGCAACACATAGGCCATGTGAAGACCAGTGGCTAACATCTGGAGCCTTTCATGGGACCTGGGGCTCACTGATTCAGCTAGCCTGGTGGGCCAGTGAGCCCAGTACATCTCTCCAGCACCAGATTACAAAAAAATAAAAAAATAAAAAATAAAAAAAACCAGGGCTTTTACAAGAGCGCTGGAGATGAGCTTGGGTGTGCAAGCTTATACAACAAGCACTTTACTGAGCTGTCAGCCCAGGCCCTGGGGGTCCTCTAAAAGATGGAGTCTAGACTCTGCGCCAGTTCTACCAGTTAAAAATCTCTGGCCTATGTCCCTCACCAGCTGCAATACTTTGGAGCGCGGGCCCTGTACCCTGCCTGGGCAGCAGGGTAGAGCTGACCCTGGTAGCCCGCCCCAAGAGCAGGAGAGCAGGCAGGCTGACCAGCTCAGCTATCTCTAGGCCCAGATCCAGGGCTTTGAGTTGGCTCACCCCAACATCTACCCCATCAGTGAACTGCTGGAGTGCATAAAAGCGCTAGTCTTAAAAACAACAGGATCTCCATGACACAGGGCAACAGGATGTCCGAGGGGAGCCCCAGTGAGGATCCAGTATTGACAGAGTAGCAGAAGCCAGAGGCCTCGGACCAACAAGTCACTGCAATGAACTACTATAGGCAAAAAAAAAAAAAAAAAAAAAAAAAATGTGGGGACAAAAGGGTATACTGTGGGACACACTGTGACACACTACACCTTCACAGAGAGATTTGTTTTTCAAGGGTGGAGAGCAAGCATGAGGGGAAGAAGAAATGAGTGGGATTGGGGTGCATGATGTGAAATTCACTAAGAGCCAATAAAGTTAAAACAAGAACAACAAAACCCTCTCGCCTAAGTCCTAGGAATTCAAGGTTTAAGCCACAGTGGCAATTCGAGAGTTCAACGCCAGCCTGGAGTAAGTCTGGAGCTCAAGGATAGCTTGGGCTACATGAGACTCTATGTTTAAAAAACAAAACTGAAGATTTAAACAAATTCCCAGGTGACTCTGAGGCAGGTGGCCCATCCATGTGCTCTCTGACAACATTAACTATTTACCTAATGCCTGCTTGGGACTGAAATCAATGTTGCCATGGTAGCAGCCAATCTGAACTATTCTAGCTGCCTGCTGCCCAGGCAATACCTAACTCCACGAGCTTCTTTGTTTGCTAGCTCAAGGGGACATTTTGAACACTAAACCCCTGAGTGTTTATTGCAAAAAGTACAGAACGGCTCTAAACCAACTGACAATGGTTGCAGGACCAGGGGTCATTAAGTCCCTGCCACTCACCTTCAGAGCGCCTGTCTCTAACCAACTCCCTCACTTTTGTTTTTACAAGAGGCAGTTGCCACTCCCCAGCCACTTAGTACAATTAGAATGCAGTCCCCAATTTACCCCCATGACACTCCCACTGTAACTGAAGTCCCCCAAGTTGGGCAAGGAATGCACTCCTGTAACCCTGCACTCAATAGGGAGGGGAGGGACGGGTGGCTCTGAGGCAGAAGGATCACCTCATGCTCAAGGCTAGCCTGAGGTACATAGTAGGTTCAAAGCCAGCCTATTCTATACATTGAGACCCTGTCTCAAGAAACAAAACACACACACACACACACACAATCTCTGTCGTCATCAGCAGGCAAGAACTAGAATTTGCTGATGCCTCTGGGCAGCTCGAGGGGCCATCCTTGGAGACCTGAGGCCTCTACAAAGGTTCATACACTCAGTTCCTGACATACTGCCACGGAAAAGAATTCCAGAGTGAGTCAAAGCCAAACGAAGTTGATGAATTCATTATGCAGAAAGATAAGACAGCTTGAAGAGTCAAGTGGAGGCCTTAGGAGATGGTACAGCTACCGAGGTGCACTGTAGTGGCTATTGCATATGTGATAGGGTGAAGCCACCTAAGCAGCAACCCAGTTTAGATGTCTGGTGAGATGTGTGCTTTTTCTTATCCACGGGGTTCCATCCTTGAAGAGGCGACATTTGTTAGGTGCACTGTGCAGGCCTGCAGATGGAGCAGGGAGTGCTAGCAGAGATAAAACACTCATCACATGGATCATAAGACGTCGTGTTTTAGGCCTAATCATTAGCCAGTGCATGTATGTACATGTTTGTGTTTATTTTGTGTGTGTGTGTGTGTGTGTGTGTGATCATGTGTGGATATGTATGTACTCATGTGTGTTCATGCATGGAGGCCAGGAATCAATGTCTCCTGTCTTCCTCAGTCACTCTCCACTTTACTTTTTGAAACAGAATTTCTCATTGAACCTGGCGCTGATCAGTTTGGCTAGACTAACTGGCCAGCACACTCCAGAGACCATCCTGTCTGGCCCCACAGCACTGGGATAAGGTGCATCCCATCACACCTGACTTTTTATGTGGGTGCTAGGGTTGAACTTGGGTCTTCATGTTTGCACAGCTAGACTGAGCCATCATCCTCAGCCATTTTATTAAATAGGGTATTTCTGTTAATTCTTTGAAAACTTCATGCATGCATACAATTTATTTTGATCATATTCTCTCCCCACCTACCCCAGATCTACTCCCCTGCCCCTCAACCCTCCTGTCTTCATGTCCTGCTTTCTAAAAATAAGCCACGGAGTCCGACTTGTCCTGCGTATATAGTCACAAGTGTGGGGCCACCCACCAGAGAGTAGCCAACCCACCCAGGACCACTCTCCTCTCCTCCTTGCAGTCACCAACAGTCGGTAGCTCCTCTCCTAGGGCTGGGGACTCTTGAGCCCTTCTACCCTCCGTGTCATTTTTAATGATCTCGTTGGTGACGTTTCCTAAATGGAAGAGTACAGTTCTCTGTGCAGGTGGTCGGCTCACGGCTGAAACCTCCTGGATGTCAGTCAGTGAGAGACCAGAATCAGAAGGGGGAGGGGCACTTTCCTTTTCCGTGTGTTTTCTATTTCCTGTCTTAAGGCAAATCAACTGAGTGCGCTGGGGACACAACTCAGTGGTTGAGAGTGCTGACTGTTTCTGCGGAGTCCCTTGGCTCAGTTCCTGGCACCATCATAGTGACTTATGACTGACTGTAATTCCAGTTCCACGGGATCCAATGCCTTCTTCTGACCCTGACATACATACATACACCCGGGCACACAAACACACACATAAAATTTTTAAAAAGTAAATAAATCTGGTTTCAAATTAGTAGCCAGTAATTGAGGGAATCTTAAAACTTACTTTTAAAAAAATATGTGTATATGTGTATGTACCTGACTGAGGGTATATGCAGGCACCCATGGGTCTGTGTTTGGGGCGTGGGGGCGGGGCTGTGGGGGGTGGGGAAGAAGCTTGATTGTTTTAAAAACTGTTTATTGCTGGAGCATGTGAGCTAGCTCAGCAATCAGAGTGTTTGCTAGGGCTCAGTGTGGTAGTGCACAAAGGCCAGCCTTGTCTACAGCGTGAGTTCCAGAAGAGGCAGGAAACACTGTCTCAAACAAACAAACAAACAAACAAGAAAGAGTGTTTGCTACGTTTGTAGAGAAGCCGAGTTTGGTTCCCGGCACCAAGTCAGATGGTGTAACTGCATGTGACTCCAACTCCAGGGCGTCCGAAGTCTTCTGATCTCTGCAGACATCTGTACTCACGTGGCAGACACACGCACAGACACACATGCAAATAAATAAAAATAAATCTTTTTTAAAAAGTTTTTGGGCCGGGCATGGTGGCGCATGGCTTTAATCCCAGCACTCAGGAGGCAGAATCAGGCGAATTAATGTGACTTTGAGGCCACCCTGGTCTACAAAGCGAGTCCAGGACAGCCAAGACTACACAGAGAAACCCTGTCTCAAGAGGAAAAAAAGAAAAGGTTTTGGAAGCCAGGCACAGTGGTGCACACCTGTAATCCTAGCACTCAGGGAGGCAGAGGCAGGTGGAACTCTGTGAGTGTGAGAGGGAAAAAAGGTTTTGGGCTCAGGCCAATCTAACGGCCAGATAGGACTAGAACATATGCTGCTGCAGAAGTTAACAAACATGAAGTGATACAAGAGACCGAGATGTGAAAGAAGCCTTAAGTAGCCTTCCAGAGAACCCATTTAGTGACCTGGCCATGAGGCATCAGCTCTTGCCTAAGGAACAGTGGGTAGAAGATGAAGAGGATAAATCCTACCCCGAGCCAGACCCAAAAAGCCAGGGAAGGGTGTAGTGCGGTCTTGAGATCTGGGTGTGTTTATGAAGCTGCTGCAGCCTGAACCACAACTTAAGAATGATGTGGAAGCCTCACCCTGAATAAATGTCTTCTGTAATCATAATTAAAAAAAAAAAAAAAGTTTTGGGGAACCACTAGTCCAGGCTGTAACTTCTCAGGTTTCACAGTCCAAAGGCTTATTAGTTCATTGCTTTTGCTGCTGCCGGCTTTTATGACGTGCCAAAGGGGTGTCCACCTGCTCTGCCTGCCCCAGGAGTGCTGTGGGAACCCCTCAAAGGGGGACCACTGTCAGCAGCTCAGCGGGGGGCAGCCAGCTCCGTTCCACAGGCACTTTCTGTCTATGGTGTCAGAGGCTGAAAATAGATCATTACATTCCAGCAAAGCCTAAGTTGCTCTTTAACCAGGCATACTGACGTGAGGATTAAGAGCACGGATTCCAAAGCCAGCCCCCTTCTTGGCTTTAGTTCCTGGCTCTGTGGCTAACTAGCTGTGACCTTGGACAAGGTTCTTAATGTCCTCATGCCTTTGTGTTTTCATCATTAAAATGGAAATAACAAATAAAAGCAAATTATTGTTCATCTGAGATAAAGTCTTTGTTGTACTGCTTAGGCTGGTCTCGAACACTTGAACCCCTGCCTCAGTCTCCCAAGTAGCTAGACTGTAGGCACACATCACTATGCCTGATGGTTCGCTTTTATTTATTTGTGTGTGTGTGTGTGTGTGTGTGTGTGTGTGTGTGTGTGTGTGTGTGGTGTGTGTGGTGTGGTTGAAGAGCGAACCCAGATCTCACACACACTAGGCCATCATTCTATCACTGACAACAGCTCCGTTTTTTCCACATGATCTTCCGGGTAGCAAAGCCCTGGCTCTTCCACTGCTGCGCCTACTATCGGTGCCGTCAGGGAAAATTTCTGTGGCCTCTTCTCTCTGAGGTTACAAGGCATTACTTCGGCCAAACGACAGGTGGTTAACAGACATGGAGTTTCCTGAATCAGCACCATTTATGAGGGATTTTGTTGTTTGTTTTTAAGACAGGATCTTACTATGTCACCTCAGCCGGCCTGAAGATTTCTATGTAGACCAGCATGGCTTCAAACTCGCAGAGGCCTGCCTGCTTCTGCCTCCTCTCTTGTTTGTTTTGAGACAGGGTTCTGTAGTTCAAGCAGATTTTCAACTCCTCAGTAGCTGAGGCTGACCTTCAACTTACAGTTACTGTCTCCCAAGCCCTGAGACTGTGGGCACATGTGCCACTATTCCACGTGAGTTAGTAACATTTAAAAAGCAATAGTGGAGCCGGGCGTGGTGGCGCACACCTTTAACGCCAGCACTTGGGAGGCAGAGGCAGGTGGATTGCTATGAGTTTTTAAGGACAGCCTGGTCTGATCAGTGAGTTCCAGGACAGCTAGAGCTACACAGAGAAACCCTGTCTCTAAAAACCAAAATAGAAAGAGCGAACGAATCCGACGGAAGTCAGGTCACTAGTGGACGGTAGTTCTCTACCGTGTGGGTCCTAGGAACTGAACTCAAGCTGTCAGGCCAGCACCTTTACCCACTGAGCTTTTTGTTTGTTTTTGTTTTTGAGACAGGGTTTTTCAGTGTAGCCTTGGCTGTCCTGGAACTTACTCTGCCTGCCTCCGCCTCGTGAGTACTGGGATTAAAGGTGTGCCCCACCGCTGAGCCACCAGGGATCCATCTCGTCGGTCCGTGTTGATTTTTGAGACACCATCTCATGCACTATCACTCAGGCCGACCCCACACTTGATGGTATGTAGCAGACGATGGCTCGTAATCCCTGAACCAGTTCTCCAGCCCAATATAGCGGCATCTTAAGTAAGGCCACTAAAGCAGCATCAAGGCATGTTTTAGGCCTAAGAGCATGTGACCTCTGAGTTTAACCTTATTCTATTTCCACATGCCAACCTGTAAAAGAAAAACCTCACAAACAAAATTATAAATTTTCTTTGCAGTCAATACGTGCCTTAACTTCTTTACAAGGTTATTTCTATTTTCTGTGTATGAGTGTTTTGCCTGTGTATATGTGTATGTGTGTGTACCCCATGCATGCCTGTGGAGGTCAGGAAGGGGTGTCAGATCCCCTGGTACTAGGGTTACAGATGGTGGTGGATGACATGTGGGTACTGGGAACTGAACCTGGGTCTTCCACAGCAGCAGTAAGTGATCTTAGCTGTGGAGCCCTCTCTCCAGCCGCTATCAGGACTTTCTTGTGACCCAGCATAGTACAGATTCTTTGACCCCTGTGCCCTGTGTTATCTTATTAATCTGTAATCTTAAACAATGCATCTCAGGAACCACCCTGTGATCTCATCTGGCGGGAGGGCTTCGAAACACTTTAGAGGCCCCGGTGTGGTCACTCACATCTATAATCCCCAGAACCTGAAGTGCAGGTTTGCCACTGAGTCCGAGGGTAGCAACAGAACAAGACACTGTCTCTAGAAAACACCACTGAAACCGTACATGCTGGGCTAACAGTGTGTGCCACCACACCTGGCTCAGATTCACAATCTGAATCACCCTGCTGGCCCCTGGCCTCCTCCTTTGCTTGGTTGGTTTAGTGGGGTTTTGTTGTTGTTTGGTTTTGAGACAAGGCATCCCAGTGTAATCCAGGCTGGCCTCAGACTGATGGTCTTTACCTGCCTCTGTCTCAGTGCTTGGGCTGCAGGCATGCACAACTACAAAGCCTCCCTGTTAATACACTCCAGCCTTGCCTCATGCTGGTTAGTCCTGAAATTCTTCTCTGAGGCATGGTCAAGCATTCTAGCCTCACCTGAATAGAGGTCTCTGTAAGAATTTAGCAGGTGTCAACAGCCCAGGCCTTAATGTCGACAATTAATAAATGGGACCTCATGAGGCTGAGAAGCTTCTGTAAGGCAGGAGAGACTGTCAAGAGAACAAAGCAACAGCCTACAGAATGGGAAAAGATCTTCACCAACCCTTCATCTGACAAAGGTTTAATATCCAAAATATATAAAGAACTCAAGAAAGTAAACACCACAAAACCAAACAACCCAATTGCGAAATGGGGTTTGGAACTTAACAGAGAATTCTCAACAGAGGAATATCAAATGGCCGAGAAACACTTAAAGAAATGCTCGTCCTCGTTAGTCATCAGAGAAATGCAAATCAAAACGACACTGAGATTCCATCTTACACCCATCAGAATGGCTAAGATCAAAAACTCAAGTGACACCACATGTTGGCAAGGATGTGGAGAGAGAGGAACACTCCTTCATTGCTGGTGGGAATGCAAACTAGTACAACCACTTTGAAAAGCTATCTGCGCTTTCTCAGAAAACTGGGAATAGGGCTTCCTCAAGACCCAGCCATCCCACTCCTTGGAATATACCCAGAAAATGCCCTACCACATAACAGGGACATATGCTCAACCATGTTCATAGCTGCTCTATACATAATAGCCAGAACATGGAAACAGCCTAAGTGTCCCTCAGTAGAAGAATGGACTAAGAAACTGTGGTATATTTACACTATGGAATACTACTCAGCTATTAAAAACAAGGAATTCCCGAAATTTGTGGACAAATGGATTGATCTAGAAATTATCATGAGTGAGTTCACCCAGAAGCAAAAAGAGACAAACAGTATATACTCACTTATATCAAAACACTAGTCCAAGGGATACGTACCATGAAAATCTTTACTTACCAAGAAAGTGGGTCAGAGGAAAGGATATCCCATTGAGACTTTAGGCAAGAGTAGCATGGAAGAAAGAGGAAATAGTAGGACCCACAGGGTCCTGGAAACCTACAAGAAGAACTTTATGACAGGCAGATCTGGATCCTGGGGTCCTCCTCAAACTAAGGCACCAGCCAAGGAGAATATAGGCAGTAAGCTTTGAACCCCTACCAAGACCTAGCCGACGAACATGATACTCTCCACGGTTGAGTGGAGAGTGAGATCTGACTCTCACACGAACTCTGGTGCCCCTTTTCTGACCATGTCCCCCGGATGGGGAGACCTGGCGGCACTCAGAGGAAGGATAGCAAGTTACCAAGAAGAGACTTGATATTCTGAGAGCATATATAGGGGGAGGAGGTCTCCCTCAGTCACAGACATAGGGGAGGGGAGAAGGGGAGAAATGGGAGGGAGGGAAGAATGGGAGGAAACAGGGGAAGGGCTAACAATCGAGATGCAATATGAATAAATTAATAAAAAAATAAAAAATAAAAGCCTATGGTCCCGCATTCTATTTTTATTCTATGAATATATATGTATATATTACATTAATTTATATACATATATACACACATATATTACTGTCATATATGAATATATATTAATGTAAAATTCAAGTATTATACTAATTTATATGCGCATGTACATATATTAGTGTAATATATGTTCTTATATATATATGTATATATAAAATTCTTAAGTCACCAATTGGTTACTTGTTTTGCTACTCTGTAAGAGTTTTAATCAATTAAATATTACTAAGGCATGAATGAATTGATAAAAGTGATACAATGATTGAACTGAAATTCATAGATGTAGAATTGTGATTGTCTTTATTGTTCCTTAATTATTAATATCAGAATTTTGAAATAAAATGTCAAAAAGCTGTTACAAAATATTGGAGTAGAATAATGTGGCTCTCAGTAGTAGGGATGCTTGGAATATGTAACAAGGTTTGTGAAGGAAAACACCAATGACTTCTGTATGGTTGGAAGATATTTTTTTTAGACATCCCATTGTCCCCATTGCATTTGATATTGTAAAATATAAAATTGGCTATAAATACATTAAACAGTGTCATCTCAGTACCAATAAAGAAACTAATTATTTCTGTCTCAAAAAAAAAAAAAAAAGAATTTAGCAGGTGCCGTGGGGGGGGGCGGGGTTTGCCAGGTGGTGGCACGCATGCCTTTAATGCCAGCACCAGTGAGGAAGAGGGCAGAGGCAGGCGGGTCTCTGTGAGTTCGAGGCCAGCCTGGTCTACAAATCAAGCCCAGGACAACCAAGGCTACATATCCGGAAAAACCCTTGCAGGGGGTGGAGGGTGAGGGATTGGCGGGGGAAGGTGCAAGGATTCATGAGGCTGCTTTATAGGCAGCAGTAAAGGGCTGTATCTCCTGGTCCTGCTGATGCTGTCACAGAAGCTCTGAGTGTTCCTGGACATACTGAGGGTTTTCATTAGATATGTCCCTAAATGATCAAGCTTCAAAGCCAAACTGAATATCAAACTTTGCAAAACGGAAGACACTTGCTAACCCTCCCAGAGAGTGAGAGCTACTGTGCTCAGAGGTGGGCAGACCACATGGTGTTGAGAGAAGGTGGTGTAATTTCTCCCAGTAGCTTATGATAGAACCATTTAGAACCTGGATTCCAAGTCCAAGGAAGACTATCAGAAACCTGGGTGTGCCGGATTTTGACTCTGTTAGTGGAGGTCAGTGTCCAGACTGGACATTTCTAGGCTCTTGGTATCATAGTCAAGGAATTAAGATAAAGATTTAGTGTTTGCAAAGTAGCAAGGAAACTTTATTTATATGCAAAGCAGTAATACAAATCAATTACACTGTCAAGAGTGATGATAGGTAAGCGAAATGTTCCAGGTTGGACACTGAGATGACTCAGAAGACAAAGTTGCTAGCTAGACAAGTCCTCTGGCATGAGTTCGATCTCTTGAACCCACATAAAGGTCAAAGAAGAAAACTGACTCAACAAAGTTGTCCTCTGACTTCCACTCCATGCATTCCAGTCCACACATATCACAATACACACAATACACCTTAAAAATAGTACTCACAGGCTCTAGTTGTTGTTTTTATGGGCTTAAGGGGAGAAGGGGCTTGTTGCTAAGGACGATAATTAGAACAGTTCTTTGTACCAATTAACAGGCTCAGGTTACTGCGCATGTTCTTTCCCAGGAAAAATCTGATTTTCTTCAGATGTCCATCCAAGTATGCATAGATATCAGATGGAAAATAGAGGTTTTAAACTAAAAGTTCATTCAAAGGGAAGTTTGCCTTACTGAACATGCAGCCAAAGCCAGTCTAGGCCAGATCAGGCCCCTCATTCCTGCACCTGGGTAGAGAAACGGTCCCATTTTTTCAGAATGGACGTTGTTGGAAATGCAGGTAAAGCTCAAACCAAGTGGAGTCCTAAATTTGCTAAGTTATGCCCTATGCTTACCTGCCTACTAATTCTACTGCTAACACATTATAATTTTTGTTAAGATTCTTAGTGATTTTGAGACTTGATTCTATTCATGTATCTGGTTTTTGTTTTTTGTTGTTGTTGTGGGGGTTTTTTTGACACTTTTATTATATCCATATTGATCTATCTGTCTGTTTGGAGAGGGCGTGCCATGGCGTGCGTGTGAGGTCAGAGGTCAGCTCTCCTCCTACCACATGGGTCCAGGGATCAAGTCAGACTCTGACTTGGCAGCTAGTGCCCTGAGCAAAGTGCCTCGTTGGCTCCGGTTCTGCTTTGTGTTTGTTTGAGAGACCCTTTCCTCCAACCTGCCTACACTTCTGTGGTTCAATACCCAAGCATATCTGGAGTCAGAGCTCAGAACAGCAGAGGTGGGGAGCGGCAGGTTTTTCTCTTTCCCAGACAGGGTTCCCCAGGTATCTCCTACTTGAAGTCAGCTGCTAAACTTAAACATTCAGTAATGCACAAACACTCTTGGAACTCCAGCTTAGCCAGCCTGCTCAGCACTGCTTCCAGCTAAACCAGCAACAAGTGATACCACACTATCTGGAGACGCTCCATGCCCAGCCTCCAGGGAATCCTCCTGCCTCAGATCAGGAAGAAACCTTAGAGCAGTGGTTTTCCATTATGACTGAGCAATGGAATCACTAGGGCAGCTTTTAAGAAAGACCTGTGTAGAGGCTTGGCCTCGCTCAAGTAAACTACAGTCTTTGGATTGTGCGCCGGTTAGACTTTCCTCTGTCTGTTGCAGATTAGACTGGAACCCTGGGCCCCACACATGCAAAGAAGACTCACACTCTATCATTACACCCCCATGCCCTACACACATTAGTCTTGGGGGGGGTTGTTTGTTTTATAATAGGTTTTTCTTTTTTAAGGCACAGTTTTATATAGCCTAGCTGACCTCGACCTTAAAATATAACCAAGAATTACCTCACACTGCTGTTCTTCTTGCTCCTCTGGAATGCCAAGATAACAAACATGCACTTCTACTGGAAAGGGATATTTTTCTATGTCACAGAGAGAAGCATATGAGTGAGGTGAAGGTACCACGGCAAGGCAATTCCTTGTGACAAAAAGTGTGTGGCGTGACCCCCTAAGCCAGGGGAGCAAGCACACTGGGGCCGCCCAAATGGAGGGAGCAAGCACACTGGAGCCAGTTCACTTACTTGTCATTCTAAGGAAATGAGTGGCTGTGTCTCATGCACGGGTGGGAGCTGTGCTATGCAGCTCTGTTCACTTGAGAAATGGTTTAAGACTCACCATAGCAAAGGCTGGGATAGAGAGGGTATGTGGTCAACGGTAGAGTGCTTCCCTGCCACTCCTCCAGCTCTAGGTTCAATCCTTCATCACACACACACACACACACACACAGAGAGAGAGAGAGAGAGAGAGAGAGAGAGAGAGAGAGAGAGAGAGAGAGAGAGAGACCTACAGACAGAGACACAGAGAGACATACAGAGACAGAGACACAGACATACAGAGAGAGAGACAGAGATGGAGAGAAACAAGTACAGACACATACCTGTACACACACAGTAAACGCCATCATTTTTTTTTAAAAGCTTGGATAAAGCAGGTTGCTCTGTTCTTGCCCTTGCCTGCTGCACTCTGGAGTGTTGCACACATACGTTTCCTCTGTGTTCTGGCAGGTGAATTCTTTCACTACCTGTTCGTTCCTGGCCACCTTTTGGTGTTCTGCACATAAGGAACACCAACTCTTCACTTCTGTTTTTTTCTCATCTCAAGACCCTTGGTGAACTGTACAGGCACAGAAACAGCGAAAGGTTGGTGGCCAGTACAACTCTGCAGTGTGGCCGGAAAGTCTCTACTCTTTAGTGTGTACTCACCACCGCTCTTAGAGGCGAAGGACTAGTCTCCCCTGGAAATTTTTCTTTCTCCCTCGGCACCCTCAGAGGCCACTCTTGAAGATGGCACATAGCACGTTCTGGACAAATCTCCAGTGCAAGCCAGAGCTCTCCCTACCCTTGTGGACAAGTCCCCCTGTTCCAGGGTGAGGGACTCAGTCTCCTTCACAGACCTAAAAGTCCTGCTCTCCTGGGAACTGAAGATCCTGATCAAAGGGACTCGAGTGAGATTTGCAGGTTTGAGGTGGGACGGCCCAAGAACTCAGTGTAGAAGGGAGAATGGAATGTTTTCTTTCTCTTGTGTCCATTCCTGTTTTCAGTGCAGAACAAGCAACAGTGGCTTCTGGGCAAAGCTACATGTTATGGCAAGGACCTAAGCACCATAGCGCCTCTTCCTCTGATCTTCTTGCCAGCCCTCGAGATGTCTCCATTCTCTTGAGTACTGGCCTGTGGCATCAGAGTTCAACAGGTATACCTCCAGATGGTACGTAAGCGAGGCCGTCAACCTCTCCCATTTCCTGAGCTGGGCACAGTGACACATGACTGTAATCCTAGCACTTGGGAAGTAGTAGCAGGAGAATCAAGAATTAAAGACCAAAGCCAGGCATGGCGGTGCACACCTTTAATCCCAGCATGTAGGAGGCAGAGACAGGCAGATCTCTGTGAGTCCAAGGCCATCCGGGTCTACAGTGAGAGTTCCAGGACAGCCAGGGCTGTTACACAGAGAAACTCTGTCTCAAAAAACAAAAACAAAAACAAAAAACAAAAAAGAATCCAAGACCAGCTTCAGCTACACAGAGAGTGAGGGTAGCCTGGCCTATGTGAGGCCTTGTCTCAAAAAATGAACAAACAAAAAATAATAAGCCCATTTTCCTTAAGCCCTCTGGGTTAGGCAATGGAAACCTTTGACCAGAAGCAGCCCCCTAAGGATGGTTTTCTTTTTCCATGGCATCCCACACCCCCCTGTCCAGGCCCGAGTCACCCCTGTCCAGTTTAAAGAAGACACTGGAAGAAAACCTCTGGCCTGCTAAGACTGGGTCTGCTGCTCTGCTGGAGAGGTAGGGGGGGTGTGGTGGTACAGGAAGGAACACATCCCTACCAAGCAATCCCTCTAGTCAAGAAGCATCCCCAATAACACGGGAAAAGAAAGCAGTAGCTCCTCTCCAGCCAAACCACAAGCAGGGAAAAAGTGACAGACAGTTCACGGCCAATCCACAGGACACCATAGCCTACCAGAGACACCTGCACATCCACGTTCATCAACAGCTAGAAAGTGGAATCAGACCAGAAAAACGTAATACATATACACATGGGATTTTTATCCAGCTGAAAGGAAAAATGAAATTATAACATTTGTAGGTAAATGGATAAAACTGGAAAGGTTTATGCCGACTGAGGTAACCCAAGCCCAGAAAGACAAATGCCATATGTTCTCATATGCAGATCCTAGCTTCAAATTTCTAGTTTTGTGCATTTCATGTCTACAGAAGCCAGAAAACCAAGAAGAGGCCATTGGGGAGAGAGGGGATGCCTGAAGAGAGGGCGGACAATAGGAGGGGATAGAAATGTTTAAGGAAGGAGGGGAATGGAAAGGAGAGGAGGTTAACGGAATTGAAGAAACCACGAAGAAAATCATACGGACACCTAATATCTGGTAACCCAGTTTTTAAAAAATGTAGTTTCAGTGTTGTAGAGATGGCTCAGTGGTTAAGAGAGTCTACTACTCTTCCAGAGGTCCTGAGTTCAGGTCTCAGCACCCGTGTCAGGCAGCTCACAATTGCCTTAGGAATTACTGACCTGCAGGGCAAAGGGATGGCGTGGAGATGAGTGAGCATTAAGCAGAGCCTTCTCTTTTGATGCGCTCTGCTGTGAAGGAAGCTTACAAGATCGGCTGTGGCCACAGGAAGATGCCTTGTTGGATGAGAGTTGTGTTTATGAGTAGTCAGGAAAAAAAAAAAGCCAGGAAGGAGAAAGAGAGATGAAGGGAAGGAAGATGATGATGATGACGATGCAGGCACTGAGGCCCCACCTGAGGACATGCGCTCAGAGGGGAGAGGAAGATGATGATGACAGTGCAGGCACTGAGGCCCCACCTGAAGACATGCGCTCAGAGGGGAGAGAAGGTTATTTCCCTTTAGAAATGTGTGCACACGTACGTATGCATGTTTCTGTATGAGGGTGCATGTACATGTCTATGCACATACATGTGGAAGCTGGAAGACAACCTCAGGTCATGTTTTCAGGAATGCCATCTGCCTCCTTTAAGACAGGGAGTCGTTCTTGGCTGGGAGCTGTCAGTTAAATGAGAAAGCCCCAGCGATCTTCCCGTCTCTGCCTCCAACACTGAGATTTCAAGGGTACACCATGACACCCAGTTTTTTAAAAATAGGATTGAACTCAGATCCTGTGCAAGCATTTTACCAATCGAGCCACCTCCAAAGCCCAAGGCCATTCATTTTCAAGAAGAGATGATGCAGGCCAGGAGCAGGCCAGCTTGGATATTGAGGAAGTAAGCAAGCTAAAGGCAGGAAGTGCTAGACAGAAACCAGTAGGCTGACATTTCTGAGCTCAGAGTCATGACAAGGTCCAGGTGTGCCTGAGGGAGGCAGCAATCACATCATCCCAGTTAGAAGGTCACGAATTCTGAAGTGACCCAAGTATGGTAGTGCAGCATCAATCTCCACACGCAAGAAGCTAAAGCAGGAGAATTAATGCGAGTCCGAGGCCAAGGTGGATACACAGCAAATCACAGGCCGGGCTGGATTGTAGAACAACAGCCTGCTTCAAAAAATATATATATAACCAAGAATCCGAAATGAATGGTTCTCAGGGATCAGATCACCAGGAAAAGAACGTCTGGTAAGTTCTGTCTTCGGAAGGATGAAGAAAAGGCCCAAGAGGGAAAGCCACTGAGGAGTGACTGCCCGGCGCATCAGGAGATACTGTGGCTGGCTTGAACAAACAGTCCGCAAACTACAGTCTTCACAAGAATCAGTTCAACTGTCCACATGCAGATTCTCAGGGCTCATCAGAAGCTGTGGTCTGGGGTCCAGAAATTATTGTTAAGGTCCCTGAAGACGGTGGCTCACAGGCCTGAGAAGCCTGACTGGGTACATCTTCCTGAGAGGGCGAACAATGAGTTGGCAGACATTTTGGTCAGCTCTGTATTGTGCTGAGGAATGCGGAGCTCAACTTACAGGCTTCCTTTGGGGATGAAAACACTGATGAAATGGGTTTTTGAAAGCCAAGCTCGGGCACTTTTAATGAGAAGGGATGCTACACCCAGAAGAGACATGGGGAGTGAGTCTCCCCAAGGAAAAGTTCTGAGACCAGACTGGTTCTGCATCTATTATCCACCTGCGCCCCCCTGGACTCCTAGGAGACAGCCCTGCTGAGCACATTGTGTGGTCTCCAGCAACCACACAAAAGACCTGCGCAGAAGCCAGGAGAGGGATACTGCCTGGTGTAAAGGCCTGCCCCAGCCATCCCTCACAGGAAACCTGATTTTCTTTGCTCTCTGTGGCTGGGCTTCCTCAGTCTCCAGGCAGCAGGAGAAGGAATAAATATTAACCAAAGGCACAGCTGTGGCAGGGTGCTCAGACCCTACCCTCCCATCTGCCCCCTTCCCCCTGTCCCAGAGGCTGGGGACCAACTGCTGAGCTCCCAGCTTCATAATCTGCTTGGCTGCCCCTGCAGAAAGAGGGTAGAGGTGAGCATTTCTCTGAAGAGGCCTGGATGGCAGCTCTCCATTGGTGGGTTGGGCCTTTACAGATGCCTAAGGTGATCACCGCTGGGACCTCGAGACTCAGCTGACTAAGTAGCTGACCTGTGAGATCTCCAAGTCAGCCCATGATCCTTCGGTTCCGTTACACTTTACAGTGTGTTAACCAGCGACACACAGCTCCTATCAGAGTCACTGGGTAGAAGGGTGGGATAATTAGAGACCAAGTGGAAAAGAAAAATCATTTGTTAAATGAGAATAAGAATGGCTGCCTCAATTCTTGGTTATTCAATCAACGGGATGTTAAAGAAATGACAATTAAAGAAATGTAAGCTGATAAATGTTTTTCTTTTTGTTTGTTTGTTTGTTTTGTTTTGAGACAGGGTTTCTCTGTGTGACAGCCCTGGCTGTCCTGGACTCAGTTTGTAGATAAGGCTGGCCTCGAACTCACAGTGACTCGCCTACCTTTGCCTCCTGATTGGTGGGAGTAAAGGCGTGCGTCACCATGCCTGGCCATAAGTGCTTTCCTTAAAGACATCTTCCCGGACAGGGAGATGGTCTAGTGGGTAGTGTTTGCCTCACAAACCTAAGGACCTGGATTTGGGTTCCAGAACCCACTGTAAAGCCAGATGCAGAACTGTGCACCTGTAATCCTAACATGTCTACAGCAAGATGGGAAGCAGAGACAGGAGGATGCCCGGAAGCTTGTGGACCACCGACCCTGACATGTGCGCCAGGTAGCAAGGTGGGAGGTGAGGACCAACATCCCAGCTTGTTTCTGATCTCTACATGTGCACTGTGGCAGGTGTGTGCCCACACACAGACATGAACACACACACACACACACCAGACACACACATATAAACGCACCAAGATTTTTTTAAAAAATGGCCAGGTGGTGGCAGCACACCTTTAATCCCAACACTTGGGAGGCAGAGACAGGTGGATCTCTGTGAGTTCAAGCCCAGCCTGGTCTACAAAGCAAGCCCAGGACAACCAGGGCTATTACACAGAGAAACCCTATCTTGAAAAACCAAAAGAAAAAAGAAAAAAAAAGTGGAGTGTGGGGTCTCACACCTTTAATCCCAGTACTCAAGAGGCAGAAGCAGGCAGATCTCTGTAAGTTCAATGTCATCTGGTCAACATAGCAAGTTCTAGGCTAATCAGTGCTACATAGTGAGATATCGTAAAAATTTTAAAATAAATAGATTTTTTAAAAACTTGAGTAATACATTTCACTCCTCAGCATCAGGTCCTGACACTCACCACATAGCTGGAATTGATATTGATCTGTCACCGCAACCTCCATTCAAAGTGTTCCACAAACTAAGTTTTCCTGCAGCTCCTTGGCTCAAAACCGAAGCTCAGAAACTGAAATTGGACAAGGAACAAGCTGTTGGTTCATACTGCCCCCTAGTGGTAATCACCAGTTACACACCGCCTCTGGCCACCAAAGTGTTTCTCAGGGTTCACTGGGTAAACTGCTCAAGACAGCCCAGCCAAGAGCTAGCCTGCTCTCTGTGCAGCCTATGTCTTTGTAATTTGTAACTGGTACTCATCTGGACCTTAAATCTTCAGCAAACCTGTTCAGATCCTGACTCTTCCAGAAGAACCCTGATCTAATCAGCCAGGATATTCTCCAAACTTTCTTTTAAGTCTCCATTATTGGATTAGTTGCTTGTATCGGTTGTTTATAAGCTATAGGGGTTTTAAATATAATTTTCTAGTTTTACAAAGATTGTTTAAGCTGGGCTGTGGTGGCCCACGCCTTTAATCCCAGCACATGGGAGGCAGAGGCTGGTGGATCGCTGTGAGTTCGAGGCCAGCCTGGTCTACAAAGCGAGTCCAGGACAGCCAAGGCTACACAGAGAAACCCTGTCTTGAAAAAACAAAAACAAAACAAAACCCCCAAAGACTGTTTAAACAGTTTTCAGAGCCTGAGCTGACCTATGGATATTCGTAAGAGCCATGCTTTTTGAATGCGTAATAAGAACCAGATACAGGGCTGGGTATTCACACAAACGTACCTTCAATTAGTTTTCATTACCATGCTAATGCAAGTCTACTGCAAATTTGATACTACCTCAATTTATAGCTGGGGGAAAAAAAGGAGCCTCAAAAAGGCTAAGTGACTTGCTCCAGACCACACAGCTGGGAAGGAATGGAGTGTAGGTCTAAAGCTATGTGCCTAACCACAGGTGCACAGAACAAATCAATTCTCCCGAGTCAACCTGCCTGGAACTAAGAAAGAAGTTTAAAAAAAAGACCCTGAACTTGGAGGGTGAAGTACTAGGTTGTTCTTAAGGAAGAAACTGAAAGATAAGCCTTTGAATCAGGCCCAGGCTGCCTGCATTTCCAGGAAATGCTTTAAAAGCTCCAACTCATTAACTACAAACTCCTAGAAGAGGAATAAACACTCTAATTAATTTCTTTAAGATAAATTTATGTGGGACAAGAGATGGTTCAGTAACAGCACTTGCTGCTCTTGCAGAGGACCTGGATTCAGTAACCAGCACATGTGACTCCCACCCATCCTTTTTGTTTTGTTTTTTGTTTTTTTTTTTTTCCCGAGACAGTGTCTCTCTGTGTAGCCTTGACTGTCCTGGACTCACTTTATAGACGAGGCTGGCCTTGAACTCACAGCAATCTGCCTGCCTCTGCCTCCTAAGTGCTAGGATTAAAGGAGTGCGCCACCACTGCCCACTCATCCTTAACTCTAGTGTCAGGGGATCTGAAACACTACTCTAGCTTTCTCCAGCAACAGGCCCTCACGTGGTGACAAAACACCCATACATATAAAAATAATTAAATATTTTAAAGTTAAGTACATGTATGTGTTCATTGGACCTGGCAGCACACATCTGTAACCTCAACAGTCAGAAGGTGGGGGTAGGAAGATCAGGAGCCATCTTCAGCTACATCCTGAGTTCAAGGCCAGCTTCAGCTATACCAAACCCTGTCTCAAAAATTAAAAAAAAAAAAAAAAGAAAGAATTCTTGTGAGCAAAAGAAAATATAAGTCACTAGGCATCATTTGTGCAACCACCGGTGAAATATGAGAAGCAGCAACAATGAGGAAATGGACAGAGGGTCCATTGTTGAAACAAATCTCCCACCAAAGCTGGGTGGGAAAGAGGGTAGAGTTCCATTTAAAAGAAAAGTTGGAAGCACAGAGGGCTACAGAGAATATCCTCAGTGAAGGAGGCGGCCTGACTATTCACTTTGGGCTCTTATTTCCCTCTATCCTGGTCCTGGCCTCCAGAGAAATTGGAAAAGGAATTATGAGGGAACATATGATGTAGTGTTGGTTTCTCAGAAGCCCAGATTAATTTATTCAACCAGCATAACCCGAATTGACCTGAAACCAGCCTGGGACACACATAAGATCGCTTAAAATACACCCAACTTGACCACACACGTGGAAGTCTAGCAAAGAGTCTGTTAGCATTTTCACCTCACCTTGAGTTTGTCTAACATGCCTGGTTCCTCAACCGAAAAGGGCAGAGTTCACACTCCCAAGTGCTCCAAGCACACACACAAAAAGAACGCATTCTGTTCATTAGAGAGTGTGTCTGTGGGTCTGGTGTGTGGGTCTAGTGTCTGGTGAGGGGTACACAGAACTGAGTGTGTCCCCCAAGCCTCGTGAGCACCTGCTGAAGACTCTCCCATAAACCTATCACCAGAGGTCGAGGCTGGAGTTCAAGGCTCCATTATGAGTTTGAGACTAGCCCACATAAGACCACATAAGGAGGAAGAAGAAAGAAAGAAGAACGGGAGGAAGGAGAAAAAGAGAAAGAAAATTGAGTCCCCTGCCCCTGATTACCCTGACTGTGCTGCAGGGCCTTTCTGCTCTGGGTTCCTGTAAGTTCTATGCTGGACCCCACAGACACCTTCACACACATTTGGCCACTGTTTCTTGGGTTGGGAGTGATGGTGAGTGAAAGGTTTTCCCTTAGAACTCTCTGCCTGACCGCTACCATCCATCACCACCCACCTCCTCCTTGCTGTGTGATTTCCTTGCCCATCTCCTGCCAGTATGCATTGTTCAGGAAACAAAGACTCAAAAGGGAGGCGAGGAATGTCTTGTCTCTACCAAGATTCCATTAATTCATTTTCCCCAAATTTCGCCACCTCTTGCCCTATTGCACCACCCCCAGGTTGCAAAAGGGTTCCATTTCATAACCCTGCCCTGAAGCAGTGAGTGCCAGCTTGCCTCATTCTCAAGGATCGTGGGGCAACTCAGGAGCTAAATACTATACTCAGAAAACCCAGGCCAGTTGGACTTGCCTTGCCTCCAGTTACAGAAGTGACAGAAAAGCAGCTTTTCTTTTATTGAGATAGGGTCCTGTGTAGCGTAGGCTGGCCTCAAACTGACTATGTAGCCAAGGGTAGACTTGAATTCCTGATCATCTTGCTTTTACCCTTCAAGTGCCACTCAATTTTTTTTTCTGGCTTCTACTCAACTACACAAAATATATGCACCCTCCCCTTTTTATTGAAAATGGGTTCTTTTCTCACATAATATATCCTGATTATAATGTCTTCTCCCTCTCCTCCTCCCATCAGGATCCACTCTCTTTCTGTCTCTCGTTAGAACAGAACTTCTAGTTGGGCAGTGGTGGCACACATCTTTAATCCCAGCACTCAGGAGGCAGAAGCAGGCAGATCTCTGCATTCAAGGCCAGCCTGGTCTACAGAGGGAGTTCCAGGACAGCCAGGACTACACAGAGAAGCCCTGTCTCTGCCCCGCCCCAAAACCAACACAAAACATAACAAGATTAAACAAAAACTCGTCATACTAAAGTTGAGCAAGACAAACCAACAGAAGGGAAAGAGCCCAAGAACAAGCACAGGAATCAGAGACCCACTTGCTTTCACACTCAGGAGTCCCATAAAAATACCAAGCTAACGGCTGTAATATGTACACAGAGGACCTGGTGCAGATGTATGCAGGCCCTGTGCTTGCTGCTTCAGTCTCTGTAAGTCATATGAGCATTGCTCAGTTGATTTAGAGGGTCCTGTTCTGGTGTCTTCCATAACTTCTGGCTCTTACCTTTATCACTCCATACCTTCTGCCTCCTCTCCCGTGGGGTTCCCTGAGCTCTGGGCGGCGGGGGGGGGGGGGGGGGGGGGGTGGTTGTCTTTAATGGAGACATCCCATTAAGAGCTGTATGTTCCAGAGTGGAGTGGTGGTGCACTCCTTTAATCCCAGCACACAGGAGGCAGAGGCAGATGGATCTCTGTGAGTTCGAGGCCAGCCTGGTCTATAAAGCAAGTCCAAGACAGCTAAGGATACACAGAGAAACCCTGTCTCAAGAAAACAAAACAAGCTGGGCGTGGTGGCGCACGCCTTTAATCCCAGCACTCGGGAGGCAGAGGCAGGCGGATCGCTGTGAGTTCCAGGCCAGCCTGGTCTACAAAGTGAGTCCAGGATGGTCAAGGCTACACAGAGAAACCCTGTCTCGAAAAACCAAAAAAAAAAAAAAAAAAAAAAAAAAGAAAACAAAACAAAACCAACCAAAAAAGAGCTGTGTGTTCCAAGTGCGCTCTGTCTCTGTCTCTGACTGACTGTCTGTCTCTGTCTCTCTCTGTCTCTCTATCTCTCTCTCCTGCTCTCTCCCCTCTCCACACACCCTCTTTCTCGTGTGTGCGTGTGTGTGTGTGTGTGTGTGTGTGTGTGTGTGTGTGTGTGTGTGATTTATGGTCATAGGTCTCTAGAAATACATCTGCTGCAGGACGAAGCTTTTCTGATGATGGCTGAATAAGGGACTAATCTATGATCTGTGAGTATAGCAGACTATCATTAGGAGTTATTTTATCACTAGCTTTTTCTTTTTAAGACCAGCAGTGTTTGGTTTCGCCCCAGTGTTTGGTTCCCTGGGCTACCCAGTCCCTGGCTCTTGGTCACCCAAGCAGAGTCAGGTCTGGGTTCCATCTCCTGGAGTGGCACAAACCCTTTTAAAGTCTAGTTCACACCGCCCAGACAGACATTCCACTGCAGGAACTCTGCTCCTACTCTGAGAGCCAGTGTGGACTGGCATGGATGTCTTCATGGAGGTTGCACAGAAGTCGCTTGGCTCCCTGCTGGGAGATTCCTTTCTAAACCGCAGAGTGGTCACTCCTATAATCTAGCCAGATGGTGGGGAAGAGGCAGGCAGGTCTGGTGCTTCTGCGAGCTCACTGGTCACTGAGACTCTCACTGCACAGCAGCAGCAGGTCTGTCTGAAGAGGCTCCCAGCTCCTTCTCTCCGCAGGAAGACATGATAAGGTCCATGGCAGAACTGAGCTCAGCAAGATGCAAAAAGTTCTCATAGGCCAGAACGTCCATACTGCGCATGTCAGGAATTATAAAGGGAGGAGGTTTGAAGGAAGGAGCAGACACTGGCCTGGTCTATATAGGGGTTGTGGGCCGGCCAGGGCTATACAGTGAGACTATGTCTCAAAAATGAAAGAAAAGAAAAGAGCTGACATGAAAACTCCATTTCTGGGCTGGAGAGATGGCTGAGAGGTTTAGAGCACTGTCTGCCCTTCCAAAGGTCCTGAGTTCAATTCCCAACAACCACATGGTGGCTCACAACCATCTATAATGTGATCTGATGCCCTCTTCTGGCATGTAAGTGTACATGCAAATAGAGCACTTATATACATAAAATAAATAAATCTTTTTAGAAGAGTCTTGTAACCATGGGTAGCCATGATAGAACTTGGACAGGAAGAACATTAGACAAGCCGGTAGCCATGAGGAGTATGATGGCGGTACTAAAGGCAGAGTTTTAGAAAGCAAACGGAGTGTCTAACTCATGAAGGTTTTCACAGGTGAGTGAGCTCCATCCCACGTGAGCTAGCCAGGTGTCACAAGGCAGGAAGCCAGTGATAAGTGGGGGCCGTAACTGATGGCTGACTTGATCGGAGGCAGCACTGGGAGGGGGTGGGGACCGGGCTTGTTTTTGTGGCCGGCAGAGACGAATGAGAAGAGTTGTTAGCATGATGTTGCTAACAGTGTGAACCAGGGCTGCAGAGAGACTCCAGGCTGTTTAGACTCATAAAGCAGCAAGTCCTTAATTTAACAATGGGAAACACATGTTGCAATCACAGATGACTTACAGAGTTCAGCCCATCAGAAAGGCACCAAGCACAGTGACTAGTTTCAGAAAGCTCGGATTTCAACAGCCAATAAGATGGCAAGGCATGGTGACGCCCACCTTTCATCTCAGCACTAGAAAGGCAGAGGCAGACAGATCTCTCAGTTCAAAGATAGGCTGATGTACACAATAAGCTCCAGGACAACATAGTGAAACTCTATCTAAAAAATATAAAGAATAAAAATTTGCTGGGCATGGTGGCGCACGCCTTTAATCCCAGCACTCGAGAGGCAAGAGGCAAGCAGATTGCTGTGAGTTCAAGGCCAGCTTGGTCTACAAAGTGAGTCCAGGACAGTCAAGGCTAACACAGAGAGACTCTGTCTCGAAAAACCAAAAAAGTAAAATAAAATAAATTTTAAGTCTATATTTAGCCAGTGAGTTGATCACAGTTACCTGCAGGTTGGTGTTTAGGAAGCCCTTTGTGTACCAACAGTCAGTCTTCAAGTCCTGGGTCTTATGTTGAACACTAAGTAGAAGTAGGCCAACCTCATAAAAACAAAAACTGTAGCAGTCAGATTGGCCATTAAATAGAAAATAGGAAAATGGAGCTGGGTGTGGTGGTGCACACCTTTAAACCTAGCTCTTGGGAGGCAGATGCAGGAGGATGGCTTTGAGTTCAAGGCCAGCCTGGTTTACAGCGAGTGCAGGACAGCCACGGATACACAGAAAAGCCCTGTCTCAAAAAGCAAAAACAAAACAAAACAAAATATAGAAAATGGACACTGCAGCTAATATAGGTTGCCACTCTAACCAGCAGGTTGGCCAAAGTGATACAGATGTGGGTAGTGATTGCATGTCCCATCATCAGTGTGCTTGCTGCGCCCCATTCTGTGGAAAGACACTTTCTACTAAGGTTCTGAGAGGGGGTATGACTTCCGAGGTTCAGTCTTGGCTGTGAAATTTCTAGCCTGGAAAGAGAGGCATCAGCCATGATGAAGCTATAGTTGTGGGCAAGGATATGGCAGATACAGGAGCCAGCACTCGGCACTGAGAGCCAGGTTGCCCTTGCTGTCTGCGCTCCTTTCTCATTTCATCTGCAGAACTTCCCATGGTGCCTCTGAACCAGGCAGCTTGCAGGATTCCAGTGACTTGATGCATATCGCAGTTTTTCCTTCTTTTCGTAGATGTCCTTCACAGAGCAAAGAAGTGCCCTCCCACTTCCATCCCAATGTTTTCTATTATGAAAAGGTGCTAGATTTTGCGAAACTGTCTTTTCTGTGTCTACTGAAATGATCATGCATTGTCTGTGTCTTTTATTAATCACACTGGTTGATGTACCACTAAAAGATCGAGCTAAATCTCACTTGCTTACTACATACAGTTCTCTTAGCAGGCTGCTTGATTTAGCTGCTTGAAGACTTCAGCATCTCTATGAGAACAGGTATCAGTCTGTAGTTTTCTTTTGAAGATATCTTTGTTGAATACTGGCCTCAGACAATGAATAAGAACATGCTTTCTCCTCTTCTGTTTTCTTTCCAAGAGTCTTATAATAGTGTTGCTTTTCCTTTAAGCACTTAGAGAATTCACATAAAGAATATGCTCCTGATAGTCCTTTCTCTGGCAGTAGCTTGATTATTAATGAAAGTCACTGCTTAGCATAGGTATATTTAGATTTCTATTTCCTCATGAGTCAGTTTAGAACTTAAGAGGTGGTGAATTTGTTTTATACTTGTTGGACGCAGTGATGGCTTTTATACTGAGATTGTGTGAGTATGTGTGAATACACGTTCAGGTGTACACTTGTGTGTATATGTACATGTGTTTGAATTTGGCTTGCTGATACCTCAGTGCACCCTGTGTTCTGAACCTCTTCCTGTTGCTGCGTACTTGGCAAGAGAGCTGAAAATAGACATTCTGTCTCAGAGAAGCGCTGCTGCCCAGAAACTCAGCGGCAGCTAGCTGTAAGCTGAGCACACTCCAGGCAACTCCAAACTGCGCACACCATATGGCGATAATTTGTACAGTCTAAAAATAAGTGCAGAGATACCACTGTGAGGCATATCAACTCAGATGTGATATCTTTGCTCCCTGATTTGTGAAGCCTCAGAAGCAGATGAAGGCCACGGGGCTAAAGAACACAATAGGCGAGCTGGAGAGATGGCTCTGCCCGCCTGCTCTTCCAGAGGTCCTGAGTTCAATCCCCAGCAACCACACGGTGGCTCACAGCAATCTGTAATGTGATGTGATGCCCTCTTCTGGCCTGCAGGTGTACATGCAGGCAGAGCACTGTGTGTATAATAATAAATAAATAAATCTTTAAAGGACACAATAGGCCTGGTCATAGCACAGGCAGCTGATGCATAGGCGAAGTTAGCCATGGTCTGCACACTGCCTGCTCGGAATCTTCCTCAGAGCGGCAGGTCTTTACCATGAGTAGCCAGGCTCAGCAGCATGTGACTTCCCACCTAGAGGAACCACGGGCCAGCTGACACACACACACACACACACAGGCAGCTTTTGGGGTGACATGAAATGTCTGGATATTAAGGAGGGCCAGCCAGAAAACAGAACTAAAATGGTTTGCAGGTTGTCCACTGACACTAAGAAATAAAAGACAGCCTATCACTGGAATAACAGAAACAGAGTTAGCAAGAGTCTGGAGTTGGCTTTTCATGGGCAGGAAGCTTCTGGCTCTAAGTGCAGATCACACAGAACGGACCACCAAGCAGAATACCCCTGTGTTGACAAGATGGCCAAATACCAGAGACAATACCTATTACCACTAAGAGATATTCTAAAATATGGAATATTTCGGTTCCCAGCCTCTTGCCATTTAGCTGTCCGGGAACCCTAGGCATGAGATCTCTCCATTTGGAAAGGTTGGTTACAATAATTCCCATCTCTTCTGGTGACCTGACAGATTCTCTATCATTTGTAATCCTAGGGAAGTGAAGTCCTCGTACATGCTACAACAGCAATGGAACTTGAGGTTATTTATTTTACTTTTAAAGATTTCTTTATTTAGCGTATGCGTGCTCTATCTGCATGTACACCTGCATGTCAGAAGAGAGCATCAGATCCCATTACAGGTGGTGGTGAGCCACCATGTGGTTGCTGGGAATTGAACTCAGGACCTCTGGAAAAGCAGCCGGTGCTCTTAACCTCTGAACCATCTCTTTAGCTTTTGAGATTGTTTACATGAGAATGGTCCCAACAGGCTCATGTCTTTGGATACTTGGTCTCCAGTTGGTGGAACTGTTGGGAAGGACTAGGAGGCGTGTCACTGGGGTAGGGTTTGAAGTTTCAAAATATTCACACCATTTCCCGTGTTTTCTGCCCCCCCCTTTCCTTCTTTCTCTGCATCCTGCTTTTGGATCAAGATGTGAGCTCTCCACTCTTCCTGTCACCATGCCTGTGCTCCACCATCACAGACTCTAAGACTCTGAAACTGTAAGCCCAGTCAAATGTTTTATAAGTTACCTTGGTCATGTGTTTTATGACAGCAACAGAAAAGCCATGAAGACATCGTAAGTGAAGTGAGCCACATACATAAGGACAAACATATATATGATTCTGGAACATGATTGTAGAAGAGGTGCTTGGAATATTCACACTCATGCATAGGTAAAAAGATGTTTCCAGAAAGTGGAGATGGAGAGAAAGAAGAGCCATTGCTTAGTAAGTAGCGTGCTTCTGTTTGGGATAACAGAGAAGCTTTAGAAACAGTGGTACTATCCACACAACATTATGGGCGTAACCAGAGCCATTGACTGGCACACTGAAAATGGCTAATTTACCACACACAAGAAAAAGTCCCAATAGGAATATACTGTTTAAAAGAAAGCCCGCTTGGAGTTAGAGAAATTTAAGACCCAGATCCACCATGTTCTGGCTGTGCTACATTGGTCATGTCAGTTTATTAATTGGAAAATTGAGGACAATAAAACTCCTTATTTGTTGTAATAAAAATGAACACAAAACATTACATAAATTATCTCTTGTGAACATGTTTTCTGAGCTAGGCGTGGTGGCACATGCCTCTAATCCAAGTACTCAGGAGGCAGAGGCAGGTGGATCATTGTGGGTTTGAGGCCAGCCTGGTCTACAAAGCGAGTCCAGGATAACCAAGGGTACACGGAGAAACCCTGTCTCGAAAAACCAAAAACCAAAACAAAACAAAACAAAAACATGTTTTCTGGCTTCTGAATAAGAAGACAGGCTCTCTGTGTGAGCTAAGAAATGAGAGAAAGTCCTACCCGCAGGGAAAGCGCACAGCCCTCATTGGCCCCAAACCCACTTGTGGGGTTGGTGGAGCAGGAATTACTACAGCAGCCAGGTCAGAGGTGGAACTAAATTCCACTTTGTCACACTATGTGACTTAGAGGGCAGTGAGCCAGGCACTCTCTTGGAATAGAACCTATTCTTAAATCTGAGCTCCCCTCCAGACCTGAGAACAGGAAGAAATCACGCATCAGAAGCATCAATGTGACCTGCACCTGCCACTGCTCCTGGACACGGGAAGCCCCTGGAAGGCAACGCTGAAGAACAAGAGGGCCAGACACTTACGAGCTGGAGGGCAGAGGGCAGGAGGCCTGACTCAGTGTCAGTGGCTAGGAGTCCTAACAACTGAGAAGAGCTCCAAATGAGAACATCAGGTGGATGGTCCCCTGGAACCCCCTCTGTACCCACAGCTACATCCCAGCAGGTCCTCCGCCTGCAGGATCTCAGTGCTGTGGCTGGCTCCCACACTCCCAGTGCACTGGGAGACCCCTCCACACTCACCCGCGAGGAAATCACTAGCTACTCCAGAAGCACCTTCTGAGGAGTGTCAAGACCGTGAGACAACCTGCTTAGCTCACAGACTTCAAAATTAGATAAAGACCAGAAAAGGCTTCTAGTGCACAAAGGAGAGCTGCCACAGTGGACCAGTTCTAACAGCTATCAGGCGCCTGTGCAGTACAGACTCACAAGTCCACAGGTCCAACTGACTCTCCGACCTCCATGTTCCTAACTCCTGGTCTCAGCCTCAGAACCATTCAATGTCAGAATCAGGGGCGGGGGGGGGGGGGGGGGGGGGACCCTGCTCCAACACCACCTGCATTTTTAAAAACTCTGGTGTTTACTTCCGCACCTTCCCCCCATCCTTTTCCTTTTTCTATAATGTCAGTTTGTTTTTACTTTAAATTTTCCTGATTTTAAAAAGTTCTTAGCTGGGCCATGGTGGTGCACACCTTTAATCCCAGCACTCAGGAGGCAGAGGCAAGCAGATCTCTGAGTTCAAGGCCAGCCTGGTCTACAGAGCAAGTTCCACAACAGTCAAGGCTACACAGAGAAACCCTGAATAGAAAAAGCAAAAAAAGTTATTATCATTATTATAATAATAACTGAAATTATAATAATAATTACTAGCAGGGCACCTGAGCACCATGCATGCAAGGGGAGGTCAGACATCAACCATATAAAGTTGGTGCCCTCAGGATTATACAGTGAACATGCTACCCAGTGAGCCATCTTGCTAGTCCAATCTCTATGTTTTTATCATTACCTTTCATATATCCTTAAGTTTTTGTTGGCTTTTTTTTTTTTTTTTTTTTTTTTTTTTTTTTTTTGAGACAGGGTTTCTCTGTGTAGCCTTGGCTGTCCTGGACTCACTTTATAGACCAGGCTGGCCTCGAACTCACAGCGATCCACCTGCCTTTGCTTCCCTGAGTGCTGGGATTACAGGCGTGCAGCACCGCACTCAGCTATATTTTACTACTAATTTATCTAATTTTGGTTTTGGACTTTTTCATTATTGATAACTTTAGCTTTTGGTGTTTTCTTCTTGTCATTTTTCTCATCTCTTATTCTTCTCTCCTCCATAGCATCCTTCTTCAGCTCTCCTCTTCTTTTTCCTTTCTTAAAATACAAAAATTATTCACACAGTGGGGGAGGACGTCAGCAGTCAGAGGTCTGGGGAGGGGAACAGGGTGGAAGAGGAAGGGTGAGTGAGAACAGGAAGATAAGAGGGAGGGGATTGCACTCATTGAGATGTAATGTAAATAAATCATAATAAAATTAAATGAAATTAAGTACAGCAGGAGATTAACAACAACCACCTTATCAAAATAATTAAATGTCATCGTTATAAAAATATAGCACAATAAATGACTTTTAAACTCAAAAAAAAAAATAATTATAGCCAGGTGTGGTGGTGCACACCTGTAATCCCAGCACTCTGGGTGGCAGAGGCAGGTGGATCTCTGAGTTCAAGGCCAGCCTGGTCTACAAAGTGAATCCAGGACAGCCAAGGCTACTCGAAAAAATATTTAAATTAATTAATTAAAAATTATTTATGAGCCGGGCATGGTGGCGCATGCCTTTAATCCCAGCACTTGGGAGGCAGAGATAGGTGGATTGCTGGGAGTTCGAGGCCAGCCTGGTCTACAAAGCAAGTCCAGGACAGCCAAGGCTACACAGAGAAACCCTCGAAAAACAAACAAAATATTTATGGAGCTAGAGAAGCTCAGTGGTTAAGAGCACTTGCTGCTGTCCAGAGGACCAGAATTCCGAGCACCCATGTTAGGAGGCTTACGACCACCTGTAACTCCAGCTCCAGGGATCGATTCTCTCTTTGGACTCTGGAGCCACCCAAATACGTATAGCATACATGCACACTCTCATGTACATATACACATAAATAGAACCAAACCTTTTATAAAATATTAAATGTTATTTATTGTGTGTGTGTGTGTGTCCTAAGGCATGTACATGGGTGTCACAGTACACATAAGCAAGTCACAGGGCAGCTTTTAGGAGTTGGCTCTCTTCTACGGTGGATCCTTAGAGTCTTTAAAGCACATGCTTTTACCTCTAAGCACTCTGAAGACCCTTTTACTGTCTTTTCTCTAATTCTGCTTTTCCTCTGGGATTTTCCTCGTGAGTGGGGACAGACAGCTTAATAAGAAAGGAAAGAACTCCCACGAGTGGAAGTGAGCTGGTAGACAGAGAAGCACGCAGCTCCGTGGTCTGTCGTCCTTTAGAGGGCCTCTATATCCACTTTGTGGCTTTGTGCGCGTGTGCACACGAGGCTTATCAGAAAAAGCCTCGGTGAGGAGCAGCTTCCAGACTCCCTCTGCAAACTGACTTCTTTCATGTATTAATCTTTTAAAAATACTTATTTTTGAGGGACAGGTTGGAAGATCTCTGTGAGTTCAAGGCCAGCCTGCTCTACATAACAAGTACCAGACCAGTCAGGGCTACACAGTCAGACTCTGTCTCAAAATATATTTATTAACTTTTAATTATGTGTATGCCAGTGTGTGTGTGTGTGTGCACATGAATGCAGGCGCCAGGAGTCCAGAAGAAGTCACCGGATTCCCTGGAGCTAGAGTTACATACAGGTGGCTGAGAGCCCCTGACGTGGGTCCTCTAACCTGCTGAGACATTCCTCCAGGCTCCTCATATGGTAACCTTGATACTTCACCTCAGTCCCTGTTCTACCAGGGAACCACTGTATTGTTTAGCGCTGCCACTCTGCCCTGAAGTCAGATTACAGACAGCTGCACATTGCTCCCAAATACACAGCAGCAACACACACAGCTGCACCTTGCTACCATTCATCCCAGCCAGAAAATGGGACCAACCTACATGCTCACTAACAGATGAATAAAGAAAGTGTAGTATGTGTCCACAATAGAATTTTAGTCATCCATAAAGAAAAATGAAATTATGACATAGGCAGGAGAATGGATGTAACTGGAAATGATTATGTTGAGCAAAATAAGCCAGGCTTGGAAAGAAAATACCACCTTTTGGGGTTGGAGAGATGGCTCAGTGGTAAAGACATGAATTGTTCTTGCAGAGGACCCAAGTTCAATTCCCAGCGTGATATCAGGCAGCTCACAACTGCTTGAACTATAGTTCCAGGAAACATCTCGAACTTCAGGCACATGTACACACACAGACACGCACGCATACATACATACATACATACATACATGCAGAACCTAATTTTAAAATTAATGTGTGTATCATCAAACTAGAAATAAAATTGTTAGAGAGGAGGAGATTTTAAGAGAAGAAAATGAGACAATGGAATATTTGTGACAAGAAAGTAGAAGGGGACTGTCTGAAGGAAGGGAGGGAACCAGTGCTGGGGGATGGGACACAGGGGAAGGCAACAGGAACAGGAAACAGACAAACGAAAACAAAGTACAAGGACACATATGTAGGAGAGAGTCTTAATGAAACCCATTCCTTTGTACGCTAACGAACAACTTAAAGCAGAAAGAAGGAAGAAAGGGCGAGCGAGATGGCGCAGAGAGAAGGGTGCCTGCTGCCAAGCCTGGCGGCCTGAGTTCAAGCACCACAACCTCCGTGGTGGAAAGAGAAAATCAACTCCCTTGTGTTGTTCTCTGGCACAGACACATTCATGCACACACACAAGTTTTTTAATAGAAGAAGAAGAAGAAGAAGAAGAAGAAGAGCTGGGCATGGTGGCGTACACCTTTAATCCCAGCACTAGGGAGGCAGAGGCAGGCGGATCACAGTGAGTTCAAGGCCAGCCTGGTCTACAAAGCAAGCGAGTCTAGGACAACCAAGGCCACACAGAGAAACCCTGTCTTGGAAAAAAGCAGAAGGAGGAGGAAGAGGAGGAAGAGGAGGGGGAGGAAACAAGTGTTGTAGTTTCTTCTCCTTTTCCTGATTAACTAGCCTGACAGAAGCAAGTCAAGGCAGCTGGACTCACATCACATGCACCATGAGAAAGCAGAGCCTGACCAGTGCCTGCGCCCAGTTGCTCGGCTCCCTCTCTCTACTCACATGGTCCAGTAGTGCCACCTACAGTGGAGTGTCTTCCCACCTCAAATAAGGAAACCAAGACAATCCCCCTGCAAGCATGTGCCGCGGCTGATCTCCCAAATGATTCTAGACTCTGACAACTGACAATTAACAGCAGCTGTCTCGTGCCTCTTGCTTTGCCTCTGAACATGAGGAAACTGTAGATCTCTCATGTCAGGAGAGCACACGATGCTGTCAAGTGTATTCATTGTTTTTTTTTTAATTATTTACTTATTTATTTTAGTATACACTGTTTTGCTTGTATGTACGCCTACACACCAGAAGAGGGTGCCAGATCTCATTATAGACGGTTGTGAGCCACCATGTGGTTGCTGGGAATTGAACTCAGAACCTTTGGAAGAGCAAGCAGTGCTCTTAACCTCTGAGCCATCTCTCCAGCCTGTCAAGTGTATTTATACACATCTGTAATTACAGCATGTGGAAGGCCAAGGCAGGAGAACTCCCATGAGATCAGGCCTGAGTGGGCAATACAGTGAGTATCAGGCAGGCTTGGGCTACATAGTGAGACATTACCTCAAAAAAAAAAAAAAAAAAAAAGTCCAGAGCCGGGTGTGGTGGCGCACGCCTTTAATCCCAGCACTCGGGAGGCAGAGGCAGGCGGATCGCTGTGAGTTCCAGGCCAGCCTGGTCTACAAAGTGAGTCCAGGATGGTCAAGGCTACACAGAGAAACCCTGTCTCGAAAAACCAAAAAAAAAAAAAGTCCAAAAAACAAAGCCGGCCAGGCATGGTGACACAGTATTGTAATTTCACACTTGATAGAAAGGTTGCTGTGAATTTTAGGCCAGCCTGATACACACACACACACACACACACACACACACACACACACAATCATTTTAAAGTGTTATATCTATCCTTCAACTGTATGTTCAGAGCCAGGCGCAGTAACGCACACCTTTAATCCCAGCATTCTGGGAGGCAGAGGCAGGAGGGTGTGCTGTGAGTTCGAAGCCAGCCTGGTCTACAAAGCGAGTCCAGGACAGACAAGGCTACACAGAGAAACCTTGTCTTGAAACAAACAAACAAACAAAAACTTATGTGTTCAGGGCACATTGGTATGAAATGTGTAAAACTCCTCAACCTGTGCCAGGCAGTGGTGGCACACATCTTTAATCCCAGCACTTGGGAGGCAGAGGCAGGCGGATCGCTGTGAGTTCCAGGCCAGCCTGGTCGATAAAGTGAATCCCGGACAGCCAAGGCTACACAGAGAAACCCTGTCTTGAAACAACAACAACAACAACAAAAAAAAACCCTCCTCAACCTGTCTCCAGAAGCCTCCTGCCCCCCAACTCCATCGTGTCGTTCCCTCTCCAGCCTGTGCCTACCCTCCTGCCCCCCAACTTCATCGTGTCATTCCCTCTCTAGCCTGTGCCTACCCTCATGCCCCCCAATTCCATCGTGTTGTTCCCTCTCTAGCCTGTGCCTACCCTCAGGCAGTGATGTTCTATCCTCTTCTACTTCATAGAAGCTACTAAGGAAGGATTGTTTTCTATTCAAAGTAGAATGCTCCTTTTTTTTTTTTAAGCAGTCGATTACTTTGTGAAGGGCAGGGTGCATACATATGTGCACTAGGGAAGACATGTGGAGATCACAGAACAGCTTGCGGAGTCCATTTTCCAAGAACCAGCAACGAACCTTTCCAATTCATTCTGATTCTAGCTCTGTGATGTCTAAAAACCAGGTACCCACCACAACCAAACGTTCAAATCCATCAGGAGAGGAAGGAGGGGGAGGAAGAGGAAAGGCAGGAAGAAAGTGAGGAGGAAAGACGCTGACACCCAGGGATGGAGGTCTGGAGCTGTCCGGGGTACTGAATAGAAGCTGACCTATACACACGTCCTCTGTCCCCCTCATCTGAGGCTCAGAAACTCAGGTGCAGCCTAGCCTCAGGCTTAGAAGTAGAAAAATGAAGAGAAAACCCTAAAGATGAGAGAAAGGGGAAAGAGGAGGGAGAGAGAGAGAGAGAGAGAGAGAGAGAGAGAGAGAGAGAGAGCGCTTGCGAAGACAGATAAGTTTAAGCACTAAGAAACTGCCTTGCTGGCTAGTTTTACGTTACCTTGACATTGGCTACAATTATTTTGGAAGATGAACCCTAACTGAGAAAATGTCCCACCAGACCAGCCTGTAGGAAAGCCTATAGCGCATCTTCTTGATTGCTGATTGCTGTAGGAGGGCCCATGCCACTGTGGATGGTGCTGCCTCTAGGGAGGGGATCCAGGTAAGAAGGTAGGCCGAGCAAGCCAGCAAGCAGCACCCCTCCATGGCCTCTGCATCAGCCAGGTTCCTGTCCTGTTTGAGTTCCTGCCTTGACTTTCCCTTACCTGGAAAAGTTAGCAGAGTAACCCTTTCCCCCCAAGTTGCTTTTGGTCATGTGCCTTTACCACAGCAATAGAAACCATAATCAAGACACTGCTGAAGTATAAACACAAAAAAATTGTTTCAATTTGTCTTTTAAATAATAATGGCTAGGGGCTTGGAGAGATGGCTCACTGGTTAAGAGCACTGGCTGCTCTTCCAGAGGACCCAGGTTCAATTCCCAGCAGCCACATGGCAACTCACAACTGTCTGTGACTCCAGTTCCAAGGGATCGATCGATGCCCTCTTCTGTCCTGTATGAGCACTAAGCAAGCATGTAGGCTAAATACCGGTACATATAAATATTTTTTAAGCTCAAGAAATAATAATAGTTAACAAAAATCTCAAATATATCAAACAACACAATTATATAAACACAAATTTGTATGCAAAACTACAATATTAATGAACTATTACTATCAAGTGAGTTATCCAAAAGACTCACATGGCTAGCCTTTTCTTTTCTTTTTCTTTTTTGTAAGATTTATTTACCATACAGTGCTCTGCCTGCATGTACACCTGCAGGCCAGAAGAGGGCATCAGATTACATTATAGATGAGTGTGAGCCACCATGTGGTGGTTGGGAATTGAACTCAGGACCTTTGAAAGAGCAGTCAATGCATTAACGTCTGAGGCATCTCTCCAGCCTGACTAGCCTTTTCTTAACAAGGAAACCAAATTAAAACAAAAACCTATGGATGCCACTGAAGACCAACAAGAGAATCAGCAAATTAACATATATGAAATTAACATATATGTAATATATGTAAGTACTCCCAACAAACTATACAATAATTAAAAATGTCTGTATGACCTGAGAAAAAATACATCATGTAATGAAAAAACTGTTGCAAGCCCAGCCTGACATAATCTCAGCATTTGGGAGACTGGGGCATGAAGATCTCCTTGAGTCTGAAGCCAGCCTGGGGTGTGTGTGTGTGTGTGTGTGTGTGTGTGTGTGTGTGTGTGTGTGTGTGTGTGTGTGTGCGCACGCATGCAGTTCAGTAAATAATACATGTCACATGACTATATTTATTTATTTTTTTACTATATTTATTTTTTAAATTAAACTACTCCAAGAAAAGCAATGCCAAGGTTCAGTGACTATGCTAGGTGACTACAGCAACGTCACGACCCAAAGCATCTCTTTAAGCCCTTCTAGCGCAAGTGTGAGCCCCGACCTTCCGCTGTTACTCTAAAACAGGAAGGCCTTCCTATTGTTGGCAGGTTAGGTCATGACCAGACACTGTCAGACTGAAAGTTGCTGGATCAACCCTGGATTTAGATGATACGTTCCTTTTGTCTACTTTATCTGTCTGTCTATCTATCTACCTATCTATCTATTAATCAACTTTCTGAACTTACTTTGAAAAAATTAAACCCTGAGAAAACTTTCAAGTTAGCTTTAACACAATAAACATATGTGCACCCCTGCACTAAACTCACAAACCATTAACTCTGCGCTGCTTCTCTTTTACCTCCTCCATGTGCATGCATGTACGCACGTGTGTATGCATGCACATGTGTGTGTTTGTGTGTGTGCATGCTACTTTTGTCAAACATTTGAAGGTGACATAAACTTCATGATTGAAACCCTAAATGCTCCAACATGTACCCCATAAGAACATTTCCCTATATTTATATATGTCGTACTCTGACATAGTTTAATGCTCTCAAGAAGTTACAAAAACAGTACAAGAAGTTCCCACGTCCTGCTCACCAGGCTCCCTGTGAAAACTTACATAACCAGAGTACTCATCAAAAGCAGGAAAATGACAGTATACTGATTCAGCTACAGACCTTATTTGGAGAGTGAGCTCGCTCTCCCTCCCCCCCCCCCCCCCCCCCCCCCCCGTCATTCTTGTCATGTATATTCATTTAAGTAACAGAACTATCCCTTCACACATAAAATACTCCCTCACATTACCTAACAGTACACCCCTGCTGAGCCATAACCCTGTCAATCATTAGTATCTTAACACTTCAGACTAATGGAAGCGGAATATCAAAATATATAATATTTAAATTTTTTTCACTCAGCAAAATGTTTATGAAACATACAGCCCACACGACCCTGGAACTTGCCTTGTAGCCCAGTCTCCTGCTGGACGGAATCATAGCCATGTGCCTGAGGCACCCAGGCCATCATGTGTAGCAAGAGTTCATTCTCCTGAGTCCTGAGTATAACATCTTACTGTATGTGAAATGTGTTTGTCTAGTCATCCGTGGGAACCTTGCATCACAGGCTTCTGGGTGTTTACTGTGTTAGTCGGTTATAAACGAAGCTGTTATGAACACTTATGGACACACTTTCTCGTGAACATCGGTTCCTTTTTTAGGGTAACCACCAAGGCGTCTCCCTGGAGCAGCTGTACCATTTTGGGTTTCCACCTGTTCTGAATGTCCTGCGTTTAGCCACTGGGGTAGGTACGGAATGTTCCGTGATTCTTGTTGTACTTCGCATTCTGAGCTGCTGATGGTGAACCCATTTCTATGTGCCCATTTGCCCTTTGTTAAAAATACCTGTTGAAGCCAGGCAGTGGTGGTGCACACCTGTGATCCCAGCACTCTGGGAGGCAGAGGCAGGGGGATCTCTGTGAGTTTGAGGCCAGCCTGGTCTACAGAGTGAGTCCAGGACAGCCAAGGCTACACAGAGAAACACCGTCTCGGGGGGAAAAAATCTGTTGAGGACTTTTTTCTACTTTGGATTTGGAACATGTTTTCTTACTGCTTTGTTTGAGGAGTTCTTCATATATCCTAAATACACATCCCTTCCTGAGACTTGTAAATATATTCTGCCCATCTGGCTTATCTTTTTGTTTCTCGTTGTTTTGTTTGTTTTTCAAGGGTTTCTCTGTGTAGTTTGGCTATCCTGGACTCACTTTGTAGACCAGGTTGGCCTCGAACTCACAGAATCCACCTGCCTCTGCTTCCCCAAGTGCTGGGATTAAACCATGTAGCACCACACCCAGCTCTCTCTCTCTCTCTCTCTCTCTCTCTCTCTCTCTCTCTCTCTCTCTCTCTCTCTGCCTTTTCATTTTTCTAACAGAGCCTTTTATAGAGAGTACAAGGCTTTTAATTTTGATGAAGTCAAATTTATTGATTTTTTTTTTCTTTCTGGATCTCCTTTTTGGTATCAGGCCAGAGCCTTTCACGGCAGTTGTACTTTCTTCCCCCTCGCTACACAAGCCTTTAGTACTGTGACACAAGCTGAGAAGGGGATATACATGTAGAGAGAGTGCAAGGAGCCCTCAGCTCGCATTAGAATAACCCCAGCAGATGCTATGTAATCATGAGTCATGTTAGTGCTGCAGAGGGAAGGCTGTGCAGATGGCGGAGGAAGGGGAAGGAAAGGAGAACTCACAGGGGCATGCAGCATTTTACATTGCAGATACCAAGGAAGGCTTCATGGAGAAAGTAACATGTGAGCCTGATGGCTTAGTGGGTAGAGTGGCTAGCCTCGCGAGTCCGAAGACCCAGTTCCAATCCCTGGAACCACATTAAAAACTGGATGTGGCCGGGAAAGGTGGTTCACACTCAGAGTCAGAAACAGGAATATCTCTGTGAGTCTGAGGCTAGCCTGGACCACAAAGCAAGTTCCAGGCTAGACAGAATAACATGGTGAGTCAGTCTCTCTCTCTCTCTCTCTCTCTCTCTCTCTCTCTCTCTCTCTCTCTCTCCCTCTCTCTCTCTCACACACACACACACACACACACACACACACACACACACACACACACACACACACTCTGTAATCCCAGCACTCTTTCAGGAGGATGGAGACAGAACAAGTGCCCAGAAGCTTGTGGACTAGCTTCCTGAAGTAAGCAAAAACCAGAGAGAGACCCTGCCTGAATAGAGTGAAAGGTGACATTGGCTTCTGAAAGTTGTCCTCTTAACCTCCACAGATGTGCGTGGCACATGCATATCCACATACACATATCCACATACAGACCTTGAGTAAATAAAATGCCACTAAGCCAGGCAGCAGTTGGGAGGCTGAGGTTGGACCCCTGAGAGTGCAAGCCAGCCTGAGCTGCACAGCAACGTGCTATCTCACAGGATAAGTGTGGGAGAGGGAAACGCCACAGTGAAACCCATTGCTTGTACGTTGAGTTTAAAATTAATGTCAGGGAGCTGGGAGTGTAACTGAGTTGGTGGGATGTTTGTTTAGCATGCACGAGGCCTGGCTCGCCCACCTCTGCGTAACCTGGGGATGGTGGCGTACATCTGTACCTCCAGCACTTTAGAGGAAGCAAGAGGATCAGAAGTTCAAGGTTATTCTCTTTTTTTAATTTGTTTTTATTTATTTATTTGGCATATGTATTTATATTATTACACATAAGTAGAAAATTTACATACCACAAGAAGAACCATGAAACAACCAGGGACTGTGTGAATGTTATGTCCAAGGTGTTTTGTCTAATTGCATTTGCCAATCACGTAGAAAACATCTTTCCTATCTTGGTGAATCTAAAATTCCGAATGAGAATCAATATCTATCCTCTCTTCATCTCTGCCAACTCAAAACCTCTATCTAGACCTAAAAACATCTTGACCCCTACACAGCTTAGGCTAATTGTAAGACTAAACTATCAGGTCTTCAACCCTCATCAGAGACTTGAGAAGGACTGAAAGTTAATTACTTGAGGGAACCAGAAGTGCAGGTTAGCAGCTTCCAGAATGAGAAGGAAAAAGAAAAAGAAAAAAATGACAGAGACAGTTTGCTGCCTGAACAGTCACCAAAACTCTCTATAACGTTGGAGCATCATCTTCAGCCTTCTGGCCCAATATATCTGACAGACGTATTTGAGAGGCAGGAACTATTGAGGACTCGCTTACTCTGTCTTGGCAGTTTGGCCATCAACTCTGCTTGTATGCAAGCTTGCCCCTTTTTAGGCAGAATTCTGTCTGTGGCAGAAATGAGGACCTTTTGCCCAGTGGTGGTTTGCCACATTTGAAGCCATCTCCACAGAGATGATCTTTGATGCTCATCATCTTCTTGAGGTAGGCTGGGTGTTGCCAGGAGTTAACCTGTCTTGTCAAAGAATCTTAAAATAGTAAAAGCTTCTTAAGTGCCATATTCTGTAGGTCTCTGAGGCTTTGAAGACTTTATCTAACTATCTTACCTTATCTATGTATATTCTTGTGATTAAAAATAGGCTGGTAGTTAACATGACCATAATTTGATCAACTAACAATTGGTTTGTATTGCTTAATTAACCTAGTCAGCCTGCAATAGCACTTTCCAGGTATTGGAAGTAAGCTTTGTATTGTAATTGAATTGTATGGGTTCAGTGCCTCATATTAGAGTAGAAATATATAGAATGTGTGCAGAGAATAGTCTTAAATTTGAATTCTATATCAATGTATCAAAGTTAACCTTATTTTGTATCAGTATACAAAGTTCTATACCAACGAAATAAAGATAACCTTTTTTGTTAGTAATAAGTAAGGCCTGAGGCTGAGGAGTAGGTTTAATAATCTATTTTTTTCCTATCATCCCTATATATTTCTATACACCTCCCCCTTTTTTCTTTTCAACCCCTATTTCCATATCTACAATGACTTCTATTAAGCCTGGAATTTCTCAACATTTGGAAACTGGACCACAAATGCTATTACTGGCTTGATTAACCATGTTCCCCAATTTTATTCCAGCCCTTACAAAGGTACTATTTGCCCCAAATCAGCCAGAAGAAACCCAAAGAGAATGATGTCTCATTTCCCCTAAGGGGGGTTGGGTAGGTTTGTTTGCTCTCTTGCGCTACAGATTCTTATTTTCATAGAGAGTTGCTTGTAAGTTATGATTGGCCTTATTCAGAGAGAAAACAAGGCTGGACTCAGGGATGGCTCTCTTCCTCTACCTTTCAAGGTCATTCTAAACACCATGTAATACATTTGAAGCCAGCCTAGTCTGCAAAAGACCCTGTCGCAAAAAATTAATTTTAAAAAGTAGATTTTCAGGCTGGGTGGTGGTGGTGATGGATATCTGAAGGCAGAGGCAGTTGGATCTCTGTGAGCTCCAGGCCAGCCTGGTCTACAGAGAAAGTTCCAGGACAGCGAGGCTACACAGAGAAACTCTGTCTTGAAAAAAAAAAAAAAGTAGTTTCATTTAAGGCTCTTGATGTACCATGAAGAGCTTGGTTGATGAGTCAACCGTCCATGGCTACCAGTTACACTGAGGTCATAACATTTTTTATTTTCTGTATGAGAATAAAAAAGGTAAAAATGTAGATAAAACTGTAACATTAAAACATATTTCACACACACACACAATGTATTTCAGCTGGGTATGGTGGCACATGCCTTTAATCCCAGCACTTGGGAAGCAGAGGCAGGTGGATTTGTATGAATTCCATAGAGAACTATCTCAAAATAAAATAAATAAATAAAAATTAAAAATCATTGCAGTAGTTGATAGTAGAGGCACAGGAAGAAATTCCAAGAAAAGAGAATCATATAACTGAGGGCAGAGGTAGAAGTCAAAATCAAGACGTGGGGAGGGTGACTCCAGAGGCAGATCACTTGTTTATTTATTTGTTTGTTTATGGTTGTTTGAGACAAATTTGTTACATAGACCAGCCTGGCCTTGAACCTGCTGTGTAACCCAGGCTCACCTTGAACTCAGAATCCTCCAGCCTTGGTCTCCTGTTTGGGATCACAGGCATACACCCTCATGCTCTGCCTACTTACATTTTTGTTGTTGTTGTTTGTTTGTTCGTTTTGTTTTGTTTTGTTTTTTGAGACAGGGTTTCTCTGCGTCGTCTTGGCTGTCCTAGACTTATTTTGTGGACCAGGCTGGCCTTGAACTCACAGCGATCCGCCAGCCTCTGCCTCCCGAGTGCTGGGATTAAAGGCGTGCACCACCACGCCCAGCTTTTTAAAAGAAGGATATCGTTATGTCACACAGGCTAGCTCTGCCTCCTAAACCCAGGCGGCTCCTCGGCCTTCACCTCCAGAACAGCTGAGCATTGAGGCCTGTGCTACAGCGCCCTACGTAAGCTCAGTCTAGATAAAAAGTGACCAGCGACCATTCGTGGGGCACCAGGTACCAAAAGGCCACTGCAACAGAATTAGAGTTAGACCTCACCACCACAGGTCAGGTCTTTGGTTCCATCCTCCCCCCCAGTCCCCGCCCCTTACTCATCCCCTCCCCTTACTCACTCATCCCGCCCCCTTACTCATTCCCGCCCCTTATGCACCTGCTCCAGGGCCTGGCACATATGCAGCATTTGATGAATGATAAGGAAACAGGACAGCGGTGGCACAAACCCAGGGGAATATGCTCCGGTGTCTTATAAAATGCTTTGCCTCTTACTTTTAGAGTCCTCTCGAGGTAATACACCCCTCTCCTGGGGTGAAACAAAATTCATTCTAGAACTCCAAGATAAAAAAAAAAAAAAAAAAAAAAAAGTGGCAAGAGTCAGTTGTGCTGGGCCACACTGATAACTGCTGCATCTGAGAGGCAGAGGCAGGAGGATTGTCAGGAGCTCAAGGCCATCTTAGACTGTGGAGTGAGTATCAGACCAGCCTGAGCGACTGGAGGAACCGAGTGAGAGGCCGACATCAGAACAAACAAACAAATGTACTGTGGAGTTCTGAACTACAAAGCAAGAGGCTTCACACTTCCCTCAGTGGTGCCATAGGCTAGAAGGGACACTCAGACAAGCGTCCCATCTTTCAGGCCCCCACTCTTTGTCCTCACTGGGAGGGACTGGCAGGGGCTGGGCACTAAAAAGTAAAACTCAACCAATCCAGTTTCTTTTTAGATGAAACCTCCTGGTTAAAAAGCTCATTTTTGAAACGTTTAAAATCTAATGTGTGGTAGGTGGTGGTGGTGGTGATGGTGGTGGTGGTGGAGGAGGAGGAAGAGGAGGAGGAAGTGCTGGTGCTGATTTTCTGTTTGTACAAGCCAAAGCCTGTAGCCTCCTTTCTACCACCCTGTAGTCCTGGCGATCGCCGTCAATGGAGGCCTGGAAATGAACCGGGCTAATTCTCAACGCTTTGTCCTTTTCCAGGCCTGGCCTCTTTCCCTCTCCGGAGCCCTTTGCACCCTTGGAACCTCAGGCTTTTGTTTTTCACTGATGTCCCAGAGCATCTCAAGCTCTCAGATTCTACTGGAATGCTCGCTGAAGTGGACCCACTTTCCCTGCTGAGAACTGGGAGACTCCTAAAGCAAGAGATAAGAGAGGCGGGGGAGGGGGCAGAGGGGGGGACTGGGACTGCCCGATCTGCCTGAGGCAAGGAACAGGGCCTCACCCTTGAGAACCTTGGACTGCAGATGAGAATAGAGGACGCCTTCCAGAAAACCTTACTCTCCACGGGAGATAAAGGCATAAGGAAGGATAGGCTTTGAAGCCACCAAAGAGATGAATGCTCTCAGCTGGGAAGCCACGGTTGCCTGAGCACTGCCTCCCCTCCGGTCGTTCCCAAGGCAGATTCTCGGGGCACAGGAGCCGCAGCCAGGGAGGGGCTCGCACGCAGAGGCTCCAGGTCGGTGGCGCGCAGCTGCGGTGGCACTGCGCTTCCCCGCCCCCGCAGGCCCCCCTTCTCTCCCGGGCTAGATCTGGAGATGAAGCTCCGCCCCTAGCGCGTCGCCCCAGCCCCGAGCCTTAAAAGCCCCGCACACCGCCCCGCCGCACCCAGCCTTGCCGCACCTTCGCGTCCTCGCCAGGTCCCGCCGTAGCCGCGCGCCCGGCCCCGACCCCGGCACCATGAGCTTCGGATCGGAGCACTACTTGTGCTCCGCCTCTTCCTACCGCAAGGTGTTCGGGGACGGCTCGCGCCTGTCCTCGCGCCTCTCCGGGCCCGGAGGCTCCAGCAGCTTCCGCTCGCAGTCGCTGTCCCGCAGCAATGTGGCCTCTACGGCCGCCTGCTCGTCGGCCTCGTCCCTCGGCCTGGGCCTTGCCTACCGCCGGCTGCCCGCCTCCGACGGGCTGGACCTGAGCCAAGCGGCGGCGCGCACCAACGAGTACAAGATCATCCGCACGAACGAGAAGGAGCAGCTGCAGGGCCTCAATGACCGCTTCGCGGTGTTCATCGAGAAGGTGCACCAGCTGGAGACGCAGAACCGCGCGCTCGAGGCCGAGCTGGCTGCGCTGCGGCAGCGCCACGCCGAGCCGTCGCGCGTCGGCGAGCTCTTCCAGCGCGAGTTGCGCGACCTGCGCGCGCAGCTGGAGGAGGCGAGCTCGGCGCGCGCGCAGGCCCTGCTGGAGCGCGATGGGCTAGCCGAGGAGGTGCAGCGGCTTCGGGCGCGCTGCGAGGAGGAGAGCCGGGGGCGCGAAGGCGCCGAGCGCGCCCTGAAGGCGCAGCAGCGCGACGTGGATGGCGCCACGCTGGCCCGCCTCGACCTGGAGAAGAAGGTGGAGTCGCTGCTGGACGAGCTGGCCTTCGTGCGCCAGGTGCACGACGAGGAGGTCGCGGAGCTCCTGGCCACGCTGCAGGCGTCTTCGCAGGCTGCCGCCGAGGTGGACGTGGCTGTGGCTAAACCAGACCTGAGTTCGGCGCTCAGGGAGATCCGCGCCCAGTATGAGTCCCTGGCAGCTAAGAACCTGCAGTCGGCGGAGGAATGGTACAAGTCCAAGTTTGCCAACCTGAATGAGCAGGCAGCGCGCAGCACCGAAGCCATCCGAGCCAGCCGGGAGGAGATCCACGAGTACCGGCGCCAGCTCCAGGCACGCACCATTGAGATAGAGGGCCTGCGCGGGGCCAATGAGTCCCTGGAGAGGCAGATCTTGGAACTGGAGGAGCGGCACAGCGCGGAGGTGGCTGGCTACCAGGTAAGGGCTGGGACGCTGCATAGGAAAGGGTGTCCTGTCCTTTTCTGCGCAAAGCTGCACTCCCTGTAAACTGGAGCCCTAGGAAACCACGGGAGGGGAAAGGGGGAGAGAGGAGCGAGCGTTGGCTGGAGGTGTTGGCAAACAAACAAAAATCATCAAGTCTTCGCGCATGCAGCCTCAAATGTGAACTCCATGTGCCTGGAAGCGCTTCAACCCCTTGATGTCTCCGCACTCTAATTTGGGGGATAGGGGAATTTTAGAAACCGAACCCAAGTCTTCATGCATATCCTACATATATGCTGTATGTAACACGGAGCTACAGACCCCACCCCCAGTGGCTTGTCTGAACTCTTCTAACAAAGGAGTCTGCAATCTTTTTAGGAGTCAGAAACATCTAGCTGTGCCTCCCTGTCACCAAGAGTACAAACACAATAGCAGAACAGTTTGGACCAAAAATGAGCCCAGAGGAGGCAGGTAACAGCCTCTGCATGGTCTGGTCCTTTAAGCATCCTGTTTAATTGGCTTTGAAAAGCCTTTCCTGCGCCTTAGAATTGATACGTATAGAATACAGCCCGCTTTATGGTTGGGAACTGGGCTCATTTTCTTGAGTTTTGCTCTAAAAAGGAATGGGATCTGGCATGATTAAGCTAGTAACACCTGCCTTGCCCCACCCTTGCCGTCCCCCCAACGCCCCCCCCCCCCACACACACAGAGGCGTGCGCGTGCACGGTTCCCATGTCCCCCTCCTGACAGTTCTAAGCAAGCTTTGAGCTAGTTCAGGTAGAAGAGGGCGGGGGCGCTGTCCGCGGTGCTGATCCTGTGTTCCTACCACTGCAGAAATGTCCCCTACTTCATTACGTTTCCAAACTGTCCCAGTTAGGAACGCTAGGCCTCAAGGCAATTAACTTCCTCTTCTTCTTTTTCTTTCTTTCTTTCTTTTTTTTTTTTTTTTAATTCTATAACACAATCAGTCAAAGTTCATCTTGTAGACAGCATCAATTTTCACCTCCATGGCTGGCTTTGCACTTAACAAAAAAACCTTTTAATCCGCCCCACAGCTGTAAGGTTCCTCTTGAAAATTCTCATCAACTTAGCATTTGTTCAACCTAAGTGCACGTGGCAAATTACAGAGATGGTTTCTTTGTTATAGGCGGCATTTTCCCCCATCTTTCCTGCCCCTGTAAGCTCTATGGAGAAGATGATTGGCTCAGTTTCACTACATTGAACATTCTGGGCTTTTGACTACAGAGGGCACAGGGACAGAAGACAGAATGAATCAAAAATGTAGGAAAACCACAAAATTACATGGTTTAAGTACAAGGAACAATAAAAGCTCTTTTGAATGGAATGTCAATAATTCAGAAACTTCAAATAATTTATTATACCTAGGATTGATTTTACATTTGATGAAAATTAATGCATTTGGGGAACATTAATAAAAATGGAACTGAGAAATGGCATATTTCAAAAGTCAGAAGATAAGGCATGATTGATTTTCAGGCATTTACTATCCATTGTGAATGGCTCCCTCTCATAGGGGGGAAAGGCCTGTTTGAGATGCATGTCTCTTTGTCTTACACTAGTATTATTCAAACAAATATTCATGTTTTGATACGAAATCTTTAAATCGAACTTCTCAGTATGTGCGCAAGGTCCTGGGTGGTCTGAATGAATCACACTTAATTAATATTTCTTCTTTTCTTCCAGAAGCCTCAAATGTTGAATTAGGTGGTCAGTCCTCTTGAGGGCTAGTCCAGTATTTCCACAAAAGGGTGACCTGCCCCAAACTGTCAGCTAAACTGGGCTTTGCCACGCCTTCCTCTTTCTTGCCAGTCTCTTATGCTGTCAGATGCAGCAGTTGTGTGGCTTGTTTTCTCTAAAATACAGGCTTTCTGTGGTAGAAAATAGTAGATATGGTCTGCAGGAGACAAAGGACAAGAGAAACCTCTGCAGCTCTGCAGCACTGTCCCCATCGGCTTTAGCCTTAGGAGCCTCTGTGGACCTGCTGAGCGGAGAAGGAGGCCAGACAACACAAAGCTGTTTCCTACCCCTTGGGACCCACTGCTGGGGTGGGGCTCACAGTCAGACCTGCAAACACTAAACCCGTGGCTCCTGTTGTCCCCCAACAATCTAAATGCTGGTTGAGGTGGAAAGCCATTGCCTTTTTGGCCTTTTACCCAACCTCCCTTTCACTGCAATAGCCCTGGGAGGTATTCTTTCTTTCTGGTTCAGAGACTCGCAGTGAGCACTCTTTTCCTTTACAAGTGTTTGGGTCCTCTCAAAGGCAAGAGAAAGTGCCCATTCAAAGTCATTTTCCCTGCCCCAGAGAGCTGATAGCCTATTTGGAGACAGAACGCTTGATATACTTTGAAAAGGACAAAGACTGATGCAAGGTGACACAGTAAGTGAACAATAGGAAGACCTAGGCTGCTGTGTTACAGGCCAGAGGCAGCCACTTCACACGGGAAAGCAAGGCTTTCCGTGTTTTCTGACAGAGGACTCTGGTCCCTCCCTGCATAGCCGGGGTACCACCATTAGAACCTCTGTCAATACTAAACCTGTACAGAGCCAGTCTCGGGGGGGGGGGGGGGGGGGACTGGCTTTCGAACCTGTGCTGTGGATGGCTTAGGAAGCCAATGCTTTCCTTGAAAGGCCTTGCTGAGCAGTCGGGATCACTGCTACTTAATGTTCCCTAGGGAAGTAAGCCAAATCTCCCCTCCTCTCCAGCATGAGATTGGAGCCCCGCCTAATTAAATTAATTGGAGCCCTTCCTAATAGCAGGAAGGGTCTGGCTCTTGGGAGACCGGAGATGGCAGTGGCTGCATATAAATCTATAGCTTGATAGATCCATTTCTGAGATTAGGGTTCAAGGGAGGAGGAAAAAAAATCTCATTTTTTAAAAGCTGGCCTAGCTGGTCCCCATCCCCACCCCATCTCACCCTATTACTGTCACCTGGACCACTGCAACAGCTTCTTTACGGGGACACATTTAAAGCAGTTATCCAAACTCCACGACACACCAAGGCCAAGAAGCAGCTTTTTCAAGAGAGATTTTTTTCAGACCACTCCAAGAAATGGAGTCAGTATTTCTTAGGTAGCGCCAGGAATATGCTTTTTATTCTATTTTTGGAGACTTGAGTTTTCCTGTGTGGCCTGAGCTGGGATTGGATTTGCAGCGCTCCTGCCTTTGCCCTTCAAGTGTGCTCTGGATTCCCGCCCCACTGGAAGGGCTGTACCATTTGTTCTCAGACCGGCTGTGGAACATCTTGACTTAAACCACATTTTCTAGTAAAGGCTGATTTTAGAGGGTGGCAGAGGACAAGGATAAAGCAAGACAGAGTGAAAACAGGGACGTGTGGTTCCTGTAAGTGACCATCCATTAAAACCCCCTCTCCCTATCTCTCTGATCATGCAGATCATGCAGTAGTTCTGTAGGACCTGCACTTCCACTTGTCCAGCTGAGGTCTCCCCGGTCCACCTGCAACGTAAGGAAATGGACACCGTGTTTCCTTTTCTTTACTACAGACGCTAGTGCAGCCATGCTTTCCAACCAGCCCCCTTCCAGCCTTGGGCCAGATGCTTAGCTGCTCCAGGAGAGACCTCAGCTGGAGCTGGGAGTGCCTCCTCTCTCCTGCCCTCCAAGCCAAGCCAGCAGCTGCAGCATGGTTGGGGGAGGGGGCAGGCTGCAGCGCTCTGCTCATCATTTGCCCGCTAGAGGCCATCTTCTGCAGGCCTCGTGAAGGGCAGCAAGAGAGGCCAGTGCGGGAGGAGTGTACAAACAAAGAGCCCAGAGCTTGGCGAGCAGTCAGCAGTTCAGTCAGGTCCTCTGAAAGCAGCAGGGCTGCACTTTTTGTCAACACTGATCCATAAAGTCACCGTGTGGAATGGATAACATACAAGCACAAGAAACTCTTACCCACCTAGAACTCAGCTCCCCAGCAGCCTCTTGTTCCAAAACAGCTGTGACGTTGAAGCACTTTTTAATAAACCATCAAACTAACCTGCTGTGACAAACAATCTACCTCTAAACCACATATTGGGAAGCTGGCCCCACTCCACTGATGCCCCCACACTAGCTTTTATGTGTGTTTGTTTGTTTTGTTTTTGAGATAGGGTTTCTCTGTGTAACAGCTCTAGCTGTCCTGGAACTCGCTCTGTAGACCAGGCTGGCGGGCTGGGATTAAAGGCATGTGCCACCACTACCCAGCCCTAACCATTCTTTTTTTTTTTTTTTTTTTTAGTTTTTTGAGACAAGGTTCCTCTTGGCTGTCCTAGGCTTGCTTTGTAGACCAGGCTGACCTCGAACTCACAGTGATCTGCCTGCCTCTGCCTCCCAAGTGCTGGGATTAAAAGTGTGTGCCACCACGCCCAGTTTACCCTAGCCATTCTTAACATGATTCTAAAGAGAAACAATTTTTTATTTGGGTTTCAAACCAGTATATGGGAGACCACTGGAGTGAGGCATTGTCCAGAACTGCAAAATGAAGATAAACACTGCTCTCTGGCACCATTTAGGCAGAAATAAACACCCCAAATATATCTAAAATATGACAGACATGAAATTATAGAAAACTTAACATAATTTTCATAATCCTTGATTGCTGAGAAAGATTGTATTATGTTTAATGTCCTAATAATAAGTTTTATTCTCCACTTTAAAATGGCTTTATTCGCCAGGCGGTGGTGGCACATGCCTTTAATCCCAGCACTCGGGAGGTAGAGGCAGGTGGATTGCTGTGGGTTTGAGGCCAGCCTGGTCTACAAAGTAAGTGTAGGACAGCCAAGGCTACACAGAGAAACCCTGTCTCAAAAAGCCAAAATAAATAAATAAATAATGGCTTTATTCAGATTATCATTTTGAGGGATGTTTGCAAGCTAGCTCAGTGAGTAAAGGCACTTGCTACCAACTCTGACAACCTGAGTGGATACCCAACCCCCACATGGTAGAAGGAAAGAACAGACTCCTTACTCACCCCCCAGAACTCATGTGGTGGAAAGACAGATCCAACTCCTTCAAGGTGCCCTCTGGTTTCCACATATCTCTTGTGACACATACACGCCCACACACATAAACAAGTAAATAAATAAATATATGCAAAAAATTTACATTTGACAAATTTTTAAAAATTTGATGCTTTGAGGAATATGAAATCATCTATCCAACATTAAGTGTTTATTATATATAAGGCTGGAGAGATGGCTTAGTGGTTAAAGGTGTGGGCCACTCTTGCAGGAGACCTGTATCAGGGGGCTCACAATGCCGCTAACTCCAGCTCCAGAATGTCTCTTTAACTCTGTGGTTACTTAAACTCACACACACAGGCATGCAAACAAACATATGTATGTATATATACACAAACACCGTCATATAACATTTTAGTGTTTTCTTTATTTTTTTCAATTTTTATTTTATGTGCATTGGTGTTTTGCCTGCATGTATATCTGAGTGAGGGTGTTGGGTCCCCTGCTGCTGAGGTTACAGACAGCTGTGAGCCACCATGTGGTTGCTGGGAATTGAACCCAGGTCCTCTAGAAGAGCAGCCAGTGCTCTTAACTGCTGAGCCATCTCTCCAGCCCTCACCTATACATAATTTAAAATAAAATCTTTTGAAAGTTTTCATTATATACACTAATAATATATAATATGATATTCATTTTTACTTAAGGAGCTAATGGATGGATCATTATTAATTTATCCTTATTATCAAAATAGTAGAACCTTATGTTATTCACAGTAATAAAAACTACTCACATTTATTGGGTCCTTCCTATATGTCATGATGGTCTACTAACTTGTTTAGCAAATATTAGAACTCATCTTCTTGCTTGTTTGGTTGGTTTTTGTTTTGTTTTTTAAGACAGGGTTTCTCTGTGAAACAACCCTGGTTGTCCTGGACTCACTTTGTAGACCAGGCTAACCTCAAACTCACAGAGATCCACCTGCCTCTGCCTCCTGAGTGCTGGGATTAAAGGCATGTACCACCACTCCCAGCTAGAACTCATTTTTTATTTTTCCTTTTAGACAGGGTTTCTCTGTGTAGCCCTAGCTGTCCTAGACATGCTTTGTAGCCGAGGCTGCCCTCGAAGTCACAGCAATCCGCCTGCCTCTGCCTCCCAGTGCTGGGATTATTAAAGGTGTGCGCCAGCATGCCCTGCTTACCTCATCTCTTAACAGGCTTTGAAACATTGGAATGGTGGCTCATACCTTTAATCCCAGCACTCGAAGAAGAGGCAGACAGATCTCTGTGAGCTCAAGGCCAGCCTGGTCTACATATTGAGTTCTAGACCATCCAGGCTACAGAGTGAAATGCTGTTAAACACAAACAAACAAAATAAGCAAGGAAGTTTTTGTTTGTTTGTTTTTCTTTAACACATTTAGGTCTAGAGAGATGGCCCAGTGGTTCAGAGCACTGGTTGTCCTTCCAGAGAGCCCAAGTTTGATTCCTAGCATCGACCTGGCTGCTCACACCCATCTCTAACCCCAGCTCCAGGGGATCAGATGCCCTCTTGTGCATTTGGAGAGTCCCTGCCCAGATACATGCACACAAACACATATATACACAATTTTTAAAAATTAAAAAAAAAAAGGAAGGATCCATGAAACCATGGTCCCTTGGGAGTTCCTAAATTTCCTAAGGACATTTAAGCGGAGACTGCAGATGCTGAGTCTCTACCCCAGAGCAAATGAAACAGAATGGAGGCTGGACTGCTTTGTGAGTATACTGTCGATCCCTTACATGGTTGGAATATGTAGTCAGGGTTGAGATCCCTGCCTTAGGGAAATGTCAATGAATGTCTGCTGCTTTGTTGTAAGTGTTTTGGATATGTGCTTTCCAGGATAGCATTGGGCAGCTGGAGAGTGACCTGAGGAACACCAAGAGTGAGATGGCACGCCACCTTCGGGAATACCAGGACTTGCTCAATGTCAAAATGGCTCTTGACATTGAGATAGCAGCTTACAGGTACATGAGAGGGCATGTCCACCCCCACAAGACACACACTGGCCTAGGAGCAATGCTGCTGTATACATGGTTCCGGGTGGCCTGTTTCTGACCAGTGAGGGAGGGTGGGGAAAGCCACCACTATCCAGTCTCAATGAACTGAGCTCTCAGTTGTTCTAACTGAATACATGGCAGCTTCACCTCGCTAGTCCTGGAGTATTTTACACACCCTGCAGGGCAGTTTACATGTTAACACAGGCTTCTAGAGGCAAAATGAAAGTGTCAGACTCTAAAAATAGGGGTTGGGGCTGGAGAGATGGCTTAGTGGTTAAGAGCACATCCTGCTCTTACAGAGGACCTGGGTTTGATTCTCAGCACCCATGTCAGGTGGCTCGCAACTGCCTATAACTTGATCCAAGGGAATCTGACTCCTCTGGCCTCCTCAGGCATCTATAGTCTTCATCAAACCCACACATATGAGTACACAATTAAAAATAATAAAAATGAACCTTTAAAAAAAATAAAAATACAGAGCCAGGCATGGTGGCACATGTGGGAGACAGAGGCAGGCGGATCGCTGTGAGTTTGAGGCCAGCCTGGTCTACAAAGCAAGTCCAGGACAGCCAAGGCTACACAGACTCTGTCTCAAAAAAACAATAAATAAATAAATAAATAAACAAATAAAAATGCAACCAAGCATGGTAGCACACACCTTTAATCCCAGGACTAGGGAGGCAGAGGCAAGCGAATCTCTGTGAGTTCAAGGACAGCCTGGTCTATGAAGGACAGCCAAGGCTACACAGAGAAACCCTGTCTCGAAAAACCAAAAAAAAATTTTTTAAATAAATAAAAATACAAGTTAAACATAAAGTGATCCAAGCTAAGGTTTTCTCTTATATTTGTGTTCAAGGCCCAGTTGAAGTGAACATTTACTTTAAAAAAAAAAAAAAAATGTAACTACAGGTGCAGTTTTTTGAATGACCACTATGTGTCAGTGTCAGGTCAACCACAGTCCATAACTCAAGGTCATGGTGTTAATAAGTGTTGGCCTAGTCTAGCCTCAACAGAAGACTGCAAATGTCGGCTGATGTCCATGGGAGGTGGCCTCTTTTCTGAAGAGAAAGGGAGGAGGAGTGAATTGAGGGAGGTGGGAGGGGGTGGGGAACTGCAGTCAGGATTAAAGTAAATGAATACATTTATTAAAGAAACTAATTAATTAGTTAAATACAAGTGAAAAAAAGTGGCAGCCCTCAGATTCAACCTCAGATCAGTGTGGACATTTTTTTATTTTTATTTTTTTATTAATTTATTCTTGTTACATCTCAATGTTTATCCCATCCCTTATATCCTCCCATTCCTCCCCCCCTGGTGTAGACATTTTTAATATGAATTTACTTGTCATCCTAGTTTTCTCTATATTTTTTAGTTTTCTCTATATTATTCCAATCTTAGTATATGTGCTGCCTAGGCCAACTTTTTTTTTTTTTTTTTTTTTTTTTTTTTAAGTTTTCCACTATGTATTCCACCTACTCCAAAATAAGGGCTCCAGAGTATTTCATAGTATCTTGAGTTGATTTTTATTAAAAATAAAAAAGATGATTAAAAACTTTTCGAGTTATGAGCTAGACACGGTGATGCTCACCTGTAATCTCAGGTGGACTAAGACAGTGAGAAGTTAAAGGGCAGCCTCAGCTACATACCAAGGCTACCCTGGGCTATAAGGGACCCCATCTCCAAAAACTAAAGAACAAACCAGAAAGCAACAACAAATACCCTACTAGAGTTATGCAGAGCAAGCCACGGGAGCCACTCTGAGCTGGATAGTCTAGGCTGAGTGGACACCGGTGTCTGAGGTTGTGTCATTTAAGGGCTCTGCTACCACTTGTTCTGTTCCCCCTCGTGCCTTCATACGTGGAAAGGGCACAGCTCTCAAGTGTGCGCCGGCCCAGGCGGTAAGTTTCTCAGTCCTCTGTGGATTTCTCACTTCCTTACCCCTTTACAGTTAAGGTGTTAATTAGGGAAATTACCTTTCTCCTGAGCTTTGTAGAATATAACTGACAAAAATGGGTGTCTGATGTGGCCAAGGGAGGTTGTATGTTTTCCTACAGGAAAACAGTTTGTCAATGGGACATGTTCCTTTGACAATACTTGAAACAGCACTGATACTGGAGAGAGCATTTCTACATGTGCATACTAATCAATGTAGCATTCCTGGCCTCATGAGGAAACTGCAGTGTTTCTTTGGAGTCAGCGAAAAAAAGGACTGAAGGGTTAAGTTCTCTAAACAAAACTAGTAGCCTGGTTCCTAAGCGCTTTTCTCTGTTGAATTAACAGGAAGCTGCTGGAAGGAGAAGAGACACGATTTAGCACCAGCGGATTAACCATGTCCGGGCTGAATCCACTTCCCAATCCCAGCTATTTGCTCCCTCCTAGAATCCTTAGTTCTACAACCTCCAAAGTCTCATCCACTGGGCTGTCGCTGAAAAAGGAGGAGGAGGAAGAGGAGGAGGGGGCTTCTAAGGAAGCCTCTAAGAAAACATCCAAGATAGGGGAAAGTTTTGAAGAAACTCTGGAGGAAACGGTAATATCTACAAAGAAAACCGACAAGTCAAATATAGAAGACAGTACCATCTCAAGCCAAAAAATGTAGTTTGATTGCTTAAAAAAAAGTTAACGCCTAAGAGGGAATGCACTGGCTCACTCACAGCTTACTCCCGAACCACACCTAACCACCGCTAGGGAATGTCTTCCAAGCTTCAGTGTCATAGTCAGGACCGAATCCTTGCTTTCTCCGGTAGGAAAGCCGCCCCTAGATGGAGCAGTCAGAGGAGTGTTCTCTAAGCAAGCAGCTTTCTCTCCCGCAGCTCAGGCTTCATAGTGACAGACGACTCAGGTGCACAGGAAGTTCCATGGAGGTGCTAACTCTGGTCATCTTTTGCTGTGAGCCAAAATTAAAGCCTGTTTGTGCACTATACCCCGCCAGGACCCAGCTTTAGACTCTTCTTACTAGATGCCTAAACACTTAAAATCACTGCCGAGGACAAACTAGTGGTCCAGACACCATCACCCTAATCCTCTCTGACAGAGCTGAGTCACGAATGACAGCTGTTCCTCATGGGCACATCTCTTCCGCTCTCCTCGACCCCGTGTTTCCTTGTCTTCACCCAAGAGGAGGGCGAAAAGGCTAGTGCAGTATTCCCTTCTGAACACACGTAGAACTTACTCCCCCTTTAGTAGTAAAATTAGATGCATGGTGACCATTTCTGTGATTTATCTAATAACTTATCCTTGCTCATTTCATGTCTTTTCACATCTGTAGCTTAAAAAAAAAGAAAAAGATTAATGATAATGGCAGTGATTGATTATAAGGGTTTTCCTAAAATAAATAAAAGGGATCTCTAGATTTTAGGCTTTCAGCTGTCCAAGTCCAATTAGTGGGGGGAGGGGGGAAACTACCTTAAATGACGTAGCTTTTCACTTTAACTATAGAAGCACAGTGACAGGTGTGCTACGCTGTGGTTAAGCTGACCTTAGACTTAGTAGTATAAGGAAAGGAGGTAAGTACCTCTCTGAATGGGAAAAGCCAAGGTCTCTTCTGTGTTGGTGCCTGTGTAGTGGTGTAGAATTAGCTTTCCCCTGAATCTACATAGTCCCCTTCCCATTAGTCCAGGTTCTCAAGAGGCCTTGCTTTTTAAGAGTGCTAAGTACAGGACATTTTATCCCCAGACACAATGCTACTGCCCAAAAGTGAAAAATAAAAAATAAAAACAAACACTTCTGGTCAATCAACACCACCAGCAAATTTTTTTTTTTAAAGGAAAGGAAATCTCTTTCTCAGACTCTTTCCCCAACAGTGTTACTTACATGCTTCAGTTGGTGGCTGTCCCTCCCCCCAAGGACAGGCAGAAGCAGCAGTGAGGGTCCAGGAGGGATACGCACACTCCTCCCCCAACTCAAGGAGGCAGACAGCAAAGTTAGCACCCAACTGTGGCGCCCACGTGTCCTGTCTGCTCATGTGCTAAATCTGATGCTGGATTTGCCCTGCCTCTGCTCACTTTCATCACTGCTATAGGACTGTCTCTCCTGTCCCCACCCACATCATCACAAGTTCTGTGCTGACACGGACATGATGCTTCTACTACTGAACTCTCATTCTAGCACATGCTTCGATAGTGCAAGGAACTGAAAAGACACTTTCCTCTCCCTGACCCATGCCCTCTCGACCCCTAATATGTACTGTAAGACATTAGTAATATAAAAAATTAAAAGTCATTAATCCCACCAACGTGGTTTGTGTTCCGTACTTTCTAATAGTTTTCTGAGGAAAGTGCCACTTTGTTTGACAGGTTGTCTGGCTCTGATTACATTTTATCTTCTGGTCTTGATGAGTTGCCACTAATCACCTGGACCGAGAGTGAGAACGCATTGCCTGCATCTTGCAAATTGAGCACAGTGGTAAATATGTCCACAATCCCAGGACTCAGGAGGTTGAGGTAGGAGAATTATATGTTTGATGTCAGCCTAGGCTACATACTGATACCCTGACTCAAAAACAAGAAAAGAGGACCCAGAGATAGCTTGGTTGGTCAGAGTATTTACTTGCAAGCATGAGGACCAGAGTTTGATCCCCAAATCCCTATATTTGAAAAAAAAAAAAAAAAAAAGCTGGGCATTGATGGCATATGCCTTTAATCCGAGCACTTCTGAGGCAGAGGCAGACACATCTCTGAGTTTGAGGCCAGCCGGTCTACAGAGTGAGTTCCAGAACAGCCAGAGGCGCACAGAGAAACCCTCTGTTGGTGGGGGAAGCCCTGGATGGTTGAGAAGCTAATAAATTGTACCAGTGTCAAAGACCAGATTCAATGTCACAGGGTAAACTGAGTCAGGGTGTAGATCACTGGCTGGCTGATCACCCAGCAGACTGTCTCTGAGGGTAACATTCCAGACTAGAACTGATTGCTACTGACAGTGGCTTCCCCTGACAGTGGTAAGCTGAGGGCCCAGAGCTGGTGGCTTCCTGACAGGGGCTTCCACCTGATTGTGGCAAGTGGGGGCTGGAGCGGATGGCTCCACTGTTGGTGGCAAACATCTAAAAAGAAGGAGAGAAAACCACACACATACAGACAGTTGATGAAGTAAGATAGACTCCAGCAGGTGTGTTCCAACAAGTGTCTAACAGGCTTCTCTAACTTCACACGCACGCAGGCACGCATGCACATGCACATACATACATACATACATACATACATACATACATACATACATAAATACATACATAAATACATACATACATACATACATACATACATACATACATACTCACGCATTGGGTGGATGGAGCAAACGCCAAGGAGCAAGTTCCAACCCAGGCTTACACACATATATACACATACACACATCTTTATGGGTGGAAGAAGATTCCAACCTCTCTAGCTACTGTACACACACACACATACATATGTGGATGGATGGAACAAACTCCAAAGAGCGAGTTCCAACAACTTTATTGTTTTTTCCACAGCTTATATATCCCTGCCAAATCTTTCTTTCTTTCTTTCTTTCTTTCTTTTTTCCCTTCGAGACAGGGTTTCTCTGTGTTAGCCTTGGCTGTCCTGGACTCACTCTGTAGACCAGGCTGGTCTCAAACTCACAGAGATCCACCTGCCTCTGCCTCCTGAGTGCTGGGATTAAAGGTGTGCGCCACCACGCTTGGCTCAAACCTAAACTTTTATATAAAAAACAATGAGCCTTTTCTACTTTAAATCCTCGAGGCGCATATCTACTCAATAATTTTTATTAAATCATATCAGGAAGCTGAGAGCAAAAATTAAACAACTCAGTCTCCATCCAGCTCAGCTTGAAAGAGTCATTGTCAGCCAGTGCTACTCTGGGCTACTGTTCTTGCTTGCCAAGCTCAGAAAGTCCCTGGCTTTACTATTTGTTCTTGTTTGTTATTTTGTTTGGTTGGTTTTTTTTTTGTTTGTTTGGTTGGTTGGTTTTTCAAGACAGGGTTGCTCTGTGTTAGCTGTGGCCATCCTAGACTCGCTTTGTGGACCAGGCTGGCCTCAAACTCACAGTGATTCGCCTGCCGATGCCTCCCAAGTGCTGGGATTAAAGGCAAAGAGACCAAAAGAATAAATCACCCTGCACAAAATAAAGATGTGTCAGGAAGTAGAGTGAGTGCGCGCCCAGAATGCATGAGGCACTGTGTTGAACCATGCAGCGTAGCGATGATGGTGCATGTCTGTAACCCCAGCATTTTAGGGGTGAATGCAGGAGGGTCCAAAGGCTGAAAATAATCCTCAGCTACAAAGCGAGTTCAAAGCCAGCCTGCACTACATGAAATCCTGTCTCAAAAACAACAACAACAAAAGAGGAGGATCTTATTGATCTGATAAATGATTAAACCAGAACAACAGGAACATGGACCATATTCAGAAACATTACCCGAGAGGAAAAGGAAGCAAGAGACTGACAACAGGGCAAAAAACCAAGATCAGGTGATGGTGGAAAAGCCTGCTGCCAAAGTGAGCAGTGGTCCCCAGGGCGACTTCCAGACACCTTAGGTTGAGGTCCCTTCCATCCTAAGATGTATGCAGTACGTGTGTGCCCATGCATGCATATATGGATGCCAGAGGTCCATGCCAGATGTTGGCTCCCTCACTGAACCTGGAGCTTACTGACTCAGCTACCTTAGCCAGCCAGCGAGCTGCCACAACTGCTCTTTCCCTCCCCAGCACTGAGGTTACAAATACATGTCACCAAACCTGACTTTTTTTTTTTTTTTTTTTTTTAAATGTGAGGTTTGTGTAGCAAGGACTTTACCCATCAAGCTGGTTCTTCCGGCCCTCTGTGCATTAACAGACTTATCTGTTAATACCTACTTAGTGTAATAACTGTCAAATACCATACCATACTAGATGGTAAACATAGAATTATCTCATTTAAACCTCACACCCACTCTTCGGGCATAGTTGTTTGTACTATACCTATTTTTACAAGCCAAGTGATAGACGCTCACAGCAACATGTTTCAGCCTGGATCCCTGTAAGCTGTCACACAGTAAGTGGCTGAGCTAGGGTTTCAGTCTCCTATCTGACTCTACACAGCTCTCTCCTCTTCCCAGTGAGCATGGTGATGCTAAGCCTACAGCCCCAGAGCTTAGGAGGCTGTGGCAGTTGAATCCTCTCTTTCTCCTTAGGCTCACAGGTCTCACAGAAGTTTGAGAACCCTCGGCAGCAGCGAGTCCCACAGGCAACCTGCTACATGTGCAGGGTCCTCAGCGTCTGCCTTCCTGCATGGTCATGATGCACTAAGAAGCTCAAAACTGGTCTAGCGTGGTCTGGGTCCAGTGTTCTGGCACACGCTTGTAATGCCACCGGCTGGGAGGTAGAGGCAAGAGGGTCAAGAGTTCAAGACCATCCTTGGCTACTGTCTCAGTCAGTGTTCTATTGCTCTGAGGAGACACATGACCAAGGCTCATAAAAGAAAGGCTTTAAGTGAGGACTTGCTTAGAGTTTCGGTGGGTTAGTTCCACCATCATCGTGGTTGGAAGTGTTACAACACACAGGCAGACATGGTGCGGGAGGAGCTGAGAGCTATGTCCTGATACAATGTCTGAGAGAGAGTCTGGGTTTAGCGTGGACTTTTGAAACCTCAAAGCCCATCCCTAGTGACACACTTCCACAAATAAGGTCACACTTACTAATCCTTGCTAATAGTGCCACTCTCTGGTGATCAAACATTCAAATCTATGATCCTATTAGGTCATTTTCATTCAAAACACAACAGCTACAAAGCAAGTTTGAGGCCAGCCTGGGCTACATGAGACACCATCTCAACAAACAAAACAAAAACGAACAATGACAAAAACTGGGCTCTGATCCAGGCATGGGAGATATATGCTTAAAATTCCAGCATTTGGGAGACTGAGGGAGGAAGATTTCAAGTTCAAGGCCAGCCTGGGCTCCACAGACAAACCTTGTCTCAAAAAAAATTTTTTTAATGCCATGTAAAGCATAACTCCCATTTTCCCATCTTATTTGTCTGAAGTATTTTTTCTTCTCTCCTGTCTTTGCATGGGCTTTGGTGGAGGTTGTGGTGCAGCACCAGCAGGTCTAAACTGTAGTGGGGGTGTTCAGTCCTTCTGGGCCTCACGGGATCGATTCCTGACCACCTTGCTATGAATGGCACAGCTCACATAGTAATGCAGCTTGACGTCTTGGGCAGCACCTAAGTGTCAAAGACACTGGCTTCGGAGACACCCCTGACAGCAGCGGCCTCTACAATGTTCCAGATGACAAACTTCTTAATGGCCTTGTCCTTGGGCACACACCGGGCGTAGTTTGTGTATCGAATTGGCTCAATGTGGCCACAAGTCTTTTTAGCAAGACCCAAAAGAGCTTGTCTCAATTTTTGGTTTTGTTTTTGTTGTTTTGTTCTGTTGTTTTTTGGAGATAGGGTTTCTCTGTATAGCCTTGGCCATCCTGCACTTGCTTTGTAGACCAGGCTGGCCTTGAACTCACAGCGATCCACCTGCCTCTGCCTCCCGAGTGCTGGGATTAAAGGCGTGCACCACCACATCCGGCTCCAGGTCTGTCTCAAAGAAATGAAAGAAATTATTTATTTTTACATATGGGGGAGCTGATGTGTATGTGTGTGTGCATGTGTAGGCCTGAGTTTGATGTCAGGTGACTTCTCTGACAAGCAGGTCACCCCCTGAACTAGCTCTTTCCTTAGGTCTGAGTGATACAAGCAAGCACACTATCCCCAAGCCAGCTCCCCAGCCCTAAGAAGATTGTCCTTTGTGCTGTGCAAGTTAAACTCAATTCTAAACACCCATCGAGTACTAGGAAAAAGAGTCATAGGAGCCTATTGCACCTTCTGCCCCCTGGGACCATAGGCAACTTCCCTTGGGCTCATCCCAGGTGGAAGGAATCCCTTCAGGACAATGGAAAGCAGATCCAATCAGGGCACTGATTTTAAAGCAAAGGCTGGAGAAAAAGCCAGAAACCAGCCTGGTTGTAACAGAAGAAAATATAACGAGCATCACTGCTGACTTCTGAGCTCCCAACACTGCTTTTGAATGTTATTTTCATTATAATATCATCAGGCCTCTCCACAGTCCTGAAAAACATCTAAATTCAAGATTATACCTTTTTTTTTTTTTTCTTCTTCTAACCAAATAAGCCTATATACGTAAAAGCAAATACAGTCATTGAAAATGAAGGACAGTTGGCAGGTAGACTTCATAAGCTGTTAAAACAGCACATATGTATAATATTTTCTTTATAGAGCCTACTATGCCACCTTTGCAACATTTCCCAATTTGATATGTAGATTAGACATTTTGCAGTTTCCAAATATCTCATGGGGTATGCCATTAAGTGGGGGAACACTCCTGAGCCCAGCTGAACAAAGGACTGCTTCTATTATATTACCACGCTCTGCTGCACCCCTTAAAGACGAAGAGGATGACTGCTACACAGATCAAAGGGCTTTTCTCCTCCCCTATCGATCTCCTAGAAGATAATTTGATTGCTCCTGCATCTTATGCTCAGATCTTACAAGTTCCAGGCTGGGATGGAGATGAGCTAAGATTTATAAGTCCTTTCTCACAAAACACACACAAAGACACACACCCAGAGTGGGAATATATCAAAACGGTAAGTCATGCTGCAGATCCTTGAGGTTTTATGCTTCTACAGGACCTCATAGCTCTGGATACAAAAGAAGAAATGAAGATTGATCATGGAGGACTTTCTCATTTGTCTTCCTTGGATTCGTCACTTAGCTGCCAGATGGCCACTCTTTCCCCTGATGAAGCAGGTGGCCTCTGTGTGTGACGTTTCATTCCAATTCTCTAATGGGTCCTCAGAGGCTTTACAGTGCACAGCAGAGTGTAACCCAGATCATGGAATAAAGGCTAGAAATTTGGGATATAATCAGTAACAGGTCTAGTGTGCTGCTGGTAACTGCCCAGAGCAAGCCCTAAAGGAGTGTTTTGTTGTTGCTTGTTTGTTTAAGAACCTACATCTGCGGTTGAAGACATCATGGCTCGGCAGTTACAAGCACTTGCTGTCCTTGCACAGGACACAAATTTAGTTCCCAGCACCCACCAAAAAAACCAAAACAAAATGGTGCACAAATCATCCAGCTCCTGGGGAATCTGATGCCCTCTTCAGGCCTCTATGGGCAGCCACACTCGCACTCACATGCATAACCCTCACCAGACACATGCATTTAGGATTAAAAAATATTTATTTTTTTAAAAAGAGCCTCTACCTGACTTTTTCCCATTTGTTTTGTTTTGTTGGTTTTTCGAGACAAGGTTTCTCTTGTAGTCCTGGCTGTCCTAACTCACTTTGTTGATCACAATGGCCTGGAACTCACAGGGATCCACCTGCCTCTGCCTCCCAGAGTGGTGCGACTAAAGGTGTGCACCATCAATCTTTAACGGAATGAAAAGAGTTCCTCTGGCCAGGCACCGTGGCACACATCGGTAATCCCAGCACTCGGAGGCAGAGGCAGACAGATCACTGTGAGTTCGAGGTCAGCCTGGTCTACAAAGCAAGTCTAGGACAGCCAAGGCTGCACAGAGAAACTCAGTCTGGAAAAACTGATCTCCTGGCATCTGAAGCTGTTCATGGGACACAAAAATCACAGTTAGAATCAGAGTGAAAGCAGAATGTAGGAGGCCCAGCCTCAGAGGCTGTGATGTTAATCACCAAGCTGTATTTCCATCTCTCTGCCGCTTAGTGATAATTGCAGGTAAAGCAAGAAGGAAAAAGAAAATATTCTATATCGATTTCATAAAATTAATGGGTTGGAAAGATGGCTCAGTGGTTAAGAGCATTGTCTGTTCTTCTGAAGAACCAGGTTCGATTCCCAGCACCACATGACAGCTCACTACTATCTGTAACTCGAGTTCCAAGAGATCTGATACCCTCACACCAACGCACATAAAACTAATTTTTTTAAAGATTAATGGACAGGTCCCCTTATTAATAGGAAAGAACTGACTCACCAGGTATTGCAATACAAATCTACCATCTTAGTGCTTGGAAGACTGAGGTGGAACTGAGTCTGTGCCCTAGGCTGTACAGTGAGAGCCTTCTCAAAAAGCTGATATAGGACTGTCATGTGCCTAAGTGTTCGGCAGACATTCAAGAGATCGATATGGCATTTCATTTGTAAAAGACTATTAAATCTCTGTAGGAAATTACTTCAGATTTCCCCAGTCTAGTTTTGAAGAGAAGCCAACAATCACATTCATTTGAACACTACCACATTCAAAAGATTCAGAACCTTATTCTTTTTAGAGACAGTGTATCATGTATCCTGGGCTGATGTCTAACCCTGTCTCAAAATAGCAGAAGGCTGGAGAGATGGCTTAGTGGTTAAAAATGCTTGCTGTGCGATCTTGAGCACCAAAGTCTGGATCCCAACACGTCTTGCTCTGAAGGATGCAACACCCTCTTCTGGCTTCCCCTTGCATACATAAGTACATACACATACACACAGATAACACACACATTTTGTTTTATTTTGTTGAGAGAGCATCTATGTCATCCTGGAACTCCCTATGTAGGCCAGGCTAGGCTCAAATTCAGAGCGCCTCTGTCTCTGCCACCTGAGTGCTGGGACGCTAAGATGTACGACCTGGCTGGCTTCTAGCTCTATCTTAAAATCCAACTCTCAGGAGTTAGGGAGATAAGTCAGCAAAGTGCTGGCCATACAAGTTTTAGAATCTGAGTTCTATCTCTAGCACCCACATAAAAACCTAGACTTGGTAGTATATGCTTGCAAATAAGCACGTGTTAGGCAGAAAAAGGAGAATCTCCACAGTTCTGTTGGCCAGCCCACCTGTCCACATCAGTGAGTTCCAGTTAAGAAACCATTTTTTAGCCGGGCCTAGTGGCCCACGCCTTTAATCCCAGCACTTGGGAGGCAGAGGCAGGCGGGTTGCTGAGTTCAAGGCCAGCCTGGTCTACAAATCGAGTCTAGGACAGCCAAGGCTACACAGAGAGACCCTGTCTCAAAAAACCAACCAAACAAACAAAAAACACCATTTTTTTCTGTTTTGGTTTGGTGTTTTGAGACAGGGCTTCTCTGCGTAGCCTTGGCTGTCCTGGACTTTCTTTGTAGAACAGGCTGGCCTTGAACTCACGGAGATCTGCCTGCCTCTGCCTCCCAAGTGCTGGGATTACAGGTGTGTGCCAGAAACCATGTCATAAACAAACAAATAAATAAATGACAGCTCCTCATAAAACCACCTCCATACCCAAATCAGATTTTTTTTTTTAATTTATTGTGTGTACAAGAGCATGCCACAACAAACATGTGGAGGTCAGGACTATTTGTAGGAACTGGCTCTCACTACCATGTGGGCTCCAAGTATCAAACTCAAGTCATCAGGCTTGGGAGCAGGTGACATTACCCACTGAGCCATCTCTCTGTGGCTCACAGATGAGGATTTCTGGTTCAATAAAGTGTTACTGTAGGCTTCGAACTTTTTCAAACCTACTTTATTTGGGGGTTTTAATGCGTATATCTCCCTCCCAGCCCACCTACCCTAGATAGGAGAGACAAGAGGCTAATGGGAACAGGAGAAATAAGACGTTCTTAGACTCAGTTCCTGGGAGCAAGTCCACTGGCGGAGTTGGCAGGATTCCAGCAGATCCATTAAACAGCAAATGAGCAATTCAGCAAAGGGGACTGTGATTGCAGCCACTGGAACCTGGAACCCTGAAGCATTCTCTGGAGCGGTTCTCTCTAGGAGCATCTTGAAGTGGAGCAATCAACAGCCAAATAGGAAACAATACCAAGACCAAAAGGCCCAGCCTCTTGTTTTGGGCTCATACACATATTATGTCCTCTCAGAGTCTGTACTAGGATATTTTCTGGCTGGCAAGGACCAAGCCCCTGCAAGAGATGGATCCTCTTCTGGTGGATAAACATCACCTGTTCCCTCACAAGCCTGTTCCCCATCCCACACTTGGGATCAAAACAAAAACCTGTTTACATCCACTACAGGTTACTTCTTCAGGCTCTAATTCTCTGTGTACACCTGAGATTTGGAACCACATTATAAAGTTTATGCTAACAGTGTTATCTTACTTGTGGGCACGTTCTGGGGTATAACAGTTAATCAAATCACCCCAGTTACAAATGCACTACATGCCTACTCCCAACAAAACTGTGACTGTTACAGTAAACTCACTGGCAAACACCATTACATTAATATCTGACAATTAAGCACTATCCCTGCATGACAACTGAAGCAGGCCAGTTAGAAACTTATGCCTGTTTTTCCTCAACTCCAAAATATATGCCCAGTCCCCTTGCATCTAATTTGCATCCTTTGGCTTTGATAACTCTATGCATAAAAGCTTCCTGAGCCCGGCAAGCTGCTCCAGTGACTCCCTGAACCTGAGGATGGCCTTGGAAATCCCTAGGTAGGCGCTGGCGATCGCCAAGTCATCTGTGAAGGGAACCTCAAGTGGCAATGAACGCCACAGCTGTCTACTGTCGTAACAGCAGCTTAGCACAGCACAGCATCAGTGAGTGCAAAGGTGCTTTAACTACCTAGTCATGGCAGTTTAACTTTAATTCAGACACCCTGCCTTTTGAACTTTTTTTTTAAATTCAGTCATGGCTCAGTGGGTAAAGGTACTTGGCACCACGCCTGACTACCTGAGTTTGAACCCCAGGACCCACATGGTGGGAAGAGAGGTGAGTCTCCTGCTCTCCTCCTATAGCACGTACACACACAATAAGAAAATAAAGAAAAATGTTAACACTTCAAAATAGGCTAAAATAAATTTTTATTAAATTCAGAAGATTTATGCACAGTTCACAAATTCTTTACAAAACAGTTGCCAATGTAAGTCCAATTTTGTAAGTTTCTATACAGATTTGGAGATTTTGCTGTGAAATAAGTCTACAAAATATTTTTTAGAAAGCATCAGGATGCTAGTTTAGGCAAAATAATGTTTAAAATTAAGTCTTCCTGAAAGCAAGGTCCTCAAAGACTGATTCTTTACCCCAGTGACAAGAAAACAAACATTAAACACAGAACCAGTTAAGCTGGGACTGAGGAAACAATAAGGATTCTGTAAACTTCTGGTAATTCACCTGGATTTTTTTTTGCTACTGTTAGAAGCAGTGCCATTTATCAACAGCCATACTGAGAGTACCTTGTAACACCTGTCCAGTGGCACTGATATATGCAAATTACCCATCACAAGAAGCACCTCTTATTGAAAAAGAGCCATATCTAACAGGAGACAGTGTCTCCAGTAGCAGAGCTGAGTAACACTGCTTTAGTAGGATCAAGTTCAGAGCAGATAGGAACGTGTAAGTGCCTAGCAGATTTGGTGCTGAGTATGCCCTGCAGCTTAAAAAGCAAAGCTGTCCTGCAAGGACACCTGCAGCCCACGCAGCCTGCAGGGCAGACTCCTACCTCGAAGATGGGAAGCAACCAGCAACTTCCTTCTATTTGGAATCACAAGGAATTTTAAAATTCAGTGTTTTCAGATTTTTTTCCCCTGAGTTTTGAGGTTTTTTTTGTTTTTGTTTTTTTACATAGTCTCTAGTGTAGCAGATACATTCTACTGTTTCAAGTTGTACATACAATGCTAGGGTTCTGGTGCTGAAAACAGAAGCTAGCTCAGAACAGCATAAAGTAGTGGTGGCTACATGTTTCGTGAGAATCTTTGGTGTAATGCAGACCTGCAGAAGCCTCCTCACTCTGTTTCCTTCCTCATATACCCTTGTATCTTCAAGTTATTTTCAAAGGAGAAACCACAAGACCATAATGAAGAACAAGCAGACCATCCTGAAAAGAAGAAAGGACTATTTTTAGTTCTTTGAAAACTATTCATGTAAAATTTATGATGAAACCAAAACTGGCTTATTTTTCATAATATAACAGTAATGGGAAATTCTTTAATGTTAAAAAAGAGTACAAAGCCATCGTGATGGCACATGCTTGTAATCTCAACACCCAGGGAGGCAAAGGCAGATGGATCTCTGTGAGTCCTGAGTCCAGGACAGCCAAGGCTACACAGAGAAACCCTGTCTTGAAAAACAAGGAGTACAAGATAAATATAATTTATTTACTGACACCACCAAAAACTCCTTATCAATGTATCTCTTTCTTTCATTTTATCCCATGCTCAGTTTCCCTTCCCTCCTCAACATCCCCTTCTCAACCCCAGACACCTCCAACATACACACACCTTCCTTTCTCTTTTTCTGAGACCAAGTTTTGCAATGTGGCTCCAGCTGGCCTTGTAACTGTTAAGACTGCAGGCCGGTACTGCCAAGGCGTTATCAAACCCCTGGAGCTGGAGCTGCAGGAAGTTATGCCTAACATGGGTGGTGTGAACCAACTCTGTCCAACAGCACTACACGCTCCTAACTGTTCAGTCACCTCTCCAGACTCTTGGTCCCTTTTTAAGATGAGCTTCACTGTGTTGTCCAGCATGCTCAAAATTTTCTGGGCTAAAACAATTCTTTTGCCCTAGCCTCCTAAGCAGCTCAACTATAAGTAACCCCCGTAGTAGAAGTTATAGAGTCTTTTTTTTTTTTTTTTTTTTGTTTTTCAAGGCAGAGTTTCTCTATGCAGCCCTGGCTGTCCTACACTGGCTTTGTAGACCAGGCTGGCCTCGAACTCACAGCAATTCACCTGCCTCTTAACAAGTCAATTATGGCCAGATGTGGTGGCCCACGCTGTAATCCCAGCACTCCGGGAGGCAGAGGCCAGCGTTCCAGGCCAGACTGTTCTACAAAGTGAGTCCAGGACAGTCAGAGCAACACAGAGAAACCCTGTCTTGAAAAAACAAAACCAAAAAAGTCAATTATGTTATATAAATATGTTTTAACCCCAAGTGTGAGATATGAGACTGCCTTAGTTTATCCACAGCCGACAGTTGTCTTGTGTGGCTCAGAGAGGGGAACGGTCTTTGGCAACTGGCGATAGTTAATTCTGAGGACTCAAAGAGCAAAAGCAGAGAGAGAAGGGGAGGGCTTCAAGGAGATGGACAGAGGAGGACGAAGGAAGGCTGCTGGTTCTTCCTGTTCTGCATCTGCTAGAAATCTTGAAGACTGAGAAGCAGCAAGTAGCTAGGAGCCCTCCACCCCCTTTCCCTTCCAACACTCTTTCTCTCCTACCTAGGGTTGGGGGGTTAGAAAGGAGGTAGAGGCTTAAGGAACCCCAAATAAAGAGTTAAAAAATAAGCGCCTACAGACCCACCCCAAACAGGTCAATATGATGACTCTCAGAAGCCAATTTGTGACTCATATAATCATAACTAACCAGGGGCATGCATTTATGACCAAAAACAACTAAGAAAAGACCTAACTTTGCCCACAGACCATTTAACAGACTGATTGAATACTGGGTCTAAATAAAAACAAGACTCAATTTCTATAAATTGTAACAGAGCTATTCAAGAAATAAAATGTTGGGATGGGAGTGGTGGTGCATGCCTTTGATACCAGCACTTGGGAGGTTGGCTAGAGCAGATAGGCCAAAACTACAGAGAAACCCTATGAGGTGGGGTTGGAGTGGGGAGAGAATGTTTATTCCACATATACAACTTACTACTGTAATAAAACTTTTTATCTCTCACCCTATTTGCTGAAAATACATTTTATATATTTTGCTTCCTCCTTGCAGACTGTCATCAGTTGTCAGCCAACTCAGCTTACACTAAATATTTTAGATGCTCTTTCCAAGTCTTTGTATAGGTTTTCTGTCTTTTTTTTTTTTTTCTCCTCTCACTGTTATTTTAATGTTTCTGCCTGTTCGTTTATTTTTGAAAGGTGAGATGTTGTTTTAAAGAGTTTCTCAGGACTTCGCAATTAAGAGAGTTTACTGCTCTAAGAGAGGGCCCAGGTTGGGTTTCCAGTACCCACATGGCAGCTCACAACCACCTGCTAACTCGAGCTCCAGGGGATTGGATGCTCTTTTGCCTCTTCACTCTTTTTTGTTTTGGAGACAGGGTTTCTCTGTGCATCCTTGGCTGTCCTGGACTTGCTTTGTAGACCAGGCTGGCCTCGAACTCACATTGATACGCCTGCCTCTGCCTCCGGAGGTCTCTTGCACTCTTGAGGTACACATAAACACATGCAGGAATGGTCTTTCTCACTGCACAAGCATGCATGTGTACACACACACACACACACACACACACACACACACTCTATCTCTCAAATACACACAAATTAAAAACAAAACCCCTCAAACCTAAAAGGTCAGCTTAGGCTGGCCTGGAACTTTTTACCTTCCTGTCTACCTCCTGTAAGCATGTGAATACCACATCTAGTCTAGTCGCCCTGGCTGACCTGGAACAAGACTTCCTGCTCCTGCCTTCTGAGTGCTGGGGTAAAGATGGGCACCGACAGGGCTCATTCTATTTTGAGACTAGGTTTAAGGGTCTGACTATGTAGCCAGCAGTAACTTAAAATGAGATAGTGATCCACCTTTCCAAGAGCTATAGTTTCAGGTGTGAGCCATCTTGGTGTCAGGTCTTACTGTTGTGCTCTCACGAAGTAAGCTGCCCTCAGAAGGCATTACACTACTTTCTAATTACTACAAAACTAGCTAGAAAGAACTCACGGAAACTATGCCAAGGACTCACTGTAGCAACACAGAAAAGATAGCTGGCACATAAGCATCACAGTCCAATCATGCTCTCACGTTTTCCTTCTTGGCTAAGATTCCATACGTGGTGGTTTGAATGGGAATAGCCCCAAGACTCATGTTTGAATATTTGGTCCCAGTTGGTGGAACTGGGAAAGGATTAGGAGATGTGACCTTGTTGGAGGAGGTGTGTCACTGGAGGAGGGCTTTGAAGTTTCAAAAGACTCATGCCAGCCCGGCATGGTGGCGCACACCTTTAATGGCAGCATTCTGGAGGCAGGAAAAGGCGAATCTCTGTGAGTCTGAGGCCAACCTGGTCTACATAGTGAGTTCCAGGAGAGTCAAGACTACATAGAGAACCCATCTCAAAAACACCAAGATACGCCGGGCGTGGTGGCGCACGCCTTTAATCCCAGCACTCGGGAGGCAGAGGCAGGCGGATCGCTGTGAGTTCGAGGCCAGCCTGGTCTACAAAGTGAGTCCAAGATGGCCAAGGCTACACAGAGAAACCCTGTCTCGAAAAACAAAAACAAAAACAAAACAAAAACACCAAGATAGTAACCACAGCTTTATTTCTTCATTTCTCACCCACTACTCAACCCACTGCAATCTAGCTTCTGTTCCTGCCAATTCCAGTAAAAACAACAGGATCCTACAAAAGGATTTACAAACTCCAATGCTCACAAAGACCAGGAAAGTAATATAAATGAAGGTACCAGGTAAGTGTGATAGTCAGGAATGACAAAGATTAAGGGAAACAGAAGGCAGATCCCTACCTGCAGGAATGTAAACATTTAAAATATAGAAGGTCAAATAAAACATAACGCCATACCATGTTTGGTCTATGAACCCTTATCACACCTGCTCTAAAGTAATTAGCATGATCAAAGTGAATGTCCATGTAACATAAAGATTCCATTACCAGATGCATATGCATACAAATCACACTTTTGCATTTCACTGTCATAGTTCAGAAATGAAATGCAGAACAATATATTGAAACACACACACAAAACTCAAAGTGTAGCTTACAAGCTATCTCAAGATCTCGAAATTACTTCAGTTCATATTTAAGAATGTATTTTATAAAATAAAGCTTGTAATTTAAGTGTAATGTTGATGTCTATATTTTTTATAAATATATATATATGTATACATCACTTAAGTTTATGTTTTCTTAGTTGTTTAGGGTGTAAGATTTTTTTTTTTAAAGATTTATTTATTATGTATACAGTATGCATTAGATCACATTATAGATGGTTGTGAGCCACCATGTGGTTGCTGGGAATTGAACTCATGACCTCTGGAAGAGTAGTCAGTACTCTTAACCGCTGAGCCATCTATCCAGCCCCTTAGGGTGTAAGATGCTTTAAGGTCTAGATAGATGTTTTAAGTAGACAGAGATGAGATATGATATTGATTTACATTCAGAATTTTAGACTCACCAAGATAGGAAAGATGTTTTCAAGGTTGCCAAATACAAATAACCAAAACACTATGAATGTAACATTTATATAATTCCTGATTGTTTCATGGTTCTTCTTGCTGTACGTAGTGTATTGTGTTTATGTGTAAGAAAACAGTTTGTTTTCTATTCATATCTCTGTCATAGCCTGAACTTTTAAGTGTGTGCCAGTTTAGTCATGTTTGTCCTTCACGGGTTCTCATGCTGAAAGCTTAACTCCTAGTGTAGAGTGTTGGAGACACAGGCTTAGGTAATTAGATCAAGGGTCTCTACTCCCACAAGTGGATTAAAGCATCTCAAAGGAATGAATTGGTCAGATCTCTTGAGACTATATTAAAGACCTGGGCTTTTGTTTTGTTTTTTTCAGAGTGTTTCAAGTAGCTCAGCGAGCCTCACCCTAGCTGTGTCGCCAAGGATGGCCTTAGCCTCCTGCTTCCACCTCCCAAGTGATGGTCTGTGTGCGCCACCACAGCCAGCACACAAGGCGGTTATGAACCAAGTGCAGCTGCTTCCACCAGCACTCGTTTGAATCTTTGGTTTTGTTTGACACAGTCTTAGTATGTAGCCCAAGGTCCTTAAACCCAAGAGCAAACGTGCGTCCACTGCAAGAGCACGCAGCACTCTTAATCCCTGAGCCAGTTCTACCAACATGGAACTTTTATTTTTATTTTTTATTTTTTGGCTTTTTGAGACAGGGTTTCTCTGTGTAGCCTTGGCTACACAGCATTTGTAGCTTTGTAGACCAGGCTGGCCTCAAACTCAACAGCTATCCGCCTGCTGCCTCTGCCTTCCCGAATGCTGGGATTAAAGGGTTGCACTACCACACGTGGCTGAACTTTTATAATTCATTAAATACTCTATCTGTTCAGCATGGTCCTGATAGAAGTCCAAGACCTACCTGCATTGCTGCATCACCTATTGCACGTCGGATTTCCCGTAGAGTTTGGTACCGTTCCAGTAAGTGATCGCCGCAGATGATATCTACCTATGGAAAACAATGGGTATCAGACCACTCTCCTGCTTCAACACAAGTAAAGGGAGGTTAGCGTGAGTACTTCAAAGATTCTATCTATTTTGTAGTAGGCTTTTTAAAAATTAGAGTGATTTCTGTGTGCACACTGGTGCAGAGCCCAGAAAGCTGTTGGCAGGTGTCCTCAATCACTTTCTAACTCATTTTCACTGGGCCGGGAGCTCACTAATTGATTAGGCTTGATGGCCAGTAAGCTCGGTGCCACCAGGCCTGGCTTTTCCTGAGGCTCTGAATCCAGCCAGGTCCATATGTCTGTTTGTCAAACTCTCCTAGTAACACATTCTCGAGAAGTTTTTGAAGTGGGCATGGTAATATATGACAGCATCCTCAATCCGAGGGTTTAAATAAGAGTTGGAAGCTAGGGTTGGAGAGATGGCTCAGAGGTTAAGAGTACTGACTGATCTTCCAGAGGTCCTGAGTTCAATTCCCAGCAACCACATGGTGGCTCACAACCATCTATAATGTGATCTGATGCTCTCTCCTGGCCTGTAGGTATACATGTAGACCACTGTATCAATAATAAATAAATCTTAAAAAAAAAAAAAAAAAAAAGAGTTGGAAGCTAGCTTGGGCAATTGTGCAAGATCCTGTCTTAAAATAAAAAATTGGTGGGCTAAGAGATGCCTTGGTAGTTAAGAGCACTTGCTGCTCTTACAACGTACTTTAGTTTTTGTTTGTTTTAGTTTTTCGAGACAGGGTTTTTCTGTGTAGACCAGGCTGTCCTGGAACTCAAGAGATCTGCCTGTCTTTGCCTCCCAACTGCTGGGATTAAGAACATGTGCCACCACTGCCTGGGCAAAGTACCTGGGTTTAATCCACACAGTTGCTTACAGCCACCTCTAACTCTAGTTTCAAAGAAGCTAATGCCCTCTACTGACCTCCACAGACAATATGCATACACATGGTGCACATACATACATATGGGCAAAACACTCATACACAGGAAAAAATTTAAATATCTAAATTTTTAAAAAAGATTTCTTTATTTAGTAGCCAGTGTTCTGTCTGCATGTAAAACCTTCAGGCCAGAAGAAGGCACCAGATTTCATTGTAGATGGTTGTGAGCTACCATGTGGTTGCTGGGAATTGAACTCAGCACCTTTGGAAGAGCAGCCAGTGCTCTTAACCTCTGAGCCATCATCTCTCCAGCCCCCCAAATATCTAAATACTGCCTCAACTCAAGGACATCCCAAGCTACACATTGAGACCTTTAACTAACAAACAAAAAACAAACCAGGGTATTGGTGCACGCATTTAATCCCAGCACCTGGTTAAGGAGGAAGGGGGCAGGTGACTCTCCCTGAGTCATAGGCCAAGCTAGCCATGAAGACACAAGGAAATCCTGTCTCAAATCAAAACAAGCCAGGTGTGGGCACACATGCCTTTAACCCCAGCACTTGAGAGGCAGAGGCAGGTGGATCTCTGTGAGTTCGAGGCCAGCTTGGTCTAAGAGAGAGTTCCAGGACAGCCAAGGCTACACAGAGAAACCCTGTCTCAAACAAACAAAATAAAAACAATAACAACAACAAGAATAACAAATTGGGTGTCTAGAGAGAAGGCTCAGTGGTTCAGAGCACTTGCTGCTGTTATGGAAGACTGGGGTTCATTTGCCAGCAGCCACAAAGAAGCTCATGACTGTATGGAACTCCATTTCCCAGGGATCCAATACCCTCTTTTGGGCTCTGGGGGCACCAGGCACACACCCAGTACACACACTTACATACAAGCAAAATACTCTGAAGGAAAAAAACCTACAATATTGGACTAGAAGCTGGGCATGGTGGTGCACACCTTTAATCTCAGCACTTGGGAGGTAGAGGTAGACAGATCTCTGTGAGGTGGAGGCCAGCCTTGTTTACAGAGTGTGTTTCAGGACATCCAGGGCTACAGAGAAACTGTCTCTAAAACCCATAAACAAACAAATAAACAAATAAATAAAATGGCTCAACAGATAAAAGTGTTTTGCCATGCAAGCCTGACAACCTAAGTGTGATGTCCAGAACCCACAGTGGAGGTAGAGAACCAGTTCCTCAAGATTCTCCCTGACCCCCACACATGTGCTGTGTCATGTGTGCATGCACACGCACAGCAAAACAGTAACATATAAATACACCAATAGAGAGGGAAGCCTTTGCTTGTTTGTTTGTTTATTTCTGAGACAGGGTTTCTTTGTGTAGCCCTGGCTGTCCTGGACTCACTTTGTAGATCAGACAGGCCTTGAACTAACAGGGATCCACCTGCTTCTGCCTCCTGAGTAAAGAGGAAACCTTTAAAGTCAACCTTGAGTTTGAAAAGGTCTGTACATGGGAATAAGTGCATGCCCATAACTCTAGCACTTGGAAGGTAGAGGTAGGAGAATCTGGAACTCAATGCTAGCCTTGGCTCCATAGGGAACTTATAGGCAGCTTGAGCTATATGAAATCTTGTCCCAAAACAATAAAAAAGAAAGAAAGAAAGAAATAGGAATCATACTCTGATCAAATCTAGTCACAGGAGCAGCAGATATAAATCCTAGAACTGCTCCACCTGGATATCACTTCCTAGCTACAACATGCATTAAGCCACCATGTGGTATAGTGGTTCTCTCTTCTAAATTGATTTTGTTATGTTAAAAAATGTCTCAGTGGGGCTGGGTGTGGTGGCGCATGCCTTTAATTCCAGCACTCGGGAGGCAGAGGCAGGTGGAACACTGTGAGTTCGAGGACAGCCTGGTCTACAAAGCGAGACATCAAGAGACAATCATTGTTGGTCTAGTTGGACCACAGTCTGTAAACCATTCTAATAAATCTCATACGTATTAAATTATATATGTATAATACAATATATGTAAATTATACATATATAACTTAATACACACACACACACACACACACAGTATCAGTTTTCCTCCTTGGGAAGAACCATGACTAAAACTGAGGGTAAAAGAGATGTGACTGTCTAGGAATCACAATGCATCAACATTCCATTAACAGTCACAGTATAGGGGCTGGAGAGATGGCTCAGAGGTTAAGAGCACTGGCTGCTCTTCCAAAGGTCCTGAGTTCAATTCCCAGCACCCACATGATGGCTCACAACCATCCATAATGAGATCTGGTGCCCTCTTCTGGCCTGCAGGAGTTACATGTAGGTAGAACACTGTATACATAATACAAAATAAATTTTAAAAAAAGTCACAGTATTTACAGCATCATAAAACAGCCACTACATGACTCTAGACTCTTTCTTAGTGCATCAAAGGTAGTCTTGCAACCTCACCTTTCCTTTTACATACATGTACTGTACCTGACAAGCTGGATCAAGACCCATTTTTCTTCTAAGAAATTTTTCTACATGCCCAATAGTTGCTTCTCCTGAAACACGCACAAACTTCTTTTCCAATGGCTACAAAAACAGAGAAGACTTTTCAGATTATGTAAATGTACACCTACATAAAATGTACAAACTTTGAAGCAAATTTTAGAGCAAAGATGTTTCAGTGGGCTCTTAAAAGGAAAACGGCTGTGAATTTTAATCAAGTGGTAGTCCAAAGAAAAGTAGAAAATTTCAAGTCTTTTAAATATATGACAACAAATTTTTTAATGAAAAGGCTTGTTAGTTTACTTTAAAAGCTCATGTAAAGCAAAAAGTCTGGTGGAATGGTACATGCCTGAAATACTAACACTTGAGAAGTAGAGGCAGAAGAATTTTAAGTTCAGAATCAGCCTGAAGTATACAGTTGGCATCCTGTTGCAAATATATAATATTAAAATATATATATATACATACAGAAAGTCCAAGCATTGAGTGCCTGCTTGTCAAAGTTCCAACTACTTGGGAGAAGGTGACACAGAAGAATCTCGTTAGTGTTAACCTCACAGCAAGGTGGTAAATGCCTGGAGTTCCAACTACTTGACAGGCTGAGACAGCCTAGACAACACAGTGAGAAAACACTTAAAAAAACAAAAACAACAAAAAAGAAAAAACAAACCACGGTAGCTCACAGCTGTAATCCAGTGCTCTAAGGGCTAAGGCAGAGAAACTGCAGCTACGGACAGCCTAGGCTAAAGGCCTATCTTTAACAAAGAAAGAAAGAAGAAAAACAAAAAAGAAAAAGAAAAGGAAAAAGAAAGGAAAGAAGGAAGAAAGAAAGAGAAAAAGAAAATTTTTTTCTTTCTAAAATTTAAAATGAGAAGAAATCTAGGTCCAGGTGGCTTGAGTTATAGGCAGCTGTGAGGCCCTGACGTGGGTGCTAGGAACCAAACGTAGCCCCTCTGCAAGAGCAGTATGCACTCTTAACTGCTGCGCCATCTCCTCTGCCCCTTGTTGCCATCTTTTACAATTCCCTGTTCCAGATCCCCCAAAGGTATCTGAAGGTCTCCTTAGACTCTAGGTACTAGAATCACCTCAGACAGATCACCCCATTGTGAGAACATCTTCAGCCAGAAACAATCACCTCAAGAGAACTGAACTGTCTCCTCAAACAATAAGAATTTCTCTGAACCACCTTGAAGAGCCAAGACTAAGATCCACCAGACCACAATTTGACCAAAACTGAATTGTATATACATGTTGCCTCCTGCCCCAATTCTTCTATTTGAGCCTAAAGTTGCCAGGCAGGGTGACTCACATACAGATCCGGGCACTCAGAGACTGAAGCAAGCAGCCTGCCAGGGATTCAAGGCCACACAGGGATACATGAGTCCCAGGTTAGTTTGAGCTACAGAATGAGAACCTGTCTCAAAAACACAAAACAACAACCACAAAAGGCTATTCCAGTGACCTGAGGACAGACTTGAGTCTCAGAACCTCTTCATCTGTTCCTCTTCCTAATTTGGCAATATTGATTAAACCACCTTTTAATGCTTCTCATCAATACATTTTTTTTTTCCAGACAGGGTCTCATGTAATCCAGGGTTGCCTTGAACTTGATATGTATCTCACAAGTGCTGAGATCGCAGGACAGGTATATATACCACACTCCAAATATGAACTCAGAGCTTTGTGCGTGCTAGGCAAGTAAGTCTTGTATCAACTGCAACTACATCCCTAACCCAAACTACCTGTAAGTGTCACAGTGGGATTTGTAGCTGAGCGTTGTAGAGCCATGGCTTTTTCCTTCAAACTCTAGAGATAGGTACCACAAACAAACAAAACAACCCTGACTTTTTCTTAGTAAAACTAAGAGTCTATATCACAGACATCTTACTTCCATAGGTGTCGCTAGCTTGCTATATATTTTCAACAATTGACAAAGTATGATACAAAGTAGTTTATTCTTACCTCAAATCTCAGTGAATGCTTGAAGTGACAAGTTAAGGCAGGTTAACTTCAGCCAAAAATGTTAAATATAAAAGTTTAAATTCACATAAAACTCTAAGCACCAACTACAAAAAGACACTTTGGAATTTTATTTACTTTTTTGAGATGGGTCTTATTAAATAGCTCAGGCTGGCCTCTAATTTTTTGATCCTCTTGGTGCAGCCTCCAGAGTGGTAGGAACACAAGCTTACACCACACTTGGCTCTTAGAATTTTTTTAAGTTACCACATTAAAGTTAGGCCTAGTGGCACATGCTTATAGTCATAGCACTTGAAAGATAGAGGCCCGAGGTTCCGGAGTTCAAAAGTCATCCTTGGCTGCATAACAAGTTCAAGGCCAGCATGGGCTACATAAGACCTGTCTTCAAAAAATAAATATAAAATAATAAATTACCAATCAACATGGCATTTGGTTTTGTGAGTTACTTATTTTCCTTACTGCAGTGGTATGAATCAGTAATAATCCCTACTTAGTGTCTCTTACCTTGAAAAGTAATATAGTATTACTGCTGAACTTCATAACTTACTTGTCAAAGATTTATATTTTAATTGAAGATAATCTCTACTTGGTTGCTAATCTGACTCAGAATTTATATCTACAGCATCTTTTTATAAACAAAAAGGAAATACCTTAAAGTGTCCCGTGTCTTCATTAGCACTGAAAAAAAAAAGTTAACCAAACTTAATATTTTAAATTATAAGCTTAATCATAAAACAAAAGCAATATGAACATTTCAGAGGCAACGATTCATTTAACTTGAAAAGGATTTTTTTGGTTTTTTTTTTGAGACAGGGTTTCTCTGTGTAGCCCTGGCTGTAGATCAGACCAGCCTCGAACTCAAAGCTTGTCTGCCTCTGCCTCCCAAGTACCAGGATTAGGGGCGTGCTTTTCACATGTACCTATTTACAGTGCGCTCGTGCTGCTGCTCATGTGGAGGTGGAGGTCTGAAGACAAATGTGCAGCAATCAGGTCTCTCCTTCCACTATATGAGTTCCTGGGGTCTAACACAGGTAGAGAAGCTGGGAAGCAAGTGCCTCTCCCTGCTGAGCCGTCTCACTGGCCCCATTTCTAAAATTACGTCTGAGACAGGAGCTCATGTATCTCAGGCTTTGAATTCCTGCCTCCCTTGCCTCCACCCCCTGAATGCTGGGGTTTTAGCACACCTAGGTGGGAGGGAGGGTTGAGACTGAGTCCTGAGTAGTCTGGCTGCCCTGGAACTTGAGATGTAGACCAGTCTAACCTCAAACTCACAGAGATCTGCCTTTCTTTGCCTCCGAAGAACTGGGATCAAAGGCATGCACTACTGCGTCTGACCTTTTTATTTTTAAACATGGTTGCCTAAATCTTTGAGAAGAAATGTAACTGTCACTTCTGCCACCTAGTGGTAAAACAAAGGCAGTTTAATGAAGTATTTTAAACTTTCCACACTTCATTTCCTAAGGGGTGATTAATTATTTTGAGACAGGGTATGTAGCCCTAGATGGCTGGAAACTAAAGGCAAGTACTACCCTGCCCAGTATAATTTTAATTTAAAAACAAAACAAATGAAAAAGACCTGCCTTGTAATTGACCCTTCAGGTTATTAAACTCAAGGGAAGGGAACAAGCTGTCACATACTCAAGGCTTCTGTTACACTAATGATGGCTTTGTTTCTTGGTTGTTTTTGTTCTATTAGCAATGGTTTTGGTCAGGTTTTCCTTTAGGGACATGGGGCAAAAAGAGACATGGTCATGCTATACAGCTCAGGGTACCTTGAATGAAATGATCCTTCTTCATGTTGGGATCATGTGTGCTACTGTGAGATAAGGAAACCAGTTAATTTAAATTTTTTTTTCTGAATCTTAAATATTCTATAGCTTAATATTTTGTAATTGTTGGGTTTAATTTGTTTATTGAGGCCTGGTGGCACAAGCTTGTGGTCCCAATATTTGGGAATCCCTCAGGCATGAGGATCTAGAAAAAAAAAATTTTTTTTAAAGATTTATTTATTATTTGTACAGTATTCTGGCCACATGTGTGCCTACATGCCAGAAGTGGGCACCAGATCTCATGACAGTTGGTTGTGGTGGTGGTTGCTGGGAATTTGGAAGAACAGACAGACAATGCTCTTAACCTCTGAGCTATCTCTCCAGCAAAGATCTAGAATTTGTTGTTTTGTTTTTTCCAAGACAGGGTTTCTCTGTGTAGCCTTGGCTGTCCTAGACTCATTTTTTAGACCAGTCTGGCCTCGAACTCACAGCAATCCCCCTGCCTCTGCCTCCCAAGTGCTGGGATTAAAGGCGTGCGCCACCACACCCTGCTTAGAACTATCTCTTAACAGGACAGCCAGGGGCTACTCAAGACACACACACACACACACACACACACACACACACACACACACACACACACGCAAAAAACAAACAAAACAGGCAAAGCCAGGCAGCAGTGGTGCACACCTTTGAGTAGTTTTCTTATTTATCTCATAATGGATTGTGGGGCCCTTTCTTTCTTTCTTTCTTTCTTTCTTTTTTTTTTTTTTGAGACAAGGTCTATCTCTGTAGGCTTGGCTTTCTTGGACTGGCTTTGTAGACCAGGCTGGCCGTGAACTCACAACAATAAGCTGTCTGCCTCCCAGAGTGCTGTGATTAAAGGTGTGCACCACCACACCCAGCACAGCTTTCTTTCTCTAAAAAGAGAAAGAAATGGAAATGATTCGGGAGTTAAAGTACTTGTTGCTCTTGCAGAAGACCCAGGTTCCTAGCACCCACACAGCAGCTCACAACTGTCTGTACCTCCAGTTACAGGGGATTCAACACCTTTCTCTGATCTCCCTGGGAAGCAGGCATGTACATGGTACACAAATATAACATACATGCAGCAAAACATTCGTCTGTAGAGGTGACTTTCATTCACATTGTATTATGGTGTGTCTCTATATATTCAATTGTTAACTGCTGAACCAGCAGTGAGCTAAACGCTAACAGATTCTGGTGCTGCCGTGACTACTGAGGAATCTCCTGTCTCAATGTGGTATAAAGTTACTCCCCAATCATCTCTGATTAATAAAAGAGGCTGAAGAGCCTGTGACTGGACAGAGTCAGTAGGTAGGACTTCAGGTCGCAGTCTTGTTGGGGCAGGGAGAGGGATGGGGCAGAGATGGGGGAGAGGGGGGATGGGGGGGGGGCAGAGGTGGGGGAGAGAGAGAGAAGGAATAGGAAGAAGCAAATGATAGATTCTTAGGTCGCTCACCCAATGAACTCAAGTAATAATGACATATCAAGTTCAGGCGGGATGCGAAAGACCGACTCCAGGACTTTCTTAGTTCTTCCTCTGCTGGAAGGGACTGGCTGTGGAGCAGCTATTGAGAAAGAAACAAAGAAGCTAGTGTAGGATTAAAATGTTCACAAATTGAGATCTTTAAAGAATGAATCACACAAGTATTACATACAACTATGTTGACTAAATTATTATAAAGCCCTAACTAGATCTTCTCCATAATAACACCAATTAATCTGCCAAAAATCAATGATGTTTTGTTTTGTTTTTTTTGCTTGTTTGTTTTTTTGTTTGTTTTGTTTTGTTTTTGAGAAAATGTTTCTCAGTGTAACCCTGGCTGTCCTGGACTCTCTTTGTAGACCATCAGGCTGGCCTCAAAATCATAGCAATCCACCTGCTTGGGATTAAAGGCGTGTGCCACTATGCTTTAATAAAAAAAAAAAAAAAAAAAAAAAAAAAAATCAATGTTTTTAAGGTGGGAAAAATGGCTCGCTGATTAAAGATGCTTGCTGCCAAGCCTGAATCTCTCCCTTAGGACACAAATGGTGAGGTAAGGAGTGTTAATGTCTCCTGAGGATATCTGTGCAAGAAAGCACAAACACATGTGCATACATACACATGCATATTCTCTCTCTAATAGCACTTACAGATAACACTTTACAAATACCATGCACAATATTCACACTTAGCATATGACATGCACTTTCATTTAATCCTTACAAATGTGCTATATCTACACTTTTTAAAAACCTGATAAACTCAGCCTTAGTCGATTAAACAATTTGCCTAAGGTCACCAAGTAACAGAAGAACCAAGATTTAAACCCAAATCTACCTGACTTCCACATTATCACTAACATCATAAAACTAAGTTCCCGCATGCCCAGCACTATTAAAGCACGCCTAGTGATTGGGCGGTGATGGCGCACGCCTTTAATCCCAGCACGTGGGAGGCAGAGGCAGGTAGAGCTCAGTGAGTTCAAGGCTAGCCTGCTCTACAGAAAGTGCTCCAGGACAGCCAAGGGTACACAAAAAACTTGGGGGGTGGGGGGTGGGAGAGGGGGAGACAAAGAAAGTACTGGTATTAATGTGTTTAGTGAAATGTGTATTCATCTTTATTTATTTCCTAAAGTCACCCACCCTAATAAAGTGGCAGTACTAAGACAAACTCACAAAATCTAGCTCCTGAGTGTATGTCACACACATATTACGTCTCATTATGTTGCCCAATCTGGCCTTGAACTCACAGTAATCCTCCAGACTCAGTCTTCTGAGTGTTGATATTACAGGCTTGCACTACTACAGCCAATCCTCTTAATTCTTACAAACTGCTAGGTTATACTGCAGTATTACCTGCAAAATAGTTCTCTTTGATACTATAACCAGCTAGTCCCAAAAAGCACCGGTGAGTTTTAATCCAATCTGACACAGCCTAAGTGCGCAGCGCCCTTCCCTGGGTTTGAGTCTTAGACTGTATGAAAGACAAAGTGAGCTCAACAGCAGGAATGCACAGTTACTCACTTCCTTCTGCTCCTGAGTGTGCTGCTACTAGCTGCTCCCGGTCTCCCTGCCCTGGTGGCCCTGCAATGTGACACAGCCTGAGCTGTGAGCGAAACCTCTTCTTCCCTGAGCTGCCCCTACCAGGTCTGTTTTATTATGTCACAGACCGGGAATGAGGACTGTGTCCCAAGGACAGTTTTTTCTTTAATCTATGAATACATGACAGTACACATCCAAACTTACCAGGTTTAGGTACTTCTAGACCTCTTTCCTTATAGAAATCATGCATCTGCTTTTTTTCTCCTAAAAAAATGATAAAACACAGACTAAATTACATTTAAGATGTAACTAAGAGTCAGAGACTTTGGGAATCACAACAATGAAATAAAAGAAACTTACTTTCCTCTAGATTGACGACTAATTTGTATACTATGTCTTGTAATTGTCGGTCCAACCTAATAAAAAAAGTATGGAGAATCCAGAAAAGTGAATTTTGTACAAAGTAAATTCGCTATTTTCCTTCAGAAGCAGACATCTTTTTTTAAAAATTGTAATTAAATTTTTTATTTATTTTGTTTTGATTTTCAAAACAGGGTTTTTCTGTGTAGCCCTGGCTGTCTTGGAACTCACTCTATAGGTTAAGCCAGCCTCGAATTCACTGAGATCCACCTGCCTCCGCCTCCCAAGTGCTGGGAATAAAGGTATGTATGTCACTATGACAGGTCAGGAGTAAGACATCTTGATTCAACAGAGTGAGGCAGTACTCACAGTAAGTAAAATATACTTCATCTCAGAAAAATCAAGGAATTATATGTAATTTTAAGTATTCACTGGGTAGTAGTGGCACACACCTTTAATCCCAGCAGCGGGAGGCAGAGGTAGGTAGATCTCTGTGAGTATGAGGCCAGCCTGGTCTACAGAGGAACTCTAGGACAGCTGGACTACACTGGGAAACCCTGTCTCAATAACAACAACAAAACCAAAACAAACAAAAGCATTTCATAGATTTTTGCTGTTGTTGTTTTTCGAGAAAGGGTTTCTCTGTATAGCCTTGGCTATCCTAGACTCATTTTGTAGACCAGGCTGGCCTCAGACTCACAGAGATCTGTCTGCCTCTGCCTCCCAGTGCTGGGATTAAAAGCGTGCAATGCACAGCTTAATAAATTCTTGAATAGTTCACTAATTGTTTCTTGATCTTGTACACTCAGTAAGAATGAGAACTTATTGGGCATGGTAGCTCACACCTTTAGTCCCAGCACTCAGGAGGCAGAGGCAGGTGGATCTCTGTGAGTTCAAGGCCAGCCTAGTCTACAAAGAGAGTTCCAGGACAGCAAGGGCTACACAGAGAAACCTTGGGGGGAGAGGGGAAGAATGTGAGTTTGAGGACAGGAACAGTTTAATTCTTGTGTTCCATCTCATCTGAAGTGATGGTTTAGAACAATGGTTGCAAACTGAGGGTGGTGGTGCACGTCTGTAATCCCAGCACTCAGGAGGCAGAGGCAGGTGGTTCTCTGTGAGTTGGAGGCCAGCCTGGTCTACAAAGTGAGTCTAGGACAGGCAAGGCTACACAGAGAGACCCTGTCGGGGGGGGGGGGGGAAGGAGCACTGGTTGCTCTTTCAGAGGACCTAGATTCTATTCCCAGCACCAATATAGCAGTGTACAACCACCTGTAACTCCAGTTCCAGGGGATCCAATGCCCTCTTCTGACCCCCAGAAGCCCGGAGTACATATGTGGTGCACAGGCACACATAAAATTAAATATATATACATACCTACACATATATATACATATACATACATGCATATATATATAATGAAAACAGGTGCAGCACTACACTCCTTTTTTAAAAACGTGTGTGTGTGTGTGTGTGTGTGTGTGTGTGTGTGTGTGTGTGTGTTGCCTGTGTGAGGGAGTCAGATCCCCTGGAACAGGAGTTATACTTGTGAGCTGCCATGTGGGTGCTGAGAATCGAACCTGCATCCTCTGGAAGAGCAGCCAGTGATCATAACCACTGAGCCATTTCTCGAGCCCTTTAGTCCTGTAATCGCAGCACTCGGGAGGCAGAGGCAGGTGGAGCTGAGTTTGAAGCCAGCTCTCCCTTCTTCCTCTCTAAGGAAGCAGGAGGGGAGGGAGACTCAGTTAATCTGTTGGAGTGGTCTACAATGGATGGGCTCACTAGGATGACCATTGTCTTACAGGTTCTAAAAGAGTGACCTACATGTTGCAGAGTGGAAACGCAGGTTACAATATTCCCACCTGAACTTGGATGATTGGGTTAAAACACCTCCAACACCCAGTGTTTGGTTCCTTTTCTTTCCTTTTCCTTCCACCACCTTTGCTTTTAAACTCTCCAGCGGATAGCAGAGGTACACTGTGCTTTGCACACGTTTCTTTTTTCTTTTCTTTTTTTAAAGATTTATTTATTTATTATGTATACAGTGCTCTGCCTGCATGTACAGCTGCTGGCCAGAAGAGGGCATCAGATCACATTATAGATGGCTGTGAGCCACCATGTAGGTGTTGGGAATTGAACTCATGACCTCTGGAAGAGAAGTCAGTGCTCCTAACCTCTGAGCCATCTCTCCAGCCCCCTGCACACATTTCTTAAGTAGTTCCCTTTCTTCTAATTTTGATAGCATTCAGAGAATTTACTCCCAACTACACAATGTCCAGATTTCAGGGGAAAAAATACTTAAGATAATCATTGTAAATATGAGTACATTTTAAATGCATATATTCTTACCTTATATTATAAAGAGGCTGTGTCTGGTGGACAACTATGTTGCATTTTGGGCATCTGTTGCTATAGTAAAAATGTCTTACAATGCAGCTTTTACAAACTATTGGAAGAGAAAATGTTTAATTTAGTATGCTTTAAAGACATTCCAAATTTTAAAAATATTCAGAAATGTAAACTATATGCTTACAGGTATGAAGACATTCTGTGATGGTCGTCGCATCTATTAAGTAACCTTTGCAAATGGAACACAAGATGTATGGGGTCAGTTCAGCAAGGTTAACCAGGCGCTGTAAGTGCAACGGTCACAGTTTAGAATCCAAGCCTGGGGAGTCTATATTTCCGCTTACTCACATTAGCTAGGACAGAAAGAACATTTGAAGCCAGGAGTTCAAATCCAGGCCAAATCAACACTGTGAGGCCTCCTTTCAAAACAATTTAAGCCAAAAATCTCAAGATTTCATTCTCTGACATACACTTTGTTTTCCAATCCCCTCCCCTGACCAGCTTGGACTCCCAATATTACCAAGGATGACCCTGAACTTGCAGCCTCCACCTCACGAATGTTGGTAGTAATGGTATTCCAGGCGTCTACTACCACATGCAGGGTAAACAGTACTGGGTAAAAATCGAACTCAAGCCTCTTGAAGGCCAAGGAAACACTTTACCAACAACAGGTCTACACACTCCACCTCCCGGATGTCTTTCTTTACAAATTAGTTACAAAAATGGGTAAACTGCAAGAAAACAAAACCCGCCCGGTGGTGGTGGTGGTGGTGGTGGTGGTGGTGGTGGTGGTGGTGGTGGTGGTGGTGGTGGTGGTGGTGGTGGTGGTGGTGGTGGTGGTGGCGCGCCTTTAATCCCAGCACTTGGGAGGCAGAGGCAGGAGGATCTCTGTGAGTTCGAGGCCAGCCTGGTCTACAAAGTGAGACCAGGACAGCCAAGACTACATAGAGAGACCCTGTGTTTTGTTTTTCTCGAAAAAGAAAAAACCGAAAACCAAGCCCTCTCCGTTATTACGGAATGATTGATCACCCTCTCAATGCCCTGCAGAAAACGAAACGTCCCCGTCTGACTTGCAGCCTCGGGGGGCAGAGGGGTGGGATAGGTTCACGAGTAGCCTCAGCCGTCTAACCCCCTCCACGTCACGCAGCGACTTTCTTTACAGAATGAAGAGGCGGGACCCAGAGTACCCTAAGTGATCTGCAGGGACTTCACAAAATAAACCAAGCCGGAGAGGCCACGCCTGGGTGGGCGGGGATGGAGGTCTACACAAGTGCAGCGAGCTCTAGCGACAACGGCAACCGCAGGTCTGCGCCCCGCTGGGTCCCAGAGGCCGCCGAGGAGCTGCCAGGTCGGGCAGGGTCATCGGTACCTCTTCCTCGTCCTCGGAGTCCGGCCGCCCGGTCTCCAGTCGCAGCGAGAAGTGGCTCATCTCTTCCTCCTCCTCCTCTTCCTCCTCCATCTCCTCATCCTCTTCCAACTCCTCGTCGTAGTCCTCGAAGCGGCCTCTCAAGCGACCCAGACTGCGCTCGGGCTCCAACTCCGGGGGCCGAGATCGGGAGCAGCCCGGAGCGCCCGCCTCCGGCAGAAACGCCGGGCCCTCCTCACCGGCCGCGGGCGCCGGCGTGAGGGCGGGCGGAGAGATGGGAGGCGGAGGTGGAATGGCTGAGTCTAGCTCAGCCTCGGAGGCGCGAGGGTTCCCCGTGGCGTCCGTCTCAGCCTCCTCCATGGCGCGGCTCAGAAACGAAGCGAGCTAGGCGCGCGGAGAGACGGACCTCTAGCGCGCGAGTAGAGCACGAGCCCACTTTCCTCCCAGTGCGCAGGCGCCGCCGCTCTGCAGGGGCCGCTGGGAAATGTGGTTTACCTAGGGACTGCCTAGGTGAGGCGGAGCCGCTCAGGTGTGGGCGGGGCGTAGGAAAGGAGCTCACCCAATTTCTCTCTCTCTCTCTCTCTCTCTCTCTCTCTCTCTCTCTCTCTCTCTCTCTCTCTCTCTCTCCTCTCTCTCTCTCTCTCTCTCTCTCTCTCTCTCTCTCTCTCTCTCTCTCTCTCTCTCTCTCTCTCTCTCCCTCCCTCCCTTCTTTCTTTCTCTTTCTCTCTTTCTTTCTCCCTTCTTTCCTTCCTTTTTTGGTTTTTTGAGATAAAGTTGCTCTGTGTAACAGCCTTGGCTGTCCTGGATGTGCTTTGTAGACCAGGCTGGCCTCAAACTCACAGAGATCCACCTGCCTCTGCCTCCCAATTGCTGGGATTAAAGGCGTGCGCCACTATGCCTGGCTCAGAGTCAGGATTCTGATAAACACCATAAAGAATAATTATAGTGATGGATACCATCTATTAATCATTGACCATTCTATAAACCTTTTTACCTGACATCTGTGTATACCCCATTGTTTGAATAGGCCCGAAACAGGACAGAAAATCCAGAATAAAGTGAGTGTGCATATGGGATCTCAGAGTCTGAGTAAGAATGGTATCTCACGTCACAGAGGCAGGTACAGACTTTTCAAAGGAGTGCTTCGGGAGAATGGTCAGTCAGCGAGGGAGAAAAGTTAAGACACAGGGGAAGTTGCTTACTCTTTTCTATCTTCAAGGAAATCTAGAACTATGATTGACCCTTGGTCAACCCCTGGAACTGTGGTCATTAGCGTTTATTTTCTGTCAATGATTGATGGTTTCGATGTGTATACCTGGGGCAATGAACCATGCTGTGCCAGTACATTGCCATGTACAGATGACAGGATTTATGACATTCACGCATCTGGTTTAATTGTTGGAGAACTGACCTTTTCAAAACTTTTTAAAAGATTTATTTATTTATTGTATATGAGTGCTTTATCTGCAGAAGAGGGCATCAGATCACATTATAGATGGTCATGAGCCACCATGTGGTTGGTGGGCATTGAACTCAGGACCTCTGGAAGAGCAGGCGGCTCTCTTAACCACTGAGCCATCTCTCCAGCCTCCCACCCCCAAGAACTGACTTTTGAGACAGTTATGGCTGGCTATGTAGCAAGACAGCCATGGTTTTGTTGTTTATTAGTTCTTTTCTTGGTTTTGTTTGTTTTGAGACAGGGACTTGCTCTACAGCCTAGGCTGACCAGAAATCCACTATGTAGACCAGGCTGGTGTCGAACTCATAGAAATTTGTCTGTCTCTGCCTCTCAAGCGAAGAGATTAAAGAAGCTGGCCCTGACCTGCTACTGAGTCTTGTGTTTTCAGAGGATTACTATGGTTTTGAAGCCATGAAAACGTCTGGAATACTTTTTTTTTCTTCAACTCTATTATCGTCATTATCACTACGTGTGTGTGCGTTCACGTGTGTGCGTGATGTGTGGGAGGGAGGGGTGTGGAGGTGAGAGGACAATTTTGTAGAGTTGGTTCCTCTCTTCCACCTTCATGTGGGTTCCAAGGATCAAACTAAGATCATCAGACTTGCATCATGTGGTGGCGAGCACCTTTACCTGCTGAATCATCTTGCCAGGCCCCTTAAATACTGTTGTTGTTGTTGTTTTTTTAAATTTTTAATCTTTTAAAGATTTATCTATTTATTAAGTACACAATGTTTTGCCTGCATGTACACCAGAACTCATTATAGATGGTTGTAAGCCACCATGTGGTTGCTGGGAATTAAACTCAGGACCTTTGGAAGAGCAAGCAGTGCTCTTAATCTCTGAGCCATCTCTCCAGCACTGTTTTTTGTTTTTTTGTTTTTTTTTTAAAAACAGACTTAATTCACTTTATTTTTCTTGCATAAAAACCATTAAGTGGTATCCTGGAGCCTCGGTTCTCTGAACAGAGACTTTGGTGTGGGTTTTCACAAGATGATCAATGAATTCCTGATAAGGAGACTTGGTGAACACAATCTCTTTCTAGAGGTTGAGTATCAGGTAGTGGTAGGTCTTGGAGATGGCATCAAAAGCGACCTTGGCAAAGTTGCCCAGGGTGGTAGTTCAGCCCCTGGCTGATGTGTAGCAGTCATCAATACTGGCCATCATCAGTAGCTTCTTGGGCACAGGAGCAGAGACAATACCAGTGCCTCTGGCAGCAGGGATGAGATGCACCAAAACAGAACCACAGCGGCCTGTCACCTTGCATGGAACAGTGTGTGGCTTGCCAATCTTGTTTCCCCAGTAGCCTCTCCAAACAGGGACAATGGAAACCTTGGACAAAATGATGGCCCCTCATATGGCAGCGGCCACCTCTTTGGAGCACTTAACATGAACAGCAACATGACCATTGTAGTCTCCAATAGTAACAAAATCTTTGAACCTGGTCCTCTGGCCAGCCCATGTCTGCTTCTGCACTGGCATGATCTTTAGAACCTCATCCTTTAGGGATGTGTCCAGGAAAAATTCAATAATCTCGGATTCCTTAATGAGCAGGGAGAACATGTGGGTCTCCTCCAAGGACGTGATCTTCATGCCCTTGACCAGGAGGCCCGGCTTGTACTCCTTGTCTTCAGCTTTCCCTTCATGAGCCCTGCAGCCTTGACCACCAGCCTCAGCAATTACCTTGTTTGGCCCTATTTTTTTTTAACTATTTTATTTGTGTTCCTCAGTGTCTCTGTCTCCCTTCCACCAACCCCCCAACACTAGGTAGGAGAGAAAGGTTAGAGGGGAAAGGAGGCGTAGACCTTGTCTTTCTCAGAGTCTTTTTGCTCTCTCCAAGCTTCGGCCACCACAGTCTCCTACTTAGTAGCCACTCCTGACACCTCCAGCCATTTCCTCAAAGTGGTCTCTCTGTCATAGTGCCCACTCCCCTCTCCCCCTGGGCTCTGATATTTATACCCTCTCAGAGTCCTCAGGATTAAACGAACCACAGCTCCTCTCTGAGACAATTATCAGCTAAAAGCAGCTCCATACCCCACATATGGGATTAAAACAAAAACATATTTACAATAAATGAGTTTTTTAAAAAACCAAAAGTTCCACTACAACCATGTCCCCTAAGACACATCTCTCTTCCCTGTTTAGTGTTTACGCAAGAAAGAAGTCCCATAAATACTTTTGATTAGATCTGCTTCCCTTCACTTGGCAGTGCTGGAAATTGAACACAGGGCCTTGCAAATGCTAACCGATTGCTCTACCACTGAGCCACATCACAGAAACCCTGGGAAGTTTTTGCATTTAGATGCCTACCTTATACCATATACAAGATTAAATCTAAACTGATCCGTGAAAAAAAGAAACTAAGCTGTAAAAGAAAACATGGGTGATTTCCTCTTTAACCACATTGAAAAGAAAAGCATCCGAGCTGGGCTGTGGTGGTGCACGCCTTTAATCCCAGCACTCAAGAGGCAGAAGCAGGTGCATCTATGTGAGTTCGAGGCCAGCCTGGTCTACAAAGCGAGTCCAGGATAGCCAGGACTATAAGAGAAATCCTGTCTCGAAAAACTAACAAACAAACAAAAAGAAAGGCATCCTATCATTCAAAATCTAGACACAATAAAATATTGCTAAATTTGACTTCATGTAAAAACACATATGAAAAAAATTATAGCATCTACTAGGATAAAAAGCTAATTCTGGGGCCAGGCGTGGTGGTACATGCCTTTAATCCCAGCACTTGGGAGGCAGAGGCAGGTGGATTTCTGTGAGTTCAAGGTCAGCCTGGTCTATGAAGGGAGCCCAGGACAGCCAAGGCTACACAGAGAAATCCTGTCTGGAAAAACAAAAACAAAAACAAAAAAATTGTGTCTGAAACTGAGCACAGGCACTCTAAGTGGCTAGAGCCCTTGCATCCGCTGGAGCTACACAGTTACAGGCAGTTGTGAGCTGGCCAACACTGGTCCTGGAAACCAAATGCAGGGTCTCTAGAAGAGCAGTAAATGTTCTCAACTGATGAGCCATCTCTAGCTCCCAACTTTATACTACTTTTAAAATCCTTTTTTCCCCTGAGACAGGGTCTCTCTGGATAGCCTTGGTTGTTCTGGCTCTCTGTAGACCAGCCTGGCCTGGAACTCAGGCAGAGATCCACCTGCCTCTGCCTCCTGAGTGCTGGGATTAAAGCCATGCACCACCATGCCCAGCTTTTTTTTTTTTTTTTTTTTTTAAGGTTTTTTGAGACAGGATTTCTTGTGTAGCCTTGGCTGTCCTGGACTCACTTTGTAGACCAGGCCTTTAACCCCAGCACTTGGGAGGCAGAGGCAGGCAGATCGCTATGAGTTCAAGGCCAGCCTGGTCTACAAAGTGAGTCCAGGACAGCCAAGGCTACACAGAGAAACCCTGTCTCAAAAAACCAAACATCTTTTAAAACAGCTTTTCCTCAGGAGCTCTTTTTTTTTTTTTTTTTTTTTCCTGTCCAGTTGATTGACAGGTCCTTTTGGACTGGGTCTTACAGGAGGAAGCAAGGCCTCCTGTCTGTTTGTTTGTAGTGCTAGATCTACCCAGAGCTCTACACATACTGGACAAGCACTCTACCACTGATCTACACTCATCACTACAGCACTCAAAACTTAGGGATAAAGAGTGATATAAAAAGGATCTCTCAGCCAGGTGTGGTGGCGCACACCTTTAATTCCAGCACTCGGGAGGCAGAGGCAGGCGGATCACTGAGTTCGAGGCCAGCCTGGTCTACAAAGCGAGTCTAGGACAGCCAAGGCTACACAGAGAAACCCTGTCTCAAAAAAAAAAAAAAAAAAGAAAAAAGAAAAGAAAAGATGTTCAAATTCTCAAACATGAGAAAAGTGTAAATTAGAATGGATACTGAGTGGCTGGTGTCATGGCTCACCTGGTGAAGAGAGATGCACGCTGTTAATCCTTATGATCTTGGGTCTGATCCCCAACACCCCTATACTAGGAGAGAACTGATATCCCCAAATTACTCTGACCTCAAGATATGTGCTGTGGACACACACACACACACACACACACACACACACACACACACGATTTAAAACTAAAAAAAGAGAAACTGAGACTGAGTGACTGAGTTATGGTCAAAATAGTAAAACATTTCATCCTGTGTTTACAGTGGAGTTCAGATAAACCCTCTAGAACCATAAAGACTTCTGGATGTCCCTAGGATGTACATACTAGCAGCAAGCTTGACAAAGCCTTCATAGATTCCTGTTGTTGTGGGTTTTGTTTTGTTTTACTTTTGAGATAGCATCTCACCACATAGCCCTGGTTGTTCTAGAACTTGCTCTGTAGAGCAGGCTAGCCTCAAACTCACAGAGATCCATCTGCTTCCAGAGTGCTGGGATTAAAAGTATGCATCGCCACACCTGGTTAGAATTCATAATTTTTTGTTTCTTATTGTTATTGTTTGAGCCAGGGTCTCAAATAGCCCAGGATGACCTCTGACTTCTTATGTAGCCCAGGATGGTCTTGAGTGCCTATCTCTTTTCTCTCCTTTGCTGAGATGATGACAATGTGGCCCACGCCTACTCCTGAGCTCAGGGTCTGACTCCCTTCACCATTACTGAGTTCCCCTCTGGTATCCCTGGGCCACCCAATACAAGCTAAGGCTTAGGCTGTGTACCACAGTAGACAGAAAGAACTCTAGAACTCCTTTACTGAAGGTCAGAGGTTAAGAGCACTTGCTTCCCTTTCTTAGAACCTGGGTTTGGTTCCCAGCACCCTCCTAGAGGCTCATAACCATTTATAACTCCAGGTTCAGGGGATCCCATGCTCAATTTTTGGCCTCCAAAGGCAAAATACCTATACACCTCAACAACCATTACCTATTAACTGCTTATAGGTCCTCAGGGAAGTGGGGGTAAGGGTCCCCCACATCCCTCCCATAGGCATTCATAGCTGCTGTGAGTTCAAGAGTGGAATACCCGTGTCATGTCCACGCATGCGTAGCTCCGTCTTGAGCTGAGGGCTGATGAGCAGGGCGGAAGCTTCCAGTTCTAGCTTCACTACTCAATGGCGGCAACTAAGGCATGTGGGGTCTTCAGTGCCAGGCTTTTGCCTCCAGTTCTGGTGGGCAAGCCACTGGAGTAACAGTTGCCCACACTGTTTTGGGAGCTTCAAGAGTTTTATTCTTCCTGGATGTTTTCCGTTTTCTCTCAGCCGCACCCAGGCCCTCAGCTTCTTACCAGATAGCAAGGTAAAGGTGGTTTTAAATGGACTATGGCGCACGCTTTTAATCCCAGCACTCGGGAGGTAGAGGCAGGCAGATCGCTGTGAGTTTGAGACCAGTCTGGTTTACAAAATGAGTCCAGGACAGCCAAGGCTACATAGAGAGAAACCATGTCTCGAAAAACTTAAAAAAAAAAAAAATTAGATGGACTATGTGCTCAGTAAAAGTTAAAATGTAGCTGGAAACAAATTATGATACTAAGCATGTTTTGGGGGTTGACTGCCCCACACTCACTCCTGAGGAGGGCAGAGCTGTAAAAACAGCAAAAATCCTGTGTGCTCCTTTGTGTGTGTGACAGCTGCTCAAAGTGACAGAGCTGTGGTTCCAAGAAGGCCATGTCATGTCTAAGGAAAGCCTTTCCTACTTCTTTCCCCCCATCTTCTTCTGGGAAGATGTCTAGAGACAAACTACAGGAAGGTTTTTTGAACTGTGGAAATCTTTGTAGGAGTGTATTTTTTAAAAATCTATTTTATTTGGTTTTCTTCATGCCTCTCCCTTCCAGCTCCCCTACCCTGGGTGGGAGAGGAAGAGATTAGTGGGCACATGAGTTATAAATCTTTTATACTTAGTTACAGCTGGTTAGGGCCATCAGGGTCTTTGGGAAAATACCAATGTCAGTATGTCAGTCATCAGGATTCCAGCAAACTGGCAAACCCAGCAGCCTTCTTTCTCTGTCTGTCTCCTCCAAGCATTTTCTTTCTTGTTCTCTCCCTCTCCCTCCCTCCTTCTCTTCTCTGTCTGTCTGTCTGTCTGTCTCTTTGTCTCTGTCTCTCTCTGAGCATCCCTCGAATCATTCCCTCCCATCTCTGAGTGTCTCCTCCAAGCCCCCTTCCTCTCTCTGGGCTCTGATATTTACATCCTCTCAGAGTCCTGCAGCTGGCAAAGACCACGCCCCTCTCTGAGCTGCACAAAGCTGTTATCAGCTGTGGACAAAACTAAAAGCATCTCCATATCCCACACTTGGGAATAAAGCAAAAATCTGTTTACATAACACAACTGAGCTTTTAAAGAAGCCAAAAGTTCTACTATAAATCAAATTTATGTACAGGTTCCAGTGAATGTATGCTTGTGTGTGCATGGGGAGCTGGCAACTGAGGTCATAGGACCCAAAGAGGAACACAGAATTATCCAAAGAAACTGAAAACTCATGGAGAAATATAATGAAATATGGATAGAAATACAACTCCAATTGAAGCAAAACAAAACAAAAACCCAACTAGATGCAACAGAATAAATTTATCAGATAGAAAAATAACTTAAATAAGATAATCTGTAACAGGCCCCCTAGACCTTAGCACAACTGACTCCATGATGGAAGTACCATTCAGGGCATAAAACTCAGCATGTAGACAGTACTACCTGTCAAAACGAACACAAAGACCTACTCCAAAGTCCACAGTTCTGGGAAAGTCTCTAAATGTTACAACCTTCCTTTCTGGTTTCAATAGTTTCAATTCTGATGAATTGTTTTTGGCAACTGAAGCATATCAACTTAGGAGTGTGTGTGTGTGTGTGTGTGTGTGTGTGTGTGTGTGTGTGTGTATGTGTGTATTCATCCTGAGAAAGGCTCAGTGCTGGGATCTTAAACATCCAGCATAGTTATGAACAGGCTAATAGACCTTGTATTGGCATACATTCATGTCTGAGCAGTCTTCTCTGGTGAATGCCTTACAACAAACCCATTTTTAAAAAGAAATTTTAAAAATTACTTATTTTGGGGCTGGAGAGATGGCTCAGTGGTTAAGAGCACTGCCTGCTCTTCCAAAGGACCCGGGTTCAATTCCCAGCACCCACATGGCAGCTCACAACTGTCTGTAACTCCAAAATTTGACACCCACACACCAACGCACATAAATTAAAATTAAATAAAATATTTTTTTAAATTACTTATTTTTGTTTTCTGTGCATTGGTGTTTTGCCTGCATGTATATTTGTTGGATCCCTGGAACTGGAGTTACAGCTAGTTTGTGAACTATCATATGGGTGCCGGGAATTGAACCCAGGTCCTCTGGAAGAGCAGCTGAGCCATCCATTCAGTCCCAAACCCATAATCTACACCGCCCCCCTCTCCCCAGTTTCTCAAGACAGGGTTTCTCAGTGTAGCCCTGGCCATCCTGGAACTCATTCTGTAGACCAGCCTGGCCTGGAGCTGAGAGATTTACCTGCCTCTGCTTGAGTGACAAACTCACATTCTTGTTTAATTTTTAAAAACTTTTTGTTGATTCTTTGTGAATTTCACATCATGAACCCCAATCCCACTCATCTCCCTGTCTCGTCATATCTGCCCTCTGCCCTTGCAACCCCCCCTCTCAAAAGAAAAGAAAAAAAAAAAACAGAAAACAAAATCTCGTTGTGAAAGCTGTAGTGTGTCATAGTATACACCCTTTTTTCCCCACACATCTTTACTTGCAAATGTTCATTGTAATGAGCTCTAGTTCAAGGCTTCTGCTACCGTATCCTCACCAGGGCTCTTCTTGGATACCCTGTTATTGCCCTGTGTCATGGAGATCCTGCAGCTTTGGAGCAGCAGGACGGACTCCTTCATGTGCTCCAGCCATTCATAGATGGAGTAGATGTTGGGGTGGGGCCAACTCAAAGCCTTGGATCTGGGCCTGGGAGGTATCTGAGCTGGTCAGCCTGAAGGCTCTCCTGCACCCAGTGCCTCAGGCGCAAGGGGCGCGGAGGGGGGTGCAGCCCCAGTGAGGGGCAGGACAGCTCTCCAGCCCTCATGACCTTGGGGCCAGCTCTCCAACCTGCAGCAGGTGGTGAGGGAGAAGTCGGGAGAGGACGCCTCTCTGGCACCCACACCATCTCATTGCAGATGAATATCTAGGCCAGCTCTCCTACACTTACACCCTCAGGCTGGCTCATCTGTGACAGCCCCCTCCTCTCCACCACATACACACCAGGGCCAGTGCTACTGCACTGTCCAGATGTGGTGCAGGTGCCGCAGCAGGTGAGGAGCAGGGCCAGCTCTTTCCAGTGCCACAGCCACTGAGGGGCAGGGACATCAACATGGTCCCGGGTAGCAGCCCAGTCCAGAGACATCCACACAGACCCAGGCATGGCCCTCAGTGGCAGCATGGGCCCGGGCTTCACCATGGCCTCAGGTGGCAGGCCAGGCTATTCACATCTGGGTATTCTTCCCCGTCCTCGAGCCTCCAGTTCCTTTTCTCTTCATAATGCTCAATCCATTCCGCCTCTCTTTCTCTCCCATCTCTCCACTACATACTTGCACATCATAGTGGCTCCCTACGAGGGTGGGCCACACATGGTGGCAATGGGCCCCAAACCCATATTCCTTCTTTTTATATATATTTTTTTTAATTTAATTTTAATTTACAAGCGTTGGTGTGAGGGTGTCAGATCTTGGAGTTATAGACAGCTGTGAGCTGCCATGTGGGTGCTAGGAATTGAACCCAGGTCCATTGGAGGAACAGGCAGTGCGCTAAACCACTGAGCCATCTCTCTAGCCCCCAAACCCATATTCTTAAAGAGAACAGTTCATATTGGCTGAGAGTGGCAGCATATATCTGTAATAAGTCTGAGGTAGGAAGATGGTAAGTCACAGGCCAGCTTGGCTACACACTGAGAGTCTGTCAACAAAATAAAACAAAACAAAAAAACCAAGCTGGGTGTGGTGGCAAATGCCTGTAATCCCAGCTCTTGGGAGGCAGGTTCAAGGGCAGCCTGGGTGTTTAAGACCCTATCTTTTTTTTTTTTTTTTTAAGAAATTAATTTATTTTTATGTATATGAGTAATCTATCTGCATGTATACCTGCAAGCCAGAAGAAGGCATCAGATAACATTATAGATGCTTGTGAGCCATCATTTTGTTGTTAAGAATTAAACTCAGGTCCTCTGAAAGAGCAGACAGTGCTCTTAACCACTGAGCCATCTCTCCAGCCCCCATAAAAACTGGTCTTAAACCGGGCATGGTGACGATCGCCTTTAATCCCAGCACTCAGGAGGCAGAGGCAGATGGATCTCTGTGAGTTTGAGGCTATCCTGGTCTACAAAGTGAGTCCAGGACAGCCAAGGCTACACAGAGAAACCTTGTCTCGAAAAAACAAAAATAAAATAAATAAAGTTTTTAAAGAGAGAAATGGAGCCAGGTGCAATGGCGCATGCCTGTAATCCCAGCACTGGAACAGGCTGAGGCAGGTGGATCTCTGTGAGTTGGAGGCTAGCCTTGTCTACAAAGTGAGTCCTGGAGAGGCAAGGCCACACAGAGAAACCCTGTCTCGAAAACAAAACAAAAATAAGTGAGTAAATAAATAAATAGAAATGGTTTCTTTGGTAACAAGGAATGAAAAGACATTTACAAAATTTCTCTCTTTAATTTATAATCGATTTTGCGGTTTTTTTAATAACCTGTGCAGATTAGAGAAGGGCTCCCTCTGTAGCCCTGGCTGATGTAGAAACTCTGTCTTAAAAAAGAAAAAACAAAAAACAAAATTAAAAAACCCTAAATCCAGCTTAAAGGCCTTTATTACAATATCTCATATACTGTAAAGTTCACAAAGCTAGATTTTTTTTTTCTTTTTTTACAGGAATGAAAACTAAAGAAGTAACCACCGCTCAGTTCACAGTATTAGAAAATCTTACCAGAAACTCAGAAGCCTCCTTCTGATAAATAGTATGTGTTTTTGAATTAAATACCTGGGCTTAAATTTTGACGTTCTTTCTTCGTGTGGGATCTTAGCTCGATATTTAACCTCTTTAGGTTTTGGTTATGCCGTCTGTAAAGACTCCAGGGATTAGCACCTTCTAAAATTGTTGAATTAAAAGAACTCGTATAACGTAAAACGTTTATCTCAAGGCCTGAATGGAGCCTGCCTGCAATAAACCGTAATTATCGGGCAAACGTAATAGAGACGGTAACCGGCTCCCACTTCCTGCCTGCCTTTCACTCACTTTTGAAAGTAGCTCTCTCCCATTCCTTTTCTACTAGCTAGCTCCTCCTTCTGCCGTAAATGGCCAGCCGCAGCTGTCGTGAAACGCTCTCCCCCCCGCCCTCCATGTGGCGAAAACGCAGCCACGCTTGACGGCGCGAGGTGGCTCAGCCGCAAGATGGCGGCGCTGGCGGAGGAGCAGACGGAGGTGGCGGTCAAGCTAGAGCCTGAGGGACCGCCGACGCTGCTACCTCCGCAGGCTGGCGACGGCGCAGGCGAGGGTAGCGGTGGCACTCCCAACAACGGCCCCAATGGCGGCGGCGGCGGGAATGTGGCGGCGCCGGCGGCGGCGGCCGGCGGGGACGGCGGGACCCCTAAGCCTGTGGTGGCTGTCTCTGCCGCTGCCCCGGCGGGGGCGGCCCCGGTGCCCGCCGCTCCCGCCGAGGCCGGCGCTCCGCAGGACCGACAGACTCTTCTGGCTGTGCTGCAGTTCCTACGGCAGAGCAACCTCCGCGAGGCCGAAGAGGCACTGCGCCGCGAGGCCCGGCTGCTGGAGGAGGCAGTGGCGGGCTCCGGAGCTCCGGGAGAGTTGGACGGGGCCGGCGCGGAGGCGGCTAGCGCTCTTCTCAGCCGGGTCACCGCTTCTGTCCCCGGCTCTGCGGGGCCCGACCCTCCGGGGGCCGGCGCTTCGGTGACCTCGGTGTTCTCAGGTTCAGCTTCAGGTCCTGCGGCTCCGGGAAAGGGTGAGTCGCGGGGTCCCGGGTAAGGACCGCCGGCACGAAGGGGAGCTAGCGGGGAAGGCAAGGGCTGGCAGGCCTGCACCTCTGCGGGCTTGTTTTGAATTTCCTGGGCCCGCCTCTAGGGCCACATGCCCGCCCCTTTCTCTACGGCGCCGGCTGCGCAGTCAAACCCTCTTCTGAGCTGTCAGTTCCAGCCAGAGGCTGAGCAGAGCTGTGGAGCTGAGGGAGGTGCGGGAACCAGGGATTGACAGAAGTGAGGGGAACCTTAGGATTTTGGGTTTTCACTCCTGTTTGGACTTATGAGCCTTGGATAGTTTCCCATGAACACTAGTATGGTACTTTCTATATCTTGATTTTTCACAGTTCCATAGCTCTCGTCTCTCTTTTTGAGACAAGAAAACGGACTTGCCGTAAACTTGCTTTGGACCACGCATCCCGAGTGATGGTGGTCAGTATTTCTCAGAATGTGAACTGAGAGCCACAGGGTTACATGTTTTGGAGGATGCAAATTCCTGAGCATCCTGAGCTTAAACTCTGGAAGGGGTGGAGACTGGAAGTCTGCCGTAAGGTTTCTAAAGCGTGCCTTTGAAAACCCTAATTTGCAGGGCGCACGCCTTTAATCCCAGCATTTGGGTGACAGAGGCAGGCCTATCTCTCTGCGTTCAAAGCCAGCCTGGTCTACAAAGCGAGTCCAGGACAGCCAAAGCTACACAGAGAAACCCTGTCTCAAACAAACAAACAAACAAAAAAAAAAAAAAAAGAAAAGAAAAGAAAACACTAACTTTACGGGTAGGTGTGGGGCAGACCTTTTTGTCTCCGTTGTTTTTCCTTATGTAATGTCAGTTAAAGACATTTTCCCCTAGTTTGTTTGTTTGTTTGTTTTATTAAGTAAGTTATCATGAGACTAAGATGTAATGTGTCATGTACCCAGGACTGACAATCATTTCCACCTTTTCCCCAGACATTGTTGTCACAAAATCGCTACAGTAAAGCACAGTCTCCCAGTAGGGCTCATGAGGTGAAGGCGCTTGCTGTCATGCCTGACCACTTAAGTTGGGTCTACAGAACCCACATGGTGGAAGGAGAGACCCTGCAACCAGAAACTTGTCTTTCTTCCTTTTTTTTAAAGACTTATTTATTATTTATATCTCTATCTGCATGCCAGATCACATTATAGATGGGTATGAGCCACCATGTAGTTGGTGGGAGTTGAACTCAGGACCTCTGGAGGAGCAGTCGTGCTCTCAACCTCTGAGCCATCTCTCCAGCCCTTCAGAAACTTGTCTTTCACACACACACACACCCCAACCTTAAAAATTGTAAGCTCATATTTAGTATAAGTTCTCAAATGAGATTAGTACATATTGAACTAAGTTATCCAATTTAGTGGTTCTAGACAAGTTAATCTGTATCTGTGAGAGCATTGCCAGGCAGGAAGTTTTAACACGTGGCACTGTAATCCATAAATAGAAATGTGTTATGTTTATAATGTCAGCACTTGGGATGCTAAAGCAGGAGAATTACTGTTATGGGGGAAGGAAATGATAAATAAAAATGTGTGGAAAATGTGACTGAAAACGAGGGTCTTTTCTATATGCTAAACTTTATGACTATATTGGAACACAAATTATATTGGTATTATATTATTTTTCTAATATCTCATCTGTCAAGAAATGACTTATTTTTTAGATCATACTCGAGAAACCAAGGAGGAAAAAGACTATGAGAGTGACTACAAAATTATAACTTTAATTTTAATTTTTGCCGTAAAGAGTATGTATAACCATTAAACACACATGCACACACACTCAAATACACACGCGCGCACGTGCGTGCATGCATGAAAGGGTATGACACTATAATTGTACCAAAATTTCCAACATCCAAATTCTGATTTGATTTAAAAAGCATTATTGTTTCGAATTGCTATATTACAAATAAATACTCAGTCTTTCTATCTTTAAATGACTGGTCATAGAAATTGCTTTAAGCATACACAATTGAGTTGTCGTCTTTTGTATTGCAGAGCCGTAACAAATGTTCCCCTCTTTCCTTGAAATGCTGATGTCTTCTGTGGGGTGACTGGTGTTTGAATCTGAAGATATGATAGGGTTAGATTTATTACAGGGGTGATAGACAGTACTTGAGTGTGGTGTATGTGCTTTCCACTGAGCCTTGAGAGAAGAGTAACCTAATAGTTAGCTTTGCATATTTATTGATTTATTTGGTGGTTTTGGGAGTTGAATCCGGGGCCTTGTGCATGCTAGACAAGTCTTAGCCACTTAGCACGTTCCCAATCCTGCATATGCACTTTGTCTTTAAAATAAGGCAGTTCCAGGGCTGGGGAGATGGCTCAGTGGTTAAGAGCACTGGCTGTTCTTCCAGAGGACCGGGTTTCAATTCCCAGCAGCCACGTGGCAGCTCCCAACTGTCTGTAACTCCAAGATATCTCTCTCTCTCTCTCTCTCTCTCTCTCTCTCTCTCTCTCTCTCTCTCTCTCTCACACACACACACACACACACAGACAAACCACCAATGCACATAAAATAAAAGTAAACATTTTAAAAAAATAGGCAGTTCCAGGAAAAATGTTGAGTGTTCTTGTTACTGATTTGAAAATGTAAGATATAGAGGCTGGAGAGATGGCTCAGAGGTTAGGAGCACTGTCTGCTCTTCTAAAGGTCCTGAGTTCAATTCCCAGCAACCACATGGTGGCTCACAACCACCTGTCATGAGATCTGGTGCCTTCTTGTGTGGGAAGGCACATGTGTCGGCAGAATACTGTATAAATAATAAAACAAATCTTAAAAAAAAAAAAAAAAAGAAAATTTAAGATACAATCAAACTGTGGAGCCTTTGGCTTGGGTTACTGAAAAACATGCTAACTCCCATTAAAGGGTGTGTGACTGTGGGCTGGCAAGATGGCATAACAGGTAAAGATGTGTGCCATGAAACCTGACACACCGAGGTGGATCCCTGAAACCTCCATTGTGGAAGGAGAGAACTGACTACTGTAGTCTGTCCTCTGATTCTCCACATGAGCACTATGGCTTGTCTGCCCTCTTCCCCCATACACAGTCGCATACATACACAGAATAACACATGTAATACAATTTTTAAAAAAGATACATGATTGTGCTGGGGAAGAGAAGTTGACAGGAAAGGGACAATCCTGTCCTCTGGGCCTTAGCAAAGCCACATTTACTTGGTGTATTGTAGATCATTTTCTTAACAGTTGTCTTTCATTTTTTAAACAGTTGGAAGTGTAGCTGTGGAAGACCAGCCAGATGTCAGTGCTGTCTTGTCGGCCTACAACCAACAAGGAGACCCTACTATGTATGAAGAGTACTACAGTGGCCTGAAGCACTTCATTGAATGTTCTCTGGACTGCCATCGAGCAGAACTTTCCCAACTCTTTTATCCTCTGTTTGTACACATGTACCTGGAGCTAGTTTATAATCAACATGAACATGAAGCAAAATCATTCTTTGAGAAGTATGTGAATCTTAACATTTTATTACTCTATATATCTATGTGTACACAAACATCTGTAACCACACAATGTGAGATTGTAAATCAAAAGGCACTATGTGGAGGAGAGGTGCCTTGGGCAATGTGAAACTAACGTGGGGGCGAGAGGATTGATCCAGACGTGAAATGAGGGCTGAAGAAGGGCTAGGGATTAGTGAGATGAAGAGAAGAGCCCATCTGGAAGGCCTGAGGGGCACTGGATCGTGGTAGTTACAGAGTCTCACAGTGTGTGAGGCAGGGAATGGCTCGGGGTGTGGTGTGACATTCAGCTGGCAACAACAGGCAGGTTCTTGGACTGTGTTCAGGATCTTTGTCTTGTCACAGGAATAATAGAGATTTGTATTGGACGAGACTAGATTTGATTGCGAGTCACTGAAAACTCGATATAAATAAAGCTTTACTCTAAGAGCAATAGTAAACTATGTTAGGATTAGATTAGACTGAAAAACTCACAGCCCAAACAACAATGAAAACAATGAAAGTTTTCTCATAAAAGTAGGCAATTTAGGGTTGATAGGTGAATTCTTGATCATCAGGGATGTGGCCTTCTTCAGTTTACCGTCCTTGTCATGTAGCTTCCACTACATGGTGCAGGATGGTCCTCTCTGAGACAGCAGTCCTAACAATATTCTAGTCAGTAAGGAGGGCACACATTCCTGGAAGATGCACACACTTCTTAGTCAGCAACCATTTCTAGCTAAAGATGTAGGAAACATGATCTTTGCTTAGGTTTCTGTCCCTAGCTAATAGTCAGGTGTTTGGGGTCTTTTGGGTTTGGTTGGTTTGTTTGTTTTTTTCAGGACAGGGTTTCTCTGTGTAGCCTTGACTGTCCTGGATTCACTTTGCAGAGCAAGCTGGCCTCGAACTCACGGAGATCCGCCTACTTCTGTCTCCTAAGAGCTGGGATTAAAGGTGTGTGCCACCACTGCCCAGCATCAGGTGTTTTGTTAATGGAGGAAGAAAGGAAAAATGAGCATTTGGGGACAGTGAGGCATTTCTGCTATAGATGTCATTAGAAGATCGTTTCAATAATTTCAGTTTTTTCTTTTCTCTCTCTCTCTCTCTTTTTTTTGGGGGGGGGGGATTTTTGAGACAGGGTTTCTCTGTGTCACAGCCCTGGCTGTCCTAAACTGATTTGTAGACCAGGTTGTCCTTGAACTCACAGAGATCCACCTGCCTCTGCCTCCTGAGTGCTGGGATTAAAGGCGTGAACCACCACATCCAGCTGCTGTTCTCTTCTTTCTTTCTTTCTTTTTTTTTTTTTTTTCCTTCCCCGGTTTTTCGAGACAGGGTTTCTTTGTGTAGCCTTGGCTAGACTCTTTTTGTAGACTAGGCTGGCCTCGGACTCACAGTGATCTGCCTGCCTCTTCCTCCCGAGTGCTGAAATTAAAGGCATGCGCCACCATGCCCAGCATATAGATTGTTTTGGTTCTTTTGTTGTTCTTTGCTTGGTTTTTTGGTTTTTCGAGTTATTCTTTTTTTTTCTTTTCTTTTGGTTTTTTGTGTGTTAGCCTTGGCTGTCCTGGAGTTGTTCTTTGCTGGCTTCTCTCTTCTAAGTGCTAGGATTATAGGCATGGTCCACCCCACCATAGCCTGAGTATGCATTTTAAAAGGCCTTTATGCAGAGGCAAACATGGTGAGGGACTGTTGGTTGACTAGGGCTATTAAGTGGTTGTTAGTGGAGCTGATATGCCTCTTTCCCTTAGACCACTTGCAGATACTGCATTTTGCTTTGTTATAATAGCTGTGAGGGGAAGAGGGAATATTAGTAATTATTATTATGGGATGTATAGATAGTCCTACTTAACACAGAATTATCTTTCCAATATATCAGTAGCATCGCTGTTGAGAACCAAGAATCTGAAGGTGGAAAGTAGATTAATTTGACACTTAATTGGTTGATATGGAAGTGAAATATTGATAATTAGATTTCTGGTATGTCCTCTGGATAAAGATGACTTTACTGACAGAAACCCCTAGAAGAGGACATGGTGTGTCAAGTAGGAGGACTAATTTTTAGTTCCAATTCAGGTATGCTTCTGACTAATTGAAGAGCTCATTAAGAACCAAAAACCTGTAATCCCAGCACTTGGGAGGCAGAGGCAGGTGTATCTCTGTGAGTTCAAAGCCAGCCTGATCTACAAAGAAAGTTCCAGGACAGCCAAGGATACACAGAGAAACCCTGTCTCAGAAAAAACAAAACCAAAAACCAATAACCATACCCAGCATGGCAGCTCACACCTTTAATCCTGGCACTCTAGAGGCTGAGGCAGGTGGTTCTCTAGATTCAAGGACAGCCTGATCTACGGAGTGAGCCCCAGGACAGCCAGGGCTGTACAGAGAAACCCTGCATCTAAACCAAAAACAACAACAACAACAAGAAACTACTACCTCCAGAACTGGCTGGCCAGGAGTCACTCTGTCCCTCTATAATAATGTAACCCCTGTTCCCCCCATATAAACGCTGAGAGGAGAAGAGGAACTAGAGCCATCTATTGGCTTGAGGAGCTCCGACATTTAACAACCAAGTATAAGATGTAGAAAAGGAAAGGGTAGCAAAATCGGAAGAAATCCAGGAAGGTGTTGAGTTACAGATGCCAAGGAGGCAGTGTTGAGTTGACTGAAGGGGAGCTCTTCAGTGCAAGCGATAGAGCTTGAAGTTAGGGCTCGTCAGATAACAAGAATGGTGGTGACGGGAACAGCACAACTCTTAAAAAGCTATTGTATTCATCATTACACCCGATTCCTAACTGAAGGTACAGAGCGCAAACTAGCTCAGTGGTCTCTCCGTCTCTCTCTCTAGTAACAAAATTTCTACACTACAACCTAATTTCTTTTGCAGTACTGTCATCAGTCTTGCTCTTTCAATCTCCTGGGATAACCATTTTCCTATGTAGGAAGAAGGGCTGTCATAAAAGGTCTTCTGTTCCCATTAAAGATAGTCTTCTAGGAACCCATGCCCAAATGAGGGCAAAACAAGCCAAGACTTGTAAAAACAAAAATATATTTAAACTGTAAGTTATAACCAAGGCTGAAGGCTTTATTTAATTGGCTTGATAATAGTGAAAAATGAAAGTAGTCATTGTTTGATACCAATATTTGTCCTTCAGTTTATCAACATTAAAAATGGATATTTAGTATGTCTTAACATAGAAAGTAATTAAAATGTTTAGGCTATGAGAGTCCATGTACTGATTATTTTTGAGGCTGTGATAAATACACTGAAGACATACTATTTTCTACTTCTGTGTTTGAACTGTTTTTAATAAAAAGTTTTAAAGAGTGGGGTTTTGAGAAAGTGCAAAATTAAGTAAAGCAAGGGTTCTGATATTTTTATATATTGCCAAAGAGTTTTTCCTTTCCTTTCTTTCTTTCTTTCTTTTTTTTTTCCCCCCTTGAGGCGTGTTTCTCTGTGTAACAGCTCTGGCTGTCCTGGAACTTTCTATATAGACAAGGCTGGTCTTGAACTCAGATCCACTTGCCTCTGCCTCCTGAGTGCTGAGATTAAAGGCTTGTACCACCATGGGTCAAAGATAGTAGTAGTGGGTCTTATCTTCCTCTTAAATGTTTCATTCACTGTACTTTATTTCAGAACTTTCTCTTGAAATGTTTATGATACATTTCACTAGAGAAATTGGTCATTTTAAGGGTGATTTTAGAACTGAATTATAATAACTTGAAATGTACTACTATTGATTCTATAGCCTAGGTTAGGGCTATTTATATATTACATATTATTTTATAAATATGTTCTTTATTATATATTTACAGATTAGTCTGGGATGGTTAAAAACAGATGAGGGAGAAGCAGATCACCTTAATGACACATTGAAAAATGACTTTTTAAAATCACTAAAACAGGTTCCATGGAGATCAGGAATGCTATTACCAGGATGACCTACGAGTGCTATCTAGTCTTACCAAAAAGGAACACATGAAAGGGAATGAAACCATGCTGGACTTTCGAACAAGTAAATTTGTTCTTCGCATTTCCCGTGATTCGTACCAACTCTTGAAGCGGCATCTTCAGGAGAAACAGAACAATCAGATCTGGAGCATAGTGCAGGAGCACCTGTACATTGACATCTTTGATGGGATGCCTCGCAGTAAGCAGCAGATAGATGCGATGGTGGGAAGCTTGGCAGGAGAGGCCAAACGAGAAGCAAACAAATCAAAGGTACGGGAGCAAACCTGGAACTGTGTACTGCAGATGGAAATGGTGGGATTTACACTCCTCTCACAGCTGCCGTGGGAATAACCTGACACTGCATTTAAAATGCGTTGCTGTAAAGGTTACTGGTGTTACGTGAGGATTTGGGGATGGTTGCGTGTAACAGCCCTAACTACAGTGGCTGAGGCAAACAAGGGTTTTTGGTTTGTTTTTCTTTTGGAACTGACATAATAATTCCATAATGCTGTCCGTGCCCCTTGGCGTCTAGTTTCTGGCCCACCATTTTTAGAATGTGTGCATGTATGTGTGCATGACTCACAATGGCTGCTATAATAACATTGCAGCTGAATCTGGGGAGGAATAGGGGACACAAGAAAAAGCCTGCCAAGTCTCTTTAAAACCAGGACAAGGACAATGAGTGGCTTTGTTTGTGTATATTTGTTGGTTACAGTTATGTTATGTGGTCATTTATAGCTTCAAGAGAGCTAGAAAAGAGAAATTATTTAACCAAACACATTGAACAAAAGTTAATTTTTAAAATGTTGATTCTTTTGATTTGTAGGTATTTTTTGGTTTATTAAAAGAACCAGAAATTGAGGTGCCTTTGGATGATGAGGATGAAGAAGGAGAAAATGAAGAAGGAAAACCTAAAAAGAAGAAGCCTAAAAAGGATAGTATTGGATCTAAAAGCAAAAAACAAGATCCCAATGCCCCACCTCAAAACAGGTGGGGAAGCAACTTACATAGATGTGAAAGCTATGTTACAGAGGGTTGAAGTTGGTTAATATCCAAAGAGTGATTCTTAGTCTGTTTTCTCTTATAGAATCCCTCTTCCTGAATTGAAAGATTCAGACAAACTGGACAAAATAATGAATATGAAAGAAACCACCAAGCGAGTGCGCCTTGGGCCAGACTGTTTACCTTCTATTTGTTTTTATACATTCCTTAATGCTTACCAGGTTAGTAAAATAATTGGACAGTTTCTTGCAAAAGAGCCAGATAAAATGTTGATTTACCTCGGGGGGTGGGGGTGGGGAATAACTAAATGGAATTTTATTATTTAAACATTTGGCATTATTTAATTTAAAAACAAAGGAAAGCCAGTGTGGTGGTTCATGCTTTTAATTTTAGCAGTCTGGGCAGAGGCAGGTGGGCCTGTGAGTTTGAGGGCAGCCAGGTTTGCAAAATAGTGAGATCCTGTCTCAAAAAACCAAGTTATTTCTTGTGAGAGATAAAAATGATTCTAGTCAGAGTAGATGGACGTCTGCATTTAAAAGCCTTTCGCAGCTTGCAAGTCAAAATCTTGCGCTTATTCTTGACCCTGGATTGACTGACTGCAGTTCTGTGCTTCTTACCTTTGAGGTCACTCATCTGGGTCGTCTAAGCGCGGAATTCAGATAGTCTTGTTTTAGCTGCACTTTTTCTTGAGAACTTCAAACATTAGGACTGTGTGTACATTCCTCCTGGCACTCCTCCTCAGTCCTATTATGATCTATTAATTATTATTACATGTATATATGTGTGTGTAAGTGCACAGCTGTATATACAGGTGTGCATTTAACTTTGCTCCTATGTACATGTGTTCATAGTTGTCAAATGACCTTTCATATGGGAAAAACTTCTTTTTTTTGAGACAGTGTTTCCCTGGCTGTCCTGGAACTCACAGTGATCCTCCTGATTCTGCCCCCCAAGTGCTGGGATTAAAGGTGTGCACCACCACTGTCCAGCACATTATGAATTCTTTAAGATCTGATTGCCGGGTGTGGTGGCGCACGCCTTTAATCCCGGCACTCGGGAGGCAGAGGCAGGCAGATCGCTGTGAGTTCAAGGCCAGCCTGGTCTACAAAGGGAGTCAAAAAAAAAAAAAAATGTACTTTTTCTTCTACCACAGTGTTATTTAATACCATCTTTTTTTTTTTTTACTGTCAGGGCCTCACTGCAGTGGACGTCACTGATGATTCTAGTCTGATTGCAGGAGGTTTTGCAGATTCAACTGTCAGAGTGTGGTCTGTGACACCTAAAAAGCTTCGTAGTGTCAAACAAGCATCAGGTAACTGAGATTTTGGTACAAACTTGAAATAAGTCTATACCAATTTGATCTCATAGAGTGTAGACAGGGAATTGTGATCTTTGCAGAAGTGATTTTACTTGAATTCAAGCATAACGTTCTCAGCTGTACCTGGTGGTATAGGCCCATTGGTTACAAACACTTTGAGACAGGAGGATTGAGAATTCAAGGACTGGGCATGGGCAGCTGAGGAGGAGAAGGCACTTGTTGCAGCCAAACCTGACCATCCGAGTTGTATTTCTAGAACTGCCTCCTAAAAGTTGTCTTCTGACCTCCCTACACGTGTGAGGCATGTGTGCACCCACATATACACATACACTAAATATCTTTTAAAAAGCAAGTGAGTTCAAGGACTACCTGGACTGCAGAGCGAATTTAAGGCCAGCCTGCAAAGTTTAGATAAACGGTCTCAAAACAAAGCAAACACTGAACCAAGAGAACATTTCCAATAATGAAAGAGCCTTTGGGCTGGCCGTTATTATTCTATTGGCCCTCAGTTCTCTCATGTGCGGAATGACAACTCTGTAAAGTTAAAACTCTAATATCTGATGATCATTTGCCTGTGAATGTTAAGGAAACCCTAGTGAAGGCTGTCAGGATGACTCAGCAGCAGAGGCAAATGCTTGCCACCAGATCTGATAACTTGAGCTCAGTGTCCACAGCCCACATGGTTGAAGAGAACTGACCCTACAAGCTGTTCTCTGACATCTGCATGTGTGATGGCATAAATTCACATTCATACAAAAGCTGAGGCAGGAGGATCCCTGTAAGTTCAAAATAGCCTAGCCTACATAGTGAAGACCCTGTCTCAAACAAAACAAGGGGCTGGATAAATGATGACTCAGTTGTTGAAAGCACTGACTTGTTGCAGAGGACCTGGGTTAGATTCCCACCACCATGGTGGCTCAAGGGGACCCAACACATGGATGTGGTACATTTACGTCCATGCAGGTAAAACACTGATATGCATAAAATTAATTAATCAAAACAAAAACAAAAAGGCAAAATAAAAAAGCCCAACCCTCTACTAAAGTCAGAATTTTAAAAAGCTTTTTGTTAGCTATTTTTCCTAAACAATACATTTAAATTGTTTAAGGGTTTTTATAGCTTCTATTTTACAAAACATAGCATGGTAGGCAGACTAAAGAATCAGCCCTGATTTTCATACTGTATAACTGTGGTTTAGCAGATCTTAAATGTTTGATGACTCATTTTCTTCTGTACAAGGAGAAAGATCACTGACCTTAGTTTGGCATAATGTTGTTGGTACATAGGAAGAAATGTTGAAATGTTAGTTCTGAACTACGATGGGATTTGCCTTAAAATGAACACATCTAAAATATTATTTCTGGACCTTTTTAGATCTTAGTCTTATAGACAAAGAATCAGATGATGTCTTAGAAAGGATCATGGATGAGAAAACTGCAAGTGAGCTGAAGATTTTGTATGGTCACAGTGGGCCTGTCTATGGAGCCAGCTTCAGTCCGGATAGGTAAAAAACAAAATTAAACCCTGATAAACAGTTTTGAGATTTACAAGTTAACTGCTGGAAACAAAATGCAAATGCCTAGACACTTTTCAGAAAAACATTATGGTTGCCTGCAGCTCAGTATCTTTTAGACTCTTACCATTTGCTAATTTATGTTGGGGGTACTGGGATGTAAAATAGCAACTAAGTATAAATTGAATTTACAGAATCAACATACACATTCAGAGCTCACTGCTTTCAAAATTTAGCTTTATCTTTGAATAACTCTCTGGTAGAGGTTGAATTGCTTGAGTTCTTGGTTTGTTCTTGTGGCACTTCATAAAATTTAAAGAGAAATTTTCATACTAATGGCATTAATAGGCATCAACTGAAGCATTAGCTTCTATAATTGAAAGAATGAAAACTGGGCGTGGAGGTAAGTGCCTGCAATCTCAGCTGCTCTGGACGCTAAGGCAAGAGAATTGTGGTTCAAAGTCAGCTGAGCATCTTAGCCAGACTATGTTTTGGAAATAATAGCACCATATGTGTGTAGGTATTTCTTGATTTCCATTTCTAACTTTATGCAAAAATGGCTGGAAGAGGATATTTTCACCCAAATTATCATCTGTATTCTACTTAGATAGTAGCTTGCTTTTTGATGTTTTTGTTTTGGGGAGACAGGGTTTCTTTGTGTAACCTTCGCTGTCCTGAACTTGTAGACCAGGCTGGCCTCAAACTCACAGAGATCCACCTGCCTCTGCCTCCTGAGTGGATCACAGGCTTGTGCCACCATGCCAAGTTAAAAAATATTTTTCTTCTCTCCTCTCTCTCTCTCTCTCTCTCTCTCTCTTTCTCTCCCCGTCTCTCTCTCGCTAGATAATAGTTTTCTCTCTCTCTCTCTCTCGTTAGATAATAGTTCTCTCTCTCTCTCTCTCTCTCTCTCTCTCTCTCTCTCTCTCTCTCTCTCTCTCTTTGTGAGACAGGGTTTCTCTGTTACACAGAGCCCTGGCTGTCCTGGACTCTCTTTGTAGACCAGGCTGGCCTTGAACTCACAGAGATCTGCCTGCCTCTGCCTCTCGAGTGCTGGGGTTAAAGGTGCACACCACCACGCCCAGCTTATATAGTAATTTTCAACCACTATGATTTTCATTGAATTTGTGAGATGAGAATTAAAAAACAAAACAAAACATACTTAATAGGACTACCCAGATGGTACATTTTAATTTGAGTGCAAACTGTTGGCTTTTGTATTTATCTCTGAAGAAGGTAGAATATTAGCACTCTACATGTGAGTAGAGTCCAGGTTGAATGTAGGCCTCAAGCACATGCTAGGCATGCAGTCTGCTACTCAGCTGTCCCCACTTTTGTTTTTAAATATCCAAAATTGATAACATCTCATTTCTAGACTCTCTTGGTAACCATACTTCCTATTATCGTTAATATTAATTTTTTGGTGTTTTGAAACAGGGACTCACACTGTAGCCAAGGCTAGCTTAAATTTGTAGCAAGCCTCCTGCTTCAGTCTCCCAAATTCTAAGATTAGATATGAGCCATCACTAGTTTTTTTTTTTTTTTTTTTTTTTTTCTTTTCTCTTTTTCTTTTTTTGAAACAGAGTTTCTCTGTGTAGCCTTGGCTGTCCTGGACTCACTGTGTAGACCAGGCTGGTCTCTATCTCACAGAGATCTGTCTGCCTCTGCCTCCAGAGTGCTGGGATTAAAGGCGTGCACCACCACGCCCAGCAATATGACAATATTTTAACATTAGTCTAATACTTTTTAGCTCTGGGTAACTACACTGTGGATGCTAAGAATAAAAAAGCGGGTAAAGTGCTTGGCATGCAAGTGTGAAGAGACCGGATTTTGGATCTCCAGAGCCCACATAAATGCTGGAGTGGCATGACAGCCCTCCTATAATCTCAGTACTCTGGAGCTGGAGATGGGAGCTGACAAAGCTGACAAGCTCTGGGTTCATCTGAGAGATTGATCAAGGAAAACACCTGAATATGCCCATGCATACTGTATACCAAACACAGGTGAGGGGGCTAAGAAGGCCTGCCTGCCATGTGCAAGGCCCTAGGTTCAGTTCTCAGCACTGTGTGCACTCCCATGCGCATGTGCATGCACACACATTGATACAACATAGGTGCCTGTCATTTGCTAAAATGTGGTAAGAGAAGAAACTTGAACAGGTAACTGGTTCTGGCAATCAAACATCACTTCTTTTCCTCAGGAACTATCTGCTCTCCTCTTCAGAGGACGGAACTGTTAGACTCTGGAGCCTTCAGACGTTTACTTGCTTGGTGGGCTATAAAGGACACAACTACCCAGTATGGGACACACAGTTTTCTCCATATGGATATTACTTTGTGTCAGGAGGCCATGACCGAGTAGCTCGGTAAGAACACTATTATCTAATGGGGTTTATTCATTGAAACTAATCGTTTCTTGTTGGGAATACAAAGTCCAGCAAACTCATTTTCAGGATTAACTTTTCAAGAAGATAAGTATTCACAGCTATAGTTTGCAAATGAATGTGAGAGGAGAGTATTACTCTCTCTCCCATGTCGTCTACACCAACAACCCTGTTTTAATGTAAATTATAACATGTTCCTGGCATGTCAGCCATGTCTTGCTTTTACGTTACTGGGAGTACCTTTATGTCTCCTGTTATCCTAAAGTTCCCATTGACAAAATTCTTGCTAGAAACTATGTGGTTGCCTAAACTACACAAAAATAGCTTTAGGAGTAGTTATACAAAGAAAAAATTTACATGCTGACTAGAGAGCTGGCTTAGCAGTTGAGGGTACTGACTGCTCTTCCAGAGGACCCAAGTTCATTTCCTGGCACCTGCATGGCAACTCAAAACTGTAACTCCAGGTTCCAGGGATCTGACACCCTTACACAGACATGCATGTAGGCAAAACACCGAAGAACATAAAATAAAAATAAGCCAGGCCTGGTGGCGCACGCCTTTAATCCCAGCACTTGGGAGGCAGAGGCTGGTGAATCGCTGTGGGTTCGAGGCCAGTCTGGTCTACAAAGTGAGTCCAGAACAGTCAAGGCTACATAAACCCTGTCTTGAAAAACTAAAAAAAATAAGTAAAATAAAAATAAATTATTTAAGGTGGGCAGTTGGTAGTGCACACCTTTTATCATCAGTACTTGGGAAGCAGAGATAGGCAGATTTCTTATAAGTTAGAGGCCAGTCAGGTCTACAAAGCAAGTTCTAAGATAGGGCTACACAGAAAATCTGTTTTGAAAGAACAAAAAAAGAAATTACATGTTTGTAATCCCAGCCTTTTGGAACAGGGCATGGAGGTACATGCCTTCAATACTAGTCTGATCTACATAGTGAATTCTGGGACAGCTAAGGCTACATAGTGAGACCCTGTCTCAAACAAAATAAAACAAGCACAAACACAAGCAAACAGACACAAACCTATCAGCACTCTGGGACGTGGTAAGAGGACAGTGAGCTCAAGGCCAGCTTAGGCTATGTGAGGCATCAAGATGGAAAATGTTAGTCTCAATCCATTATCTTTCTTTCGGTTAGAGGACAAGGAGGAACCACTTGGAATTGAGTTTCACCTGGATAGATCTATATGTTAGGTTACATTTTATATTTTATTTTCTTGAGACAGGGTTTCTTCTGTGTAGCCTTCGATGTCCTGGATTCGCCTTGTAGACCAGGTTGGCCTTGAACTCAGAGATATCCGCCTGCCTCTGCCTCCCAAGTGCTGGGATTAAAGGCATGTGACACCGCACTCAGCTAGGTTAAAATTTATTTCTCAATTAATTACTATTATTTCTTATTTTCCATTAACTTAAAAAAGGCTTTGGGCTACAGATCACTATCAGCCTTTAAGGATATTTGCTGGCCATCTCGCTGATGTGAATTGCACTAGATTTCATCCAAATTCGAACTATGTTGCTACGGGTTCTGCAGACAGAACTGTTCGGCTCTGGGATGTCCTCAATGGTAACTGTGTAAGGATCTTCACTGGACACAAGGTATTCTAACCTTCATTATTCCAGCACACAAAGATGCTTTCAAAGTCAAAATACTTAGCCAGTAGCCTCAACTTTAAAGATAAAATTCATGCTGTTAAACTGTAATTCTTCCTTGGCCATATCAGATGTACTTTACTTAACCCTTTGATCTTTTCCAGGGACCAATTCATTCCTTAACTTTTTCTCCCAATGGGAGATTCTTGGCTACGGGAGCAACAGATGGCAGAGTACTTCTTTGGGATATTGGACATGGCTTGATGGTTGGAGAGTTAAAAGGCCACACTGATACAGTGTGTTCACTTAGATTTAGTAGAGACGGTGAAATTTTGGCATCAGGTAAATTATTTTAATGGCTTTGGGGTACAAGGTTTAGTTTTCATTAAAAAAAAAAAAAACCCACAGTAAATGAAGTATACATAAGAAAATGTCACTCTGGATGTGACAGATACACACTAACAGTTTCCTTTGGCTTCCTTTTTAGGTTCAATGGATAATACGGTCCGGTTATGGGATGCTATCAAAGCATTCGAAGATTTAGAGACTGATGATTTTACTACAGCCACTGGGCATATAAATCTACCTGAGAATTCCCAGGAGTTATTATTGGGTACATACATGACCAAATCAACACCAGTTGTACACCTACATTTTACTCGAAGAAACTTGGTTCTAGCCGCAGGCGCTTACAGTCCACAGTAAACCAATGGTTTTAGAGACCTTTTGGAAGCTACTGTTTGGAAAAGGGAGACTAAAAACAAATACCTCAGTGATTAGTATTTAAGCTACAAAGAATGTTTTTGTCTACATGGATCTGGAAGTATGCTGCTTGGAAAATCTGAATGAGACAGTTCCACGTTTCTATAGCAACCACATTTAACTAATTTCCGTTAGTTGAATAAGAGGTATTATGTTCGTGGAGGGAACATTTATGGTGCTTTGGATTGTGTGGAAACTATGCATTTTTCTGTTCAAATGCTATTTTAATTTATTATGTTTAGAAAGGAAATCAATTTGATTTAAACAATTCATTCTGCTTCAAGATTCAAATTAAGAAATATAGCACCATCTCGAGTAGCTGAAGATTCTATGAGCATGTGTGTGTCTGCTATAAAATGAGGTTACTGTATGGCACTTAAGCACCATGTTAAACAACCCACTAACATGCTTTCCTTCACCCATGACTAGTGGAATGTATGTAACTGGGTAGGGGCTACAGTTCTTAAGATCTAGACATGCCAACCACCCACCAACATCTCACTTCCTACCTTGTAAGTTCTGAGTGAAGTCAAAAGCTCTCAAACCCGGTGAAGAGACTTAGATCCTGTCCTCTACTTCAGCTAACATGGCTACATACGGCCTAGTGCACTTGAAGTCAGACATTTCAGTTGCTTACCTCCAGTACTGAGCCTTGCTTTGGAAAACTAAGCAATTTAGACCAAGTCACTGCCAGTTTTTGCCTTTGTTGCATTTTGTACAGTTTTATATTTTTGATATGTTGTAAATAAAGACAACCAGCTTTTCCAGGTTCATAATTTATTGTACAAATTGAGTATTACATGATGAGTTGACATCAGGTTCTTCAGGCATGGGACTTAACAGATGAGGTCAGACATTTCAAAATCCTGTAAACAAAGCAAAAACAGTTTGACACAAATGTGTTCCACTCTATTTTTACCACAAATCTGCAAAATAAAATGTACATCTACCAGATTCTGGGGCTGGAGAGATGGCTCAGAGGTTAAGAGCACTGGCTGCTCTCTCAAAGGTCCTGAGTTCAATTCCAGCAACCACATGATGGCTCACAACCATCTGTAATGAGATCTGGTGTCATCTTCTTACATGGAAGTGTACATACACGCAGTCAGAACACTGTATACATAATAAACAAATAAATCTTAAAAAAAAAAAAAAAAAAAAAAATCAACCAGGTTCTCAAGAGTCAGCAGGGGCACACCCACCTGTCCTTCAGGTTGACACAATGTTCCAATTTTAACAATTAAGTAATTGTTGAAACTGCCAACAATTCAATACAGTCTTAAAAGCAAACCAACTGAGAAAAATGTAATACACAAAGTAACACTTTTAAAATGTGTTTCATTTTATGCATGAGTGCTCTGCCTGCATGTGTGTATGTGTCCCATGTGTGCTCAGTGTCTATGGATGTCAGAAGAGGGTATTAGATCCCCTAGAACTAGAGTTATAGATGGTTGTAAACCAGTATGTGGGTGCTAGGAATTGAAGCCTTGTCTTCACAAGAGCAACAGGTGTTATCAAGCTCCTAGCTATCTTTCTAGTTGCAAAGTAACATTTTAAAATAGCATAAATAGATCAGATACATAACTGCTACTTAGTTTTCAAGATTCAATTTTATTTTATTTTTTGGTTTTTTGAGACAGGGTTTCTCTGTGTAGCCTTGACTGTCCTAGACTCACTTTGTAGACCAGGCTGGCTTCGAACTCAAGAGATCCACCTTCCTCTGCCTCGTCAGTGCTGGGATTAAAGACATGCACCACCACACCCAGCTCAAAATACAATTTTATGGTGATACTACTACCCTCCCAAAGTTAAGAGTAAGTATGTGGAAAATTGGGCCTAGTACTGCCTGTTTACCAGGGATAAGGCATGTACTGGACTTCACAATCTCCTATGTTAAATGCATTTAAGATCGGTAAAGCTTTAAGAGCAGAACAAAAGTCAGTGAAGGAAGTATTAGAGCTCTAGCCTTTTACCTTTCTACCCAGTTAGTGCTAACACCATTATTTACTGACTTCTGAATAGATAAAAGGGCTTGAAGGGAACTGTAAGAAAATCTAAAAGGGGTTTATTCAGGGAGAGAATCCAGTATTCTATGAAAATGTACAGCTACCAAAACCCCAGTAAATAGTTATGGTTGTAAATATACTAATGGTTGGTTAGGGTTGGAGCTGTAACTCTGAAGCAGGGTGATAGTCTGCCACCTGCCAAGGCCTAGGTGTGACCCCCAGTACCACAAGTTTGGCTGGTAAGTCTTTTCTTCTTTTTAAAAGGCTTTGGATTTGTGTGTTGGTGTGTAAGAGTCCAGAAAAGGGTGTTAGATTACCTGGAACTGGAGTTACAGACAGTTGTGAGCCACCTGGCATGGATGCGGGGATCTGAACCAGGTCCTCTGTTCTTGTGGTCTTGTAGTATTAGATCTTAACTATGGAGCCATCTCTCCAGGCTCTGGTTAATTCCCACCCCAGGCATGGTAGCACATGTCTGTATTCCCCAAACCCAGCAGGTTGAGAAAGAGGAATTGCCACAACTTTGAGGCCAGTTTGCACTACAAACAAGCAAAACCCAAGCAAAACTAAATTACATAATAAGCTTATAGTTGGCTGGAGAGACAATGAAGACCAGAGTTTGATTCCATGAGTTTATGTTAAAAAAAAAAAAAGGGGGGGGGGGGCCAGGTGCATTGGCATGTTTGTAATTCCAGCACTCTTATGTAGAGATAGGAGGCAGAGACAGAATAGTCAGCTTTAAATGTGCATGCCAGCTAGCTGGGAACACACAGTGGAGTGGAGCATGACAGCAGAGATGAAAGACCCTGCCTCAGCGAGGTGGAAAGAGAGCCAACTCCTTAAAGTCGTCCACATACTTCCACATCAGCATCTGGGCAGGTGAGTGTGCAAGGACACATACTCCCAAAAACAGTGTTAAGAAAAATACAAATGGTAAGAGAAAAAAGTACCTCAACAAAACCCAAGAGACAGTTTTTCTTTAACATGCCAGTTTACCAAAAGTCGCACTCTACACTGGCTGAGGTAAAAAGACATACCCTCTTACAAAGCTGGTGTCCCATAATCCTTTGGGAAAGAACTTAAGTCTGAGAAAACACACAGACAATACTTGAAGCCCAAAACCATCTTGTTGTTAACAGCCCTCCTCACCGCCCCCCCCCCCCCCCCCAGTGATCTCCTGCTTCAACCTCCGCAGTATTGCTGGGTTTACAGGCATAGGACCCCACACCCAGCTCCTTGTTCTCTCTCTCTCGTTTTGAGACCAAGTCCACCTATATAGCATAAGCTGTTCTCGAACCTGCAATCCTCCTGCCTCTGTTCCCTCACTGTTGGATTTACATGTGTACATTATATCCAATGTTTTCTTTCAGCTATGCAATAAATTTTGGAGTGCCAACAGTTTATTTTTTATAAGACAAGGAAAAAACCTTAACATCAAAATGAGCAAGTTACAAACTTCTGAATGGTAACTCCTTACCATTTATGTTGCTTTCACAGCAGGAGTTTTTTTAGGCCTTAACTTGAAGTATAAGACCAACAAAGCAATGCTTCCATATGTGGCCAGGACACACTGAGGAGAAAAGGAAGATGCAAAAGAAAGTTGTCATATCGCTATTATTATAAGATATAACTGCTTAAAAACATACTTAATACTTACATTCATTCTACCTGTGCGGGTGTAAGAGTTGAAATACTTTTTAATACCAGTGAACTGGAACTGGCTATCACTTTCTGCACCAGCCATGACTTCAGTCTAAAAATCAACAACAAAAATACACAATAAACTGATTTGGATGCAATTTATTTTTTATTTTGTTTTCTTAAGACAGGGTTTCTCTGTTTAATAGCCCTGGCTGTCCTGTTCATAGTGGCTGCAGCAGCTCACATTCCTATTAGCAGTGTGTAAGGATTCCTCTTTGCCCACATCTCACTAGTATGTTGTCACTTTGAATTTTGCAGACAGGGTTTCTCTGTGTAGCCCTTGTCCTGGACGCTCTTTGTACCAGGCTGGCCTTGAACTCAGAGAGATCCGCCTGTCTCTGTCTCCCTGAGTGCTGGGATTACAGGTGTGGTAGTGTGATAGTTAAATATTGGTTTGGTTTTACTTTTTTTTTGAGAGAGAGACTGGGTCTCTTCTTTTGCCCATGAACGTCCTAGGAAGAGCAGGATGGCATAAAACTCACAGAAATCAGCCTGCCTTAGCCTCCCTCCCCAGTACTGGGATTAAAGGCGCATGCCATCACGCCAGGCTTTTCAGCTGGTCTTAAAAGTGATTTAGTTCAGTGCTTACTAGAACACAGGATGGGTAGAGCCAAGAATGAAAACATTAAGCTGCACTCAATCAGAGGACAGAGTTAGTAACCACTCTGCTCTTCCTATGCTGAGTGCTTGACTATTCTCCAGTATGTAGAAGAGTAAGGAATGGGGTAAGGCCCGTCCACACGAAAAGTCAGTGTGGAAGATTTTCAAACAACTGAAATCAGAACTACCACACAACCCAGTTTCTCCACTCAGGATATACTTGAAAGACTAAGCCAGCACACACAAAGACACTTGCATAGCATTGTTTACTGCTAGACTGTTCACTATAGCTAAGAAATTGAGCCAGCCTGGATGCCTATCAACAGATAAGTAGATAAAGAATATGTGAGATATATATTCAGTCATAAAGAAAAATGAAATTATTGATGCAAGCAGGAGAATGGATACCATAGCAGCCCATTACATTAAAATAAACCAGACTCAGAAGAAAAATCAGTTTTCTCTTGTATGAAGACATATACATTTATGTATGTACTAAGTCATGAAAATAGAAGTATCACTATTTGGCGGGAAGTAGGGAACCATAAGAAGTGGGGTGGGGTTGATGGAGGGGACAGTGAGAGAAAAGGATAAAAAGTAACAGTAAGATGACATATTGTTTACTAACTTAAAAGAAATGGCAGACAAATTCAGAAAGACACAGCAGAATTCAAAACTATTCATAGTTTCCTCGGTATGACTGCCTATCTACACAAGTGAGCACAGACTCCAAAGGCAACTTGGACTAGCTGGATGCCGTCCAGGCAAGACTGGTAGACTGGCTGGCTCTAGATGAACTGGAAGTAGGAGAAAACAGTAAGAGTGCTGTTGCTATGGAAACTGCACCCCTCTGTTTACCCTTCAAAGGCTTTAGAAGCAAAGACTGTGCAACAAAATTTGAGACCTTAGTTTTGAACACTTTCAGAATGGTTACTGGAGCCATGACAGAGATTTAAACTTCCCTGGGTGCCTTTCACAGACCTTGGCCAATCTAGCCAAAGCAAGAAATTCACCATTAAAAACCACAAAACCTCCATAGTTCATCAAGTTTCCTTTTACTAAACCTACCAAAGCACATTCTTTTTCATTAATTTCATGATACATTTTTTTTAAATGAAGGTTCTCATGAGAAACCTATCAGAAAACTTAAGTCTTAATTTTGCCAATTCATTAACCTTCTCAACTCGTTAACTGATAACCTGTTACCTTTAGGAGGAAGTGGTTCATAACCGATCAATATTGAGGTACTTTAAGTCTCATTTGACACGATACGGGAGTAAGGATGATGTATTTCAAAGACAATTCTGACTGCAGAATAAAAGAATGTCATAGGAACTGGAGTCTTAAAGGAGGGCACACGGAAGCCGAGATGGAACAATAGTGATGTTGCTGGTGAGATAAACAGTGGTGGTGGTATTATTTATTTATTTATTTTTATTTTTTTTTCAAGACAGGGTTTCTTTGTGTAGTCTTGGCTGTCCTGGACTCACTTTGTAAACCAGGCTTGCCTCTGTCTCCTGAGTGCTGGGATTAAAGGCCTGCGCCACCACACCCGGCTCATTATTTTTGAGACAGGGTTTCTCTGTGTAGGCCTGGCTGTCCTGGAACTCTGTATATCCAGCTGGCCTTGAACTCAGAGATCTGCCTACCTCTGCCTCTGAGTACCGGGACTAAAGGTGTGGGTCACCACCACACAGCAAACAATGGTTATATTAAAGGCTTAAAGCACAGAGGCTTCTACCTTCCAACAAACTGTATATTGTTTTAGAGCAATGATAGGGAGCCTTTTTTGTTTGTTTGTTTGTTTTTTTTTTTTTTTTTTTTGGTCTTTTTGAGACAGGGTTTCTCTGTGTAGCCTTGACTGTCCTGGACTCACTTTGTAGACCATGCTGGCCTCGAACTCAGAGTGATCCACCTGCCTCTGCCTCCCAAGTGCTGGGATTAAAGGCGTGTACCACCACGCCCGGCCCAACAGGGAGCCTTTTTGTTAACAATGCCCTTTATGGGATTTTAGTTTTATTTTTTTAAAAGACAGGGTCTCACTATGTAGTCCCAGATGGATTGGAACTTACTACATAGACCTGGATGGCCTTGAAACTTGCCTGCTAGTGTTAGGACTAAAGGCAAGAGCCATTCACACCTGGCAATAGGAATAAATAAAATAAAATGTGCTCTCCTTTTAGTCACATGCAAGTTTAGAGCCATACAATAGTGAAAAAAAAAATCACCTAAGACTAATACATATGTTCCTGTGATTTAATATTTTTAAAAATTTATTGTTAAACAGCAGACTATTAGAAAGTCTAAGCTGACAGATTTTGCTGCGGTTTCTAAATAATCCAATAAGTACTATTAAACAGAACCAGTTTCTCCAGGACTCTGTCCTTGTGAAATGGGCATTTCACTAAAGCGTTGGGATGACCAAGTGCCTTTGCTTCCTAATTGATTCTTGGATATAGCTATTCTGTCTTAACAATCATCGTCTAGAGGAGTGAGATCACCAGGTCTAAGTAAAAGGAAAGATGAGGCAAAGCCCAGGGACCACAAGCAACAAGCAGCTTCTTGGGGGAAGGCCTTCCATTAATGGAATACAGCAGCGGCTCTCAACCTTCCTAATGCTGCGACCGGTTAATACAGTTCCTCCTGTTGTGTTGACCACCACCACCCTCCCCCCCGCGATAAAATTACTTCGTTGCTCCTTCACAACTGTAATTTTGCTACGGTTAGGAACTGTAGTGTAAATATTTTTGGAGATGGAGGTTTGTCAAAAGGGTCGCGATCTAGAGGTTCAGAACCGCTGGACTATAAACTAAAATATAATCCATTTGTGGCGCCCAGGCCTGAGAACCGCAAGGGCCACTCCATCTTTACTCTGGCTTTAAGACCTGATTTCCTGATCACGGCTCGGGAAAAAAAAAAACCAAATCGCTATGGCCATACAGGCCAAAACACACGAATTCTGCCAAAGATGGGATCAAACGCCAGAATTCTCTCAACACTGGATGACCTTGGGGTGCTCCCCTCTCGACGGGTCTCACCCTCAATCCACACTGGAAAATGGAACATAAGGCTCTCCGTGAACCAGGAGAGACTTGGGGAGCTTGGACCTCCTCGCGGTGCTAAGGCTCCCTAGAAGCACCTCGGGGTCCCGGGACCCCCGCCCTCAATTTCACCAGTGCCTTTTCCATTCCCCGCCGTCCCCTCCCCGCAAAAGGGAAACCTTGCACTGTCCCGGGGCGGAAAAAACAGCCAGATTCTAGTCGGCCCTCAAAGCCCAGTCACCGGTCCGACAGCCGAGAGGCCTTTCTCACCCACCTTCGCCCAAATCACAAATTCCGCAGCCGATGTCCTTCAACAAACCCAGCAACCAGCTCGGTCCGACCGGAAGATACCCCCTCCCCCACGCGCGACCGACTAGCCGCGGCGACTTGGCCCTCTGCGTGGATTGGCTATAACTCTAAGTCCCGCCCTCCTACTTCCTGTCTCGGCTCGCGTCAGACTTCACGTCATAACGGAAGTAGGACTGATCTTACCTACGCTTGTGTTGGAGTCGCGTGGAGCTGATCTGCGCGTGCGATTGCTTCGGGAGCGGTCCGTGAGGTAGGGCAGCTGCGGGAGCTGTGGGGCTGGTTGACCCGGGAGTTTTGGCGAGGTGGGAGGAGACCTTATGGCTCCCACCTCGGCTTGCTGGCCTGAGTCTCCGGGTTTCCTGCTAGGTGGTCTGTCCCCTCGAGCCCCTCTGCGCTAGCAGTTCCTGATAGCCAGAATGTCCACTTCAAGTGCCCTAAGTGCCTTCTCTGCGCGTGATCGCCAGGCTGTTTGGTGCCTCAGTCGCCTAAGTTCTAAAATGGATTGGATTCCCACCGGGCGGTGGTGGCACACGCCTTTAATCCCAGCACTCCGATGGCAGAGGCAGGCGGGTTGCTGTGAGTTCGAGGCCAGCCTGGTCTACAAAGAGAGCTCAGTACAGTCAAGGCAACACAGAAAAACCCAGTCTCGGGGGGGCGGGGGAAGAGTTGAGTTTCCAGCAAAGTAGACCTCTTGAGATGCAGCCATAACGAACCAAATCCTAAATTAACTCTCAATCGTCACCTCTCTCACAGTCGCATTCTGCTACTAAAGTTTTATTCCCAGGTATCCCAGGACCAACCAGCCTTTTCATTTATACCTAATCCTGCTTCCCTGATGTGTGTCATTTAAATCCTTACGCTTCATTTACTTTCCCTCCAGTTCTTTTTCTGCTCAGTCTGTAGACTGAAGAAATTATTATTTTTTTTTTAACTAGGCAAAGAATTTTATTAACCTTTTCCAAACTTTATTCCCAGGCTTCTTCGGCTTAGTATGCCACAAAGAGTGAATTGTGTATTAGCAAAAAACTGAAAGGAGCTGCCAGTGCACAGGGGGCAATATTAGAGATCTAGATTTCATCAGATCTATAAACAAAATAACTTTCAAAGGCAGTCATGATATAAAATAGCTGCTCCTGTAACTTCTGCAAGTGTTGCCTTCTTCAGAAGTTGCCTCAGTTCAGTTTGCCTCATTCTTAGAAGCTTCATCAAAGTTCTTCCCAGATCTGCAACTGCCGCCTCCTCCTCTCCAATAGCAAGTGGTGCTTTTCCATCCACAGACTGTTTGGGCAGAGCCTCAGCCAGTCTCCTTACACTAGTCAGATTGCAGGGAGCTGGTTTAGGGTGCTGGCAAGCATTTCTGTCCACTGCTTTGTCCAGATGTGGCCTATAATGGTGAACATGTTTGCCGCCAGAGATGCCTAAGCTTGAGGGTTGTTAAAATGATCACTCTTCCCTTGGTTTGTAAACATGTTCACCTCTTCAAGACCAGATATATTGTTTACTCCTAACTTTAAGGAGGACTGCAATTACTTGTACCTGCAGTTTGGCAAGTTTTTCCTGGTTCATGATTGTTTCTTTCATCTTGTCGGAATAGAAATGGGACCTTGAGGGGGCCTAGGGTTCATGCTCAGGGGGTCTCAGGCAGACCAGCTGAGATAAGGGGGACACACACGGACACACACACACGTAAACGTGTGTGTGCGAGCAGGGATACAAGATGACCGCCATGTCTGGGGGGCAGGGATGGGGAAGAAGATGACCGACTAAAGAATATTGTTCGTTATTCTGTCACTTTCCTCAGGTTTCTGAAGTACCAAGTAAGCACAAACTACTTATTTTTAAGTATCTTTCACCAAGAGCCAAATTTGTTTAATAAAATGTAACTTGTTTTTATGCTTTATTTTCCCCATGGTTTACTTAAATAATTCAGTTTTTGTTTTGTTTTTTCAAGGTAGGGTTTCTCTGTGTAGTCCTGGCTATCCTGGGACTCTAGATCAGGCTGGCCTTGAACTCACAGAGATCCACCTACTTTGCATCCCAAGTGCTGGGATTAAAGGTGTGAGCCATTGTTGCCCAGCAGCATATCAGCTATTTAATTGTACTCTGGCATCCTGTTTAGTGCTTTGCTAGAAGGTTCTCTTGTCCTCTCATTCATCAGGTCCTTTACGAAACCTGCCATCAACCCAGAACTCACCATTACTCTTCCCATCACCCTTAGGGCCCGCAAACATGGCCAATCTGGAAGAAAGCTTCCCCCGAGGGGGGACAAGGACAGTCCACAAGTCAGAGAAGCCTTCCCAGCAGGCAGTTGAACAAGACAACTTATTTGATGTAAGTGGGATGCTGCTTTGGCAAGATGAGAAACTTCCTAGCATCTTTGGGACGACTGAGCCTCATTTGCAGCAGCTGCTTTCCAGTTTGCTTCTCTTTGATGTCACTTCTAGGATTGGAACTTGTTGAAGAGATTCTACCACCTCTGGCTTCTTCTGAAGCATGACATCAAGTATCTGACGTTGAAGTGCTTTTGTAGCTTGTCCTTAGGGAGTCCATGCCAGTTGGTTAAGGATGGGGACAAATACTTGATACTGAATTTTGTTTTATTTGTGGTCCTGGGGATCGAACCTGGGACCTTGTGCATTTAATTAAAAGGAGTCTAATGCAGTATTCAGAGTCTGCATTAGAATGTAGTCTCAGAGCATTTTATGCTCTAGATGCTAGAGGGAAGGAAATTGCCATTCTGGTGTGGGGTCTTAGGTTGGTATTACAGAATCTCTCTATGAGCGGTTGCATGCCGACAAGCTGCAGTTCCCCTGCGGATCTGACATGCTTTCCCACGGTACTTAGTTGAGAGCACAGAGCTTCTTGTGGAAGAGCTCTGGAGTTTTCCATGCAAGGTGCACATGGCTTCTCAGCTGGGGAACCCTGGGTGTCCACCCTGTTAATAGAGGACGAACAAAAGACATAAGCGGCATTGGGAAGATGAAGGCGGCTCCTCAGCCATGGGCCAGGGGAGCACTGGTGCCTGGATGCTAGGCGTGGGCCAGGGGAGCACTGGTGCCTGGATGCTAGGCGTGGGAGTGGAGCAGAATGAAAAGAACGGAGGAGTGGCTTGGGAGAGCTTAGAGTAACCGCAAGGTGACATAACCCCAAATGTGGTAATGGCTAAGATTGTGGCTTCTCGTTCTTCTGTATCTTTATGGATCTTTCCCCCCTTTAGATTTCCAGAGAAGAAGAGTCCATTAAAAGGAAAAAGAGCCAGAAAGGGCCAGCAAAAATAAAAAAATTAAAAATCGAAAAGAGAGAAGCCAGAAAGTCTGTGAAAGAGAAGTTTGAGATCCTTGGTATTGAGGTTTGTTAACTTCTTTTTTTCTTTTTCTTTTTAAGCATACTCCTTAAGCTTGCATGTGTTCTTTCCTCTTTTCCTTCAATCTTTGCATGTATGTACACATACAATTATATGTTTTCTGTATGTGTCCGTAGGGATTGATTCAAATTATGAGAAATGAGCTTTATTTCCTGATACCTGTTGTCTTTTTTTTCCCCCTCTTTGGGATTTTTTGGGATAAGGCCCTATGCTGCCCAGGCTCTCTATGTAGTCAAGGGCCTCTGCCTCCCAAGACCAGAGATTATAGGTGTGTGCTGCTGTGTGTAGCCAGCCTGCCTCCCTTCTGCCCCCTGCCCCCACTCTGTCTATCCGAGTTGGAGCCTCAGCACCACAGAAAGCAGATGTGGTGGTGCATGCCTGGAGTCCTAGCACTTCGGAACCCCGTGTGGTCGTGCATGCCTGGAGTCCTAGCACCTAGGAACCCCATGTGGTGGTGCATGCCTGGAGTCCTAGCACTTAGGAGCTGGGGTTAACAGCACCAGAAGCCTGAGGCCATCCATTAGTTCCGACTAGTCTGAGATACCCAGGACCCTGGCTCAGTACACAGAGCAAATTATGGAAATGCTTAAAAATGTGTACTTTTGTGTTTTAGTAGATGTTAGAATTGACAGTGACTTTAGCAGTCATTCTAATACTTTTTCCCCCCATTGCTTTTGGAGATCGAGTCTCACTATGTAGCCCTTGGCTAGCCTGGAATTCACTATGCAGACCAGGCTGGCCATGAACTAATAGAGATTTTCCTGCCTTCGCCTTCTGAGTACTGGGGTTAAAAATGTGCCCAACCATACCTGGCCTCTATTCGTTCATTTTGTAAATGTGAAATGACCTCAGATAAATGGTGTAGTTTTTACAGTTCTTAAAATTTCATATTATCCCCACACATTCCTGGTATATGTTCATTTTAAAATAGAAAAAATAGTCGAATTTCCTGAAAGTAATGATTCATCATCCTGCAGAAGTATTTTGCTTTCTAGTTTTTTTGTTTTGTTTTTTCTTTTTTTTGGGTGGAGACAGGGTTTCTTTGTGTAGCCCTGGCTGGCTGTGCTGGGACTTACTATGTAGACCAGAGTGGCCTTAAACTCACTAAGATTCACCTGTCTTTGCTTCCAAGCACTTGAATTAAAGACACGTGCCACTACACCTGGCTTTCTAATATGGTATTTTAAATTTTTTGTCATTTAACTTGGTGGTAATGATTTCATGTAAAAATGTGATTTTTTTGGCCCCTCATAAAACTCAAAGTGCTACTGGCCTGGTCCCAGCACTCCAGGAGGCAGAGGCTGATGGATATTTGTGAGTTTGAGGCCAGCCTGATCTACAAAGAGAGTTCCAGGACAACCAGGACTAATACACTGAGAAACCCTGTCTTAAAAAACCAAAAACAGAAAGAAAAAAAGAATGTCAAAGTGCTGACAACAGAAAGCCCGTTTCCCCCATGTTTGAAGTCTCAAGCAGCTGCGTCATGGTTATGCCCTCTAGAAGTGGCATACACTCCAGGCTGCTGTTCTTCAGTGGCCTGTTTCGTCACCGTGCTGTCTTCCAAGAGTGAATGAGTTGCTAGGACACAGCAGAAGGGGAAGCTCCTCAAGCAGCCCGCCTCAGCAACAGTTTCTCATCAAGACCTTTCCTGGCACGTGCCAATGGCTGATGTACATGAGTTTTCCTTTCCTTTATAAAATTCCTCTAGCATCAGTGTTGGGACTAGAAAGCCACAGTCCCCCTACCCCTCATCAGTGTTGTCTGCCTTACCGTGTGTGTTTTCCTTTCTAGTCCCTGTGTGAGGGAACGCGGATTTTAGGTTGTGTGAAGGAAGTGAATGAACTGGAGATGGTGATCAGTCTTCCCAATGGCCTCCGAGGGTTTGTGCAAGTGACTGAAATCTGTGATGCCTACACTCAGAAGCTGAACGAGCAGGTGGCACAAGAAGAGCCTCTGGAGGTAAAGGGTGTCTGAATGAAACTGCTTCTGGGACTAGAGTAGACCCAAACAGATCTAGACGCACCACTTTGCTAAATGCTAAGAAAGGAAAATATGTGTGCCAGGAGAACATTGTTCTTCTTAATCTTTTTTTTTTTTCCTTCCCCCCCCCCCAAGACAGGGTTTCTCTGTGTAACAGCTCTGGCTGTCCTGGAACTCACTCTGTAGACCAGGCTGGCCTTGAACTCACATTGATCTCACATTGAACTGCCTCCCAAGTGCTGGGATTAAAATTAATCGTTTTTTAAAAGGTATTTTCTTTTTTCTCTCTCTCTTTTTAAAAAAGATTTATTTTATGTATACGAGTGCTCTGTATACATGTACATATGCAGCCCAGAAGAGGGCATCAGATCACACTATAGATGGTTGCCTGCCACTATGTAGTTGCCAGGAATTGAACTCAGGACCTCTGGAAGAGCAGACAGTGCTCTTAACTGCTGAGCTTTCTCTTGAGCCCCTGTTTTGTTTTTTGTCTTGTTGTTTTTTAGTTTTTTGACACAGGGTTTCTCTGTGTTATATTGGCTGTCCTGGATGTGCTTTGTAGACCAGGCTAGCCTCAAACTCACAGTGATCTGCCTGCCTCTGCCTCCCAAGTGCTCAGATTAAAGGTGTGCACCATCACCTCCAGCCTAAGCCTTTTTTGTTGTTTTTTTTTCCTAACCATTCATTTTGCGTGGGTGTGCACATGCCACACCACTCATGGAGCTCAGAGGACAACTTGTGAGATTTGGATCTCTCCTTCTACCATGTGCTTTCCTGAGAGCCAATACAGGTCTTCATGGCTCGCTCAGCAACCATCTTTACCTGCTGAACTATCTTGTTGACCTGAGGGTTATATTTTTTAAATAATACAGAGGTTTTTAACTTAGTCTAGGGAACCTAGAACACCTCCATAAGGAAGGACCATTGGAGCTGGGATCTGAAGGATGAAGGTTTCCCAGATACAGAAAGAAGGGAGGTCAAGCAAGTCAGGCGGTAACAGAAGGCCGGTGTTACTAGCACAGGAAAAGCAAGAGGGAGACCGCTGTGGAATGAAACTGAGCAGCGTGTAGAAGCCAGATTATGCATGCCTTTACAGTCCGTATTAAGGACTGCTTTTAGATGCTGTAATCAAGAGAAGTCTTTCAGATGTTCTCATTGGAGTGGGTGGCATGTAGATAGCATAGCAAATAAACTAAAATGGCATGAGCAGTTGCCTAGATCAGCTAGACTACTGCTGTTAACCTAGGCGCTGAGATCAGCAGCAGCTTAGGGCAAGGATTTGTGAGGAACCGAGGAGCTAAAGCCATTGCCTGACGATAGAGTTGACATGAGTAGTGAGGCAGAGGGGTGCTGCGGACCAGTTGGAAGCTTCCACTGTGTATGGTTTGATGGGGGAGATGGCTGTTCTTTAGCTGCTCTGTTGAATTTGAGGTACACTTGAGATATGCAAGAGACAGGTGATTGCTGGGTTCCAGAAAGTCTGGTCGGCAAACAAATAGGTGGACTTATGTCAGTGCTGAAGCTATGAAAGGGAAAAAATTACTTACGGGGATGAAATTAGAATGAGAAGAGCCTGAAAGACTGAGTCTAGAGTAAGTGCTGACTTGAAGACAGTTGGTATCAGGAAGGGCCAGTGGGTAGAAAGGAAAACCATGAAATGTCCGTATGAGAGAGCGAGGGCCCTGACTCAGGTTAAAGGATGTGCTTACATGGGTGAGGCCTTGGACTCAGTGCCTGGGACCAATAAATAAATGTCATATAAGAGGACTGCAAAATGGAGGTGGTGTCATGGAGCGACAGTAAAATAGATTGAGGGGAATAGGAAGACGTTTGTATGAAGCTAAGAGACGAAATAGAGACAGTGAATACAGACAACTCTGGATCAGTCGTTGACATCTGCCTGTTTTATGGAAGTGTTGGAAGGCTGTATGCAGAAACTAAAGACTGTACTTAACTGTGGCCTCTTCCTTATGAAGAAGCTTACTCTGTTTACTTATTGGCATGAGAAGTCACTGAGCCGAGGCTGGGCAGTGGGTTCTTGGTTCAGAGGAAATGTTTATGTATATATCCTGTCTTTCTCATTACTGTCATGCAGGACCTACTCCACCTGCCTGATCTTTTCTCACCTGGAATGTTGGTAAGATGTGTGGTGAGCAGCCTGGACATCACAGAGACGGGCAAGAGGAGTGTCAAGCTTTCCGTGAACCCCAAAAATGTCAATAAGGTGCTGAGTGCTGAGGCCCTGAGGCCTGGCATGGTATGTATCTGGATGCTCCGGACAAGAGGAGCATGTGTGCCCTGTCTCCTGTGGGGTGTGGTCTGGGCACCTTTTACTTTGCCTAATGGCTGATCAGGAGGTGGGGCTCTCTGGAGCAGTGGTCTGTTAGGCACCCAGTGAACACTGAAGACTTGAACCAAATTTTATTACTGTGGAAGGAGGAAAGACAAGTCTAAGCTCCTTTGGCACAATCAAGTGTCTGCAGGGAGTATTCATGGAAAGCTTGGGGATGGTGGGAAAGTGCCTTATGGTTCCTTACCCACCAGTTCTTCAGTCTTTCTAGAATCCTGCCATGTGAGCTCTCAAGGGCCTCTCAGTGAGTATAAGAAAAGGGCAGAGTAGTCAGCCTACTGGTTGTCTTTTTTTTTTTCCTCTGTATAGTAGCTCTGGCTGTCCTGGATTTTGTAGACCAGGCTGGCCTCTTGAATTCACAGAGATCAACCTACCTCTGCCTCTAGAAAGCTGGGGTCAATACCTAGCCCTGTGGAAATTTAAGTGAACTTATTCCAGGCTACATCCTCCAGATCTGCTAGGTATAACAGAGGGCGCTTCACTCAAATGCTCTGGTGATTAAGGGTCACATGTATATCGAACTGTTTGCTCAGAAGCAGTGGGGTTTGGGCAAAGCTGGAAAAGTTAATAGGATTTAGTTTGGTATGAAGAGAATAAAAATAACAAGTTGACAAGAGTCAGGAGCCCACTCCATGACAGCGCTCTTTTATTCACTTCGTCTCCTGCAGTTCTTACAGCTAATGTGGGAGACGGCAGACAGCCCCCCTTCTCCATTTGAGATCTCAGTGACTTTGCAGAGAGTAGCTGAAGTCAGAGCTGCACTGCTTCTCATGAAGTGTACAAGATGTTGGCAAGATGCTCTTGCTCAAAAGTTGTAGAAAAACAAACGGATGGTTCTGGATTCTCTTGGTAGTCCTGGCTCTGGGTGTGACTCTGGAATCCTGGAACTCATTGCTCTTTGCATAATATAAAAGACTGTTCTCCTTTCAAAAAGTATCCATGTGTCGCTCATACTTGAGCTGCATTTATATACACTCCTTACTTTCCGGAAACAAAACCCTTCAAATGCTGTGAGAAAGTTGGCGCTGGGACTATAGGCTTGAGAGTTGTGATTAATGAGGAGTCTGTTTGTACCGCTCATGTTTGTATGGTAGGGATATTTGTGAGTGCCCTGTTTACCTTTGACCTGAAACTTCTGCTTTCCCTTCCCCCAGCTGCTGACAGGCACAGTGTCAAGCTTGGAAGACCATGGCTATATAGTGGACATTGGTGTTAGTGGGACCAGAGCTTTTCTGTCACTGCAGAAAGCCCAAGAATACATTCGGCAGAAGAACAAAGGTGAGAGCAGGCAGAGCGAGGGGCTGCTGGGTGGGAGGGAGTGCAAGCGTGTGGGATTACGTTTGGGTGTTTTTATTTCAGTGTCGCTTTGGTTAGTAGCAAGACAGAATGGTGACCCTGAAAGGCTGGTTGGCTTTGGCTTTGGGGAAGTCAGTAATTAATGTCATCCGATAGGAAATAAGATGTGTGAAGGGCCAGAGAGTGATAAGGTCTCTTATGGTCTGGCTTCAGTCTCCTTCATGTCAGAGACTCTACTGAACTTGGACTCCCAGAACCTTTGACTGTCACTCCTGGCTTATTTGGTTTTATTTCTGTGAGATGGTTGAATTCTACATTAGTTAACATCCTCATCCTACCCTTCTCCTGCCTGATGTGGATCAGATGCTCACTGGGTGGGCGGGCCATGGTTCTTTCCAGGTTTGCCTGGGCCTTTTGTTTTGTTTTGTTTTTTTGAGACAGGGTTTCTCTGTGTAGCCATGGCTATCCTGGACTTGCTTTGTAGACTAGGCTGGCCTCGAACTCACAGAGATCCGCCTCCCTCCGCCTCCCAGAGTGCTGCAATGACAGGCATGTGCCATGGCACCTGGCGCTTGGGCCCATGTTTAAGGACTTCCCTCATAAAGATATCTTTTCTTTTTGGGGTGCTGGGCTGGGCTTACAGGTGCTAAGCTTAAAGTTGGCCAGTACCTGACCTGTGTGGTTAAAGAAGTGAAAAGCAACGGAGGAGTTGTGGGTCTCTCCATCGAGCAGTCAGAGATTTCTTCTGCCATTGCAACTGAGGAACAAAGCTGGAACCTGAATACCTTGCTCCCAGGGCTGCTGGTCAAAGCCCAGGTGCAGAAGGTAAGCTGCTGGTTGTTTCTAAGGCTGTGTAAATGGTTTTAAAATATTTGCTGGGTGAGGCTGACACACATCTTAGTTCCAGCACTCAGGAGGCAGAGGCAGGGCCAGCCTGGTCTATAGAGCAAGTTCCAGGACAGTCAGGGCTATACAGAGAAACCCTGTTTTGTTTTCCTGGAGCTTAAGTTACAGGTGGTTGTCAGCTGCCTGATGTGGGTTCTGGAAACCAAACTCTGGTCCTCAGGAAAGCGGTGCATACTCCTGACTACTGAGCTATCTATCTCCCAGTCTCTGTAAAATAAATTTTTATTTTTATTTTATTTACTTTTTGTTTTCTTTCTTTTGTGTATTTTCTGAGCCACCACGCCCAGCTAAAATATAATTTTAAACAAGGTTTTGATATGCGTTCTCATAAAGCTGCTGTCAGAGAGAGTATCCAGTAGACCTTTCTGGTCATTGAGCACTTGGAATGATGCCAGTCTTATGTTAATATGATAGAACTTTGGACAGTTACTATTTTATTTGTCTTTTGAGGCTATGTAGTTCTAGCTGGCCTCAAACTCAGATCTTGCTGCCTTTCTTTTCTAAGTGCTGAGATAAAAGGAGTGTGCTACTATGCCCAGCCTAGATAAGCTATTATTGAACCAAATTTCATCTGATATATATGTTTTTAAGATTTTATTTATTTTATGCATGAGCGCTCTATCTGCATGTGCACCTGCACGCCAGAAGAGGGCATCAGATTCCAGTATAGATGGTTGTGAGCCACCATGTAGTTGCTGGGAATTGAACTCAGGACTTGGAGGAGAGCAGACAGTGCTCTTATCCACTGAGCCATCTCTCCAGCCCTCATCTCATATTTTTGTAAAATTAATTTTTAAAAAATTACGTATATGAGCCTTGCACGGCTGTGCATGTCTTCAGTCCCAGCACTCAAGAGAGGCAGAGGCAGGTGGATCACTGTGAGTTCAAGCCCAGTCTGGTCTACAAAGCAACTCCAGGACAGCCATGGCTACAAAAAGAAACCCTGTCTCAAAGAAGAAAAGGAAAAAAAAGAATGCTTATTGCTATTGCAAAGCATCTGGGTTCGGTTCCTAACACCCACATGATTCCTCACAGCTATCTGTAACTCCAGTTCCAGGGTTCTGACCTCCACAGGCACCAGACATGCAACACGGCTGTCAGAACTGCACATAAAGAAGTTCCTCTAAAACAAAAACTCTTTTTAAACTACTTTGAGAAAGAGTGGGTGTAAGTGCATACGTACCATGGTGCCAATGTGGAAGTCAGAGGCCGTTTATAGGATTCAGTTTCTTCTTCAACTTAATGTTTCCAAGGATCAAGCTAAGGTTGTCAGGCTTGGTAGCAAGCATCTTTACTCAGTAGTCAGCTTACTGGCGCCATGTAAAATTTTAATGTTACTAATATGGCTTGCAATTCATTATATATAAACACACATGTGTGTTTTGTTGGTTTTGGGTTTTGTTTTGTTTTGTTTTGTTTTTCAAGACAAGTTTTTTCTGTAGTCTTGGCTGTCCTGGATTCACTATGTAAACCAGGATGGCTTGGAACTTACAGAGATCTACCTGCTTCTACCTCCTGGGATTGAAGGTGTGCCCCAGCTCATACACATGCTGTTATTTGTTTATAATTTGTATTTTTGACACAGGGTCTTACTGTACAGGTGAAGCTGGCCTCAAAGTGTTGATCCTCCTGCCTTAGCATCTCTGGGATAGGCTTTATAGTTAGGGTCTGTCTTTTTTCTTTCTTTTAGGTTTTTAAGATGGGTCTCGTTACCTATTTCTAGTTGTCCTAGAGCTCACTATATAGAACACACTGGCCTAAACCTCTTTAAGATCTACCTTCCTCGGCCTCCAGAATGCTGAGATTAAAGGTGTGCTACCACGCCTGGCCTTAATCTTTCTCTGTATAGCCCTGGAACTAACTCTGTAGACCAGGCCAGCCTGGAACTCACAGAGGTCCTCCTGCCTTTGCCTCTTAAGTGCTAGGATTAAAGATTTGTACCACCACTATCCAGCCCTAGTCATGGAATTTCTTTCTTTTTTAAGATCTATTTATTTATTTAATGTAGATGAGTGTTCTGTCTGAATGTACACCTGCATGCCAGAAGAGGGCATCAGATCCCAGTATAGATGGTTGTGAGCCACCATGTGGTTTTTGGGAATTGAACTTAGGACCTCTGGAAGAGCACACAGTGCTCTTAACCTTTAAGCCATCTCTCCAGCCCTAGTCATGGTATTTCTAATGGACACTGCTAATCTAAAGTCAGATAAAGCCAGGTGTGATGATTCGTCACTATATACTCAGCTCTTCAGAGACTTAAGACATGTGGAGGTCAAGACAGTGAAACCTGTCTAAAAAAAAAAAAAAAAAAGAGTTGATGAAGCTGCTCAAATGGCTCAGAGGTAAAAGCACTTGTCACCCAGTCTGATGGCCAGAGCTCCATCCTACAGGCTGTCCTCGTCCTCCCACTTGGTGCTGTGCCTGTGCTTTGCTCATTAACACAAAAAACAAATAAAATATAACCAGACATTTTAAGTTGATTTATAAAAGTCAAGAGATATTTAAAAGTTTATAATGATGAACTGTGTCATCTCCCCTAATAGTCATAGCTTCTGTGGCTTTCTTTTGATTCACCAATTTGAAGCTTTTCCCCCTCTCCGTCCCTATTTTGGGTGTTGGGTCCATGCGCTCGGTTATTCTTTTGAGAAGCATCTCCTAGCGGATGTGCAGTGACTGCCTCCATCCTCATGATGCCGGGCTCACCGGCTGCCTGGGTGCCTTTGGAGAAATGTCTACTCAGATTCTTTGCTTTTTCTTTTTTTTTTTTTTTTTTTTTTTAATATTTATTTATTATGTTTACAATGTTGAATTTGCATGTACAACTGCATGACAGAAGAGGGCACCAGACCTCATTCTCGATGGCTGTGAGCCACCATGTGGTTGCTGGGAGTTGAACTCAGGTCCTCTGGAAGAACAGCCAGTGCTCTTAACCTCTGAGCCATCTCTCCAGCCCGATTCTTTGCTTTTTAAAATTAAATGATTCATACTGGTAAGGGCTAGCTGTGGGAGGAGAAATGTGTATTGTGGACATTGCGGAACCCGGTGTTCGTTATGAGTTGTCTCTTCCATTCCAGGCCATTCCATAGAATTCTTCCCAATAACTTGTTCCATTTACTTCCAGGTGACTGAGTTTGGACTCCAGCTAAACTTCCTTACATTCTTCACGGGCCTGGTTGACTTCATGCACCTGGAGCCCAAGAAAATTGGAGCATATTCTTCAAAGCAAACAGTGAGAACTGTTCAGTATCTTTCCTTGGTTCCTAGCTGTATCTCAGCTGTCTGGTGTCCGGTCTAGCTGCAGGGCAGGTCCCGGGGCTGCATGTGTGTACTGTGAAGTGAGCCGGGGAAAGGGTAAAACGTGCTCTGGAAGGGACACAAGAAGTGACCAGTGGCTAGAATGAGGTGAGAGAAGAAAGAAAACAAGAAGACAGCTTTGGCTTTTACTTTAAAGGAATAATAATCAGGATAAGAGGACACAGTTTGTTCAAGTAGAAAAACGTGGTTTAAAATAGTTTGTGAGGCCAGGTACAGTGGCTCATGTCTGTGCTGCAGCAGCACTCAGGAGACAGGCAGGATGATCACCTCAGGTTTGAGGTCAACCTAGTCAAGTTTCAGGCTAGTCAGAACACGCATGCGCGCGCGCACTGCCCCACTTTTCTTCCCCTACCCTGAGAAAATAAAAGTCTGTGAAGGTTCTGTGTGTAACTCATGTTAGAGTACTTACCTAATGATGTCAAGGCCCTTGTTTTGATTTTCCAGCGCTCACCATACCCATACCCATATTCCTTTTTTAATTTTTTTTTAAGATTTGTTTTTAATTATACATGTTGGTTGTGGCCATGACTGCCAAGTGTTTTCAGAGGCCAGAGCCTGAAGTTTATGAGCTAGGCACTGAACTTGGGTCCTTTGCAAACACAGTGCACACTCTTAACAGATGAGCCAACTGTCTAGCCTTACCCTCCCTCCCTTTTTGTCACCTGTGATTCTATAAATAGTATAGATTTTTTAAAAATTACATTTTATTTGTTTGTTTCTTTGAGGAAAAGGAAAGCGAGTGTGCCACAGCACATGTGTAGAAGTCAGGGGCAGCTTGTTGGGATTCAGTTCTCTCTTCCTACCATATGGGTCCTGGAGACTGATCCAGATTGTCAGGCTTGGAGGCAGATGCCTTTTCCCACTGATACCCACTGAGTCACATTGCTTTTACCCACTGAGATCCACTGAACCACGTTGACCTTACACACTATTATCCACTGAGCCACGTTTCCTTTACCCACTGATGTCCACTGAGCCATGTTTCCTTTACCCACTGATATCCACTGAGCCATGTTTCCCTTACCCACTGATATCCACTGAGCCACGTTGCCTGTCCCCACTGGTACCCACTGAACCATGTTGCTGGCCCTGATTGTTGCATAGAGTCTCTTATAACCCAAACTGGCCTCTGTCTTGCTGTGTAGCTGAGTATGTCCTTGGATTTCTGATCCTTTTGTTTCTCCATCCAGAGTGTTGGCAGTACATGCATGAGCTACCTTGCCCAGCTTAGATCTGTCTTCTAAAAAATACCAAAATCGGAAGTATACTTGATTTGAAAAAACACTGATTTTAAAGTCAGACTTTAGTAGCAACCCTTGTGGTTTTTCTATAGTTATTTAAATGTTAAAATTTTGTACAATGAACATGGGTATTTTAGAATATATATTATTTAGAAATTTTAAATTCTCAAATGATTCCATCTCACTTTCAAAATAGTAATACATACTTATGTATCTTATAAAGAAAGCTATTTTAAGAGGAAATAGATGTTCTTTCTGATCTGGACCAACACTGTTAACGTCATACTAAGCTTTCTAGTACTGTTTTATGGTAGTTCTGTTTGTGTGGAGAGTTGACATGAGCTGCACATTTAACCTTGTTTGTGAGATGGGTATTTGAGGGGGTTCCATAGGCCTTCGTTGGTGACACTCCTGTGAATTAAGATGCACACAGTCAGTGCCTATGGGAAATCTTCCATACACTGTTTGATTACATAGGCTGACATTGGTACTTCATGAAGGTCTAGTACTAACCTGGTTAGCATGGACATTCATGACCCCTTAGAAGATCTGCTCTCAGCCGTATTATGTGGCGCCTCCTGCTCAGTTTGCTCTCTTGCCCAGGTAAAAGCCTGCATCCTCTGTGTCCACCCTCGCACCAGAATTGTGCGACTGAGCCTGCGTCCCATCTTCCTGCAACCTGGGCGTCCACTCACCCGCATATCCTACCAGCACCTAGGGGCTGTGCTGGATAATGTTCCTGTTCAGGGGTTTTTCAAGAAGGCTGGGGCCACCTTCAGGTTGAAGGACGGGGCACTGGCCTATGCCCGGGTAAGGAGTCTTCTTTGTTAAGAATCTCATTCCTTCTTTTCTGTTTCCTTCATCCCTTGATACTAATTTTTTGTCCTTAGATAGCCTCCAATGTAAAAAGCTGTCCACAAAGTCAGAACAGTGCCAGTTTGTTGTCTCAGAGTGCTTAGTAGCTGATTGCCATGTGTGATTCCTGGCCAGTGGGGAAGAAGAACTGGAATGAAATAGGATCCAGACCAAAGCTCAGCAAAGCCTTTTTTTGGTTATTGTTATGATTTTTAATTTTTAGATTATTATATATGTGGGTTTGTGCCTATGGAAGCCAGAGCAGGATGTCAGACCCTCTGTACCCAGAATTACAGGAGGACAGGCCGCCCGTCGTGGGTGCTGGGAACTGAACCCAGGTCTTATGCAAGAGCAGTACACACTCTACGACTTGGCCTTCCCTCCAGTCCCAGCAAAGCTTCTGCTAGAGGCCTAGGTAGAGGGTATTTTAGACTTACGGACTGTTTAGTCTGTATCCCAACAACTGTTTTGTATGAAAGCAGCCACAAACAGTATATAACTGAACAACAGGCTTGACTACCATCCAGTAAGACTGTTTATAAAAGTAGGTACTAACAGATGAGTATCGTTTATCTGGGCTTTTCTTCATGAGATTCTATGATAGTCATGAGTGAGGATTGTTTTAATAAAGTACTATTAAAAGAAAATTTTAAAAATTTATATGTATGGATGTTTTGCTTACATGTATGTCTGTGGACCTACTGAGACTGGAGTTATAGGAGGTTGTGAGCCAGTGTGGGTGCTAGGAAGTAAACCTGGGCCATCTAAAGAGCAGCCAGCGTTTTAACCACTGAGCCATCTGTCTGTCTCACAAAGCACTATTTTCATAGTGGATGGGAAATGTGTCATCGTCTCAGTGTGCTTTGAAGTCTAACAGCCTCGGAACTATGTTGACGTATCTTCCCTCATTTGGTATTCTGTAGCTCAGCCATCTCTCTGATTCTAAGAGAACATTCAATGCTGAGGCTTTCAAACCAGGGAGCACGCACAAGTGTAGAATTATTGACTACAGCCAAATGGATGAGCTGGCCTTGCTGTCTCTGCGGAAGTAAGTGTCATTAGTGTATATGCATTTCTACTTTCCCCTGGGCTTGGCGGATGAGGGTGTCCTTTCTTGTTGGCATGATTGTGCAGGTCCCGAACTTTAGGCAACCCATCCACCCCTTAGACTCTGTAATCATATATTTTTTGTTTGTCCTAGATCAATTATTGCAGCTCAGTTTCTTAGATATCATGACATCAAAACAGGAACAGTAGTAAAGGTAAGAACTTAAGCATGTAAATAGATCCTTCTCCACCTCATGCATCCTTAGTGTACATGTTAACTGTCATCTCATTGTTAATTCATATGAACTGAAATTTCTGATCTTCTCTTGGGTGACTTGTAATTTCAAAATAAAGTCTTACTAGTCCCCACCCACCTATATGGAGACAATGGGTCACAAGTCCTGGGGTTTGGGATTTAGTGGTGGCTGTTAGAGCAGATTGAAAGTTAGTTGTTTGTTATTAGAGAGAAACTGGCTCCAGCTACATCTCCTCCAGCATGTAGCACTAACTGAGCAGTTCTGTAGATCTGTCTTAGGTGGAGTCCGTGCTTTGAGAGATGCTTCCCCTCTTAGGAAGTGTTCCTGCCGGGAGACAGAAGTACACGCTGAGTCAGAAAGCATAAAAGGCTTCATACATAAGGCTGCCTAAGTCTAGGTTAGAGCACATGAGCTCTGAAAAGTGGGCAGTGAAACAGACATGATGACTCTGGTAAGAAAAAATACTGTTGTTGAGGTGTCATGATGTCTTTTCTTTGGACTCCATAGGGCACAGTGCTGGCCATCAAGCCGTTTGGGATCCTGGTGAAGGTTGGTGAACAAATAAAAGGCCTGGTACCTTCCATGCACCTGGCTGACATCATGATGAAGAATCCAGAGAAGAAGTACCACATAGGGGATGAGGTCAAGTGCAGGGTGAGCCCCCAAAGGAGTCCATGTTGGGGTTTTGGGAAGAGCGAGGGGTTTTCAGCTGGAGTTTCTGCCTTCCTCTGTGAAATGACTGTGTAACTGCTACAGGGTATCCAGTAATTTACCCAACATTAGGAAGAGAAAAGTGAGTCCCTGCCTTGTATAGTAGAGTTGTAAGTTAAAATATCCATACAGGAAGAAGAACAAGCTAGGTGCTTGACCTTTGCCACATGGTTTGTTTCAGGCCATGTGCTATGGTCAGAGCTCAGAAAAGGGAGGGGTGGGACTGAGCAACAGAATCATATTACCGGTAGTTACTACCACACACCATATAGTCTGTGTCTTAAAGATACTCTATGAAGTAACTGTAGTATCCTTATTTTCCAAGTGGGTCAATTAAAGAGTAGGAAAAAGCCAGTCATCTGTCTAAAGTCCCACAGCTAATAATTGCAGAACCAGGTCTCAGATTTATCTCAGTATGGCAATAGTGCCTTCTGGATTTCTGACCAAGATAGAGCTGAACTAGAAAAGATGGAGACGGTTTGGAAGGCTGTGGAGGAGCAGGGAATACTCCAGACTCAGAAGTAGCCATGAGGTACATAGCCATGAGGTACATTATGTGCATGTATGAAATGTAGCGAAACCTGTTATTATGTATAATTAACATAAACTAGTCAAAGCCTTATTCAAGAAATAGCCCAGACCCCGGGAAGTAGCTCAGCGGGGAGAGGTGCTTGCTGCACCCTGAGGACCCGAGTTGGAGTCCCAGGGCGCTCATAGTGGAGGAAGAGAGCCACCCTCTGACCGCTGCACACATGCACCACAATACCTGCATACTTCCCAGCCCTCACCCCCAAACATACATGCACATGGAATGTGCATGTCCCCCAATCTGCCACGTACAAACATGTGTACCATGGCACATTTGTGCCCTCTGACACACACAATAATTAAACTTAGTTTAAAAATGGCAGCCCCAAAAAATACTCAAATCCCTCAAGAAACTTATATAAAAAGAGTGATACTATACAAACTACTGGCATAGGGCCTGGGGTGTTCAGGCAGTGGGGGTTCCTAGTTCTGTTTTGTCCTGGTACTGAACTCAGTGCCTCCTCTGTGCTAAGCATGCTGTTCACTTAAACAGACCACTGGCAGAGCCAGTTTGCTTATGGTTACTACATTTCATCATTTTTGATGCATAAAGGGCAGTAACTGCACATTGTTGCAAATTTTTATGTAGTGAGATTGAGGATTGCTTGGTTTTAGATGATAGCCAAGAAATAACGCTAACAAGGTAACACAGGGACCCACTCCACATACGGTGTGCCACTGTAAGTTTCTGAAACACCAGACTAGGTGCTGCTATGAGAAAACGATCACACTGTGGCTGAGGAAGTGTTTTAACACAGCCTCTTATTGAGGAAGTACATTTGAAATAGAGATTCCTGTGCTTGAGATGGCTGTCTTGCAGGAAACACAAAGATCTACAGCTGAGATTACTAGAGGTAAACTTGGTCCTTGGTGAGTGACCTGTGGCCTTTGGGTTCATAGAGTTGTAGATGAAGCAGTAGCTGTCTTGGTAACAAACGCTTTCTGAGAGCCTCCATTTTTTCCCCTAGGTTTTGCTCTGTGACCCTGAAGCCAAGAAGCTAATAATGACCCTGAAGAAAACACTTATCACATCCAAACTACCTGCCATTACCTGCTATGAGGATGCCAAGCCTGGCCTGCAGACTCATGGTGTTATCCTGAGGGTCAAGGGCTATGGTTGCGTTGTAAAGTTTTTCAACAGTGTGCAGGGACTTGTGCCCAAGCATGAGCTCAGTGCCCAGCATATCCCTGACCCAGAGAAAGTCTTTTACGCTGGCCAGGTAAGCCTTCCCTGTACAGGCCTCCTACCCTTGTGACTCCATGAACACAAGTCTATAGCATCAGTAAGCATATGGCTGCCTTTTAAGAGGAGGGGGAAGGGAGCACAAACAAAGTAGGCATGAACCAGTTAAAAGGGGGAGGGGTGGCAGAACCCATAAAACCAGAAGACTGCTGGAATCCAATGGACTTAGGCCCACTACCTGGAAGAAATCGCTCATAAGTTAGAGTGAATCAGAGTTCTTCACACCAGACGCTGTCACCAGAGGAGTAGTGCTGAGCTAGTGGGTTTGTGTTTCTCTTAGAAAAAGAACTTCTTTTTTTTTTTTTTTTTTTTTTTTTTAGATTTAACTTTCTCATTTATTATTTGAGCTAGATTTCCATAATTAGCCGCAAAAGTACGATTAAACATGGATGAAGTCACTATGTCTATTTTAACTTGCCTTACATGAGTGTTGATTCTAACTTTACCAAAAAGAACTTCTTAAGACTTGAGTCTTATATTTATGTCTTCGTTGTAGAAGGTTGGCTTATGGGGCTTTTAATATAGTCTCTCTATCCATCATCTTTTCCTACCTTTGCATCTGACTCAAGGTCTTAGTGGGTCTCCAGGGCCCCTGCAGTGCTCATGGAGGGCACTTGGCTCCAGGTTCTGAAGGCCTGCTGCTGCAAGAGAGGGCCAGACACATGTGATTTCTCACCAGGTGGTAAAGGTGGCAGTGCTGAACTGTGAGCCTTCCAAACAGAGGATGCTCCTGTCCTTCAAACTGTTGACTGACTCAGAGCCAAAGAATGAGAGTGCCGAAAAGAGTCAGAAGAAAGGAAGAGCCGTTAGCATTGGGCAGGTACCTGGACGTGAGGTTGTGTCTTACACTGATAGCTGTGCTGGAGAAGTACTGGAGCCTGCGGGAGAGACGAGAGGCAGCTCTGAGGTCCTAGGGCCTCTTTCCTGCCTGCCAGAGCAAATGGAGGCTGGCATGAGAGAAAAGTTGTGTCATGGCACGGCTTTGCCAATCTCCCTGTGACTGCTAAGGACAGCCTGCAGTTCCCTTTTTCCTCCAGGAATCAGCAGAGAAACTGGCAAAGGGAACCGTAGAGGAATCCTGGTGTGGGGTGTGGGGTCTAGAGGAAAGTACCTTTGTTCTTAGCCTCTTGGTGGCCTCTGACACTGGGATCCAGTACCTCTGAGCTTTTTGCTGATTTTTACCTTTCTCATTCTGAGCAGTTGGTGGATGTGAAGGTTTTGAGGAAGACCAAAGATGGGCTGGAGGTGGCCATCCTGCCCGACAATATCCCTGGTTTCCTTCCCACGCCTCATTTGTCAGACCATGTTGCCAACGGCCCACTGTTGCATCACTGGCTCCAAGCAGGTGACACTCTTCATCGAGTTCTGTGTCTGAGCGAGGGTGAGAGACATATTGTATCCTTGACTGGTATCTGGGGGCAGTTGAAGGCAGTAGGCACTTGGATGGGAAATTCTAGACCAGGACTAAGAAGAAGAAAAAAAACCAGTCAACTGCTTTAGCTTAAAAAATGCTTCCATGCTGAGTGGTGGTGGTGCACTCCTTTAATCCCAGCACTCAGGAGGCAGAGGCACGTGAATTCCTGCGAGTTTGAGGCCAGCCTGGTCTACAATGCGAGTCTAGGACAGCCAAGGATACACAGAGAAACCCTGTCTTGAAAAACAAAACAAAAAATGCTTCCATAAGACACACTGATGGCTAGACATGTGCCTGGAATCAGGAACAGGCCCAAAAAGTGCTGCCAGGGGCTGGGTGGAGTTGAGGCAGTTGCCCAGAAAATCTTTCCTGTTGGCAGTATAGGGCTCAGAACTATTCCCTTCGCTGCCTGTGGGCGTTTTTCAGGACACTACCTTTCCTTACTAATTATAAGATTAAGATCCTTAGGGCATCAGGGTAGAAGGGTTCACTGGTTGGCAACACAGGTCAGTGGAGGGCAGCACTGGCTGCCCTAGCTGTGGACTGTGGGCCTGTGCTGTGCGCTGTTAGCAGGCCTCCAGGAAGGAGTAAAACTGATGGCCCAGCATCACTGAGCATCAGTAGCTCTTGGAGGATGGCCCCACTGGAGCTGCTACTTCAGCGGTCAGGAAATGGTAAAGAACATGGCCTCTCCAAGCTCTAGTGTACTGCTCCTGCTGTGGTTCTCTACCCAGAGGGACCCACGGTAATCTCAAAGTCAGTGGAACAGGAGGAGAAGGTGGAGCAATAGGCATTTCATTTGTTGTTCTGGGATATTCCTTAATGAGGTTCCTCCAGCTTCTTTGTAGGAAGCCAGCTTTGGTCTCCACAGTAGAAGGTGGCCAGGACCCCAAGAGCCTCTCAGAAATCCAGCCTGGAATGCTGCTCATTGGTTATGTGAAGAGCATTAAAGACTATGGTGTGTTCGTCCAGTTCCCCTCTGGTCTTAGTGGACTGTCCCCCAAGGCTGTAAGTTCAGTTCTATGCACAGGGGCCTTTAAGGAGAGAGCTCAGGCTCATAGACCTGCTGAGCTGAGACAGCAGCTGGAGACTAGTTCTTAAAGGGGGCCAAGGGGAACACTTCACAGTGTGAATGCCATGAAGGCCACTGGGAAAGGGGTGAGTGCATCTAATGCATTGATCCTCCTGCCTGCTTTGTATCCCGGTGACTGGGCCTCTGTCTCTTACACAGCAGTATCAGGAGATAGTGGCTTTGATTGATAGCTGCTTCCCTTGTAAAAGGGACTGAACTAGTTCAATGCATGTTGAGACTAAATTTTCCTGAATACATAGTGTAGTTCTTAAGGTGTAAAGGCACCAGTGTATCCATGGCATTACTTTTTTCTCCTCTGCCATTGAATTACAAGCTTTGCAGATGGGAAAAGATCCTAGCATTTTCTTAAGTGGAACCTCCCATGCCTGCTGAATAAACTGAGTCCTGAAGGACATAGACACATTATGATAACACTGAGGAGGCACACAGGGCTCACCCCTGCCACAGATGGCTTGTGAATACTCCTTCCCAGCCAGGCGTGGCGGTGCACTCCTTTAGTCTCAGCTCTTAGGAGGCAGAAGCAGGCAGAGCTCTTAACGTGTGAGGCTAGCCTGGTTTACGTAGTGAGACCTTGTCTCAAGAAACAGACAGAATTCTCCATTGATCTGGCTTTCTAATGTTTTGAAGGGATGGTCTCATCACATCCCCTGCCAGAAAAAGGGGTAAGGAAGGAGGGTTGCCCTGGATGTTGAGACGAGAACATGCTCTGTGCCCTTTGGTTTGTCAGTAGTGGCCATCCAAATGGGTATCATCTCCAAATGCTAGGGTACACAGCCAGGGCCTCTCATTTTTGTGGAAGGGGAATAAAACTGCTCAGAGAGAGCTGGGGAAGCTACCCAGGCCCCCTTTGTCCTTAGCCCGGACTGTCTTAATGGACACATACTTTACTTTCCCCATTTTCTACCTACTGTTTAGATCATGAGTGACAAGTTCGTAACCACTCCAAGTGACCACTTCGTGGAAGGTCAGACCGTCGTTGCTAAGGTGACCAATGTGGATGAGAAGAAGCAAAGGATGCTGCTGTCTCTGCGGCTGTCAGACTGTAGTCTGGGAGATTCGGCCAGCACCAGCTTCATCCTTCTGTGCCAGTGCCTGGAAGAGCTGCAGGGCATTCGCAGCCTCATGCGCAACCAAGGTGAGGCATTTTTAGTAGAGGCAGGATGCAGGGGATAATGTTGAAGCAGGAGTGTGTGTGCTTTTGGGTTTTTTGTTTTGTTTTGTTTTTGTTTTTGTCTTTTAGGTTGAATTGGGGCTTTCTGATAGTTTAAAAAAAAAAAAATCTTTGTATAGTTTGAGGGATGAAGTCTTTGTATGGCCAGTTTGTCCCTAAACCATGTGTCTCAGTAGTGAGCCTGTGCCTGAGCCTCCCCAGTAGCTTGGGGCTGTAATTGCATGCTACCTTACTAGCTTTTGGGTTTTTTTCTCCCTTTCTATTCTATCCCTCCTTTTTTCTTTTTGTGGTACTAAGAACCGACCTAACCTCAGATCTCAAGCATGCAAGGCAAGTGCTCTACTGCTTCTTGTTTTTAGAAAGATGTATTTATTTTATGTAGATGAGTGCTCTGTCTGCATGTACACCTGCAGGCCAGGAGAGGGCGCCAGATCCCAGTGTAGGTGGTGGTGAGCCACCATGTGGTTGCTGGGAATTGAACTCAGGACCTCTGGAAGAGCAGCCAGTATTCTCCAGTCCCCCATGCAAGCTTTTTGTTTGTTTTTTGTTATTTGAGACAGGGTTTCTCAGTGTAGTCCTGGCTTTCCTTGAACTCATTCTGTAGACCAGGCTGGCCTTGAACTCAGAAATCCACTTGCCTCAGCCTCTCAAGCCTTCTAGGCTTATAATCATTACATGCTTATGAAGTGAATACTCATTTACTACCCAGATGAAGATGAAGATCTGCCAGGACGCCTGACTAGCATGTACAAAACCCTGGGTGCATCCCTAGTACTGCATAAACCAGATTGATGGCACATGCCTGTAATATCAGTGCTTGAGAGGGAAGTGAAGTCAAAAGGATCAGGAGTTTGAGGTTATCCTTGGCTACATAGCAAGTTTGAGGCCAGCGTGGGCTGCATAAGACCTTGCTCCTGCCCTCCAAAATAAAAGGTTTGAGGCTGTAGTTTGTTTGCTAGAATACTTACCTACCATACAGCACTTAGAGTGTGTGTAGTGGAACACACTTGTACTCCTAAACCCAAGAGGTGGAGACAGGAAGAGCAAGAGTTCAGCTACGTAACAAGTTCTAATCCAGTCTGGGATATATGAGACTGTGGGTTTTTGTTTTTGTTTTTAAATATTTATTATTTTATGTATATGGGTGCTCTGTCTTTATGTGCACCTGCATGCCGGAAGACAGCATCAGATCCCAGTATAGATGGTTATGAGCCACCCTGTGGTTGCTGGGAATTGAACTCAGGACCTCTGGAAGAGCAGACAGTGCTCTTAACCTCTGAGCCATCTCTCCAGCCCTTGTTTCTGTTTTTTAAAGTTACTGTGAGTAAGCAGTCCCAAACTCCTCACAGTTAGTAAAAACAGAATTTCCCTTTATTCCTTGGCATTGGGCTTACACTGTGGATTCACCAACCCGTTCTCTTCTTTCCAGTCTCTTCTTTCTTCTTTAAATTATGTTTATTTGAGTGTGCATATGAGAAAATGTCAGTGTGCCATCTCATGCATGTGTAAGTCAGAGAACAGTCTGTGGGAGTTGATTCTTTTCTTCTACTGTGTGGGTACCCCGGGGATTGAACTTAGGTCCTCAGGTTTGATAGCAGGAGCCTACTGAGCCATCTTCTTGGCCTGACCCTAGATAATTTTGGGTTTTGCTGTATTTGTTTTATTTTGTTGAGGCCTCACTGTTGTAACCCTGGCTCGCCCAGAACTCATTACGTGTAGACCAGGCTGTCCATGAATTCACAGAGATTTGACTGCCTCTGTCTCCCTAGTGCTGGGATTAAATGCATGCACTACCATCTCTGGTCAAACACTGGACAGTTAGCAAGAAGTGGATGCACTCTTCCATTGATTTGTTGCTCCAGTGCCCTTCACTAATTCCCTGCTTTCTTTGGGCCTCTGGTAGACTCTGTATTGATCCAAACACTGGCTGAGATGATCCCAGGAATGGTACTTGATGTCACTGTGCAAAAGGTGTTGGAAGATGGTTCCGTGGTGTTCAGTGGGGGCCCTGTACCTGACTTGATCTTGAGAGCCAGCAGATACCATCGGGCAGGTGAGTTTACTCATCGTGGATTGTTGGGGAGACCTTGTGCTTATTGCTCCTACTGCTGGATGTAGAATTCCCAAGGTCCTTAGTAGAGGAGTTGATTCAGTTGAAGCATGCTTATCTTGTGTGCATGAAAATCAAGACCATTGACAGCGAGATGATATTTAAGTATAGATCTTGTGATTCTTAGTGGCAGAGTTAACATGACCTACAATTATCTGGGGTCGCCTCTGGGCATCTTGGCTATGTTAATTGCAGTAGGACAACCTGGACTGTGTTCCTGGGCTACGTAAGTAAAGAAGGAGCCGAACAGCAGCCTGTCCTTGGCTCTCTGCTTCTTGGTGGGGTGCAGTGTAATCAGTGTTTCAAGTTCCTCCTGCCTGGGCCTCCTCCCTCCATGCTGGACAGTAGTTGGAACTGTGGGCCAGAATCAACCCTTCTCACAAGCTGCTTTTGTCAGGGCGTTAGTTACATCACCAGGACACTAAGGTAGAAGAGGCTTTATTTTATCTGCGTAAAGTTGGACTTTCAGGTTGTTAAGTTATAAACTAAGGCCCACTGCAGCCCTAGCTATGTGTGGTAGACCACCTTGGTTTCCTTAACTATGGGCCGTGTAGATGGAACCATCTTTACCTATTAGACTGCTGAGTCCCCGAGAAGTGCCTTCCCTTCCCCCCTTCCCCAGGGCTGACTGCTGTGCTTGGTTCTGCACTGCAGGCCAGGAGGTGGAGTCCGGGCAGAAGAGGAAGGTGGTGGTCCTGCATGTAGACATGTTGAAGCTGGAAGTCCATGTATCCCTTCACCAGGACTTGGTGAATAGGGCAACTAGAAAGGTAAGCTGACTGCAGTCTCCATCCTGTGGCTTTATATCTCAACTTCCACACTCCACTCACAGCTCAGGGGACTTGCAGCTAGAGTGACCTATGCCTGGTTCCATCTAGGACATTTCCTGTTTTTACCTCTTTTCCTAGTGTAGTTAATAGGACAGATTTTCAGCTGCTGAGGGTGACAAATGTTATGATCCCCCATCTTTAGGGCCGATCAGGTACTGTAATGGATGAGTGAGACATACAGACAAGGGAGTGTTAGAGCTGGGAACCAGACAGACTGGCAGGTGTGTGCCATGGGACATACAGATGAGGGAGTGTTAGAGCTGGGAACCAGACAGACTGGCAGGTGTGTGCCTGGCCCACATGGGACAGACTGGCTCCATCTCGTTGTTATAAGATTATCTGGGTCTAATGTTACTAAATGTATGTAGTCATCCACCCCGCACCAATCCCCACCCACCCCTTTGGGTTTTCAAGACAAGATGCCTTTGAATTCAGTCCTGCCTCAGCCGCTCAAGTGCTGGGTGTTTTGTGTTTTTTTATAGGCATGTATCACCATACTATTGATTTTTTTTTTTCAAGACAGATTTTGGGGGGTGGGTTGCGGGGGGGGGCAGAGAGGGGAGTGTTGAGACAGGGTTTCTCTGGGTAACCCTGGCTGTCCTGTCCTGGGCTTGCTTTGTAGACCAGGCTGGTCTCACAGCAATCCACCTGCCTCTGCCTCCCCAAGTGCTGAGATTAAAGGGTACACCACCACTCCTCTCTCATACTTTTAAGTTTTCTTTCTCTCTCTCTCTCTCTCTCTTTCTCTCTTTCTTTCTTGAAAAACCAAAAAATAAAAAGAGGTTTAAAGAAAATCTCAAAATCCATAGAAATTTTCTCTGGGTAAGAATATACAGATTCTTGTATTGCTTATTCAAAACGAAATACTTGGGACCAGAAGTGTTTCAAATGTTTAGGCTTTTGCTTTTGTATTTGTTTTTGTTACTTGAGCAGCGTTTTCCCTCTGTAACCCTGGCTGCCTTCCGTTCCCTGGGTGCTGCTATGACAAGTGTGCACCCGTGCGCTAGGCAGCGTCAGCCCATTGAACTTGGAATAGTTACATACACATCGCTGGTCGAGCGTTCCCAATTCAAAAGATCTGAAACCTGAAATGCCTAAACTGTAACACTTCTAAAGTCTCATATGTTAATACCTCTCAAAAGTGAGGATTTGGAAGCATTTCGGGTTTCAGGTTTTTCAGTTAGATGTGTTCAGTTGGCATTTGATTGTTATCCCAAGCATTTTTGTGTTGCTGGTTGTTTGGTTTGTTTTGAGACAGTTTTCTCACTATGTAGCCCAAGCAGACCCAGAAATCAGAGTGACCTTGAACTCTGAGGGATGGTCTTACCTCAGCCTCCCAGGTGCTGGGCATGGCAGGTGTGTGTCACCTTGTCCAGTGCTCTCACTGCTGTGTAGGACCCTCCCATCTCACCATCTGAGGAAGGCATATGCACAGAAGAGAGAGGACACAATGGGAGTGAGCGCAGTGAGGCAAGCAGAGTGCTTTGCACATAGTGAGCTCTCATAGTGAGCAGTACTGCAGGACTGTGCCTCAGATTCACCATAGTAACCCCAAAGTTCAGATTTAGTAGTAGTTCTAGGATGGAGCATAGGAATTTGAGTTCAAAAAACTGAAGCCAGGCATGCTAGCATACCTCTGTAATCCCAGCAGGTGGGAGGCTGAGGCAGGAACAGTGTGAGTTCTAGACCACTGGATTATATAGCAAACCTTGTCTGAAAGAACAGAACACAGAGGATTCTGGGGATGCTGGGAACTGAGTGTTCAGGGAAGAAGAGCCATTTCTGTGGAGGAAAGCTCATTGCCTAAGCCCAGTCTCCTGGGTGTCAGGGGGGTTCTTCATGCCATGTGGGTCCATGAATAAGTAACCGTACTATGGTGTGGAGAGAGTGACTATGGCTCTTCCCTTTTCCAGCTGAGGAAAAGCAGTAGACACCAGGGCATCGTGCAGCATCTGGAGGAGTCCTTTGCCGTGGCCTCCTTGGTGGAGACTGGCCACCTTGTGGCTTTCTCCCTGACCTCTCACCTCAATGATACCTTCCACTTTGACTCTGAAAAGCTACATGTGGGGCAGGGTGTCTGCCTCACCCTCAAGACCACAGAGCCAGGAGTGACCGGTCTGATTTTGGCTGTGGAAGGTCCAGCTTCTAAGAGGACCATGAGGACAGCTCAGGAGGATTCAGAGACAGTTGATGACAAAGAGGAGGAAGAGGAGGACTCATATTTGTCTGTGAAATCTAAAAAGAAGCATAGCCTGGCTATTGGGGACAAAGTCACTGGGACCATTAAGTCTGTGAAGGCCACACATGTTGTTGTGACTCTAGAAGATGGCATCATTGGCTGTATCCACGCCTCCCGCATTCTTGATGATGTTCCAGTGGGCACCTCACCTACAAGCACACTAAAAGCTGGGCAGCAAGTCACTGCGAGGGTGATTGGTGGACGAGATGTGAAGACATCTAGGTAGGAGGTTTGGGGAGTGCTGGGATTAAAAGCATGCGCCACCACACCAGACTACATGCAATTTAAAAAAATATATATTTATTTCATGTACATGAGTGCTCTATCTGCAGGCCAGGAGAGAGCATTAGAGGGCGTGGATGGTTGTGAGCTGCCATGTGGTTGCTGGGAATTGAACTCATGACCTCTGGAAGAGCAGACAGTCTCTTAACCGCTGAGCCATCTCTCCAGCTCTACATGCAATTTTCTAACACCTATATTCCCATTCCTTCCATAACTGCTGCAGTCCTCTCAAAGCCAGCCCAATCTCCTGCCTCAGTCTCCCAAATGGTAGGAAGCAGAGGCAGGCAGATTGCTGTGAGTTCAAGGCCAGCCTGGTATACAAAGAGTCCAGGACAGCCATGGCTACACAGAGAGACCCTGTCTTTGGGGAAAAAAAAAAAGTTGCATGTAAATAATGTTTTCTCTTCGTTATCTAAAAGGCAGTCATTCAGAATGTTCTACCTGTTACTATTTAAAAATAGAATGTGCCAATTAAAGGGTGGATTTAAAGTTAGACCTTGAATTTCAGATTAACTGCTGAGTTATTTCTGTAATTTGTAAAGTGATAATGGCCTAGCCTGCCTTGGAGGGCAGAACATGTGTGCTGCCTGCATAGTAGGTGGCTGCCTGCATAGTAGGTGGCTGCCTCACCTCTGGGTCAGTGTTTATCAGCAGTTCTCCTAGTATAGCCTTCACGGCACATCCTATACTTGTACGGTGTGTGCACGTGCACGTGCGTTCCCAGGCGCACACACACACTACAGTCCATCCATGGCCGTTAGAAGAGACTTTGAGGAGTCAGTTCTCTCCGTCACCTTGTGTGATCTGAGGATTGACCTAAGGTACTCAGGCCTGCACACAAGCTGTCTTAACGATGGCCCCTTACTCTAAATCTTCTTGTGTGTTATCATACTTGAATTCCTTGCTATAACAAGAAAAAAACAGGGTTCAAAATCTGGCCTATTGATATGGGTGACATATTAATTTCAAGAATTAAATACCGGATCTCTGGTAAGTCATCCATCCTCTGTAGACCTCGAGAGTGAAACAGGAAATAGGATCTGTAAGTGAAGTCTTTTCAGGGCCTGATATGATAGTCCTTAAAGATCCTCAGTGGACCTCTGTCAGCCTTGTATGGTGGTCTGTGTGTTGCAGGGCAATCAGCTTGGGTGGGTGAGGTCAGGGGGAGGGGAAAGGAGATTCTGATCTAGGATCATTGTGTTAACAGACAGTAAGAAGTGACTTGGTTTCTTCCTCTCTAGGTTTCTTCCAATAAGTCACCCCAGATTTGTTCGGACCATCCTGGAGCTGAGTGTTCGGCCAAGGTGAGGGAACCCTAGCAATGTCTCATGGAAAGAGTGCTGGGCTTTGGAACCAGTGACCTGAATTCTTGATCTTGCCAGTGTTAGGGCTTCTTCCCTCTCTCTGTCCAAGTCTCCTTATTTATCCCGACAACCTGGGTCTTCGTCTAGGTGGAAGTGCTGAGGGAGACTCTGCAGACACACAGAGCATGCCTGCACCTCCAGCTCAGCAGCTCACCAAGGAGCCCGCAAGATTGGTTTGTTTTTAAAGAACAGCGATTCTTGACTACTTGCTTTTGTTTGAACATGCTGAGGATGGCAACTGAGGTCTCATGTTACCACATGGCTGCACTTCAGCTCCTGTATACTCTTTTTAAACCTAAGGCTAGTTAGAGGTATGAAAATTAAAGTGAGGTGGGCATGGTGGTGCACACCTGTAATCCTAGCATTTGGGAGGCAGAAGCAGGTGGATCTCTGTGAGTTTGAGGCTAGCCTGGTCTACAAAGCGAGTCCAGGACAGCCAAGGCTACACAGAGAAACCCTGAACCTCTGGGTCATGACCCTTTTCATAGTGGTCGCCTGAGAGCCTACATATCAGATATCTACATAACAATTTATAATAGCAGCAAACTCACAGTTATGAAGTAGCAATGAAATAAGTTTATTGGTTGGTCACCACAATATGAGGGCTGTATTGAAAGGTCATAGCATTAGCAAGGTTGAAAACCACTGGCATAGAGGCTCATACCTGAATCCCTATCATTTGGGAGACTGAGGCAGGAGGATTGCCACAATTCAAGGCCATGCTAGGCTGTAGAGTAAGAGTCTGTCTCACAAAGCAAGAGTAGAATGTCAGCACTGCTACAGGTTCATTCTCAGCCCAGTTCTCTAGAACTCAGCGATTCCTGAAAGAAGCACATAGCCAAGATACCTAGTCAGTCAGCACGTGCAGCTTAAGTGCTTGGTGTCAGAAGGCTGATGTGTGAGTTCTGCAGAGTGACATTGTGTCGGAGACCCTGGGGGAAGACTGTGGTCCCTGTGGTGATGTCTCCTGTTTACATATTGTAACCATTTTGACCCTGTTCCTTTCTGCTTCCTCTATAAAAGACCACAACCTTTGTGGGTTGATGGGCCATCAGTAAACCATGCTGAAGACACATGACCATAAGAGTGTTATCCAGGGTCAGCCTGGCATCAACAGGTTGTCAGTCTTACACCAAGGGATGCTATGGGAAGACTGGAAGTAACATCTGAGTAGTGTCTGGTCAGAGCCTGAAGGATCACAGTTTCTGGGAAGGCTTGTGTCTGCCATAAGGGGTTATTTCTGGGACATTGAGTTCCATTTGCTGACCATGTTTTTGAAACTTCAAATTCAGCACATTAACTTTAGATTAATAGTTTGTTTGGTGCATACATCACATATCTTTGTTTATTCTGGTTTCCTTACCTATATAGGCTTTTAAATTTATATCCTCTATAGTCTTTGTTGTGAAAAATGAAAAGTTTTCACCATGTTAGTGGTTTTAGTACAGTATCTTTCCCTTTGCACTGTGATATCAACACAACTTTTAATGAAGATTGAGGTCAAGCTGTTTATTTGAACTAAGGGTAAAGATCAAACTAACGGATATTGCCAGGGATGTCAGTGACAGAAGCCTCACTACAGTCCCCTGGAGTACCAGGACATATTGTCCTCTGCTCTCTGTCTTGGGAGCCCTGTGTCAGCCAGAATAATATTACCTGGCTGTGGAAGGGTGGGCCATGTCTGGAAATCACTGGATTCATGGAAGAGATGGGAAATGCAAAGACATCATAAAAGACAAACAGCCGGGTGTGGTAGTGCACTCCTTTAATCCTGGCACTCCAGGGCAGAGGCAGGCAGTGGATCTCTGTGAGTTCAAGGCCAGATTCGTTTACAAAGTGAGTCTAGGAAAGTCAGGGCTACAGAGAAACCTTCTCAGAAAAACAAAACACAACCAAAAAATTTTTTGAAGAGGTCCATCTTCAGCTGATACCAGAAGTCAGTAGAGGGCAGTAAGACCTCCAGGCATTCTTGCTTCTTGCCTTAGTGCCCTTAGCTGAAACTTTGTATGGGAGAGGAGACATGTGTTTCAGGAACACAAAAACAACATTGTCTAAGAAACAACAAAAAGGAACTGTATCTTGAAAAATCAAAAAAGAAAAATATATTCTTTCTTTTTCTTTTTGTTGTTCTTTTTTTTGTTTTCGAGACAGGGTTTCTTTGTCCTGGAACTCACTCTGTAGACCAGACTGGCTTCAAACTCAGAATCTACCTGTCTCTGCCTGCCAAGTACTGGGATTAAAGGTGTGAGCCACCACCACCCAGCTCAACCAACATATTTTGTTTTCTTTCGGTAAAGCCTGACTTTTATTAATGTCCTTTCTGCTCTCTATGAGCTTTCTGTGTGTGCCAGGATTAGGCTAAATAAAATTTGTTGCATTTTTTAAAAATGTTTTAAATGGATCGCTGTTGCTCAGTGGTAGAGTGCTTACCTACAACATGCATGGGCCTAGATTCCATCCCCAGCACTGCTGAAGAGAAATTTTGGGCGGGGAGATCTACTCTCTTGATGTCACTTTAAATGATAGTAATTTATCCCATGAAAGTACCAAACCATACTCATTCTCAAAATGACGGAGTTATGCCGGGATTAAATGAAACCCAGTAAACACCAGGAGCCAATACAGATGCAAACACACAAGGGCCCACACTATCACTGACACAGCGCATCAGGTGTGAGCCCGAGTACACGTAGGAAAGAACTTCTATAGATTGTAATAAGCTAGAGAGCAGGTGAGTGGGTTTCTAGCTTGGCAAGCACCCTCTTTGCTGTCCTTTGAGCTAATTGGTATTCATCCTGTACAAGTCCGCTGTCAGCCACAGACAACTAACTTCTGAGGAATAACTCTTGAGACATCTGGGGGGCATCTGGGCTTTTATTACTTTTCTGTTTTCCAGCTAATTGGTTCTTTCTCTATTTATGTGCCAAGTGTATATCTTCTGTGGGTTTTTCTAGATGCAGAGGAGTAGGTCACCCAAATACAGAAATGGGAGTTTTAAGCAAGATGGAGTTATTTTGGTCTATCCGTGGTTTACTTTTGAGCTTGTTTCTCATCTTCGTAAAAATTATAGAAAATTTCTTATAACGCCATAGCAAACCACACTGAACTCACTCCCTCTTTGATGGAATTACTGAATCAGAATATATGTGCAGTTGCAGGTTATTTAGCATAAAAAAGTTTCTGCACTCACTAGCACATATGACCATATCTTGCCTTTTTTTTCTTTTTGGTTTTTCAAGATAGGGTTTCTCTATGTAGCTTTGGCTGTCCTGGACTTGCTTTGTAGACCAGGCTGGCCTCAAAGTCACAGAGATCCACCTGCCTCTGCCTCCCAAATGCTGGGATTAAAGGTGTGCGCCACCATGCCTGGCCCCATATCTTGCATTTTTAACAACAACACTGTACAATTGTATGGATGTAAATTTAGTGATTTATGGATTGACAACTTTCAGATCACATGCCCTTACATGTCTGAAAATTAGTATGGTGGAGGTCAGAGGCCTGGCTTGACTTAACCCCTGGCTGCAGCTCCTGGCCAGATTACCTAATTCACACATGAGGTTGTGGTCAAGCTCAGTGAGAGCTTTTGTAAGGGCATTTCTGCAGACTAAAGCAAGTACTATGGGAGGAATAAGAATAATTTTTTGTTTGTTTGCTTTTTTTGTTTTTTGAGAAAAGGTTTCTCTGCTCTAGCTGTCTTGGAACTCTGTAGACCAGGCTGGCCTCAAACTCACAGAGATCTCTGCCTCCTGAGTGCTGACATTAAAAGCATGCGCTACCACCCCCAGCCAAAATAAATTTATTTACCAAGTTTGTCAAAGATTCATGAACTAGTTTGCCACTGGTTTATATATGCATTAATAAGTGGGGAAAGAGGTGATCACTGCTGGGTCGATTATTGAGAAGATTCTCCTTTAAGGAGAATTGTCCTTTTAAGGAGAGATTGTCCCTAAGAGTGAGACTAGTAGAGTCCCGCACCAGCACTCTGTGGTCATTTGAGGGAGTTCTTTCAAGCTAGAGTGTACCCAGTGCTTGGCTTACTTCTTTTTGCCCTTGTGCACACAGTGAGTTGAAGAAGGATGACTACTGTGCTCTTAACACTCACTCTGTGAGCCCCGTGGAGGCGATAATGCAGTACCAGGCTGGACAGGCTGTGACCTGCTTCGTCAGGAAGGTGAGTGGGTACTGCCCTCGCTGCAGCAACTTCAGACCTGCAGAGCAAAGTAGGGTCAGAGACTCTGCACTGAGTCTGCCCTTACTACCATGTAGCCTGTGGGTGATGATGCAGAGGGGTGGCAGGGAGCGATGTACCCTAGTCTTCCCTTCTATGTATGTCCTAGCTCTGGTCACTGACTCTAAGGAGCTGTTTGTCCAACCTTTGAAGGAACACTGTCAACTTAAAGCTTGAACTGAGTGAGAACACCAAAAATGTAATACAGAGGGCTAGAGATGGCACAGCAGTTAAGAGCATTTGCTGCTCCCAGAGGACCCAGGTTCAGTTCCCAGCTCCCACCTAGTGGCTTACAGCTGTTTGATAACTCCAGTTCTGGGTGACCAGGGACCCAGCATCCTTTGCTGACCACCCTAGGCACCAGGCATGCACATGCTACACATACATACATGTAGACAAAAGACACATAAAAATAAATCTTTTTGTTTGTTTGGGTTTTTGTTGTTGTTTGGTTTTTCAAGACAGGGTTTCTCTATGTAAGAGCCCTGGCTGTCTTGGACTCACTTTGTAGATCAGACTGGCCTCAAACTCAGAGATCCGCCTGCCTCTGCCTCCTGAGTGCTGGGATTAAAGGCTGTACACCACCACCGCCTGGCTAAAATACATGTTTTTAAACTATGTAATATAGAGGAAAAGGTTTAAAGGACCAAATTTTTAAAAGACAGACAATCAAAAAGGAAGCATGGATATTTTAAGGTAACTACAGACAGTTCCAGAAGAACCAAGCAATTGGTTGAGAATGAGTAGACAGGTTGATGTGGGGGCTGCCAGAGTCCAAACTCTGACAATAGACAAAGTGATGATGGAGTCGATGGCCTGTGTGATTAAGTGGATGGACATGATGTTAATCTGGCCGTCTCTGCTTTTATGAATGGACAAATGTAAGCACCATTGGAGACTCTAGATGGCCAGCTGCAGCTGTCTGGTGGAAGACATGATGAGCAGTACCAGACCTGATGCTGCCCCGAACCAAATGGACATGTTGCTCCAGGACATGGCAGGCCTTGACCTCAGCTAGAGCTGCTACAGGGCTAGAATACTCCATGGGCATAAGTGTGGCCTTCGCTGAGCAGGATGAGCTATCCCAGAGGCTCACTTACCTTTGATACCAACTCTGATTGGCACAACCACTGCAAGGTTTCCCTTTGACTAGTACGCTGTGTACTAGACACGTAGTGGATGTTGGAGTAACTTTCCATTCTACTGCAGCTTTATAGCCCTCCAGATTCATTGAAAAAATCCAGCCTTTCTCCACTATTTGGGTTTTTTTTTGGGGGGTTGGGTTTTATTTGGTTGGTTTTTGGTTTTTCGAGACAGGGTCTCTCTGTGTTAGCCTTAGCTGTCCTGGACTCGCTTTGTAGACCAGGCTGGCCTCAAACTCACAGTGATCCTCCTGCCTCTGCCTCCCGAGTGCTGGAATTAAACACATGTGCCACCACACCCTGCTTGGTTTTGGTTTTATATTGTGTTTTGAGACAGGCAGGATTCTACTCCTTAGCTGGTTAGAACTCACTATGTAGACCAGGCTGGCCTTGAACTCATAGAGGTCCCTTGCTCCTGTTTCCCAAGTACTGGGATTAAAGGCCTGCACCACCACACCAGCATATGAAGTCTTTCATTGCCAGAGTCTCTTCCATAATCATCTTTCTGGCATGTCGCTGATGCTTGATCCTCTGGTCACCCCTCTGCCAGTTGACATTCATAATCTCAGGTGACTTAACACAGCATATAAGGTTGTTCATGATCTGTTTGAACATTTTGTATTTCAGTCACCATGACAATCATCTTTGTTTTTCCTCCTGACTGTATCACGCTGGTCCCTGTCCCTAGTTGGTCTATTTTCCTTCTGCTTAGTACCCTTTAAGGGTCAGTGTCTATCACCTTCTCTGATTGTTGGTAGTTCCTGTAGCATGCTGTACTTCCTGCACACTGCTTGTAGCTCTAGTTATTTGCATGCGCGTTGACTGTTGTTTAAGCCCATGAGATGTGGAGGTGGGCAGAGCCATAGCTACATTAGGATGGATTTCTGTCCTTTGGGGAATTCAGGGCTTTGACCTTTTCTGGGGTTTTGTTTGTTTGTTTGTTTAGTTGATTGGTTGGTTTGGTTTGGTTTTTCAAGACAGGGTTTCTCTGTCTTGTAGACCAGGCTGGTCTCAAACTAACAGAGATCTGCCTGTCTCTGCCTCCCTGGTTGCTGGCACTAAAGACATGTGCCACCACACCTGGCTACCTTTTCAGTGTTTTTAAGAGAGTACATTTTAGTGGTGGCTTGGCCAACAGTGCTCTTACATTGCCCTGTCCCCCCACAGTACAATGTGACTAAGAAGTGGCTTGAAGTGGACATTGGACCAGACATCAGAGGGAGAATTCCCTTGCTGCTCACTTCCCTCAGCTTCAAGGTCAGTGTCTGGAGAGAAGATTCAAGAGTTTATATGGGGTTCCTGAACTAATGTGGGGTTTGGTGGTTTGGGAGGTACTTACTGTAGAGACTTAAATGTTATATTTTTGGATAACTGACAGGGAACATTAGACGAAAAAAAATTTTTTTTTAATCCTTTCAGGTTCTGAAACACCCAGACAAGAAGTTCCAGATTGGGCAGGCCATCAGAGCCACTGTAGTCAACTCAGATACCCCCACCGCTTTCTTATGTCTGTCACTCATAGGTGTGGAAAGGGGCCCCTGGGAGGAGAGGGCCTTGCAAGAGGGGTGGGGGCAGGCAGCTTCACCTACTGCCAAGGTTAAAGACCTTCAGTGTCAGAAAGCCAGTATAGAATTTTCTGGGAGGGTTTGGTTTGGTTTTGGTTTTCTCCTGGGCTTTGTTCTCTGGCTTTGTGACTCTTAGGTCTCCTTTTTCTAAACTTGGTTTTCCCAGGTCCTTTAGAAAGAATTATCTGTCACTAAGCCATGGGGTTCATGACTTCAAGCTATGATGAGCCCACTCAAGTTGGATGCCTCAAGTCTGGTTGGCCTCCAGCTCCTCTGGGCTGGCAGGCTGTAGTAGGCCAGACTGCCAGCTGCTTTCTTGTTTCCTCTTCCCACCAGGTCCCTACAAACTTGAACAAGGGGAAGTAGCCATGGGCCGAGTGTTAACCGTGGTACCCAACAAGGGGCTGACCATCTCCTTCCCCTTTGGGAAGCTAGGGAGAGTCAGTCTGTTTCATGTGAATGACTCCTATTCTGAGGCATGCCTGGAGGACTTCTTTCCCCAGAAGATTGTCAGGTAAGCCATAGAGTTCTTCCTCCTTTGCCTACGTATGAAATGGGTGAGATTTTAAAACTGATATGTGGTGTGTGTGTGTGTGTCTCATTTTAGTCCCTCCCCTCCCCCACCCAGAAAAGTTTGCAGGGTTACTTACACTTGCTACCAGTTGAACTGCCGAAGCCTTTCCACTCGAACGTCCTGTGTTTATTAAAAACTCACACACAGATGAAGATGGAAAAGCTGCTGGTATCTGATTTCTGCCCCTATTCTCTTATAGTCACATAACTTAAGTACCTTTTGACTTGGTAGGGGGAAATATGACTAACATTTAGAACTACTGACAGCAGGAAGAAAGAGGAAAACAAAACTGAAAAATGTTTCCATACACCACAGCATATTGTGTGGACGGAGGACAAAGTTGGTTTTCTACTTCCATCATACTGTCTTGGGACCTGAATTAATTTCACCTTTACCCTTAAAACAGCTGAGAGAGGAGCTCTGGCCCCAGAGTGGATTTTGTTGTTGTTGTTGTTTGTTTTTCAAGACAGGGTTTCTCTGTGTAGTCCTGGCTGTCCTGGACTCGCTTTGTAGACTAGGCTGGCCTTGAACTTCTGCCTGCCTCTGCCTTCCAAGTGCTGGGATTAAAGGCATGCGCCAATACTGCCCAGCTCAGAGAAGATTTTTTTTTTTTTTTTTTTTTTGGTACAGAGTAGATTTTTTTGTTTGTTTGTTTTTTGTTTTTTGAGACAGGGTTTCTCTGTGTAGCCTTGGCTGTCCTAGACTCGCTTTGTAGACCAGGCTGGCCTCGAACTCACAGTGATCCGCCTGCGTCTGCCTCCCGAGTGCTGGGATTAAGGGCGGGTGTGGTGGCGCCCGGCTCAGAGTAGATTCTTAAGCATATTTTCATGTATGCAGAGTGCTAGCTAGGTATCTTTTGACATAATTATCACATGTTTTGTGTGTATGGATGGTGCACAAGTTGCCATCTTCAAAAAGGCCAGTCAGATAGATAGGCCTCATTTGTCTCCTGTGAATAAAGAAGTTAAGTGGACTCAGGTAGTGTCTAACTTCACGTAGCCTGTGTACTGTTTCGAAGCTGATGCCGTTTCTTCACTCTGCAGATAGAGGGTGCACTCTTTGCAAGCATCTTCAGTGACTAGTTTCTTGGGTCTGTGGATTTGCCAACAGAGCAGTTGGCTTCACAGGAGCCAGGGCATAGGAACCTCTGTACTTACCCACCTTCTTCTTGAGCTGCAGCCCAAGAGTGGTGCTAATTAGAGCAGCGGTGCTACAGCTTCATCTGAGGCCGTGACTGGTTTCATTTTTGTTTGCTAGCATACAAAATAATGACTATCATCATGGCATTTTCACATCTAAGACCATTGTACCTTGCTGATGTTCACACCTTTCCCATTACTTTTCCCCATCTCTTCTCCTTGGCTGGTCTACTTCTTGTCCCCAGATAGTCTCCTTTCTGCTTGCATGTTATGGGGGTGCAGTTAAATCTAAATTCTGCATATAAGAAAATAATGTAGCCCCTGTTGAGGTTGGGTCTGGTGCTATGTATTCTGATGCTAATTATTGGCGCCCAAGATCCAGTTGCCTCCCAGATGGCCCCATTTTACACCTGTCCTTGTTGTGTAAACCTTGCTCTACCTATTTAAAGCTGATTGGTAAATAAGAAATGCTAGCCGGGCAGTGGTGGCACATGCCTTTAATCCCAGCACTTGAGAGGCAGAGGCAGGTGGATCACTGTGAGTTCAAAGCCAGGCTGGTCTACAAAGTGAGTCCAGGATAGTCAAGGCTACATAGAGAAACCCTGTCTGGAAAAACCAAAACAAACAAACAAACAAAGTGCTAAAGCTTGAGATTTGGCAGAAGAGAGAGGTGGAGTTTGAGGTTTGCAGGCCTGAGAGGAGGGGGTGGGTTATCATGAGACAGGGAGAGTGGAGACAGGTACAGGAGTAGGAAGAAAAAGGAGAGGTTGAGATGGGTTAGTGTGGAGAGAAGCACATGGCTGGATTGGTGTGGATGGAGGAAAGTATCCCAGATAGAAATGATGAAAGCAGATGGGCTGGTATGGGGGCTGGAAGTGATAAGGATAGATAGAGGGTTAGTTCTGCCTAGTCTCAGGTAAAATGAGGCTATTTTAAAATACAACAGTATCTGTGTCTTTATTCATTATGATAGCGGGTTAGACAATACCACTGTAATAATTATAATAACATTAGATATTTTTATATTTTCTTTTTTAATATTTATTTATTTATTATGTATGCAGTGCTCTGCCTCCATGTATCCCTGCAGGCCAGAAGAGGATCTCAGATCACATTATAGATGGTTGTGAGGCACCATGTGATTGCTGGGAATTGAACTCATGACCTCTGGAAAAGCAGTCAGCATTCTTAACCACTGAGCCATCTCTCTAGCTCCTATTTTTATATTTTCTACAAGCCCCTGTCCATCCATCCCTGCATTACCCTTTTTTGTTCTTCCCTCTGTCCTATTATTTTACTTTTGTTTATCTTACGTGTGTGGGTGTTTTCCCTGCATGTACATCTGGGAAGCACATGTGTGCTGGTAACCACAGATGTCCCCTGTAACTAGAGTTATGGGTGGTTATGAGCTGCCATGTGGTTGCTGGGAATTGAACCGGGTAGTGCTCATAATCACTGAGCCATCTCTCCAGCTATCTTATCATTTTCCAAAGGAAGTGTGACTCTGTCTTTCTGAGTCTAGTTTATCAGCATGAACTTCAGTTTCACCTATTTCTCTACAAAGGATGTAGTTTTAGTCTCTATAATTAAGCAAGATTATATTCTGTGTGTGTATGACATTTTCTTTATCCACTTACCTGTTGATAAAACATCTAAGCTGAAGCCTTAATTTTTTTACTGGAAAGAAAACTTAAAATATATAAATAGTCTGTCTGTCTCTTCTCCTTCCTTCTCTTACCATATATACTTTGAGTTTTTTTTTTTTTTTTTTTTTTTTTTTTTTTTTTTTTTTTCTTTCCCCGTTTTTTGAGACAGGTTTTCACTGTGTAGCCTTGGCTGTCCTGGACTCGCTTTGTAGACCAGGCTGACCTCGAACTCATAGTGATCCACCTGCCTCTGCCTCCCGAGTGCTGGGATTAAAGGCATGCGCCACCACGCCCGGCCTTAATTTGATTTCTTATATTGTCTCTCATGTGCTTTTGCTTTCCAAACCAATTGCTCATTTTTATTTGAGACATTCATATTTTTAATTAAGAAAATCAACATGTTTTTTGTAAAAGGCTAGCAAGGGCTTTATAAACTGTTTCAGATGCCAACAGATAAACCTATGTCGTAGTTCCTGTGGTAGGTCATGCTGTGAACCCGTCATGCAGAGCTGAGGTGGACGTGGCCGCCTGTCCTGAGCATTCTCAGTGCCTTCTCAGTCACAGCTGAAGGAGCCTAGGTTCTCACCCTCCTCTACAGGACAGGGCTCTCCTTCTCTCCGCTCCAACACCCCGAGCCTGAGAAAGGCAGGGCAGCTGGCACTTGGCTAAAGTAAAGCACCAGGAGTCTGCGTCTCTTCCAGTGGGGGATGGGAGCCCTGGACTTAAGAGAAATCCAAATAGCTGAGCTCGCTTCGTCGGCTATGAGCTGAGACAACAGGCTCATTCCTTACAGTCTGGGCTGGCTTAGACTTGTGGTCCTCCTTAGAGGCCTTCCGGGTACTGCAAGTACAACCCACACCACAGGCCCCACTCTCAGTTCTAAGACCATTTTTGTAGCCTGAGAAAAGTGGCCTTGCAGAGCCAGATTTCAAGGTATGTAGGCTGTATACTCTGGGAGACAGGGACTAGAAAACGGTCATGGCCTACCTCCATCTCGGAGTCCCAGCTACTGACATACACCTAAGTTGTCAACTGCTTATCGAAGCCGAACAGCATAGAAACACCCAGAGCCTGGCAGAAGGGCCTTCACTGAGACCTAGAGACACAGATCATCTCTGGCCTGTCTCTTGAGGGTGTAGTTTTTAGCAACACAGTCATTTTGAATACTTTTTATGACAGCCAGACCTGTGAATAGCATGCAATTAGGATTCCCTTCAACTCCAGTCAGTAGTTGAGTCCAGTGAGTAGGAAATCATTTGCCTCAAGGTAGCACCTGAGGCCTCCTTGCAGCTTGTGGAAAGCAGGTGTCTGTTGTCGGAATGTTTCACATCCAACTGTGGCCATGGTCTTTTCTGCCTCTGCTCCTCTGCTTCTACTCAGTGGTGCAGGACTATGAGTTACAGTTTTACCAGTGAGAGCCATCCCTGCTTTCCCTCTTCAAAGTCTCTGCTCAGACCTCACTGATCTGCCCGGCTTACTCTTCTCTCAGCTGTCCCTTGGTCATGTTTTCCTGTGGTTTTGCTGTCTCTGGGATTACAGTTAGAGTTAATGTGAGGATGGTCTCGTCTCCTAAGTACAGCTATCTCTCAACTCCTGACAGATTATGTCACAATAAACTTGTAAGTTGAAACTACCTGAAGCTGAGAACACTGACTGCCTCTAACCAAGCAAACTCTGGCTTAGCAGCACAGTGCAGGTGACCATTCTGTCACCTCAAGGTCATGAGACGGACTGGAGCTTATCTTGCTGCCCAGCATTGTAAGAGTATCTTACTGCATATCACTGTCAGGACAAAATAGAGAATTAGTAAAGATTTATTTGAATTTTAATTTTATGCACATGTCTCCAGAAATACTGACATATGAATATGTCCTCTTTTGCCTGTTCCAGGTGCTATATCCTGTCCACAGCACAGCGGGTGTTGGCTTTGTCGTTACGATCGTCCAGGTGAGTGTTGGAATGGAAAAGTCGAAGAAACAGCTCAGCAGACTTAGGTTAGAGTGCATTACCCATGGCAGACTCTAAGTTTCCTACCTTCCCTCGAGTCTGTTTAAGTTGGTGATGGGGTGGGGTGGGGGGTATTTGAGTTGCTGGAAGAATCCAGGCTCTTATCTCAAGGGAATGGTTCACTTACCTACATGTGGATGTTGGAGTGAGGGGAGGTGTCTGGTTCCAAGCTTCATGATCAGGGGTGAGTGTGGGATAGAAGAGGTTAGCCAGCATTCCATTTGTTCTATGGCTAGAAATGGGTGTTGCTAAGGTCAGGCTTTCAACTTTGGCTTGTTTCTGTGCAGCCAGCTGCCAGGCATATAGCTCTGGCTGACAGGACTGCAGGAGTGAGCAGACTCTGTAGATTTCAGTCCTCTAGGGGCAGAGGCAAAGGCTCTGCAAAGCTTGTAGCAATTGTTAAAGGTATGTATATGTAAGCCTTGTATTCCTCCAGGACAAACAGAGAGACAAAAAGTAAAGTAGAAGATCCAGAAATTAACTCCATCGAGGACGTCAAGGAAGGACAGCTCCTGAGGGGCTATGTGAAATCTGTCCTGCCAAGTTCTGTGCTCATAGGGTGAGTAAAGTGAGGCACAGGCTTTGGGACTTGGATCTAGAGACCCAGGCGCTTTCCTGGCCTGCCTTCTTGGCTTCAGTCAATTTTGGTAAGAATAGAGGCGAAGAGAGCTTATGTATTACCAGTTTGTAAAATTCCAAGGTTTTTGGTTTTTTAGACAGGACTTCCCTGTGTAGCCCTGGCTGCCCTGGGCTCACTTTGTAGACCAGGCTGGCCTTGAACTCACAGAGATCCACCTGTCTCTGCCTGAAGTGCTGGGATTAAAGGCCAAATTCCAAGTTTTAAATATGCATTTTTAAAGAAGATTTTGATTATTTTATAATATAAAATATGAGTGTTCTAGCTGCATGTACACCTGCAGGCCAGAAGAGGGCACTAGAGAATACAGATGGTTGTGAGCTACTGTGTGGTTGCTGGAATTGAACTTGGGACCTCTGGAAGAACAGACAGTCTCTTAACTGCTGAGCCACCTCTCTAGCCCCTAAATACATATTTTTGCCTTTTAGGTGTTTTGCCTGCATTTTGTGTAGGGGCACCATGTGCATTCCTGGTGCTGTGGCTGTAAGCCAGCATATGAGTGCTAGGAGCCAAACTCCAGTCCTGGAAGAGCAGCCAGTGCTCTCCAGTCCCAAATGTTTAAATGCCTTTTTCCCCCCTTAGTTTTAAGTTACTTTTTTGGTTTTGGTTTTGGAGACAGGTTTTCTCTGTGTAACCTTGGCTGTCCTGGACTCACAGTGATCCACCTGCCTCTGCCGTCCCCATCCCCACCACACCCCACGCCAGTGCTTGGATTAAAGATATATACCACTACTGCCTGGTTTTAGAGTTTGATCATGATTCTTTGTTGTACTGTTGCTTGTTTATTTATCTTTCTGTCTGTCTGTTTTTGAGGGGCAAGGTTTCGTTATGTAACTCTGCCTGTTTTGTAACTCACTGTATAGACCAGGCTGGCCTCAGATTGACAGAGTCGCCTGCCTCTGCCTCCCAAGTGCTGGGATTAATACCCAGCTTCATTCTTCTATGATCACATCGCGTTCCTAAGCGCCAGCACTGTGCATTCCCTGCTCTTATATCTCCTCTCTTCTCTGTCTGTTGAGCAGTTTGTGATTTAGACATTATGTGCTTTAGTGGATAAAAGATAACCTGGTGGTGCACGGCTTTAATCACAGTACTCTAGAGGCAGAGGTAGGAGGATATCTGAGTTCCAGGCCAGCCAGGGCTACAGAGCTCAGTAACGGAGCCCTTGCCTAACTTGCCTGAGTTGGATTTTCAGTACCTCAAACAAAATCTAAATTCATAGCTTCACTATACATGATCATTTTTTCCAGTTTCCAAAACCATCTTTATCCTCCTGGATGCTGTGAACCAGTGTCTCATATATCCTATCAAAACCTAAGGCCTTGTAAAAGTGGAGACACTGCGCAGGGCGTGGTGATGCACGCCTGTAATCCCAGCACTGGGGAGACAGGGGCAGGCGAATTGCTATGAGTTTGGGGCCAGCCTGGTCTACAAAGTGAGTCCAGGACAGCCAAGGCTACACATAGAAACCGTGTCTTGGCGGGGGGGGGGGGGGGGGGGGCGGGGCTGGCGTGGGGTCAGGGTGTGCTATATTTATACCCACAGGACTCTTGTCTGTCTCCTTTCAGCCTTGGGCCTTCAGTTATGGGTTTAGCCCGGTACTCGCATGTCTCTCAGTGTAGCCCACCCGAGAAAGAGCTTTATAACAGATACTTGCCCGAGGGAAAGCTGATCACTGCCAAGGTCCTATGGTAGGTGTCTTTCTCCCTGTGCTCTCTGTCCCCTTTTTGGTGTGAATCATACTCCTTTTTCTGGGGAGCCCTGCCCTGGGAGGATGTTTTGAGGTAAACCCAAAACATAAAGGTATGGGTAGTGATGCAGGCATGTGGTGCCTAAATGAGTAAAAACCATTTGTTTGAAGCCTTTGGCCTCGGCTCTGTCTCTATCCCAGAGAAGACTCTGTTGTTGATGAAGCAGGGCCATCCTAGACGCTCCCTGACTTTTTCCACTGAACAGATGGATGAAATGTGCAAAGCCTGAATACTGAGCATCTCAAGACAGGTGGGGCAGGTCTAGACTGCTGATGAAGCAAGGTCTGGCCGGCCTGTGGTGCCCAGTCACCTTCTGCCTTACTTCCTGCCCTTATTCTCTTCCTGCATTAGCGTGAACCCCCAGAAGAACCTGATAGAGCTGTCGCTCCTTCCCAGCGACACTGGGAAGCCGGATGTGTTTTCTGCCTCCCCAGAACCACCTCTTCCGAAACAAGAGGAGAGGAAAGAAGAGGCTGAGGAGGACCTAAAAAGAGAAGAACAGAAGAAAAAGAACCAAAAAAGGAAAAAGAAGATCCAGAAGGGACAAGATGAGTTGGAGTTGTCCAGCCAGGAGAAGAAAGAGCCCCAGAAGTCACAGAGGGCGGGACAGGGCAAGCGGGAGCGCCAGGAGTCTGCAAACGAACAGGTATGTCCCCTCCCCCAGCGAGGGTCGCGCCGTTCCTCACCCATAAGAAGTATTTGAGAAGTAAGCTGCAGCTGCCCGGCCTTCTCTCAGAGTAGGCGCTGTGAGGCGGGAAGAAATTTCCTATCTTACTGCCACCATTTCAGGAAAGGGTAAACAAGAAGCCAAAGAAGTCTGCAGTGCTGGAAGAGGAGGACAGTGGTGTGGAAGTGTATTACCGGGAAGGAGAGGATGAGATGGAGGGGCCGATGGTGCCGCCCGTGGTAAGGATCACCACTGAATTGGAGGGAAAGGGTTTCCCTTGCCTTTCTTCCAGAGCTGTGCTGTCCCAGCCCATCCTCATCACCTCATTTCTGTAAAACAGAGGATGGTGAAGCGGGGTCACATCACCCAGGCTAGCTCCTGAGGACTGGGGGTGTTTACGTGCTTATCAAGAACCAAGGGAACGAGGTGGGCAGAGGAAGAGAAGGCTCAGCTGTTTGAGGCTGCGCTCCTCCAGGTGGAAGCAGTGATGCTTCAGTAGAGAGGATTGTGTGCAGTCCCAGCCATGGCAGAGCTCCTTCACTTTTGTCAACCCCTGCCACCCTCCCTATTTCTGTTCCAGACCTCCTGCTGCATGGCTGTGCACGTGTTTACATTTAATAAAGTAATTGTCTAAGTAACTGATTTAGAAAGAGCGCTTTGAAGTCACTGTTGTCCCCTCAGCAGATGGAGGCCAAGGGGTGGGCTTTTGGTGTGACAGTAGGTGGGGGCAGGGAACAGCCTGGCCTTCCTTCAGTTTTCTGTGGCCCTGCAGGGAAAGCAGACGAAGCCCACAGAGGTGCCCCGGCTGCGGCTCTCTTCAGGCTTCATGTGGGACGTGGGGCTCGACTCTCTGACTCCAGCCTTGCCGCCAAGAGGAGAGAGCTCAGACAGCGAGGAGGATGAGAAGCCCCATCCAGCCAAGGTGCTGTACTTCCAAGGTTTTGCCTCTGGCAGAGACTCCTAAGGGGTCCTGACTCCTTCACCCTCTTCCTGGGGTTCATGGGTTGCCCTCTGCATTTGAAGGAGCACACTTTTCTTTCTTCCATAACAGAGGAAGAAGGGCAAGAAGGAGAGGGAGCTGGAGAGGCAGAGGGCAGAGAAGGAGCTCTCGCGCATTGAGGAGGCGCTCATGGACCCCAGGCGGCAGCCGGAGTCGGCAGATGACTTTGACCGTCTGGTGCTGAGCTCCCCCGACAGCTCCATCCTGTGGCTGCAGTACATGGCTTTCCACCTGCAGGCCACTGAGATCGAGAAGGCCCGGGCTGTGGCTGAGAGGGCCCTGAAAACCATCTCATTCAGGTCTTGGCTCAGGCTCTGCCACTGTGTCTTGCCTTACAGAGTTTGCCACCATGCCTCAGTCCTTCCTGGTTGGGCCAAAAGCAGTGTAGCCACCCGAAGCACATCACTCATCTCTGCTTACGGGCCTCTGCAGTGAAATCACTATGGCGACATTTACTGTCTCTGTGCCAGTAAGGTTCCCATTGAAAATAAACAGACAGGGTGCACTCAGCACTCGCCAGCGGTTAAGCCTGGTCTAGGCAGAGTGGAGGTAGCGTTCCGAAGCTAGTGTAGAGGGCAGCAGTCTTAGGCTTTGTTTGCTTCCTTCACTGAGGGAGAGAATCAGACCCAAGATTCTGTTCCAGTTTGTAATCTGAGGCTTCCTTCCCAGAAATGGAGGGAGAAATCAGGGTGGCCCCAGATTGGTAACAAGAGATAGGAGAGCACAGGTTCCCCCTTGCAGTGAGCTGCACTTCCTGGTGGCACTGAGGCTAAAATTGTTGCCTGAGTGTCCGAGGCTGAGCGATGGAACTCATGTTCTACCCACCCCGCCCCCAGGGAGGAGCAGGAGAAGCTGAATGTGTGGGTGGCGCTGCTGAACCTAGAAAACATGTACGGCTCTCAGGAGTCCCTGGCCAAGGTCTTCGAGCGAGCTGTGCAGTACAATGAGCCTCTCAAGGTTTTCCTGCATCTGGCAGACATCTACACCAAGTCCGAGAAGTTTAAGGTAGGGTGTTAGGCTCCGTGCCTAGGTGCCCTGGCCAGCAAGCTCTTAAACAGGCCTAGGGCCAGCAGTCTGAGAACCCCACCTTCTGGGCTCCCCATTCTATTGCATCTCAGCCGTATAGGGCCTTTCCCTCCTGCTTTCTCTTGCTAGTCTCACGTCTGTCTTTATCCAGGGCAGATGTGAGAATACATGGAGGGATTACTAGGGAAGCTCCCGGTGTGTGTCACTGCTTTGTGCTCTCCTGAAGGACCTCCCAGGCTCCTCAGGGCTCCAGAATTAGGAACGTGGCATCAGTGAGCCACGTCTACCTTCCATGAACATAGCCTGTCTTTGATGCCCCTCTAATGTGCCACTCTCTTTAGCGTACCATGTCTTTCCCACAGGAAGCTGGTGAGCTGTACAACCGGATGCTGAAACGTTTCCGGCAGGAAAAGGCTGTCTGGATCAAATATGGTGCCTTTGTTTTGGGGAGGAGCCAGGCGGGGGCCAGTCACCGTGTGTTGCAGCGAGCACTGGAGTGCCTGCCCACCAAGGAGCGTGAGTGCTCTTCCCAGTTCCTGAACATGCCCAGGACTGATACCTGGAAGTGGCGATTGGCATCTTATACAAAGTGGAGTCTCTTCAGACTTAGACAAGCCGGTGGTGTGCTCGGGAATGTTGTGATGTGTGCTGGACCCCAAAGGGTGGAGGAGCAAAGGCAATCTGCATTTACTCTGTTAGCCATCACCTCAGAATAGGGGTGTCTGCAAGACTCCTGTATTTGGCTCCAAACCCACAATGTCCTTTTGAGGATTTTTCCTTATCATATCCTAGATCTTGGCCCACAAGCAATGAATGAGACTAAGCCTGTCCCTGTAACATATGTGCTGTGGTGCGGGGTCCCTGGAATCATCTTGGCTCTGACCTGCCCTTTCTCCACAGATGTGGACGTGATTTCCAAATTTGCCCAGCTAGAGTTCCAGCTGGGGGATGCAGAGCGGGCTAAAGCCATTTTTGAAAACACACTGAGCACCTACCCAAAGCGCACAGATGTCTGGTCAGTCTACATTGACATGCTCATCAAACATGGCAGCCAGAAGGAAGTCAGGTGAGGGGCGACAGACTGGGGCTGACTCCTGCTGGCATGGGGTAGGAGGGGCTTTGGCCATGTTGCTGCTGTGTAGCCACCCCATGGCAGTCCCCAAGTGTCTGATACTGAAAAGCAGCTTTGATGTGGCTCCCCTCGCCTGCTTGATTTCACCTTTCCAGCTTTTTCCACCCCAGCCTGGGAACCAGGAGACTTAGGATCCCACGGGACTCGCGTTATGCCTGGCTCTCAGTGTTGCCCGCACCCCCCCCCCCAAGCCCCTGCAGGGCAAGAAGGGTTGGAAATGGGTAGATAGAGCAGGGTCTCGTTCGAACCTTTCTGTGGGCTGGGCTTCTGTCACGTGCTCTCATCTCATCCCTGTCATGTGGCAGGGACCCTGAGGGAACTGTTCTCCTGCTCTTCCTCATAGGGACATCTTTGAGCGGGTCATCCATCTGAGCCTGGCCCCTAAGAGGATGAAGTTCTTCTTCAAGCGCTACCTGGACTATGAGAAGCAGTACGGCACTGAGAAGGACGTGCAGGCTGTCAAGGTGAAGGCCTTGGAGTATGTGGAGGCCAAGAGCTCAGTGCTGGAGGACTAGTAGCCGCAACTCCACTGGACGCTGGGAACCATAGCCTAGGGACTGTTTACTTGCTTTTTCTTCAGTGTGTCTGTGGGCTGTGATGTCCATGGGAGGTAGACCTGGTTCACTGATGCCAAGTTCCTGATCCTGTCAAAATTTTGAGAGGCTTTCCCCTTTAAAAAAAATAATAATAGGGCTGGAGAGATGGCTCAGTGGTTAAGAGCACTGTCTGCTCTTCCAAAGGTCCAGGGTTCGATTCCCAGCACCCACATGGCAGCTCACAACTGTCTATAACTCCAAGATCTGACACCCTCACACCAATGCACATAAATTAAATAAAAATATTTTTAAAAAATACTAATAATAAATTCCTTTGAGACAGGGTTCTCACTCTATGGTCCTGGCTAGCCTTGAACTCAGAAAACCACTGCCTCTGCCTCCCAAAAGCTGGGATTAAAAGCCTGTGCTGTCATTTCTTACTATAAAAATTAAGTATATGTTTTTTAAATTTAGGGTGCTACAGATTGAGCCGAGGCCTTAAACATGCTAAGCAAGTGTTCTCTCACTAACCCACATCCCAGCCCGTGAGGTTTAGTGCTCTTGTTTTGTTTTATGTAACACATTACGTCTTCCTTTGCCTTTCCTGGGTTGCTCAGTGTTGTCAGGCAACAGGCTCTTGGGCTTCCAGAAAAAAAACCCAAGCATTCCTCTTTCGGGAGAGGTTGCTGCAGTCTAAGAACAGAAGGCAAATGGCAGCGGATTTCATGGTCCATTTTTCCCTTGGAAAGCTCAGTCCACGCTCAAGAAGTGGGTAAGGTGTAGGAAGAACCTTAGATCCTGTGGCCTTGGGGTCCAGGCTCAGCTCAGCCTGTGCCATCTGCCCTGCTGTGGAGGCTGGGAGACTGAGACAGGAAGACAGAAGAAGAATCCAGAACAAAAAAAATTGGAAAACTAAAGCTACTCAGGGTAGCTGAAAGTATTGGTTGAACTGCCTGGTCTGCCCCAGGCTCGCCATGGACCAGTGACCCCGCCACCTCAAATCTGCCTCAACCCAGCATTTTGGGATGCTGGCACAGACCCTGCTAGTTGTTACTGGCTTTTGGGGCGGGGCTTGGGCCTAAGGGGAATTAAAAGCTTTCTCTGACCCAGCCTAAAATGTGTGAGTTTTCTGTGGGATGGCTGGGCTGGATGCCGGAAGCAGAATAGACAGGCGAGGGCATGAGGCTTTTAGAGTGTGGAGCTAGTAAATGCGGACTGAGGGAGGACGAGCCGAAGGCCACTGGTTCACGGAGTTGAGTGCTGGGCCGTCTGCAGGGTCTTCTGATGTTATATTTTCGGCTGTGCTGCCTCTGACCAGGTTGAATCAGGCAACTCAGATTGCCAGCCAGCCTTTTTGGCAGGACATGTGGTACACCTTGTATTGCTGCTACTTTTGTGGTTAAGTCCTGTCCCACCTCCTCTCACAATGGGCTGTGTGCCCTTGTCAATTGCACAAACACCAGTCTAGGCGTTTAAAAGTAAGAAAAGCTTTATCAAAAAGTTATTAAATATATAAAATCAGGCCAGAGGTGTACAATAGAGGCAGCTTCCTACCAATACCCCAAGGAACTATGCTGCCCTATGCAGTTAGACACAAATTAACTGCACAAAGTGTACTATACCATAATAGCCGCCCCCAGTGGGTAGAACACTGTCACCAGGCTCCACCAGCTGATGCTTCTCAGCTTGAAGGCCCACCAAAGATCACCCACATCATAGTTAAAGACCAGCTCTAGAAAAATCTTCCTGTAGCTGTGAACAGAGCGCGCTGGTGGCCATGATTTCAGCAGGTCTGGGAAGTCAGTCCTCCCACCCCTCCTGCCCCCCACCCCCCAACCTCAGGGCCATGTGGTCCACAGGGATCTTTACAAACTACTAGTTGTTAATGTCCCCTTGGTCTATGCCTGAGAAAAATGACCTAATGCCGAGGTAAGCATGCCATGGGGGTTACTTTGGGATTAAGCAGTTCCACTTGTGAAAAGAGCGAAGAAGCAGGCTCTTAAGGGGTGAGCAGCGCCATCTCCACATTGTCAGGGGCTGTGCCATTACCCGTCAGGCCCTGGGCCCACTTGTGCAGACGGCTATAGAGCGGGAGGCCTTGGTTCTCACGGTACAAATAGACCCCAGTAATAGCATTCCACTGTGGGCGTGGCTGTGTGCCTTCCACCGGGAACTTGGTGACCAGCTCTTCATCATCTTTGTTGAGGGCCACAAAACCAAAGAAGCGTCGCACGTTGTTGGCAGCCAGCACCCTCGAGTGCACCTCGGCTGTGCGCTGGAACAGCTGGTCCTCGTTGGTGCGGTACTGTGCCCAGTAGGCCTCTTGGCGGTAGCTGAGTGGCGAGCAGTAGTGTTTGAGGCACTTGGTCAGGAACACCAGGATGGCCACCACACCAATGAGCAGCCATCCAAAGAGCTGGTGAGAGAATACGAAGGGCTCAGGGAGGGGCCCAGGGGCTGCCCGGACCTTCCCTACCCATGGGAACAACCAAAAAAGATACAGACTGTTCTGTGGGCAAACAACTTCCTCTTTTCTATTCTCACTCCACACAGCCCACACACTCCCCTGTGCTTAGACTGCCTTCTGCCTTTTCTTTCCTTCAGCCCCAAGGGTGCACTGTCACTGGACTCCCTCAAACCCAGCTCAGGAGCTAGGAGTGAAGCTTGGTGTCAGAGTACATGTTTAGCAAGCACAAGAGGCTCCCATCCACACACACAAAAAAATCAGTTCAAACTGTGGGTCAGCTCTGATGCCATCTCCAAGGCTCCAGAGGCATCAACCCTACACAACATCATTACTTGTATATCTTTTGATCGCCTGGGGGTGGGGTGGGGGGCCTGGAGAGATGGCTCAGTGGTTAAGAGCACCGACTGCTCTTGCAAAGGACCCGGGTTCAATTCCTGGTACCCACATGGCAGATCACAACTGTCTGTAACTCCGAGATCTGACACCCTCATGCAGACATATATGCAGGCAAAACAATGCATATAAAGTAAAAAAAAAAAATTTATTTATTTATTTATTTATTTTTGAGACAGGGTTTCTCTGTATAGCCTTCACTATCCTGGACTCGCTTTGTAGACCAGGCTGGCCTTGAACTCAGAGTGATCCACCTGCCTCTACCTCCCAAGTGCTGGGATTAAAGGTGTGCGCCACCACTGCCTGGCAAAAATAAATTATTAAAAAATATATATAGATCGCCTGTGTGCTTGCTTCACACTAGGAGGATGTAAGCCTGTTGAGGGCAAGGGCCTTTGAGGCATTCTTTGCCTATTACTCGTATATAGACCTGTATTTACCATCTTCCATCTCTGACGCTGACTTTTAGCCTAGATTCTGTTTCTCTGCTTTCGTCCTGCCCCACCCCAAGACAGGATCTCATGTAGCCAAGCTGGCCTTAGACACTCTGTGTAGCTGAGAACGGACGTGAGTTTCTGGTCCTCTGCCTCCACCTCCTGGGTGCTGGGATTACAGGTGGCACCACACCTAGTTTATGTGATACAGGGATCAAACCTCAGGTGTGCTTGACAAGTGTTCCATTGACATCTTAGCCTCACCTCTTCCCCTATGTTGTTGCTCTTTAGATTTTTGTGGGGGGCTTTGGGGGGAAGGGATGTATATGTATTGTGTGTGTATATATATATGTTGGGTTGTATATGTTTTGGGGGAATATGTATATGTGTTGGGGAGTATGTATATGTGAGTGCAGAGTCTAGAAGAGGGGACCAGATTCCCTGGAGCTGGAGTTACAAGTTGTGAGCTACCTGACGTGGGTGCTGGGTAATGAACTCCTGTCCTCTGTAAGAACAATACTCTCAGTCTTAACTACTAAGCCATTTGTCCAACCCTTCTCCAAACTGACCCTTAATTTACTATGTAACTAAAACTGACTTTGAACTTCAGACCCTCCTACCTTTATCTCCAAAATGCTAGATCCAGTACACTTTCGGCTCCTTCCTTCCTTCCTTCCTTCTTTCTTCTTCCCTCCCTCCCTCTCTTCCTTCCTTCCTTTTTAAATGTGTATGTGTTTTGCCTACATATGTCTGTATACTATGTGTATGCAGCACCTTGAGAGGGTATTGAATCCTCTAGAACTGGAGTTACAGATGGTTGTGAGCTATAGGTGCTGAGAATTGAACCCAGGTCAGAACAGTCAGTGCTCTTTTTTTTTTTTTTTTTTTTTTTTTTTTTTCTTTTGGGTGGAAGGGGGAGTTTTCCCGGCAGGGTTTCTCTGTGTAGCCTTGGCTGTCCTGGACTCACTTTGTAGACCAGGCTGGCCTCGAACTCACAGTGCTGGGATTAAAAGCGTGCGCCACCACCATCTGGCCAGTCAGTGCTCTTAACCACTGAGCCTTCTCTCCAGCCCCTGGCTTAAGCTCCTTGTATTTTCAAAGAGAGAGACCCTTTGTGCTTCTTTCTGTCTCTCTCAGCCTCTGCTTCTGGGTTCACGTTCAGTTCAGCTTGCTTCTTCTGGCCATTTTGATCTCTTTCCCCTTGACCAACCTCCAGAGAAGATACAGGGAAGGCCTGGGCAGCAGTGGCCTGCCTCCTGCTGGCCTACCCCAAGAGTGAGGCTGACTCGGTGCTGGGATAGAAACATGGTCCTCCCTGGAGTCAACCAGGCTCCACTATCAGCTCAACACCCACAGCAGGTATTTCTGAGGGTGGCCTGCAGAGGCCCATGCTCAGTCAAGCTAGGGTAAAAATAATCTCACTAGGTAGATTGGGAATGGCCCTGGGTCTTATGGGATATGGGATGCTTTCTTTGGGATTCCAGGTGGTGTTCCCTTAATGCTCAAAACTGTCTCTAATGGCTGGAAGTGGAGCATGATGGCAGAGCACCTTTGGCCTTTGCATGGACTTGGATGCAATCCCCAGCACCCAAAAGCAAATCGGAGACACACTTCCTTGTAATGAGCTGACCCTTGCCCACAGAACACTAAGCCACAAACTAATGTGCTCTGAGGCCTGGCCCTGGCCATCTAGGGTGTCCCTGGAGAGTTGCTCATTTTCGCACTGGACCATCCATCCCATTGGGTGCCACCCTACAAGCTGCCACTTTGGGAGGGATAGAAGAAGACTGCCTTTCACAGAGCTCCTTACCTGAGACTCGTACTTGAGCCTGCGGCTGACCTCCTCTCGGAAGCCCGACAGGTTGGCAGGGCCCTCTCCACAAGGGAACCTGGCTAGGATCTCTGCGGCATGAGCTAGGGGGAAGCCTTCGTCTCCAGCTGTAAGCGAGGAGGGATCCACAAACTCACTGAGAGCACAGACGTAGGCCTCCCCTCGAAGCAGGGAGATGACGGACCAAGTGACAGGAGCCACGGCAGCACGGCCCAAGATGGAGCTCAGGAGGAGGAAGTTGGGCGCAGCGGAGCAGTTCTTGGCCCTCCGATACTGGCACTCGGCAACTAGGTTCCAGGTGTGGTTGTTGAGGATGACTCCGATGAGGAAGAGTGCGAGAGCAGGCACACCAATGGCTGTCAGCCCATACAGGTAGTTCCGGGCAGGCGAGCAGGGGCAGTGGAAAGCCACCACAGAGAACAGCTCCTGGCTGCCCACTGTGCCCAGGGCCACCAGCCCATTGAAAATCATCACATCCTTGCTCTTGAAGAAGAGAGACAGGAAGCGGAAGTTTTCCGCGATCAAGGCTGCCATGGTGACTAGTGAGCTAGGGATGGGATGCTTAAGAGAACGCAGGCGAGCACAGAACCACCAATGGCTTCTGGTGAGACTAGGAAGGAACGCAGGCAGGAGGATGTCGGTCGGCAGAGCATGATTATGCCATTTTGTCGCCTACAGTCGGCTGAACTGGTGCTTCCTGTGAAACACAGATGACTGATAAATGTTTGCCTCTGAGCACAGGCTGAGGGGTGCTGCTGTGATCAAGCAGGTGGAGAAAGAAGCAGCAGCTCAGGGCCTCCATGGAAATGGTGGTAGCCAGGGTTGCCTAAGTTCCTGCCAGGTGGCCTCAGTTGGCTGCCATGTTACCCATTCTCAGGAGTCTTTGTACGGTAGCCTTGGTATCCCCCTAGCATCCTTGTGCACCCCTACCCCCCACCTCAAGCACAGAGAAGATACAGCTTCCTCAGGGTTATGTGCAAATAAAGGTCAGGCCTCAGATTCATGATCACATCTCCCTGCTTTGAATATTTTAAAAATCTTTTTGCCACCAGATAATTAAGAATGGTTGGTCGAGGCTGGGCAGTGGTGGCACACACCTTTAATCCCAGCACTCGGGAGGCAGAGGCAGGTGGATGGCTGTGAGTTCGAGGCCAGCCTGGTCTAAAAAATGAGTCCAGGACAGCCAAGGCCACACAGAGAAACCCTGTCTCTAAAAATAAAAATTAAAAAAAAAGAATAGCTGGTGGTATTAGGTGATATGAGATGATTTCTTTCTGGGATTCCAGGTGGTAGAAATATGCTGAAGATTTTGGGGGGTGTGGTGTGGATTAAAAAAAAAAAAAGCTGTAGGGACTCTTCTGGTGGACACAGGACAGACAGGAGGCGTGGGTGGGGAAATCTCACCCTCTGGATCAGTAGCAAGCCTGACACAGGATGTCAAACATCCTTGGGTGCACAAATCCCTCTAATTGTGGAGACCTCGGGGTCTCAGCACACTTCACATCTTTTCTCCAGACCTCTGTACTCAGCTGTGAAAAGGATTAAGTCATCCTGGCCCCTGCCCTCTTCCCAGGAATGTTAGGAGACAATAAATGATATTGGTCGGTCCTGTAACATCTGCAGCTCTTACCCTGTCAGTTTTCCTTGTTGAGAATGGTTCTCCTGTTGGCCAAGACCTGAAACTCAAGACCTGAAGGGGACAGAGTGTCTTGCCTGACGCCAGACAAATCTGGAGGAGCCAGGTGAGATTTTTGACTATGACTTGAGAATACTTAGAAAGAAAGTGGACAAAATAAGTCGGAGCTAAACTAGCTCCCCCTGTTCACACCCCTTCACGCCTTCCTTATCCAGCGGCCTACATGAGCTCTGCTCCAAAATGCCAGAGACCTCCCACACCCGCCAGTCACAGGCAGCCTCGGTGGGATTCAGCCCACTGCACCTAGTCAGCCCTCCCCTGAGTCATGACAACAGCCATAATGACCATGGCTTCAGGCTCTTTAGAAGTTTAGCCTCAATTCCCTTCCCTTCCCAGGCTCCACCCACACACCCAGAGAGACAGGCAGGGTGTGGTCCTGTGTCCGCCCCCATCCCCCATCGTGAGAGTGAAAAAACAAAACCCTCTAGGCCAGAGGAAGCCTGGAAGTGGAGAGAGAGGTCAGGCTGTGAAGAGAGGGAGGGAGGCCCAGGCTGCCTCTTTCTGTTTCGTGTTCACATCCCTTTTCGGGTTGCTGCCTCTGCCAAGGATGCCAGATGGGCACAGGCGCGGGGGGGGGGGGAGGGCCATGTGGGCCCCAGGAAGAGGGAGGGATGTCTGACTCCCCAGCTCAGAGCCCAGAGCTCCTGAATATCCCTGGAGGGAGGGAGGGACCTCATCCAGGGAGGGACCTCATCTAGGGGGCCACCTCATCCTGTTGCTGTCAATAAACAGGCTATTGGCCATCAGGTGTATCCCTTTCTCCTCCTTGGTGGCTAGGTACCCATTCGCTCCTTGTAGTGGCCCTGGGTTTCTAAACCCACATAATGTTGGGTACAAGATGCCTGATAGCAAAGGGGATTGCAGGGGGTCAGGGGAGAGAGAAGGTACTAAGCAGAGGCCGGTCCAGGCCATCTTCTGAGATTGTTATGCCAGGGGCTTCTTCCCGGTGACAGCCAGGAAGTTAGGGAGGAGGGAGTGAGAGCAACACTTCCATGTCTTTCCAGGGTTTCTCTCTCCAGATAACCCCTGGAGGCTGGCTGGAACCTACCGGCAAGCTCCTTTAACACCTGCACACCCCAGGGAGGGGCCCCACCTTACCTGGGGATGGTTGCAGGCATCAGTGGCATTTCTTCCTGGTAGAGTGACAGCAGTGTGGGCACCGCAGATGCAGACACCACAGGACAGGCTCCAGGCCACAAGACAAAGTGTCCTCACAGGGGTGGGGGCGGGTGGCTCACTACCAGCTCGGCTTTTGCACCAGGGGCCAGGCAGGGCGGTTGAAAGCAACAGAGCTTTGGACTCCAGGCAGCTACAGATGAAGTGCAGGCAACTGCGGACAAATTTAACTCCAGAAAAAGAAGAGAAAGAAACAGCGGCATGGAACTTTCTCGCTGGCCAGCGAATGGAAAAACAGCCTCCCGGTGCCAGGCTGAGGAGGGCGGGCTGCTGAGGGCGGTGCGAGACAGAGGAAGTAGAGGAGCAGTCTCGGATGCTGCGTCCTGTCCCAGCCCGCCTCTGGGCCCGCTGTAGCTGGCCCTACCCGCCCTGCCTCGACTCTACCCTGTGCACCCCTCGGGGGCCATCCGGAAAGGTCTAGGGAGGAGCTAGGCAGGGCCCTCCAGGAGCTCTTGCCCAGGCTTGCCCTCCAGGCCTGTTTGAAGAACATCCCCCTTGCTTGACACCCACCTGGCAGATGCTGCTGGAGGGGTCCCCTGCAGAGCCTGGGGAGAGTAAGTGCTCAGAATTGGTGGTGATGTTCCATTATACAAAAGGTCAAGACCCCGGTCCACTCTGCCCTCCTTTCTCTGAGTATCCTGCTGTTGTACCAGCCATCTTTCAAAAGATGGCTCTTCCTATCACAGTTCAGCTAACTCCCAGGTACTGCCCCCATCCTCTGTACAGCTGATAACTCTATGGAGGGATCTGGGGATCCTCTGGGGCTCCTAGGGCAGAGGCTGGTCATACATAGACATTAAAAGGAAGCAAGCACTGCCCGTCCCTAGAGTAGCCATGAGCTCTTATCTCTGGGAGCTTACAAGCAAGACTGAGAGTCGCCAGTCAGGTACACAGACAGAGAGAATGCCAAGATGAGCCCGGTGGCTCCCAGAACTAGAAGAGATAGCTTTAGGGCCATCAGATCCGGGGCTGGGACAATGGAATTCACACTGACAAGCTGAACCCTCTTGAGTCTGGCTTGTCCGTGTGGCAGGGATGAATGGAGAAAAATCAGTGTTTCCTCATGCCTTTCCACGACACACTTTACAGGGTGGCGTTGCCTCAGCTCAGCTCCCATCGCTCTAGTGTTGGAAGCCAGGTCTCCAAACCTTTCCCACACATTTGCTCCTTCAAGCACGTTCTGGTATCCCGTCCCTAGTGGACACCCACACACATCAGTGCACACTTGGTCTGTATTAAGCTGGTCTCTTCATTCAGGGCTGGGGTCAAGTTCAACCTTCTCTTCCCTGCCACCCTGGCACTGGGGTTCCACCGGAGAGTAGAGCGTGGGTGCATGAGGGAAGTTGAACATCCGAAGGTCAAAGTGAGCACTGAGAAGGGCAGAGCTGAGGGCTGGAAGATGAGGCTGAGAGACAAGAAGCCTGTTGGCACCTCTCGTTCCTTTTCTTGGACAAGGTAGCAGCCTATCCTGTCCTGTCTTGTCCTGTCCTGTCCCTTGGTTGCTGTCAGGGAAGGAGAGGGAGCAGCCGCTGGACTCAGAAACGAACAAGGACATTAGTCACACCGGTCCAGATGTCCACTATGTGCCATGTGCTCTTACACATGGTGAACCAGTGAGGTAGGCCTTTTCCCTATTGCACAAAGGAGAAAACGGAGACCCCAAAAATGAGGCGCCTGGACCTGGGACACACTTTGCAAACGGTAGAATCAGCATTTAACCCAGCTTTATCCCATTTTTACGGACTTAACTATTTCCCCTCTTCATCATAGCCCACGGCAGGTTCCCCAGGGAGCATTTGAGAAAGTAAGAGTTCATCAGCTTTCATTTCAAGCTCTCAAGCCCCATGGATGGTCCGCGTTCCTATAATCTGTGCGAGATTGTTAATTTTGTGCTTGTTATGAAGTAAACATAGAGTCTATGTCAACAGGTGTCTAATGGCCTCATGACACACATCTTGGCCTCCCTCATGTGGTCCCTAGGTCTTGGCATCTTATGTGTCACACCAGCTGAAGGCCATTCTTTTTTTTTTTTTTTTTTTTTTTTTAATCCAAGAAACTGTCAATGCTCGTGAGAGGGCTGACTGCCCTGGCTTCCTTGAGCCTCAGCATAAGGAGGAAATACTTGGTATGGGCTTTAGAAGCCTAAGTGGAGACAGCGGGCCTGGGATGGGATGAACAGCATCAGGATGAGGCCTGGGTAGGGACTCGGGTACCACGCAGGCATCCTGCTCCCACAAACCAGATCTGAACACTTGTAATACTGAAACAGTGGGAGATGAGGCACAGGATGACACTGCTCCTGTGGTACCCAAGGCAGCATCTCAGCTAAGGAAATGAGGTCCTTCAGCTCCAAATGTCCTTTTTCACACCAGAAGGCGAATGTGTGGACTTGTGGTTATGACTCAGAATTGTATATCTGTTTACTTTGTGGCGCAAAGGCCTATGGGCTCATATCTCTCTTCCTAATTCTGCAGCCACCTATAGCTCACACTTTGCTGAAGTAGGTGGCCACTTCCTTGCGGGGAGGCCGGGGCCCACCCCCAGTCCAGCCATTGCCCATGAGTGGTGCCTCCTGGCCCAGCTGCAGTGGTGGTTTGCATTTGTGCCAGCTTGTGAGTAGCTTGTTGATGGTGCCTTGGTCAATGATGCCATGCAGCTTCTCCCTCTCTTCCTCCATCCTGTCAGAGGGATTTGGGGCAGCCTCCGTGGCTGTGGCTGTGGCTGTGTCCGTGGCCGTGGCCAGCACTCCATGGGTGTGACCCAGTTCCAGGTCGTGGTTCATGGCTTCAAAGAACTGCTGGATACATACCTTAGCAAAGGCCTTGGCGTGCTCTGTGCACGTTTCATCAAACAGCTTACGTTCAATGTCGATATAGTGGGACCAGTACTTGCTCTTGAGAAAGGCAGCCTGCGTGAAGCAAGGCCTCACGGAGCGCACCACGAAGGCCAGCAATGTGGTCAGCAGCACGAAGGACCAGCCCAGGGCCTGTGGGGACAGGGGGTCGTCAGCAGACCTGCCTGTCACACCTTAAAAGGACTTGTTAAGGCCTCTACAGAGGAAGCCAGCCAAGGACCAAGCGACGTCACTTCTTAGCCTCTATCTCCTCATGTGTAAAATGGCCCATAGACTCCAATTCACAGGAGTCAGATCCTGGGATCACAGAATGTGCTGCTTTGACAGGGCGCTCAGTGGACAGGATTTAATGCCACATCCCATAGCAAGGCCTCCTAGGTACAAAACCTGTCTCCACTTGATCATTCTGTGTCTCAGCTTCTTTGCCTACAAAGATGGGGCTACCCCAGGCAGTGATGGTACATGCCTTTAATCCTAGCCCTTGGGAGGCAGAGACAGGTGGATCCCTGAGGTCAAGGCCAGCCTGGTTTACATAGCAAGTGCCAGGACAGCCATGGCTACACAGAAAACAAACAAACAAACAAACAAACCCTGTCTCAAAAGACAAAACAAACAAACAAAACAAAAACAAACAAACAAAAAAGACGGGGCTGCTAGTAATAACAGCTACCTCACAGGGATTTTTTGAGAACCAAAAGAGAGGGATGACTGTAAGACAGCTGGTATTTAGCACTCTCTGCTAGGCATCATGATGGTACCATTCAGGGAGCTGATCTCCTGGGCCTAGCAGCCTTCTTCCTCCAAGCTCCAGGCCTTTCCTTCAGTTTCTGGAACCGATATCAGCTCTGTGTGAGCACTTTCTTCACAGGCTAAGCTGGACTCCCAGGGAGTTCAGAGACACCCTGGACAGCCCTCAAACTCGAACACTGGCCTCTGACACATACTCAGACAGTGGCTCACCACAGGGCACAGGGCACAGGGCACAGAGCAGGACACCCATTCCTGTCTGTACTTTGGGCCAGACCCCTATCGGCACAGAGAAGAGTTGGGAAAGGTCAAGGAAGTAGGAGTAGGGGTGGGTGTGGTGCTAATGTTGCCCAACCTGCGCCATGGGGGCAGGTGGGAAAATACAGAGCTACAGAGCATGTGACTCAGTCAGGGGCCTCCCATGCTGCTCACTAGGTCACTGTGGTTACAGAGGGCTTGGGTCGCCTCCCATTCCAAGTGAGGCTGGAAATCTGCTTTGTCTTGGACAATTTTTGATTTCTAAATAAAGTCAATTAATTCTAAAGTGACTTCAGAATTCACAGGGACTTATTTACAAACCAGGCTGCCTGTGGCCTCTTGAGGAGTGGGGGGTGGAAAAGGTGGGAACCTTCTAGCTTACACAGTGTGACAGTTTAAAGGTCAAGTGGTGTGACAGCTGCTCCAGGGCCTGAGGCCTAGAGTGATGGCACAAGGGTCCACAGATGAAGGGGTAATGAGCTTGGCTTAGACAGTCAGTCATGGTGGTGGTGACAGTCGCCATGTGGGAAAGAAAGCCCTTTCTCAGGAGAGGAAGCAAGGGTCTGCCCTGACCAGAGCAGAATGTGGCTGCTTCTCTAGTCCCACTGGAGCCGACTCTGCCTGTCGGTCTCCCTCTTCACCAGTTCACTGCTCCAGGGCACTATGCCCACACGGTTCTTATTTATTTATTTATTCATTTATTTGTTTTTTTTTTTCAAGACAAGGTTTCTCTGGCTCTCCTGGACTTGCTTTGTAAACCAGCCTGGCCTCGAACACACAGCGATTCACCTGCCTCTGCCTCCCAAGTGCCCAGATGGTTCTTTAAGTTTCACCCCAACATCCATCTCCCTCACCCATGTATTCCCGTTCAAGATGCCCAGACCCTCAGCTTACCACTCCTGGAGCAAGCAGGCAGCAGCTGGCGGGTATTTGCCAGGGAAATGTACCCAAATGGTTTAGCCACCCACCGGTCTCACTACTGCCTAGGTCTGGGATAGGAAAGGGATGCAAATTTCCCAGCCTCTCAACTCTGAGTTCAGGGTGGAAGGGGGGTAAAGAACCAGCTATGCTCTCCAGGCGACCCCACTGAGAGAACACATGGGCTCTGCTTTGAATCTCAGCTGGAACCATATGCCTCCACCCACAGAGGGGAAACCCCACTTTGAGAAGGGATCTTCCCATAGGGACCCTGGCCCGTGAGGGGACCCAGCCTCCTCACCTGAGAGATGCAGCGCAAATACCGCACGGCCACCTCTCGGGCCAGCAGCCAGTGCCCATCATAGATCTCGGGGCAGGGCACGCGAGCCAGCAGGCGAGCAAGTTCTGGAGGAGGCAGGCTAGGCACCAGGCTGCCGTTGCCTAGGGTGGCCACGGGCACGGCTGTGCAAAAGGCACAGAGAAAGCACTTGCCGTCCAGCAGTGTGACAGCTACCCAGACGACGGGAGCGATGAGAGCCCGCTGGGCCATGGAACAGAACATGTAGCGAAGCACGGCTGGGTCCTTGGCCCGGCGACCTGGGGGGCGCTTCCACTCTTCAGCTAGCATGGATATGTTGTTGTTCATGACTAGGCCAAGCAGGAAGAGCACCAGGGGAGGCGTCAGCAGTATGCCGATGCTGTAGGCTAAATTGTAGCCGGGCAAACAGGGGCAGTTGAAGTCAAAGGCAGAGTACATCTGGGCGCTGGCCAGCGCCATGATGCTGCAAATGCCGTTCATGAAGGACTCTTGGTTGGACTGCAAAAACTGGAAGATCATCCGAAACTTGTCCATCGTGTCCCGTGGGGATCCTCAGCCTTTTCCCCTCTCACCGTGGCCTCCCACACAGCTTCAATAGGCCACCTTGCCCACTGGGCATCCACCTCATGACTGGGCTCTCCTGGCTGGACTAGCAAAGCTCAGGGCAATTGATGAGGTCATTCTTTGAGGAGCCTTCTACACAGGTGTTGGCAGAGAGGGCACAATTCGACCAATCCCGTGGGTACAGCCAGGATTGTGTCCCTCCCTCGCCACCTCCCCTCCAGCTGCCTGCAGCCTAGAGATCCATAAAGCTGCACCCAATGAGGACTAGTTTGGGTGTGGAACGGAGGGAGGAGGAGGTCGCTGGGCTCTGGGGAAACAGTCGTCTATCTGTGCCCTTCTCTGGAGGTACTGAGTTATTTCCAGGATGCCAGGACCCCAGGGAGCTCCTCAATCAGTTGAGACAGTGATAATAAGATGGCATAGAAATTATGGTGGTGACAGAGGCTGTGGCAGGCAGTGGTAGTTGGGTGTGACCCATGGTAGGGACAGCAAAGGTGGCAGGGGTGATATGATGTGAGTGTGGCAGACAGTAAAACAACCTGGACTTAGAGGATTTTCTTTTCTTCTTTTCTTTTCCTTTCTTTTGAGACAAGGTTTTCAATTCTCTATAGCCAAGAAAGATCCAGAACTCCTGACAATCTTGTCTGAGCCCCCACCTCCCAAACTCTGAGGTTGCATGTTTGTGCCATCCCAATTGGCACTGGTGTTGGAGTTGGACTGGACAGGTTGTCTATTAGTTTCAGCCTATAGGTGTGTCTGTGTTTGTGAGTTGTGGGTGGCAAACCCTTCCCAGGCTTCTTCTTCTTCTATCTCCACACCTCTGACCCACAGGTGATGGGGTTCCATGCTTCGAGCTTCTCTGTCGAGCCACCCAAGGGGAAGGCTCCCTTTGATCTCGCAGCCTTCAGACAGGCATGTCAGATCTGGATCCAGCTGGATGACTCTTTGTTTGGGGCAAGAAGAGGCTGAACATCAGCAAGGTCGGCGTCTCCTTGTGTTTCTGACCACCTTAGTGGTCTTCTGCCTGCATGTTCATATTTCTGACAAGATCTGTCATGACCTCAGCTGACCTGTGTGCACCTTATATGCATCGAGTAACCCTACAACCCTGTGGGATAGGATTTTTATCACTTTACAGAAGTGACAGCTGGGGCTCAGTGAGACTGATCTTATTAGCTAAAGGCCACCCGGGTCATAGGTAAAGAAGTGGGATTTGAGCCCAGGCTGGCACTTGTGGGAGGGAGTGCAGGGTGAAGGGGGCAAGGGAAGGTGTTTATTTGTTTGTTTGTTTTTGTTTTAACTTATCTCCTAGTTGGATCAAGTTTCAGTGGAACAGGTACTACGTCACCAGTGGGACGTGGTGAGGAAGAATATTGCTTCCCTCGGCCATAAGTTGTCTTTGGGACAACTGGAGTTCCTGGGTTGGCGGCCCCTGGAATACTTTTGTTAGGGACTCTTTCAGAAGACATCCATCAGAAGGGATATGGAGAGGGACAGCCAGCAAAGGTGTGTCTGTCTGTCTGTGCCTGGGTTTCCTTTTTCTTTTTGGCTTTTCTGTTGTTGTTTTTGGTTTTTCGAGACAGGGCTTCTCTGTGTAGCCGTCCTGAATTCACTCTGTAGACCAGGCTAGCCTCAAACTCACAGCGATCCACCTGCCTCTGCCTGCTGAGTGCTGGGATTAAAGGGTGTGAGCCACCATGCCCAGCTCCTGGATTTCTATTGCAGTGTTGACAGGCACAGAAGATGAGGGTCTCAGCTGCAGCCAGGGCTGAATGGGGCTGGGCGGGGCCAGGATTGCTCAGGAAACCATCTGGAGAGGGCTGCCTTTTGTAGCAATGATATGTCAAGAATTTCAAGCCAGGCGTAGTGGCACATGCCTTTAATCCCAGCACTCCTGGGAGGCAGAGGCAGACAGATCACTGTGAGTTCAAGGCCAGCCTGGTCTACAATGTTCAGGACTGCCAAGGCCACACAGAGAAACCCTGTCTCGGAAAACAAAACAAAAAAGCTATCTTTTTGTGCACCATGTGAGGGCCTGGTAATCCCAGAAGAGGGTATTGGTTCTCTGGTACTGGAGTTTTAGACTACAAACAGTTGTGAGTGGCCATGTGGGTTCTGGGAATTGAACCCAGGTCCTCTGCAAGAGCAGCCAATGCTCTTACCACTGAGCCATCATTCCAGCCCCCTGTTCACTATCCTATACTGAGAACACTGTACCTGGTACTTAATAGGTGTTCAGTTAACACGTGCTGGTGAATACTCAAAGGGGTGATCAAAGAAAAGGATGAATTTAAGGGGAGGTAAGAACTCAGACCCAAACAGGAGACTTGCCTTGATGGTTCTGGGTTTCCCTTCAGAGGGATGGCCTGTGAGAAGAGGGTGGCTAAGGGCCTGGAGAGTGTTCAGAGCTCACTGTCAAGACAGCTGCTACTGGCAGGCAGCCCAGTGTCACCTCTATTCTGCCACCACCTGTGACTCCAGACAATTTTCCACTGGTTTCCCTTAGGCCTTCAAGGACACACCCCCAGCCTCTACCCTTACCTCTCCCAAAAGGGCCCATGAAGCAAGAAACGAGAGGGGTTGGGTGCAGCGCGGTACACAGTGGACTGCCTTCATTTTCTGTGAGGCTCTCTCTCCAATGTGGCGGCATTTATTGCTTCCCTTATGGTCCTCAGTCCTAGAATCTTTCCTCACACAGGCCTGTGAGAGGTCATCTCTGTATCAGGACCACTGGAACAGGGTCGAAGCCTCTAACCTTCCTTTATAATTCTGAAAGGGACAGTTGCCTGGGGATCCACGTGGCTCCGACAGAACCCCCTTAAGGCCCCCTTTTCCTTGCTGGCCTGTCTTTGCACAGGCCTCTTTGCTTCCTGGTTGCTCCTTTTCCTTTTTAGCTGATCCTCTTCCTTACTCTAAATGCTGTCCGTCCTCACTCTAGCCTCTCTCTCTCAACAGCCCTATCCATTCCTGTAGCCCTCAGTAAGCATCCCTTCACAGTAGCATCTCCCACTAAACCTTGCCACTAAGCACTTGCCTTGCTCCCTCAACTGCTTGTACTTAGTGCAGAGTATCGAGCACTTCCTGGAGATGCCCACATTTTCCTCTGGGGAGTAGTCCTGGGAACGTCTAGTGCCCAGGCCGCCTAAGATGAAGACAAGTACAGCAGCCAGAGTGAACGCTTTCAGGACATAACTGCTTTGCTCACTTGGATGCTGCAGCTCCCTTGGATACAGGACAGAGTCAGGGGGCTGCCATCCAGCACTTGCTGAGACTTGAGGAATGTGTCTGGGCCCCCAAGAGAGCTACTCTCCTCGAAAGGAAGGGCTTTTAGAAGTCAGGTGAGCCTGCTACCTGTGTCCTTCACTTAGTTGGGGTGACACTTGTAGCTCAAGGATGTGCACAAAAGGCAGTTGGGGTGGGCTATGTCAGAGATGTTTGGGGTCTGCAGCTGTATCAACTGGGGCCTAATGAGGGTGAGAGGTACCTCTCATAGTAAGACAGGAGGGTCCAGAAAGGGTGTCACTGGGCTCAGGGCTCAGGGGCCATCACTTGGCTGACTTTGCAACTTTTGGCCAACGACCTTTACTTCTGCCAGGCTGCATGGGCACAACTCCTTTTGGATGCAAGTTCACCCATCATGTCCCTACCTCCCATTCCAGCTCCGAATATACGGGGAGAGGGGACAGTGTCCCTCTTGCACTTGTACTCTGCACCCCCAGCAGCCCACGAGTATCTGTCTAACAAGGAATCGCAGCAGGCTCAGCCCTTGGCTGGCTCCATGCTCTTGTCTTTGCTGCCTCCTCTTCACTTTGCTTTCCCGTCGTCGTCGTCAAAAAGCTGCTCCATCCTTTAGGGCCCGGTCACGTGACACCACAACCATCCCTCAATCTAGAGCTTCATTGTTGCTGCCCCCAAAAGCTTCCTCTGGCCTCTATTATGTTGCACTGTTTGCTTCAGATTGTCAATATTTTTGTATCGATCTCTGTCCCCTTAAACAGTGATTGCCTCGGAGTCACCTACTACGAAATGTCTCTTCCATATTTCCTATTTCAGTGCCAAATGCAAGAGGTGCTTATAAACACCCAGTATAAGAAGGAAGGGATGATGATTACAGTTGGTGGCTTTTTAATAGTCCCTGGAGCCCCAGGCAGCCGTCCTTTCCCAGGGTAGGAGCGCACCCACGCAGGCTGGGCTGTCACCAAGCTGTTTCCATTCTCTCCCACAGTTTGCTGCTAACAATTTGCCTAAATCATGTCCCGTGCCCCATGCTACTGCAGACATTTGCATGGCTTGACCACAGTCAGGAAGTGGGGGGGGGGGGGCGAGCTGCAGGGATTTTCCTGGTCGCTTAGCAAGAAAGAACCCAGGGAGCAGAAATGGCTTGATGGAGAGATCCAGGTTCCAGGGGTCATCCAGGGGGGGGTGCCTACACCCCTCAGGGCCCCAAGGAAGAAGAGGAGACTGAAGTAAACCCACCTTTGCATTGGGGCACAAGTGAGTCATAAGGGTCAGGCAGGGGCACAGAGGAACTCACCTGGCTCTTCTTCCTGTTTGGGCTGCCACAGACTAAGTAGTGAGTTTTCTAGCAGATCTAACAGTGAGGCTTCACAGGCTTTGTCCATAAGCTAGACCCCACCTGGTTCTGGAGACATCCTTCCTGGGCTGGGAGTGCTGCTAGGACAACCAGGGGAGTGGGCCACCTGAGAAAGGCCAACTAGGGATTCAGGCACCAAGCAGAGGAGATGGTGGTGGAAAGGTGAAGGAGGGGACTCTGCCAGCTAGAGGGCAGAAGGCTGAGAAGAGCCTGAATCAGCCTTCGTTTGGGCCAGCTACAAGCAGAACTGCTGGGAACTGGGGGCTAGGCAGGTTACCTCTTCTTGACTTCACACACACACAAAATACATACATACATACATACTTACACACACACATATATGTATATATACAAATTCCACATGAACATATAAACTATTTTAAGCAATGTTTCTTTCTTATTTATTTATTTAACTTTTGGGTTTTGTTTTGTTTTTTTGAGACAGGGTTTCTCTGTATAGCCTTGGCTGTCCTGGACTCACTTTGTAGACCAGGCTGGTCTCGAACTCACATCGATCCTCCTGCCTCTGCCTCCTGAGTGCTGGGATTAAAGACATGCTGGGAGAGTGGTGTGTGCAGGCCTGGGCTGCATGTAAAGATCAGAGGACAACTTGCAAGAGTTGCTTCTTTGCCATCACGTGGGTCCTGGGGACTGAATTCAGGTCTTTAGAGTTGGCAATTGATGCCTTTACTCCCAGAGTTATATCTCATCAGCTCTATCTTTTTTTTTTTTTTTTTTTTTGAGATGTGGTCTTCTGTAGCCCAGGCTAGCTTTGAAATCATTTTTGTTGTTGTTGTTGTTTGCTTTTTGTTTTTGTTTTTCAAGACAAGGTTTCTCTGTGTAGCCCTGGCTGCCCTGGACTCACTTGTAGACCAGGCTGGCCTTGAACTCACAGCGATCCATCTGCCTCTGCCTCCCGAGTGCTGGAATTAAAGGCGTGCACAACCACACCCGGCTCAGTTTCCTTTTTTAAACAATAATCTACTAATGTAGTTTAGATGGTAAAATGCTCGCTTGGAATGCACTTTGTCCCATCCCCAGCACTGTATAAGGCTGAGCTAGGCACAGTGGTGCACATCTGTAATTCCAGAGCCAGGCACAGTGGTGCACATCTGTAATTCCAGAACTCAAGAAGTGGGAAGGTTAGGAGTTCAAGGTCATCTTCAGCTAGATAGAAAGTTGGAGGGGAGGCCAGCTAAGTTTCATGGGACCATATTTTACACACATACACACACACACACACACACACACACACACACACACAAGAGAGAGAGAGATGGGGGAAGGAGAGGTGAGGAGAGGACAAGAGGGGAGGAAGAAGGAGGGAGAGGGAGGAGGGGCGGCAGGGGGAATTTGTCTCTGTTTCTGGGGTGTGCTGGCACACTTGTAATCCCAGGATTCATAAGGCCGAATCAAGAGGATCACTGCGAGCTCCAGATCAGCTAAGGCTACAGAGTAAGGCCATAAAAGGGGGTGGGGTAGGGCTGGAGAGATGGCTCAGTGGTCAAGAATCCATACTGTTCTTGCAAGGTCCCCAGGCTGCTTTCCAGCACGCATAGCAGGCAGCTCACAACTGGCTGTAACTCCAGCTCCAGGGATCCAAAACCTTGGGTCTCTGTGGCCACTCATGTGCACACATTCACTGCCTGCCCATCCACATAAACTACATCCTAAAACAAGGAGAAAGAGCAACAAGATGGCTCAGCAGGCAAAGGCTCTTGTTGCCAAGCCTGAGGGCCTGAGTTTGGTCTCTGAGACAGACGTGGTAGAACAAAAGGGATGGCTTGTACAAGTTGTCCTCTGATCCCTACACACATACCAAGGCACACATGCATGCATGCACACACACAATAAATAAATAAATAAATAAAATTTAAATTTAAAGGGGTGCTGGCAACCATACCCTTTTCATTAGGTTGCACAACGATTGAATGAATAAATGTCAGGCACGTGACACTATCATGATAATTTTTTAATATTTGGAATCAATGTCTATGACCTAGGTCTACAACAGATTTACCCAGACTGGGGCTACTCAAAGTTTGGTCCACTGACCAGAAGAACCAATATATTGTATGGGGGGCTTTGTGAGAGGTGAAAGTTTGGAAATCAGAGAGTGGTGACTCACACCTGTAATCCTAACACTAAGGGAACTTGAGGCAGGAGGCTAGCCATTCATATCAGGCCCGGAGCTCATGTCATCTTCAACTAGACGGCTGAAGTGTGACTCTTCCTCAAAAAAAAGATGGGGGGTGGGTGGGTGTTGAGGAAAGAAGGAGATAGCAAAACTGCTGCTGTCTGATCCCTATACATCGACCTGGTGGCACAGCTTGGTGCCTGGAGCAGCTATAGGAGCACGGTGATTGAGGCCAGGACCCCAGAGCCTGGGGGATGCTGCGAGGTCAAGCGGTGGCTTACTGGAGTACCAGGTACTCAGGAGGTGATCTACCTGCTTCTGGCTGGAGATGGCACGCAGATGGGCCTTCCTGTTTGCATCATCCAGGCCCTCTGGGGGCTCTGGGGACTCCTGTGACTCTGGGATTCCACCGGCTGGATCCCGACGACGACGTAGCCCCAGAATGCGCAGCTCGCTCTTCATGCTCTCAAAGAAGTGCAGCACGCAGCGATGTGCGAAGTCCCGCGCATGCTCACAGCACGTCTCGTCGAAGAGTTTCTGTTCCAGGTCCACATAGTTGCTCCAGTATCTGCGCTGTAGGAAGACTGTCTGGTCGAAGCAGGGCCTCAGGCAGCGGGCTAGGAAGGCCACCACTATCAGCAGCAAGGTGATACTCCAGCCTATGGCCTGGAGGTCGAGAAGGCGTTAGTGAGACGCAGGGGGCCCTCTGGTGTTGTACACCGAGCGCTCTGCACGGCTCCTCTCTTTGCTTTCTCTCCACCCTTTACCACCTCTATACACGTCCCACGTAGTCACCATCCTGCCACCCACGCATCCAATCACCCGTCCTCTCCTCTGACTATATGTCCACCATTGTGCCATCTGGTCACTCTTTTGTCCTTCCTCTTAGCCATCCACTCACCCTCCCATCCATTCACGCCTCCGGGTGTTCTGCCGTTTACCGCCCACTCACCTACGCATCAGACACTTTCATCTTTTTACCCATCCGCATGGATATTTCCCATACATCCTCCCAACTGTGCTACATGCTGTGAGCTGTTAGGCAGGGTTCTCGGCCAGCAGTCAGGGGAAACAGGAAGCCGTTCTCCAATGCTGGAGCCCACACCTGCTGGGCTCTCCTCCTCTCCGTCTTTCAAAGCTACAGTTTTCCCCAGGTCCCAAAACCATGAAAATCATTGTAACTTGTAGATTTGATTCCCACCATTTATACAGTCTCCTTATTTGGTCACACACAACAAGCCAGACAAGCTGAGTATTTTATGTACAAGAATCAGAAAAAAAAAAAATAAATAAATAAATAACATCTTGATAAGCTAGGCATGATGGGTGGCTTAAAACTTAGGCCGCAAACCCGAGTCTGACTGTAAACTCCATGTATTTTCTACTGAACTTGGGAGAGCCTAGAGTGCTGGCCCCTTCACCCTACCTTAAGGCGTGCTTCCCTTGAGCCTCTCTAGTCTCTTCCCAGCAGAGCATAGGGCTCTCTGGAGTCACGGAGATGCTTTATGTATAATGGCCTCATAAACGCTCTGTGACAAACACAGGCCAGCACGGGCATTGGTGTGGGGGGGAACTGGGAGCCTGGGTGGAGGTGGGGCTGTGAATGCTCCGGTATAGTGGAGAGGGTACCCAGGAAGAATCCAAGCATCTGGCAAGGATTTAAGGAGTTAGTTAGTTATAAGGACCAGTGACATGTATATCCAGAGCTTGGCCTGCCTATTACAATTTACATGACGTTAGCCTTGTGAACTAAAAAACGTTCAGAGCTTCATTACCTCATCTGAAACATGGGATGCTAACAACTGTCTCCATCTCAAAGGGTTGTTTTGAGAATTAAACACACCGATGCACAGAAAATGCTTAACATAGTGCCTAATGTGGAAATACTCAATAACTAGCAATTATATTATTTTCAACTAGGTATGTCTGGGGTAGGAGGCTGGTCCTGCAATATATTACCAACAGTCCTCTGCCACCCACCTCCTGGGATTTCAGGAGCACCTGCTGCCTGTTCTGGGTAAGCTGGTATCAATGGCCCAGTGTTCACCTCTCAAGGGTAGTGGTCCCAATTCCCCCTATACCTCCTGCTCTTGGCTTTGGCTCCAGCAGTGAGGAGCATCCTTGGGAAGTCATGTGGACCAGGTTCAGCACCAACCTCAAAGCCACACAGGATTTCTGACTCAGTAGGGTTACTATTACTGTGATGAAACATCATGACCAAAGCCCCGTGGGAGGAAGAGGCTTATTTGGTTTACGCTGCTGCATTGTAGTCCTTGGTTGGAGGAAGCCAGGACCGGAACTCAGACAGGCCTAGAACCTGGAGACAGGAGCTGATGCAGAAGCCATGGAGGGAGGGGTGCTGCTTACTGGCTTGCTCCTCACGGTTGCTCAGCCTACTTTTGTATAGAACCCAGGAATCCCAGGGATGGCACCCCCACAATGGTCAGTGTCCTCCCCAATCAATCTCTAATTAAGAAAATGTCTGACAGGCTTTCCCACAGCCTCATTTTATGAAGGTATTTTCTTAATTCAGAGTCTCTCAGGTGACTCTAGCTTGTATCAAACTGACATTAAAACTAGCCAGTACATCTATAAGGGACCAAGGCCTGGGCAGGACCACACTTACCTGTGACAGGCACCGGAGGTATCGAGACACAGCCTTGCGTGCAGGGCTGTTTTTAACCAGCTCATCCTCCTTGCAGGGCACTTTGGCTAGGAAAAGCTGCACCTGGCTGGGGGTCATGTTAGCAAAATCCAGAAACTTCTCAGGGTCCACAGAGTTGCTGAAGGCACACACAAAACACTTCCCGTCAAGGAGAGCTAGCAGGATCCAGACCAGGGGTGCTGCTAGGGCTCGCTGCAGCACAGAGGAACACATGTACCTGCAAGCAGAGAAAGAGGACTCAATGGGCACGCAGGAGGCAGGGATGGTCAGTGAGGACCAAACTGGTAGAGTGACCACTTCCTAGCTGTGAGAGCTTGGCTAGGATTTCTACACACACACACACACACACACACACACACACACACACACACACACACACATACACACACACACACACACACACAGCAGCAGCATGGCCTTATACACCCCAGTTTGACCTTGAAGTCTCTGTGTAGTAGATAAAGAAAACCTTTCGCTTCTGGTCCCCCTGCCTCCTCTTTCTGAGTTCCGGGACTACAGGAGTGTGCCATCCCATCTGGAGGATGCAGTGCTGGGGTCCAGCCCAGGCCCTCACGCATTCTAGGCAAGCACTCCGCCGAGGGATCTATGTCTCCAGCCCTTGGCCAGAGTTCTAGGTGTGCCAATGCTTCATCGTTCTGGAAAGCAGGTCTGCTGCAGGAGCATGCCAGGGCGGAGGAAAGTGGCTTTAGAGACGCCTTACTTGCAAGGTGCTCAGCAGAGCACATCTTGGCCCCAGGTAGGCATTCCATGCCAGCCTGTGGGCATTAGGAATCGCTGAGCTTTATCAGCCAGTTTGTATGCGTATTGCCAGACCTTGAGGACAGGGTTGCAGCAGATAAGGCGCTTGTTTCAGGAAGCTTTCAAGAAAGGAAATAGCGCCTTCAAATAAACCATTGCCTCTTGCTGCATGCATGACAAACAAACAACAAAATAAAACAAAGCAACAAAAGCCTTCTATGCATTCAATGGGACTAATGTGACCTGGGTAATTCTTGGCAATCTGATTTTTTTTTTTTTTTTTTTTTCTGAGACAGGGTTTCTTTATGTTATCTTGGCTGTCCTAGACTCGCTTTATAGACCAGGCTGGCCTCGAACTCGCAGCAATCCACCTGCCTCTGCCTCCCGAGTGCTGCGGTTAAAGGTGTGCACCACCACGCCCTGCTCTCAATCATTCTTATAGTTACAGTAGTGGCCTGGAAAGGTGAAAAAAAATGAGAGGAACAAAAATGTATGTTTTCAGGACCAGCAAGATGGGTCAGCAGGTAGGGTCACTTGCTAAGATTGATGACCTGAGTTCAATACCTAGAACCTCCCCCACACACACACACCACACACACACACACACACACACACACACACACACATACCGCACACACATACCACACACACATACCACACACACACACACACACCGCACACACACACACACACACACACACACACCGCACACACATACCACACACACACACACACACACACACACACACACACATTACCACACACACATACCACACACACACACACACACACACACACCACACACACATAACACACACACAACACACACACATTACCACACACACACACACACACCATACCGCACACACTACCACACACACATTACCACACACACAACACACACACACATACCACACACACACACACACACACACACACACACACACACACACATACCGCACACACATACCGCACACACATACCACACACACATACCACACACACACACACACACACACCGCACACACACACCACACACACACACACACACACACACACACACACACACTTCCAGACGGGAACTGGAAACTGAGCAGAACACCTTTAGCTGTCAAGGAAGAGTATAGCTGATAAAGTGAGCCGCCCTGGGCAGCAGAGAGGTCTGTGGGACCTGCCTGATGATGCCCATGTCCTTCCTTCGGTGCCCTGATGGTCGGCGCCACTCCTCCATCACCATCACAGACTGCCTATGGACCAGGAGACCACAGAGGAAGAGGGCCAGAGGGGGTGTGAGCAGCAGGCCCAGGCCATAGAGGGCGTTGTAGCGTGCTAGGCAGGGGCAGTTGAAGTCGAAGGAGGAGTACATCTTGATTGTGATGGCCGCCAGCAGAAGGCAGATGCCGTTCATCACTGACTCGGAGCTGGACTGGAGATGCTGGAAGAGCATTCGGAATCTATCCATGACTGCAGGTGCGCGGGGCACAGCTGCGGGTGGGATGCTGGGCCTTGGTCACTCAGTGGCTGGCGGGCCTGGGGTCCACAGGAGGGTGTCTCTCTTCTTAGACCCACAGTGGACAGAAAGAAAAGGCTGCACGCATCCCCCAAACCAGCTCCAAGGTGCATCGGACGCTGAAGGTGATTGCCACTCCCTCCTCAGTGGGGTGTGTCATTCTGTGACCAGCTAGACCAAAGCACCTCTAGGCAAATGGGCCCTGCCTTCCTCCACAGCCTGTCTTTGGGGTTTTGGATACTCAGGTAGACAGTAGATGAGGCTCCATGGGGGACAGGCAAATTCTGGGTGTGGTGAGACAAAACATGGATGGAGCAAAATTATATTTTCGCAAGTGGCCGACACCTGGCAGCACAGCCAAGGGAGATTTCCTGTGTGTTTTTGGGCTGGGTGGAAGGCACAGAAATGTCTACTCCTCCCTTGAATTATTGATATTATTTTTGCCTGTTAAAAATGTGTATGTGGGGCTGGAGAGATGGCTCAGAGGTTAAGAGCACTGGCTGTTCTTCCAAAGGTCCTGAGTTCAATTCCGAGCAACCACATGGTAGTTCACAACCATCTATACTGAGATCTGGTGCCTTCTTCTGGCATACAGGCACACATAATAAATAAATAAATCTTTTTAAAAAAATGTGTATGTGTGTTTATCCTGCGTGTGTGTCTGCGCAGAGGCCATTAGGAGGTTCGGCTCTTCTGAAACTGGACTTACAGTGGTTAGTTCCTATGTGGGTGCCAGGGGCCAAACCTGGGTCTTCTGCAAGAGCAGTAAGTGCTCTTAGTTGCTGAGCCATCATCTCTCCGTGCGCCATTTTGGAGGCCAGCAAGAGTGACACTGAACAAAGGTCTTGTGGTTGGAGTCAGACGAGAGGAACTTGTCTTCTGATGTAAGCTAGGGCAAGCTCTGCCACATTAAAGAAGTCTTCACACATGCCCACACATACACATGTATATAAGTCTGCACCCACACAAAATAATTATTTTTTTAAATTCATGTTATGGCATGCATATGGAAGTGAGACGACTTTTAGCAGTTGGTTCTCTCCCCCGACTGTGGGTTCTGGGGGCTGAGCTCGGGCTGCCACACTTACACAGCAAACATCTTTACCCACTGGCCCAATGTATAGCACATTTTCCAGAGGAGAGTCACCTCAGAAAGGCCAGGTGTCCTGCTTGACATCACAGCCTGGTGGGACGGAGCTAAGGAGGAAGCGGGGAGCCTCCTGTGCCTTTTGACACTAGCTACCAGTTTGGCTGTGGTCAGAAAAGGATACTGTCCTGGCTCAGGGTCTGGAATGTCAGGAGGAGGAAAGAGAGCTGGGCTGAAGGGTGATGGGCACCCTTGTGCATTCTGGTCTGCAGGCTGGGGGCAGCCTTAGGGCACAGCGGCCTCTCTCTCAGCAATGGCCACCTTCCCTGTTAGGTATTTACTAGGAAATAGTTCAGCAATGAAGAAGGCAAGAAAAATGTCCACCACAATTTAAAGAGACAATATCTGGGAGTGAGGGTATGGCTATAAAATGTTAAAAAAAAAAAAAATCTAGGGTGGTGGTGCGCACCTTTAATTCTAGCACTTGGGAGGCAAACACAGGCTAATCTCTGTGAGTTTGAGGCCAGTGTGGTCTATATAGCAACCAGGCCAGCCAGAGTCTCTTTCTCTAAATAAATAAATAACCATTAAAAAGTAAAATAATTTTTAAAAACTGTTTTCAGAATGACCTATTTAATAATAATGATTTAAAAAAAAAACTCTTAATACAACTGTTAAATATATTTGTTGAAAAAATTCAAGTAAGGGACAAGATAAAGTGGTGATCACATTTTGCTGTCTGAAGCCTGGTTCTGTTAGGCTTCTCCAAGGAGAGAAACAGAAGAGAAAGTGTAGGAAGGCAATAATATACAGATTTGCTGTGTGGTTCTGTTGGAAATGAGCCCTCAGCCTTCAACCATGCCAGGGGCTCTGAGGCTATGCCCTCTCAAGGTCATTTAAGTCTGGGTGATCTCTCTCTCTCTCTCTCTCTCTCTCTCTCTCTCTCTCTCTCTCTCTCTCTCTGTCTCTGTCTCTGTCTCTCTCTCTCCCTCCCTCCCTCCCCCCTCCCTCCCTCCCTGTCTCTTTCTGTCTTCTTTCTCTGTTATTTCACTCCACCCCTTTTTTCCTCACCCACCTCCCTCTCTCTCTCAGGAGCTCTTCCGATGTTGCTCAGGCTGCCTCGGCCTCCTCAGTGTCTGGGACTGTAACCAATACACCCACCTCTAATTCTAGGAAAATTCCTTTAAAATGTTTTCCCAAAGATTTTATTATTTTTATTTGTGGGTGGCTGCAGAGTTGACTCATTGGTTAAGAGCGCTTGTTATTGCAAAGGGCCCAGGTTTAACTCCTAGCACCCAAATGGAGGGCTGACTGCCTTCTCGGGCACCAGGCATGCAAGTGGTACAGAGACACACGGACAGGCAAAATACAAAATACTCATACACATAAAAAAAAATTTTTTTTAAAGTGTGTGTGTGTGTGTGTGTACCTGTGGAAACCAGATGAAGGCAAGATGGATTGCAGGTGATTTTGAACCACCTGACAAGTGGAGCTTGAAACCAAAGTCTAGCCCCCAGAGAGAGCAGGAAGAACTCGCTGCGCCATCTCGCCAACTCCCAAGGGAGAACCTTAAAGCCCACATTTTCTTTCTAATGATGACTAGAAAACATTCTTTTAAACATTTGTGAGCATGTTTTTGTTTTTTGTTTGTTTGTTTGTGTTTTGGTTTTTTGAGACAAGATTTCTCTGTGTAGCCTTGGCTGTCCTGTGCTCACTTTGTAGACCAGGTTGGCCTCGAACGCACAGTGATCCGCCTGCCTCTGCCTCCCAAGTGCTGGGATTAAAGGTGTGTGCCACCACACCCGGCCTTGTGAGCATGTATTAACTTGCAGCTGGAAGATGCCTATAGGACACATCGTTAGCTTATCTGGGCTTTTCTTGAATTGGACCTTATAGATATATTCTTGGGGTTCTTCTGGATTTTTTTTTTTTTTTTTTTTTGATAGCCTTGTGTAGCTTTGGCAATCCTGGAGCTTGCTCTGTTGACCAATCTGGCCTCGAGCTCATAGAGGCCTCTGCCTCTCAAGTGCTAGGATTCAAGGCGTGTGCCGCCACTGCTGCGGTGTTTGTTGGTTTGTTTGTTTGTTTGTTTTAAAAGGACTTGAGGAGCTAAAGAGATGACTCAGTGGTTAAGAGCACATACCGCTCTTGCAGAGGACCCAAGTTTGGTACCCAGAACCTATAGGGGACCTCACAATCTCCTATAACTCCAGTCCCAACTGCTCCTCTGGCTTCTGTGGGCAATGCACATGTGCAGTTAAAATAAAATAAAAAAATCAATGTAAAGGACTTGACATATTCGAGAATTAGCTTCATCATATTCCTGGAGCTTCCTGCTATTGTTTATGTACTTATCTCTTTATTTGCTTTTTTGGTATTTTGGGACAGGGCTTCTCTGTGTAGCCCTGGCTGTCCTAGAACTCTCGTTGTAGACCAGGCAGCAATCTGGGATTGCTCTGCTGGGATTAAAGGCGTATGCCACCATACCCGGCCACTCTCTGCTTTTTGAGACAAGGTCTCATGATGTATAACATAGGCTGGCCTGGAACTCAAGATCGTTTTGTCTCAAGCTCCTGAGTGCTGGGACTATAGGCATGTGCCACCCTGCCAGGCCCAGAGTTCCTATTACTAAGAGGGCCTCGTAGGAACGGCTGCCTCTGTCTGACCCAGGTGTGGTGGCAAACTCTTACACTCCTGACACTTGGGAAGCAGATGCGGAAGGATTGCTACAAACTTCGAGATTGGTCTGGTCTGCATAGCAAGTTCCAGGCCAAGTGGTCTACCTTCTGAGACTTTGTCTCAGCCAAAACTGAAACCAGAGCAAAGCAAAATCAACACAGCACTTGTGTGTGCTCTGCGCATGTGCGCATGCTCAGCATATGGGTGCGCGCTCTGCGCATGTGTGCGTGTCGTTTATCCAGGAATCCAGGTATGGTTGTCACTACTTGGCGCAGAATGATTACGCTCTTTCAGGGTTGTCCTATAAAGAAAGACAATTCTTTCTTTCAAAGGAATTGGACGAGTGTCCCACTTTTCTCTCAGAACTGAAGGCTACTGATTCCAGCAGAGGAGCAGGGTGCTCTGTGCCCCTAAGAGAACTGGTTCTCTGCTATCTTGGGGACAAAGGCTATACAGAGCCATGTGGTGCTAAGATTGGGGAGATGACAAAGAAAAGGGACCACCTGGGCAGTAGCACAGAACCAGCTGGCTGACCAGCTGGGAACAACTTGAACAAAATCCGTATTTAATTCTTTTTTTTTTTTTTTTTTTAACAAGGTCTCACTCTGTAGTCCAGGCCAGCCTTGAACTCGATGTGCCCTGCCTGCAGCCTCTCAAGTGCCGGGATTATAGGTGTGTGCCACCACACCCAACTCCCCATTCTTCATACTAAAATAGATTCCTAGCTCAGCGCGGTGGCACAAGCCTGTACTCCCAGTGCTCAGGAGGCAGAGGCAGGCTGATCTCTGTGAGTTCGAGGACAGCCTGGTCTACAAAGCAAGTCCAAGACAGCCAAAGCTACACAGAGAAACCCTGTCTCAAAAAAAAAAAAAAAAAAAAAAAAGTAAATAAATAAATAAATCCCATGTCTCAGAGTTCTAAGCATGCAGTTAAAATGGTAACATTAGAGAAAACACTGGAGATAAATCACCCAACCGTCAGGGCCTAGGCCTCTGCAAGCAGAATGCAGCCCTTGGGCACTGTGGAGAAAGATGAAGACCTTGTGTAAACTGGAAATTTGTGCTTGGGTGTGGCGGTGAATGTGGCAACGCCAGCGTTTGGGAGACAGAGGCAGGAGGATGTCAAGGTCATCCGTGCTGAAGATCCGGTTCCAGGACAACCTGGCCCACACAGTGAGACAGTGCCTCCAATAAATCTTAAGAAAAAACAAAAAGAAACAAAACAAACAAGAAAACCCTGTGAGTAAAAAAACCCAAAAAACAAAAAACCAATAAGCCAATTTTAAAAGAAAGAAAAAAAAGCTGAGAAAAAGGTATTTGCCACACATATCACACACAGGCTTGTGTGCCTTAATTTGCAGAAGGTTCATTTGAGTTGTTACAAAAGATGTGAATGGTCCCTCAGAAAAAAAATTGGATAAATCAGGCTAGGGGTGTAGCTCAGGTACCAGAGAGCTTGCCTGGCACACACAAAGGCCGGTGTATGATCCCTAGAGCCATGTAAGCTGAGTGTGTTGGCACACACCTGTAAGTGTGTTGGCACACACTTGAGAGATGAAGGCTGGAAGATGAGATGTTCAAGGTTAGCTTTTAATAAATCGAGCCTTGGAGTCCAGCCTGAGCTACGTGAGTCCCTGTCTTAACTGTAAACAAACAAACAACCGCAAACAGCCCAACAGCCCAAAGGCTCTGGACTGGCTGTTCCCAGAAACTGAAAGACAACTGAAGCCTCATTCACAAGGAAGCTTGTGCCTTTTAAAACCTTTCAAGTAGTTAGAATCGAATGTGTTGGCAAGCCCCAGCGTCAGTGAAACTTACAGAAGTAGTCACTTTCTCTCTCTCTCTCTCACACACACACACACACACACACACACACACACACACACACACATGTTGATGGATGAATACGGAGGGCTCTGTAGAAGTTGGTGGTATATTTAAATACAGATGACCTCGCAGCAAAAGTACTTAGCTCCCAGTTTGCAGATGTGCAAATGTGCAGGTGGCCAAGACAAGGAAACAGGGATGTTTGCTACAGCATTGCTCTAGCGGCAACAGAACTGGAAACAACCCGAAATTTCATCAGCAAAGGGATTGTTTAAGTGAAACAATGAACATTTATAAGACTGGACCTGTGCAGCCATTGAAAGAACGAAGTGTCAGGCGGTGGCTGCGCACGCCTTTAATCCCAGCACTCAGGAGACAGAGGCAAGCGGCTCACTATGAGTTCGAGGCCAGCCTGGTCTACTAAGTGAGTCCAGGACAGTCAAGGCTACACAGAGAAACTCTGTTTCGAAAAACAAAAAAAACAAAACAAAAAACAAAAAACAAAAAAAACAAAAAAAAAAAAAAAAGAAAGAAAAGAAAAAAAAAAAAAAGAAAAAGAAAAGAAAGAAGCAAACGTGTGCACATACAAATTTAGAAAACCTTTAGTGGACCTTAATAAGCTCAAAAGGCATTGTTCATATACTACACAGAGTCTCAGCCCTTCTAAGTACACACACACACAAGCACACACACACATAGAACTTTAATATTATACAACTGTTTTGCATCAATTATTACTACTGGTGGTCAGAAGGAGAGGCTTTCTATCTTATTTTATTTTGATTTTTCGAGACAGGGTTTCTCTAATAGTACTGGCTGTCCTGGACTCACTTTGTAGACCTGGCTGGCCTTGAACTCACAAAGATCTGCCTGCCTCTGCCTCCCATGTGCTGGGATTACAGGTGTGTGACACCATTTCTGGCCTCAAGACTCTATTTTATACTTTTCCTGTTGGATTTGAAAAACTGCTCTTGTGACTTTTATTTTGAAAATATAAAAGAGGTTACTTGGGTGGGGGAGTACTTTTGTGTGTGTGTGTGTGTGTGTGTGTGTGTGTGTGTGTGTGTGTGTGTGTAACCAAGACTGGCCAGCCCTCATCTTATCACACTCTTCCTCACTCACCCTCTGAATGCTGGGATTACAGACATGAATTATGAATTACCATGTTTGTCTTAGTTTTTTTTTTTTTTTTCAAGACTGGGTTTCTCTGTGTATCCCTGGCTGTCCTGGACTCGTTTTATAGACCAGACTGGCCTCAAACTCACAGAGATCTGCCTCCCTCTGCCTCCTGGGCCCTGGGCTCTCCACCAGGTCAGATCTGGCTTAGATTTTTTAGTATGTTTCCATATGTAATTAGATGAATGTTACTCTTAAAACTGTTGGGGCTAGAGAGATGACTCAGAGGTTAAGAGCACTGACTGCTCTTCCAGAGGTCTTGAGTTCAATTCCCAGTAATGACATGGTGGCTCACAACCATCTATAATGTGACCTGATGCCCTCTTCCGGCCTGCAGGTGTACACATGCAGGCAGAGCACTGTATACACAATAATAAATAAAACAAAAAACCCCCTGTTATTGATTGATCGTGTGTGTGTGTGTGTGTGTGTGTGTGTGTGTGGTCATGTGCATACCTTATCATGCATCTGGAAGTCAGAAAATAATTTCTGGGAGTCAGCTTATTAGTGTGTTTCTCTGTTGCTGTGATATAACACTTTGGTCAAAAGCAAGATTGACACGAAAGGGTTTGTTTGTCATAAGGATTACGGCCAAAGCTGGAACCTGGAGATAGAAACTGAAGCAGAGACCATAAAAGAATGCACTATGCTGGTTTATGTTCCATGGCTTGCTCAACCTACTTTCTTCTACAACCCAGGACCACCTGCCCAAGGGTGGCATCAACCACAGCAATCATTAATCAAGAAAATGACCCACAGACATGCAATGAGGCCAATTGATGGAGGACAATTCCTCAATTGAGGGCCCCTCTCCTGAGGTGACTATTTGTGTCAAGTTGACAAAAACTAACCAGCACAATTGAAACCTTGTGAACTTGACACACACAAACACATCACTATTAAACCATAATTGTTCCTTTCTTGTTGATCCCCAAGATCTCATGTCAAAGTCATGATGTAAAACAAAATATAATTTTTAACACCTCACAGTCTTTTAAAAAATTCAGTTTAAAAGATCAAAGTCTTGGGCTGGAGAGATGGCTCAGAGGTTGAGAGCGCTGACTGCTCCTTCAGAGGTCCTGAGTTCAAATCCCAGCAACCACACAGTGGCTCACAGCCACCTGATGAGATCTGGTGCCTCTTCTGGTATACATGCAGGCAGAGCACTGTAGACATAATAATAAATAAATAAATCTTTTAAAAAAATCAAAGTCTCTTTAAAATATCTAGTCATTCAACTGTGTTCCTATAAAATTTTCTTACTCAAGGGAATAACCAGCATTTAAAAAAAAGTCACATTTAAGAAAAGGCAAACTAGGGCTGGAGAGATGGCTTGGAGGTTGAGAGCACTGACTGCTCTTCCAGAGGTCCCGAGTTCGATTCCCAGCGGCCACATGGTGGCTCACACCATCTGTAGTGTACATCTGAAGGTGTACATGCAGGCAGAGCACTGTATACACAATAGTAAAAAAAAAAAAAAAGAAATCTAAAATTAAAAAAAAGAAAAGAAAAGAAAAGGCAAACTAAGCTGGGCGGTGGTGGCACACACCTTTAATCCCAGCACTCAGGAGGCAGAGGCAGGCGGACTGCTATAAGTTTGAGGCCAGCCTGGTCTACAAAGGGAGTCCAGGACAGTCAAGGCTACACAAGAAACCCTGTCTTGAAAAAAAAACCAAAAGAAGACAAAAAAAAAAAAAAAAAAAGAAAGAAAGAAAGAAAGAAAGAACAAAATTTGGCCAGGCAGTGGTGACACACACCTTTAATCCCAGCACTCAAGAAGCAGAGGCAGGTGGATCACTGTGAGTTCGAGGCCAGCCTGGTCTACAAAGCGAGTCCAGGACAGTCAAGGCTACACAGAGAAACCCTGTCTCAAAACAAACAAACAAACAAACAAACAAACAAACACACCAACCAACAAGCACCATGTAGGAGACACAGTATTTGCTTAAGTTCTGATACCGGCTTGATATGAAGCTTCAACCCCCGCCCCCACCCCATGCCCCACCCCCACTAAATCATAGCTTCTGTGTCCTGATGCCGAGGAACTGCATCCCAGATTTTACCTCCATGGTGCTGATCTCTATCAACCACAACTGAATTCTCAGCTCTCACTCACCAGCGTCCACTGGCCCAGGACAGCAAAAGTCTCACTTCCACGGACTCTTAATCCAGTAGTGCATGAATAGCCGCAGTGGAGTCTTTACTTCCCTGTGAAACGTCTCAAGCTAGGCCTCCACCATCTCTACTTTCTCAGCATTTCCCTCTCGTGGCTTCCAATGTCTCATTGAGCTTTAAGCACTCAGCAGCCTTCTCCAGCCCAAAGCTCCAAAATCCTTTCACTAAACTTCCAAAGACAACATAGGATCATTACAGCAACACCCCCACTTCTGGTACCAATTTCCCCCTTACTAACCAAAAGCAATTTGGGGAGGAAGGGCTTGGGATGCCTTGCAGGTTAGAATCCGTTATCGAGGGACAACAGGGCAACAGCCCGAGGCGGGAGCGAAGCAGGAACCAGGAAGGAACGATGCTTACTGGCTTGCTCTCCGTGTTTTGCTCAGCCTGCTTTCTTGTACAGTCCAGGATCACCTGCCCAGCGGTGATAACACAGTGCACAGTGCACAGCCACCAAGAATATGCCCCACAGACATGGCTGCAAGACAACCTGATGGAAGCAATTCTTTCTTGGGTTAAGGTCACAAACACTAACCAGTCCAATGTATTTTACTGGCTGAGCCATCTCTCCAGTCCCCCACAAATGATTTTTTGTTTTGTTTTCTGAGACAGGGTCTCTCTGTGTAGCCTTGGCTGTCCTGGACTTGCTTTGTAGACCAGGCTGGCCTTGAACTCACATCAATCTGCCTGCCTCTGCCTCCTGAGAGCTGGGATTAAAGGTGTGTACCACCATGCCCAGCCTGTTTTTTTGTTTTAGTTTTAGGGGTTTTGTTGTTGTTGGGTTTTTTGTTTTGTTTTGTTTGTTTGTTTGTTTTTGAGATAGGGTTTCTCTGAGCAGCCTTGGCTTTCCTAGACACACTTTGTAGGCGAGGCTGGCCTCGAACTCATAATGATCCACTTGCCTCTGCCTAGTGCCTAATCCCTAGTGCTGGGATTAAAGGTGTGCATGCCACCACCACCCGGTCCAACAAATGTTACTTTTAAAAACAGGATAAAAGGGGCTAGAGAGATACTCAGTGGTTGAGAGCCTGCTGCTCCTGTAGAAGACCTGAGTTTGGGTCCCACAGCCACAGCTTACAACTACTGGTAACTCCGGTTTCCGAGGATCCGCCATCTTCTTCTGGCTTCCATGTGTGCCCACAGGCACATGGTACGCACACTATCAGCACCCCCCCACACACACACACATAAAATCAATCTAAGCACCAATGACAAGAAGCCAGAATTGAAATGTTATGATTGACACACAATAAAAGAAGTAGATTCCAGCCCTGACATTCTTACGTAAACTCTTGGTCCTAGTCTGCAGGATCCAGGAATTGGAATGCTTTGTTTTATTGCTGTTTTGCAGTACTGGGCATTGAATTCAGGGCCCCGTGCTTGCCAGGCAGGTGCTCTGTCACTGAGCTGTCCCCAGGCCTGGTACGCTCTAAACTTCTTTCTATTCAGAAAAAGACAAATAAGCAAGAGCTTTATAAAATTACTTTCTCTTTCCTTTTCCTGTTTGCTTTTACTAACAAGCCAAAGAAGTAAATTATAACACCTAAACTTGCTGATCTGGTTGAAGGGCACTGGTTTTCTAACTTCAAAGATCTTTGAGGGGCTGGAGAGATGGCTCAGAGATTAAGAGCACTGGCTGTTCTTCCAGAGGTCTTGAGTTCAATTCCCAGGAACTACATGGTGGCTCACAACCATCTATAATGAGATCTGGTGCCCTCTTCTGGTCTGCTGGCTTACATGCAAGTGGAACACTGTATAACAAACAAACAAACACAGGGGGTAGGGGGGAGAGAGAGATCTTTGAATACTACACATGGGGCTACATGCAAAGACTCCAGGACAGAACAGGTGGGCTAATGGGGTACCAGGATACACACCACGATTTTCACTTCTATTCCCCAAGTCCACCAAAGCCAAAGTGGACTGCAGGCTTTCTTTTACCCAGCCCTCCCCTTTGAGCTCTGGATGGCCTGAAACTCTCTATGAAGACCAGGCTGGCCTTGAACTAACAGACATCTGCCTACCTCTGCCTCCTGAGTGCTGCTGGGATTAAAGGTGCGCCACCGCCGAGCCTCCTTTTATCCTCTTGCTGGTGGAGGCTCCTGAGATGACAGCTCTCTCAAGCTGGCCCGGTGGGAAGTGGGTGTTTGTGTGCGTGTGTGGGGAGACCCCGCTGAAAAGGAAGAATCCCAGCTCTGAGGATAACAGCCTGCTCAGCCAGCCACACCGGGGAGCAGTCTGTGCCGGATGTTGGGCACACACAGATGTCCACCCGGATTACTAGAGGCAGTGAGGGCTGTGGCCAGGAGTGCTCTGAAAGGGGCCTTCTTTGTGCTCAGGGTGGTTTGTCCTTCTTTGGTCAGTTGCCACAGTGGGGAGGAATCCTCTGTCAGGATGAAAAATGAGGAACAGGGTCTTTGGTGAAGCAAACATAGCAGGAGGGTGAACCGCTCAGTGGCCACTGTAGGGCCAGTCTCCTTTATTCGGAAAGCAGTTAAGTCAAGCTACAGGACAGACAATGTCCTTCCAAAAAGATCTTTGCAGCTTGAAAGAAGCCTGACCAGGAACATCCTTTAAAGTCTTCTGATTGGCCTGAGGTTCTCTCTCAAATGTTATTACGCACTAAGGGATCCGTGATGCTCTCCTGCCCTCTAGGGGTGGACGGGGAGAAGACAAGACAGCCCTCGAGTCGCCTTCGGGTGTGCCTGTGGGACCTCTCGAGCAGCAGCGACTGCCATGGCCTCAGCTCACCCCTACTGGGTATTAGGACAAGAGCATTTGGTGTGATTTAACACTACAGGCGTCACTGGAGAGGCGCCACCCGGCTCCCATTTGTTTTGTGACGTTTGCCACCAAAGGGTTTTGCAGCTTACGTCGTTGCATTTATCACGAGCCCTTTATGAGTCCCTGGTCTTTGTAATCTTCTTGGGAGGCTTTCTTGCCAAGTATGGGCTATTTAATTATCTATGAGAGAAACAGGATGCTGGGTCTTGCACCCATTTCAACCACCTTTCTTTGGTTTCTGTGTTCTCTGACCCTATTTTGTGTTCATTAGCAGCCGGCTGTTCCCTGGCTAGAGAGCCTGGCGGGTTGAGGGTCTCTCAAGTAGGAAAAGGCTGGTTCCTCAACACAGTGAAGGTGTTCTTGCAACAGGTGCCTCCCTCATAGAGGTGCAAAGGGATTCAGGTCCAGCACTGACACAGTACCGCAGACTGAACTCAGGCATCCTAGAATCGTAACTCCGGGGACTTCACTTACCAGCTCCTAGGCAACATCCCTAAGCCTTGGGGTTCTCTTTTTGCTCAGTGGGAAACACGGTAACACCGCCAACAGTATGCAACTCAACATGGTTGATTCCAGCAAAGGAGCTCATGGGTAGTACTCAGGCCAAGACTTAATGCTTAGAAGAATAAGGGCTTTATAAACACCACTCACGGCTGAAGAGACAGTTTAGTGTTTAAGAGCTCTGTCGTCTCTTCTGGAAGACCCAGTTACATTTTCAGCACCCACGTGGCAGCCCACAACCCTCTGTAACTCAAGGCCTAGAGGATCTGATGCCCTCTTCTGGCTCCCACAGGTACTGCACCCATTCACCACACCGGCTAAACAAAACACCCCCCCACACACACACACACACCCACCCCCCAAAAAAAGCCAGTGGCCTGGAAAGGGCAAGGGGAAGCTTGGACTTGGCCATTCCACACGTTTCCTGGATGGGGAGTTTGTTTTCCTTCCTGCTTCTTGGAGGAGACTCCACTTCTGCACTGAGCTGCTATGACGAGACTGGATGCCGGCTTGGGTTTTGTCTACTGCAACCCTAGAGCCAGCACATAGGCCAGTGGGACTTTTAAGGGTATGTTTATGACTTTGGGGGAAGCTGATGACTCCAAATTAGTTTTTAAAAACCTTCAAAATTAAAATTAAGAAGTGTTGGCACACATGCTTCCAAAACTTGGCATTATGTCAGCTCCACTGGTCATTAAAAGTAGTACTCATAAATAGTTCATTATTCTTGAAGACCATTATTTTCTCCTCCACTTAGGAAGAAACCCAAGACATGCATGATTGCTCATAAATAAAATCAAGTATAAATTCAGTGACTTCCTTGTAGCCCTTTGAATCCTAAGCCGTATTTGTAAAATTTCTTTCAAAATGTAAGCTGGGCGGTGGTGGCGCACGCCTTTAATCCCAGCACTCGGGAGGCAGAGGCAGGTGGATAGCTGTGAGTTTGAGGCCGGCCTGGTCTATAAAGTTAGTCCAGGACAGCCAAGGCTACACAGTGAAACTCTGTCTCGAAAAACCAAAACAAACAAACCACCAAAACCAAAAACAAACAAAAAATCCCAAACAAAAACAAACAAAATGTAAATATAGGGTGATATATATAATGTGTGTGCTATATTTTATTCTTTTTTTTTTTAGTTCAACTCAGTTTAAGTCACTATAACTTTATCATAATTATGCCTGAAATATTATATGACGCTAAGATAATTTTAAAATCATCACTATAACATGACAGGGATGAGATAATCTTTTTTTTAATTAAAAAAAATTTAATGTATTCACATTACATCCTGATTGTTATCCCCTCACTCCTCCAGTTCCCACCCTCCCTCCTTCTTCCACCCCATTCTCCTATCATTTGGTCTCAATCTATCAGGTCCCATCAAGGTAGGCTGCATCCACTTCCTCCTTGTGCCCCCAAGGCCGCCCTGGCATGGGGCAGTGATCAAATCGCAGGCACCAGAGTTCGTGTCAGAGACAGTCCCCTCTCCCCCTGTAACCCCCCCTACCCCCATCTCCCCACACACATGGAGCATGAGCTGTCCATCGGCTACATCTGAGCAAGGGGTCCAGATACCCTGCATGCTTTGTCCTTGGTTGGTGCAGTTTGCGCAGGCTCCCTGGCTCCAGATCCGCAGGCCTTGGTGGTCTCTCTGTAGAGCTCCTGACCCCTCCGGGTCCTTCCATTCCCCCTCCCCACTCTTCCACACAACTCTCAGCTCTCTGCCCATAGTAAGGCTGCAAGTACCAGTACCTGTCCCAAAACCAGTGCTTGGTAGCGTGTTGGGATAACCTGATGTATTTTGATGCTAATTACTGTTGCTGTCTGACCCACTTTTTACTTAATAAAAAGCCATCCCACCTGGGCAGAGCAGGAGATAGGTGGGACTTGGAGAGAGGAAGGAATTCTGGGAAGGAGGAGGACTGCCAAGAGAGGAGGAAGGAGACCTGAAGGGAAGAGAGGAAGGCCACCATGGGTTAGCTGGAGGAGAAGCACATGGCTGGCGTGGATGGAGAATCCAGCCCAGATGAAGAACATTAGCAAGTGTTTGGGATTATGGATGGAAAGTAACTTGATAGAAGTTATTAGAAGCAGATGACATGGGATTGAGACAGGGATCCCATGCCTGCCCCACAATGGGAGGTAGCTTAGAGGATTGATACCTGCCCTGCCTCAGGTTAACTAAGGCTATTTTAAAATATAACAAGTGCCTGTGTCTTGACTGATTGCTAGCAGGGCCTACAGATAATACTGATAATATATGTAATGTTAAAAACAATAGTAGGGGCCGGGCGTGGTAGCGCACGCCTTTAATCCCAGCACTTGGGAGGCAGAGGCAGGTGGATTGCTGTGAGTTTGAGGCAAGCCTGGTCTACAAAGTGAGTCTAGGACAGCCAAAGCTACACAGAGAAACCTTGTCTCGAAAAACAAAACAAAACAATATATGTATATATATACGTATATATATACATATATATATATATATTAGAGTTTCTCAAAAAAAACTTCTATGTTGGGCTAATATCCACTTATAAGTCAGTTTATACCATGAGTATCTTTCTAGGTCTGGGTTACCTCACTCAGGATGATGATCTTTTCTAGTTCCATCCATTTGCCTGCAAATTTCAAGATTTCCTTGTTTTTAATAGCTGAGTAGTATTCTATTGTGTAAATGTACCACAGTTTCTTTATCCATTCTTCAGTTGATGGCCATCTAGGTTGTTTCCAGATTCTGGCTGTTATGAATAAAGCTGCTGTGGACATAGTTGAGCATTTGTCCTTCTTGTATGGTGGGGCATCTTTCGGGTATATGCCCAGGAGTGGTATAGCTGGGTCTTGAGGTAGCACTATTGACAAATTTTCTAGCGCCAGATTGATTTCCAAAGTGGTTGTACAAATTTGCACTCCCACTAGCAATGGAGGCGTGTTCCCCTTTCTCCACATCTTTATCAGCATGTGCTGTCACTTGAGTTTTTTATCTTAGCCATTCTGATAGGTGTAAGGTGGAATCTCAGAATCATTTTGACTAAGGATGCTTTGACTAAGGATGCTGAGCATTTATTTGTTTCTTAGTCATCCTATATTCCTCTTTTGAGAATTCTCTGTTTAGCACTGTACGCCATTTTTTAATTGGATTATTTGGTTTGGTGGTGTTTGTGCATATGGGTGCACGCAGAGTCCAGAGACTGGATCCCCTGGAGTTGAAGTTCCGGGTGGTTGAGTGCTGCCTGATGTGGGTGCTGGGTTCTGAGCATCTTTCGTCCTCCCAGAGAGCAACGTGACCACTCACTAGGCCATCTCTCCAGTCCCTGGGAATGACATGTTTTAGTACATTTGACCTGATGGAGTTGGCCCTAAAGATAAGAATAGCTATGACTCCATGAATATTCCTACTATTGATTTTTGACTCAATATTGCCTGGAGATGTCAAGTCCCAGGAGAGACTGTGGTTCCTCTCCCCAGCTCAGCTGCTCTCCTTCCCAGGTGTTCTTGCTGAAGTGGCAGTTTGTACTGCCCTAATTTGTCGTGTGGTGCCCAGTGTCCCCAAGGGAAGTTTGCAGGTCTACTTTAAATCTCATCCTTTTCACTAGAACATGAGGCCATAGGCAGGTAAGGTGTGATAGGAAGTGACCTCCCATATTCTGTTGAGTCAGGATCTGGGGGGCGGCTGCCATTTTAGCACCCCCTGTTGTGCCACTGTGGATAATCCTGATGCACGTGTGAGTTTCAAACTCTGCTTGCAAGGAATCTTCATCTTGCTCAGTGCCAGGCATATAGCTAATATTCGTTATAGTTTGTGTGTGTTATGTTTGTGTGCATGCAGGTGTGTGTGCATGTGTGTGTGCAAGGACCAACTGGCCAACAGAAAATGGAGTCCATAGCTTTGTATGTGTTTTTAGTTTTCTTTTAGTAATTTTTGCCTCAAATATATATAGTTTGTTAGCACATGCACACGTGTGTGTATGTGTGTAATTGAATATTAGACTCTAGAGGGCTTCTCTACCCCAGTTAACTTCCAAATAATTGAGACAGAGACCTTTTAGATTAAAAAAAACAACAACTTTAAGGCACCATAACTGGGCAGATTATCAACCCTCTAGGGTATTTCACTATTTCCCTGCTATACACCCCAAGTTATTTGCCATAACTGATCCTACCTGGGCTGTTTCTATCCATCTGGCCAGCCCTCATGGCTGTGTGCTCAGGGACCTTACTGCCCCATGGCGACTTCTTTCTGTCTTGCTTCCTTTCCTCCAGCTATATCTTCCTCTCTCTCTTCATGGTCCCTGGTACCCCAAGCCTGGGAACCTAAGCTCCGCCTACTTCCCTTCTGCCCCGCTGTAGGCTGTCAGCCACTTTATTTAACCAGTCAGAGAATATTGGGGAGCAAAGTTTACACAACATCACTTGTGTACACGAGAGTGTGCTCTTCGGGGCAGCAACCAGATCTTGGGGATCAGTATTTAACATTAGAATGCCTAGCACCTGACCAACCTCCCAGTGTGTGTGTGTGTGTAGGTCAGAGGACAGGGTCTCTTACCAAGCCTCAGGCTTAAACTTTAGGCTACACTATACCAGTGACCCCAGTGACTCTTCTTTGGAAAAAACTATTTTCCCTCCCTGTAGGTATCAGCTACCTGCTTTGTTCCCAGCCACTGAAGCTGCAAACAACTTCTCAGCTAGAGTGGGACTTTATGACCATTTCCCCTCCCCTTCGCCAGAACTGTGGCTGGCTTGAACCTGTGATGGTCTTGTCTGTGTTTCACAGACTCTGTGAGTTGATATCTGTATCCGTCCTGTTGTATCTGGAAGATGCTGTTTCTCTGGAGTTGGCCTTGAACTGTAGCTCTTTCTGCCTCCTCTTCTGCATAGACCCTTAGACCCGAGGAGAAGGGACGGGATGTGAGTGTCACTGGGCATTATCAGCCACACTCCAGAGCAAGGACTAGGTCCAGGAGTAACTGGCCAACAGAAAACGGAGCCCATGGCTTTGTATGTGCTTTTAGTTTTGTTTTGGTAATTTTTGCCTCAAAAAAATATATTTATATGTACAGTTTGTTTGCACTGATTTTCATTTTGTTTTGAGAGAGAAGGGTACAATGTGGGGAGGATCTGAGAAGAGTTGGAAGAGGGGAAATATGATCAAAATATTACATAAAATATTTTTAAATTAAAAAATTAGATAAGACACTTCACTAGGTTATCAGCTCAGCAAAGCTCCAAGAATCTTCCTGTTTCTGCTGGATTACAGGCGTGTGCCTCATGTCCAGATTTGGTTTTCTTAACATGAACTCAGATCCTCATGCTTCTAAGGCATGCATTTTTGCTGACTGACCAATCTTGCCAGGCCTACAAATGGTTCAGTGAATGGGCAGCGGGCAGTGAGTGAAACTCAGTGGCTGGGAACAAAGCAGTGTGGTGGTCTCAAGCTCAGAGGAAGCCCAGCCTGGCTTGGATGAACCCCTCTCGTTTGCCCTGGGGGTGGGGAGAGCTCTCCTTATGTAGCCCTAGGGCCAACATCTCAAGTGTCAGGGAAGGAAGAAAGCAGACTCTTGGTCAAATATACTGTTAGTTTGTCAACATGAATTCAGTTCTTGGAATCAGACAAGTGGGCACCGTGGAGAATAAGAAGGCAGGGGATGAAGCCGGGCGTGGTGGCGCGCGCCTTTAACCCCAGCACTCAGGGAGGCAGAGGCGGGTGCATCACTACGAGTTTGAGGCCAGCTTGGTCTACAAAGTGAGTCCAGGACAGCCAGGGTGACACAGATAAACCCTGTCTCGAAAAACCAGAAAAGAGGGGGAGGGAGGATGGGAGGGGGTACAAGAGAGGGAGAGGGAGAGACTAGAAGGGAGGGTAACACGGTGAAGAGCAGCAGGGATGGGGGGAGTGGAATTTTCCAGAGCTACTATTGATGAGATCCTGATCTTTCTTGGGGTCCCCTCTCCCTTGTCCTATTAGCTGGTGTGAGCTCTCACAGACACACAGACACAGACAGACAGACAGACAGACAGACAGACAGACAAACTCTCAGAATCTGCACTGCTAGAGAGGGGTTGCCACGGTGACAGCTGCTAGAGCGCCACCTTGTGATATTGCTTTGTTTGCTTGGTTTGGGTTTGGTTTTTAGAGACAGGATTTGTCTGTGTAGCCTTGGCTTTCCTGGAACTCAATCTGTAGACCAGGCTGGCCTCAAACTCACAGATATCCACCTGCCTCTGCCTCTGGAGTGCTGGTATTAAAGGTGGGCACCACCACTTGGCTCATCTTGTGGAACTGATAGCTGTCACTGAAACCACCCAAACAATGAGTTCATCTGGTTCTAGTCTCCCCATAGGTCTCTTCCCCCTCCTCCCTTCCAGGATGGGGCGGAGTTACCCCTTTGTTGCCGGTAAGCAGCCTCGGTGTGGGGAAGGGGGCTTAAAAGTCTGGGGTTCATTCAGTCCAGTGTCCAGGGGAAGAAGGCTGCTGGTGCTTAGTGCTTCTTTGAGGTGTGCTCACTCAGAGACCCTTCCCGGAAAGGGTTCCTGGAGCCTAGCACAACCTGGAGAGCTACACTTTGCTGGAAAAAATGCAGCCATACCCTCCTTCTATAGGTCTCTGCCTGGCTAAAGACTTACACCTGGTTGACATTTTACACTAGTGTCTCATCCCCCAATTTGAACTCCATTGAAAACCAATGTGGGGTTAAGGAGAGGCCAAGGGGGTGACACTAAGGGTCCCTTGTTGCTGCTCAACATGGCACCTTAGTGGCCCTTCAGATTCACACCTCAAGTGGCTTCCTTGCCTCAGCCCAATGGAGTCCTACCACCCTCCCGTGATTTCTTTTTAACCTCTTGAGTCAGGGAAAGTGTTCGGCTCTCAGCTCCCTTTCCTTTGCTCCTGATACTATACCGAACAGGGGGTCACAATCTGGTCCTTAATTGAAAGGAGGTTTAATCAACGTGGTCTCGTTAGCAAGAGGGACAAAGAAAGAGATCCTGGGACCCCCCCCCCGAGTCTGTCTTCTGGGGTCCTAAAGTGAGATTGAAGTTTAAACAGGGGGCCGAGGATATGCACATCTAAGCAGGTTGTGACAAGTCCCTGACCATTCTGCAGCTGGTTAGCACATGAACTCAGGCATCCCAGAGGCTGGTGGCTGGGGCTGCGGGGAGCTTATTGTCTTTCTCCTCAAATACAGGAATGAGATGGGAGTCAAAGGCAGGACAGAGGACTAGCGGGTGATTCAGGGACTCTATCTGCAAGGATAACAGTAGGATTTTACTGCTGCAGGCAGGGAGAGCTATTCACTGCCCTGGGGGCTAGGACACCATGAGGAACATAAAAGTCGGGAGGAGAATAGGATAATCACGTGGAAAAGGACAGGCAGCAGCAAAGCAAGGATGCCTATTTGGGATGGTTAGGGAAGAGCAGGCAGGTGAGCTGTGCCTAAATACTGAGGATGGGACCTGTAAAGACGTGTAGGAAGAAACTTCCAGAAAAGCATGGATGAGATGCCTGTGCCTCACTCATGCCTTCGAGGACTCTGGGTCAGAGCTGATGAAGTCAGAACGGAGAGTGAGGGATGGCCTGGAGAAAGAGGAAGGCTGGTCAAGGTGGGATGACTGCCTATCTTCTCCCCTGGATGTACCGGGTGAAAGGAACCGTCCCAGATCCAAGAGGAAGAATGACTTCCTGGTTCCCTGCTGCAGGTCGTAGTGCCTACCTACACTGATGGAGGACTCACATGAACAAGGCATTTACAGAATGCCCCCTTCCGCCAGGAAGCCACCTTGGTCTTCCACAGGCTACACCACTACTTCCCCAAAACCTCTTAGTTTTCCAGCTGACAAGTTCACTCAGCTTGGAACTGGTAACCGTCTCACGGTTTGTATCCGAGCTTGATCCCCTCAGCTCGGTTCTGGCCTTGTTCTCTGGTCTTGAGCATGCAAAGGCCCTAAGGGAGGAAATGGGCCTGACGGAGGTTCTGGTTGGGAGCTCCTGAGGAGCAAAGGGGAGGTGCCTGTATTCCTTATCTCAATGTCTTGATCCATGGTCCACTCACTCCTGAGCGTTTTAACCTGTGTCAGGCCATGTAGCCAAGTGTTAAGGAGCCTCCATTAGGGCTATCTCGCCACGCCCTGGCATCGGGGCACTTGGCGTTGGGAAGGTCCTGTTCCTCTTGTTTTCAAGTTCTATGTCCGAGGACCTGAATACGCTCAACCTCTGGAGCTCCGGTCTGTTCCGGTTGTCAGGCCCCGAGCGGTGCCGTCCCACCCCACCCCCCACCCCGCCCGTCCCCCCTCTCCCGCGCGCACCTTCGAGAACTTGTGGCCAGCGGGAACGCGGCGGGTCCCATGGCCACATCTGGCAGAGGCGGCGGGCGCGCGCGTGTCACTAAGACGCTCATTCACCGGCGCAGCTGTCGCCATAACAACCGGAGCCAGGGAGTCCTGGCGACGCTAGGGCGGGGGTTGGGGGCAGCGGCCTCCGGAGGGACCCGGCGGGAGCGGGGGCGGTCCACACCAGTCGGGCGCTGCAAGCTCACCCGCGGGCGGGAGAGCGCCACGCACGTCGCCGTGGCCGTCCCCGCGGGCGGGGACCGAGCCCGCCGACGAGCCTCTGAGCAGCCGCGCGCCGAGCCCCGACTCTATGGCCCGCGGGGAGCGCGCCGCCGCTGCGCCGCCCACCCGCAGCCGGAACCCGAGCTCCAGCACCAGGCAGAGTGCAGCGGCGCGCGCCGCGGGCCCGGGCTCAGGGGCCGGGCCGCCCAGTGCGCGGGGAATGGGAGCTCGGTAGCCCGGTGGTGCGAGGACCCCCGCGGCGGGCAGGACCCGCCGAACGAAGACCACCAAGCCCAGGGAGAACCGGAGACAGCGAACCGCCCGCCCCCGGCCGCAGCCCCGCCAGGGCCCTCCCCCGGCGGCGCGCACCCGCGCGCGCACACACTTGCACACCTTTCCTCCGCTCCTGCCCAGCCTTGCTTGGCCCCCGCCGGAGCACCCCCGGGGGGCCGATGCCATGGGTAACAACTTCTCCAGTGTTTCCTCTCTGCAACGAGGAAATCCAAGCCGTGCGTCGCGGGGCCAGACCCAGAACCTCAAAGGTAGGCTTAGCCGGCCGGGGCACAGCTGGAAGGCTGCGGCGCAGGTGGAGAGGTGGGCAGAGGTGCGGTTGGGGAGGACTGGCAGGTGCCACCTGTTGTTTGCATTTGGCTAACGGGAGAGGCGCTTCCGAGGGTGGAGGTGGGCTTGCGGTAGCAGCTGATGGGTGCTGATGGTGGAGGTGAGGGAGGATGGCGGTCGGTGGGGGTCTGCGCAGTTCTCCCTGTCTGCCCCGGCAACGTCACGTGACGGGAGTCCCCTCCAGTGAATCTAGGCACTGTGAAGAGGTGAGAAATGCATTTGTCGCCTGGCTAGGGGAGTGTGGAGGGAAAGCCGGGTTCTCCAGCTGAGCTTCCCAAGAGAATCATCTTAACACTTCGTTGCATCTGCCTAGGGTTGAGGAGATCCGGCTGGAAGCACTAGTTGCGTTTCCAAGCAGAGGGTCTTGGAGATCCAGGGCTAACAGGGCAGGAACTGATGGTGTGCCCCCGGGGCGGTCTTCTGTAGTGGGCGATCTTTTGCACTGACTGAGTCAGCTTGGTTTTTTAGTTCATCCAAAACAAAATATCTAGTCTGAACCCTAAAAAGAGGGGTAGGGAGCTTCCAAATGAATGGACCTTTACGGAAAGGTTTGCTGTCTAGGTCCCTCCCTCCCTCCATCATCCTCTGAGCGAGGCCCGAGGCTCAGCCCTAGGCCTTCCAGCTTCCAACATGTCTCTGACCTTTGGAAGATGCTGCTGGGTTCTCCCAGGCAGTTTTCTCTGGAAAGCTGATTATTTTTTCCATAATTACCAGAGCCAGGTACACTTAGTTCTAGGGGTACAGTGCTAGCTAAACGTCCTGGAGCTTTCCAAACAACAACAACAACAACAACAACAACAATTAAACAAAACAAAACAATAACCCACTCTCCCAGGCTCCCAGGATATGATTAGGATAGTTGTACCCTTTAACCCCAGAGCCTTGGTGTTTACAAAGCATGCTCGCAGACATCTTTTCAGGGATGACAGAAGCTTCTCTGGTTAGCCAGCAGAGCAGAAGTAATCATGTCCACTTTATAGATGAGAAGAGCTGAGGTTTGTTTCCGTTTCCAGAGCCAGTAAGAGTTAGAAGCAGAGTTAGGCTTCAGACCCCAAAGGCTTGGAGTTCTGTCTCATCTTGCTAGGCAGTTAACTTCAAGATGGAGAAGGGATGACAGACCGTCCTGCGTTCTAACTCCACCTTTCAGAACTCCACCTCCACTCTGCTGCGGTGGTGGTGGGGGGTGCGAAATCAGTGGGTCTTGGTAGATTTATGGAAATTAATATGGTGATTCATGCACAGGTCCTTTTAGAGTCATGTTTATTGACCTTGTAATTCTTCATAGACCTGATGTGAGGAAAACGGAGATGCAGGTGGAACAGCACTAGGCTAGGATGCTCATGACAGTATCATTTAGACTGGGAAAATGGGCTAGACGCCTAGGAATCATGGTGTTGCCTCTTGGGGGAGGATGTGCTGTCATCTTCAAGGACTCGGATGACTTGGGGAAGTGCTCACAGCATAAGCACAGTATGCAGAGCTATAAAAAAAGTATGCAAAGCCATAAAGACTTTGTGATCCCTGTTCCCTCTGTGATTCCCATTTTGTTAAAAGGCAGTTATGTGAATAGAAAGATAATCACAAAACAAATAAGAGCCAAGAAGGAACACTTCTTACAGGTTCTAGGTAATGAATCATGTGGGATTTTCTTTCTTTCTTTTTTTTTTTTACTTACATTTTTGGAAAAATGTGTACAATAAATACAAGTTATTATTTTAAATTTAGTTTCATAATTATATACTGCATCCTGCTTACCCTCTCCCCTCAGCCTCTTTTACTTTCCTTCTACCTTTATGGGCTATCCCTCCCCCTTACCTGGCCCTTTCTTAGATTCATTATTTTTTTATTTTGTTGAGTGCCCCCCCCCTTTAAATCTAGGGCCATCTGTGTAACCAGTGGCTTGGGGCTATGCATTGGTGGGGGTCACTAAATGGATGCACCACTGAAGGCAGTGGCTCCCCCTTTTCCCTGGATCTGTCTGTAGGAAAGAGTTAAGCAGTGAGAGGTGGTGCCCTCTGAGTCCTTCCTCTGTCATCTGTAGTTGTTGAGAGTTCATAATTGCAATGACCGTGTACTTCTCAGAAAATGACATTTCACAGTCCTTTCTACATGGGCGCCTCTTACAGTCTTTCTGCCTGCCCCCTCTTCCCTAGTGTTCCCTAAGCCTTGGATGGGATGATACAAATGTTTTATTTAGGGCTGAGCATTCAACTGCCACTTATTCTCAGTGTCTTGTGACACAATAAATCTCTGCCTTTATCACAGTTGAGTGGATTAAGAGACTTCTCTGATTAAAGCTGAGTGTGGTAATTGTCTATTAGGAGGTAGTTGAACGCTATGGTGTTTTAGTTAATCAACAGTACCCCTAGGTTCTAAGACTCTACTTACAATGAGCTTTAGAGGGTATTTAACAGTACTGAGTAGCGATTCCCTTCTGTGGAATGGGCCTCAAATTCAAGCATAAAGCGGTTGCTTACTTCTCTGACAACTGTGCCATTATTGCACAAGTAGGCACATCTTGCCTAGCAGTTTGGTGTCATAGTCTATAGGATTCACAGCTGTGTAAGACCACCGATAATCCTTTTTTTCCCAAAGCAGCCTGCATGGCGCTTTCAGCACTATGGAAGCTTGCCATTGGCAAAGAGGATTCTAGCCCAGTTCTTGCTTGCAGCCACAGTGTGTGGACATCTTCAGCAATCAGGTCTTATCATTTAGTTCTGGTGAGCATCCAAGAGGAATGGCATGAGATTGTATTATTTTGGGGACCTCTAAGGCTTCCCTGACCAAGTTGCAAGGAGTTATTCCACATTTGGCACCATTTTTTTTTTTTTTTTGCCGTTTTATAATCCATAGCTTCAGGAAGGAGCTTTCTCTAGCCGTATAAAGTCTCTCCCTTCCAACTTAAAAACGTTTGGTCTTTTCATGCCCCCATTGTTCTAGTTGAACTTTCTGCTGCTCCTTCATTTTCCCTCATCACACACCCCTACTCCTTTCCCATTCAAACCTACCTACTCCTGGAATTTCCCTTCCCTACTTTAATATTAGCTACATCTACTGCCCAGCTTTTCTTTTTCGTTTTTTTGTTTTTCAAGACAGGGTTTCTCTGTGTAGCCTTGGCTGTCCAGGACTCACTTTGTAGACCAAGCTGGCCTTGAACTCACAGGGATCCACCTGCCTCTGCCTCCCGAGTTCTGGGATTAAAGGTGTGCGCCACCATGCCCGGGCTTGCCCAGCTTTTCTCAAGGGTTCCCCCTACCAATGGCCTCTGTCTAGATTTCTGGCCTCCACATCAACTCTAATGCAAACTTAGAGATATTCAGTTATGACCCACATATGAAGGAGAACACGTGCTATTTCTTTTCCTGTAGCTGGGTTGTCACAGCATAGTTTTTCCAGTTTCATCTTTTTTGTTTGTTTGTTTTTTTTCAGGGTTTCCCCCATGTAGCCTTGGCTATCTTGGACTAGATTTGTACACCAGGCTGGCCTCAAACTCACAGAGATCCGCCTGCCTCTGCCTCTCCGAGTGCTGGGATTACAGATGTGCATCCCTGCGCCTGTTCAGTTTTATCTATTTACCTATACAAGCATTATTTTATAATTATAAGTGAGTAGCCACGGGCTGGGGCTATAGCAGTGGTGGAGTGCTTGCCTAACGTGAGTGAAGGCCTGGATTCAATCCCTACTGCTGCTAAATAAATGCGTGAATAAATAGACTGTTGGTGTCAGCATGTGTAAAGACAGTTTCTAAGCACCCAAAAGAGATTGTTAATGAGGAAGGAAATTGTGGGCATCATTTGGATGCATTTCTTCTCTTACAAATGAGAAGAAAAAGGGAAGAGCACACTGATTTGTCCAAATTACGTAGCGGATCAGTTTGAGGGGGAAAGCTGAGCTGTGCTCTTCATGGGCAGGGGTTTGCTGGCTGCTAGCAAACTGACCTCATTGTTGAGTGCTTACAGTCTGTTCCCCTAAAAGAGACACTGTTCTTTTCCTGGCTCCATGGACGCCTAGAGGAGTCTTCAGGAGCTGTACCCCTTCTTACCTGACAGTTAGGCTTGTGAGGGATGTGAGATCTCTGTGTCTCGGCTGGAGGGGGCCCCGCTTTTCTGTGCTCATCACATACTTGCTAGCACACCCCTGAAATCCTAGCGCTTGGCAGTTCGTGAATTTGAGGCCTGCGATAGTGAGACACTGCCAAAGAAGGAAGAAAGGAAGGGAAAAGAAAGAATAAAAGAAGGGAAGGAAAGAATGGAGAGAGGATGAGAATCAATACAAGAATGCCCATGAGCGCACATCCGTGGGTCTGCCAGCCTTCCTCCTCGGCTTGACTTTTAGGTACTTACTCCTACTTTCCTTCTCTAAGAAAAGCATTCGCCCACAGGTGCCAGGAAGATGGCTCAGTGGGTTAAGAGCACTTGCTGCTCTCTCGGAGGACCAGAGCGAGCTTGGTTCTTAGCACCCATGTTGGACAACTCACAACCACCTGCAACTCCAGCTTGGGGACACTATACTTACTCTCTTTTGGCCTAGTGGGCATGTCACATGTGTATGAATACACACACACACACACACACACACACACACACACATACACACACACACACACACACCACACACGCACATCAGAATTAACAGAGAGCTACCATATTTATTCAGTAATTGCTTAGTTTTCACTATAAGTTTCCTTCTACCCATTCAGCAGTGCCACGGGCACCCTATCTGGTAGGTTAGTGGCCATCCAGAATTCTATTCCAATTGTGTTGGTTTTGACCCAGGACTGGGACTCCAGCTGCATACCCAGTGTTCTGCATTTGGCCAGCATCCAGCTGTGATTTTAGCCATACCCATCTAGAAATTCAGTGGGAGTGGAGGGGGGGGGGAGGGGCAGTCTTGCTGAAACCACCACACTACTGTAAGATTGGTTTTCTCCTCAGCTGTAGAAAAGACAAGGCAGAGCCCCAGAGGGAGGAAAGAAGATCTAACAAGGCTCTGGGTGCTCCTTTTCTCGGTTAGTCAAAGACCATCTAAGATGACTTGGCTAGTCCCGAATTCCCAACCTCTGGCCCCTCAGAACTTCCTCAGTGACTTTCATTGCCAGCAGCCATGTTGGGTGGCTCACAACCACCTGCAGCTGCAGCTCCAAGTGTTTTGATTTTCTCCTTGCCCTCACAAGAGCATGTACACAAACAGACATACATACATAAAAACAAAAAATATTAAAAAAAAAAAAAAAAAGCCCCAGCCGGGCGGTGGTGGCACATGCCTTTAATCCCAGCACTCGAGAGGCAGAGGCAGGCGGATCATTGTGAGTTTGAGGCCAGCCTGGTCTACAAAGTGACTCCAGGACAGCCAAGGCTACACAGAGAAACCCTGTCTCGAAAAACAAAAAAACAAAAAAACAAAACAAAACAAAAAAAAGCGCCCTCTTTCTCATGATGCCTTCAATATAGGTGAATTCATTCACACTCCCAGTAAATGTAAGGCCGGTGTTTTCTTCTCAGAGTTTCTGTCCCTGGACATGGAAAGCAATAGAGGAGAAGAGTAGCCTTGGAGGACTTTCTCTTTCCTAGGACTGTTCCCTGTCCCAGGAATAGTATCTTAGACCGCCCCTCAACCAATACCAATACAGAACAGACTACCACCGCCGAAGGCTTGGACAGCAGCGACGTGTTTCTCACACTTCTGAGGGCTGGCAGTCTACACTGGCATAGGTTCTAGTCAGAGCCCTTTCTTGGCTTGCACATGTCTCCTCCTCATTGGGTCCTCAACTGGCCCTTCCCACAGCAGGTGGCATGGACTCTCACAGTTTGCACATGGAGACTAGTTGTTGGCTTTACAGAGTCCAGGATAGAGGCGAGATAGGCAAAGACAGAAACAGATGGAGGGAGGGGGGAGGGGAGCAGGAACTGGGCACTGCATAGCGGATACTAGCGTTGTCCTCTGGTGTGCAGCTGGCTGGGGGTGTTTCCTGTTTAATCTGCGATTATCTCATTCCTGGACCTGCACACCCAGAGGCTAGAGGCTGAGGGGCTGCTTCGCACTGAGTTGGTTGCTTTGGCAACCCTGGGCAGGATGCAAGTCTCCTTGGTAACATCTGGGAAACCTACTTCAGGGACAGAGAGACATGAACTTGCCAACATTCAGGCCTGGTGGCACAGACAGAGCTGGGCCAGATTGCTGAGATGGGCAGGCCTGAGGGGTAGGTGAGGTTTTGGGGATAGGCTGGTCTGTCTCTTGGTTGTTTCTCTGCCAGTGAAGAGTCCAGAGGTCCTGTGGGGGCTATGGGCCTGGCTTATCAGGAGTTATTACCCAGATCCTGCTGGTTCAGAAAATGGACAAGTGTTGGTAAATGTGGGGTGAAACAGGGTACTTTAAGGAGAAAGGATTAGGTAGGCATCTCTGAGAGGCAGGTAGGTGGCCTGGCTGCCTTTGCTGTAGCCACAGTTTGGGGTGCTGGGGCTCTGGGTTTATGCTAGAGGTGGGTTCCTGGGATACTCTGATTGGGGGAGGGGACCATTTAACACACATATTAGGCCCTAGCAGTGGCCAGCACTCTCTAGGACACAGCATTGTACAAAACAGATTGGGGGTGGCCACCACCGAGCTAGTGGGAAGCAGACAGAATCCCAAATGATAAATGAGCAGATGAAAATGAGTCGGAATATGAAAATTGTTAACATTCTAGGAGCCTGAAGCTGGGTGTGGTGGCGCACGCCTTTAATCCCAGCACTCGGGAGGCAGAGGCAGGCAGATCACTATGAGTTCGAGGCCAACCTGGTCTACAAAGCGAGTCCAGGACAGCCTAGGCTAACACAGAGAGACCCTGTCTCAAAAAATCCAAAAAACAAAACAAAAACAAAAACATTCTAGGAGCCTGTACGGCATGCCGTCTTTTTTGTTTGTTTGTTTGGTTTGGTTTTTTGAGACAGGGTTTTTCTGTGTAGCCTTGACTGTCCTGGACTTGCTTTGTAGACCAGGCTGGCCTCAAACTCACAGCAATCCACCTGCCTCTGCCTCCCGAGTGCAGGAATTACAGGCGTGTGCCACCTCACCTGGCTGGATGTCATTTTATACTCCTCATCAAACTGAACTATTTGAACTTTAGAAATGTCATTACATTTTATTTAGTGTGTATGTACCCACACAGGAACATAGGCACATGTTGGGTGCGTCGACGGTCATATGGTTGGTATTAGATAGACTTGTAGGACTATCTTGGCTTTGAGCTCTTACTTTTTCGTTTTTGTTTTTTTAGTCTTTCTTTTTAAAGATTTATTTATTATTTATACAGTATTCTGCCCACACGTGTGCCTGCCCACCACAAGAAGGCACCAGATCTCGTTACAGGTGGTTGTGAGCCACCATGTGGTTGCTGGGGATTGAATTCGGGACCTTCGGAAGAACCTCTGAGCCATCTCTCCAGCCCTTTGTTTTTGTTTTTAATTTATTATGTATACAGTATTTTGCCTGCGTGTTTGCCTGCACACTGGAAGAGGGCTAGCCATCACATTATAGATGGTTGTGAGCCACCATGCTGCTGCTGGGAATTAAACTCAGGACCTCTGGAGGAGTAGTCAATGCTTTTAACCACTGAGCCATCTCTCCAGTCCTCGAGCTCTTACTTTTAAGAGCGTAACTCGGTCGATAAAGTGCTTCCCTTGCGTGCTCAAAGCCCTGAGTTAATGCTATGGCAGGCGCTTGTAATATAAGCACTTGAGTGACAGAAGCAAGAGTATCAGGAATTCAAGGGAATTCTTGACTAAATAGTGAATTCTAGGCCAGCCTGGGCTACATGAGTGAGCCCCCATGTCACCAAATGAACACAAAAAGAGAAAAAAAATAATAATAATGAACCTTTTATGTCTAGAATGGTGATGCATGGCTGTAATACTGTTGCTTGTGAGGCAAGGGCAGGAAGATCTTGAGTTTGAGGATATCCTGGGTTATATAGCAAGGGAAAAACCAACAAAATAAAACAAAGTGGAAGAAATTTCTTTAAACAAAAATTTTCTAAAAATCTTGACTTCTGATCTACAGAGCCCCTTGTGCCTTGCCTGGAGGCTGAAAGGCCCCACCTGGTGCCCTGAGGTGGAGTGGGCACTGTGGCCAAGTACCTGTCTCAGATCATCACGATGGCATATAGTGGAAGGCAGTCTCTGTGCAGGCAGCTGCTGATGCCTGGGGATGTGCCGGGCACCAGTGTGTGGCTGCTTCCAGTCTCTCTCGACTCAGCCTCCAGGAGGCCTGGTGCATTCACAGCCTCTCCAAGCTTAGCCACAGGGATGGCCAGAAGATCTACGAGCTCCTATGTAAAGTGAGATGGTGGAACTTTCCACCTGCAGTCAAAGGAGTGCCTATGTGAACCCAAATCCACAAGGACACTGACAAAAAGGGCAGCCTTCCCATCACATCCACATCATTGCAATCTGTAGCTTCTTCATAATCAATGTCTTCTTGGCATGAAACAATTTACACAATCCTTTTATTTCAGACACTTTTAGATTTATAAAACTACTGGGGGGGATTTCTATAATTCTGTTCTTGTTGGCTTTCTTTGTCCTTAAATTTATTTATTTATCACATATACACAGTGTTTTGCGGGCATGTACACCAGAAAAGGGCACCAGATCTCATTATAGGTGGTTGTGAGCCACCATGTGGTTGCTAGGAATTGAACTCAGGACCTTTGGAAGAGCAGCCAGTGCTCTTAACCTCTGAGCCATCTCTCCAGCCCCTTTGTTGGCTTTTCTGTTGCTGTACTAAATATTGCTGAAAGCAACCTGGGGAAGATAGGGTTTATTTCCTCTTACAGTCCGCCCTCGAGGGGAGCCAAGGCAGGAACTTGAAGCAGAAACCACAGAGGAATGGTGTTACTGGCTTTCTCTCCAGGATCACATTCAGCTACCTTTCTCATATACAGCTTTGGCCAGCCTGCCTAGGCACAGTACCCCTTTCAGTAGGTTGAACCCTCTAACATCGATTAACTGTCAAGAGAGGGCCCCAGACATGCCCACAGGCCAGTCTGATGAATGCAGCTCCTCAGCCGGGTTTCCCTCCTCCCTGGATGTCATAAAGGCCATTCATCTGATTTTCCTAATTCTTTTCATCATGGTTGCTGGTAATTGAATCCGGATCTTTGTGCACGCTAGGCAGGTGCTGTGCCACTCAAGGACACTCCTACTCCCAGGTACTCTTATTAGCATCTTCTATTAATGGGGAACATTTGTGGCAGTGACAGTTCTGACACCATGCTATCAATGTCTGTGGTTATTTCGATTTTCCTCAGTTTACCCCGAGTCTTTTCCTGTTATGAGAGTTCTCATGAAGGATAGCCCATTACATTTGTGGTTAACACAAACTGGTCAGGAATTTATTTTGGAGACTTTACTGGAGTTCGTCCGACGTTCCCCGTCATGATTAGATTGTGGCTGAAGGCTTGGAGAGAAGGGCTCTAAAAGGCAACGCGTCGTTTTTACTGTGTTATATCTGACTCTGGACCGCTGGGTCTTATGGCATCAGAACTGTAGAGACAAGAGCAACGTGCGCAAGGCTCCTTTGCTGCGATGTGCAGCCCAACCCAGAGGAACACAGCTGTATTCAGGAGGGATCCATGCAAATGTGAGGTCAGTGTGACTTACATAACTGGTTCTAGGCCAGCTTGAACCAAAGGGCCCTGTCTAAACAGAAAACGTCTGGGGGGAGTGTCTCAGTGGCAGAGTACGTGCTTGCCTAGCATTTGTGGGGCCTAGGTTGATCTCTATATTTTTTATTTTATTTTATTTTATATTATTTATTTATTTATTTATTGGGGTTTTTTTTTTGAGACAGGGTTTCTCTGTGTAGCCTTGGCTGTCCTGGACTCCCTTTTGTAGAGCAGGCTGGCCTTGAACTCACAGTGATCCGCCTGCCTCTGCCTCCCGAGTGCTGGCATTAAAGGCGTGCGCCACCTCTAGCACCACGCAAAAATCAAAGCACAGCAGCGTAGAAACCAGGTGTGGAGACCGGAGGAGCCACACTGCTGCTTTTTGAATGAAGAGAAGCAGGCATTTATCGATTTTTTTTTGGGGGGGGGGTGCACCAACACTTGGTAACTGTCCTTTGGTCACAGGCAAGGTTTGCGCAGATGTTTTCCTTCTTGTACAGCAAGCACGCTCCCTGGCCTTTGAGCGTGTGAAGCAAGCACTTTACCAACTGAGTTATACTCCGAAAACTTGAGGCTTCCCAGGCTGATGGATGGATGGTGGGCTTAAGCCTCGCTGTTGTCCTCACAGTCTGGTTTGTGTCCTGATGAGACTTAGTTGCTAAGAAAGCCTAAAGCCTTGGTAGGGGAAACACCTGCCACACTTGGCAAGAGGCCAAGTACATACTGAATTGAGATCTTGCACAAAACATTTTTAAATGGCCATCATGCCCATATACAGAGCTGCATGGGATCTGGCCAAAGCTTAAGACCACAGAGGGGACAGACAGGACACGAGGACAGAGATGCCCAGCCTTTTATCCCACTCAGCCATCAGATGTGTGCAGGCTCCAGCGAAGGGGAGTCCGTGGTCTCAGCAAAACGTGGACTCCAGGTTTGCACAAAGTAACCAGGGGAAACTGTCACCGTACCCCGCATCGGGGCGCTTTCTGCAGCCAAGCGTGATAGGTAGTTGATGAGATGCTGGCAGAGGCCAGCATAGGGAACTGGATGCCTCAGAGTTGGAGTTATGGGCAGTTGTGAGCCGCCCGATGCAGGAGCTGGGAACCAAATCCCAGTCCTCTGCAAGAGCAGCAAGTACTCTTAACCTCTGAGCTGTCTCTCCAGCTCCCCCACAATTAGTAATTTTATTTTATTATTTTTTTTACAATTAGTAATTTTAAATCAAATTTTGTTTTGTTTTGTTGAGAGAGAGGAGGGAGAGAGAGAGAGATAGAGACAGGAGAGGAGAGGTGGGGAGAGGAGAGAGAGAGGTTAAGATTGGTTATGGAAGAGCCTCTGGGACCTTACTGTGTCCATCAGAATTCTTTAGAGGAAAAGACCTGATAGAATGAGTCTATATTTATTATAAAGGACGTTTATTGGCTGGTTTAGCAGGATTGGGCTGCGGGGGGCGTGTCCAACAGCGGCCCCCTGCATGTTGAAGAGGCTGAGAGCCTGGTAGCGTCTCAGCCTATGAATCCCAGTCTGGCGGTGAAGGCCTGGGCTGTTCCTGGCTGGTCTCGGGTCCCTTTTAGATGGTCAAAGAAGCTGTGTTCTGATGATAGCATGTATGGAGGCAGTGGCTGCAGTCCTGGCACAGACACATTCCCTAGTAAAAAGTGAAGATGGCAGGCAAGTGGGCAGGTACTTCTTTGTGCTAGGACCTCCTTTATTTGGGCTGATACCCTAAGGTGCTGCTGTTCTGAGGGAGAGCCTTCTCCCTTCACTGAACCCTTCCTGGAGATGTCCTCACAAACCGTCCCAGAGGCGTGTCACTTAGTTGATTGCAGACCCAACCAAGTTGTCAGTCAAAACTAACCGGCACACTTATCAAAGGGTGTTATATATGATGGGGATTTTCTTTGGGAACAATCCCCCTGCCATGTCTTGGTTGTTTTTATCGCCGTCTTGAACCCCACAAATTTTTAGCTTGCTTTGGTCACTGGGGCACCTATTGTAACGTGTCAATAGTCTGGCCGTGTGGCCTGCTTCAAAACATGCCTTTGAGGATAATCAGAATTTATTTTCCACCTTTCCCCTGTGCTAATCCCTGCCTGACTTGACACCTACTGCACATGCTTTCAAATCATTAACTGGGTCATCACTCCTGACATTGTCCTTGAGTGCCTGCCTCAAGCAGTGTTTGTCAGTTTTCCGGTTGGAAAGGTGAGGCGAACTCCCTCCATTTGTGCCCTTTTGAAGGAAGTGACCATCAGGAGTGACCGCTGCATGTACAGACAATGCTCCATCTCGGTCCTAGGCTGGCCTCGAATCTTCTAGCCTCTGGAGCTGGGATGACAGATTCGAGCCACTCTGGCTGGCCTCACTATTTCTTTGATTGCTCAACCAAGGCAGTCATGTTTACATAAAAACTCAGCACACACCACGGGGGCACTATTGTGGGTGTCTGACCTAGGCTTTGGGCTCAGGGAAGGCTGCCTTAGGTCAGCAACCTGATACAAGCAGGAGTCTTACTTCATGCTCCTAGACAGAGCATAAGAATGCTGGACATGGCGCTGTTCCCATGTCATCCTTGGTGCCTGCATATTAAATATGGGTTATCCCACATGTCCTTGTTACATTCAGTTAGGAACACTGAGCTTAGGTGTGGAAGGATGCAGTGAAAACCCGGGATGAATCCTGGTACCCAGCACTGGAGTGAGGACCACGTTCAGGGCAAGTTGGGAGATGCTGCTGCTGCTGACTGTAGAGGAACTGAGTCAGGCCAAAGGCTTCCTGTGCTCCTGGCCAAGGAACTTTGCATAGATAAGCAGACAGCATCCACTTCCTAGTGTCAGCTATCCCGTAGTCCATCTGTCCTTGCAGGTAACTTGCTGGGTATGTGCGGAAAATAAGGTAGAAAGAGATCTGGATGGATGGCTTTTTTTTTTTTTTTTTTAAAAGTCCTGACTACTCCAGAGGTAAAAGTAAGTACAGAAAATGGAGAGCTCTGCCAGGGCCCACAGCATCTGCTGAGAGGCGACTCAGGCTCTCCAGGGGTAGCATAGCGGCATGCAGCATTCCTGTGACAGAGGGAGGGGCATTTGCTTCAGTCAGAGCCCAGTGAAGCTCTAAGAAGGTCTAACCTGTTCACTTCCTGAGTGGTGCCATCCTGAGCTAGGTGTGGTGCTGCTTTGGAGAATGGAGATCTGCAGGTGGTCAGGCGTGCTAGGTGGCAAGTAGAGGGCCGGTGCTTGCTGACTTCAGCCAACAGAACCAGGAGAGACTGTGTTACTCACCCTCCTTGCCCAGCCCAGGACTCTAAGCAGAGAGGGGACGCTATTAATGCATAAACGCCCAGGCCCTTCTACAAAGTTCTTCCTAAACCTCTATGTGTCAGCATCGGTCACCCTCCTGATGGCCTCCCCTGAGGAAATAATCAGTATAGCCCCCATCTCATTAAAAAGATTTAGCTTGGTGTGGTGGCATACACCTTTAATCCCAACACTCTGGACGCAGAGGCTGGTGGATCTCTGTGAGTTCAAGGCCAACTTGGTCTACAAAGTGAGTCTAAGACAGCCAAGGATATACAGAGAAACCCTGGTGCTTGGAGTCAAAGCCGCCTTAAACCCTGAGCTGTCTCTCTACCCTAAGCCAGGATCTCTTCCTGCCCCAGGGTGCCTTGGAATCTTTTTTAGCTTCCAGGGACAAGGGTGGACCTAAGACAACCCCTTCTCACCCCCCCACTCCCCTGCCCCCTCAACCCCATCCCCACTCAAGTCCTGTAGTAGTGACTTCCATTGCTTTACAAAATGTCCAACAAAAGTAGCTTAGTGGCCAGGTGTGGTGGCTCACGCCTTTAATCCCAGCTGGGAGGCAGAGGCAGGCGGATCGCTGTGAGTTCAAGGCCAGCCTGGTCTACAAAGCAAGTCCAGGGCAGCAAAGGCTACACAGAGAAACCCTGTCTCAAAAAAAAAAAAAAAAAAAAGTAGCTTAGTGGAGCGAAGATATATCTCAGCTCAGCTCTGGAGGGTTCACCACAGCCACTGGCTGTGGTAAGGCAGGACAAGGTGGCAGGGCATGTGGTGCAGAGCAAAGCAGTTCACCTGAAGTGAGCAGGAAGCAGAACAGGAAGCAGAGAATATGAGAAGAAGGTTCTAGGGCTCACTTCCTCCAGGAAGTAGCCCGTTCAACACGGATGGCTTTATTCATTGACAAAGTTTGAGCCCTCATGGTATAGTCACTTCGGCAGTGCCACCAGCTGAGGAGCAGGCCTTCAACAGATGAGCCCGTGAAGGACCAAACCTCATGAGGTGCGGAGGTCAGGGCTGAGGAGAGCAGCTGAGTACCCAGAGGAGGTGGTCAGGCCAAACACAAGCAGCCACAGAGTCGTTGACAAGAGTTTAGTTTCCCTACCTGCAAACTAGCTGTGCCATCACAAGGGTAAACTGACTCCTTAGCTGAAAAATGAGAAGAAACCTGTTTGAGGAGGTTTGGCTTCTTCATTAGAGCCCCAAGTTGAAGTTGTATTAAAGAAACAAAGCTAAGCTTGAGGGTGCACACTTTTAATCTCAGGATTTGGCAGGCAGGTCTCTGAGTTTGAGGCTAGCCTGGTCCACAGAGCAAGTTCCAGGACAGGCAGAGCTATACAGTGAGTCTTAAACAAACAAACAAAATGTAGTTAGGTGTGGTGACACACACCTGTAATTCTAACAAGCAGGAGGATCATGTGTATGAGGCTAACCTGGGCAACATAGCAACAATCTCTCATCTCTGTCTCTGTCTCCATCTCTCTTTCTTTCTCCCTCCCTCTCAAAAACAAAACCCTCAAACCCTAAATCAGTAGAACAAAACCAAAAGAAACAAACCATAACTGGCTGGGTTGGGTCTTGAGGAGGACATGATCTAGCTCAACACTCAGGCCTTATCCTGATAGGAGAGGCTAGCTGCTGCCAACGTTCTATTCCTGAAGCCCAGGGTTCTGTTTTGGGGCAAAGGTGTCATGTTTGCAGGCAAGATTCTAGGTTGGTTCTGGGTTGCCAGTGTCAGGGTTTGAGTCCCATGCAGGGTGAGGATCCACTCCTGGGGTGCAGCTTTCCCAGTCAGTGTCTAGGGTCAGGATTACACTTGACCTTTGAGTCCTATGGACAGACATCCATTTGAGATTTTATCACATTGGGCTGAGGCTCCCTTTTGGGACTTGGGGTTTGGTTAGCTGGCCTTGGGGTCAAGCGGTTTATTTTCCAGAGGCGACTTCCTGGGGCCATCAGCAGATGAAGGGCCAGAAGACTCCTCTGAGATGATGCTCCTGGCTTCCCCACTCTGTGCTTGGATCTAAGACCGTAGCTAAGTCTGTTTCAGCTTTAGGTCTCTGGGTGTTAGCCTTGGCCAGGGCAGTCAGGCTGTCTCACACAGCACCATCTACACTCACTGAGTCTTCCAAAATGAACACTAATGGTGCGCTCTATAGGCAGCGACGGCCATTGCTCTGTGAATCCAATCCATGCTGACAGTGCTTAAGCAGCCCTGGGCATTGCCAGCTGGGTCCAATTAATGCCAATTGGATCTTAACTTGTGCTGAGTGGCCCCTGGGGAGAGGGAGTGCTCAGCGAGCAGGGTGTGTTAAGCCTGGGTCTTGAGGGCTTGGTACAGTATAGCTCAGGAAGGCTATCCAAAGCCAGGGCAGGCTAGTGAGGCCCCATAGCTTAGCTTCCTAGTGGCCAGTTTACTCTGCCCAGACTGAATGAGAATGGTTTAGGGCACGCTTGAAGGAACCTGGCCGTCTTAGTGGCTGGGATATACATAGGGGCGTTGGCTTTTTGCCTCAGCTGTCCTGGCACCTAGGTGAGAAAAAGCAGTGTCTGCATAGGGCCTCGGCCTCATCACCTCTCCCACGACCTCCAGTGTGGAGTCCCCTCTCAGAAAGCTGAAGTTGTTGCAAAGAAAACATTCAGTTCCACGTGTCCTGGGCTCTCAGTTTTGCAAACCCTCTTTTTCCTTTCTGGGTCTTGCTCAAGATCCCCGCAGGCAGGTCTAATATGTGGGCCACGGGCTGCCAGCAGCCAAGGATCATAATGAATGTAGCCCAACACAATATTGAAAATTATGTAAAATTTATGAGATTTTTTTCCCCCTTTTGAGACAGGGGTTCTCTGTGTAGCCCTGGCTATCCTGGAACTCACATTGTAGACCAGGCTGGCCTTGACTTTACAGAGAATACCTCCCCAGTGCTGGTTTTAAAAGTATGTGCCACCCCGGCAAGGTTTTTTGTTGTTTTGTTGTTACTCAACCACACTGTTCTCAAGTGTGAACTTTGTAGTGACAATATTGTGTTGCCATGTGATATGCCTGTGCGAGGGATGTGAGCTTGGCTTTATTTCCTGGGAACCCTCTTGTCTCCTGGTACCTACTTGTCCAGGTCAGCTGCTGCCAACAGGGTTTGAGTTGGGGGTCCTGAGTGAGGCATCCCAGCTCTCACTCCATCCTTTCTGCAGACTGAAGGATCCCCTCCAATCCTCAGCAAATCGGGAAGGCAGTTTCCGGCTGTGGTGTGATTCCCCACCTGCACTGAGAATCTTCCTGCCACTTCCGACCACTTTCCGTGGCTGGAGACTCAGGACACCTGAGGAGGAGGGCAGTCTCTCTGCAAGCAGGTCTGTCTGGGATATGGGGTAACGTTGTCTGGGTCTGCAGGGACCCCATCTTTAGCTCAACTCTCTGGGCCTGAGAGGAACTGTGGGAACCCAATCCAGATGCTGGCCTTCAGGAAAGCCCACTGGCCTCTGGAGCTCCCTGAGGACATGGCAGGTAGGGTAGGGTCAGGTGGGGTCGCCAGCCGGTGGTGTGAGACAGGAAGGTGGGGGGGGGGGTGCCAACATCAGCCATGCTGCAGATGCTGCAGGCACAGGCGCAGGCTCAGAGACACCTTACTAAGAGGCTTAACTTCCACGTCCTGGCTCCTTGTTTGAGATAATGTAACCAAAGCCCAATGAATCTTGGATAAGGTCATTCTTAGACTCTCACCTCAGGCCTCCTCTCAGATCAGTTCCTTTGGAGACTGACTAGTGGGCTGGGTTAGATGGCCTTGGTGTCTCTCCCCGCCTCTCCGCCCCAATATTGTCCTATGTTCCCGATTCTCCATCTGAACAGTGATGACACTAGAAGTCGGTGCCTGCTTGCATGTTGGTGGCTTTTGCTGTCTCTCTCACTTATTGATGAGGGCCATGCCCAGTGCCTGGCATTCCTAAGGGCATTTAATGTGCTCTGCAATGAATGTGTTGACCTAGGGAAAGTCAAGACTGCCAGGTTGTATGGTTGTGGCTGTTCTTCACCTCCCCCTCCTCCCATCCCTCCTCCCATCCCTCCTCCCATCCCTCCTTCCATCCCTCCTCTACCCCCTTTTCCTTCTTTTTTCTCTCCCTCCTCACTGGGGAAGGAACCCAGGCTCCTCTGTATGCTAGGCAAGAGTTTCACCCCTGGACTCCCACTTTGTCGCAATGACACGTCCTGAATACCAGAGCTGGAGACTCTGAGTTACTTGTTGACAGTGTGGATTCTTTCTGGTGCTGGACTGCACGCCAGGCTCTGGCTACCGGGCTCATGGCCCTTCCCTTATAGAGTTGGTGGCCGTAGATCGCTGGGGTGGAGGTCGAAGGTTGGAGAAGGGTGAGAGGTAGACAGCCCAAGTGAAGGGAGGGAGGGCTCCCCAGAGTAAAAATGTGTTTTTATTTATTTGAGACTGTTTTATGTAGCCCGGGCTGGTCTTATTCTTGCTGTGTATATGGGGTTTCTGATTTTCCTGCCTTTCTTTACTTCCCAAGTGCTGGGATGGCAGCTGTTTCTCTACACCCAAATACTGTGTCTGCTAGGAAGCGCTCTATGGTCAACCGAGCTTATTCTCGGCCCCTTGTTTGGTCTTTTAGGAGAGTTTTGTTCCATAGCTTTGGCTGGCTTGGAACTCACTGTGTAAACCAGGCTGGTCTCTGACTTGCAGTGGTCCTCCTGCCTCCGCCTCCTGAGTGCGAGTGTTGCAGGAGTGTGCCAAAAAGGCCCAGATGAAGAATTTGTTTTGAACAATGGTGGAGTTTGGTAGACACTGAAGGGGCAGCTGAGCTGCCTGTGACTGTGACAGGAAGGTCTAGCCACAGTGTGGAGGCCTGAATCCGAGGTTTCTGTACACAGTGGCCTTGGGCAGGCCACATTCCTCCCCTCGTGTGTTCACCCCTAAAACAGAAACCGTGATACCCCTCAAACTGTGAGGCACATGGCTAAGGCCTTGGAGGGGTGTGGCAGCAGGCCTCTGGGGCACAGCGAGGCTGGAGGGCAGCTGGAGGGCAGCTGGGTATGGATAGGTGGCCTGCTGGGAAAACAGGAGGTCGTCTTACGTCAGGCTTCTCCGTTAAATAATTAGGTGCTCATCTCACGCAGGTTGTATCCACATCGAGGGAGGCAGCGGAGGTGGCTGGGAACTCGGTGCATGCTGGCCTGGAAGTGTCCAGCTCCTCCTCTCTCCTTTTTCCTGTCTCCTGGTCTCTCGGCTAAATTGGGGCAGAATGGTGGTGGCAGTGGTGTTGAGGTAGTGGGGGTGGTGTGAGTGGGAGTGGTGGTGGTGGTGATAGTGTGGATGGTGGTGATAGTGGTGGTATGGTTGGTGGCAGGGGTGTGGGTGATGGTGGTGTGTGAGGTGGTGGCAGCTCCTCAGGTTTTCTGTTGTTGCCTGTCTACGTCTCTTTCCTCATAGCCTCTCTTTCCTGCTGCCCCTCATCTCTCCACCTCTGCAGTCACAAGGGTGCTGCATTCCCCCTCTCCATCCCCCACCCGCCTCAGGCTTTGCTCACTTTGAGGTTAGCCTTCTGATCTGCTGCCCTCAGCAGGCACCCGGGGCCTCAAGGGAGCGCTAGCTTCCCCTGTGTCTCGAGACAAACAGGCGCTTTTTCATTTTGAGTGCTTAATACTGGGAACACGAAGGTCTGTTTAGTCTTACCCAGCTAACATAAACCAGCCGGAACTGGACCATAGCAGGGGACTCTGCTGTAAGTTCCCTTATTTGGAATGAAATTCATTGTTTTTTTCCCCCTCCTTCACATTGGGAGGCACTGGGAACTTTGAGGAGGTCTTGCTGGCCTCACCCCAATGTGTAGTTTGCATGGCCCCTCTGAGGCTAACTAAGGTGCCTGTGCCATAAAATCTGGCCCTGGGACCGCTCTTTTCCTTCCGGGTTCACAGACTACTCACACTTTTGAGCCATACTCAATGTCTTGGGAATAAAAGTGGCTGGTTTTGTGTTGTATCACCTTGCCTCTTCCAATAGGAGAAACTGAGGCCTAGAGAGAAGAGACCTGGCCAGACTTACAGGGCAAGCTGAAGTAGGTAGGGGCCTAGAAGCCAGGGCTTCCAGTCTTCTGGTCTTCCTCTGGCTTCTGTGCTTTGGGCCAGTGGCTCTGTCCGGGATGTGAGTGGAAAGTGAGGATGCCGATTAATCTGGCTGGAAGTAGCCTGGAGTGTGGAATCTTCCCAGGCCTCTGGGAAGCTGATCATACAGGCCCAGGGCAGAGAGCTAGGGGAGGGACAAGAGAGATGAGGTGGTGACAGGGAGAGGGGGAAGTGGCTGGGAGTCTAGGAGAGCTGAGTTTGACCCTGATCTGTCCTGGAGGTTCAGTATTTTCCTGAGCATTCTTCCTGGATGCGTCTTAGATGAGCCGAGATAGTGGGAGGATTTCTCAGCAGTGACATGCTGTGTGAGTCAGCTTACTAGGCAGGCTGCTGACTTCTCATGTCTTTGTTTCTTACGAACAGGGCTAGGAGCGCTCTGTGAGGTTTCCACTGACTACTTCTGGCCCAGGTTAGCCTCTGTTGTTTCAGTTTGGGCCATCTACTACTGGGCATCTCCCTCTTTCAGAATTCTGCATCCCTGGCGTCAGGTCCCTGGAAGTTTGTCTGGGGAAAGGTTTCTAGCTCAGACCCGCAAGAAGCCAGGGTCGGTGGGAGCAGGCACAGCGCCAGTGGGCACGAGAGCTAGGGCATGAGCCTTCAGGGCCAGGGCTGGGGTCCTCAGCCCTGTAGAGCAAACATTGCATCTGGGTTTACAGAGAAGATACGGATGAGCTCACAGGCACAAAATATCAGTCCCCAGATTCCCAGTGGTTAGGGTGGGGATTTAGGGGAGATAACGGCTAGCATGGTGGCCACCGTCCTCTAAGCCAGAGTGCCCAGGGCAGTGTGAGCTATTTTCTGCCTTGCATCTTTAGCTCCATCTCCTCTGGTAACACGAGAAAGCATTTGCTCAGATATTCTTTCGAGAAGGCACACCCTGCTTCACATCTTTCAGAAAGAGTGTCTCATCTATCTGATATTTACAGTTTCCACCAAGAATACTCAGTTGGGGGAAGGGAGCTGCAAACTAACTGCCCAGCGTAGGACCAGCTAAACAGCCATCTCAGAAAGTGTAGGCCTAAGACACCCTGACCTAAGGGCCCTGGTGTGTGTGTGGGGGGGGGGGGGTAGGCCTAAGACACCCTGACCTGTGGGGGGGGATGGGAGGCAGTGGTTGGGGCAGGAGGCACACTGCATTGTTTACTATGAAGATTCCATTCATTGCTCTTTTGCAGTAACAGCAGTACTGTGATCCAGAGCTGTTTATAACGCTACAGTAAACTTTCACTTCTCTGCAGTCAGTGAGACACTCATTTAGAAAAGATTGCCTTGTTGCCAGGAGCAAGGCACCACCTAGTGAGCCCTTAAAGACAACCAGAGATGACTCGAAGATGACTCAAAGAGAGCATGCTGGGTGTCTCCTGGCTGGCTGCGGATGAAGACTTGGCTGTTTGTGCTCCACCCGCAGAAGTATGGGTAGGCAAGAGAAGCTCTCGCAGTGCTGGTGGCCCTAAACTTTTGAGTGCCCAAGGCCTAGGGACTGTTCTAGTTTCATTCCTGTCAACAATAAGCAATGTAAGGGAAGAATAAAGGGGCCTATTATGCCTTACAAATCCAAGATATTGCCCACCATTTGGGGAAGTCAAGGCAAGGACTCAAGTAGCTATTCTCACGCCCACAGTCAGGAGCAGAGAGACAAATGCATCCCTACTTGCTTGTTTAGTTAGTGGTCCTCACTCTTACACAGTTCAGGGCCCAACTTGGGGAATGGTGCTGCCCACAGTAGGCTGGGTCAAATAAGCATCGCGACAGTTCTCCCACTGACAAATGTGGTGGTTTCGATAGGAAGTGTTCCCCAATAGGCTCAGGTATCTTTGAACTCTTGGTCCTTAGTTTGTGGTATTGTTGGGGGGCGGGGGAGGTTATGGTGTCTGTAGGAGGGAGAGCCCTGCTGGAGGGAGCCCATTACTGTGGGTGGGCTTTGAGCCTCACCCCACTTTACAATGTTTGTTGTTGACAATGTGATCGGTCAGCTTCTTGCTCTAGCTGTGGCCTGTCACATCCCTGCTTCCTTTTATTGTATGTAATCGATACTAGGTTATGGACTTTCTCTCTGGGACCGTAAGCCCAAATCAGCTCGGATCCCAGTGTTTTGTCACAGCTACAGAAAGCAGACAAGAGTACATGCACACAGGCAGCCTGGTCTACATAGTTCCTCACTGACACGCTCTTCCCAGGTGATGCTAACTTATGGCAAGATGACATTTAAAACAACCCACCACAGGGCCGGGATGGCAGACCCAGGCATGTATAGCCCTGAGCTCTGAGAGCTATAGGCTCACTACTCCAAGCTTTAGACGATTATGGCTCTAGGTTTTCACGTTAAAGGCTTATTGCTGTAGGCATTAACCACAAGTGGTCCTGGAACTTGGCAGCTGTACTGTAATCCTCGGCTTTTAGCAACAGTGGGTGGCAGCAGGCAGCAGTAGCAGCCAGCGACACCTAGTTTTAGAACTCTCGAATAGGCCTCAGTCTGGACCCTTCAGATATTATGCACAGTGACAAATGTTACAGCTCAGAGCGTTGGCTCCTCAGCCTCTGGCAGTAGCTAGTGTTGGAGGTCTCAGGCACCAGCTACCTGACTCCCTTGGCTTGAAAGGCTTGGCTGATCTTTAGAGCCCTTCTAGTGACCAGGGCTTGCATCTCTTGAGTCAGCTCTTCAGTCGTTGTTGTCTGATCCCTGTCATTTCTGTCCTAACCAGTCTCTGGAACTCTGTGTGTGCATGTGTGCACATCTGTGTGTGAGAGTGCAGGTACCTGCGTGCCAAGACAGTGTGTGCAAGTCAGAGAACAGCCTCTGGGTTGGTCCTCACCTTCCATCCTGTTGGAGACAGGAGTTCTTTGTTGTGCAGTGTAGTGTCTGCCAGGCTGGCTGGCCCACGAACTTACTCTTTCCTCCTCTTGCCTCGCTGTAGAAGCACCGGGATTATGGACACAACGCTACCACATTTGGCTTTCCGTGGTCCTCTGGGGGTTTGAACTTAAATTCTTGCATTTGCTTGACAAACACTTTCCCTGCTGAGTGTCTCCCCAGCTCCGCTCTCTAGCTCTTTAGCTGCCTTTGTACCACTACTGTCACTGCAGCTGCCACTCCATCGCTGCTTGCAACGGCCAAAAGCAAAACAACAGCAACAACAAAACAGACAGACTTGTGAGAGAAGCCCTTTCCTCTTTCTGTTGTTGCAAGGGAGTGTCTCCCTTTGGCTCACCCCGACACAAATGAGCTGAGTATCCATCTTATCTGGAGAGGAAAGGTACATGGCAGGGGCACTGGTACCAATCACAGCAGTTCTTCATGCAAATAAAACATATTGTCTGTATCAGCCAGTCTCAGCACAGTCATTCATGCAAATGGAAGTCCACCCTGGCACCAATCACAGCAAGTCCCCCACGTGTGTACATGAAAGAGTGTACCCCCACATGTGTATGTAAGTGTGCCCCATGTATTTGCACCAGTCGCTGGCCTTCTGCGGAGCCACCACTGGAAAGAATAGCTCCCTCTCTTGAAGGGCGGAAATAGCGGGGGCAAAACTGTCCCAGCTCTTGGAAACAGGTGTGGCCGGGACAGGACCTTCAGAGCTGCAGATGTACTTCACCAGCAAGCGGTTGTGGGGACAAGTTCTGCACATCAAGGCATTCTGGCAAGTTGCTTGGGTCACGGTCCTTTTCTCAAGGTGGCTGAGGCATCAGAAAAGGATCTACTATCTATCAACTAGAGGGTAAAAGTGCTTGTATTAAAGCCGTATTATTAACATTAGCTGTACCTTAACAGTATTTAGTGCTCTATGCTTTAACTCTTCCTGTGCCCCATAGAGAGGGTTCTCCTAATGTGTCTCAGAAATCACTTTCGCTGTCCCATGGAGGATGAATTGAGGGGTGCTGAGATGGAAGATGGAATGGAGCTGTTTTGGGGGGGGATGTGTTCAAGGTCCAAAGGGATGGGTTTGGCAGCCGTTGTGAATGGTCGGTGTAATTGGCCACCAGGGAAAGAGGAGAATCAAAGATGGCGCTGGACTTTCAGAAGACAAGGAGGACAGTACTCAGGAGCTCAGGTAGTAGCCACAACAGATGGTCCATGGAGATAGACGCGTAGACGGATGGAACCAGGTGGAGAGTCCGAAACAGATCTTCTTATGTATGGTCGGCTGTTTTTCAGGGAGAGTAAACCAGCAATTGGATATCATAAGGATGGGCTTAACATTTAAAAATGGATCCATGACGCCGTAGGCAGCACCTAAAACTGTAAAATGCTTAGAAGAAAGCATAGGGGAGAAAAACCTTGGTTGGGCTTGGGGACAACTTCTTGGGTATTGAACCAAAAGCACAGGTGACAGAAGTGCTGCTGCTCAGTTGGTGGTGTGACCTTGGGAGAGCTGGGCCTAAAAGTGAGGCAGATTAAAATCTCATGCAACAGCCAACTATGTTCAGCACATCAGACAGTTTACACTCTAGGGGTTAAGACTCACCCAGGGGTCTGGAGGGATGGCTCAGAGGTTAAGAGCACTGGTTGCTCTCCCAAAGGTCCTGAGTTCAGCTCCCAACAACCACAGGGTGGCTCACAACCATCTGTAATGAGATTTGGTGCCCTCTTCTGGCGTGCAAGTGTACATGCAGACAAAACACTATACATAACAAATAAATCTTTAAAAAGAAAGAACAACCCAAATGAAGTTTATAATCACAAAGACAAGGTGTACACAGCAAAAATGTGTTTTTTTTTTCATAGAGACATATAAACAAATAATAGCCAGTCGTATAAATAATCTGAAGTAAACTCACTTCTGTCTGCTACACCTGGGGGGGGGTGGTTTACAAAAATATTCCAAGAATAATTCTATGTTTTGAAGAAACAGGTCACAAGACTCTTGTCCTGTTTTCTTGGAGCTGTCTCGCAAACACTCAGAATTCTCCCCACAGGACTCCATTCTTGGACTGTGTCCCAATAAAAAGAAAACAGAGAAAGTGGAATTCAGTAGGCATTCTGAAATTCACACCTCAGATAATAGTATAAAACTTGCCTGGGGAAGGAGGATGCCTTATGCCTGCTAGTTCAAAACCAACCTGAGCAACACCGTGAGGCTGTGTTTGAAAACACAAAGCAAAACAGAAAGAAAAAGCAAGCCACCAGTGTTTACAATGTCTGTCTGCATGTGCTCCCCTGGTCCTATTACAGTTCACCTCACTAATACTCCTTTTCAAGACAGGGTCTCACTGTGTAGCCCTGGCTGTCCTGGAACTCACTCTGTAGACCAGGCTGGCCTCGAACTCACAGAGACCCCACCTGCCTCTGCTTCCCAAGTGCTGGGATTAAAGGCATGTAGCAGTGATACTCTTTTTAAAAATAAATTTTACATATAAAAATTTTAAAATAAACATTACATTTCCTTATGTATTGGGAGAGGACCACTTGTTTTCTCCACTATGTGGCTCTCTAGAACTGAACTCGAGTTGTAGGCTTGGCAGCATGTGCCTTACCTGCAAGCCATCTTGCTGGGCCCTTTTAGGGTCCTGGCATCCAAAGGACACATCTTTTCTTTTTCTTCGTGAAGGACAAAATCTCATGTAACTTAGGCTAGCCTCGAACTCATGTAGCCAAGGATGGTCTTGAATTTCTGCTCCTCTTGCCTTCATCTCCCGAGTGCTAGGATTCTAGGGCTGTGTCACCACACCTGTGCAGTACGGGGATCCAATTCACGGCTTTGGGCATGCTTGGCCAGCTGGACCCCCGGCCCATTTTTCACAAAACTCCTGCCAGTGAGATGAAAGTTGTCTATCATGTTATTAACAGGATTTAAAAAAAAAAAAAAAAAAAAGCAATGTGAGGGCTGAAGAGCTAGGTAAGAGCACTGGCTGCTCTTGCAGAGGACCTAGGTGTGTTCCCAACATCCACACGGTGGCTCGCATCTGTCAGTTCCAGAGGATGATTCCCTCTTCTGGCCTCCGTGGACACCAGGCATACACACGGTGGACATACACACACGTAGGCAAAACAGTTCATACCCTCAAAATAGAAACAGATAAATCTTTTAGAAAAACAGCGTGCAGCAGTTTGCAGAGCGTGAGCCTGTTTGGATGAGGACTGTTCTCTCTCTTTCTCCTTCTTTCTTTCCCCTTTATATCTTCTTCAGTCCTTTCTTTCAGCTAACATGTCTTCCAGCCTTACTGCGTACTAGGCACTGTTCTAGGCACTAGGGTATAGCATTGGACAAATTCCTTGTGTCAGAACTATCTTCTTTGGAGGAAAAGCAGATTAAGGTGCGGGGGGTGGGGTGGAGAAGAGAAGGTGCCATATGGGATGTCAGATGGTGAACAGTGCTGTGGAGAGAGAGAAGTCACGAGGGGGCACAGCTAGGGATTATGGGTGTGGGGTGTTATGTTTTTAAATCTGACTGGTGGAGGGGGCTTGAGGGCATTAGAAGGCAGCGATGGCGAGAATGATGCAGGGAGCCAGAACTCTGTGGCCGCATGTCGTGTCATCCGCTCTGCAGTGCGCTCATCACCCGGCTACTCTGTATGAGCAAACACAGGTTAACTCATGCCCACACAGGTGGACTAGATGCCCACACATTTGTTACAAGGCCTCCCTCCGGGGGGGGGGGGTTAGTTTGAATAGCAATGTAGGGAGTGGGATGCCTTTTCCATGTTTTTTTTTGTCTTCCAAGTCAATATTGTTTTTCAAATTATTATTATTGTCTGCACATTAGTACATGTGGAGGTCTGGTCTCGCTCACTTGCCAAGTTGCCAAGGCTGGCTGGCCAGAGTTCCTCCTGCCTCCTCCTTCCCAGTGTTGAGACTACATGCCTGTGCTATTATTTTTAGCAGTTTTTACACGGGCTCTGTAAACTAAACTCGGGTCTTTGTGTTGAGTAAGCCATACCACTCCCCTCTCATTTGTTGCTTTAAAAACAAACAAACAAACAAACAAACAAGCAACTACAACATCTCTGGAATTCTTTCTCAAAGAGATTTCTTTATTATTAGGTGTACAGTGCTGTCTGCATGTACACCTGCAGGCCAGAAGAGGGCATCAGATCCCATTATAGATGGTTGTGAGCTATCATGTGGTTGCTGGGAGTTGAACTCAGGACCTCTGGAAGAGCAGTCAGTGCTCTTAACTGCAGAACCATCTCTGGAATTTAATTTTTTACAAAGATGAGCTTTTATAGCCCTGTGCCTCCCCAAGGTGACTGTGGTCTGCAGCGGGAGCACCTAGCTTCTATAGCTGTGTTCAGGGCAGAGCACGGTTCTGGAAAGGCCTGTGGTTGCATATATACTCCACAGAGGCCACTTTCCTGCTGTCTCCTCCACACACCCAGAGACAGGGTCTCGATTTGTAGCCCTGGTTGGCCTTGAACTCACTCTGGGGACCAGGTTGGCTTTTGAGCTTGCTACAATCTTACTGCCTCGGCCTCCTGCATCATAGCTTTCAGCCGCTTTTCCTTCTTTTATTCTCCGTGAGTGTTCCAGCCAGGGCTGGATGTTTCTGAGTGTGTGAACTCTCTTGCCCTCGTGGAAATCTCTGAGTCCCTCCCGAGGCCCTCATGCCTCTACAGGATGCTTGGGTCTGACTCTGGAACAAGGAGCATTTGTTTGTTTGTTTGTTTTTCGAGACAAGGTTTCTTTGTGTAGCCTTGGCTGTCCTGGACTCACTTTGTTGACCAGGCTGCTCTCGAACTCACAGCAATCCACCTGCCTCTGCTTCCCCAAGTGCTGTGATTACCGGTGTGTATCACCATGCCTGGCCAAGAGCATCTTTTAAAAAGTGTATTACTATATTTATTAGGGCAGTGAGTGTGGGGGGTAGGTGCCGCAGGAGGCTGGAAGATACCTCTGATCTCCCTGGAAATGAAGATGCAGATGCCTGGCAAAAGCAGCATGTTCTGGCTCACAATCTGAAAGTGAACCAGGCAGTTCACAAAGGCAGTGAAGTCAAGGAGGCAGGAACTGCAGGCTGCTGGTCACATGGCATCCATAGTCAAAGAAGCAGAGAGCTGCATGTCAGTGCTCAGCTCTCATTCTTCTTCTTCTTCTTCTTCCTCCTCCTCCTCCTTCTCTTCTTCCTCCTCCTCCTTCTCCTCCTCTTCTTCCTCTTCCTCCTCCTCTTCTTCCTCCTCCTCTTCCTTCTTCCTTCTTCTTTTTCTTCTTCTTCCTTCTTCTCCTTCTTCTTTATTGGCTCTTTGTGAATTTCACACAATGTACCCCAATCCCACTCATCTCCCTGTCCCGTCGTACCCGCCCTCTGCCCTTGTAACCCTCCCCCGCAATAGAAAAAAATTTTCATCATGGAAGTTGTAGTGGAAGTTTTGGTTTCTTAAAAAACCCAGTTATGTTATGTTTTTGTTTTATCCCAAGTGTGGGATATGGAGATGCTTTTAGTTTGTCCACAGTTGGTAAGAGCTTTGGGCTGCTCAGAGAGGGGCGTGGTCTTTGTCAGCTGCAGTTAGTGGAATTTGAGGACTCTGAGAATGTCCTCAGAATATCAGATGCTAGAGACAGAGAGGAACGCTTTGAGGAGATTCTTTGGGTTGGGGGGGTGTTTTGAGGAGACAGATGGAGGAGGAAGAAGGCTGCTGGTTTGTTGGACAGCTGGTTATCCTGACGACTGAGATTGGTATTGCCCCAAAGAACCCAATAACCCTAAACAGCAAAAAGTAGCTAAAGAAAACTCTACCACTTCTCCCTTCTAACCTTATTTCACTCCTACCCAGTGTTGGGGGGTTGGAAGATATTAGGGTGGATAAGGGTTGGAAGGGAGAGGTAGAGGTGTAAGAAACCCTGTTAAAATAGATAATAAAAAAGTAGTGCTAACAGGAAGCTGTAGTGTGTCCCACAGTATACCCTTTTTTCCACATTTTGCTTGCAAATGTTCATTGCAATGACTGATTGGTCTGGTTTGAGGCCTCTGGCTTCTCCTGCACTATCAATACTGGAACCTCACTGGAACGCCTCTCAGATATCCTGTTGTTGCCCTGTGTCATGGAGATCCTGCAGCTTTGGATCTGTAGGACTGGCCTCTTCGCTTGAGCTTCAGCAGTTCACTGATGGGGTAGATGCTGGGGTGGGCCAACTCAAAGCCCTGGATCTGGGCCTGGGAGGTATCTGAGCTGGTCGGCCTTCCTCATCATGGAGAGAGCTCTGTAGCACCGCCTCTGCTAGCTCACTCAGTGCCGCCGCCACATCTGCGCCCACACTCTACTGTGCTTCCTGGATGATGTGTGTGTGGGTGCTGATGGGGGTATTGCTCTTGCAAGTACTGCAGATGATGAGGGGTTGGGCTAGCTCTCCTGCATTCACACCCTCAGGGATGGCTCTCCTGTTCAGCACAGCCCTCAGACATTAGCATGGCTCTGGGCAGCAGCCCAGACCAGAGACATCTACTTGACCTTTGGTGGTAACAGACCTCTGCTGCAAGGCCGTGGACCCAGACATGTCCCTCTGTGGCAGCACAGGCCAGGACCCCTTCATGGCCTTAGGTGGCATCACTGACTGCTCACATCAGGCTGTTCCACACTACCCTCCAGTTTCCCATCTCTCTTCACTGTGCACACATCCTTCTCCTTCTCTTCCATTTCTCCACCACTTACTTGCTCCTCTTAGTGGCCCGTGGTCTCTGGGGGTCTGGGGTCATCTCAGGAGTACTATGCTCTGCCCATGTAGTGTGGTCATCTTGGGCTCACCTCCTCGCTGGGCCGTGTGGCCCCAGGTCCATTTTCTTCTTTTTTATTTATTCTGAACCCCTAGCCCATGGAATGGTGTTCCCACATTTAGGGTGCGTCTTCTCAGCTCAGTTAACATGTTCTAGAAATTTCCTCACAGACATGGCCAGAGATTTGTCTCCCAGGTAATCCTAAATTCTGTCAAGTTGACACTCAATACTAACCATTGCACTTGCCTATCTATAACTAAACGGCACCTCTCTCCATTTTTTTGGACATGGGGTCTCATGTAGCACAGGCTGGCCCCAAATGTTCTATATAGCTAAGGAGAACTTTAAACTACTTTAGATGCTCCTGCTTCTGTATCTTTTGGCTGGGATTATAGGCATGCACCGTTACACTTGATTATTAAACCAACACTTTTTAAAAAGATTTATTTATTTTTATTGTATGTGTGTTTTACCCACATGTATATCTGAGTACCATGTGCATGTGCTACCTGTAAAGGCCAGAAGAGAGTGTCAAATCCCCTGGGACTTGAACTTATAAATGATTGTTAGCTTCATGTGGGTGCCGGGTCCTCTGAAAGAGCAGCCAGTACTCTTAACCACTGAGCCATCTCTCCAGCACTTGTTTGTTGTTGTTTGTTTTTTTGTTTTTCGAGACAGGGTTTATCTGTGTAGCCTTGGCTGTCCTGGACTCACTTTGTAGACCAGGCTGGTCTCGAACTCATAGAGATCCACCTGCCTCTGCCTCCCAAGTGCTGGGATTAAAGGCGTGCGCCACCACGCCTGGCCTCTCCAGCACTTTTTAAGGGACTAGAGCATTCTCAAAACATTCAGGTTCCTTTGTACTTTATTAATTTAAATATTTATTTCTGTGTATGTGTGTGTGTGAGGGAGATCACATACCATGGCATATGTGTGGAGATCAGAGGCTCAACTGCATCTAGCTTTTATATGAATCCTGTGCTCAGGTCCTTCAGCTTGTGATGTAAGCCATTTTAGCTTTTATATGCTTACATTGTTATTTTGTTGTTTTGTAACAGGATGTCCGGTAGCTCTGTTGGTCTTAAGCTTAAAATGTTGCCAATTGTAACCTTGAACTCTTGATTTTTTTTTTTTTTTTTTTTGGTTTGGTTTTTGTTGTTGTTGTTGTTTGTTTGTTTGTTTTTTGAGACAGCCTTGGCTGTCCTGGAATTCACTGCAGACTAGGCTGACCTGAACTCACAGACATCTGCCTGCCTCTGCCTCCTGAGTGAAGGATTAAAGACTTGCACCACTATTCCTGGCCTCTCAATCACTTTTTGAAGTGTAAAGTCTATTGTGTTAAATATGTGCACTGTTTTATAAACGTCATCACCTCCATCTCCAGCTTCTCCCTTCCCAAACTGAAAGTCCAGCTCAGTAGCTCCCTGGTTCTCACAGCCCTTAGTCCCTAGTGACCACCATTTTTGTTTCTATGAACTTGATTATTCTTTTTTGTGTTAGATAAATGAAATTGTATGGCATTTGTCCTGTTTAAATGGTATATTTCATTTAGCACAGTGCCTTCCATGTTCATTTTTGATGTAGTTTGCATCAGAACTGTTTTCTTTTTAATTTAAAAATATTTATTTTATATATATATATATGTGTGTGTGTGTGTGTGTGTGTGTGTGTGTGTGTGTGTGTTCTCTTTTCAGACATACCAGAAGTAATCATATTCTATTACAGATGTTGTGAACCACTATGTGGTTGCTGAGAATTGAACTCAGGACCTCTAGAAGAGCAGCCAGTGCTCTTAACCACTGAGCCCTTTAATTTTTTTTTTTTTTTAATTGACAGGGTCTCACTATATAGCAGTGGATGGCTATAACTCACTACATAGACCAAGCTGGCCTTGAGCTCACAGAGATCCCCCTGCCTCTGCTTTCTGAGTGCTGGAATGAAATGCATGCACCACCCTGGCTGGCAGAAATTCTTTTCTTTTTAAGGGGGAATGCTATTGTAATATATTTACACACCATATTTGGCTTACCCATTTATGTGCTGCTGTGACCTGCGTGGCTGTGAGTGTGACCTGACTAGGGTAGGGAATGAAGAAGCAGACACATACAGAAAGGCTATGATCGGGTAGGCCGTGCGCTCTGCTGGAGATGTACCAGCAGTCTGGAAACTCTGTGCTTTTCCTATAGACAGCTGAACGAAGAGCTGCTTTAGCTGATCTCGATAGGGGCTCATGGGGGAGAAAGGTCTCAGGCTGCTGTCTCTGGGACATCTGTGTTTCTGATTTTCCTGTTTCTACCTTCTAAGTGTAATCCCGGGATTATAGGTGTGTGCCACCATGGCTGCTTTATGCTGCCTGAGACCTTAGGAATAGAAGCCTGGGCATCAACACCCATGCTCTGATTAGGGGAGCATGGATGTGGCCTGACTGACTGGGGGCCAGCCTCTTGGACTGACTGGGGGATGGCCTTGCCATCCCCACGAGGCTGAGGCCTCCATGCCCATGTCATAAATGCTTATCCATTCAGGGGTGCAATCGTTCCCCACAATCTGTCAACAAGCACTTGGTTTATTCACATCTTTCTTTCCTGTTGTTAATGCTGCTGTGAACATGGGTGCACGCTTGGCTATCAGAGTCCCTGTTTTCCATTCTTTTGTGTTTGTTCCCCAAAGTGAAAGTGCTAGCTCCTATGATAACTCTATTTTTTTTTCTTTTGAGGAACTGTTTCAACTTAGTTTTTATAGAAACAGCAATTTTCTCTCCTTTCCCTATCTTCTCAAACGCAAATGCTTTGATGGGTTTTAATCCAGCTTTATTGAAGTCTGACATATAATGTACAGCACGTATCTATGCAATTTGATGTGTTTTGACACACGCGTATATATCTGTGAAGTTATCGGCACCATCAAGCTAGGGGACATCTCTGTGACTCTCAGAAGTGTCCCTGTGCCTTTAGGGTTTTTTTTCCTCCCTACTCCTGCTGCCAGTCTTATCCTTCCTGCTCCCCAGCCCCCGACTCAAGGGTTTGCCTCCTCTTGCTGTAGTTTGGTTGACATTTTTAGAGTTAGATATAAATCGAATCGTATAGGTTGCTTTCTCTCCTCCTGTCCTCTTCCACTCAGTGTAGTTGTCTTGGGATTCACCCGGATGCTGGCCTGTGAACCGACAGTCTGTTACCTTCGGTTGCCGCGTGGTAGTTTATGGAGTGGATGTGGCCGAATCTATCTGTCTGTTGAGGGGCATTTGGGTTGCTTGCAGTGTAGAGCACAGTATGAAGCCCCTAAAAGAGGATTTTCTTTTTCAAGCCTACATATAGCCATGCTTGCTTGTTTCTCTGATGGTGGAATGCCCCTGTTACAATTGATAAATGCACAATTAAGTATCTTTGTTTTGATGACAGGGCACATATATCCCAGGCTGGCCTCGAACTTGCCGAGTAGCTGAGAATGACCTTGAAGTCTTTTAAAATTCTTATTACTGTATGTGTGCATGCATGTGTCTCAGAGTATTTGTGGAGGTCAGAGATCATCTCTCTGGAGTTGGTTTTTTGTTTTGTTTTGTTTTGTTGTTTTTTAATACCTTTGCGTGGGTTCTAGAGCTAGGTTTGCTAGGCAAGGACTTTCTACCCTCAGGCCCCAGACCTTGAGTTTCTGATTTTCCTGTTTCTACCTTCTAAGTGTAATACTGGGATTATAGTTGTGTGCCACTATGGCTGCTTTATGCTGCCTGAGACCTTACAAATAGAAGCCTGGGCATCAAGTGCTGGACAAGCCCTTAGCCAAATATATTTAACTTCTAAAAAGATGAAAATGTGTGTGTGTGTGTGTGTGTGTGTGTGCGCGCGTGCGCGTGCGTGTTGGGAAGATAGAGATAGACAGAGAGTGAGTACGTGTGAGCAGGTACACACGCCACGGTATGGAGGTCAAACAACATCCAGGACTTGGCTCAGTCTTTCAACTGTGTTTCCAGGGACTCAGGTCACCAGGCAAGAGTTGCAAGTGCTTTTTTTTCAATATTTTAATTAACTAGTTAAGTAATTTACACCCTGACTGCAGTGTTCTCTCTCCCAGTCCTTCCCCTGCAACTTCTCTCCCTAACACCCACTCCTCCTCACTTTCTCTTCAGAAAAGGGAGGCCTCCCCAGGGGTAGGTGGAACTCTGTGAGTTCAAGGCCAGCCTGGTCTACAAAGAGAGTCCAGGATAGCCAGGGTTCTGTGTAACAGAGAAACCCTGTCTTGAAAAACCATGGGGAAAAAAGAAAGAAAGAAAGAAAAGAAAAGGGCAGCCGCCCATGAATCAGTGAGCTGTGGCCTATACATTGCAGTGAGACTAGGCACGTCTTCTCCTATTGAGCACTTTCACCCTCAGAGTCATCTTGCCAGCCCCCGAGTATGCTTAACGTTTAAATAAAGAGGCTAATTATTTTGTACAGTAGTTAAGCCATTTTACATTTTCACTAGCAAAGTATGAGTTGGTGTGAGTTCTGGTTTCTCTGTGTCTTCACCAATACTTGTTAGCTTTGGCCCTTCTAATGGATGTGTAGGGTAGCTCATTCTAGTTAGAATTTGCATTTCCCTAATCACTAACTATTCTGAGCATTTTCATGTGCTTTTTTGGTGGGGGTTGTTTCAAGACAGTATTTCTATGTGTTAGCCTTGGCTGTCCTGGACTCACTGTATAGACCAGGCTGGCCAGAACTCACAGCGATCTGCCTGCCTCTGCCTCCCGGGTGCTGGGATTAAAGGCGTGCGCCACCATGCCCGGCTTCATGTGCTTTTTGTGTCATTCACTGTGTACTTTGGCGGATTGTCTGTTGAATTCTGTGTCCCTTATATTTTGTTGGGTTTTTTTTCTTATTGTTGATTTGTGAAAGTTCTCAGCAGCCATCTCAGGCTGTCAGTTGCAAGTATCAAACCCTGGCCTGGCCAGGGTTTATCAGTGAGGGGTAAGAATTCCTGACTCAAACAGGATATCTGGCGTGGGTGGATTTTAAGTGAGCCACCGCAGTGCTGCCACTTGGGGGAAGATTTGCTTCTAATCTAATGATATGCCACAACCATCCTGGGAACCCCAACCAGACACACAGTCTCTGGAGGGAAGAAAACAACTCCTCTGGTACTTTTATTTTTCTGGAGAGCAAGGAGCTTATTTAGAGTGTCTGGGGGAAATGTCACCCAGAAGTCCTCCTGCCATGCCTTGTTGGCCAGGTGTGGGCCACATGGCCATTCTCTTCCTAGTCACTGGCAAGAGGGATAGAGTCACATGACTGGCGTGAACTAGTGGAGGCAGCAAGGGACCATCTGGAGAACTTCAGAAACCACCCCTGCCATCAGGTATGGTGGCATATGCTTTTAAGCCCAGCACTCGGGTAGGGGTGGGAGCAGGGGTGGAGGTGGGGGTGGGGAGAGGGCAGGGCCTGGCATCTGGGCCAAGGCAAGAGACCCTGTCTTCCAAAGCCAAAGATTAGGAATGTAGATCAGTAGAGTCCTGTCTGTCACATGCCAGGCTCTGACTGCAATCCCCAACCACACACAGACAGACAGAATTATAAACGGCCCCTGCTTGGGTGCTTCCTTGGATAGTCTTGACCGGTCTGGATGGACTGGATGGACTAATGTCCGTCTCTAACTTCTGCAGGGGATGCTCATGCAGGGTTGAGCATCAGTGACGTCTTGGACCAGGACAGATGTTGAGAGTCAGGCACCATGGCTGTGACGGTCTTGCTGAATAAATGACCTAACCTCTTAGAACCTCGCTTTGCTAATCTGTTTCATGGGACCAGCCCTCCTATAGCTCCTGGAAAGGTTGAATGGGCCCATGGGAGCTGGCAGGCTTTGTGCCTATTGACACCTGAGGTGGCTGCTTAGCCCCTCATCTCAACTTCCCTCCTGCCAGGAATAGCCAGCAGAGATTTTTTTTTTAAGCTCAGCTTCCTGTCATTAGAGAACGAGGAGGGGGAAAAAGAAACCCGACAGACTGGGAAGCCACAAGCAATCACAGTGGGCTTTTTTCTTCTCAGAAGGTGTGGGCTTGAACAAGATGCTATAAATGGTTCATGCAGACGGGCTGAAGGTGTGCTTCCCACTGCTGCTTTAATCAGGAGAACCTGGGAAAGGAGCTGGGTGCAGGGCGTTCATCAGCTCTTCCCTGGGGTCCCGCAGTGGGTGGACAGGCCTGGCATATGCACCCCTGCTTCCTTCAGGAAAGATGGTGAGACAGGCTGTATATTCAGCTTCCTCAATGTACAGGACACACTTGGTGCTTAGCTTCCTGGCTATTTCTTAGTGAGGCACGGGCTGGGGCTGCCAACGTGTCAAGGGGAGCCCATGCCTTAGGCTATGAAGTACTATGTCAGGTGGTCTGTCACTTTTGGCTCCTAGTGGGCCCACAGGGGTCAAAGTGGGCATGGAGGCAGGGAGGGTGACCTCCAGGCTACAGACTGGAAGCTGGAGAGGAGAGAGCTGGGTCGGAGCCAGGACTGTACACCATCAGCCCTAGCGTCGCCTCTGCTCTTCTGTTTTCTTCCTGCCTGTGTAAAATACTCTTGGCAGAACTATGGGTGTCACCATGTTAGATGCTAGGCATCCATGTTGCTCTAAGAATGGGAAAGTCCATGCAGGGCTGGCCTGCCTTGGATGGGTAGCTCTGCCTTGGGGTTTTGTGATCTCAGAGTGGCAGGATAAAACTAAGCTGGGAGGTTCAGAGTGACCAGCGTAGGGAGGATGTACTAGGTAGGGGACAGCTTTCACAGTAATAGGCCTTTGAGATGTGGCCATGCTCTAGGGCTGATGGCTCATGTGCATGGAGTACTTTGGTGGGAGGGTGGAAATCATGGGAGGTGAGGCCAGATCTATGGGATGGGGCCAGTTTAGAGAGTTCTGAATGCATCCCAGAGGACCAAGTTTATCCTGAGGTGTTCAGGGACCACCAGAGGCTCTGACATACAGAAACTCCAGCCTGTCAACCCTAGGAAGGAGGCAAAAGCGACAGTAAGTATCCCAGTAAGAGTGATGTTGGTAGCTTGAGCTCTGGGAGGGGTGGAGGACGGAAGGAGCTAGACTTGTAGCTCCTCAGAGCTTAGTCATTATTCAGAGGCCACCCAGCAGGGCAAATGCTTGGGTGATGATGTCAGCAGATGATTTTTTTTTTTTTTTTTTTTTTTTTTTTTTTTTTTTTGGTTTTTGGTTTTTTTGAGACAGGTTTTCTCCATGTAGCCTGGTTGTTCCAGAACTCTCTTTGTAATCCAGATTGGCCTTGAACTCAGAATCTGCCTGTCTCTACCTCCTTAGTGCTGGCACTAGAGGTGCGCACCATGACACTTGGCTCCGATTTTTGTGTTAAGCTTAGTTTAAGCTGTTTTGTAGCTAGCTGTGTAACCTGCACCAAGTATTCTGTGTCCCTAAGCCTCAGTGGCCTCACTGAGGATGCCAAGTTCCCAGTGCTGGCCTCTCCTTCTGGGGCCCAGGGCAGGTATTTCAAGATGACAGTGGCAGACGTAATCTTCTTAGCTGATATGTATATTAGTTACTTGTCTTATTGCTGGGACAAAAACAGCCGGAGAAAGCAACAAGTTATTCTGGTTCACAATTCTAAATTGTAACGGTTGCAGGGAATACAGCCTCTCTTGCCAGGGAACTTAGGGTGAAGGGAGCAAGAGGTGGTTGGTCACATTGTATCCACAAGTCAGGAAGCAGAGACAAAGCTTGCGAACGCTTGCTTTCTGAGTTTTAATTAGTGGGAGACCCCAGCCTGTGGAACGGTACCACCCCCCCTTTAGGATGGGTTTTCCTATCTCACTTAGTCTAATCTAGAAAATCCCTCACAGACAGTCCCAGGGATTTGTTTCCATGGTGACTCTAAATCCCATTAAGTTGACAACAAAAATTAACCATCCCAGGTATTCACTGGCCTTAGTTCCTGCTTCAGTTTTATATAAGGGAAGGTACTAGGAGACAAAGGAGCCCTCCAGGAAAGCCTCCGTGGAATGCTGTTTCCCATTCTGTGACCCTGATTCATTATCAGCAAGATTGGGGGGGGGGGGGGCGAGCGACATGATAGGGACATTATGGAGTGTTCATGACTGAGGCTCCATCTAGATCACACTGGAATTTCTAGGCTGTTCTAGACTTTGATTCTATCTCCTGTTGCTCTCTCTGGCAGGTAGGGCACTGTCCTTCTCAACCCCGTTTTTCCTGAGGTTTGAAACTAAGTAGTCCTGGGAACCACCCAGGAGCCTGATCTTAACACCTCCTTTTCTGTGACCCCCACCCTGATATTTCAGTGGTAGCAGAACTATCAGAGTCACTAGACTGCTGGCAGTGGTTAGCTGCCAGTGGCTTTCCTGGGAGTGTCTGATCCTAGGGTAGGGGCCCTTGTGGGTCCTGGGCCATCATCACTCTGTGAACTTGCTGATGATGCTCAGGGTCTGAGGGAGAAAGTTGGAGAAAGACCCTGCAGGATACGGGAGCATGTGGAGAGCTGGCCCAGCTGGCTCTGAGCTCTGCTGTCCTCTGCAGACCAGACCTTGGATGAACAGGAAGGACAAAGCCAGAGATGCAGGCACTTTAGGGAAGGCACAGGGGCTGCAGGAGGCCTAGGGGTATCCTCAGATTTGGGGTGCTGCGTGTGTGCATGCGTGTATGCGTGTGCATCTGAGTGTGCATGTGGAGGGGGATGGGGGAAGGTTCTTCCTTGCAGAGGACGTCTTTATCCTCCCAACATGCAGCTGCCAGCTTTGCTTATAATCTAGCCGCGCAGCGGGATCAGTCAGGTGCATTTCTGCATCTCAGACACAAGGTTTGTCCCAGCACATGTGTCCTGTCTCCTGCGTCACTCTGGTGTCCTCTCTGCTTTTCCTCCCTCCCTGCATGCCTCATTGTCTTCTTTCCTTTCTGTCCCCAGAAAGGTTATGCTGTATCTTATAGACTCCAAGTGATGATTTATCACTTGTGCCTGGATTCCAGCTTAAAATTCACTCCACTCTGACCGGAACCAGAGCACTAACCAGGTGACAAGGGAGAATGCTTAATCTCCTTTCTTAGCGGAACTGGCTGCTGGCCCACCCTCTGACATGGCGTTTGCATATGTAGTGGCTGTGTATCAGTCTGCATGCAAAGCTTAGAGGAGCCCTGCCTGATGAGGCATGTGTGTAGGGCTGAGTAAACAGGAGATGGCGCTTCCTGAAGCATGCTCTCCATTTCTTCTGCCTAGAGTTAGAGTCTGTGCTCACACCTAATGTCCCCAAGTTACTTCTTTCCCCGGGGTTCCCCCTGCGTTACTGACACGACAGTGGCCAGGCAGCCTGTCTTGCCAATATTGTGTCTTTTGCTCCCATTAGAGGAGTGAGCACAAAACCTCAGAGAAGTTGAGAGGTTCGCCCTGTAACGTGATGGCAGAGCTGGCTTATGTGGCTGCCAGGCCAGAGCTCCCAATCCCCACACAGTTGGCACAGTCTTTCCTGGAAATAGGGATCTGGGTACCTCTGTGTCTGGGTCCTTTCTGCTTGGCAGAGATGGTGAACCCTCTGTCTAACTCAGGGCAGCTAGGCTGCCTGCGAGGCTTGGCACTGGGGGGCGTGAGCAGGTATGTTTGTGGCTTGGAGGTCTCAGAAGATGCTACTGGCAGTGAGCCTGAGGCTGGGGGGGGGGGAGCTAGGAGGGGCCCCCAGCTCCAGGTTGTTTGCTTAGATTCTCTTTCAGCCTCCACCCCCGCAGGCCTGCACCTGTTGTGTTCCCATCATCCCTGACAGCTGGCAGCTGTCACTGTTTAGGGCACCTGTCCCAGAGGACGCCCTCTGGTCTCCATAGCTCCGGTTTCTCTGCACTGTGCAGCTTTTGTAGTCAGTGTGCCTGCTCCCATGCCTCTGTCTTCAACTCCATTCTCTTCCGGACTCCAGGTAGCAACCTGTATTTTCCTTGGGTCTGGATCTAGAAGGAGTTTGGGGGCGGCCTTCCCTGCTCCTCATTCTCCAGTTCCAGGCCCAGCCTAGTAGGTCAGGCAGGGTAGGGGGAATGGACCTGGCAGGTCGGCATTAAGCTCTAAATACCATATGACTCATCATCGCAATCAAATTATCCTTTGTTCTTGATGGAAAACAAAGCAAAACAAAAGCTAACCTCAAACAGTATAGCCACCAGGAGTGTTTCCAGCTCCTCCCCAGCAGACCACTTCCCCTCCCCGACTTCTCCACATGCCAGCCATTGTCCCTGTCGCATAAATGAGAAGGCGTTCACACTTCCTTCAGCCAGTTGTCTGTACTCTGCATTTGCCTATAGGCCACGCTAAGGAAAACCACAGAAGACATCAGTCCTGACCAAGGCCTCACCCACCATGCCTTGAGAAAGCTCACACTTTTCTGAGCCCCGCCTGGGCCAGGGGCTGGACCCACTGTCCTCTGGAGGCCCTTTCCCCTTAGCCCACGCTTCTGGTGGGGAGTTTGCTGCTCCCTTCTGCAGGCACTGGCTCTCCCTTTGACTTTCAGCTCCGAGAAGGCGGATTTAGACAGAGGGGCAAGTGCCAGGCCATGGCAAACACGGATGAGAAAGGGCCGGGTAAAGAAAAACTTGAGCTGGGCAGCCTACCATTGAAGCCCATGAGGAAGGAAGAGAGTACAGACAGGGTGAGGCAGGCAGGGGAGCATGGTTCGGTGGGGGAGGGCATTTACTTTTGTTTTATTTATATTTATTTATTTATTTATTTATTTTGGTTTTTCCAGACAAGGTTTCTCTGTATAGCCTTGGCTGTCCTTGACTCACCTTGTAGACCAGGATGGCCTTGAATTTACAGTGATCCGCCTGCCTCTGCCTCCTGAGGGCAGGGATTAAAGGTGTGTACCACCACTGCCCAGTTTATTTTTATTTTTTTAAGTTAAACTCATTCTCTCTTTTATTAAGAGTATATTTAAATTTAAAAAATCTTCATTTACGTTTGAATGTGCACACGCACACGCACGCGCACACGCGCACACACACACACATGCTCAAATAGGTGCCCCAGGGCACATGTAGGGAAGTCAGAAGATAACCTGTAAAATTTGGTTCTCTTTTTCTACCATGTGGGTTCTGGGACTGGAACACAGCTGGTCAGCCTTGGTGGCAAGCGCCCTTCATTGCTGAGCTATCTCACCATCCCTAGAGTTTATTTACTTATGACAGAACTTCTCTGTGTAGCCCTGGCTGTCCCAGTATTCTGTAGACCAGGCTGGCCTGGAACTCAGAGCTACAGCCTCTGCCTCCCGAGTGCTGGGATTAAAGGTGTGCGCCACCACTGTCAGGCTCTTATTGTTATTTTGATGTGTCTGAGTATTTTGCCTGCGTGTATGTCTGTATATCATGTGCATGCTGGTTCCCACAGAGGCCAGAAAGAGAGTATAGGAACTGGAGTTACAACTGTTTGTGAGCTGCCAGTGTCGGTGCTGCATATTTGAACCTAGGTCCTCTGGAAGAGCAGCCAGTGCTCTTAACTGCTGAGCCATCTATCCAGCCTCCAAAAACATTTAAAATTTATTCTTTGACAACTTCATATGTTGATCGTATCTACCCTCAGTTTCCACATGGCCCTGCCCTGGACACACTCCAACACATCTGCTTCTTGCTTTTCTGATTTTCTTTCTTTCTTTTTTTTTTATTTTTTATTAATTTATGCTTTTCTGATTTTCTAACCCACTAAGTCTAGTGAATGCTGTCCTTGTACATGGGTGTAGGGCTACCCACTTTTTTTTTGGTTTTTCAAGACAGGGTTTCTCTGTGTAGCCTTGGCTGTCCTGTCCTGGACTTGCTTTGTAGACCAGATCTGCCTCTGCCTCCCCAGTGCTGGGATTAAAGACGTGCACCACCAGGATTAAAGGTGAGCCCCAGCAGTTTTATCAGTGGCTACATCCCTGGAGAAAGTGACTCTCTGGGAGGAGAGTCTTGACAGCTACATGGGCTCAGAGACTCCAAGGGACTGAAGTTTCCCAAATGCAGTGAGAGCACGTGCCACTCCCCCGGGAAGTAGCTGAAGATTACTTCAGCCTTCAGTATAGCCTCTTTGAGCCTCCGTTTTATGTCCCGCAGAGTGAGAGAGAGAGCACTAACTCATGAAGGGTTGCTGTGGAGTTAGCTGAGATTATGTATACAAAAAAAATCCATACCCTGCCTGGCACAGGTGTGTGCTGAGCCAATAGAAACACTGTTACCCACCTCTGTTGGCTTGCCTGAAGACTTATGTGTTTGTCACTCTCCTTGCTGTGACAAAATCCTTAACAAAAATCAATTTAAGGGAGGAAGAGAATGATCTTTGCCTACAGCTCAGCGGGAAGCCCATTACTGGGAAGGCTGCAGGAGCATCAGGAGCCTCCTCCGCCAGGAAGTAAAGAGCATGGACCACAAGTGCAAGTGGGCTGTCCAGTGTCAAGGCCAGCTCCCAGTCACTCACTTCCTCCAGCAAGGCTTCACTTCTTAAAGGTTCTACAACCTTCCAAAGCGACATGGCTAACTGGGCCAAGTACTCAAACCTATGGAAGGCACTGTGTACTCCAGCTGCAGCTTGCTTTAACCCTTTCACAGCCTCGGCTCTGTGTGGCTGAGGAATGCCCACTGAGCTGTTTGCCTATGGCCCCAGAAGCCTGACTCTGCCATGGTTTGAACCGTCATCTGCCTACTGGCTTCTGAGCAGTGAGGGGTGAGTCTTGCCTGCCCCGTTGGTTCATGGTGGTGCACGGGGAACCTTGCTCAGTGAGTGAGCACTGCTCTCCCCAACCCTTTGAGCAAATGGAATCCTTTGATTAAGTGGAGGCTTGTGGGTACCCCAGTAAATAAAACCTAGTAGGGATGCATCTCCAGTCCCACCCTGAAGAAGGGGTGCCACCTCCCCTACAGAACCCTGGGCACCACTCTGAGGAAGGGAACAGGACATCGCCGCTGCCTTCTGAAAACAGGGCAGCAGCCTGTAGGAAACAAGACCCAGGTAGGAAGACCTCTCTGTTCTGGAAGACATCAGAGCCACCTAAGTAGCCCCTAATTCAGAATTTTTCCTATCCCACCAAACAGGTTTCTCGCTGTTTAGCTGAGAGTGGGCCTCAAGCTCACACGATCCTCTCCCATTTATTTCCTGAGCGTTGGAATTACACCTGTATGTCACCGTGCCTAGCTTATGTCATCGTGCCTAGCTTCTATTTCATTTTTTCCCACCGCCCAACTGAAGGCCTCCTCGACTCCCTCACCACACCTGCCCCACTTCTGCCACATTTACTTCTCAGTTATGCCCCACCATCCTGTGAGTGATCCCCCATTCTACCGTGAGATGTTTTTCCCAAGGACCTCCTCTGCAAAGCATAATGCAAGACTCAAGCAGGAGTGAGGGAAGCCAGGTGCTGGCCCCATCCTTCCGGCTGCTGCTGTTTTCTGTCCTGGCACCTCTTGTCTCTTCCCACGCATGCCCCGCACCAGATGGCAGAGTGACCTTTTAGAAATGTGTGTCTGGTCGTGTCCCCCGCACCCCCCTCGCATCCTTGCTGAACTTGCTGAAGCCTGCCAGGGTTCCCTGTTGCTCTCAGGGAACTAGCCTGGTCTTCATCCTAATCTTCCAGGCCCTAGTGTCATTTAGTCTTGCCAACAGCAAGGCTCTCCTACAGATCCAGTTCTATCCATACCAGCCTTGTTTTGGGAATATGCTGGTCTCCTTACGGGCCTGTGGGCCTTTGCGCTGTTTATTTTCTGTAGCACCCTGTTCCCCGACACACTTCCACAGTACATGGACATGAACCTACAAATCGTGCCCTGCTCTGGCTGCTTTTCAGGAAAGCCTGCTTCAAAGCTCACCAGAACCCGAATCCGTGGTTTCAGAGTGCATTTTAGGAAAGTGACGATGTACTCTGCATGGTGGTTGACTGAGAAATGTCTGTTTCTCTCAGACCCATGAGAGCTCAGCCTTGCCTATTAGGGATCACATCTCACCCTCGCTGTGTAAGTTAGTGTTCGGCATGTAAAAGACGCTCAATAACTCTGGGTTTAGCTGCATTAGGTTGCTGAGCCCTGCTCAGGAGAAGCTGGGGTGCCATAGACTAGGTTCTAGATAGGCCATGGCTGCCTCTGCGTTGTGCAGAATAATACAAGGGTTAAAAGAGACCTAGCTATGGGGCTCAGAGGAGAAACAAGTTCCAAGAATGGGGACTTACCAACTGCCTGCGGCCTCAGGGAGGCTTCCTGAATGGTTTCCCCAGTACTGGGCAAGTAGGGAGCGAGCATCATCTTCAGTGGGAGAAAGCGGGAGCCAGGGGATGAGGGAGGCTGGTATGCGGGATGCTGAACCGTGAGAAGACTAGATTGCCATGTGGGAGAGGCTAGTGGGCCAAGGTCCAGCTAGCTATATTAAAAGGCAGGTGGGAGCTAGGGGGCGGCTCCCTGGGTAAAGTGCTTGGTGTCCACACATGAGACAAGACTGTGGCTCCCCAGAGCCCAGGTAAAAGCTAGGCAGGCTTGGTGGTTGCCTACAGTCCCAGAGGCTGAGGAGCAGAGACAGGGTCAAGAAAACTGGCTAGCTAGACTAGCCGATGGGTGAACTCTGGATTTAAGTGAGTCAGTAAAGTGTCAACTTCAGGCCTCCACATGTGCATGCTAATGTGTTCATCCCCACATACAGCTGACCCCATATTCACACATGTATATACACCATGCATGCATACACATGTAATTAAAGTGTGTGTGTGGGCAGGGGGCGGTGCTGGAAAGAGACACTCCTGTGTGTAACCCACTTAGAGCAGCGCAGACTTGTCAAGGCTTTGCCTTAAGACTGAGACCATGAAGGAAGGGTCAGGTGCCTCAGCCACTTTCCCCCATAGGAAGGGGCTAGGGGAGTGTGTGTGAGTGTGTGTGTGTGTGTGTGTGTGTGTGTGTGTGTGTGTGTGTGTACCCACAAATGAAGGGAGCTACCTTGTATAGAATTCTGAGTTACAGCTTCTTCTTCTGCTTCTGCTTCTTCTTCTTCTTCTTCTTCTTCTTCTTCTTCTTCTTCTTCTTCTTCTTCCTTCTTCCTTCTTCCTTCTTCCTTCTTTCTTCTTCATCCCTGGTAGAGAGAACCACCATGCAGGCTCTAGGCCCTTGCACCCAGGGCCTGCCCAAATTTCTAGCTACTGACCCCAATTAGGTCTCAATTGTCCCTTAGGTCTCTCTGTCCTTCTGCCAGATTCCAGTTGGGGGAGGTTATGTGGTACGTGGGCTGCAACAGTGTCTTGAGCCCCATACAGTGCTCATACCTGAGTGCCTTTGGATGTGGGGCATCCCCCCCTTTCCCCCAGCTCCTTCTACAGTCCCTAGTTCCCCACCCACATCTTTGTGAACATAGATCCTTGACTCTAAGGACAGGGCCTGGGAAATGGCAACTCTCACCTGGGGGAGGCGCTTATCCTGGATAGAGTGTGACAGTGTTTTCTAGACCTGCCTAGGCTGGAGTGTTAGTGCTGCTGGGACATGCTGGGATCCTCAGGCAAGTTCTTTGTTTCTCAGAATACCCACCTTAGCCAGGCTCAGTGGCGCACATCTGTAATCCCAGCACTCGGGAGGTAAAGGCAGGCGGATCTTTTGAGTTCGAAGCCAGCTTGATCTACAAAGTGACCCCAGGACAGCCAAGGCTTCACAGAGAAACCTTATCTTAGAAAAAAGAAAAAAAGCCAGGCACAGTGGTGCACGCCTATACTCCCAGCACTCAGGAGGCAGAGGCAGGCAGATCTTTGTGAGTTCAAGGCCAGCCTGGTCTACAAAGTGAGACCACGGCCAGCCAAGACTACACAGAGAAACCCTGTCTTGAAAAACAAAACACAAAAACAAACAAACAACCCCCCCAAAATACAAACAAAACCAAAAGCCAACAGCCCCCCCCCCCCTTTTCTGTAAAATAGGTGTAAGAATAGCTCCAACCTCCCAGAGCAGTCCCTGTGCATTGCTCCCTGCACCGTGAGTCCTCTGTGCATGGCTTTGCCCTTCTGGTGGCAATTTGGGCTTGCCACCTAGGGCTAGAAGGATTTTCCTCAATTTCAGCCTCTGTGCTTTCTTTTTGCCTAGGTGCAGGGTGCACCTGCACCTTAAGATTCCTCCAGAGGCCGTGTGACTCTGTGGGAGAATGCATGTAGTGCAGTGGGCAGGAGGGGAGTAAGTGGGCACAGCAATGATGCTTAGGTGTGTACACGCACACATGTATTTGTGTACACATGCCTGTTCATAGGCGCATGGCACAGTGTAGACATACTGTGCGGGTCAGTATGGCTGTGCAAGTGTGTGAATGTGTGTGGTTAAAAAGACAACTGGGCATGGGGGTAAAAGCCTGGATTCTGGCACACTACCCAGATCCTCATCACAGCCCTGCTGCCTTCTGGTTAGCTCTCTTTTCATAGACTTCTGGATGTTGGAAGGTTCTAGTGGTGCCTATTGATAACAGCAGTGGGGATAACCATGAAGGAGCTAATCTTTGGGAAGTATCCTTGCCACAGAGTCTGGAAGAAGATAGAAGTGATGTGAGTTCTTTGCACCTAAGTTTCCTAGCTTGACTGTGGTACCCTGAGGGCAGGGGCAAAGTCAATACCGTTCCCATCCCATCCCACCCTTGCTTTCCTCCTTATCTGCATGGAGTGGCATGATGCCCTCTGAAGATTGAATGGCTGTTGGCCTGGGTGACCGTGCATCTCCACGTCCATGGGACAGTGTCAGTGTGTGTGTGTGTGTGTGTGTGTGTGTGTGTGTGTGTGTGTGTGTGGTGTGTGCTCCACTGGGGCATCTCCAGCGCTTTCTGGAGCTTGGCTATTTCAGGAAGCCTCCAGTCTCCTCCTCCTTATGTAAATAAACATGACAGATCCCTTTGCCTGAACCAGCACGGAAGGTGGGGGAGGCTCCCAGTGGGTGGGAGCTGGGAGGCGGCAAGCACAACCAGGGGGTGTGCGTGTGTGGCCGGCTGGCTGGCTGGCTGGCTGGCGGGGCGGGCAGGCGTGTGCATGCAGGAGGGAGAGAGGAGAACGTAGGGGCGCAAAAGGGGCCGCTTGGCCCTGCCATGCCGGCTGGCCGCGGGGGAGGACAGGGGGAAGGAGGAGGGGAGCTGGCAGCTAGGGCTGCTCGGTGACGAGGCCGGCCGGCCAAACGAAGGTGGCCAAGCTGCCAGCGGCCTGAGATGGGGGGACAGATCACACGGAACACTCTCCACGGTAAGGCCCTAGTTGATGTCTGGGGTTCCACCCACCCCAAGCCTGTGGACCACTTGGGAGGTTGGAATGGAGAGGCATTGAGAAAGAGGGTTTAGTCATGTGTCTGCTCTGTCACTCTTGGTGGGCTCTGGGGCTGTGTGTATGTGAGTGTGTGTGTGTGTAGGGGTGGTGTTTGGGTGTTTGGCACTGTGGCTGGAGAAAGAGGTCTAGGGAAAACTGGAAGGCCAGACATTTGAGTTCCCCTACAAAGTGGCCTTGTCCTCTTACCAGGGTATGGAGCAGCCTCTGAGTGGGATGTGAGGTCCTGGGTATCCCAAATGTACCTCTTGATGCAAATCTCACTTAGACAAGTGGGGGGAGAGTTTATGGGTCCTGGAGGTAGTCTGGGAGAGATGTCTGGGTATCCCATATGTATACACAGTGCCTGTGCTCTTGAGTTTGCGTTGGAGATACCTGTGGGTGTATACCTGTGTCAGCTTGTGCCCAAGCACACAGGTGTGCTTAGTGGCAGCCCCCACAGAGCTTGACCTGGTTCTCCAAGAGAGGAGAATAAATATCTGGCAGATCCACAAGTAGGGAGGGGAGGAAGCGGGTTGACTGGCATCCTATGTGCTGGGCTCCATTTGCCTGGACTCCCGTCTCCTGGACTACCCTGCTCTTGTGCTGGGGTCTTGGGAGCAACATGGCCAATGTGGAAACAGACCCAAAGGGGAACCCTTCCTCAGAAATGAAACTAGGAGCCCCTACAAATTATCTGGAGTCAGAATGCCCGCCTCGATGTCCTGTGACTCTCCCTACAAGGAAGGCAGGGTTCTTGAAGGTAGGCACCGTCCTGCTGAGTCCATGGGAGAAGCCCAGGCAGGAAGGAGGGCAGTGTCAGGACCTGGGCTCTGGCTTAAGGCTCGGAATGGCTGACCAAGGCCTGGCCTGCCCGCTGTGGCCAGGGCTCACTATTGGCAGAGGGTCTGGAGCCAGTTGACATTTTCCACTGGGGTCAGACCTGGGCAGGCTGACTGGGCAGGACGGAAAGGCCCTTGAAGCACGTGGCCACTGTCCTCTGGCTGCCTTGGAGCAAACGATCCACAAGTCTTGGGGCATGAAGCCCTAAGAGCTGCTGAGCTCATGCTCTTAAGTAGATGAGATTGCTGTGATAAGGATGCGCCGGCTGTATCCAGTGTTCTCATGTGTCAGCGGGACCAACAGTAGCTTCCTTCACAAGGTTATAGGGATGAGTATACGGATGGGGCTGAGTAGAGAACACAAAGTGGAGCCACCTGGGTCCAGGGTCAGACAGAGTCCTTCTCCTTTGGGTATCCCATGCCCCAAGGAACAGAAACATAACTGGGTGGGCATCTAGACTGAGTAGCCATTTCTGAATGTTAAGCAAGTGTCTTATTTGCCTACACTCCCCTCCCTGTCAAGTCAAGCCTCTCTTCCCCCTGCTTGCCCGGACTGTTGCCTCAGCTGCCATCACATGAGTAGGGGGTGTGTGGAGGGGTGTGGCTGGTGGAGGGGTGTGGTTGTGTCTATCAGTATCAGCAAACACCACCCATCTGTCCTCACACGTCTGTACCCACATATGTCCTTCTGTTCTGCATAGTGATTGCCCCATGGCTCTGCTTCTGCCTCTTTTGGAAGGGGAGCAGGGGCCAGGGGAAGACACAGACTCTGGCTGCTTCCTATGGGTACCATTACTCTGCATGGGTTGCTTGGGCCCCCAGAGGTAAAGACAAATGGCCCTCAATAGCATTTTCAAAAGCCTTGGATTTTGGGGTTGGCAAATATTTTGGATTGCTTGGTAACAGTGAGTGAAGAGAGGTGGCAGGGGCCGACCCTGCCATCTGTATTGTGTTTTATCTGCTGTGTGTGTATGACATCATGTTTTGGGTGTCCACAGATGGTATAGCTGTGTTTTGAGTCCCTATTTATACACCCATGTGATGTGTCTTTGTTTATTGAAGAGACTGTGGTGTTTTTATTATAAGCAGACATGTTTGTAGTGTGCCCTGTGATGGTGGCATGTGTGTGCGTGTGTGTGTGTTGCTGTGTTGGGTTGGTAAAGTGGAATCCAAGTCCCAGAGGGGAGCAGCCAGGCAGAGCACCGATGGGCATGATAAAGCCCATTTGGAAAATGGTTTCTGCAGTTACGTACTCTGTCTCTTTCCCTAGGCAGGATTTGGGAGCTGCTCCTGCTCTTGGTCTGAAGGGCAGGGTGCTGGGGTAAACAGGGTGGCAAGTCCCACAGGGAGGCAGCAGAACACTGAGAGAGAGTCTTCCCCCTCCCCTTTTCTTTCCTCTTCTCTCCACTTCCTCCTTTTTCTTCCTGTAGTGTTCATCAAGTCAGGGAATGAGCCCCATGTTTGAGAGGTGATGTATCACTGGCATCCAGGTGGTCACCTCCGGCGTGGTCTCTAAACCTCACAAGCCCAAGCATCAGAGTGATCTGAGAGACTGAGCCCCACTCACCGCAGAGAGATGACATCGCCCAACTGGGAAATGGCGGGGGCTCAGCTTACACAGTTGGTGCCTCAGATGAGACATGTGGCCTTGTCTCACTGAGCTGGCGCTTTGCTTTCCCTTCTTGGGTTCCTTAATCCCGAGAGTGGCAGCAGGGCCATGGCCTCCTATGGCCTTATGGGTCCTGAGATTAGCACAGAGCAGCTGTGGGTGGAGCCCAGGGCCATAGAGCTACTGTGATATGTCAGTCTCAGGGAAGGCTAGCAACAGGCTGTCCCAGCATAACCCAGCTCAGCGTCGTCAGTGGACACCGGCAGGGTTGGGTCTGTAGGGAGAGAGAGGAGTGTGGGGTACAGGTCTGGTTTGGAGCTGAGGTGGGTATGGAAGTGTCAGAGAGCCAAGAAAAGTTGAGGCTGATCAGGGCTCCTGGTGGATGAGGCCAGGAAGGCTGCAGGAGGGAGGGGGAGAGGAACAGGTCCTAACTGAAAGCTAGAAGCTGCCCCAGTCTTCCTGGCTAGTGCCTAAATTGGCCCCTGGGGCAGGGTAGGAAGGTCTGACGGCAGAGTGGGGATAAGGATCAGGTTGGCTGGTCTGGCGTTCTCTAGGCAGCATCCTTGGCACATGACATCATATGGGGTGAGCATCGGGGAAGGTTTCACTGCGGGTCTTCCGTCCACATGTGCTTGCTGGCATGTACGTAGGCATGAGCTCTGTTGCCCCTCCACCCTCAGTCCTGCTGGGCTCCCAGGACAATGTTCCCTAGGTGTTCATGTCCACTATTTTACATACCCACCAGCTACCTAGAAGTGAGTACTTGGATTGGACCCGCAGTAGAGGAGAAGGGCTCAGGGAAGGCATGAAGTCCAGGAAGTAGATGGCAGTTACCAGGGCCTAGGTAGAGGTGCTTCCTCTAGGTACCAACTTTGCAGGGTGGGAGCACGAGAGAGGCTTGTATGAAGGATCTCAGCTGCAGGGACGGGTTGGCTCTCATGGAATTCTCCAGTGACTGTGTGTGTGTGCAACATGGGAGTGGCTCTGTAATGGATGCTGAGAGGTGACACCATGTGGGGCAGGGACTGATGTGAGCCATACCTTCCCTTGTCTCAGACCTGGCTTTGGGGTAGCCCTGGCAACAGAGGGACAGTGACATCAGGCTGAGCCATTTGCAAATTCCCCGTGGAGCTTTAAGGTAGAAGGAGGAGGAGATGGTCTGGTCCCTCTCTCAGGTGATGGTATTGGAGCTGCATCCACTGGCTGCTGGGAACATCTTGGGATGTCACCATGAGCGAGTGAGGGTGAGTGGGCAGGAGGCTCAGCTTAGAGATGAATTTGCCTGTGGGGTGGCTGTTCTGCACATCTTCAGCCACCCTTCTTTCCTCCCATATCATCCTGGACTCCGTCAGTGCTGCAGGCAGCTTCAGGACATGCCATATGCATTGTCAGGGTTTTTTGGGGGCTGGGGGGCATAACGGGGTGTTGCGTGGCTCCTCATGCTGGGCTGTAACAGCAAGAGTGTACGGGACTGAGGCTCTCGAGATGGGCTCAGGGAGGGCAGAAGGCAGGAACTACAGTGAGTAGGTTGGCTGGCTGGCTGGGGCAAAGCGAGGAGCCCTTGTGCAGTGTGGCTGGTCTGAGTTCAGAGCTCAACTAGGTGCCCTTGGCAAAGTCATTAGTTTTCAGGGGAAGTTCTGAAGACTGTGAACTAGGGCCATATGTATTGTTATTGCCTATTGCCTGTTGCTGCCTAACAAATTACCCCCTAGTGCCCTCTGCCTGAAACTGCAAGCATTTAGCCAGCTCACCATTTCTGTGCCCTGGAATCCTGTGGTTTCATAGGGGGGGGGCCCAGGACCCCTGGCTTCTCCACTTTTCTGAGGTTGCGGTCAGTTGGCTGGGCCTGCAGCCTCATCCAAAGGCTTACCTGGAGGGGAGCCATCACGAAGATTACTCACAATTACTGGCAGTCCTCGGTCCTCCCCTCATTTCCGTACAGGCATGGCAGCTGGTCTCCCCAGAGGGAATAATTCAGAAAGGACAGAGCAGCAACCAAGATGAAAGCGACAGCCCAGTGGGAGTGACATTTCATTCCTCCAGCTGAGTTCTGCTCTGGAAGCCCACACTGTAAGGGGAAGGGGCCACACAAGAGCAAGAAGGCCCAGAGACAGATGGTCCTCTTGAGCTAAGTTCAATAGAGGTGCTTCCCACAGACACTCACCTCAGGGTTTGAGAAGGTGAGACAGGCTGGATATGAAGGTCAGGGAGTGCAAGGACTGGTGCGGGAGTCATGAATTTCCTCTCTGCTTTTTTCTTGCCAGCAGTGTGGAGCTGACGAAGGATCTTGGTCTGGTAGAGTTGTAGTCAAGTATATAGCGTGGGGTCTTGGCGCTGGGTAGGAAAGGGAGCGCCTCTCCACGTTCTGATGTCTCCACTGGCCACCAGTAAGGGTGAGGCCCAACGTGGCTGCCCAGATGGGAGAACCGAGCACTGGCAGTCCCCTTTCATTGTTATTCTGTGCTTTGGTCTGAGCAGTGGAAAATAGCTGTGAACAAGATGGCAGCCTTTCCCCCTGGGAGCCTCCCAATCCACCATCGAGAAGGGTAGACACCAAAGAACCTCGCTGCCCTTCCCAGCCAGGAAGTGGCTCTGCAGAAGGCAGGGAGTCGTCTGAGGGACTTTTCTCAGCTCTTGCAAAGATACATATGTCCAAACCACTGGATGCAGAATTGCTGAGGAAAAGCCCTGTGTAACACAAGTGCCTCAGGGGTGATCCAGGGTTTCAAAGTCCTGTGTAGTGGGGAACACTCTGCTTAGGGCTAGACGGGTCCCCAGAAATCCATAGCAGGGCCCTCCCCCAGAGACTTCTGTCGGATGAGCAAAAGGGCGGGTCCATGGTGGCCAGGGGAGGAAGCCAAGAAGTAGGTGGATCCATTCCTGGAGGTGAGCAGGGATGTGGAAACCTTTGAGGAAGCCACTGTGCTGCTGCCCAGCTGGGCAGTCATCTCCATCGCCCTGCTTGCCTACTTCCTGGCCTGATGTTGGACTCAGGTGTTAACATTTGGAAAATTGCTTTGAATCAATGTGTTCACCAAGTCCCCACCTGGGAGAAGTAAGCAAGGCTGATGGGCCTCCTTTAAAAAAAAAAAAAAAAAGATTTATTTATTAATTTTTATAATTTTTTAATGATTTCTTTTTATTTCATGTGCATTGGTGTTTTGCCTGCATGTTTGTCTGTGTGAGGGTGTCAGATCCCCTGGAACTGGAGTTACAGACAGTTGTGAGCTGCCATGAAGGTGCTGGGAATTGAACGTGGGTCCTCTGGGGGAGCAGCAGCCTGTGATCTTAACTGCTGAGTCATCTCTCCAGCCCCCTTAAAGATTTGTTTTTATTTTAAGTTGCATGTATGTGTGTACCTTTCTCTCGGGGGCGGGGTTATGTGCACACAAATGCAGATGACTGCTGAGGCTGGAGTTATAGGTTGTGGGTCCTGAAACACAACTCAGGTCCTCTGCAGGAGCATATACTGAACCGTCTCTCCAGCCCTAGGAGCCTCTTTTTATAAAGAACTCAAGGTCCAGAGTGGTAAAGCAACTCACCTGATGTCACACAGCAATTTTGCAGCCTGGTTAGGGTTTGAACTGAAGGCCGCCTGCTTTCAGTATTCATAGTTTTTGCCTGCCCACCCCTACTCCCCCCCAAAAAGTGAGTCAGTCTTTGTAGGAGACGGAAATGAGTCTGGCACTTATATTCAGGGCCAAGGTTCAGAACAAGATAGTGTGAGAAGTGATGGGTGGGACTCAGCTGGGCCCTGAAAGACACTCAGGTGGGGCTGGGAAAGAAGGGGTGTGGGCAGGCGGACCTGCTGGAGCAGAGGCCACGGAGGTGGGAAGGCATGGAGTGGTGTCCCTCGTAATGACCAGATGACAGTGACCACCGAGGTGCCTCGTTTGATTCCATGAAGGCCTGTGGTGACCCCATTTCACAGAAGGGAAAGCCGACCCTCTGTACAGTATCCGCACACAGAGCACAGTGGCTGCCTTGGAGACAGCCAGGATTAAGCTCAGATCTGGGCTCTCTGCACTCTGGCTGAGAGACCACAGTGTAACTTAACTTCTGGCGGTGGGGCGGGGGGGGGGGGGGGGCTGTGTCAGGTGGCATTAAAGGAAAAGTCAAGACACTGCCCAGTGTGTGCATCAGGGCTTCGTGCTGCCTCCCACACTCAGCCTGCTCCTTGACAGCTCTGCCATCAGACTCCACAGTAAATCTGGGTAGAGCTTGGTGGGGGCCATGAGGTCATCACCCCAGTGTGTGTGTGTGTGTGTGTGTGTGTGTGTGTGTGTGTGTGTGTATGTACACATATGTACACCTACCTCTCTTGTGACCTTGTGAGGACCAGGGGATGTGAGCTGGAGCTGGCTGAGGGTCAGGCCTGTGTTAGCATCTTGCATACTCAAGGAAGCTGACGAGTCTTCCTTCAGCATCAGCATCACCAGGGCCCCTCAGGGAGGCTCCCATAAGCTTGTAAACTTGTTACTAAAGGGTCCTACCTTGGACATGTGCTGGGAGCTGGTGGCAGGATGGGGCCTCTGCTTATGTGGCTGTAAAGTCCTCAGGCCCAGTACAAGCCACACCTTTGCTGGGGTACAGGTGTCTCCTCAGTGAAACCTGTTTCCTCTCCACCTACTGTCCCAGAACAGGAGGACATGAGCTCTAGTATTGGCTACAAAGTGGGTAAAGCACCCTCGACACACACACACACATTGGAAGAGCACTGGTCATTCATCTACAGAACAGGGACCTCACAGTGTCATAGTGAACATCAAAGTGACAGAAGGAAGCCACTCCAGCTGCCCCCTCTGGGTCTTTGGTGCCAGAGCTGTGCACACAGTGTGCTCTCCTCTACCTCCAGTCAGTTGTGACAGGGAGGGAGACAGCAGAAGCAGGGACTCTACGGTGGAAGTCACTCTGGTCAGGCAGTTCACATTAGTCACCTCTGAGGGGGCCATTCACAGTAGAGCCCATAGCTGCCTCTAATGTGGTGGCCCTGACACCTTAACCAAAGAGGTGGCTCCATGTGTTGATCACACAGCGTCTTGAGAGAAGCAGGGTCTGGGAGTCGCTCAGTGGCTGTCCTAAATAGCCTTGGGACAGTAATATGGACAGGAGAGGTAGACCCAGACTTCACACTCCCTGGCATTGAAGCTGCCACCGTGCCTTGTCTCCAACCCCCCGGGAAAGGAATAGCACCCATTTCACTTCGCAGGTTGGGAGGGGACATATGGTTAAGGAGAGTGTCAACCCAACTTGGCTTGGGGACTTCCATGAAGTAGTGTCTAAACCCTAGGAGCCAAGTGATGGAGGTGTCTTGGTGGCCAGAAACTTTCAGTCTTTCTCCCTGCTGCTGTCACCATCAGAAGACCTGGTGTGTGTGTGTGTGTGTGTGTTGTGTGTGTGTGTGTGTGTGTGTGTGTGTGTGTGTAGTGTATGTATACATGATTTTCCTCATGCCCAGCAGTTAGAGGAGGACATAAAATGTGCTCCTGAGACAGGGTCTCCCACTGCATGCGGAGTGAGTCTGGCAGCCAGCAAGCCCCAGCAATCCTCCTGTCTCTGCTCCTGTAGCTGCACACACAGCTCTGCCTAGCTCATGATGAGGGTGCTGAACTCATGCCCTCATGCTTGTTCAGGAAACATCTCCCTGGCCTCAGCCCCTTGCTAAAGTCTAGTGTCTGGTCAGTGAAAAATCATCCTTTGACTATAGACGGGTTCGGGGACCGCCGTGTAAGTTCTGTGACTGCCGCCACTATTAAGATAGAGAACATTTCTGTCACCGTGAGAACTTCCTTCAGGCTTCCATGTGGCCAAGCCCTTTCCACTGACCCTGCAAACCTCTGTCTCCTTGGTGTCGCTGAGATGCAGTCATGTAGTAGGTGACCTTTTGCTCTGGCTTTTTGCCATGCATCTACGTTCTTCCACTTTTCCCTCAGAGCAACCACATTGTGTGGACACACCCACTGCACTCACCCCTTCCCCGGCAGAGGCTTGCTGGAGCGGTTTGAGGACAGCCAATCAAGAGGCTATATACTGTGTGCAGAACCATGTTCTCAGTTCTGGGGGGTGGGGGTGGGGGCGGGGTCCTGAAATGTAGTGTTCCATCATATGGAAGCTGCCGGCATCTCAGGCAGACTGCCAACCTGTTTTCGCCTTGGTCTGGCTGAGTCCCAGCACCACATGAGGGACCGTGTAGCTGGAGGGGACATGCATGTGTGTGTGTACATAGCTCAGGCCAGAGGATGGTGTGAGTCCTGGTATGTCTCTGTCTTAGTCCCTGAGACAGGCAATCCTCCTGTCTCTGTCCTACACAGCGCTGGGATTGCAGGCACTAATGTGGCCATGCCTGGCTTTTTATATGGTTACTGGGGATTTGAACTTGGGCCCTCATGCCTGCCTAGCAAGCACTCTTAGCCACTGAACCCTCTTTCCAGCCCTAGCAGCAGGAACTAAGATTCAAGGTGCTGGGTGTCTCTTTCAATAAGGGTACCTGGAACTACTGCCACTCTCAGCCCTTTACCTGGGATGACTTCCCACCCTCCACACTACCTAGAGGCCACTTAGGAAGCCCTGTCACCTGTGTGGGGCTGAGATATTCCAGCCCTTGTGGCCTTGTACCTTTAGATGGTTCTAGAACATCTTGTCTTCCTAGAGAGAGCAAAGCAGCTCTTTTTCACGCTATCCCTTTCAGGCCCCTGGCACACAAGAATCTGCTCTAGAGAAGCCCAAAGGGGTGTGCCCAAGGGTCACATGGTGCTAGGATGTGGAGCCTGGTGTTGGGGCTCTCAAGAGAAGGGAACCAAAGTAAGTGTCCTGACAGGCTTGGCCTCCCAGGCCTCCAGACTTGCCCATTCTAGTTCCATTTTTGTCTTCTTCTTCGCATGTTGAGAGAGTAGAGGGCTCTGTGCAGGCCTGCTGCTAACCACATCTCAGTGCATTGCTATCTCATGAGGACCAAAATCTGAAACACCCCCAAAAGGCCAGTCATAAGTGGAGGCGTCCCTCCGCCTCCTTCTGCCCCACTGCTCTCCATGGCTTTGCTTAAGATGACAGGATGGGCAGGCTCCATTTTCTGTAAGACTGATGGGGCACAGGGTCTTGGGAAGAAAAGGCACCCTAGCTCCTTGCCCATGTTAGGGTGCCCCCCGCCCCAGCTGCGGATCCTGAGGCACAGGCCAACCAGTGTCAGAGAGACGCCCAGCTGATGAGTGGCAGAGAAGCCACCAGACACCTTGTCCTGCAGTCTTGCCTGTTTCTATATGTCTCTTGGCTGCTAGCTACATGTCTGTAAAGTGCTTGCCCCTCCCCCAAGCCTGCCCTGCTCTCTGTCCCACTTCAATAGGGTATCTGTGGAAGAAAGCACCACACTTTTGTCTGGTGCCCCCAGTGCTACCGGCATGGGTAGTGTTAAGCCTGAGTTACATAGGGATAGCCTTGAGGGAGGGACATCGTGTCCTAGACACTGAGGCTGACATGGCCTCTATGGTCACAAGCCCACCATAGCTCTGCCTCACCAGATGAGTCCCAATGGTGCCCTGTCCCTCTTCTCCTCCTCCGAGGCATTACCGAGAGGCGAGCCTCCTGGTGGGTCTTCGGGTGGTGGTTACTGTGTGCCCTTTAGCACGGTGATGTCCATCAGTGTTTGTGTCCTGGGAAGGACGGTTGGCTTCAGGACAAGAGCCATGTATGTTTGTGGTTCCAGTGGCAAGGGCAGAACTTGGCACTTTGTAGATAACGAGTGACTATGAATAAGATACGTGAATGAGGGCTGGAGAGATGGCTCAGAGGTTAAGAGCACTGACTGTTCTTCCAGAGGTCCTGAGTTCAATTCCCAGCAACCACATGGTGGCTCACAACCATCTACAACGAGGTCTGGTGCCCTCTTCTGGTGTGCAGTTGTACATGCAGACACAGCATTGTATACATAATAAATAAATCGTTTTTAAAAAAAATACATGAATGAATAAAAGCAAATGAGTGCTGATAGCGACAGAGCAGGGTGTTAGCAGGGTGACAGGCCATCATGGGTAATGGTTGTGGGGAGGAAGACAGGATAGAGGTGGCAGCGCAGGGCTAATAACCTGAGAGAACAGCGATTCTCAGCCTCACCAGTGCTGCAACCTGTTAACATGTTCGTGTTGTGGTGACCCTAACCACAAAATTATTTCTGCATAACTGTAGTTTTGCTGTACTTTTATGAATTATAAGGTAAATATTGGATATGCAGGATATCTGGCATGTGACCTCCAAGGAGGTCGTGACCCATAGGTTGAGAACCCAGGCAGTAAGGATGGTGGCCAGGAAAACAGCAGATGGTAGCAGGAAGGAGAGCAGTTACAGCTGGCTGTGCTGGTGAACGTGGAAATGCTGAACAGTGGTGATCCCCATTTCTCCCCTGGACCTCCCCGGGGAGACCCTGATCTGGCGCTGTTCTCTGACGCTATGGCCTGTTCCTTTGCAGACTCCATCGGGGGCTCTTTCCCGGTCCCCTCTCACCGATGCCATCACAAGCAGAAGCACTGCCCGCCTGCGTTGTCAGGTGGGGGGCTCCCGGCTACACCGCTGCTCTTCCACCCCCACACTAAGGGCTCCCAGATCCTCATGGACCTCAGCCACAAGGCCGTCAAGAGGCAGGCCAGCTTCTGCAATGCCATCACCTTCAGTAACCGCCCGGTGCTCATCTACGAGCAAGTCAGGCTGAAGGTGGGCGCCCCCGACCCCTGCCTTTGACCTCTTTACTGCCATGGCCTGCTGTTCCGCTTCCAGCCTGCCCCTCTCTTTCTACTTGTCCTTCTTTTGGTCCTCACTCCTTTCCTGGCCTTCCTGGATAACAAGACTCATTGGGGAGTGGCCTTCACCAACCAATAGGAAGGCCCCCCCTAGGGTGGGGGTGGGGGAGGGAAGACAAGCCACACCCTGAGTTTTCTGGCTGTAGGGCACTCCCAAGAGTTGGCTGAGGGTGGTCTGTAGAGAGCCCACCCTTTCCCCCTCGGTCATCTGACCAAGGAGGAGAGGCTAGCCTGAGGCTCCCCCACTCCCTGTGGCCAGATCACCAAGAAGCAGTGCTGTTGGAGTGGGGCCCTGCGACTTGGCTTCACCAGCAAGGACCCTTCCCGCATCCACCCCGACTCGCTGCCCAAGTACGCCTGCCCTGACCTGGTGTCTCAGAGTGGCTTCTGGGCCAAAGCATTGCCCGAGGAGTTCGCCAATGAGGGCAACATCATTGCCTTCTGGGTGGACAAGAAGGGCCGTGTCTTCTACCGCATCAACGACTCAGCTGCCATGCTTTTCTTCAATGGGGTCCGAACAGCGGACCCACTCTGGGCCCTGGTGGATGTCTACGGCCTCACGCGGGGTGTCCAGCTGCTAGGTGAGTGCCGTCCCCCTACCCCATTAGTTGCAGGTGCTGGGACTGACCTTCAGTCTCCCAAGTCATGGGGGTTGCTGGTGGCATCCCTAAGGCTAAGGGGCCCAGGAACAACAGGACCCAGGGCTCTCCTGTGGACTGCAGTTTCCCACTTCTGGCTATGGCTTTGGCGAGTGAGATTATGACCCACACAGTTCCTCCCTCGGGGTGCTTTCTGAGTTGTCTGCAACTTTCACCAGCAGAAATGGCAGCCCTATCCCTGCCCTGGTAAGGGTAACCATTGTTACTGGCGGCCTAGGCATGTCTTATAGCAACCCGGGGACTCTAGTGGAGGAGACTCACATTCTAAATGGATGAGTGGAGGAGCCAGCTCTCCATAGTGGGTCTCCCCTGCTCTTAACTGAGCCCTCTCCTGGCACTCAGGCTCCATTCCTCCCCCAAGAGCTTTCTGTTTTCTTTTCTTTTTCTTTTTCTTTTTTTTTCTTTTTTCTTTTTTTGGTTTTTCGAGACAGGGTTTCTCTTTGTAGCCTTGGCCGTCCTGGACTCACTTTGTAGACCAGGCTGGCCTCGAACTCACAACGATCCGCCTGCCTCTGCCTCCCGAGTGCTGGGATTAAAGGCGTGCGCCACCACACCCAGCCCCAAGAGCTTTCTGAAGGGTTAGGAAGGGGATGAGAGAGGGGAGCAGGAGGCACTGGGGGTGGGGGCAGAGAGGGGAGCAGGAGGGCACTGGGGGCGGGGGCGGGGGTGGGGGCAGAGAGAAGACAAACAGCCTGTAGGAGTTACCAGGGGGAACATCAGAAGATGGGCTGGACCTGAGCACCAAGGGACAGGCTTCTGGGCCATGGAATCTGCCAGGACCGCCAGGGGCCTCAGAGAATCTGCCTGCCTAGGGTCACCCAGTGAGCTGGGGGGTGGAGGCGAAGTATAGCCCAGCCCGTCTTCCCAGATAGATATATGTGTTCATGTATATTCAAGACTGTGCTTACAGGCATGTGAACTCTATGTACAGGCAGAGCCTAATCGCGTCTCAGCTTCCTCATCTGGAAAACGGGTTCTGGAAGGAGCTAAAGAGGCCTCGTAATGTAGCTTGCACTGTCCTAGGTATCAATGATATGTCCAGCCAACACCGGCTACTTCTGTCCCATCCCCACGCCCTTTCTTTTGCAGAGAGAAATGCCACAAAGGGGTGGGGGGTTCAAACCCTGTTTGCTTTTTTTCTTTTCTGACTTCTAAGCCTAGAAATTGTGAATGTTTTCAGATTGCTTTCACTTGCATTAAAAAAAAAAAAAGAGACAGTGAAAGTAAAAACAAAGACATGAGTAATTGCCAGAAGCCTCTGTGTTAAGTTCCAAACATCAGGAGGCTGTTTTTATTAACTAGCAGTTTGGGAACTTTCTGTTTTTCAAGTCAATAAAAGTGTTCCTGCTCTCATGCTGACATGTTGAGAGCCCAAACAGGCTATTCCTGGTGACAGCTACTGAGAAGGTTATCCAGGCTGGCCGGGAGGCCTCCCCCACTTCCTCTATGTACTGGGTACACCTGAGACCTCTACCCTGCCAGACAGTATGTGCCTTAGCTAGAGAGACAGATCCAGGCTTGATCCCGGTGCAGCACAAGGATGTCTGTGCCAGGCAGTGGGCCCATCTGTACTGTGTGGCAGTAATAACTGCGCTGAAGACTCTTTAGACTTCTCAAAGGATGGGCATGTAAGGATGAGCTGATACACGGCAGTGGCCAGTGGCTGTCAGTCATCCCGGTCTAACCTGAGCAGGACAGCGCTTAACCTAAAGTTAAACGTAACCAAAGCTTAAACGTAAGCTCTAGCCCATGTATTCAGTCCAGCCTCAACTGTCTGCTCAGAAAAGTGTAAATCCTGTGTCTTACCCAGGTCCCTGCCACGTGGTGGAAGGGCAGAGAACAAGTGGCTTCCTTCTCTTGAGAAGGTCTTGTTGGGGGAGTGTGAAGGAGGTGCCAGCAAGACTCTTTGTCCTCCCTAAGCAACGAATACTCCTTCCTCCTCCAGGGCCTGAGACCTGGACCCAGGGCCTCCTGCATGCCAGGCAAGGTGCTCTACCTCTGAGCAGGAGATCTGTGCTTTTTGCTCTGACGTAGGGTCTCAGTGGGTTGCCCTGCAGTTCTCCTGCCTCAGCCTTCTAAGTAGCTGAGATTACAAGCCCTGTGCCACCACGTCTGGCTGAGAGTGCCTTTTCTCACAGTCCCGACTTTGGCCTGAAGGCCCAGCTTGGAAGCTGCCTCCTCCACGCGGCCTCTGAGTAGAATTTTCTTTTCTATCCTCTTCCCACCGCAGCTCTGCAGTCACAGGGAGCTTTAGTCCATCCTCATGTCTGCTTCCCCACAGGACAGGGGTTTTCTCTGAGGAAAGGACCCAGATCTTACACCACTAGCTCCCTTTAGAGCAGTGGCCCTCAACCTTCGGGTCACCACCTCTTTGGGGGCGGTGCTGAGCAACCCTTTCACAGGGGTCGCCTAAGACCATCAGAAAACACATATTTACGCTACAATTCATAACAGTAGCAAAAATCACAGTTAAACAGTAGCAGTGGAAATTGTTTTCTGGTTGGGGGGGTCACCACGTGAGGAACTGTGTGAACAGGGTGCAGCACTGGAAAGGTTGAGAGAACCACTACTTTAGAGGAGACTGTCTCATCCAACCTTGCTGGGTAGAGGTTGCAGCAAGGGAGGGAGAGGGGAGGCTGGCTGAAAAAACAGAGCAGGTGGGCGGGGCTGACGGAGGCCAGTCCTACCCTCAGACAGCCCCAGGCTCCCTGGACAGTCAGGGAGGCTAAGAAGACACCAGGATTCAATCAGCACACAACCTGAGAGAGTGGTACATTGCCAACCTCTGTGGTCATAGCATCCTTTTCATCTGCCCAGACGCTTCCATCATTAGCTCACTTAACCTCTCCGTGGGCCCAGAAGAGTGTTTTTCATCCCCATTAGGCAGGGAGAAGACTGAGGTCTGTGGAAGGCCTGGTCTGCCCATGTAGGGATGTGGCCGAGCTGGGTCTGAACAAGGAGTTCCATGGTAAAAGCCTTTCCCGTGGCCCTTCTGTGGATTTAAACATAAAAGGAGGCAGGAAGTCAAAGGAGGCTCAGTCCGCGCCGGTGGAATCGGGAGAGGCTTCTTGAAAGAGTAGGCTCAAGCTGCATGGTACACATTCCAGGAGGCTAGATAGACAGGAAGGGGGGAGCTGTGCCTAGTGACATGTGGGAGGGGGCTCCGACCTTCAAGGTATTGGGGGTAGGCAGAGGTGGAAGCCGGAGATGAGTCAGCAGCAGGGCCTCATGCTGGCACTGGAGCCCAGGCTGTCCAAACCAGCCTGACCCACACCCCTTCTGTGACTATACATGGGTTTGCTCGGAGTGGCTCACTGGCCCCTGGGTCTCGCAGCAGACGACTCGATAGGGCTGAGGCTGTCCCAGCCGTAAATCACCATGACTCCTGGCATTTTTCAAACAGGGATTATGGCCCCTGAAGTCAATTAGCAGATTAAAATAGCTCTTCTTTTTGCTCCTCCTAAATTGATTTGTGTGAGTGTGTTTAAAAAAAAAAAATCAAGAGCGTCAGAGGGGGAGGGACAGAGATGGGAGGAGTGGGTGGTGTGGACGAGAAGAGGGGTGAAGGCCTGGGTCCCTCAGGGGCCCCTAAGGGCCTCTGGCCTTACTCTAGCCAAGCGCTGGGATTCTAGGCCTGTGCCACTATGCCCAGCATTTCTGAATTGTTGGCTGTCCCTCTCTTAGCAGCTCTCTTCCCCCTTAAGAAAGTTGTTCCTTTTCTTGGTAGCTCTGAAGATGGGCCAGTCTTTCCTGGGATGATTATCCCCCAAAGATTATGTGACCTTTAGGAGCTTCCTCCAGGCTCACCCCGTCCTCTCCAGCTTCTGTGTGGGGTTTCCACACCTTACCTGTCCAGTCTTCAGAGCACAGGTGTCAAGTGCTTGGTATAGCACTGTGTGCCTAGAACGTATGCATGCATTGGGTATTGGAGCCAGCCCACAGACGGATGGCTGCATCCCTGAAGAAGTGGACAGTTCAGAGGCTGGGGACTGAACCTCCTTCACTGTGGTCCTGACGTAGGCCAGCTCCAGGCCACGTCCCCATGTGCCGGAGCTCAGTAGCTCACCCTCTTTTCCTGCGGGTGCCCTGGCCCAGACCTGGGATGGTATCTCCAAGAATAACAGCTTCCTGCCTCCAGGAAGATGGGCCTGCCAGCAACCAAATAAACACAAGTTTTATGGGGTGATTAATACAAGAACAGATAAACTCCTGTCCTAGTTTCTCGTGGCCTCCTTGCTTCTCTTAGAAATGTTACTGTGGTGTGGGACACAGACCTATAATCTCAGCATTTTGGAGGCTGAGGCAGGAAGATTGTGAGTTCAAGGCCAGCCTTTTGTGTCCCAAAGGGAAAAAAGTTGGAAAGAGCAGGCAGAAGACTGGTGAGCCCAGACTACGCTCACAGTCGATCTCCTGGACATCATGCTGTGCCTCCCATGGCCTGGGCTTTTTTCAGGGAAGGAAGAGTAATAGGAGACTTGAAAACCTAGCTCTTGACCTTGAAGAGGTTTACACACCAAGGGACTTGCCACATCACAGCTGTGAAGTGGCCCCAAATCTGATTGTGCCATTGAGTATGGCCCAAAACATCTAACTATAGGATGCCACTAGGAACAACCCAGGAGGACTTTGGTGGGAAAAGAAACTCAAGTCGATGAACAACAATTGAGCCATAAGTGGGTTACACTGGCACAGAGTGGGGGACAAGCTAACAGGGGAGCCCCTTCCTGGAAGGGGACAAGAAAGGCAGCAGTCTACCTGTGCTCATGAGGATTGTATACAGCCGAGCACATGGGGACGTGTGCTTTGAATTAAATGCCCCCCTTTGGCCCTTGTGCTGTCTACGTATTTACTAGGAGAAACTGTGGCTGACAGTAGAGGCGTGCCAGGCCCAAAGTGAGGTGGGAAGGGTCTGGAATTTGAACCCCCAGCCAATCTGAGCATGAGGTCAGTGTAAACAAACATGGTGCCACATAGTGGTAGTAGCAGAGCCCAGAGGGCTGGGTTCAGCCCCTCCCAGTCTCTCCTTGAAGCACACTTCTAGGCCTGGGTGGAAAGCCTCACCTGCCTGCCCCGGGGCTGTTATGCATGGAGACTCAGATGAGGTGGCCTTGGGCCAGATTCTAAGGGGCTGCCCATCCAGGGCAGTGGGCCAGCTTTGCAGCCCTGCACCGAGAGACTCCTCAGCCTCTTGTGATGAGGCCCAGGGGCTGAATCCTGCCCTGGGTGTGCTGTCCACAGCTGAGGGCTGCACTGCCATCTGGGTGGGCTCGTTGATGCTTCCCTGGCTAAACTGATGCTTTATACTCAGCCTTAGCTGCTGGTTCAAGAGGAGCCTGTGCTGGTCTTGGAATGGGGGAAACTATAGGGGATGCCATGCTGATGAAGGTCTTTCCCTCTTTGACAATTTTCCTGTCCTTTTCACTTAAAAAGAATAATCCAGTCAGGTGTTGTGGGGTACACACATGGGGAGCAAAGGCAGGGAGATGAGGTCACACTTAGATACCTATTGAGTCTGAGGCCAGCCTGGGCTACATGAGACCCTATCTCAAATCCAACACTCCCTCTACCCCCTAATTTTACTGTTCCTTCTGCAGAGACTCTCCTGGGCATTTACTCTTTCTTCTCACTTCACATCTTGCCAGTTGTGTAAAGCCCAGGCACCAATCCTCCCCTCCTCCATCTGGACTTTACTGCCTTGTGCAAACGAGATGGCACGTCCTCCCCTGAACACGTGGGGGCACATGTAGGCCTAAATGGTTAGCATGGTGCCATGTCCTGTACTGTGCGGTGGCGCACATCCTCTGTGGATGGGGAAAGGTGTTCTTGCACGTGTTTTCCTGAGATGGGGGGCCCAGGGGCCCAGGCTGCATTCCTGTCCAGCTTCTCAAGCTGTGAGTCCATCTGTGCTCCCTCTTGAGTCTGAATGTCCCCCTGCAGGTGATCACTGAGGACCTGTTGTGTCTGGAACAGAGGGTATGAGAGCTCTAGGCAGCAAGGGTGGTCCACTCATGTTGGGCAGTGGAGGCTACCAGAGCTCCAGCAGTGTTGGTCTGAGAAAGAGGTAACAGAGTCCCAGGGTATCTGATTCAGCAGCAAGGGCAGTTTTTTGTTTGTTTTGTTTTTTGCTTTTGTTTTTCAAGACAGGGTTTCTCTGTGTAGCCTTGGCTGTCCTGGACTCGCCTTGTAGACCAGGCTGGCCTCAAACTCACAGCGATCCACCTGCTTCTGCCTCCCGAGTGCCAGGATTAAAGGTGTGCGCCACCACACCTGGCACACGGGCAGCTCTTACTGTCTGTGTTCTTCACAGGTTCTCAAGGGCTTCATCTAGGCTCTCCTGTCCCAGAGCAGATTAGCCTGGGCAGCATGCGACCATGTCCACGGGATCACCAAACTGGACTGGACTGTCCTACAGAAAAGGCAATGCCACACTTCCACCTAACGTCTCATTGGCTCCGGATGGAGTTCTAGGGGGCCTTGGTTAGGCATGTGGGGATGAAAAGGTCATAGTGGGACCCAAGGGAAGGGAGGAGCTGGGTACTCTAGAACTGGGGACCAGGCCCTCATTTCACAAGCTGCTTGTGAGCTGTAGGCAATTCCCAGCATCTCTTGCCTTGGCCTCTGGATTAGTTGGGCATACTATACATGCCCTACTTAGCTTGCAGGTATCTGCAGAGTCTCTCAGAGACAAGAAAGTGTGCATAATGTAAGGAGTAGTCTTATCCTTAGGTTAAGAAAGAAGACCCAATTTGCCATATTTGCCATCACCAAATAGAAAACTCCATGCCAGTCTTGTAGCATGAAGGAAAACCTTGCAATCTGGGTTTCCTGGGATACGACCTGTGCTTCTTTGGCAGAGTTCCTTGGAGCCCTGGGGCTCCCCAGGACATCTCTGAGGTAGCGAGGTGCAGAGGCATGGTGAGGATTAGGGTCATGATGCTCACCTGTCAGACTTCAAGTGTCTGGTGGCAGTGGGACAAAGATATCCCTACCTTACAAAACGAACACTTGAGGTGTGGTGGTTAACACCAGTCACCCTAGCATCAGAAGGCTGAGCTAGAAGGATCACTGTGAGTTCCAGGCCAGCCTGGGATACAAAACCCTGCCTCAAAAAACTTAAGAACAGAGCACACTGTGGTGGCACACGCCTTTAATCCCAGCACTCGAGGCAGGCGGATCTCTGGGAGTTCCAGGCCAGCCTGGTCTACAAAGAGAGTCCAGGACAGCTAGAGCTCTGTGTAACAGAGAAACCCTGTCTCGAATAACCAAAACAAAACCCCCAAAAACAAAAAACAAAACTAAGTATACAAAACCGAAGTCAATAAACTAACAAACACACAAACGAAACAACAAAAGTCCGAGAACCACTACATCAAATGACTTTGGGAGCCTCTGGCTCCACCAAGGAGTCTATCTTTGAGTAATTCTGGAACAGTCTACACTTCCCTCAGTGGCCTCAGAAATCTGAGCTGCCCATAGCTGAGTTCAAAGGGAGAGGGTGGAGGAGGGCAGTGTGGTTTTCAGAGCACTGCCCAGAGGGTTGAGAAACCCTTGGTGTCCATCTGGGCTGTGTACCGCCTCCATGGCTCCTTCCCCAGCCTGGGGCAGAGGCAAAGCAACAGGGCGGTGTTTATGGAGACAGTCAATGTGCTGGCAGCACCTTCCAAACAGGGGCTGGCTGCTGCGGCCTCGTGGTTAAAGATTACCCAGTACTGCGGATGTGAGACTACAAACAAACACGAGTCTGGGCTGGTGGTGGCCCAGCTTCAAAAGAGGCACCTATGGCAGTGCCAAGACCCTGCCTTGGTCACCCTGTGCGGCTGGGTGGCCTCTGAGTGAGAGCTGGCCCTTAGCCCTCATTACCAGCCAGTCTTACCCATGGCCTGGCTCAGCAGGCCAGGAATATTATATAGCCTATGTGCCCTTCACAGGCTGTCTGTCCTGCAGCTGAGGGAAGGCCTTCCCTGACCCTCTCCAAAACGGAGGGTGAGTTGGAGAGCTTTATTCTCAGGGCGACATTTGTCCCAAAGAAGAAGACTCAAAGGGGGCCTCTGAGGCATGGTCTACCACCCAAGAATCCAAACCAGGAAAGCTTTTCTTTCTCAAGATGGGCTTTCAGGTAGCCCAGGCTGACTTCAGATTCATTATGTAGCTTAGGATGGATGGCGTTCAACTTCTGCCTCCCCAACCCCCCTCCACTTCTGGAGTTCTGGGTTTACTGGTATATACCACTGTGCCTGGCTTGTTAGGTGTTGACTATCATCAAATCCGGTTGCTTGTATGCACTCTCGCCCGCCCTCCCTCCCTCCCTCCCGCCCTCCCTCCCGCCCTCCCTCCCTCTCTCTCTCTCTCTCTGTTTTTCGAGACAAGGTTTCTCCATGTAGCCTTGGCTGTCCTGGACTCGCTTTGTAGACCAGGCTGGCCTCGAACTCACATCGATCCACCTGCCTCTGCCTCTGCCTTGCAAGTGCTGGGATTAAAGGCGTGGGCCACCACGCCCGGCTTATTTGTGCATTCTAAGGCAAGCACCCTACGGACTGAGCCATGCACCCCACCTAAGGAAAGTTTTGTTTTGTTTTTGTTTTTGTTTTTGACAGAGTTATACAGAGATAGGGGCTAGGAAGCTTTTTGAGGTATTGACCTTCCTGTCCCCAGGGGCGTTCTAGGCAAGGATGAGTGAGAAGCTGGCAGGGGCAAAAGAGTGGCCCTCACCTACCTCCTCACTTTCTTCTTGTAACTGAGTCTAATTTGGGTTCTTCCTGTCTCCAGGCCTAAACTAGCTAGCTGTCTGCTGATTGCCAGGACCCAGGTCCTGGCTTGTCTCCTGCCTGTGGGTCAGTACATGAGAACAGTAACAGCCTTGCCCTGGCAGGGCCTGGTTACTTCTGCTCTGGACCAGAACCATTGCCAGGCACCAGAATTGGCAGGCACCAGAGGGACACAAAGCACAGTGGCTGAGCAGCTCCTGGTACCTCCTCTGCCTCCACCACTAACTCCTCCTGAGCGGGCAGCATATTTCCAGGACTGGTTACATAACTTGTTGCTTCCAAATGTGGGGCCAACCCATGGCCTGTGGTTCCAGATTACCTGTGTGCTGGGAGAATGCCAAGGCGTTCTCCTGGATGTGGCGGCTGGACACAATGGTTACGCATCTCCATGTCAGCTCACTCAGAGGCTCTTTGCGTCTGCCATGCGGTGGGTGCTCTCTGTGGCTCAAGTTGCAGCTATTTCAGGGCCTCGCACAGCTGACCTGCTGCTAGGACAATTATTTGGAGCCTGCTGGCTGCCCGCAGCTGCTCCTGCTGAGTGCTGGAGAGGAAGGGGAGAAGCCGTCCTTAGGCTGGGTCTAGGGCTTCAGCTGCCCCTGGGCTTCAGCTCCCAGCTCAGCAACATTTCTCAAAATAGGCTTCCTAGTCAGCCTTCCTCCTTCCATCCACTCTCTCCTTCCTACTTCTTTAATCTCTGCACTTTAGCTGCTTGCTTCTCCTGGATTTTTAGTCAATAATCTAATTCAGAGAGTATTTCCTGGGTGCCCACTGTGACTTGTGTGTCTACAGGCAGCTTGAGCAATCTGTCTGTGTGGGCTCGAGGGGCTGGAGGTTGAACCCAGAGCCTCGTGTGTGCTAGGCACTTTACCACTGGCCACGCCCCCAAATGCTAATATCCAAAGTTATCTGGGCAACTGGGGCTCTGCCTGCCCTGGCTTGCCCAGAGCTTGTCAAGGCAGGCATCTGCCTCCGGTCCCTAGGTACCCCATCACGTGATTCAGGAAAGTTGCTTACATAAAGGCCCCCAGCTAAGTGCCAGGTTGAACAGTTAACACTTGGTCTGGAGTGCCGTAGAGCCCATGGTGACGTGAAAGCAGTGGCTCGTATTGACATATGGTCAAGTGTGCCAGGTACTTTAGCAGGTGCCCAGTGGGCCTTATTTCATCAATATCTCTGCAGCATCCTTCCAAGGTGAGCCCTAAAATACAGGCTTTATATAAACCAGATACATCTCTCACAGCTGAAGAAGAAAGGCCCAGGAGGTTAAGCCGCGTGTCCAAGGTCATGTAGCTCATAAGGAAATGGCAAAGTCAAGATTTGAACCCAGGCTGATGGCTTCAAATTCACTCCACTCCGCTGTGTTCTTGTCAGCATATTGCTTACCCGTTATATGGATTTGGTTACAAAAGCCAACCGACCGATGCCCAAAGTACCCTTGAGTTGACTGGGTTATCTGAAGTAGAATGTGGTGGTCACTGCGCCTTGAGCTTCTCAGAGCACATCTAGAGGAGGGGTGGGGAAGGTGTGTCTGCAAGCTTCAGTATGGAGGGAGCGGCGTCTTCCACATGGGCTCAGAGTTCCAGAGGTGTGGCGTGTTCAGTTTGAGAGAGACCCAACCCCTCAGAGGTCGATGTCCTTCCTTGCTTACTAAGCTACTTCTGAAAGTCATGCCCGCAGATTTGGCTTGTGCGACTGTGAACCAGTCCCCCAGCTCGCCTAGCTCCAGGACTCTGAACATACTGTCCCAAGAGTACAGGGTAGCCTAGATAGGCCACGAGATCTTTCCCACAGCCATGGGTGCTCATCTCTGAACAACTGAGTCCTCCCCCCCCCCTCCCAAACCCCTAGAGTCCCCAGGGCCCAGTACTGGAATTCCCAAAGGGCCAGGGAACAGAAACTGGTTCTCCAGGGTCTATCTGCCCCCACCCCTGTTGTCTCCCTCCATTGGCCTTCCTGTCCACACAATTCCCCTCCCCTCTGCCTCTGCACCGTCCCCAGCCTCCAAGCCATGGCCATCGTTGTCAGAGTCAATTCCCTGGAATAATTGAGTTTTCCAGTCGGCTCCCTCCTCCTCGCCAATGCATTGCTGGGAAACCCCAACCAGTCAGGCCTCAGGAGGCTTTTGGAGCAGCCTGAGACTCAAACAAGGGGCAGCACCTAACCTTCCCAAATCTAGATAACACTGCTTCTGTCAGGGGTAAGGAGGGGGACAGAACACCCCTTCAGGGGTAGCCGATTGTGGCCTCTGCTCTTCCTGCTGGCCTGGTTTCCTAGGCTTTGCTGGAAAACATGGACACCCTAGCCACTTAGGCTCAGGGAGGGTCCTGGGAAGGCATAGGGCATGGTGTGGTTTACGGTGGTGCCAGTCCGATTTGGGGACACCAACTCTGCAGAAGGGGTTCATCAGAAATGAGCGTGGCATTGGGGGATGGGCAGACCTTGCTCCGATATCGAATCTACTTGCTTGGTGACTGTCACCTAAGACTCCTGAGCTGCATCCATAGTGGGACGCCACCCACGGGCTGCTTCAGGGATAACACGAAGGAGTCATGCACATGTCATTACTGTCTGTAAGTTACAGTAGAGCAGGACATAGCATACCCATTAAAAGAAAAACGGCTGGAAACAGCTGTTGGCATGAAGAGGTGTTCAGGACACAGTAAGTAAAAACAAAAACAAAACAACAGCAAACACAAACAGTGGTTATACAAAAGGAAATGTGTGCAGCCGGAATTTGAGCCTGAAGTTCATGTCCATAGAAGAGCTTAATGTACTTCATGTATGCCCAGACATTATCCACAGAGTTTAGTGACAGTGTTCTCAGGAGATGGGTCAAAGTCACCACATTTTCAAAATAGTGTTTACCCATGAAAGGTTAAACATCATTGGTGTTTATATAGTAGAACCCAAATCTTTGCATTGACTGAAACCAAAAAATACATTTAAAAGAGTCTGTCATGCCACAGCCCAAATATGGGGAATGCTTTTTCTCTGGGTGGTGGGCAAACAGAGCTGTGTTTTCCTTTCTGCTGGAATGTATCTTCTTCAAAACTCAGTTTGTATCCCTTGTCTGGATTAGTGAGGTAGCCGTCAAGCTCACCGGAGCTGCTCTCAAAGGCTCTGTTTCTTGGATTTACTTAACTTCCTTCTTCCTTGATGTCTTTATGTGGCAATGTAACCGCCAAACGTAAGTATTGGCTTTCGATGCCAGAGTTTATGCAGAGACTGGTCTCCTAGAGTGTTACAGTGTCAATGGTGCCTGTGACAAATGCATATTTTTTGTCTGAATGCCACCCTGAGTTTGTTGTCGTGTGTGTGTGTGTGTGTGTGTGTGTGTTTTCAAGACAGGATTTCTCTGTGTAGTCCTGGCTGCCTGGCTGCCCTGGAACTCCCTTTGTAAACCAGGCTGCCTTTGAACTCAGAGACCCACCTGCCTTTGGGATTAAAGGCAGGTGTCACATCAGCAAGTTTGCTGTCTTTTTAAAGGTGGGATGTAGTGATGTATTGATAATCTCACCGCTAGGGATGCTGAGGCAGAGGGAATCCCCTGGAGCTCTCTAGCTAGCCAGCCCAGTACTTGGCCAGTTCCAAACAAAACAAAACCAAACCAAAAGTGGATGGTGCTTGAGAAACACTAAGGTTGATCTCTGACCTCATGCATGTGTACATGTGTGCACTCACATACCTGTGTGCATATACACACGGGAGCTACTCCTTTCTAGTTAAGCATAAAGTAGGAAAGTCCTAGGAGTTAGAGTTTAAGAAACCTTTTTCTTCTGTGGAGGGACTGCTAACAATAAAATTCTTTTTAAGACTGTAAGTCTTAGTGGGGCACTGTGGCACACTCTTGAGTTCGAGGCTACCCTGGGACAAAAGACTCTTTTCTCAGAAAAATAAAGCAACCCTCCTAATATGTTTTATGAATCAATACGCTAAAAGTTCTGCGGGGTTACTGGAAACAGTAAGGAGAAACCACTTGCCAGCCAGGAAGCACGTAGAAACAATTAGATGCCCTTCAAATTCCTGTCTTCCAGCCGCATGCCTTTGTTTAAAGGGTAGATCCCTGCGCCGTAGCATCTTTAGTGTCAGTAGCACACGCTACGCGACCTCTGTGGACGGTGACGGTCGCCTGTCTCTCGCTCTCCCCGCCGCAGACAGCGAGCTGGTGCTGCCCGACTGCCTGCGGCCGCGCTCCTTCACCGCGCTGCGGCGGCCGTCGCTGCGGTGCGAGGCGGACGAGGCGCGTCTGTCCGTGAGCCTGTGCGACCTCAACGTGCCCGGAGCCGACGGCGACGATGGCGCACCGCCCGCTGGCTGCCCGATCCCGCAGAACTCGCTCAACTCGCAGCACAGCCGCGCGCTGCCGCCGCAGCTCGACGGCGACCTGCGTTTCCACGCGCTGCGCGCCCGGCGCGCACGTCCGCATCCTGGACGAGCAGACCGTGGCGCGCTTGGAGCATGGGCGCGACGAGCGCGCGCTCGTCTTCACCAGCCGGCCGGTACGCGTGGCAGAGACCATCTTCATCAAGGTTACGCGCTCGGGCGGGGCGCGCGCGGGCGCGCTGTCCTTCGGGGTCACCACGTGTGACCCTGGCACGCTGCGGCCGGCCGACCTGCCCTTCAGTCCGGAGGCTTTAGTGGACCGCAAGGAGTTCTGGGCGGTGTGCCGTGTACCTGGGCCTCTGCACAGCGGCGACATCCTGGGCCTGGTGGTCAATGCGGACGGAGAGCTGCACCTAAGTCACAACGGCGCACCGGCCGGCATGCAGCTGTGCGTGGACGCCTCGCAGCCCCTCTGGATGCTCTTCAGCCTGCACGGCGCCGTCACGCAGGTCCGCATCCTCGGTGAGTGCCGGGTGTCATTCCCCCAGTTCATGGTGGTCTTGCTAGGCAGTCACCGTAGGTGAATTCTGGGCAGGGAGGAAGCATGTAGTCCAGCGATAGCTGGGGAAGAGACCCGATCAACTCACATCGCAACAGACACACAAACTGGCCTGAGCCATACACCTCAGAGGTTGTGTGAAAATGGGGCCAAGGGAGTTTCCACCAGCAGCAAACTCTCTGAGACTTGGTTTCCTCGCAGCTGTTTCGGTCTTAGTGCAAATCAGGCTGGCTGATTGTGGTGGTGCTCACCTGGAATCCCAGCGTTTACAAAACAGAGGCAGGAGGATCACTGCAGGTTCTAGGCTCAGCCAGGGCTTCATAGCAAGCTCTGCCTCAAAAGCAGAAAGACAGCAACAACCAAAACAAAACTCCCAAACATGACATTGGTGTCTTCTTGGGCAATACCTGCATCTGAGTAGGGGAATCCCTGGGCAGGAGACTGCAGTGTTCCAGACCTTTCTTCTGGGAAAAAGGCAGTTTAAAAGGATTGGAGGGTGTGGACTTGTGTTAAGCCATGATCCCTGGATTGCTCTGTACCATCAGTCTCCCTAGCACCTGATGGGAAGGAAAATGCTTGGTATGAGGGAGCCGTCCATCAGAGTGAGGGAGGGATGGCAGGAAATGTGAGGGCTGGTCACACAGTATCTGTCTGCTGTCCAGAGACAGGTGCATGGGAAGCCAGCCCTTCCGGTGGGTTTACCTTGCTGCGCTGGCCTTCTCTCACTAAGCTCACTCGAGAATGTAAATCTTTGAATCCTGGCACCAGAGATACTAATTCTGCAGCTGGGAGATAGATTCTGAATGTCCGATTTTGTCCTGGTTGCTTTTTGTTTTTGTTTGTTTGTTTTTTTTTTTTGAGCTGTGACTTTGTCTACATAGCCTGGCTGTCCTGGAACTCACTATGTAGACCAGGCTGGCCTTGAACTGACGAGCTCCAACTCTGCCACCTGAGTGTTGGGATTCAAGTGGTTGCACCACCATGCCCAGCTGATTTATATTTTTTATTTACAGTTAAGTATCTGTAGTTAAGGTTGGAGAGCCCTGGGCCTTTCAGCCTCATGGCTCAACCCAGGAGGCTCGGTAGTGTCGGCAGTGTAAGCAGATGAGCAGGCCTCAGCTGCTTTCTGAGCTCAGCCTTCTGTGAGGAGCTCTATAGCACAGTCCTTGTGTTTGTGTCTGTGGTGCTGTTGAGACTGGAAGTGTGGAGAGCTTGTGAAATGAGATAAAAAAACAAAAACAAAAAACAGTGCAGACTTCCAGTTTGTGGAGACCAGATGAGGGGATGGTAAGAAAAAAATGGAAAAGCTACGGAGAAGAAAGGAAGCTGGAACACCAAGAAAGATAATTCAGGAAGGAAGGAGATGAAATTAGGTTAGATGACACGAAATCAAACAGGAAGGAAGGTGAATCAGTCTAGGGTAAGAATTCTGGGTGGAATAAAATGAAATTGGATGGGGAGGCACACACATGCACACACACATATATACGCACGCGCACGCACACACACACACACACACACACACACACACACTGAGCTGAGGAGAGAGGTAACTGGCTCTGCTCACTGCTTCTCAGAGAAAGGAAATTGCAGGCACAATGTACTCTGGCTCTTGCATCAGCACCACCTAAGAATAGCCAAGTGGCTTTCCAGTAAGGCTTCTGCCACCCAGAGTGGTTTATGAGACTGGAGCAAAGGGGACTTAAAACAAAACACAACACAAGACTCTTCCTGTCCCAAGTGGTAAGTGGGCCAAGGTGGATGTCAGGAAATGCCACCCAGAACCCAGTGTCTATTAATAGCTCTGGAGCTGCTTGGAGAATTGGGCATGTCTCTCAGGCAGCAAAGTGGTGCTGGGGGACCTGACAGTCTCTAAAGGAAAGACTCCTCAGCTGCAGTGGCACACGAAGCTTCATTGTCCCCGTTACATTGTGGAAGTCCCCCATAAGCTGGTCCATGAGGGATATTTCCTTTATCCACACATACAAAACCCACGGCTCCCTTGGTGTTCACGGGTAGAACAAAACTACTTTCAGTAAAGACAACTGGATCAGGGTTGCAGAAAACCACTAGGCAGTGCACAGGCTAAGAAAAGTAAATAGGCTCGCATTTCCAAGAGCTCAGGGTCTGCTAGAGAAACACAGATGGACTCTCAGGGCAAGAAGACACAGGACTTCAGGGTGTGTGGCTGAGTATGGCTAGTCAGTGACCATGACTAGTGGTGGAGTTTTGGGGGAGCCATGGTTACCCCGAGACTGAGGTTTGAGGACAACCTCAGGAGGGTTCCTGAGCAGTCATCTCTTTGAGGGCCAAGGCTCTGTCCTAGTCTTGTACGTGTACAACATGAACTTCTGGGAAGGCCTTGAAGAAGGAAGGCAGGGCAGAGGGAGGGAGAGAAGGGAGATGTGACAGGAACAAAATGTAGGGACCAGGGTGCCAGTGTAGAGAAGGTGGGTAGCTTCTAGGCACTGTGGTAGAGAGGGCAGGACTGACAGGAGGCCGCGGTAAGAGGCAGGGACTTACTTCGCTGAAAGTACCCAGGAGGTGGAAGGGGGCTACCAAAGTGGTAGGAGTTGGTTTGGAGGTTGTGGGTGATACAGAACGCAGTGCTACCTCCAGGTCTGTAGGTGAGGACAGAGCAAGGGTCGGGGCTGAGCCAGCCTATGGGGTCCTCCCTGAGCCTGGGGCTGTCCTATAGGCAGGCGTGGGAGCCCTCTCAGGGGGCAGGGACCGAAGCATTCTCCATTAGGCTAATGGCAGTGTGGCCCATCCCCCTTTCTCAGGCTCCACCATCATGGCTGACCGGTGTGGCCCGTCTCTCCCCTGCTCACCTGCCTCCACTCCGACCTCACCCACTGCCCTGGGGAGCCGCCTTTCTGACCCCCTGCTCAGCACCTGCAGTTCTGGGCCTCTGGCTGGCTCTGCTGGCGGTGAGTACCAAAGCGCTGTGGTTGGGTCAATGCTTCCCCTCACATACTCTGCAGAGAAGGACAGCGTAGCCTTTGTTAGGGCCGGGGCTGACAGCTCTCGCCAGGGGTTCTTTACTCTTTAAAAAGGTGGTTTTTAATTATTTTTGAATTTTGAGTGTGTGTGTACATGCATGAATGTGTGGAGTGCCTGTTGATGCTAGAGGGTATATTGGATCCTTCAGCTGTGAGCTAACTGAGGGGGGTGTAGTAAACTGAACTTGGGTCCTCCCTGGAAGAGCAGCAAGCCCCTTAAATGTTGACAAATCTCTCCAAATGTTGAAGTTGTGGCTTTTTAAAAAGATTTATTTTAAAGTGTGTGTGTGTGTGTGTGTGTGTGTGTGTGTGTGTTGGGGTTTGTGGCTATGTGAGCTCTAAGTACCAATGGAGCCCAGAAAGAGGGCGTCTGATCCCTGGCTGTCCTGGAACTCACTCTGTAGATGAGGCTGGCCTCAAACTCACAGAGCTCTGCCTGACTCTGCCTCCCACGTGATGGGATTAAAGGTGTGCTCCAGGGGACTTCTTAAAGTACCCATAGGGGATGTCAAAGGCTAGTGCAAGATGGTTCCTCCTTAAAAGACTTGGGAAGTCCTTTTTCCCTTTTTCCTCCTTTTCCCTTACTGCCACTCTGGCCCCGGTCCGGGGCTGTGTTGCCAGAGCCTGGTTGCCCGAGGTCAGCTTCTTCCTTGGGCAGGAAGGTGAGTTGTCAGTGTCAACAGGTGGCTTTCCATAAGTGGAAGAAGAGTGAGCTTTTCTCCTCTGCTGGGCTGGGTCACATCTCATTTTGATTAGTGCTTTTGCTCCCAGGGACAGCCCCCAACTCACCAGTGAGCCTGCCTGAGTCACCAGTGACCCCAGGTATGGGCCAGTGGAGCGATGAGTGCACCATTTGCTATGAGCACGCAGTGGACACAGTCATCTACACGTGTGGCCACATGTGCCTCTGCTACTCCTGTGGCCTGCGCCTCAAGAAGGCCCTGCACGCCTGCTGCCCCATCTGCCGTCGCCCCATCAAGGACATTATCAAGACCTACCGCAGCTCCTAGCCCACCACAGAGCCCCACCTGCACGCCCACGTGTGCAGACTTCAGCCCAACACCAGCTGAGAGCGAAGCCAACAGGGTCCCTCCCTTCTACACGTTGCAGACTTTTCCCCCCTTTTCCATTAAACATGGGAAACCAAGGTCCCTGAAGGTTTGGGCTGAGAGGGTCTGAGGTAGGGAGGTAGGGCACAGGTAGTACAGAATGAATGGAGCAGAGGCGAGGCGGCTACCCCACACCCTCCCTCCTCTTTATCCAGATTTCTGTAAGCTGAGGGGCTGAAGTAGTCTCAGCTTGTTGCCATGCCTCATGATCTGGGCAGATTGCTAGGCTCCGTAGCCTGTGTGGCACCTTGGAGGGAGTTCGTGAACAGGTAGCTAGCTTCCCCTGGGCAGCTGGGGAGGAGGCCATTGGACTCCTCCCACCCTAAGCAGCTGCAAACTGCATGCCGTGTCTCTTTCTCCTTACCCAGCGCGGGTAAACAGACAGGCTGCAGATTCCAGGGCCTAGGTTCCAGCACCTCTCCTTGCCATAACTTGCGCCAATCATCTCACTGGTGCCGTTGTCTGGGGTGCCCTTCGGTATAGGCTGAGGTAGGCCTTTCTGTTGTCAGGGTCTCAGAAGAGCAGGTCCACAGCCACACACTTTCGGCTTCATCTCGGTGTCAGATTAGGCCTGGGCTGATCCTGCCATCATATGCCCAGGAGGAACAGGGACCCTCAGTGGGGTGGAGGTGGGAGGTTCCCTGGCCTATGGACAGCTCTTATCCTTATTTTAATTTATTTATTTATTTGGTTTATGAATTTTGTTTATGGGTTAACTCTAACCTGGGGGCTCCTAAAATAATACTCTTGGGGGGTTGCCAGGTGAGGGGCAGCAGAGGGTAGCCACTCAGAATCTGCCCCCAGGCCCCGACAAGGCTCATGGGCAGTTCTGTTAACCATGAGGTAGAAGTCCAGGCTGGATGTCTCCCAAGAGGTAGATGAGGCTCTCTTGGGTGGGGGACCACCCACATCCACCCTTGGGTGGGAACTTTGTTAGTATGGTTGCTTCAAGGGCACCTATACTCTAGGAGTCCACCTCTATAAAAACATGGAAAGTTCGAGAAGGTTGGGGAAGATTATTGACTTATGGGCAGAGACCAGAATGGAGACTCTTGTTAGAAAAGGGAGGCTGGATCCTGAAGGCCAGGCTTTTGGCCTGTCGTCTTGTGCTGTGGCCCCTGTAGCCCTCCTACCTGTTCTGGGTTACTGTGGCATCTTAGCCTAGACTCTCCCAGCCTTTCTGATGGCTGGCTTTATACCCTCAGAGGTGGTTTCTGCCTTAACAGGCAGGACCTGGGGCTGTGTCCTGGACACTGGCCAGTGGTCACCCCCCAGCCCCCAACCCCCAGCCCTCAACTCCAGCTTCTCCTGTGTAAAGTGCTTCGGAAGTGGAGCACTTTCCATGTAGTTCCTGGGAGTTCTTCTCAGGTGTCTCTCAGTGAGGGATGGACCTGGGAGGTGTTGAGAATGGGATCTCATGGTGGGCCTTTGCCTGCACTGGCTTTGCAGGGACCTGGGGAATCTGTGCCACCCTTGGTCTCACCTCTTCTGTCACTAGCCCTGGTAGACACCCTTCTGTGGGAGCAGGCTGGAGCTGGTAAGTCGCCCCAGCTAGTTGGGAGCTCAGCCTAGAGAGTGAGAGAAGTCCCAGTGTAGAGCCATCTGGTTGGAGGTGGAAAAGAAGCCATCATCCATTCTGCTAGTACAGAGGTAGCACTGCCTCCTTTGTGAACTGGGTCACTGTGTTTATGAATAAAGATGATTTCCTACTAGCCTGAGGTCTGTGCTGTGCGTCTGGAGGTTGGGAGGGGGACCAGTGTGTGAGCACAACTGAGTGATTAGGGGTTATCAGGAACTGCCCCACTCTTCTCTCTGCTAACTCTAGACCCCTAAGGCCCAAAGGGCCTGTGTGACAAGGAAGCCTAGGAGTCAGGCTCTGGAGCATGGCATGGGGCTTGGGCAGTGGGGTCCATAATACCAGACAAGCCTTTTAGGTTGCAAAGCTGCTGCCCTCCTGCTGGCCTCATGACTCTTGAGTTTGGGTAGCAGAGTCAGGGAGGTTAAGTTACCAAGGGAAACCACAGTCATGTGCTGGAGATCCTGTGGGGTGAGTATCGCCATCTAGAGATGAGCAGGGGGATGACAGGTCAACCCTGTAGCTGGGAACAGGTAGGTAGATTGGGCCTGAGGTCTAAACATTGTTAGAACTGTGCACATATGGCTGGGCCAGGCCTCAGAGACACGTGCGATGCCTGCCCACACCCTTTCCTGGGAGGAGGCTTTGGCCATCTAATCTTAGCCTGCCTTTGAACCGGCCTCAGGTCCAGTTTTTCCTGCTTACTAGAGCCAGGAAGTAAGGACCAACAGTCTGGCTTTGGCTATTCCCAGACAACCACCTGCAGGTGCGGAGGGCAGGTGGGGAGGGCTCAGAGGAGCTGTGGGAACTGACCCCTCCTCCTCCCTCCACCCCATCCTCTTGAGTAGGCTGATATTTGGGCTGGTGGAACTTTGCTTGTCAACTGAATGGGTCTTTGGGGGCCGGAAAGAATCACCTGATTCTGTTCAGTTAAAAAGGCCAAAAACTTTATTTAGTTTTTAGGGAAATACAAGATGCCTGTAAACGTAAACAAAATATGAAACAAAACAACCCAAAATTTAAAGTCTAGAAGCATGCCAAGACAGATCATTTCTGACCAGAGTCCCATCATTTTTTTTTTTTTTAATAAAGGACACCCGGAGAGTGGCAGGTCAAGGGGGCGGGGTCCCTCCCTCAGCGACACTGCGTGTTTGTGATGAGACTTATAGAAACAATCCGTTATTAGAATTATGAGAAATATGGAGATCGCTTAGCACCACCGAGGATCCTGGAGATGTGTCAGCACTTGTATGGACCTCTACTGCATCCAAAGTCCTGTGTCAGTTTCTCTGCTGAGGCGGGGAGGGAAGGAGCTGGGGGAGGGGCTCCTGCCGGCCCCATTAAGCTGGCTGGGGATGAGTGGACACTAAGGCCCTGTGATTCAGAGTCCAAGTGACATCTACCTGCTCCTTCACAGTCCACATTCCCACACTGCAGGAGAGGCCATCCACATCTGCCCTGGAACTTACCTCCCACAGCTCTCAGTAACTGGTAGGGGCACCCATGTTCTCTGTTGCAGGGGACAAGTTGCAAATCTAAGAATATTAACTGTGTACCCTTTGAAATATGCTCAAAAGCCGTGTGCCTCAGTAGACACCCCTAGAAGACAAAAAGTATATGTGGGGATGTTGGTGCGCTTCACCTGGTCTGACTGACTGCAGGAGGCCGACCCAGCAGGTAGAACCGTAGGTTCCAGTAGAGCCTTGGGAATAAATGTCCTAAGTCAACAGGACAGATGAGGTCACCTGCCTCCTGGACAAGCCTGGGCTCTTGAGTTCTGGTGTGGGGATACTGGGTCCCTACTGTGTTGCCTGTTATGGTCAGTGGTCTCTGATTTCTACAGTTTGACAGGCTAGCTCTGTACTGGACAAAATGCACTGGGCAAAAACTACTGGGTTTCTGGGAAAGGGCCTCTAAACCCAGCCAGGCTTATGGCTTGCAGCACCTCTTCCTTAGGATGATCCCTGATAACTGGATCCAGCTGTGGCCCAGTGGGTGAGTTGTCTCTGGCTGGACTCCTGGCTGGTGAGTAACAAAACTACTCCCTGTAAAAACCTGTCCTTTTCAAACACCAAGAACTCACTTCTTCCTGCTCTAAACACAGTACATCTCCAAACTCTCTCTTTCAGCCTTCCTACACCTTCTCTGCCTAAAAGACATCCCTGGAAGCCTCCGCCCGGTGCAGGGACGGTAAGCCCCAGTAATTCCAAACATGCGTACTCGCCTTGCCAACAACATGCCTCCCACTAGCTTCCCAACATGCTAGATACACCCGTTTTGTACTAACACACTTCCAAAGACACAGCCCCTTGTCCAGCATGAGACTGGGAGTAAGGCAGGGACCTTCAGCAGGGGTGACCTCACTCTAAGGCCAAGTCCTATGATTGCAATGGAGGGGGCGGGGTTACTGACTATCAAGGTCTCTTGAGATTTAGACAGGATAGGGGAAGGGCGGGGTGTCACATGCCAATTCCTTGCAGCCAGGTTGGGATCAAGGCTTTGGAAAGACCCTTCCATTCAGCCTACAAGCACCAATATGCCCACTTTGTGGCCTGGAGGCACAGAACAAAACAGTAGTTAAAAGCAGAGCTAAGGTCACTGACCTTGTCCTATCACTGGCTCTCAGTATTGAGCTTGGGAAACACAGGGACTTAAGACGGCACCAAACGGGACTTAGCCAGAAAGCTTGGAAGGTCCTGAGGAGCCTTCCACACACTCTCAGGAAGCACTCGTAAGGCTTGCAGAAGAGACGGGAGCCAAGGCTGTGTGGACACCCACAGGTGCTTCATTTCTCAGCCAGTCCAGCCTGCCTCTCCCTCAGAAACAAGCCAAGTATATGTAGGATGCAGGTGGGTGCCCTAATTTAATCACCTCAGCACTTTCCATACTCAACGTTATCTCTTCCACATCTTCATGTTGGTGCCTGGCATGATGGCCTGGGCTGCTTCTGTTAGCTCTGTTAATGCCAGTGTGAAGTTTCCAACTAAATAATAAAATAATTACAAAAACAAATTTAAAAAGACACATTGCACTCTCCAGCCAGAATCGTGTGAATGACACACATACTTACTGCTAGAAGCTGCCAGTCCCTTGGGACCTGCCCAATGACAAGGACTAGTTCAATGGAGACCGCCTGCCCGGTATTAATTTTCTCTAACCCCGTGCTATTTAGTTCAAGTGGGAAATTACCATCAGTCAGTCTCTCTCTCTCTCTCTCTCTCTCTCACACACACACACACACACACACACACACACACACACACACACACTCATGTAATTTCAATGCACATGGAGATTACTACCACCACCACCACCACACACATGCGCGCGCGCGCTCGCGCACACACACACTCACACACACACACACGCTTTCTCAGCCCTCAAAAAAGCGAGGGAATATGAACTGGTTGTTGATGTGGGCTGCTGGCTTTCCAGAGAGCTGCATGGAGATTCTATCTCATCAGCTATGCAGCAGATCTATTCCAAGGGAGCCCCCAGGAGGGGCCTGCTCCCTCTCCCTATCTGTATAGAAATTCACACAAGGTGGGTCGGAGCAGCAGGCCTACAGTACTATATAAAAGGGATATGCCAGCAAGGCTTTGCTTGCTATCCTGCGGAGCTGAGTCCTGGAACTTGCTCCTCGGCCCCAGGAAGCCATCTTATCCTGCCACTTCCCTTGCTGCATGTGAAAAGGAGGCTGGTGCGCACCTGCCATGGCCAGGGCTCATGCCTTTTGCCCAAGTCACTGAGATGAACAGGCAGGCAGCTGCAACTCAGCCCCAGGCCCGACTACAGGCCTGGAGGAATTGGATCTTACTGGGTACGGAGGGGTTAAAGCACCTACCCTCCAAATGAGTTTGTGGATGGCCAGGATTTCCTGTCCATAAGCTGAACTGAGGTTCCATAGTTTTAAACTCATTCACACATCCAAAGCATCATAGCCCACACATCAGGAGGTTGGGGTGAGAGGGCTACTGGGAAATCACTTCTAGGACGGGTCTCTCTTGAGCAGCTGGCTACGAAACAATGGGAATAAAAACCGAGTGGACAGGGACCCAGGAGGTCAAGAGCACCATGCCACTGACCCAGATCTCCTCCTTCCAGGTGGACCACACTAATGGGCTGTCCTCTGCTAGCTATGCTTTCTTCATGCTGGGGCGTGGGGGTGGCCTGCCTAGAGATCAAAACCATGATCCCACCCATGTGTTCCCCAGTGCTGACTCCTCCCAGCAGCCCCTCCCACTTTCTGCAGAGAAACTCAGCAGGGTCTCTCTCCACTCTGTCCCACATCCCTTTTGGTAGTATTGCACTTTTCCTGTCTCAGATTTTCATTTTTCCATTGAGAATGCAAAGTATTTGGAAGGAACAGGGGAAGTGAGTAACCTTAAGGAAATTTTGTATTAGTCAAGCCTAAGGAAAGTTGGGGCGATTTCACCTGGTTCCCCCAGAACACCACAACTTAAATAGCTCTACATGTACTCTGCAAGTACTAGCCATATGAAAATAATATTCGGCTGAAATTCCCTTGTCTTTTTTTTTTTTTTTCTCCTTAGCTGATAAAAGTAGTAATGTGCCTTTGCTGAGGAAAGCCATGGATATAAATGCCAGTAAAATATGCTGCTCTACCATTCAAAGTGACTACAATGATTCTATATAATGCCTTCGTCCATTTAGGAGTGAGAAAGAGAGGAAAGACCTTGGGGCCAGGCTTGGGTGGGGGGAGATTTGAGGCCTTGCAGACAGAAATGTGCCCCCCAACACACACACACACACACACACACTTTGAAGGGAGCCCCCAGGGCAAACAGGAACCTGTGGCTGGTGGAAGTCCCGCCAGCTCCCTTCTGCTGCCCCGTGAGAACACAGAGGAGCCAGGCAGTGTAGCCAGGCCTGCTAGTGACAAGGAAGGATAAGGTTTGAAGACTTTCCCTCCACCCCGGGAATAAGAAGAAAGGGGTCTTTAAACTGAAAGAAAGACAAAGCACCAAACGATGCATGTTCGGGCATTATATAAACCTCAATAATGACCTCAGAAGGGCTCATTATGATTAAAGTTGCAGTATACAGCAATACAATGTCATTCACATTTTCAATCAGAACTAATGGAAAACTAGGTTTGGACATTGCTGAGATTCCACTTTTTTTTTTTTTTTTTTCCCTTTTAGTCCGATCTGGTTTTCCTCCAGATGGGTCAGAGCCCTGGGCCCTTTCCTCCTCTTCCGCTGCTGCCAGTCAGTCCAATATCACAAAGCAGCTCATTGGCTCCAGGGACACAAGGGCTGGCATCCCTTGGCCACGTCTGGGAAGGCCTAGCATGCACCCTTCTTGTTTCAAGTATTCTTTGGGCTTGCGGGGGTTTGTGCTGTGCCCTGACGGGTTGCTGGTGAGGGACCTTGGCTATCACTATTCGGTGTCCAAGTCTACGTACTGACGCTAGGTGGCAACATTCCCCACTTTCCCCAGACGCCTGAGCAACGCCCAGCCATCCCTGGGGCTGGATGTTACAATGTAAACACAATGACCACACAATAAACTAAAGGGGCGGGAGAGGAACACAGTATTAACGCAGTGAGGGGTGGGGGACCTGCCTGTTAGTTGGGCAATTTGGGGAAATCCATTTCCTGTCTTTGGGCTGATGTGACAAGAAAGGATGGGACCGAGTGACTTCTAGGGTCCAGCTTTTGACGACCTGATTTTAGGACACTGGGAATTGGGAGAGGGCCTTTGGGGTGCAGAGGGCAGGGCAGGTTGGAAAGGCAGGTTCTGGGGATCCCGGTGGTCCAGTCCAACTGAGATGCTCTGTGCCTGTCTGGCACACTAGTCATCACGAGCTGGCTCAATGCGGACATCTGAGGAGTGAGGCTGTGGGCCGTCCCCCTGGCAGACAGCTATGTGGAAGGTCCTTTCACCTGACAGTCACTCTACTTTTAAATTTTATTTTAAATAGTCATAAATTACTTTTTCTTCTTTTAATAAATATGTGCTGTTTAAAATGAGAAGAGTATATACTGCATCTTTAAGTAATGCACTTTGCTCTCCGAGTTTCTTTCCATTTCACCTTAATTAAAGTGCACTAATTAAGAAATAATGAACCACTTCTTTTATCATTATTGCTCAAATAAGTACAAATATCATGAAGACACTAACCCACTACCATTAGTACTGCAATCTAGCAGATTAACTCAACGTCCTGCTCTATTTAATACTGTCCAGCAGAAGATAATAACTAATCTCAATTTAAAACAAACTCATGAACACAGAAGATGAAACAGAGCAATGTCACCGCGGGCTTTTGACAGAGGAGGCTAGCGGTTTGTATGGGGATCCAGGAGGTTTGGGTTGGAAGCTGAAGGCAGCCCTGCCTGGGAGGAGGGGTGAGGGGAACTGGTCTGTCCTCCCGTGTCGGTTGGGACCAGCGGCCCTTGGTCAGGGGAGATGCTGGCAGCTCAGCCACAGGCTGTGAGGCAGGATCTGTCCCAAATCAAGGCACGTGTGGAATCCGCTCCCAGCACAAAGGGGAGTCCTCGGGCTTCCCTCCGGAGGATCCCCTGGGAACATGTCATCTATCGAATCACAACCCAAAGCAGACAGGAGACGGCAGCACACTCCATGCCTTTCCTTCTCTGTCCTCCATCTTCTTGGGCACTCATAGCATTGCCAGCAGGCTAAGGGGCACAGTGGGTGGCGTCTGCTCCAGGCTGACCCAGCCAGAGTCCCTTCTGCCCACGGTTGGTGGTGACTTTTCTACAGTAAGGCTTTCTTTGGGCCCTGCCCAGGTTGGAGAAAGTGGGCAGAAGCAGGCAGAATAGTCACCCAGCAGCCTGGCTTCTAACAATGCCCCCTTTCCCTCTCGGGGCAGGAACCTGAACACGTTGTTTCACGGAGCCGGGGATTTGGCCTTACCCGGTCCCAAATTCCCTGGTGAGGTGCCATGCTCGGGCACTGTGCACACAGTGGAAACCTAAACAAATAACTTGGCTTATGGAAAAGCAAAAAACGTTAAACCAAAATCCAAATAAAACATCCCTCCATGGAATTCAACAGAAAACCCCACCCACCACTACTCCCTCCGCTATGTGAGGCCGAGCCGCTCGAGGGCCCCCAAACCAAACGCATGATATGTAACCTCCAAACCAATAACCCTTTCCCAAAGATGCTAAAAGAGCTGCCTACCCAGAAACCCTTAAGCAATCTCTAGAGTATGAGGGGCCCGGCATCCTCTAGGTCAGCTCCCACACTGTGTCCTCCATGTGCCCTGAGGAGGGCAGGCTTTCTTTTCCAAGGCCAGGCCAGCACAGCAGAGGAGGCAGTCCTTGTTGGCACTGGGAACTCTTTAACTACCAAACATAGGCCGTGGCCTGGCTCCAGAAAGGGCTGAGCTCTCAGGAGCCACTGCCAAGCCCCAGAGCTGGTGGTCTTCCAGAGCACCCCCACCAGTGGTCGGCGGCAGACTAGAAGCCAACATAATCTCAAACATCATTAAGACAACACAAGGGTGACTTCCAGAGGTGAAGCCAGCCGCTGAAGTGGCTTGAGCAGGGGCAGGACCCTGGACGCACCTCATGACATCTTTTCCAGATCTGCAGCAAAGGCACAATTGGGCTTTCCCACACGGCCTGTACTAAATAAACGGTCCATCGGCAAAGCCATCAGTGTGCGTGCGGGGTCCCGGGTCCAGGATAACCGGGCTCTTCCCTTTCTCCTACTAAGTGTGCACACCCGTCACATCCTCCCTTCCAGCTGGAGGGTGTATTGGGGGGGTGTCACATGTTCTGCAGGGTTCAATGGTGTCACCCCCTTCCCCCTCCCGCTTTGTCCCTCCCCCTGTCTACATGCCACCACTCATCCTGTGACAGCCAGAGCAGCACACTGAGGCTGGAAGGACTCTGAGCTCTGTCAGTTCTTCTTTTCAAGGTAGTTGGAGGGGACCCAGCCCTTGAAAGGCTTCACCTCGTCCAGGATCTGGCAGTACCACCAGCCATTAGGGTTCCTCTCCAGCACCTCCATGGACACCCCCTCCTGGAAGCCAGCTGTCTCCTCATCGCCCTCGTAGTCTGCGATAGAGATGTACACGTCTTTGAGGTTATTGTGGATGAACTGAGACTTCTCAATGGGCTTCGGGCGCACTGGGGAGACGGGGATGCCGTTGCGCTGGGCAGACAGCAGGGGTGATTCTGAGCCCTGGCTGGCAGCGCGCTCTGTCAAGCGGCCCTTGGCCTCAGTGGCTGCTGCCCGTGCAGTGCTGAAGGAGGAGTTCCTGCGGACACCCCTAAGGTTGTCGGTGGCTGTTAGCGACTCGTTTCTCCGAAGGGCACAGGACAGGTTGTTGTCCTTGGGTGGGGGAGACACAAACACAGACTGAGGCCTGACTGCCACCTGCCGCACACCATTCCTCATCTTCACTGCTACGGTGCCCGAGGTCTTGCCAAAGCCCCCAGGAGGCTTAGAGGGGATCGGTGGCGTGGCCCTCTTGTTTTGGTTCACAGTGTTCAGTGCTTGCACCCGCTTCTCGATCTTTTCCAGGCTATCCGACTTGCCCTCATTCTGTGTGCCCTTTACTGTGTCTGGCTCCTTGCCAGCAATGTCAGGCTGTTGGTTCTCTTCAGGCACCAAGTAGTGGGAAGGAGCCCAGCCTTCCAGCTCCCCAAACCTCACATACCACCAGCCACTCTCCACCTTTTCCAGCACCTGCACCTCAGCGCCTGCAGGGAAGCTGATCTCGGAGTCCTGGACCTTCTGATAGGCACTGCACGTCATATAGGTGGTGCCTCGCCCTTCCCATTCCTTCTTGGGAACGCATGGGGGGGTGGTGGCTGGGAGCGGGATGGTATCTGCAGAGCCTCTCCTGGACCCCTCAGAGGCTGTCTGGGGGGGCAGCTCTGAGTCCTCACTCCTAGAGCCCTTGAGGCCCCCCCTGAGCTGGCCAGTGGGCCTCAGCTGGCGCCGTAAGGAGCTAATGTCCATCTTCTCCTGGCTTTGAGACTCAGCTCGGTTCAGGACTGGCTTTGGTCGGACCGATGGCTTGGCTCGGCCGCAAGAGGCCAGCCCAGCCTTCACATCGGCATCTTTCTTGGTCCCGACCTTGGGGGTGCCACGAACACCTGCGTCTGAGGCAGAGCGTGGCTTCAGGTCACCACTGTTCTTGGACAAGGAGGAAGAGGAGGAGGAGGAGGAGCAGGTGGTGCTGATGGTGATGGAGGAGAAGGAGACGTTGGACTGGTTTTTCCCCAGCTCTGCCTGGGCGTTCTTCTCTGCCTTCAGCTTTAGGAGGGACGATGATTTGGGAGACCCTGACTTGGGGGAGTTTTTCATGGCAAGAGACAGTGAGGAGCTTCCAGGGGAGTCGCTATCCCCAGAGGAGCATCTGGCGGACAGGGTGTCCTCTGTGTGTGGCCTGAAGGCCTCGTTCTCATAGATCGTCTCCTCTTCCAGGGCCACATCCTCAGAAGACTCGCCCACCTTGAAGCGGGCCCGCTGCAGGGAGGAGGCAGGCGAGACTCTGCGGGGCTGGGCAGGCCGCCTGTCCCCTGAGCCCCTGTCCTCTGCGGGCTCCTCACTCAGCTCGGGCTCTGAGTCAAAGCCAAAGGCAGGGATGTCGTACTCGGGTTCCTCATACGTGGACTTCAGTGGGGAGTCTTGGCCCTCACAGGCAGCCGCGGGGTTCTCCTCTGCCTCCTTAGCTTTGTTGGGGGGCGCGGGGGGCGGCACCTTGGGCCGGGTCAGGGTGCTGGTTCTGCGGTTCAGGTTGGGCTTCTTTCGCTTGTCGATGTACGAGGCGGGGGCCCAGCCCTCCTTCTCTCCGATCTGCACGTACCACCAGCCGCCTGAGTTCTTGTCGATGACCTGGGGGGAAGAAGGGCAGGACAGTGAGTTGCAGGGGTCTCTGAGTGCCTGTGATGTCCCAGCCTGTTTTATAGACACTGCAAACCTGAGCCTTTGAATAAGTGGCCCAAGACCCATGGCAGTCGGTGGCAGGCTGGATTCAAACCCCGGTCCTGATTGAGAGGTTCCTGCTCACTCGCCTGGTTTCCTGGCCCCCTAAGTCTGTGCCAATAACGTCATAGAGAGTAGGTTTCCTCTACAGACCTCCATGACACCCCTCCAATCTGTCACATTGTTCTTAGCCCTTAAAAAAAAACCCAACCTGTGAAGGGTTATATGTCTAAAGAACCAGTGTTCTATTGGCCCTGTCCTCCACCCACGCCAAATATTCCTCGAAAGGGCCTCTCAGATGAACAGGCAGATACCACACAGACCAGCTCCTCCTGCAGAATCTCCTCCCAGACTGCACGAAAATATCAACAAAATTTCATCAGGATAAGAGACTTCATGGGTCAGTACACAGTACTGCCCTCTGATCTCCATGTGTGTGCACGTGTGCAACTGTGCGTACATGCCTAGTCCTTCCAAGTGAAATATTCCCAATGGAGCAAACTGTTCCGCCCTGGGAATTCACATGCCCCCATCAAGACTTCATTTTGAGCCTCTTCAGGCTTAGCTCTGCCTATGCTTCGGAACATGCCACTACGGGGCAAGCACTCCAAGCAAGTGAAGGGCAGAAACCCAAGTCCTGCGCTTTAGACCTGGTTGTCGCCCTGACTAGGCAAGTCGTCATGGCTGGGGGGCTCATTTCTGCTCCCTACTCTGGCTGGCCCTCAGGAACCTTGCCAAGAAGGCAGACACATTATAAAATACAAAACACAGGTCTTTGGCCAGAAGGAGGCTCACCTCTGCCTTCTGTCCCCCGCGAAAGCTGATCCCGTCGGAAATGCACGACTGGAATTCAGCAATGGTGTAGTATTCTACCTCCACAGAAGGGGGCTCCGGTGGCTTTGGCAGCTGGAACCCCTAAAGCAGAAATGATCAGTGAGCAAATCCAGCTACTCAGAGCAGCACCAAGGCCAAGGACTGGTGCCCACTGGCTCCCCAGGTGCCTGTGGCCTTTACTGCCTGCTGGATGGCAGCTGGATGGCGGCTGGCTCTGCAGGCAGCTATTGATGATGCTTCAGGCCTCCCTCCAGGAGGTGGTACTCAGGGTTCACATAGCACTAGTTTGAACTATTGGGGATGTTCACTATAGAGGCCTCAATAGTTGTGCCCCAAGGTGGAAAGTTAAAGACAGAAGAATCATTCTAACAAAGTGGGGACACCACCATTTCCTAAGTCTAAGGGTGGATCCTAAGCCAAGTGGGCAGCTGCTGGGAGAAGAGGGAGAAGGAGTCAACCATCCCCACAACCGTCAAGTAGACATATGGGAAGGAGTCTGTTGGGGGGCGGGGCGCGGGGGGGAGGTCAGCTGGCACACAACTTTTGTTAGTGGTATTCAAGGACACTTAGCACAGTAGGCCCATGATCTGTGAGCCATCCTCCCCACCCCCCACCCACCAGCCATTTGCTGTGCACCTACTAGGTCCTGTTCTGAGGCAGTCAGTATAAGCCACACAGTCAGCCAGCCTTGTGGACTTTAACTACACCCTGGTGCACTCTGGGTGTATTTTCTTGTTATTTCTGTTATTCCTATACTGAGGGGTTAACACAAAGCAACTGAAAAGGCAAGGTGGGGGCGGGGCCTATGCTGTGAAAGGGAGACCTAGAAGACCCCACTCTGAACTTTAGTTTCCTCTTCTGGAAAACAGAACTAAAGTGGGGCCGTGAAGACGATTGCTGAGATATTCTGGTCCAGGGATGAGGAGTACAGGAACAGTTGAACAAAGCCAGGTCACTGCCTCTGGAACTCTCTTTCTTTACCCTTCAAGGCTCAGCTACCACTGTCTTCCAGTCTAAGCTGAGCTGTCTTGGGTCACTCTGAGTGAGAGATGGGAGAAAGATAGTTTTGTGTGTGTGTGTGTGTGTGTGTGTGTGTGTGTGTGTGTGTGTGTGTGTGTGTGTGTCGACGTCCCCTGCCCCTGGAAGTACAGCCACACACGGGGGCTGGCACAGCAGGCCAAGCTTCAGCCCCTCCCATACCCTGACAGGGTGGGATTCAGCCAAGCCTGGCGGGAACCAGCACCCCTGCCTCGGCCAGCCTGCATTTGTAAGTGTGGAAGGAATGATTCTGCTCTTGCCAAAGTCAAGTCTGTCCGAAAATAATTAGCTGCGGCTCAAATAAAGGGAGGAATGGAGAATTCATTGTTTAGTTGAAAAAACAAAAACAAAAACAACCCAAAAAACAAAAAAACCACCTGGGGACTAAGGAGACAGAACTTTTCACTGGGACTAATGGTCATGCCAGAGGCCACATCTTGCGATGTATGTAGGTCTCCCAATTCCCATGGATGGCAGATGTTGCTAGATTAACATGTGGCCAGGTGTGACTTAGGATCTGTCCCATGTAGAGTACCAGATGGTGCCACCTAACACCCAAGAGTCCACATAGCAAAGGAGAACCTAGCCGCCAGTCCTGAATGGGTACCATAGCATCCCATCCTCACGACAGACCTGGTGGCCAGTGCTCTTCCCATCTCTCAGAGAAGGAAACTGAGGACATTGGAGGGCAGGTGACTTACAAAGGGTCTTCCTTTGGTCCCGTGTCAGAAATGGAATCTATTCTCGGTTCCAACATCCCCTCCAGGCCTCGTGCATGCTGAGCAAGCACCCTGGCCCCCTGAGGTGTGTCTTCCAACTCTATCACACCATCCACTGCCCCACTTCCCGATCCTGTAATAGTTCTTATTTCAGAGCTCTCAGCTTGTCACCAACACTGCTGTTCCCCAAGCTCCCGATTACACATCTCCCTGCCTGAGATGTTAGTAGGCTGCCAGTCACCCACTCAAGAGCCAAGGACCTGAGCAGTGTCAGCCCTCCAGGTCTCCTCTCCTTCCTGGAGGATAAGCAGTCCTCTGTCCTCTTTACCCTCTAGGCTGTGACATCTACCATGTCCACTGGGCAATCCCGAGGAAGCTGTAAGGCTTCCGGGCCAAAGTGGCCAGAAGCTCCATTGCTAGACCCTTGCAGTGCCCCACTGGACACTCCTGCTGGCCAGTCTAAATGTTTACGTCTGCTAGTGCAGTGGCTGGGATGGATTGATTTGGCCTTGGAGTGCAGTGCATTTCCGATTACAAACGACTCCCGTCCTTGTCCCCAGCATTGTAAAGAAGGAAACCCAACCAACTCCTGGGCCCTAGGCTCTGCTTCAAAGGTATCAAGCTAGTGAGGGCGCTGTGGGTCATCCCAGAGAAGGAACGGAGAGACAGTCCACATACCAGGCTGGATTCTCTGCGTGGAGGGGGTCTTGTCCTCAGATTTGGGGAGCCTGAAAGAAGAGCCACAGCTTTAAGACTCCCAGTGGACAACGGTACCCACACCTGCCTTCCCTGGGTGGGGTCCACTTGGATTCTTGAAACTTTTTGCTTTGGTTCTGTAACTGTGAAAGACCCTGCGTTCTAAGTTACTGTAGGCATGAAGACTTAGGCTTCTTTGCCTGTTCTTTGGAAGGACCCACAGCCCCCCTCAGATGATATGTACAATCTGCAGATATTGCAGGGAGTTGTCAAGGTAAAGAATATATGAATTTATCACATTTCTAATAGAAGCAGGAGCTGCATCTGTTTGCTCACTAGTCCCGAGTCCTGAAGGTAGCACAAGGCCAGAAAAAAGTCTTGCCCACTAAATAACAATAAAGAGCTAACAATGAAGAGCTAAATATTTAAAAAGCAAAACCCAAAACAGCTCTCCTTTAGATTATTGGCTGGACACAAAAGCCCCCACCCTTACCTCACCCCATAATACCAAAGGGGTTGCTGGGCCAGAGCTGTGTATAGGGGGGGACAGGTTTTAGTAATTTATTGTGTATGCAGGTGGGAGTGGGCATGTGTGCCACAGCTTTAGGGAGTCAGTTCTCTCATCCCACCTTTTTTCCCCCTGAGACAGGGTTTCTCTTGTAGTCCTGGCTGTCCTGGACTCGCTTTGTAGACCAGGCTGTCTTCAAACTCACAGAGATCTGACTGCCTCTGCCTCCCCAGTGCTAGGATTAAAGGTGTGCACCACCACGCCCAGCCATCCCACCTTTTAAATTTTTTTCATTTTATTTTATTTTTTGGAGTTTTTCGAGACAGTTTCTCTGTGTAGCCTTGGCTGTCCTGGACTCAGTTTGTAGACCAGGCTGGCCTCGAACTCACTGTGCCTGCCTCCGCCTCCCAAATGCTGGGTTTAAAGGTGTGCATCACTATGCCCAGCCTGGTCTCATCCCACCTTTTACGCGAGTCCCAGGATCAAACTCGGTTTAGGTTTGAGTGGCACGTGCCTTTACACACTGAGCCTCCTTGCCAGCTCTCCTCCACATTTTCCACCCCAGAAAGCAGATCAGCACAGAGGGCTACAAACTCGGGGGCTTGTGGGTTTGTAAAATCACCTAGATTTCAAAAGCCTTTTCTGGAGAGAAAAGATGTCACTTAATGCTCTTGGGGTCTGTCCCTCTGCTAAAGAGCCATCCCTGATTCTTTGTCAGAGAGAGGGAGGCAGCAGCCTGCTTTGTCCTGCAGTACATCTTCAGAGCAGTAGCACACAGGGACACGGCCACTCCCTGGCCACCTTCACTCTTGTGACCAGCGCCGGGCACGCTGCCAGTCACAGCCCAGACTGCATAGTCCCTGGATTCCCCTGGACCCACGTCTACCCACTCTATGGGAGCTCTGTAGGGAGAAACTGGGGCCTCCTGGTGCTTACTGATCTGGGCCCTCTGAGGGGCAATCCTGGCCACGGCTGGGGAGCCCTGGGCCAGCTTGGATGTAGTCCTCTCGGGGACGCCCAAGGCACTGCCGTTGGAAGCATTGCAGAGGATGGGCAAGCTGATCTCCTTCTTGGAGATGGGGGGTTCGGGTCCCTCGCCATCAGCTGGAGCCTCCTTATCCCCAGATGCCTTCTTGTTGAGCAGGTTACTGATCTCCATGATGTTCCCAATGATCTCCACTGGACCAGCCAGGTTCTTCTTCCGGGTAGGCAGGTCATCCTTGGCCTTCTTCAGATAGGATGCTGGCGCCCAGCCCTCTTTGCCTAGATACCTGTTGAGAGAAAGGACCACGCCATCATTAAAGCCCTCATTTCTGGCTTCCCTTCTCCTCCCAGGCCGCAGTCTCCACTTGACCTGGCCAAGCTGAGCCTTCGCTTTCACGCTTTGCTGGAGGCTTGGCAGTTCCACTGTTCCCGGGGACACCAGAGCTGGGGTCAGCGGGAAAGATACCTGACGCTGAGCTGTGGCTCGCAGACGATGCGAGACCGTAAAAACACTGTTCTGCCTAGAAGGTAGACTGCATGGTGGCCTGTTACTACATGACCCAAGAAGTTGAAGGTAATTCTGGAGAAAAGAAGTGAAGTGTAGGTGGGGTAGGAATAGTCACATTCCTAGAGAGGGAAGTGTGACTAGAGAGGAAAGAACCAAGCCCAGGTGACAGTCCTCACAGTGCCCTCATTCAACACTTTTCTGTAAGTGCTAAAATGGACCCAGCAGGACAGATACCGAAGGACTTGAGACCAAAGGAGGATCTCCATAAAGATTGCTGAGTGTGATGGAACATGCCTAAAATCCCAGCAGTCACAGGGCTGAGGCAGGAGGATTACAAATTCTAGGCCAGACTGGGGAAACCAATTACTTTGGGATTGGATTTAAGGCCTGTGCCGTAGGAGGAGGTTCACGCTTGGCACCATGAACCTGGTCATGAGCCCACGGGGGGTATCTACTATTGCTGTCCTGCTAAATCAATGTTTCTCAACCTTTCTTAGTGCTGCCGCCCTTTATTACAGTCCCTCATGTTGTGGGGACCCCCGAGCCATAAAGTTATTCCTGTTGCTGCTTCATAACTGTAATTTTGTCATGGTTATAAATCGTAATGTAAGTGTCTGTGTTTTCCCTGTGAAAGGGTTGTTTGACTCCCAAAGGAACCCACAGGTTGAAAAGTGCTGTGCTAAATGGACAAGGCTGTTGAGCTTCCTTCTAAGCATTTACTATTTATCTATTTAGTTTTCTATTTAGTTATTTATTTACTTTTTGACATGCTTGTCCTGGACTCGATTTGTAGACCAGGCTGGTCTCGAACTCACAGAGATCCATTTGCTTCCGCCCATGAGCGCTGGGACCAAAACTGCGTGCCACCACACCCAGCTAAATTTATTTATTATTTTATTTATTCATTCTTTTTTTGTTTGTTTTTGTGTTTTTGTTTTTCGAGACAGTGCCTCTCTGTGTTGCCTTGGCTGTCCTGAACTCACTTTGTAGACCAGGCTGGCCTCAAACTCACATCGATCCACCTGCCTCTGCCTCCCAAGTGCTGGGATTAAAGGCGTGCGCCACCACGCCTGGCAATTTATTTTTATATACATAAATTAGTGCGACCCTCAACCTTGGCCAGAGAAGCTTCTTTCCGTGGTGGTCAGTAACTAACGCAGAGACTCACACTGGTTTTAACTATTTTAATTCTAAGTATAATTGACTACTGAATGTTCTGCCCTATATGGATATCTATATCCACCCGCTCCCACCAAAGGCTCTCGAGAAGGCGTAGGAGCCAGAAGGTAGGGAGGAGAGCTGGGAAATGCTGTTCTCTGCATGTGACAAGGCTACTGCACCCATGAGCTCACAGTAGCTACAGTTACCTGTGTAGTAGGTCCAAGGCCACAAGGTCAATAAACACTAGAGCACTAACTGAAGCCAGAGGGTTACATGAACAAAGGGAGAGGAAACGAGGAAGGAAGGGGATGTTTAGGGGTGTCTTCAAGGAGTAGAAAGGGGGATATGGGAGTGCATATGGTCAAAATACAGTGTTTACATGTACAAAAGTGTCAAAGACTAAAAAAAAAAAAAAAAATTTTAAGTTCTAGGTCGGCCTGGGCCCTATCTAGAAAAAGGAGGCAGGAAGGGTTTCAGCCTTAGCACGCCAAGAACAAGCACGGGCACACCTGTAACCCAGCACTCTGGAGGCAGAGGCAGGGGATCAGGAGTTCAAGGCCACCCTCAGTTACAAAGGCCAGCTTGGATACAAGAGACCTTGTGGGGTCGGGTGGGGAGGTAGCCACCACCTAATGGGAGAGGGGTTTGAGTGCGGCAAGGGAGCCAGGAAACATCAAGTTGTCACAGAATAAGTCCATGAATACAACCTTTCGATGATGTGGGGCAAAACAAACCACCCAACTGGTGAGTTAGGGACAATTAGGAAAAACAAATAAATGAGATCTAGGGAAAAAAGAAAACCCAGGCACGGTGGCTGATGTCTATAATCTTACCACTTGGGGTGCTGAGGCAGGAGGATTGACTTAAGTCACACCAGCTTAGGTTACATAGGGAGAACCAGGCCAACTGGGTCTGTATACAAGGCTACAAAACCTTGTGTTTAAAAAAATAAAAAGTCATATTTATGTAATCTTTAAGGTTGAAAACCCTTTTTTTCCCCCCGGGGGGGGGGGGACGGGGGTGGTGGGTTGAGACAGGGTTTCTTTGTGTAGCCCTGGAACTAGCTCTGTAGACCAGGCTGGCTTTGAGCTCACAGAGCTCTGCCTGCTTCTGCTTCCTGAGTGCTGGGACTAAAGGCACCCACTGCCACCAATGGAAAAAGCCCTTCTAACTAGGGCTACAAATCAGAAACATAGATGCACATGAAAGCACATGACTGTGTAAAATCCAAACCACTGTTACGGCAAAACCAAACCAAACCAAGCCAGCAGCTCATAAACAAAGACTAACAGCAAATGACAGGGCCCACTTAATTGTTGGCGATTCCTCGACTTTTAAAAACAAATCCCCTCTCTTCCCTCACATGGTTCTGAGTCTTTACCCGAATCCACAGGGAGCTTGCTTCCGGCCCCAGCACCAGCTGGCCAGTGCTTCCAACTCTAGGTTGCAATGGCCCCATCTGCTCCCTGGGACACAGCTGGCTCTTACAGACAAGATGTCTCACAACCCCTACCACCCTTCCTGATGTGACCTTGATCTTTTTTTTTTTTTTTTTAAGACTGATTTATTATATATTCAGTATTCTGTGCGCATGTGCACCTGCCTGTCACAAGAAGTCACCAGATTTCATTACAGATGGTCGTAAGCCACCCTGTGGTTGCTGGAAATTGAACTCAGGACCTTTGGAAGAGCAGACGGTGCTCTTAACCTCTGAGCCACCTCTCTAGCCTGTGGCCAAGCACTGACCTGAGGATGGCTCCTGGCTTTGATGGGTACAAACAAGCACAGAATGTCAAGGGTGGAGAGGAACAAGGAGTAAGCTTGACTGACCTTACTATGGCAGAAAGGCAAGACAGTTAGCAGAGAGGCCTGAGGAAGAGTGTGTCACACCAGGCCCAGAGTCTGGGGTTCTTGAAGCTCAGAAAAAGATCTCGCTGGCATCTTTTTATATGAAAGTAGCAGAGGCGTAGGGACGGGGCTTCGGGGCAATAGGCCCATATGCAGCCTGGGGTATCCCATTTCATAGCCTTTTTGTTCATTACACTGTATGGATAAAGCTATGTTCCAGGCTTTGTGTTACAGGATACAGCAGGCAGAGCAATACACAGCATCAGGGTGTCTGTGTGTCTGGGATACAGGGCATCGGGGTGGCTGTTGTCTAGGATACAGCATCAGGTGGCTGTGTTTCTGGGATACAGGGCATCAGAGTGTGTGTCTAGGATACAGGGCATCAGGGTGTCTGTGTGTCTGGGATACAGGGCATCGGGGTGTCTGTGTGTCTGGGATACAGGGCATTGGGGTGGCTGTGTGTCTGGGATACAGGGCATCGGGGTGGCTGTGTGTCTGGGATACAGGGCATTGGGGTGGCTGTGTGTCTGGGATACAGGGCATCGGGGTGGCTGTGTGTCTGGGATACAGGGCATCGGGGTGGCTGTGTGTCTGGGATACAGGGCATCGGGGTGGCTGTGTGTCTGGGATACAGGGCATCGGGGTGGCTGTGTGTCTGGGATACAGGGCATCGGGGTGGCTGTGTGTCTGGGATACAGGGCATCGGGGTGGCTGTGTGTCTGGGATACAGGGCATCGGGGTGGCTGTGTGTCTGGGATACAGGGCATTGGGGTGGCTGTGTGTCTGGGATACAGGGCATTGGGGTGGCTGTGTGTCTGGGATACAGGGCATTGGGGTGGCTGTGCGTCTGGGCCCAGCTTCCTCACAGCTGTTTCCAAGCTCTGTAGAACTTGGGGATGCAGGCTGCAGAGGGAATGTGTAGGAGAAAGGGAAGGAAGGAGAGGGGGAGGGAGGGAGGGAGGGAGGAAGGGGAGAGGGAGAGAAGGAGAGAGATGGAGAGGGAAAGAGGGGGAGAGAGGGGGAGGAAGAGAGAAAGAGAGAGAGAGAGGGAGGGAGGGAGAGAGACACTGAGACTAAGGCTGGGGGAGGAAAGAAAGACAGGAAATGAGGATCAACAGACAGCTTGGAATGTTGGGAAATAGCATGTTTAAGGAGGTATCTGGCAGTCTTCTTAAGGTAGAACGGGATCACTAAGGTCTTTCTCAATTCAAGTCCTCACTGGCTAAAAAGGACCAAGTTATAGGGTCAGTAGCTGACTAGAAGTAGCCTAGAGTGATGCTATTCATTATCTTAAAACACACACACATACACACAGAGTCAGACAAACAAACAGAAACCCCAAAATATAAAAGGCAGCTGTCGTGATCACATGCTTAGGCCATCGGCCAGCTGGGATGTCTATCTGCTGGCCTTTGCACATCATGGACTTGCAGGCTGGTTCCAGCTTCCATTGCTTAGAGAACATAGGAGACCAGGCGTGGCTGCTTTGGATAACACGTGTGTAAGTACAGAGTCCCATGCCACATAACAGGATAGAAAGGTGCATCTCAGTCCTCCAGACTGACGGGCACCTGGGCAAGGGTGCCAGGGGTGTCAGTTCACACTCACACTCAGTTATCTGCACCCTCCCTTGCAGCGCACACTATCCTTTAAGACCATCAAGCTCTGCTGTGTTCTTAGCCACTGTTGCATCATTACCTGCACTTATGGGTCACAGGATGCTGTGGCATTGGACCTTTGAGAGCGCCCACAGTGAATCTGGGGGTGTGGTGTACTGTGACAGCTGTCCCTATAGCCCACATAGGGGACTGTTTCTGTTAGCTGGGTTGCAAGCAGTGGGGAGAGAAGCTGAGTAAATTCCCCAAGACCGAAGCTTTCTGAACACAAAGCAGTTTAAGGCAGGTTTAGGGTTGGCAAGAGCAGGAGATCCATGGAGTTTGGTTTGTGAGACTCCTAGACACATGCCAAAATGAGTCTCTCAGCTGAGAAAGCGGCCGAGGCTCTGGGACAGACAGTGAGGGAAGGAAGAGATCTCACTCTTATCCCACCTTACGTCAGGCCTGCAGCGTGCAAAGGCCCACACCCACCAGGGACATGGATGCCCAAAGCATTTGGAGCCTTGAGTGTCGAGCTGTGAAGCACAGTTGGCCTGCTGGGGCTTAGTAGAGCCTGTGGAGGCTGATGTTTCAGGTTGTCTCAGCTGAAGAACCAGCTCGGCAGCCAAGTTCAGATGTGCTGGACCCCTGGCAGATGCACTGGAAGGGATTGCCCCACTGCCTATAGGCTGAGCCAGCCCCCATGCCCCACTGGCTGAGGCTCAGCCTCTGCTTTCAGGGCCAAAGAGACAATCGGTAAGCTGAGCAGAGCTGGCACACCATTGTCTTTAGTATCTACCTGCCATTGGCTACTTTGCACTGGGCTCTGTTGCCCAGGAGCTAGGCTCCTACCTGATGTACCACCAGCCTTCCAAGTTCTTTCGAATCACCTCCACGGTGACGCCCTTCTCGAAGCCAATCTCGTCTTTGCTCTGGCTGGTGTAGGGCTGCACGGTGACATACTTCTCCTCTGGGCATGGGTGGGTAAGTGAGAAAGCACAGTTAGTTGAGGCTGCGGTGCAGAGCTTGTGTCCCATTTCCCTCTGCCCCGCTGCCGAGCCTTGCTCAGCACTCACTAACGTGCCTGAGCCGGCACTGGATCTTCCAGAGAAGAAGAAGGAGCAGGGCTCAGAGAGTGGAGGAGGAGTGTCACTGGGTTAGGGGTCATTGCTGTGCCCAGGATAAGCCAATGCCAGGCGGGTTTCCAGGGTGCCAGCAAAGCCTCAGGCAGCATGAGAGCAGGTCCTCCAGCCAGGGTGTCAGCATACACAGCAGGGGCTGTTAGAGTTTGGAGGAATGTTCTAAGTCAAGCAATTGAGACCCATGTTGGGTGTCTCCTGAATGCCTTGGGAACCCTAGCACATCCCCCTCAGAACATGCCAGGTCCCATCTACACCCCACACTCAAGATTCCAGCCCTGTAAGCCTATTATATTTTCTCTCAGTCTGACTTCCAGATGCTTCCAGGAGTGCCTTCACTGAGCACCTCAGCACCATTAACAGGGACAAGTTCTACAGGAGTGGTTGTGGGTCTTGTTACAGTGAAATTTCTGCCCTCACAGGCAGGAAGACCTCAAGGGCCCCACCACCTGCCCCTCCTGTTGAGCCACATGCTCTATGCTCCGTGTGTGCCTTCGGGAGGGGGGTTGGTCCTCCAAGTTTTCCCATAGCACTGGAATCTTGGAAAGAGCTTGGTGGGAAGGCTGAGCAGCAGGCATATCCCTGGGCACCCCTAAGGGCCTTTGTTCAGGCTTCCATGTCAGCTGACATCCACTCCTATCCTCACGAAGTCCTGCAACTGACTTGGTGAGGACACCTGCCTCTTGTAAGACTGTCTATAGGATGGCCCCTCCCCCCACCACTGGAAGAAGTGGTTCTATGGAGATGCCATTTGGGAGGACTGCCCTGAATCCTGCTGTGCTGGATGCTTCCTGGAAGTCACAGTGGTACCCCCCACCTCCGGCACACACAGCAGGGGCTGCTACAGGAGACACTTGGACTCTCTCAGTGAAGAGCAAAGCAGAGACAAGCAGGGACTGAGTGAGAAGCTTGCTTGGGAACCTGGCCTGCAGATCCAAGCCCTGCCCAGCCAGATTCTGACTAGGGCCCTGGAGAAGTTCCATAGACTCCTGGCCAAGCCCCTGCTCTCCTGCCTGCTCCATTTTTCCAGTGGGGCACGGTAAACCCTGGCCTAGGCGGTGGCCATCGGGACAGCGCCAGGTCTGTGAATCCAGGGCCTGAGGTCCAGGCGAGGAGCGGCCTGGGCTCCATGTTTTGCCTTTGTTCAGCCAGGCTATTTTTAAAAGCCTGTGGTTCTAGCAGGAAGCCATCAGGAACGTTTTTCCTAGGCAAGGCTGCTTTTGAAGAGAAAAATGACAGCCCTACTTAGGGGGAAGATCAGAGGAGGCCTGCCCTGCCCCGTGGCTGAGAACAGGGCCTTGACCATGTGTTTAGCCTCTCGGATGCAAAGCCTGGCCACAGCAGCCTTTTAAGAATGTGTGGTGGGCAGAGTCCACAGCCAGGCACTTGTGGCAGGGCAGAGCCGTGGATACTGGTTCTGGCTAATGAAGCTGACTGCAGAAGACCCTGTACTTGGGGCACTGGGAATGTCATACTCTCCCAGTTAAACTTGTGACCACCACAGAGGCTCACTCCACCCTGGTCACTGTGGGGTTTCAGAGGAGCGTTCAGTCCTGGGTCATGACAGGGAAAGACAGTCAGACCACCTCTCCCTGACTGTCTTTAGACAGGTGGCTTCCAGCTCTGGGAGGCAGGGATGTCAGCCTCTAACTGACACAGGTGACTTGGATCTTGGACCATCCATCTTAAAGAGGAAGAGGATAAGCAGAGCCCAGTCCCCTCACCCTGTGGCCAAGGGGGATGTCTAGACAAGAGAATGTTCAGACAGATGGAAATGGTCTCTGTAGGTAGCTGAGTCTGCAATTGGGTTGGGGGGTGTCTTTAGAAGAGACTCCCCTTTTAGAGACAGGATTGAGGGAAGAATGAGCAGCTAGGGGCTGGTCAGGGCTCCTGGGTTCTATGATCATGCCGTGCAGAGACGATGGCATTCCTGCCCCGGTGAATGAAGGCTGGCCAGGAGGCCGCTGGGTGGGTAGGCTGGGGGAGGTGGCTAGCCTGTCCCAGTTTGGGAGGCAGGGGCTGGAAGCCCTGCAGTTTCCAAACCGCAGAAGCCTCCTCGTTCCAAACACTTTCCTCCCTGTCAGCAGTCTCTCTGCTCCCCTCCTGGCTCCTCCACACTAGCGAGGCCTCTGGTTCCAAAGGCCTGGCCAGCTGAGGTACAGGGGGTGGAGGGCCCGGGACGCACTGACTTTTCTGATCTGGTTACTCATGAGCTATTGCTGGCTTCTCCCTCCAGCTCCACTGCTCACGGTACAGCGCCGGCCACCCCGCCAGCTCTCTGCTCCCCTCCTTGGCTGCCTGATTTCATATAATATAGTTCCTATGACTAGGGCTGGGCAGTGTGTGATAAGGAACATTAAGTTATGGCTTGTCTTTGCTCATGTATAGGTGGCTACAGAGCTAGGATTACTTGGGGACTTGCAACTACACGTATTGTTTTGTCTGAATTTACCGTGTCTTCATGGTAGGAGGGGTTATGTATATGTGTCATTTGTGGGTATTGCTGTGGTTATATGCCGACGTGACTTGACGTGACTGGGAGCCATTATTTGTATGCAAAATCCATTTGTGACTATGTAAATCGGCCATATGTAGGCAGGCTTGTTTGGTGGTGCCCTGGAACTACTCTCTCTGAGTGGCTATGTCTACAAGACTGGATGTACAGCTGAGGTGCTGGTTGGATATTGATATGACACAGCACTAGTCACACCCATAGCCTTGAGGCCCTTGTGTGGGCCTGTCCCTGGTCTCTGTGTGCATCTGTGTGGTCATGCAGGCAACGGCATGTCTGGGACTCAGCAAGTGACGGTATGTAGAACAGGCCAAACCTTTGTCTCTCTTGTGTGATTCTGGGCCTCTGTCCTATTTGTCTTCTAGAGCTGGAGGCCGTGCTCCACCCTAGCCTCCTGGCAGCGCTGTCCCTTCCCTCCTCATTTTAGGGTGGCCTTTGCTTTAAATGTAGCCTGTTGGTGCTTCTCCAACTCAGGCCCCGTGCATCAGCCCCCAGGGCCCCGCACTAAGCCCTTCCACCGGACAAGCTGGGTCCTTTATGGCCAACACTATGAGTCAGGCACAGGCTGTGGCCACCCTGGAGTCCAGACGTTCTGTAGCCTGACTCTTGGGGTAGGCATTGAAATACACTGTCATTTGGGAACATGCTTTGAGGCTGAGCATGTTGAGTCATGGGTACCCCTGTTTTCCAGAGAGGCCTGTGTTCACTATACACCCATGTCAGCTTCCAGCGTGTTGTACAAGGCGTATACACTTCTGTGGGGCAGGAAGAGGCTGACCACCCAGCATGAAGGTCTGCGTATGTTTAAGGGTGCATCCAGAGGCTAGCCCTCCTGTCTCTCCCTCCCTCCCCACAAGTTCCTGGATGTTGGGAAGGATCTGAGCCAGACGGTCCTGACTCAGCAGATGTCAGCTTCTTCCCGGTCAGCCCAGGGCCTCCCTGGAGCCCTTGATTGAGCCCCTCCTGAGAGCCTATGGACCAGTATTCCTGCTGAGAGATGCTCTCTCGCCATGATGGGTTAGGCTTCTGTGCCCTTATTAGTTCAAGTGGAGATGCTGAAGAAGGGCTGTAGGCTGGCACAGCAGCTGGTGAGAGAGCTGCGGCCAAGGGAGTCTTCCTTAGTGGAAGGTGGTGGTAAAGGACAGAAGCCATGGGGGGAGCAGAAAGCTCGGTTCTAATGTGCAGTCCACAGTACCCCAGGACACGGATGGCCTTCCCTTTGAGACCCAGGGACTTCCCTCATGTCTCTCTTCCCTCCCAAGGAACATAAAAACTCATCCTAAGCCCCATATCCCCAATGCCCAGGACACTAGCAAGCCAAAACCACCCCTAGCACTACTCCAACTCCCAAGAAAGGCCCTGTCCCCAATCTGCACTGCAGTGAACGAGAAGCCGAGCTGGCCAGATCTGGGTGAGTCAGGAGACTACAGACAGAGAGCATTGCAGGTGGAGGAGAGGGTGTTAGTGAGAGGCAGGCAGCTGCGGGAGGAGAGGCAGGCGCCCGTGGTCACCTCGGCTGTGCTGCCTGTTGACCATCCCGCCCAGGGTCCACCGGCGATCCAGGCGCCGCAGGTGAGCTTTGCGTCTCTTGGACACTGACGTGAGAGATGGTGATGGTGCCCATGGCCCACACGAACCGAACCGGCGGAGAGAATGGAGATGAGGGTGAGAGGGGGTGGTGGAGGGGAGGAGAGAGGGAGATGTGTCCGCATTGTCAGGTTACTGTCGCCTAGACTGAACCGACTGAACTGAGGGGCACACCCTAGCTGGGTGAGGAATGGTCTGACGGTGGCACTGTCAATGTGTACAGACAAATTCAACCAAACCCCTTAGCTTCTACCTGTGAATCTAGGAGTGGACTGAAGAAATTTGAGACCTGTCCCCTTAAAGACAGGAAGACCTTCTCCTGTGGCCCCCAGAGCTTTCCCTTGAGCTCTGGACAGGGCCGTTACCCACTCAGCAAGCATGACTACCAACCTGCTACCATGGCCAGGAGAAACAAGGGTCCCTTTCCATGCTGGGCCAGAGCTCTCCCTACTAGGTGGGGTCTGTTGAGGGCAATGACCTTGCCTTGCATCTGTGGGTCCCCAGGGCCTTACACATTACCAGGTCCTGGCCCAGGAGAGGCTTACTCAATGATATAAAACATGGGCGGATGCCAGAGACAAGGCTCGGTCCCACTGTGTTATCCCTTTATGTCTCCGATGACCAAGACCCAGCTCCCTCGCTTCTCACTGCGCTTGTCTGCTTGGCTTGGACCCCACCACCACCATGACAGATGGGCACTGAGTTCCCACACACCCTCAGCCCTGGCCTGGCTCCCTACACCCTGTCTTCCTATGTGACTCCTAAGAGAATGTACGCTGGACCAGGGCCCCAGAGTGCCAGCTCACCTCACCTCCTAGCACCAAAGGAAGCTAGCTGCCAGGATGCCTATTCTTGCGGGGGGCAGGAGGTGGGGGTTGTTGGATGGTAGAGAGAATAAAAATAACATTGTCCACACACACCTGGACCAAAATCCAGTAAAACATCTGGGAATAGCCACTTGCCTGTGGCCATGCAACATGATTCTATTCCTCTTCTTCGTAAGCTTTATTTTTATTTTATGTGTATGCATGTATGGCCACTGATGGCAAAGGAGAGCATTAGATCCCCTGGAACTGGGGATTGAAATGGTTATGAGCTGCCATATGGATACTGGAGACTGAACCCAGGTCCTCTGGAAGAGTAGTCAGTGTTCTTAACCACTGAGCCATCTCTCTGGCCTTGCATCCTGCTTCTTACGGGGGCCCAAGCAACAGGCAAGGAGTGCGGGCTCTAGTCCAGACCCACTCCCACTGCCCCACGAAGGTAGGAGAATTCTTAATATGTGACCAGAGTGCTGGCACACAGGGTCCTACCATGTCCAGGTATGCAGAGCAGTAGCTCAAGTGCTGGGATTATAGGCATGCATTGCCCTTCCCAGAGAGCTGCTGTTTTGTGAGGCCTGGCAGGCACTAGGTAGGTGACAAGGTTTTGGGACTGCAGACAGACTGGATGGAACCAGCTCAAGGGTACAACAGAACCAGAATAGAGTCAGATATAGGCTCAAGGACGCAGGGAGGGACCTTGGATCTGGAGCCTGTTACAAGGTGATGTGTACTAGGTACCTCTCTAATCACAGGGCCAAAACAAGGCACTGACACAAGCAAGGAGGGGTCCCAACCACCAACAAAGAAATAGCATCCTGGGGAAGGGTGAATAAAGATTTGGCTCTGGCTGCCTATTTGGCTTGGGCAGCAGAGAGGAATGGGCCTGAAGGTGGCCTGAGCTGTGGGTGGCCTTTAGACGTGGCTGCCTGGGTCACTCCTACTGACTGTTAGGGACTGGAGTCCCCCTGCCATGCCATAGGAGAGCTGGAAGGCATTAGGAGCATGGCACTGGGAAGTGAGTGGCTCACACTTATTAGGGTACTGATGGCTTAGACGGTGGAGGCAATCGCTGTGAAATGCACAGAGAAACATCCAGAAGCATCTCACAGAGCCAGAGCCAGCCAGAAAGTGCTTGTGCAGGAGCCTGAGCACCCCAGTGTCTGGGAAGCTGAGAGGGGGTTCACAGGCCAGCCTGGGTCTGTACCACCAGGCAGATGTCAGTGTCCAGAGCAGGATCACAGAGGAAGATGACACACAGCAGGAATCATGTCCACCTGACTGCTCAAGATTGGCTTTGCCACAGGAAGTCCAGTGTGTGGCTGGGAGTAGAGGCAGGTCTCTGTGGAATTCTTGGGAGAAAGCCAGGGTTTCTAGCACTAAGCCTGGTCTCTACCTCAATGGTATCAAGAGGATTTTCCCTATTCTGGGACCCACATGGGGGCTGACAAAGACAGGCCAGGGTATGAGGTGACCTTGTGGGGGGACTTGAGTAAAATCCAGCCCACTGTAGCAACTGAGGTGGCTTAGGGAGAAGATTCAGGGAACTGTCTCCCCGAGGGGTGAGGGGCTGGCCCCTATACAACCCTTTAGCTGAGCTTTTTTACTCTCCTAAGAACACACAGGCCCTCACCTTCCCCAGTCTTGGAGGTGTTGATGTCCGAGTCATCTCGTGTACCATTCTGGGCCTCCAGGTAGGTGGCAGGGACCCAACCTTGCTCTTCAGACGTGCTCACAAACCACCAGCCTGCAAAGGGGACAAGAGAGAACAGGCTGTGAATGCCGCAGGATGCTTGAGGCAGGTTGGGGCCAGGATGTGGAGAGTAGGAGTGGCCAGGGGGCAAGGCGTGCCCAGGGGGCAAGGCATTAAACCAGACAGCCTAGGCACCTGGGAAAAGCCTTGAGCAGCTACAGCACAAAAGACAAAGAGACTTTCTGAGAAGAGGGCCTGAGAGACTCCACCCACCAGAGACTCCACCCACTGTCATGCACATTTGATGAAAACATTAAAGAGTACTGGAAACAATATTGTCCCTTGCCCCTTGTGGAATGCGTCATCGTTCAGGAAGGTGGAACAAGCTATGCTGGGCACCACTGAGCAATTCAGGACAGGGAGGTACTGGTACCCACCTGCAGGGACAACGTTGTAGACACCAGTAGGCTAGAGGCTAGTAACACTCTACTGATACCCCCTAGCATTTCCTGCCTCTGGGGCTGTACGCAGCATTCAGGGCACCAGACAACCAGGCTCACTTGGCTTCTGGGGAAAAAGTCTGGTCCCAGGTAGCTCATATCCTGACAGAATGTGCTTTCAGCACCACTGAGAAGTGGTGACAGTGAGAGAGGAATGCTCACTTGGAGGCCAAGGGCAGGCAGGAGGTGATTCTTGACTATGGAGACCCCCCATTCACCCTCTGTTAGTCAGTGGTTGGAGAAGACCCATATGGTCAACATCCATGGATATGAAGAGAGGGCTTTCGTTAACCACCCCTCCCTCTTGAACCAGGGAGGCCCCTGAGCACCACAAGCTGGTCAATAAGTGTCAGGCTCTGTCCGAATAGGTTCCTCTGTCTACTCTACAGAGATGGCTGGCAGGCGTCTCTGCGAGGGCTCCCTCTGGCCACCTGTTCATGGAGGGAGCAGGGAGGTAGCCACAGTGATGGCAAGATCGCCAGCTGCTCCTTGACCCTAGGCTTGAAGTGGAAACCTTTCTCCCTCCTCTGCCTGATTCAGGTGGGTGAAACACTTTACCAAGCAGGCTTACCAGGTGGACCCCCCAAGAATTCATGGGATCGTTACCAACTTGGGGTTACTTTTTAAGAGGCTCCCAAAAGCCAAAGTTCACACCTAGGTTTGCAGCCCCAGGTTCTAATGCTGAGAGCACAGCGGCCGGCATCCGTGTCGTATTATCACAGACCCTTCCTGTGCTACAAAAGCCCATTCAGCTATGCTAAGTGGGCATCCAGCAGGGTGCAGAGTGTTTGCAAAGCCTGGCCTTCATGGGATCCGTTCTTCTGGGAGCTCATTTCTCTGGGACAGATCTGGATTGGGGTCAGGGGGTTTCTTGTCATTGGACAAAGATGTGCTTTACAGCTCAGAGGCAGATGTCCTGGTGAGGACTTGTCAAGATCTTTTCATGACCAAATTTCTTCTATGGCAAGGTGTCCCTACTGCCAACGGCATCCTCTAAGGAACTTCTCAAGGCCCCAGGTAGGCAGGTAACGTGGTGGTCTTATGGAGGCTGGCTGGTTATCTTCCAGGATTGGGGCTCCAAAGTCATCCTGGGCAGGAGCTAGGGCTGATCGCCCCTTCTATAGGCAGAGAGCTTGTGGAGGATGCCAAGGATGATGTTTCTTCTGCATATGAGGTCTAGAACCGTGACTTTCCTAGGAGGATTTTTCCCGTCAGTCCTATCCACTCAGTCTGTATCTGAACTTCTAGATGGCAGGTCCCTAAGTCTACCAGATTCCTGTTCCTACCCTCTGCTTCCTGTGTGGACCTTTCTTCTTGTTGCACAGGCTACGACACCAGGAGTCAGGGCCCCTCTCCCTTGGATACCTTGTGTCCTCTCCCCTAATTTCCCTTGTGGGCGCTTTTCCTTGTACATGTTGCTTCCTCCCTTCCTGTGGAGCCAAGGATGTAGAGGAAGGAAGCTCCTAGGCCAGGGGCAGGCCTGTTGTCTGGCCTACCTCTGCTGCACAGTCCTTGGTACTAGGTGTGGGGCTGGACAGAGCCTTGCTAAGAGTCTCAGTGGTTGACACTGGCATCCAGTGGACAGAACTTTATTGCTAGGTTCCTGCGTACCCTTTTCTAGGTGCCCTTTTAAAAAGGTGACATGCCAGCAACTTCTGGGGTGTCTCGCTACACCCACATATACCTTCTCCCCGAGACATCAACTTAGAGGACTTCATTCTCTTGCTGTGGCCCTGGGACCTGGGGTTGAGACGGCTGTCATCCTTACAGCCTAGTGGCCAGCACTGCCTAGGAACACTAGCCTGGTCTTCTCCCACCACAATACTTCCAGGACTGGGGTGGGTAGCTTCCAGGCCCCCAGTGGTGCCAGGTGAGATGATGGCTGTAGAGAAAAGCCTAACACTGGCTCAGCTGTGGGCAAGTCCACCAAACTGTGATGGGCAGGCTGAAACACTGCCTAGGTGGGCCTGAGTGAATATGGGCAGAGGACAGTGTCCACCTAGCTCCATGCAGACTCCCTAGGCTTGCTCCCACCATGACTGCTAGCAGGCCTCTCCGAGATGCCAGTGACTCAGGCATCAGTTGCTGTAACTGAGGTTCCTGACCCAAGATGCTGCTGTTCTACTGAGGAACAAACAGGACCCAAACCCCTGAGTATGGCCAAATGGTATGAGCCAGAGCACACTGCGGGGTTTCCAGGTGCACTGTAATACCCACACTTTCCTGCAGTGTCTGTGCATGTATGTGTGAATGCACAAGCGTACACTGGGGAGCAGGGAGAGGTGGCTATGTATGTGTGTCCATCTATGTGTGGGTAGGCACATGTATGTATGGGAGCAGAGCTAGGTCTACATCTGCATGCATTACACAATGGCAGCCAAACACAGTAAGAACTCTCAACTCCTGACGTAGATTACTTTATTTACTCTGTAGGACATTGAGAAATAATGTCACTGTCATTAAGTTTCCCACGTTACAGAGACGAGGAAGGGCTTAAAACCTATGGAGTTCAGCTAGCGCTCCAAATCTTAGCCACTATAGAAGAATGTGTGTGTGTGCGTGTGTGTCTCACACATGACACATGACTCCTTGACACTCTGGGTCCCTGAGTATTGACACTTAGGGTATCCTAGCTTAATATATCCTAGCTGTGTGACCTTGGGCAAGCTACTAGACCTTTCTGAGTCTCAGCTTCCTTTCTGACATCAGAGTAACCAATAGGCCCATCTCCCAAAGTTGAAGAGGAGAACAGGGAAGACAGCAGTGGCTGGGTTGAGCTAGTCCTATGTGGTGGAGCTGTTAATCACTGTGTCCATACCCTATGGATGGCTGGGGTACTTTCCACACAAAGAGGATAGCTACTCCACCTACAGGACCCACAGGGATAGGTGAGGGGCTCCCGCTCTCTGCTGCTGAATGGACAACTGCAGAGGGACTTGTTTCAGAAAGGCCCGAGGGAATACCTTGTGGGTATGAGACACGCTGGTATTCCCAGCAGAGCCCCATGCTGGGGAGTCACCTTGAGAGCAAACTCCTGCAGCCACTCCTCTTCCTTCCCTGGAATTAAAGGCCCGCAGGAGCGCCAAGTCCTCCTCAATAACCCCCTCCTTTATCTTGGTCCAAGTGCCAGGAAGAGAGACAGAACCAAGAGGCATGACCAGCATGTTTGGCTAAGGGTGGGGTGTGGAAGGCAAGGACCGAGTCCAGCCCCAGGCTACAGAGCCAGATGCCCAGTCTCAGGCCACAGGTAACTCTTTGGTGACCATTCGGCTGTTTGCTAAGAGTCTACCTCACTGGCCAGTTTCTGGGAATGGTTTTAATAGGAGGAAGAGCGATGGGAGAACAGCTGGGCCTGTCTCTCCAGGAGGGGGCTGAGCCTGGCTGGGGGTTGGCAGGAAGTAATGGGCACTCCCAGGCCACTGCTGTCCCCAGGGTGACCAGGCCACAATGGCCTCCTTAAGTAGGGAGGATAATGAGCTCATTAGGGCCAGAGTGAGGCCAGCTGTGTACAATTAGGATGTTAATAAAGTCCTGTGAGGTCACTGCTCAGCCTAGGACAAAGCAGATGGTGGGGGAGGGGAGACCCTATCCTTCCTCTCCTTCTGAAATCCTCCCAATCCTCCCAGATGTTGAGATGTGTGCTCTTTGAGGCCCCCCACTGTCCCCACTCTTCTGGCTCTGCTAACCCTGGGACTGGGCCCGGTCTGGACCCTGGCTTCACCATTTCCTAACTGGGACACTGATCATCTGTGAGCCTCACTGGCATACCAGGAGAATAACTATCTATTGGGGAGGAGAGTTTCCCCTCAGTTGGGTACACAGTATTGTCAATCATCTGGGGGTTTTTATTGAGCTCTTGGTATGTGCCAGGCCGTGTTCCAGTGAAAGAGACACCACTTCCAAGAACACACTTGGAGGTCCTCCTTCCCCACCACCCCAGGCAGGGCCTGCAGCTGTGAGGACCGGACCGGAAACAGTCTGTCCTCTCTGCTCCTGGTGTCAGCCCGTTGGCCCAAACCCAGGATTTGGAGACAGGCTACAACTCTGACTTTGGAATTTAAGAAACCTAGCAACCTTTAGGTGAGCTCCAGGCCTCAACTCACTGCAGACACCATATGTGGCACTGTCTCTAACCCAGGCCCCCTAAGGCTTCCATACCCGGTGACCAAGGGTGTCATGGAGCCAAGCATGGAAGAAACTGCAGACATACTGGATCTTGATGGTTTGGATATGGGGGGGCCAGAAGCCCATCCTACCAGAATCCTCATGCAGCACCCCAATCTGCTGCCATAAATGCCTCCGTCCCTCCGCAAGCCTTCTCCTTGTTAGAAGTGTGATGTGCCTAGGCACTCCTATGGTTTTTCCCTGGGCTTAGAGAAGGTGGGAGAATTAGGATCAGTTAACATCAAACGATGAGAGTCGGGAGATGTAGAGAAGAAGGACTGACCAGGCTAAGTCACCAGCACTCACTACCTGGCCAGGGCCTTAGGCTTCATCCCTCTCTGTACAGAAGATCCAGGGCTTCTCTCTAGAGGGGCCAGGGGAACAGGAAACGCAGCCCGGCTCATACATGCTGTGCCTTTAAGAACAGTGAAAGGCCAGCCTCCCTGGGCCAGGCCTCCCCTGGTCAGAAGGCTCTGTCACTGTATCCTCTTGCCAAGACACACTCCAGTTCTCAGCATGTGGTCTCCACTGTCCAAAGAAAACAGGAGAGGCTTTGGAGCCAGTCAAAGGCTCCCCAGTCCCTCCTGTGTACACCCACACAGCCCTGCCCTCCTGACCCACTCACCTAGTCCTACCCTTGGCACTCATCCGGTTTTGTTGTCCAAGGCCCACACCCTTCCCTCCCATGGAGTCTTGAGGCCATAGGGTCCAGAACCTTCCCAGGGTGCCTGGATTCCAAGACCATGAGCACAAACTGCCTACATCACCATTTGGATGGCTCCGTGGAGCCCACGGCAAGGAGACTGGAGCTGGGTTGCCGCCACCTCTCCCAGCTTAGGCTGTCCACCTCACTGGATGAACCCAGAGTCAGGCTGGGGTCTGTCAAGCCCACAGGGCTCTGATGGAGCTGGGCACGTTAGTGTTCTGGACGAGCTAATGAGAAGGTGGTTATCTACCAAGTGTCTGTGGGCAGAGAAGGGTACATGACAGAAAAGCAGGCAGAGAGAGGTTTACTCAAGAGCTCTCCAACTATATACTACCGGATCAAATCCCAGCCCTGCTACTTCCTAACTAATGAAATGTAGCAGTTTCCTCATATGTAAAGTGGCCCGACATAGTATAGTGCATGTATAAGGAATAGATACACACTAGTATTCTAACAATGTAATAAACATATAGTAATAATAGCTGATTATATATTAGATAAAAAAGATTCAAAATGACACCTGATTTCTAACAAATTTGCCAAGAGCTGGTCTCCCATATTTTAACTGCAAACTATGGAGAAGAAACAAAGGCCTCAGGGCTGGGCAGAAGATCTTAAGTGGGGTGGGTGGGTGGGTGGGTGGGTGTGTGTGTGTGTGTGTGTGTGTGTGTGTGTGTGTGTGTGTGTGTGTGTGTGTGTAACTAAGACGTAGTCTTGGTGATGCTGTTATTTGGCTTTGATCCAGGAAGGTCTCCATTGAAAACACGTGGATCTGGTAAATTGGGCATGGCAGTGCATGCCTAGCACTGGAAGGCAGAGGAGTAGGAATAGAGTTCAAGGTCACCCTTTGCTTCATAGTGAGTTTGAGGCCAGCCTGGGCTTCATGAGACCCTGGGAAGGAAGAAAGGAAGAAAGGGAAAGGAGAAGGCAGGGAGGAGAAAAAAATACAGATCTGGCAATATTTAGGACAGACAGAGCGGTGGGGAATGGAGAGTGATGGGTGGCACTAGGAGCTGCAGGACAGCCAAGCACCAGGGCACAGGCACACACTGGGCAAGCTGTGGAATGAGACTGTTTGGTCAAGTGCCACAGGAGGGCCCAGGCAGCTCCAGCCCTGTGCGTGCTGGTGGCTGATGCAAGGCTTGCTGCAGAAACTGAAGATGCCCAGTGATCAGATCTGGAGTGATGGGAGAATCCAGAGGCGGGCTTGAGCTGACTAGCAGTTAAGGCCTGCTGGGGAGTGGAGGGGTCGGTCTGTGGCAGCATGAGCAACGCAGAGTGGAGGAGGCGGAGCTTGTCCTGGGGACTGATGGGCACTGTTTCCTGTCCATCTCTTTATCCCTCAAACAGGAGGTAGCTCAGAAAGTCCTACAATCCGGCAATGTAATGTTTAATAAAAAGGTAAAGATATGAACCGTAGGACAGAAGTGGTTGTAGGAAGGAAAGCTCTGAAGATGACGGAGGAACGAGAACTACAAAAAGTAAACAGAGGCAGGTGTGAGCTGCTTAGACTTGGGGTTAAATGGTCGCATTCCTAGCAAAGCGCTAAAAGGACAGGCCTCCCACAGCTCCCGACAAGGCCATTCTGTCTACACTCAGGAGTGGGTCCTGGATTGAGCATGCTTCCTAGACATGGGGGGAGGGACAAGTGGACCCAGGGAGAGGAGGCAGCACGGTGAGCTACTGGCAAATGCTGCCGATCTGCTTCCAGAAGGATTCTGTGAGCACTTGACAAAGGTTCTAACCACCATCAGGGGTCTCAAGACACTGAAACAGGAGCAAGGCCAGGGGCCACAAAATGTGCAAGGCCCCAGCTTTCAAGGAAGGGGGTTGGAAACTGCCAGAAGAGAGAGTATAGGACTTCAGTGATGATCTTGGGATTGGCAAGGCAGGTTGCCCAGGATTGCTCACAAGGCACCGGATGGGGTTCTGCAGACTAGCCAAACTATGGCGGACAGAGAGGAAGATCTGGGGTGCTGATAGCCAAGTGATCTGCTAACCTGGCTGGTCAGCATGTGCCAAAGCCCAGACTTCTGGGCCCCAAATCTATGTGATTCCCCCAGCCTCTGGAGCTGCAGGGCTGCAGCAGCCCCAGCTGCTGGCTGGCATGTCTACAGAGGGCTGATAGGAGCACATTCTGCTAGATGTTTTAATCAGCCAACAGGGTGAGGACATACACGCTGCGCTGGTGGCACCGTCTCATTGGAGAAGAGGCTATGTATGCCAGGACCAGAAGGGGGGGTGGGGGGAGTGCTAAACAGATGGTAACGACAAGTCAGAATCTAACAAGATGCTAAGTATCAAATGGAGAGATGAAAAGGCACAGCTTAGAAGTGTGTTTAGAAGTTTGTTTCTACTGGCTCGTTGGACCTGATGGAGGATGCTGGCTGGCTTGGAGATGTGGCTCAGCAGTTAAGAGTGCACACTGCTCTTGCAACTTGGGCAGCTCAGAACTATCTATGACTCCAGCTCCAGGGGATCTGATGCCTAGGTGGCCTAGCTCAGTTACCTGAAGGAGTCTTGTGATATAACCAGGAGGGGCCATAAATGTGAATTGTGTGAGACCAGTAGTATCATAATATAGCAGACTGTTAGAATAATTTTTTAACTATATAAATAGGAGTATATACTAAAACAATGTTAAAAACTACAGTATAGTAAGTCCACATTAACTAACATAGTTATTCTTCAGTTACATATTTTATATACATATATATATCATAATTGTGTGCGCTGTATTTTTATGTAATACTGCAGCTTAAATTGTTGAGCCAGACATGGTGGCACACGCCTTAAATCCCTGTACTAGGAGGGCAATGGAGGCAGATCTCTGTGAGTTCAAGAACAGTTGGGGCTACATAGTGAGACCCTGTTCTAAATAAAGATGGATAGATAGAAAGGCTGTCCTTGAACTTGCAGTCCCCTGCCTCTGCCTCCTGAATGTGGGGACTATAGCAGCATGGGCTTACTTACACTTACATCAGCATCACCAACATGAATTACACTTTCCACTATGACATCACAACAGCTCCATCACCACCAGCAGACAGGAGTTCTTCAATTCCATTCTAAGCTTATGTATGGGGGTCGCCATGGTACACAGGACTTGTCACTAACTGAGCGTTAGATGCTGTGTGGCTGTATTTAAAGTAATTCATTCTTTTACTTCCAACTTCAAAGAAGAAACCTGTGTCCACTATGAATAAATAACCAGGGTAGCCAGCCCCAACCAGGAGGAATGGAGGCTGAGAGTGGATTTGAACTCTGCTACAACTGACGAGCTTGGCTGTATCCTGTGCCCGGTTACTGGGGAGCTCGGAGAGAGCCAGCCACTGCAGAACATCAATGTGCAAGGAACCATGCTTGCAGGGAGGGTAGGTAGGGCGGATGATGGTTTCAGGGGCCACGCCTCATAACAGCATTGACACCTGCTTGTCAATGCAACTGGAGGAAGAGGCTGACGGACGGGGCACTTGGGGGTAGGGAAGGGAGTCTGAAATCCCGTGGCCTGCCAGGGCTGTGGGGAGAAGGGGGTAAAACAAAAGAGCAAAGTGCCTAGGCACATGACTGGCTGTGTTTGGCAGTGTGGAGATAAGGCTATGGACCACCCTGTGGTTGTTAATTTGGGGTGGGGGTGGGGTGGCAGTGCTGGGAAGTGAACCCAAGATCTCATTCGGTGTTCTGTTACTTATCTGTTCCTCAGCCTGCCTGGTCATCTCAGTTGCTTTGTTTTTGTTTGTTTGTTGGTGTTGTTGTTTTTAATGATTTTGTATGTGTCTGTGTGTGGGCGTCTGTTTTGTGTGTGCAGGTGCCTTTGGAGGCCAGAAAAAGGTATCAAGATACCTTGGAATTGGAGTTAGAAGCAACTGTGAGCCACTTGGTAGATACATGCGCTAGGAGTGGGACTCGAGTCCTCTGGAAAGCAGTTCTTTCCAATGACTTGCCTCTTCTCTTTTGCTAAGAGCAGCAGTTCTCTGGCCTTAGAACCGAGTAGGTTTCCACTGAGAGCTGTGACCTCCCTCCCAGCTGAGTCCAGCCCCTTTCAATTGGGCAAAAATAAAACGGGGGCAATTGCAACTTTAAAGACCATCTCCATAAACAAAACAAACCCACTCTACAATTTGTTGAGGGCATTACTCCCTCCAAACCCTCCTTATTTAATTTCTGGGGAATTTTAAATAGAGGGCTTACAAAACTTCTGCTCCGCCTGACGTCAGCGGCTTTCTGACAACGTGGATTCCTCTGCGTGGTGTGGGGAACAGCCACCACCAATGCCCATGCTTTCCAGGCCCTTTTCCCAGTTGGAAATTGGGAGCCACTAGTGTCATTCTAGTATGCTGTGGGCCAGGAGAAGCTGTCCCACTGGGGGGTCCTTTAGACTTCAGTCCTTACCCCAAACCCTCAAAGAAGTCATCACGCTATCTGAGCATCACTTGTCCTGGTGTTTGCCTAAGTTGACAACTTTAAAACAAATACAAGTATGCTTTCAGAATGATGTTTTCCCATGCCATTAACTGAATGCAAAACCACTATCCCAGATAGACGATAACTGGAAAAGTACACACAGCAATGCCTTGAAGTTCAGCAAGGTGCTAAGGCGTTCAACAAGATACTCGACTAGGTCACATTTTTCACTTAAACAAAGGCTATCGACCCACTGTACTGGCTCTTCAGGAGTCCCAGTGAACACTTTATCCTCCACCCAATGTGGAGTGAAAGAAAAACGAGGCGATAAAAGGGCTATTTGGCAGGTGCTCAGCAGCACACACGCACAACTGTTCTCTGGGAAACACTGACTTGGTGATGTGGCTTAACCATCCTGCAGGCCCTGGGCTACACACAACTCGGCCCCCAGCAAACTTTGAGGCGGTCTGTAAAATGGGCGCCTTACCCTTGCCCTCCTTACCCTGGGGCCACAGCTGGGAAACTTGCTTTGGAAAGTCTCTCAGGTCCTGGAGGGTGGGGGCAACTTCGGGAATCCAATAGACCGCCCCGCCCCCCAATCCCCGGTCATTACTGCCAGGGACTCGAGGGTTGCCTACCCCTGCCTGTCAGAGGAAAAGGATGGGGAGTAGCTGCCCCTTGGTTATTTTCTTTCTTTACTGCCACACTGGGCTCAATATTATCCTTGTTTACAGACAACTGGAGCAGGCAGTTAGTTGCACATTGGCCACCAGTTTGCTAGTCAAGGCTGGCTACTCAATAGCGTGGGAGCCGAGCACGAGTATTTCATGGGCCCTTGGGGGAAAGGATGTCTGTCTTGTTTTTTTTGACCCTGTGGGACTCAGAGTTCTCACTTGTGCTGGTTTCTCGGATCCGTCACTGTTCAGGCCCTGAACTTCAAGCCACCCCCTCTGTGACGGTCTATGTCTCCCTATCAGCCGTCACTCTGGTTTCCTCCCCTCAGCTACCCCGGCACCCTGACCTGAGGTTTGAGTTTGACCATGTCCCCAGCTAGAGGAAGAGATCTGTGAGGACAGCATCTTGTCGCTCAGTGTGGCATCCTGTGGGGGGCCCCAGCCTGGCTTGGGTGTTCTGGACCGAGAAGGGGCTTAGAAATGAGAAGGCCACAAGGGCTTCTCACCCCAGTCCTCTCTGCACAGGCTCAAGATTTCCCAAGCTCAGCTCCCAGGGCCCGTGTAAGCTGGTACTGGGCTGGTTCACCTCAGCCCCCACCCCCCAGCCCAGTGCCCTCTGTCCTGCTCGAACCCTTGGGCAGTCTTTCTTTTCCAGTTCCTCAGTGCTGGAAAGTAACTGCAGCACCCCCTCTCACTCAGGGGGATCTGCCACAGGGAACTGAAATACAGAGACTGTTATTGTTGGCTGTCTGGATGGCCCTAGCCACACAGGAGGCAGGCACTCCCATCCATGAGGGCCGGAGCCCCTGCAAACTGCTGGTGAACCCAACTGGAGCATTTCTGCTTGGGCCTCTCCCCTCACGGGAATGGAAAGGCAAAGTCCGGGGAGGACAGGAGGCCACTCAGCAGAGACAGACCTACTCCCTGGTTAAGCCTCCTAAAGGAATGGGGGGCAGGGGGTGGTCCAGGGAGGAGATGCCCATCTGAGGAAGCCATATGTGCATAGCTCCACATACCAGGATACATGAAGAGGCCCTCCTAATGGGTACAACTAGGAGTTCTGTAGTGGGCTGCCCCAGGGACCCACTCCTTTGTCCCTAAGAACAGAGGGGAGACAGCTGTGGCCAAAACAGCTCCCTTGCTGTGGTGTCCTACTCAGTGCTCGCAAAGGAGTGACCAGGGTGCTGCAGGGCGTATGTGAAGACCAGCAAATGGCCTGAGTCTGCGGCCGTGGCTGTTTGATCTGTAAACAGAGGTCATGTCACCACACTGTGCAGGACTGTGGAAATAATAATCACAGGAAAGGGCACTCTGCACCATGCCTGGCATTAAGGGAATTCTAAGGCCAGTCACATCTCCAGAAGGTGGCAAATCTCTACCTCTCCTTGTCCTGGCATGACTGTCTTGGAGCCTTGGAGGGGTTGGCAGTGGCCCCAGTAGGAGGCTCTCTGAACGTTGTGCTCCATTTCACTTCCGTGTCTCCGTGGGTAGACAACAACTTATTCTCTTGGTCCCTGAGAATGTGCCTGTTGTAGATGCTACCCCAACATCAGAGAAAGATCACATCTAACCAGATATTCCCCTGGTCTGTGCCCAGCTCACTACATACTCTCCATAATGATTGGCCAGGCAGTGGTGATAGTTACCAATGAGAGAGGCAGCTCTCCCAATACTACCAACACTAGAAGCAGGTGGGTGGGCAGGGGGTGGTGTAGTGGGGGGGGTGCAGTGCAGAAGGTCCTCTTAGTTGAATGATGATGGATAAAGGCTTAGCTAGAGTCTAACAGCAGAAAGTGGGGGACAGGGATGAGCTATGGGCATCTCTCTCCTCTACATATGTCTTGGCAACGACAGGCCCCAGACACTCCCATCTAAGTACCTAGCCATTAGCCATTGGCATGCTATTATATCATCTCACAGAGAAAAGGCAGTACTGCTAACGCCATGTCCTCAGCTTAGCCTGTCTCTTGAACTGGAATGCAGTGTCTCTGTTTCTTTCCTCCTGCCTTGGCCTCTGGATCAGAACCTGCCCTGCTGGCTTAGAGCTCATCCACTTTCCCACCTGGGAGCCCCATCTCCAAGGTAAGGTGGTGGGCTGTCCCCATGGGGCTTGAGAGATGGGGTCCTTGAGGGCAGACTAGACTGAGATCTGAAATGTTCCCTGTTGCTGTGTCAACGTCAAGGGACTCTGGCCCCATTGTAAGCGGAGGCCCTCCGGATCCAAGGAGGCAAGTTTATGCTGCCTACGCAATGAGGCCCAGGACAGTGCTGGGTCCTGGAAGCAGAAGAGGGCATATACTTATAAGGGAGCCAGTGAGGCAGGAGCCCTGGATGCTAATTTTCCTTATGCAAAGCCCAGATGATGAGCTAAAACTCCTCCCCTCTTCTCCAATGATAACTGGTTATAATCCCACTTTGGTCCACACTGCCCTCAAGTTCTGCTCAGCACCTGGATACCATGCTCCACACAAAGCCATGGCTCTGCATACTGCCACCTAGAAGTGTGACAGTCCATCTGAGGCTTACCTGGGAAGCACCAGTTGAGGCAGGGGAAAAGGAAGAGAAATAGCTCCCACCCCTAAGGCTAGGCTAGATCCCAGCATTCCACTGTCCTAAGGCATATTCTTTGAGCCAGCCATGTGATCGGCCCCATCATATACTGTGAAGGTATATGGTGCACATGCAGAAAATGTCAGGACCCTTGGACTGTGAGTGTGTCAGTGGGGAGGCAGCCCCAGGAAAACAGGAATGACTCTGGGGAAAGTGGGGTTCCCCAGGTCACCTCAAAGAGTAGTGGGGAAGGCAAATTGCTCAGGGCAGTTCCTAGCCCCAACACTAATGGAGCTCAGTGGAGCCCACCAAAACTGGCTCCCTGGCTTGAATTCTGGCCTCTTTAAGACCCAGAGCTGCGGCTTTCACAGATCTTGTTTAACTCGAGAGGGTGGGGGAAGGGCCGAGGAGAACTGCATTCTTCCCCATCAAAGCCAAGAGTCTAAAGTAATACTTCTGGTTGTAAGTGATCGCAGTCTGTTTGTGATTATGGCCCTGGCTTTTTCTGGCAGGGCAGCCCTGGAACCCCACAGTCTTGCTGACGGGAGGAACGCTCTCCCTCACTTGGGTAATCTTGTCCTCATCTGACATGACCAAAGACATCCATCAGTCCCGCCCCCCCCCCCCCCAGTTTCAACAGTTCTCCATGGTAACACCTCAAAAACATCATTTAAAGAGGGGGAATAGCCACCCCAAAACCCTAGCACCAAATTCTTTCTGTTCCAGGCACGACCTAGAAAATACAAGATGCCCCAGCTGCCCCCATGGCTGATGTCATCTGCAGGCGGGTGGGGGCACCGGGCTACCCTCGGCTTTGTCCTTTCATTGGGGAGAACAATGCAAGCACATGGAAGCCCCTCTGCCGCCACAGCTCCACAGCTCACTGCAGCGGCAGCGGCTGGGGAAGCTCAGCTGTTCTCTCTCAGGAAATTCAATCTGCAAAGCATTTGGCCTCGCAAAGTCAATTCCAAAGGTGTCCAGGAGCCCTCAATCCCTGTGATCATTGTTACAAACCCAGGGATGCTTGCAGCCACTGACCCAATTGGCAGCTGGGGAGAGCTGGCTGGGGTGGGGGTGGGGGATGGTCAACATGGCCACTTTCCCTTCCCTGGTGCTGCCTGTGTGTGGAGACAGACTATGTTTACACAGGCCCCAGGGGTGGTGGTGGTGGGGGGGGAGAGACCATAACTCTAGGGATCTCCGCACCATGGGGACAAAGAGGCGACTTCTGGCTCAGTTGGTAAAAGTACAATGGTTAGGAAGGGAACTGGGGAGCTCCAGCTCAGAGAAACAACTGTGGCCACTGCTGTCACCCTCTACCCCTTCAGAAAAGGGCAGCCAGTGTTCTAGGGAACAGAGTCACCCGTTAGCTGTCAGTTGAGCTCAGAGCCCAAGCTGACCAGAAGCATTTTACGCAGTGCCTGGCATTTCTTCCAGAATGGCTCCACAACACTGCCCATTAACACAACACCCTGAGCACTGAGCCAAGTGGCAATCCCTTGGCCCAGTGCCTCAGGCAAGAAGTGGGTGTCTGGAGCTGGCAGCAAGCACCACAGGGCTAGAGAGAGGTTAGCTGGTCAAGCCACCATGGTAGCAGCCTGGAGTTGATGCTGTAGTGCTGGCTGGTACAGGGGCCCGAGGCCCTGTGTTCTTGCCACACCTTGCTTGCTATCTGTCTCCTCCCATCAAAGCAGCTCGAGCCAGCCAACAACTCGACTATGTGAGCACAACCAGCCACAGGCAGGCCGGGGGCCCTGAGAGAACAGAAAACAAATGAGAAAGACAGTGTCCAGGAGTGCCGGGACTGGTATCTAGCCAACCGCAACAGAGACCTTGGTGAAGGGAGAGAGAAAAGGAGGCTGGGGGGGGGGGGGGCAGAGGGGGCAGAAGGGGGCGGGGGCTGGGGCCTGACGGGGACACCAGTCAGCCATGGGCAGCACTACATCAAGCCAGTCTGCATTTTCAGGCTGTGTGTGCATACATGTAAAGGGGGATGGGCCTCTAAAGGTGCAGCGCTGGGGACGTGAGTCTAAAACCTAGCCTGGGCTACAGCCTCAAGTGGTTTGGCAGGGAGAGTGGGTCCAAAAGCCCTGTTCTGGTCCCTCGATGGCTACTACATTACTTCTGGGGCCTTAGAGACTGGCTCCTCAGTACCAAAGTCCCAGAGCCACAGGCAGCCCCGCCTACCTCCTTCCCTTTGCTATCACACTTACTGCAGCTGGGCTCGCCTGCACAGTGAACCCTCTTGTTTCAGCCAGATCACGTCCATTCACTCTGCAGGCCACGCCTGACTCCTCCACTCTTGCAAGTTCCCTGCCTCTGCTTCTTCAGAAGCCTTCTCGCTACCCAGTCCAACCCTGGGCCTCCACAAAACCGGTAGCACCGGGCCTAGCCTCCCGTGGTCAGCATCACCTTGCTTTTGACCTTACATGCTGAATATTACCGGCTCACTGTATCTAGGCCACAGGTAGAGCCCCAAGGATGTCACTGACAGCAGGGGCAAGCGGCTTTCTGCCCACTGCTCTCCCCGAGTCCTATGCATGCCCTAGGTCACACAGCAGCAGCGTCTCCATGCTTGTTTCCATAGCTGCCTGCCTGCTATGGAAGCAGGAACTCCTTAGCACCGAAGGCTGGAGGAGAGGGAGGAGAGAGGAGACAAGGACGGAGGGTCTAGTCCATGTGGGATGGGGCTGGTGCAGAGGGGCTCAGATGGTTCTGTTTGGTTTCAAGCAGAGAGGGCAACATGGACTGGAGATACCTGGATTAGGGCCAGGGGGGCACAGCTCCGACTCTACCCAAACCCTGGCCCCCCACCTGCCACTCACATAGACCAGCCCTTCCTGAAGGACCTGGGGAGCCAAGAATGTTCTCCGCTCTCCTTCAGAGTTTCTCTGGCCTCTAGCCCTTGCTTGTCCTTCGCCTGCTCCAGGGGAACTGACCTCTGCTTCCTAGCTCTTGGGGTGTGGTGTGGGGAACTCACACAGCAAATCTTTCCAGGGCACGTTACCTCACTTTTCTGGGTTTCGATTTCCTCCTTAACAAGCTCCACTAAAAGGTTTTAAAGATCGCATGGTTTTCTATCCTGTGACGCAAAATATTATGATTCAGAAAGAGATCACCTTGGGGGGAATAAAGCTCAAAATCCCCAGATAGCTAGCATGTCCCCAGGAGGTCTTAACCTCTCTGGTGATGGTACCCAGCAGGCAACTAAGAGAACACACATACAGACTTCTGGCCGCTTAGGTTCCAAGACATGGTGAGCTAAAGGTGGCTGTGGCGGTGCAGATGGAGCAGACTGCAGGAGAGGGAGACACGGTGATCACGCATCAGTTTCGGGCCCAGGCACAGTTTTACTCCCTTTGCCACTAGTCCTTGGCAGACTGACTCTGAGCTTGGCTTTCTCTTACCCCCTGTGGTGCCCCTGGGCCTTCCCCAGTCCAATAGAAGCTTGAAAGAAACAGATGAATTTTATCGGGAGCCTGAGAGATGCCCAGCTAGAAGGGAAACAGAGCCTGAGTTGAGACGATGAGTCCTAAAAAATAGTTTCATATCATACATTTCAGTCACAAAGAGATGAACTTGAGCTATAGGAACCAGATGCGTCCCTACATTTTAGGGGGTTCAACAGGCTCCAAGATGGGGAACCCTATGGAACAGTGACTCCCATAAGACTTTTTAGGTCATCTGAGCCAACTGGGTCACCTTAGCTGCTCCGCATCTTCAGACTAGGATTCTTGGTCAGCACTGGACACCCAGAGCATGAAGCTATGGAACCTGAAAAGATGCTGATAGGACTGAGGGTGGTTGCCATGGGCTACCCTCAGCTGCCACCACAGTGATTGCTAAAAACCCAAGTGCTGAAGTGTGTGACATCCAGCAGCCACAGGGTAAGCTAGGGAAAGAACAAGAAAGGGGCAATTTCTCAACCCAAATTCCCCTGAGGTTCTGACAAATTATACTCCCCAGAAAGTGTGTGCCCTACACTTAGCTAAAGCCCATTACATAAGTGTAGAGGGTGTGTGGGAGGAGCTTCTCCCTGTTCTTTAGCTGGGGAGTGAGGCCTGCCACTTCCACTGGGGGACAAAGCGTACATGCATGCCTATGTGTAGAGGGCAGCGTCTCCAGGACTGCCCACTCACAGGCTAGAGCAGCCTGAATCCAGAGAGTCAGGTCACCTCTCTACAGAGACAGCATCAGGTGAGGGTACCTGTCCAACTCAAGCAGGGAGAACATGAGACAGAGGGACAGTCCAGCACCCGTGGCCCTGCCCTGCTGTCTGGCAGCTGGTTCCTGGCATGTGGCTGGCAGCACGGTGCTGACAAGCTCTTGGATGCCTTCCTGACGACAGCCATGGCACATGTAGCTCGAGGGAAGAACTATTTCTAGAGCCTCCTTGTTGCCTGACACCTGCTCCTGCTGCCCTCCCCCACCCCCCGAGCCAGGAAGATGGGCTCCAAGCTCCCCTCATCAGGCAGCAGGGAGGCCTAACTTCCACATTCCTTCAGCTTTGATATCCCTGCCCACCACCCCACATGTCCCTTCTGCCCATTGGAATGTGTTTATTTTCTTTTTTTCTTTCTTTCTTTTTTTTTTTTTTTTTTTTTTTTTTTTTGGTTTTTTGAGACAGGGTTTCTGTGCAGGGTTTCTGTGTGTAGCCTTAGCTATCCTGGACTCGCTTTGTAGACCAGGCTGACCTCGAACTCACAGTGATCCGCCTGCCTCTGCCTCCGGAGCTGGGATTAAACATGTACACCACCACTCCCGTCCCATTTTCTAAGGCTCAGCCCCCGTCCCACTAGACCCAGTCTTGGCCCCCAGCACTGCAGCTCTGCACCACGTGACAGACTTTGGTGGCCAGCACAGTAGTGTCCCAGGTGGGCCTCCTCTCTGCCGGCCTTGCACGAAGCATTCTGATGGAAGGTATCCACCCCTGGATTACCAATAGCAGTCTGGCCTCTGTCACAAGCCCTTCTTTCTTGTCACAGGCTGGGACAAGGACAGCTGTGGAAGTAAGAACTCCAAAGCAGGTGGCTCTGGCGGGGGCTGCCCTAACCTCACAGGTAGTAACTCCTCTGCTGCTGTCTCTGCCTCAGAGACCCACAGAGCTGAGTTAGAAGCGCTGAGTATAGTTCAGGTGGGGGCACTGTGCCGTTGCTGTGTTAGGGTGATGTGGCTTGGGTTTGAGGCTCATATAGTCCAGACAGGCCTCAAACTTGCTATGTCGCCAAGGATGACCTTGAACTTCTGGTCCTCCTGCCTCTACCTCCCAGTGCTGGGATTACAGATGTGCACCTAGCTTACGTTAGGGGTCAAAGCAAGGCTTTTGCCTGCTAGGCAAACACTGCCATTTAACTACACCTCAAGTTCCCAGCCTAGTTTCCTATCTGTGCTGTCATACACTGTCACTTGCTGTGTCTCTATCCCTGAACACGGAGCCCTTTTGAGTTACAATATCCCAGCTCTGGTATCAGGGGCTGTGGCTGTACAGTTATCCCTGTCATATAGGTAAGAAAGTCGACAGAGGATCCAAGGGACTTTCTGAGAGTCGCAGAGTAATCAAAACTACAACTAGGTTTATGTAGCAAGAAGTATGGGATTTTCATGAGGGGGCTATTCTGTAATCTCAGGGCTAAGATGGTCTCTGTCCTACAGTGAGTAAGGCTGAAGAGTCCCAGGCTCACTTGCTCAGGGACTTATGCTCTCTGGCCCGCTTTCCTCCAGCCAGCTTCATGAAGTGAACAAACTGCATACCAGAGATGGCCTTGGACCAGAATGGACTTAGGAAGTGCTGACTAGGCAGATACAGCAGGGACGCACACATGTACTTAGGAAGAGAAGAGCTATCAGAGAGCAAGGCATTGTGATGCTCCTATAGGGCCTCGTGAGCGCCAGACTGTACCTCCAAATGCACACGGACTCGGGGACCCTCACCTCACAAGGCTGTTTGGAGACAGGAATGCCAGTTGACTCATCTGCAATGCGTCTGGCAATGAACTACCCTCCGGAGAAACAGCCTGGAGTGTCTTTACGGGGTGTCCGTCTCTTGGCAGCACAGCGTGGAAGTCTGGGTCAGTATTCAGGCTGTTCCTTAGTCAAGCACAGTCCAAGCACAAGACTTAGAAGCTAAATGGAGTCAATTTAAGATAGAGGAAAGTCAAGCCAGGCATTTAATCCCAGCACTCGGGAGGCAGAGGCAGGCTGATCTCTGTGAGTTCAAGACCAGCCTGGTCTACAAAGCGAGTTCAGGACAGCTAAGGCTACACAGAGAAACCCTGTCTTGAAAAACCAACCAACCAACCAACCAACCCAAAACAAAAACACAACCCCACCACCACCATCAAAAAAAACAAAAGACAGAGGAAAGTCTGTAAAGCTATGCCACGTGGATGAGACGGATCAGTGGGTGGGGATGCTTGCCACGAAGTATAACCACATGAGTTCATCCCCAGGACCCACACAGTAGAAGAGAACCAGCTCCCACGTGTTATCCTCCAACCTCCATATGCATAACGTGGCATGAATGTCTCATACAGGCTTCTACCCATAAGAAATAAATGTAAGTTTAAAAAAAAAAAATGGAAGCTACCCTATCTGCACAACACAGTCCACGTTTTTAAAAAAAGATTGTATTTATTTATTTATGTATATAAGTACTCTGTCTGTATTTATGCCTGCAGGTCAGAAGAGGGCATCAGATCCGAGTATAGATGGTCGTGAGCCACCATGAGGTCACTGGGAATTGAACTTAGGCCTCTGGAAGAACAGACAGTGCTTTTTTTTTTTTGTTTTTGCTTTTGTTTGGTTTGGTTTGGTTTTTGGAAACAGGGTTTCTTTGTGTAACAGCCCTGACTGTCCTGAAACTTTCTTTGTAGACCAGGCTGGCCTCAAACTCCCAGAGATCCACCTACCTCTGGGTGCGCCACCACACCCAACTACAGACAGTGTTCTTAACCGCTGAGCCATCTCTCTAGCCCTACTGCCCACATCTTAAGTGCTTGAATTCTCACACCAATTGGACATGAATACTGTGGGTGTATAAACAATTATCACAGTGCCTGAGACAAAGGAAATATGCAAATATCATGAAATAAACAAATGAGCACTATGTACAGTACATTTCACCTTTTTAAAAAGTCCTTGTTTAGGGCTGGAGAGATGGCTCAGAGGTTAAGAGCACTTACTGCTCCTCCAGAGGTCCTGAGTTCATTTCCTACATGGTAGCTCACAACCATCTAGAATGTGATCTGATGCCCTCTTCTGGCCTGCAGGTGTACACACAGGCAGAGCATTGTATACATAATAATAAGTAAATATTAAAAAAAAAAAGTCCCTGTGTTACATGTCACCGTCCACCTGTACTCTGGAAAAGGAAATTGAAAGGCTGGAGTTAATAGCACTTGGATCTTACAGAGGACCTGGGTTCAGTTTCCAGCATCCAAATGACCATCTGTAACTCCAGTGCTAGGGAATTCAATGCCCTCTTCTGGCCTCTGCGGGCATCAGACATGTATGTGGTGCACACGCATACATGTAGACAGACACTGATACACATAAAGTAAGTAAATCTAAAAAAAATTTTTAAAGAACTGATTCTTGTTTCTAATGCCAGGGTAACATTGGATTTCTTCTTTTCCTCCTCCTCTTCCTCTTCCTCCTCCTCCTCTTCCTCCTCCTCCTCCTCTTCCTCCTCCTCCTCCATCGCACTGAGGGTGAAGTCTAGGCTTGGAGCATGTTAAACAAGCACTCCACCACAAAGCAACAGCCTCAGCCCCCAGCACTAGATCTGAAACCCAGTATTTCAATTCTAGGTTTGTGGTCTTCTCTGCTTACATACATAGCCTCTCAAATAAATGGTTGCAGATACCCATGTTCTGGGGTCACCCCTTACCCAAATAGCACTCTTCTTTAAAACATGCCTTCTAGCTGACAACAATAAACGAAAGCATTTGTCCCACAAGCTGGATGACTTGAGTTTGATTCCCAGGATCTCCAGCAAAAGGAGAAAAGCAACTCTGAAAACTGGTCCTCTGACCTCCACATGAATGCCATGTGTTCTTTTTCTCCACCTCCAACCCCCACAGCAACAACAACAACAACCATGTTTTCAACAGTCACTGCTGAAGAGGTTAGCTAAGTAGTCATAATTACACCCTGTGACAACTCTCCTGGATTCTGCCAATTGAATCAGGCTTGTCTCTAAAAACTGTCAATCCACTGGCTGACAAGAAGCCAATCAGATTCGTATGCATTCATATACACAATCCGTTTTCTCACTGGGAAAGTAAGGAGATTGACAAGAGTATACACCCACACTCACTAGGATACAGACAGGGTATCTCCCTCTGTTTCTCAGAAGAGTCTCCAACTTGTAGATGGAAGGGATCCTCCTGCCTCAGCCTTCCCATGAGCCAGCTCACACTTCAAAATCTGAGCTCAGAACTGGAGCCTATAGCAAGTCCCTCAACTGAAACCTCACAGAGGCTGGGGCTGACAAGCCACCCGGATGTAAACAAGCTGCTATCTTAGGTGAAGGAGAGAAAGAAAGCTGGTCTGCAGTGAGGAGTGCACAGCTCGGCTTCGCGTCCACGTGGAACCAGAGAAAAAGAGATCAGAACACACATGCCATGCAGAGGCAGGCACGTGCACAGAGTGGGAGTGGGGGGCAGAGGCAGAGCCAAGAAAGGACAAAAGTAAGGCCATGCTGACTGTGCGTCCCGGTCCCAGCCCCCCCCCCCCCCCCCCCCCCCCCCCGCCCCAGGGCTGGAGTCACATCCCGCTCTTGGCTTGAGTTTTTCCTGTAGTTTTTCAATAGACTCTTGAGCAAGTTAGAGGAATTTCCAGCCTTTAGTCACAGATCAAATGCACTAAAGAACTAGCTTTGGAGGGTAAAGCTTCTTGAGGCTTAGTTTCCTCCCCGGGAAAGGGAGTGGATTAACACAAAGAGCGCAAAAGCCCTAGTTTCCAAGGAAGGATGAGAACCCTCGGTGTGTCACAGCAGTGCCAGGAAGTAAGGCTCAGGGTGAAAGCTGAGGCAGGAAGAATTCTGTTGACTCACCACCCACACTCCCAGCCCTGGCTGCAGTCTTGGAAGGAAACAATCCTGGAAAGCTGGAGGCAGCTTCGGTCAGCTCGGAAATCGGCAACCAGGGCCCTGACCTCACCAGTCTGCAGATGTCAGACCAGTTATGCGGCCAGAAGGTACGGCTGAGGCAGTCTTCGAGACATAAGAATGTCCTATGAACACACACTTCAGGTACCATTGCTCAGGTTAAAGGTGAAGAAGGGTCAAGGGGTTTCCATAAAGAAACAATGGCTGTTGCAGGCCCTGGCCATGGCCTGCTGGATGGTAAAGCCACCAAAGCTGCTGTATCTTCCTGTTCTCTGTGATGCCACTGGACAGTGGAGAACGGTCTTCTTATATGAGCTCTTTCTTTTTAATCAAAAAGGATGCTTGTAACTTCTGCCCTTATATATGCTCCTTGGGATGGATTATCCTTGGTTTGGGAACACATCATCGTCTTGAGGTCTTTTCAATTGATGCCTGCCTCCAAGGTCAAAGGATCAATTTAATCACCAATAGCCCACCACCTGTGACCACCATGCCAGGAGGACCCGAGGGACATCTTTTGGCACGGGTCCTCCAGGGAGATCTATGATCATCTTGACCAGTCCATGTCTCTAATCCACTCATCACAGACACAGGCATCACAGACACACACTTTTACCCACTCAACACTCCAAGATGAGCAACTTCTCAGCCTCCTCCAGGGCCTTTTTGGAGCGAGAGACCTCAGCTCTTGGATTCTAAGAATCACTTAGACGCTTTGCCTATTTCTTTAGTTGCAAAATGGTTAAAGTGTCTTCTCCCACATAGGATTACTCCATGATGCTGGTAAAATTATCCTATTTAGTATGGTGACCTGGGGCCTGGTGCTTACGGTTTATGGACTTGGAATCACCTTCCATCTCTTTAGATGGATGACAGCCACAGAATGCTGGCATGTCAAACATCCCACATTACCTTGTGGCTGTAGTTCAGGTCACGCAGGGGCCTCTGACAAATAGGCAGAGCCAGAGGTTGCTGGTTCTCCCAATGGACCCTCCATCTGAGCAACTCCCAGCTAAGTAAAAGGGCACACAGGCAGAGGCCTGCACCCAATGGGAGGCCTGGGGGATGGTACTCACTGGGGCTACGGCCCAACAACGCCCGTGGAAATGTTGCAACATGCTCACCATGTCCCAGGTCAAAGGCATCACAATTGGGTCTTTGTTCCGGAGTTCAGACGCCTCACTCACCACTCTGAGACAGCTCACAGGATGCACATGCCTCACCTACAACCCCCTCAATCCAGCCTCCTGCTTCCTTACCAGAGAATTACTGCCCAGGGTCTTAAGTCTGGTCATGTAGCTTTCTCTCCTCTACCCTCTCTCTCTCTTACTAAGCTGGATGTACATACGAGCCATCTTGTGACAGACAGACAGGTAGCCACAGTACTCCAGAGATCCACAGTGTAGCTACATAACGATCTCCACAAAACACCAGAGCGGCAGAGAAGCCACAAATAATGAGGCTCTCCTCCCTCTGACACCCAGGGCCTTGCTGAGTCACCCAGCAGTTCAGACACAAGACAGGGCTCAGGGAGACTGCTTGTTCCAGCCTCCACTTCCAAGCAGCCATGAGGTTATCCAGAAAAAACAGGTAAGGCCCAGAGACGTGAAGGGCTCTGAAGTCACCCAGCTATGTGGCAGTAGCCAGAATCCTGCATCTTATGCGGTCTCTGTGCCAGACTGGGCTTCTCAGAGGATGGGTGTAGGGGCAAGCTGAGGCACCTTTTAACAGCCAAAGGGACTCTGCAGGAAAATAGGCATCTCCACACTGTTTCTAGGTCTCACACAGATGCTTAGGAAATAGTCCATGTATTCTAGGGTTATAGATATGGAACAGGAAGAGAAAAGACAAATGAATCCTGGAGGGTTTTGTTTTTGGGGTTTGCTTGTTTGTTTGAGACAGGGCCTCACTATTTAGCCACAGATGGAGTCAAACTCACTATATAGACGAGGCTGACCTCAAACTCACAGACAGTGCCTACCTCTGCCTCCTGAGTGCTATGGTTAAAGGCGTGTGCCACCACCCTCAGCATGCAATCATGTAGCAAGACCCTCTGCCATCCTGGCCAATGGCTAACTGACCCCAAAGACTCAGGGGCTTACCCCTCCTGCTACGCTGGGTTACATAGTGACGGTGGCGAGACAGGGCACGTGTGACAGCACCCAAGAAAGCACCTCTCTGGAAGAACTGATCTTGCATTCAGCAGTGAGCTGTCTTCCTAGAAGCCTGCTCCCAAGCAAACACCCATCACCACCACCACTTCTCAGTCTGTCATGAGACAGCAAACCCTCCATGGCGCCTCAGGGACTCAGAGCTTCCAGAGCCTGCCCCCAAGACAATGCCAGCTTCCTTACAGATCAGAGAGTTAGGGACACCACGAAGTTACACAGGGAGGGAACCAGTGCGGTGGTCACCTGGAATCAAGATCTAATTGCCAGGTCACGTTCTGTCATGTGTGCAAGTGTCACTGCCAACTGCCCAGGCACGAGGACAGAGCCTGACTTATCAGGGACGGAAGTGGACTATGATGACACTGGCCTAAGGAGGGGGTGTCCAGCCTACGTTCACATCATAGCCTGGTGCTCAGGAGCACCAGGAATGTCCACTGAGATTTCTTTAGTGTCTCCTCAGCCACCCAGAGACATTATCGTTCAGGAGTTTGGGAGTTGACCTCAGAACACTTAACACCCCCCGCAACAGCTCTCTGTGCCTCAGTCATCCTATCTATAGAATGGACACAGTGCTCCTTTAGACTGCTTTCTTTTCAGAATATTTGAAGGGAACAGAGAAGGTGTGCCTCTCTCTTGAGGGGCCCCCAAATACAATCCAGGGGTACATCTATGTACAAGTCCTGCCCCCAGAAAAATGAAACCAAAACCAAAACAAGATCCTGACCCTACTCACATACCACCTGGCAGGGTGTGGGAACGCTGCAGGGGACTCTGTGGCTTCAAGGACCCTCTGCCCCTTCAGGAGCCACATGAGCCTGCAACACAGACCGACAGACTTGACCCCTCTTTTCTCTATCTGCTGTGCCTTTTCTCATCAAGGATATCAAGGGACTTTGGTCCACTCTGCAAGGACCCTGGAACCAGCAGACCCTGGCAAGCCATGGGCGTGGTTCCCATATCAGTTCTTAGTGACAAAGTGGCTGCTACAGGACCCCTCCAGGACCTGGCTTCATCCAGAGCCTGGGCCCTCTTCCCAGGTCCTGCTGCTTTCCAGCTCAGCAGGAGGCAAGCAGCTCACCACCCACTCACTGCCCAGACACTAGCCAACCTCCCACAAGGCCTGGCCCTTCCTCAGACATCTTGCCAGGGGTCTGGGGACTCTGGAATCCATTGTGATGCCATGGCCTGCCTTCTCCACCAGCTGGCTGAGTCCTCCCACTCCTGCCTAGATCCTGGCAGATAGACAACTCAAACTGGGAAAGCTGTCACTGGGCACCCCTGAGCTAAAGCTACCATCTCCTCTGGGCCTGGGATGGCATTGGGGTCCCCGAATAGAGAATGGATGCTCCTGCTGCCACCTTGGCTTTGCCTTAGCACAAGCTGGCTAATCAGCCTCAAGCCAGGGAGACATTCTTCCCCCACCAGGCAAACTGCTGGCCTGCAGCCCAAACCAACAGGGGAACTTCAGACTTCTCGGCCCTCTCCCTTCCAGATGGAAATAACGTATAGCTGCAGAGGTGGGGGGGGGGCTGTGGGGGGGGGAGAGAGGAACAAAAACCCAGCAGGGCCCAGAAGCCCCGCTGGAACGGGGAGGGGACAGCCAAAGGCCAGGCACTCACCACTTTCGTTCTTCTCGATGACATCTACCACCTCCCCGGCCTGGAGGCTCAGCTCTGAGTTCTCTTGTTTCTTATAGTTGGACACCACCACGTACTGTTCCAGGATCATGGGCTCGGCGTTGGTGTCGGCACCTGGCGAGGGCAGAAAGCATGCGGTGAGCCAGCGGCCGGCTGTGGCCCCGCGTCCGGGGCGCCCTCTGTCCATCGCCCTCGAGGGAGGCTGCTCGGTCGCCAGCTCTGCACCGAGGAACAGCCCGTAGCCAGGGCTCGCAGCTTGCTGGGACCCAAGGACAGGCCATATAGCAAGGCCCCACACCGGCCCGCTGCACCGCGGGGACCGGGGGACATGGAGAGCCAGGGGATGGGGGGGGGGGGGCGGAGAAGGGGGTGGAGGGAGGCAGAGAGAGACAGAGATGGAAGCCAAGGGAAGTTGAGGGGAAAGCCTGCTGCTGCGTGTAAAGAGTTAGTCACAGGCCAGCATGGGGGAGTCTGCAGAGAGGCCTGGGGCCTCCCATCATCTCTCCAGACTCTAGGGCTGGCTGGGGTGTGAGAGGGAGGCCACAAGAGCACAGTGGGCGGCCCATGAAGGCTGAGACCAGAGCACAGGGGAGAGAGAGAAGAGAGGGAAGTGGGAGGTTCAGGACACCGGCTGCCTCTACCCCAAGCCTGTAAACCCAGAGAGAAAAGGCAGCAAGGGCTCCCCTCAGGAGGGAGAGAGAGAACTTCTCCACAGCCTAGGTCCAGCAAAGAGTCAAGAGGGTTGGAGACCGCCAATCACTAGGGCTTACTCGAAACCCTTAAATAGAAACACATGAGACCCGTCGAATGAGGAGCTGGGGGTGGAGGCAGGGGATGGGAGGAGGGCCCAGACTGTTTACTTGAAACCCAAGAAGAAAGTCCCAGCGCCAGTGCTGGCGAGCCTAGCCCCCCCCCCCAATCCCACCCCCACCCCCCTCGCCAACTTTTCCTCAAGTTCTGCTCCATTCCTGTCCTCCTGGTTCTTCAAGGGCCGGGCAGACAGCAGCCTCAGGGGTTCTGGAGGAGCCTTCCTGCCCCCCCCCTGCCCCACCCCCCTTCACCATCTCAACCAGCAGAGGCTGCCTGGTCCCTCTTGCCTTGAAGTGCTAGGCAGTTTTTTAAAGCCTCAGAGTCAAAGGCTGGGGTGTATCAGAGAGAGGGCACGTGAGCCCTGCTTCCAGGAGCAAGCAGCTCTTTGTCCTATTTGGCTACTGGACCAGTGTGACATTCGTTAAACAAGCACCAGGCTGGGAAAGGGACGGGCTGGGTGCCCATCTCAGCTTAAAGGGAATATGGCTGGATGTGCTGTCAGATCGTCTCTGCTCTTCAGCAGTTACCTCAGACACTCCGGAAGACGGGATGCCCTGCTAGTGTTGTACGAATCTGCGAGCCAGAAAATGACTAATCACCTCTTTCAGGAAGCCTTCCCAGACCCCTCCAACCCTAAGGGAATTCCTAGCACATTTCTTACACCATATGTTTGCCAGTCAGCCTGTAGTTCCCACACTAGAGGCAGAGGCAGGAGAGTCAGGAGTTCAAGGTCAGCCTGGGTTGCCACTCAAGAAACCTATCTCAAAATCAAAACAAATGCAAAACTCTACTAGCAATATTCCAGAAGGCTGGGCTCTGCACCATCAGAGTAACCAAAGAAATGGCCCAGTGAGTGTTCCCAGTCTCCTGTGGTGCCTGCCTCACCCCTCGGACACATTCCCTCTGCATGACCAAGTCTGACTCACATGCTGGGCAGGTACAGCTTCAGTCTACCTTGAGACACCCTTTTCTCTTCCCGTTCCCACAGCTCATACAGAGACAGCCAAAGCACTCACGGTCTTTTTAAAGGTTCAAGTCCACTTCTCTTCAAAATCACAGGACACTGACCTGTTTCCATACACACTGTCCTTCAGACACAATGACCCTCCACTTAGGAACTCGTCACAGGAGCTTTTAAACCTCCAAATCTGATGCTTGGGCTTTAGAGGGCCAGCTTTAGTGGGTGGGGCCTCTGCATGAGTCACTTTGCATAGCCCAACCTGTCAGTTCGGAGATGCAGCCAAAAGTAAGATTTGCTTTTCTGGCCCCAGCAGGGCCCCACTGGAGACTCAGAAGCTGAGGTGTGCCTCATGAGTGCACACATGCAAGCCCCTGGACGGTCCCTGCCAAGCCAGAATTGTATTTCAGGCAGAAACACAACCAACAGCTGGGCATCCCAGCCTCTATACTCCTATGTCGCCAGCTTGGGCACCAGCTAGCCACAGAATAGGCCCTGGGCGAGGGTATCAGTGCCTGTCCTGTGTAGCACAAACCAAAAGGGGACCAGACACTGAGAGGACCTTAAATGTGACACAGGGGTATGAAGAATATCAGACCTGAGTGGGGGGACGGACGACAGGGGTAGGAATTCTGGACCAGGTTGACACTTCTAAGTCCTGACAGTGGCCAAGCACATGCAAGTCACCACCAGGGCCCCTCAGGGTCGGTCAGTCCCATACTCAGCATCGTGCTAGGTCCTCACCGTACCCTTCCACAGTAGGCTCCACATGGCCTCATGCTACCCACATGTAAACTGAAAGTCACGAGGGGATGCAGTGTCCTGAGGTGGGACTGTACCCAAGCCCCATGCCTCCGAGCACATGATCTTAACTCCTGTACCACCCATGGCCTGCAGGTACTATTGATGCTCAGTCTCTAGGCGTCCCCAGACACCTGACACACAGATGGTGCCTGATAAACACTGGAGTCCGGGATTCTTATAGGCTCATGCTGTCGCCTCTGCTGAGTAGCCCGTGCATCCATGAGTGGCAGGCACTGAGCGTGAAAACGAATGTACTTCCAGACAGATGGCGTGACTGCAGGTTCATCTGGGTAAAGCAAGAAGGGCCTTACCCCCTCCTTCCCCCAAAGGGGGGGGGACAATAAATGACTGAACTGGAAGGGAGGAGAAGGAGATGGCAAACTGAAGCGATAAGGAGCAAGAAGTTCTGGGACCGTGGCCAGACGATGGACAAAGATGTGAGGACAAAGATGAGGTGCCAGTGGAAGGGGACAGATATCAGCTCATTTTGGCTCAAGCCAAGAAAAATCTGAGGCAAGATTTCAAAGCAGAGGAAAATCTACACACCCACAGTCCTCATGCGCGGTCTGCCTGGAAAATTGGCTGGAGTCTCTAACGGCTAGCGCTCTATGACTCAGGAAAGTAAAGCAAAGAGAGCTTCTTCCGGGGTCACACAGCATGGGCAGGCTGCCTCTCTTCTTGCAGACAGCTGCACTAGCTGTGGGTTCCCTCTCTTCCTTCCTCTCTCTCCCCCCTGGCATCTGCCTCTTGGGGTGTTGGTGCATGGCAGCAGGCAACTAAGAGCAGGTATCCAGATGAGAAACGGCTCGGCTTGCTCGGCGGTGGGTGGTGATGTCATCTGTAGAGGCAGCTCTGGATTCTCTCCAAGGCAGGCAAGGCCTGGAAAATTGGGGTCTGGAGGAGTCTGCCTGAGGGAGGGGGGAGGGAGCCTCTTGTGCTCAGATGAGGCTTTGGCACGGAGCAGAGGGGTGGACCCTTCTGGAGAGCTGTCTCTCCTGCATTAGGACAGGACTTGCATAAGAGATGGGTTCTTAAGCTTTACTGGAGTCCTTGGCTGGGCCCGCTGGGCTCCTGAGGGTCTCTGCCCTACCCTGCCTCACACCTGCATCCCTCCAATTACCCTCTGCATAGAAATTTGGGGTGTTTTGCTGTCAACTTAAGCTTCTAAACTAGGTCTTTGCCAAGTCATTCCCTGGCACCCAACCCTTCAATGGCTCCTGGGCACTTGAAGAATCAAGGGTAGATTGGAGCCCAGTCTTTCTTGTGATCGGTGCTCCTCTGGCTCCCTGATACTCCTCCTCCATTCCGCGTAGCATTTGTTGCTCAGCACCGTGTACTGAGTTCTCCCTAAGTCTTGCCTGTAGGTCCTGCCCCAAATGCTTTCCCTTCCCTTCTGTTACTCTCAATCCTACCCAGGCATTTTTGCCTCTCAGGAGGCTTCCTTAGCACTCCGTCTCTCGGTCTCTCCGGGGCTTTTGCTTGGGAATGGTTCTCCAGACTAGTCACCTCTGATTCCCGTGCCAGACAGAACCGTTACCCAGCATTCCTGAGGCACAAACTTAGCATCAGCGTCAGAGGCTCTGGAGTCCAGTCGGGCCTTGCCCTTGCTTGCTCTGTGACCTCGGGGAGGACACTTACCCTTCCTGAGTTTAGCTTCCTCATCTGTAAACAGGAACAGTACCTCATGGGACTGTTCCGAATGCCCTGAAAATACGGGGCCAAAGCCCTGTGCAGAGTACAAACAGCTGGTTAGAGAGCAGAGACTATGGAAGGAACTAGAGACCTCACTACCAGAGGCAGATCATAGCAAAAGCCACAGCACCAGGAGGGTGGAGAGGGAAGCTGAAAGCTACTTCCCCGTGATGCGCCTTTTCTAGACCCATATCCAGGAAGGCACAGGTTTACTAGCTAGAGAGAGCCAGCTCAGAGCCTCCCAGGCCACTCTGGGTTGGATGCCAGGCTAAGCAGCCCCAGGACCCTATCCTTTGGGATCTCTGACTCTCCTGTTTGACAGAATTCCCCCGACATTCCATAAGGGAAACCGAGGCTGGGAGTCTCTAGCCCTGGACTCCCAGTTGGCTGCCCCCCCCCCACTCTAGGGTGTGTGTGTGTGGGCCTCTAGAGAATTGGATTTATCTTGAGAAGCCAGGTCTTATGGGACCTCAGCCACTGGTTCTCCATGACACTCCCAACCCTAGGCACTCCACCAAGCCCCAACGGTCCCTCAGTCTTCCCAGGCTGCACTGGGCCTGCTGGCCTCTCAGCTATACGTTTGGTGAATAGAATGCATTGCCGTGGGCCAAGTGTGCTCTGCGTTGCTGGCTTGAGCAGAGGGGAAAAAGGGACAGGAGCCCAGTGATTAGCTCAGGCCCAGGCAGGCATCATAGGGAACGCCATAAGGACGACCAAGAGGGAAGGGGACCTCCCCTATTGCCTTCTCTCCTGGCCTGTCTCCCAGGATGCTAAACGCCCCCTTCCTTGCCAACAGCAGTGGTGTAAGGGGGGAGGGGGGATATGGAATAAAGCTTGAGCTTTGACCCTGCAATTCGCCCAAGACCTCTTTTTATCCCAGTCCTCTGCCGTACCTCCCCACCCCTCAGCCTGAATATTTGCTCTTAGGATGGAAAGGGTCCTGTTGAAGAGTCTTCTGGAAATGCTGCCCCTCTCCCACTATCTACTTCAAGCCCTACTGTCTTGCCAGCAAAACTGACCCTTTCCCCAGATATAGGCTAGGTTCCTGGGCCCCGAAGGGCACCTCACCAGGCAGCTAAAGGCCGTGGGGCAATTCCAAGCTCTGAACTACTGGGATATGGGGACTGTGATCCACAATCACACTCACAGGAAGGCCCCCCCCCCCCCCCCGTGTTCCAGATCTCTAGCTCCCCAGAGAGATCTCTGGAAAGTAGGTTTGGGAATCAGAAGCTCACTCGCTGCCTCAGGCTAGAGATGGCTCCTCTTTGGCTACTCTCCCTGGGAAGGTCGATGTGATGAGGTCAAAGATCACAGCAGCCCACCATTACCCTGGCACCGAGAGACCCAGAGATGGCATTGTATGCCTTTGGGAAGGTTATGCAGCTCACCCAGGGCAGCACAGGCAGGGCATGGCTGAGCTGGGATTCAAACCCACAGGCACTGAGCCAGCACTCGCTCACACTCTGATACCTGGTCACCGCTCTGCAAGGCTCCATAGCTCATGAGAGGACTACAAAGGGTTCTCCCTGCAGGCAGAGGGCCCAGGGAGTGGGAAAGCCTGCATGCAGATGAAGGGAAGCATGCCTGTGGGCACCAACTCCCCAGCACACATGCTGGGACACATGTTCACAAGCATGCATGCACGCACGCAAGGCAGTACCTGTCACGTCCTTCTTGGGAGACTCAGCCCAGCTGGATAACCACACTTCCGAGTCCCCGGGAGAGCAAGGAGAAGCAGGAGAGAAAACCGTTAGGCAGGCAGGAGGACCACGGATGTGTGGCTGCAGACACTGAGGCTCAGGGCGCCCTGGGCGGAAGGCGGGGGAGGGGAGGGAGTGATTTCCTGGCCTGGGATGACTGCTGGGCGTGGGCCCGTATGATTACAGAGACTGGCTAGGATAATGAGGTGTCTGTAGGAACACAGGAACCTCTGAAGCAGATTCCTGACCCAGGCCCTCCCTGCAATGGGATTCGGCTTTAGTGTGGGTTGGAGAAGGCAGCTGGGCTCTGCCTCCTTAGCCATGTGGGAGGCTGGTCCCATGGGGCCTGGTGGCTCCAAGGATTGTCAAAGGCCAGCAGGCTCAGAAGACCAGCCCCAGGACCTCAAATGTCAGGATAGTTTTCTAGTTTTATGGTACCACATCTACTATGCCTTGAAGTTCTGTTGAGCTCTTGCCTCAGCTGCACCCACCAAGGGAAGAAGCAGGCCTGAGGGGGCAGAAGACTCCCTACAGCAGTGGCCCTCAACCTTCCTAATACTGCGACCCTTTAATACAGTTCCTTATGTGGTGGTGACCCCCCACCATAAATTTATTTTTGTGGCTACTTCATTACTATAATTTTTTTCCTCTTATGGATCATAATGTGAATATCTGTGTTTTCCAAAAGTATTAGGTGACCCCTGTGAAGGGATTGTTTAGAATACCAAAGGGAAGCCAGGCGTGGTGGCACACGCCTTTAATCCCAGCTCTTGGGAGGCAGAGGCAGGCGGACTCTGCGATGTGAGTTCGAGGCCAGCCTGGTCTACAAAGCGAGTCTAGGGGAGCCAGGGCTACACAGAGAAACCCTGTCTTGAAAAGCAAGCAAACAAACAAACAAAAAAGAATACCAAAGGGGTCACGGCCCACAGGTTGGGAACCACTGCTCTTAAGAGACTGTTACTTCACACTGGACCCAGGAGCTAGTGGCCAGGAGATGAAGACCGTATTCTAGGCTCAGACAATGGTATCCTATCTGGATCTCAATTTCCTCACCAGAGAAACAGTGTCTCCTGACAAGAGGGAGGATAAGACCAAAGTGCTGTAGAGGAACAAGCCATGCGCTAGGACACCATTAGCACTGTGATGGGGTAGAAAGGTCTCCACCTGTCACCTCTATGAGCATTTCTAATTTTCTTGTTTTGTTTTTTGAGACAGGGTTTCTCTGTGTAGCCCTGGCTGTCCTGGACTCACTTTGTAGACCAGGCTGGCCTTGAACTCACAGCAATCCACCTGCCTCTGCTTCCCGAATGTTGGCATTAAAGATGTGCACCACCATGCCTGGCGCATTTCTAATTATTTATTTTTTATTATTTATACAGTATTGTGCCTCATGTATGCCTGCACACCAGAAGAGGGCATCAGATCACATTATAGATGGTTATGAGCCACCATGTGGTTGCTGGGAATTGAACTCAGGACCTTTGGAAGAACAGCCAGTGCTCTTAACCTCTGAGCCATCTCTCCAGCCCTTTTTTTAAAAAAAATTATTTATTTGTATTTTATGTGCATTGGTGTTTTGCCTGCATGTATGTCTGTATGAGGGTGTCAGATCCCCTGGAACAGGAGTTACAGATAGTTATGAGCACCCATGTGGGTGATGAGAATTGAACCCAGATCCTTCGGAAGAGCAGCCAGTGCTGTTACCTGCCAAGCCATCTCTCCAGTCCCCACATTTCTAATTTTTTAAGTGTGCATGTGTGTGTTTGTGCGTGTATGTATACGTTGGGTGTACATGACACCGGGGAACTTTAGGGGGTTAGTCCTGTCTTTCCACTTGCCATGTGTCCCAGGGGTTAAGCTTGAGTTGAAGGGCTCGCACAGAAGCTCCTTCACAAGCTGAGTCACCAGGCCAGCCCTGGCTCAGACACTTCTGTACTGTCAAAGGTCACCATAAACACCAAGGACACCACAGGCTCTATCTGCCCATAACAGACCATTTACTCTCGTGATGGACTCAGGGGGTGGGCACATACCTCTGACCTCACACTGTTAGGGAGACATTTTTCACATGGTAAGTGTCCGCCCCAGGCTTCCATGAGATAGAATGGAACCTGGCCTGGCGCAGACCACTGGCCGCAGGAGCCGATCACAGGGCTCATGCTGGGCTGGGTGTGTGAGGCAAACCCTTGCAAGGCCACCTAGCAGTGGCCTGGGGGGAGCCTCCTCACAGCAGATTAACGGCACCCAACACTGACCCAGCAGCTATGGCCCGCCAAGCTTTGCATCAGTATTTCACAAATGGGCTAGTTACCTTTCAAGACAAACCTACACCAACAGGTACTGTTACCCCTCCATTTTGCAGACTGGACCAGAGAGATCAAGTTACTCACTCAAGGCTACACAGCTAATACTGTGTATTAATCCCTCCCCAGGTTCCCACCCCTGCCCTGGCTCCCACCCCTCCCCAGGCTCCCACCCCTCCCCAGCTTCCCACCCCGCCCCAGGCTCCCACCCCTCCCCCAGCTTCCCACCCCACCCCAGGCTCCCCCCTCTGCCCAGCTTCCCACCCTGCCCCAGGCTCCCACCCCTCCCCAGGCTCCCACCTCTCCCCAGGCTCCCTCCCCAGGCTCCCACCCCGCCCCAGGCTCCCACCCCTTAAGGAGGTCACTTACTCTTTTGGAGCCTATTCTTCTAAATTAAATTTCTTTTTCATAACTTTATTTTTATTTTATTCTGTGTATATGAGTGATTTTTCTTGCACATGCGGCTGTGTATCACTTGCATGCTTGGTGCCTGAAACAGATGGCTGAGAGCCACCAGGTGGGTGCCAGGAGTCTAACCCTCTGGAAAAGCAGCCAGCGATCTTAAGCACCTCGAAGCCTATTCTCGAACTTGTGAGATTCAGGATGAAGTGGTATGCTTGCCTTGCTGGTTGCTGTGATGACTAACGGAAGGCATAGCAGTGGACAACATAATGCCTAGTAATTGCCAGTGCTTACTAAGGACGCCACCATTGCCAGCAACACTTCCATAACGTAGCTGGCAGGGGCCTGGCTCTCAGCTTCATTCAGCTCTGAGAGCACCAGGGAAGTCAAGGGTCCGGGGATGGAAGGATGGTGATGCAGAGTGACATATGCACTAGACACACCAAGAAACCCCTGCGCCTGAGATACCTCCCAGCATTGCCCTCAGATCGGGTCAGTTGGGATTATGGACAATCAGGGCTGGGTCTGAGGCCGGAGTCTCTCAGCAAGCCTGGCAGCTGGCAGGACTGCCCTCATGGGGCTGAGACCACCAAGGCTCTGAGTGGCTGCAGACAAGGAGGGCAGAGTGTGATGGAATGGTGGGGCGCTTACCTGCCTGAGTTCACATCTTGCTCCCTCTCCCTTTGGGTTCCTCATGAGGAAGTGTTGTGAGAAAGGCAAATCTCTTCCAGGGAACCACAGCAAGGCATTGTGCCTGGGTGTGGACAGCCCAGGAAGAAATTAGTCTGCTATCCAGGGTGGTCTCTGGGAAGACCGCTCGGCTCGGCCATTATAGTGCAAAAGTGGGCTGGGCATGGCGAAAACTGTTAGTCCCAGCACTTGGGAGGTGGCTGCAGGTTGACCAGAAGTTCAAAGCCTGCCTGGGTCACTTTCATTCTGACTCAAAATATAAAGCGGACTGGGAGTGTAGCTCAGTGGTAAAGTGCTTGCCTAGCATATTTGAGGAATAGGGTCAATCTTCAGTAACAAACACACACACACACACACACACACACACACACACACACACACACACACACACCATCCAGTGATTATGCTAAAAACAGTGACTGGGCCATCTCCCAATAAAATTTTATTCACAGGAGCTGGGTGTGGTGGTACATGTCTTTAATCCCAGCATGCATGAGGCAGAGGCAGGTGGATCTCTGTGAGTTCGAGGCCAGCCTGGTCTACAAAAGGAGTCCAGGACAGCCAGGGCTACATAGAGAAATTCTGTCTCGAAAAAACAAAAATAAAAGCAACAACAACAAATTAGTCACAGAGGCACCAAGTAGGCCGGATATGGCCAGCTACATGAACGTGCACCCATGTGCTTCAACAACCTCGAGACGCAGGCATTTTCTTCCCTGCCCTCAGAGGAAGACGGAATAGACTAGAAGCAAACTTGTGGGTTTTTTTGTTTGTTTGTTTGATTTTATATTTATTTATTATGTATACAGTGCTCTACCTGCATGTACTGCATACCAGAAGAGGGCACCAGATCTCATTGTGGATGGTTGTGAGCCACCATGTGGTTGCTGGGAATTGAACTCATGACCTCTGGAAGAGCAGTCAGTGCTCTTAGCCTCTGAGCCATCTCTCCAGCCCCCAAACCTGTGTTTTTAAAGGCGATTCATCCCCCAGTCCCTGGATGCGCAGAGTAAATCCAGGCCTGTTGCTCCCAGCCCGCCCTGGCAAGCTCCTCCCGGGGTGGGAAGGACCCCTTCCATCTCCTTCTGATGAACAGAGGAGAGCCACTGGCTCTTACAGCCAGGCCCTCCAGCCAGCAAGCAGAAAGGGCTGCTGGCTCAGGGACAAGAGGCAGGCACAGCCAAGAAATAGCTGTGACCAACACAAGCCAGCTGCTGCTTCCCTCCCCTCTCCTCCACTGACCAAGAAGCCAGGGTCCTGCAGAAAAGGGACACAGCCTGCTACAAAATGAGAGGTATGGAGCTGGTAATGTGCACGCTGGGCCTTGTGGAGAGCTAGCTCTGTGGCCTTGGGCAAAGAGCTTAATTGCTGTGGCCCTCGACACTCAACACCTGCCACCGCCAGCACTCAGACCGCTAAGACAGCACTCAGATCGCTAAGGTGGTTGTCTGACGTCCTAGACTTTCCTGGCAGGAAGCTGGTGCTTGCCATAACACATGTGATTAGATGAGAACTGGAAAAAGACAGTCTTGCCAGAGAAAAAGAAGCACTCGAGGGGGCTCAGTGGTTAAGAGCACCATCTGCTCTCCCAGAGGTCCGGAGTTCAATTCCCAGCAACCACACGGTGGCTCACAAGCATCTCTACTGGGATCTGATGCCCTCTTCTGACGTGCAGGTATACATACAGATAGGGCACTCAAATATATAAAATAAATATATAAATCTTAGAGGGGGGGGAGAAGAAACATCTCCCACAAGCTTCCAGACTGGAAGTCTGGTCGCTAGCTGATGGACCACAAGGAACTGACTGGATCCGGAGACCTTGGACCTAACGGGTGGAATGGGAGGCGGAAAGAAGTAGGAAGTGGGGCCTACCTGGAAGGAAGTGGGTCACTGGATGCACCCTGCCCCCTCCCTTCCTTCTCTCCTTCTCTCTCTCTCTCTCTCTCTCTCTCTCTCTCTCTCTCTCTCTCTCTCTCTCTCTCTCCCCCCCTCCTGAGCTGTGAGAGAGTTTGCTCTGCCGCAGGGCCTTGCTGCCAGGATGCTCTGGCTCTCCACAGCCCAACAGCCATGCAGCTGAATTTGTTAGTTCCATTTGCATCGCTGTGACCTGGCAGAAACAACTGGAGAAGAAAGCTGAATGTGGATCCTTGGCTTCGGTCTGTCGTGGTGGGGAGGCTCATTTCGTGGCCATAGCTGTGTGGAATAAAACCTGCTCACACATCCTGGTGGACCAAGAAACAGGAGGCAAAGCTAGAGCTGCAGCACTTGTGCCCTCCAGTGGCCTGTTCCTGGTGAGCCACACCCATCAGCGAGGCACCCCCCAACAGTGCTACAAGCTGGAGAAGCCTTCAGACCGTGAGCTCAGGTGACAGTGACCACAGACGGGTGCCTCTGTGACACCATGAGCCAAAACAAAGCTGTCCTCCCTTTAAACTGTTTCTTCAGCTATGTGCTATTGCCATGAAAAAAAGGGGGGACATGTCATCAGGGACAGAGATGAGGAGCCAAGTGCATGTAGCAAAGGCCTGGGCCCTGTGCTCACTTCGCCACTTACAGAGGCTGAGGTGGGACATTCAACTATCTGATCTTCCTTTCCTCGCATAGTCTGGCAGTGAACCGGCCTAAACCACATCTTCTTCCCAGTATTTTCACACTGACAGGAGCCCCTGCTGGGAAAGCTCCAGGACAGGTAGGAGTTAGGCCTCTAGGGTATGACAAGAAGTGGATGATCCACACATGCAAAAGCTGTGAGTTCCAGGACGGTAAGACAGCGCAGAGACAGGGTCTTTTTTGTCATGTATGGTGTCCGTGCTTGTCACAGCAAGAATCTAGGCCCAGAGAAAAATCCAGTGTCTGCAGATGTGGCCAAGCACTGGGTTTGGTGTACACTTGGGAGGCTGATCCTGGTTCCTGTCAGCTCTAGGTGATGAGGAAGAAGCCAAGGACCACAGACAGGTACCCATAAACTTCCAGAAGCTTCCCCTCCCCAAGGTCTGGCTTGCCTGGCTAGTCTAAATGAGGAAAGGACACCCGCTCTCCCCTTCCCCCCAACCCTTAACCTTGAACAACTGCAGAGCTGTGGAGACCAAGGTCCACACACCCCAACCCAGGATGCTTCCCTGGAGAAAAACAATCTCTGCATTCCAAACTAGTAAGCCCTGAGTGGGCAGCAGTTCTAGGTGGAGGAGCAAGAGAGCCGGGGGCTGCCCACTGCCCAAACTCTATGAAGGATGACAGTGAGCCAAAGGCTCATGGGACCAGGGTGGATCCACCACCCCTTTACCAGTTTTACAGCTCAGAGATTCTGCCAGGCCCCATGGAATGGAAATCTCTGGTCTCCCTGGCCTTCCCTCCTTCAGGATCTCAGGAGAGGCCGCTCCCTCTTTGGGAATTCTATTGTTCGTACTGTGTGCAGCTTTCTGATCTTTCCTCCTCTTCCCTTGCTACAGCTGGACTCTGCACAGGGCCAGTTTCTCTCTTTCTTTTTGTTTATTTACCTTTATTGGTATGTGCATTGGTGTTTTGCCTGCGTTGTCTGTCTATGTGACAGTGTCAGATCTTGGAGTTACAGACAGTCGTGAGCCGCCATGTAGTTGCTGGGAATTGAACCCGGGTCCTCTGGAAGAGCAGTCAGTGCCCTTAACTGCTGAGCCATCTCCCCAGCCCCTGACCAGATTCTTTTTTTTTTTTTTTTTGGTTTTTCGAGGCAGGGTTTCTCTGTGTAGCCTTGGCCATCCTGGACTCACTTTGTAGACCAGGCTGGCCTCGAACTCACAGCGATCCGCCTGCCTCTGCCTCCCGAGTGCTGGGATTAAAGGCGTGCGCCACCACGCCCGGCTCCCTGACCAGATTCTTAAGTTCCTTAGATTCCAGGTGCTTCTTTCCCTTTTTGATTATGCCACCAGGAAACCTGGCCACCACTTTCAGCCCTGTAATTAACAGTAGCAGCAGCAACAGCTGTCTTGGTGAGCCGAGCATGCCCCTGTCTCCCCCACTGTCTGCCATGGACACACAATGGCTCCTTTTGTTACAATGGCCCCACCTGATTCATGGTGTGTTACAGAGCAGGAGCAGGCACAACAGGGTCTCAAGCCTCATCTGTCCCTTCTGCACATGCCTGCCTGCTGGCCTGTCTGCTGTCTGCTGTAGAGCCGAGGCAGCTATATGACCATGGGCTTTTTTGGCCTCCTGAACCTTGAACCAAAATATAAACCCTTTTCTCTGTGAAGCCCTGGATGTCCTGGAACTCACTTTGTAGACCAGGCTGGTCTCAAACTCAGAGATCCTCTTGCCGCTGCCTCCCCAGTGCTGAGAATGAAAGCATGCCCCACTGAACCTGCCTAAACCCCTTTTCTTTATAAATTACCCAAGTCTCAAGGCCGAGGACATGCCTCAGTTGGGAGAGTGCTTGCCTAGCATGTGTGAAGCTGTGGGTTCAAATCCCAGTAGGATATAAGGCCAGGGGTGGTGGCCCTTCCCTGGAATTCCACCACTTGGGAGGCAGAGACAGGAGAGCCGGAAACTCAAGGTCATCCTCAGCTACAGACCAAATTTGGGGCTACCCTGGGCTACATGAGACCTGGCCTCAGGAACCCTGTTCCTATAACAGAGCATGGCCCAAGATGGTCTATGAACTGTTTCTCAGATGGGCAGCGCTGGGAAGGGGACATGAGCAGAAGCCACAGCCCCTTATGCGAACCCACTGATGAGGGAACCCTTCATCTTGGACTGAGGAGCAAGGGGTTACTGCCACCACAGCAATGATTCCGCCACATGCCCTGCGTCCTCCTCCCAGCCTCTCAGGCAGGCTTGCTTCCTAGAGGCTTGCTCTGCATAGCCTTCTGGGATCCTGTACACTGAGACAAGGGCCCTGGGATAGCTTAATGCTATAGTGGGACTGGAAGCATCCATCATTTATGAGCAAGAGGTTCGTGTTTTCATTTTTTAAATTATGTAGCTTGCTTTGCCCAAGCCCTAAGTGGCTGGGCTGCAGCTTCAGAGCCAAGTGGGTGGAAGCACTTAAGGATTTTAGTGGCACTGGGTGACCAATGGGGAGCTAAAAGACAAGAAAATTCCAAATGTCTCCAGTCTCCTCTCTGTGCTACATCCTTGGCTGCCTGGTCTCATCACAAGGGCCAGGAAGATCATGTGGTAACTCGAGGCCAGAGAGAGAGAAAGCCACTTGCCTAAGGTTCAGGTAGATGACATCACTTCCCACTGAACTGGACGCGGAGAGTGGGGCACAGTGCTGAACGGTTAAGTACATTTCATCACTTAATCCTTACAGTAATCTGCCTTCCACAGACAAGGCAACCGAAGCTCAGGGGAGCCAAAGTCCTGTCCCAAGGCCCCATAGCAAGAAAGAGAGGGTGTCAGGGTTGAGCCTGAGCAAGCAGGTAGGAATTGGGACCCTAAAGGGAGCCATCACTTTCTGGTCTTCCCCTCTGGCCTTATTTATTTCTGCTGTGCTCCTCTGTGCAGAAGCAGCCATGTTCTTACATTTTGCAGCTACAAAGGTCTCCTTCCCCAGAGTCTTGCCTTTCCCAGAACCCAGGCTCCACAAGGGTCAGCCCAGCCTCCGGCAGGAATGTACTAGATCCTGAGGCCTGAGCTGCTCAAGGAAAACAGGCCGACTGTCTGCTCAGGTGGGGAGATGGGAGGGGTCCACAGCTTAAAGGACCAAAAACAAGGATGCCCAAGCCAAGGCTGAGACCAGGTCACCTAGCCTAGTGGTGCAAGGAAAGCCACCACTAGGACCACTCAGCTGTCTGGGGGAGGGGCTTCAGCACACTGCTGAAACAGGTGGCCACACTGGGAAATGTGTGGGCAGACAGAGGAGCACTGAGTGGAGCAGTGGATGGGCGCCCCCCCCCCCCAGCATCTGCTTCCAGCAGCTGCAGCTTGACCCCACACAGCCCCTTGGGTGTGGCCTCCCCCTCAGCTCTCAGGTCCTTACCTCTCCTAAAGTCTGAGAATCCCAGCATCCCAGCCACTCCCTCCACTGGGTGGTCTGCCTTGGTGGTCCACCCGATTTACTGAGCCATCTCCCAGCCGCTCCTCCACCCCTCCCCGGCAGCCCCCACCTAGGCCACTGTGTAAGGTCACATACACACAAAAGCAGCTCAGAAATGGGCCAGTGACTTCAATAAGCCAGTCAGCTGCCGCTGCCGCCACCACAGGCCTATAGCCCTTGGCCAGCCCCTTCAGGAGCCAAATGGGAGGGAAGGAGCATAGGGAGGGAGTTACAGGCAGCATGCTCAGGACGGACATTTCCACCCCGGACAGTGTGGAGCAGAACATCCTGTCTCTCACTGTGGACTCTGGTTATCAGATCATCAAAAGAATCAACTGCCAGCTATTTAGAGAGTGCTGCCCGTATGCGCTGCCGGGCCCTGCTGCAGATCCTGCTCCTTTGGATGCCACTCAGCACAGGAGGACGGACAGACAGTATGTACACAGTACATTTTCCTCCCCCCCCCCCCCCCCCCCCCGAGCTACCCTGTCTGCTCCAGAAGCCCCTGCCTTGAGGCGGTCTGGCAGCCTTGGCTACCTGCTTGATTCTCTCCACGCCACCTCTACAGGGTGTCCTTCTCGGAGGCTCATGGAGTGGCCTGGGAGAGAGAGTCAGGGTGAGCCCTAAAAACCTTACTGGTATAATAGGGCCTGACTCTGAGCAAGGGTCACAAGCTGTAGAGGCCAGGTTAGGGGCTCTTATCTGAACTGAAGTTGGGGACATCCCTTTTTTTAAACACAATCTTTTTAAAGGTTATTTGGAAATTTCCCATAATGCACCCAGATCACATTTACTTCCCAGTCCTCCCAGGGCCACCCCTCCACCCTTGTACAAGAAGACGAAGAAGAAGAAGAAGAAGAAGAAGAAGAAGAAGAAGAGAAGAAAGAAGGAAGAGAGAAGAAAGAGGAGGAGGAAGAAGGAGGAGGAGGAGGAGGAGGGAGGAGGAGAAGAGGAGGAGAGGAGAAGAAGAAGAGAAGAAGAAGAAGAGAAGAGAAGAAAGAAGAGAAGAGAAGAAGAAGAAGAAGAAGAAGAAGAAGAAGAAGAGTGCAATGTGTGCTGCCCATATACTCACTGGAGCATGGTCACATTCCCAGTGGCCAGCTCCTGAAAGAAAGCTGAGCCCTCCCCACCCCAAACCCAACTGTGAAGAGCTACACTTCAGCATCCTATCACAATTTTTGTTTTTTGAGACAGGGTTTCTCTGTGTAGCCCTGGCTGTCCTGGACTCACCTTGTATACCAGGCTGGCCTTGAACTCACAGAGATCTGCCTGCCTCTGCCTCCCAAGTGCTAGGATTAAAGGTGTGCACCACCATACCCAGATCCCTATCATACTTTTTAAGAGTTTTCTTCAGGGACTGGAGAGGTGGCTCAGAGGTTAAGAGCACAGACTGCTCTTCCAGAGGTCCTAAGTTCCTGAGTTCAATTCCCAGCAGCTGCCTGGGGGCTCACAACCATATATAATGTGTTTTAATACCCTCTTCTGTTGTGTAAGTGTACATGCAGGCAGAGCACTGTATACATAATAAATAAATAAATCTTTTAAAAAAGCCATCTTCAATGGCTTCCTGTCTAGACTGTTTCTTTTTTTGGTGGGACAGGGAAGTTGTCACAGAAGCCTTTGCCTGGTGGACAGGCTGGCAGGGGTTATCCATTTTTTGGAGGGATGCCCATTTTTAAAAAGAAAGATTTATTATTATGTGTATAATGTTCCTCCTGACTGTACACCTGCATGCCAGGAGGGGGCACCATATCTCACAGATGGTTGTAAGCCACCACGCGGTTGCTGGGAATTGAACTCAGGACCTCTGGAAGAACAGTCAGTGTTCTTAACCTCCAAGCCATCTCTCCAGCCCCCAGGATAGCCATCTTTTAAGGTTGGTCTATCTCATTCATCTTTGCCCTGTACAGTTTCAACTAGCTCCAGAATGCCTGCTGGGGCTATAATCTTAGCAAATGTTTGGCACACAGAACGTGTTGAGTAAAAACACCCTGAGCTAGGCTAGGTGCATATCCCAGTGTTAGAGCACTTGCCTAGAATGTACAAAGACCCTGGGTTCCGTTCCTAGCACACACACGCAAACTGCTGTGTCTCTCCAGTTGGCCTTGATGGTCCTTTTGTCCTAAGCCTGCCTACCATCCTTCCACACCTCACATACTCAGTGCCCAGATCAACCTCAGTGGATGACAGGAGCCCAAGCTTACTTGAAGCCTGTGTCCCTGACCTTAATCTAGTCCAGCCATTCTCAACCTGTGGGTTGTGATGCCTTTGGGGGCCCATTATCAGATATTTACATTACAATTTATAACAGTAGCAGAATTACAGCTATTTACAGCTGGGTAGTGGAGGTTGTTCTGATGTATTTTGATGCTAATTACGCTTGCTGTCCTTTAATGTGCCTCAAGTATTGCTATGTAATCTTACCTAAAAACTTATTCCTACTTGACCAGTAAAAAGTCGACACACCTGGGCAGGCAAATGGAATAGGTGTGGCTAAGGCTGGTGGGCTTTGAAGACTGAGAGGATCTTAGACGAGAGATGGACAGAGGAGGAAGGAGGCGGAGAACCACCATGGGATAGGAAAAGAGCCGTGTGGCCCCAGAGGAGGAATTCTGAAGTTCCTCACAGAAAGAGATGGCCAAAACGAGCAACAATAACAAGTATTTTGGGGTTATGGATGGGAGGTAGCCCAGATAGAAATTATTAGAAGCAGATGGAATGGGATGGAGACTGGGAGTTATTGGAGGACGGCTTAGGAGGTAACATCTGCCTTGCCCCGGGTAAAGGCTCATTTTAAGATACATCAGGCGTCTATGTTCTGACTGATTGTTAGTGGGTTAGAAAATACTGCCATCATAACTACAGCCTAATAATAAGCATTTATTAGGCCATACCTCTAAATTAGCCACAACCCTGGGGTCACCACAACATGAGGAGCTGTGTTAAAGGATCACAGAATTGGGAAGGTTGAGAACCACTGGTCTAGTCTCAAGTTACCCTCCTGAGCCACATGCAGGCATTCTGATGCTGGGGAATGCCCTTGACCTTCCTGGGCACCACAGCCCTCAGGCCCAACCCAACAGCCCAGAAAGGCTGCCTGGCAACATCTGCTTCAAAGCCTTCCAAGGGCTTTAAAAAAAAACCAAAACCCCCATAACCAATACAGGCTTATGGCAAGATGGCTGTCACAGGAAATGGGAGCCTGTGCAAGGACAACATACTTATCTACCATGACTGGTGGAATCCAGGGTCAGTCAACCCCTCCCCCACAGCGTCTGCTAGAAAAGCCCCTGGGCCTCTCCTGACTTGGCCCACCCCTGCTCTGCAAGGGTTTGGTCAGAATGCAGAATGTCCTCTGCATTCACAGATGACCGCTAAACAGTTGTGCATACTAAGCGAAGCACGCGGGCGGACACACTTACACACACACACACACACACAGATGCATGCATGCATGCTTCACTGCTGGGGAAATCCCCACAGCTGGTGCTCACGTGACTAAGCTTTGTCCAGAAAGCAGCTGCAGAGAAAGGCTGCTGGTCAGGGGAGCTCTGGGGGTGGAGTTAACCCTTCCATACCACAGCACAGGCCCAGCTTCCTTCCCTCCAGGGAGAAAGGACAATGTGCAGCGCACAGATTCTCAGTCCTTGTGTTTCCTGCTCACGGTGGGCAGACTACTTCTCTTATACCAGTCCATGTTTCCTTGTGCTAAGAAGAGGAGCGTGTCCTGATGCCAGATACCCAGGTGGGGACCGTGGCCAGGAAGCCAGTTAGAACTATTGCCCCCCTTTTACAGGTGTGAACAAGTGTCTCTGAGCCACTGCCCAAGGATCCCCATTAACCAGAGGCTGGAGGAGGCCCCAAGAGCAAGTTTTCTCTCATTCCGGCACACTATTTCTATTAGCCAGTGGTATCATCAGACCGTTATGTCTCTGAAACAGTTCCCAGGGTACCTGGAGATGTGGAGAAACTAGATGCCCAACTTACTCTGTTTCCTTACTGAGATACTGTGTAGCCTAGGCTGACCTCAAACTCATGACCCATGTGTCTCAATGTCCCAGGTAATAGGCTTTTTAAAAAATAGTCCCATGCCTTAAGTTTAGAGACAATGTCTTAATGTAACCCAGACTGGCCTTCAACTTGCTATGTAGCTGAGCATGTCAATGAGCTCCTGGTCCTCCACTGGGATTGCAGGCATATGCCACCATAGCCAGCCATAGGATATGTTTGCACGCTGGGCCACTAAGTGCTGTAACTGGCCAGTCATCTTCTGCACAGTTGTCTTCCCTCTGTTGGGCATTCAGGAGGCCGAGGCGGGAAATGTACAAATTCATGGCCAGCATGGGTGTGTTGGCTAGTTTTTATGTCAACTTGACATGAGCTAGGGTCATCTGGGAAAAAAACTTATTCAAGAAAATGCTGGACTGATGTGGGAGGTTACGCCCACTGTGGGCGGGACTACTCCTAGGCATCAGTTCTGCATGGTGTAGGAAAGCAGGCTGAGAGGACCAGGAGGAACAAGCCAGTCAGTGGTGTTATTCCATGGCCTCTGCTTGAGTTTCTGCTTCAGGTTTCTAGCCTGCCTCCCCCCTAGTAATAGAGTGGGATCTCAGAATTGTAAGATTAAAAAAAAACAAATAACAATAAAACCTTTTCCTCTCCACATTGTTTTTGGTTGTGGTATTTTATCAGCAACAGAAACCCTAGCTAGGACACTAGACAACTTAGCTAGGCTTTGTCTCAAAATACAAAATAAAATAAGATACAAGGGGTGTGTGTGTGTGTGTGTGTGTGGCAGTGTTGGGGGATATATAGCTCAGTGATAGACAACGTGTTTAGCATGTGTGAGGTTTAACCCCCAGGTGGTGGTTTAAATGGGGATGTGAGCCGCCCCGCATCCCCCGCCCCATAAGATCATATGTTTGAATGCTTGGGTCCTAGTTGGTGTACCTGTTCGGGAGAAATTAGGAGGTGTTGCCTTGTGTTGGATGAGGTGTGTCAGTGGGGATAGGCTCTGAGGTCTCAAAAGTCTCCTACAATCAGCAGTGTGCTGTCTCCTGCGTGTGGGCCAAGGTATGAGCTCTCAGCCGGCTGCTCAGCCACCTGTTGCCACGCCTACATCCCCACCATCACAGACTCTAACCCTACGGAGCCATAAGCCCAATTAAACTCTTTCTGCTATAAGTTACTATAGCAGTGTTTGTCTTAGGTGTTTTGTCTCACCATGTTTTGTCACAGCAATAGAAAAGTGACACACCCTAGCACAACAAAAGTACATGAATAATAAGTAAATTAGCTGCAGGAGGCCTAGCACTTCCCTGGCAGGTCTATGTGCCTGGATTGGCTCACCCCACCCACCTATGGTATTTGTGCTATTATGTTTATTGACCCGCTGGTGGACTTATTCTCCCATCCAACTGGGGGTCCTGGAAGACAAAGACCTCCTCACGTTCATCCCTGGGGCTGGGACCATACAGACTGGCACACAGCAGGTTCTCTCAGTTACTCAGTAAACAAATAGATAAGCCAGCCATGGCCAGAGCACAGGAGGCCAATTCTAGGTCCAGCAGCAGCCACACAGCTCTGGAGAGAAGATCTTAACCCAGCACTTTCTCGGAAATTTGCTTCCTATCTATTTAGCCTTCAAGGACCCCCCCCCCACCCCGTGTCTCCCAGAATGCCACTGCTGTGCACAGGCACTGGCCTGGAGCAGAGGACAGGAGTGTGGGGATGGGCTCTGAAATCAGAACCCTGGGATCAAATGTAAATGATGACCTAGGGGCCACGAGACTGGTGGTGTGAAGTGGGGAGCTGGGGCACCTGTGCATGGAGGGAGGGTGTCTACATCTGTGCAAGGTCTCCATGAGGCCATGCTGACCTACAAAGGCGGTCTTAGTTTGGCCTTGGTCACTGGCCTGTCATCTCTGCTTTCCAAGGACCTCATCCTCCTGCGGGAATGGTTATAGACTCCCTTGGATCTTGTTCAACGCTCAGGGAGCCTACAGGGATCCCAGGTGAGCTAGGGAGACCCCAGAGATGAAGGGAACACTGTCTCTGGGACCACAGATGGACCTCACGTACAAGTCAGAAGCAGAGCTGGGAAGGAGCGACAAGGAGCCAGTGTTCCTCTGACCCCAAGAGTGTGACGGGATCCTGACATGGCCCAGCTATCTTAATGCAAGTCACCTGTCCTAATGTTAACTCAGTCCTTCCTTATGCCAGCTGTTGGTGACAACAGGATCCAAGGGGGCAAAGAGAAACTCAGGGAAAAAAGCATGCTTTTCCTGCAAACTTCTACGTCTCCTGAAACTTTGGAAACATCTCGCTGCCTTCCCATTTCGAAACTGACCAATTATAAAAAGGCTGTGAGCCAACCAAGTTCCACATGGCACATTTCTGTTTCTAAACTAAGTAACTTTAGATCAGAAAAAGGCGCTAAAACAACAAGCAGGGCGCGTTTCCCTCGAGTCTTTGTTTTTCCACTGGCCTCATCGTTACTGGAAGTGTTGCCCCAATGTCACATGTCTATAAACCAGAAAGCTGGAGTGAGCAACACGCGCTTCCTGGCTGAGGCCTGTGGTGGGAAGCACTTCTTTGCTGGACCACAACTTGGGTGCCTTCTTCTCCAGGACCAAAGCCTTATGGCAGAGTCTCACCACTGCCTCGTGATGAGGCCAGCTTTGGGGGGGGGGGGGGGGCGGTATTAGGCAGCCGATCTCCAAGGCCCAGCATTAGTCCAGCCCAGTGTTTTAGGAGTGCTGGGTTTAGAACCTTGTTTCCTGACAGCTCCTTGCAAGTTACCTCCAACTGTAAGCATCTTCAAAGAGCTGGTCCAAGAACAGGGGGAATCCAATGACAGGCTTCCTGCCAGCTTCACTGTCTATCAAGCCTGAGTGTGGCCATCAGTCTACAGAACGTAAGCCTGGGTTGGCTTAAGAATTCTTAGGCAGCAGGCTGGAGACATGGTTCAGCAATTAAGAGTACTGTCTGCTCTTCCAGAGGTCCCGAGTTCAATTCCAAGCAACCACCTGGTAGCTCACAAACATCTATACTGGGATCTGATGCCCCTTTCTGGTGTGCAGGCTTTATGTGTAGATAGAGCCCTCATGCATAAAATTCCATGATGATGATAATAAAAGAATCCTTCCGCAATATAGTATAGGCTCGTGTCTATGATCCCAGCACACACAGGAAGCAGAGGCAGAAGGATCAGGAGTTCGAGGTTAGCCTCATCACAAAGAGGATTTAATGCCATCTTGTACTACAGGAGGCCGGTCTTAAAACAAAACAATCCTTGAGAGTCCATGCTGAGTTAGTTGTCCTGAAAAATCTACATTTTAGTGAGCAGGCCCAGCTTCCTACTTTCCTAACAGGAGAAAGGGGGCGGGGAGGGGGGAGGGGAGGGGAAGGGGGGGGAATGGGAGATGTGGACAGACACAGCAGGATACAGGGCCTCAAGGCTATCTCTACTTCTTTCCTGAGATTCCAGGATCTGGGAAGTGCTCCCCCTCCTGCACGGCGGCTTTGTCGTGTGTCCAGGCCAGCTGAGCAGTGGGTGCTGCCTTGGCTGGAGTTGTGGCATGCACCCACGTATGCGGAAGCGCACAACACGTGAGCAGTACTGGCACTCCATTCACATCGCTGCCACGTGGCTAGCCGTGAAACGCCACCAATCAGCCTCGTTTCCAATTAGATGGCTTTGTATTTCAGGGGTGACGCGAGGCTGAGGAGCCAGTGCCATAAAAAGTGAAACTGTTTCAAAACACAGCCCCGGGGGAGATGTGCCAGACGCCTGGACAAGACAAGACATTGCTCACTGGGGGCCTAGCCAAAGGAGGACGCCAGGAGGATTTTGGTTGTGTTCACAAAACAGCCCAGGTCTTCCACTGGGGACGACTGGTTTAAGTAGATCAGGGAGCCCTGGAAATAGTGGGAATGCTACATTCTCCAAGGCTGCCTCTCTAGTTTTCATCTCACCCTTCTCCTACCCCAGCCCTTTCTCCTCTCCCCACAGCTCCTGCCTCTCCTCCGTGGGTGACATCTCTCCTGCTTTCTCTGGTCTGCCTCCGCAGTCCCTGACAGCATCCTTCCCCACCAGGGGGGGGGATGGGCATTCCATGGGCAAGGAGCCAGCAAATGCCTTAGAGAGGCAGAAGCCAGTACTCTGCAGGAAGATGGCTGGTCAGCACTAACTCGGGGAAAAGCAAACCTCCAAGGCCTCAGGGATCTGCTGGCTCAGCTGCACTGTAGGTCTCCTCACACCTCACTGGGTGCCAGGGCCTTCTGGAGCCAGCAGGAAACCAAGCTCTGTCCAACTTTAACCCTGGGCAAGTGGGCACTCTTGGCTACTTTATGTATAAAAGAAGAGTGGGGGCTGACGTGATAGTGCAGCAGGTGAAGGGGCTTGCCACCAAGATTGACGACCTGAGTTCGATTCCTGAGAAGGACACAGTGGAAGGAGAAAAGTAATGTCCATAAACTGTCCTCTAACCTTCACATGCATGCTGTGGTGCATGCATGTGCACACATGTGCACATAAATAAATGTAAAAATATGCATTTTATTTTTAAAGATTTATTTATTATTATGTATATAGTGCTCTGCCTGCATGTACACCTGCAGTCCAGAAGAAGGCATCAGATCTCATTATAGATGGTTGTGAGCCACCATGTGGTTGCTGGGAATTGAACTCAGGACCTCTGGAAGAGCAGTCAGTGCTCTTAACCTCTGAGCCATCTCTCCAGCCCCCAAAATATGTATTTTAAAAAGTGGGCTGGGTGGTGGTGGCACACGCCTTTAATCTTAGCACTTGGGAGGCAAGCATAGGCAGGTCTCTGAGTTCAAGACCAGCCTGGTCTACAGATGGAATTCCATGACATCCAGGACTACCCAGAGAAGCCCTGTCTCTAAAACCAACACCAAAACAAAACAAAAAAGGAAAAGAAGGGCCCAGCTTTTCTAGATAAGATAGCTTTTTATCGTAGCCAGTATTTATGGGTAAGCCTTGCCAGTACTTATGGGTAAGCCTTACTATTAGAAAAAATATACTTTGTTTAAAACAGAACTTAGTGGGTTGGAGAGATGGCTCAGTAGTTAAAAGCACATGCTGCTCTTTCAGAGGACCTGGGTCTAATTCCTAGCACCCACATTGTGGCTCACAGCCACCTGTAACTCCAGTCCCAGGGCAAACACTGACAAACATAAAATAAATTTAAGATATAAATAAATAAACTTAAAAAATAATAAAAACTAAACTTAGCCAGGCACAGTGGCTCATGTGTCTAATCCTGTACAAGAGAGGCTGAGTCAGAAAGGCTGCCGTGAGTTCAAGGCCAGCCTGGGTTACAGAAGGAGACTGCTCAAAAGTTACAAAGCAAGGGGCCAGGGGGATGACCTGGGCTCGCTCCCTGGACCTCACATGGTAGACAGAGAACCAACTCCCACATGTTGCCTTCTGACCTCCATATATGTCACACATAACCCTACACACATAAAATTTTTTTTCAAATATGTGATGTTTTTATTCTCAAGAATTTTATAATAGGTTATAAAATTAAAAGCTCTTAAAGTAAGAACAATTAAAATCAAAGAAATAACAAAGCAACAAAGCAGGTTGGAGAGATGGCTCAGTGGTTAAAAGCAACGTCTGCTCTTCCAAAGGTCTCGAGTTCAATTCCCAGCAACCACATGGTGGCTCACAACCATCTATAATGAGTTCTGGTGCCCTCTTGTGGAGGACAGGCACACATGCGGGCAAAATAATGAATATATAATAAGCAAATCTTAAACACAAAAACAAAGCAACAAAGCTGCCCAAGCTCATAGCCAGGCTTACGGACACAGGCCTGTACTGTGCCTCTCAGGAGGCTGAAACACAGGGCTGGAGAGATGGCTCCGCAGTTAAGAATCTTGCTGCTCCTCCAAAGGCCCTGGGTTCGGTTCTCAGCATCTACTCAGGCAGCTCACAAACCACCTGTTACTACAGTGCCAAGCATCTCACGGGCTTTTCTGGCTTCTGCAGGCACCCATGCACACATGACATCTACTTGCTGCCTGTTCTGGAGTGGGGAGGAGCCTACACCAGCACCCTCTCCTAGAGGATCCTGGGTTTCTCTCTGCAGCCTCCTGCGTACCATTTTATAGATGAAACAGAGGCACAAGGAAGATGGGGCTCACTTGAGAGCATATAGTAGGCAGAACTAGGGCACAAAGCAGGCATTCTGGGTCAGAATCTACACTCCTTTGGAGCTCACAAAGAGAAAATAAATACTATGATTGAGTCTTTTTTGTGTGTTAGATGCCAAACCGTAAACTCTCAACTCAACAACAGAACCACATCAGGGCTCATCTCATTAAGTGGGCCCGGTAAGACTGGTTACAATGAGGCAGGCGGATCTCTGTGAGTTCGATGCCAGCCTGGTGTACAAAGTGAGTCCAAGGCCACACAGAGAAACCCTGTCTCAAAAACCAACAACAACAACAAAACCAAAAACAACAAAAAGACTGCTTAATGATGGAAGGCAGGCTGAGCTCACCGCTTTTCTAAGTACAGAGTAAACGACTTCGCCAGGAACATTGACACTTGCCCAAGAGAACAATCTTGCAATACTCTTGAGCAACCTTATTTGCATTTAATTTGGAGCTCGGAAAGGAGGAGCAGCAGGCTCCTCTGCGTGGCAAGTGGTTGCACACGGAAGCTGTGGTTCCACTGCGCCCCCTAGTGGCGACTCTTAGAACTCAATCATCTTTCTTGGGAGCAGTGGGAACTGGGAAGGGAAGCCCTGCTGGGGGGCTCCTTTGCCCCTGAGGACCCTGGGAAGAATGTCTGCCCACCATAAGGAGCTACCACAGCTACTTCTGGCCTTTGCTGCTGCTGCTGGTTGGCAGGAGGCCCTCAAAATGTATGGGTTCACCCGCTCCCTCCAGAGTGCTTCTGCAGTTGCTAGTCAAGCAGGTGTGACATTCAGCTAGAGAGGCCAGCCAGCCCGAACACATGCAGTCATTTTCACAAAACATTTTTCTGTTGGTGGCTAAGGCCTATCCTTAGTGGATGTTGTCCAGGACTGAGGCGGAAGTGAGGGAGACCGGAGCCAAGAAGCCATAGCTGCGCTGCACGGAAAGCCGAGACTCCCTGAAGACCCACACAGGTGGACAGCAATCCCAGCCTGTGCCTGGGGTCCAATCTTGGTTTCTTCAGGGCTGCTCTATGGGTTCAGGCTAGCCTAGACAGCCCTGCTGGTGTGTAAACCTGTTCCTAACAATAGCCCCCACACCCTGGTTCCTTCCCTCCTATAAGGTCTAGGCTGGCCTTGAACTCAGCCTTTTGAGTGCTGGGGTTAAGTCATGGTCAATTACAATAAAATCTCTTACTATCTGTCCTCTGTTGCTTAAGGTTCTCCAGCCGAATTCTGACTCACACAGGAAAACAGGTGAGCTCCAGCTGAAGGAACATGTCCAAGGTCACATGACCGACAAACTGTGGGCCTGAGCTAGGAAACTCAAGTGTGCTGGTCAGTTTTTGTCAGTTTGATACACATTAGAGTCATATGGAAGCAGGAACCTTAAGTGAGAAGATGATTTTATCAGGCTGGCCTGGAGGCGAGTCTGTGGGGCATTTTCCCGATTAATAATTGATGTGCACAGTGCCACCCCCAGCAGGTAGTCCTGCCACGGAGAGCGAGCCAGCAAACAGCGTTCCTCAGCAGCCTCTGCTTCTGTTCTTGCCTGGCGTTCCCGCTCTGACAGTGAGGGGCTGTGAAAGTGTAAGCCACATAAACTCTTTCCTCCCCAAGTTGAGTTTTATTCCGAAGGTTTTTATCACAGCAGTAAACTGAGAAACTAGGCTATCAAGCAGTTTGCCTGACACTCTCCAGCGCCCACACCTTCATAGGCTCATCACGGCAAACTCTGGGCATATTTCTTGTAGGTCCAGCATTTGCTCAGCACCTGCCTTGCATACAGCTGGGGCTCAATCAGGTCAGAGAAGCCAAGCCTTGCTTGCCCAGATTTCTGAGTGTACTCTCTCTGGAGAGCCAAAGCCTCCAGCTCTCTGCTCCCAAATCAGGAAAGTTCCTCCCATTTCCAACAGCCCCCAAGCTGCGAAGAGAAGCCACCTTTCCCGACTCTCACAGGGCGGTCCAGGTATTCACAGTCTCCAAAGCACTCAACAAGTGAGCGGTGCTTGTACTGGTGCAAGCCCTGCAGCCCGGTTTCCGGGTGGTGGGAGATGGGCAGTTAGCAAGAGCAAGCACAAGGCGACAGGGGAGGAGCGGGGCTTTGAGAGGGCGAGGCTGGGGTAGCTCCTCTGAGCCTGTAAACAACAAAGAGGGAGCCAGCCATGGGGAAAGGAGGAAGAACAGCAAGTACAAAGGAATGAACACGATGTCTGAAGAGCAGAGGAGGACCGCACGGTTGAACAGGTTCGGCCTGGTGGGAATGTGTGCTGGGGCAGCGCCCGGGTCAGAAAGGCAGCGGGAGTCAGTTATACAGGGCTCTGAAGCCAGAAAAGGGAGTTGTACTTTACGGTGTGGAAGTCCCCCTGGGGCCGGTTCAGCAGGTTTGGAATGTACTTTAAGAGTGCCCCCTAGCGGTGCTACGGGGAATGGCAACTGCTGGGGTTAAAGGTGGAAGCCTCCGAGGGGGCGACTTGGGGAGGTGGGGGATTCTTGGGGAGGTGGAAGGCGGGGACGGGGAGAAGTGAGTGGATCAGTAAGTCGAGCTGATAGGCAGAAGGGAGGGAGGGCCCAAATATGGCTTCTAGTTGTTAGACAGATGGTGCCAGGTCCTGGCAAGGAAAGATTTATAAAGAAACAGGGATGCAGGAAAAGCTCAGGCGACACGCTCTGCCCACGGTCCTGCCCCCTCCATGAGGCTGTAATCATGAGGCTGAAATCACTTTTCTCTGCTCTGTACAAGTCTTGCTTCTAATTTTCTTTGGACAGGGTCTTGCCAACTAAAGAAGCAGGTCTCACCTCAAAGGAACAAGGTGACAGTTTATTCCAGAGCCCGATATGAGAAACCACAGGCCAGGAACAAAGATTCAGGCTTCCCCAAAATACATGTTCCAGAAGAGGGAGCCCAAAAAGTCACAGAGTAATCCGCATTCGCATGCACTGGTAGGAAGCTACAGCTGCACTGGAGGGGACAGCATTCTTAACCCTTTGGATGGCACAGACTAGGATTCTGTGCATACATTCCATAGGATCTACTGATGTCACCAGGTCTCACACAGAGGATGGCAATAAATGGCTATCAATGAGGCTAAAGATGAATCAAGATAATTAGGCTCTGGACTTGCAACATCCCAACCCCTCCACACCACTGAAGTTCTAGGCAGTCAATCAGGCTTTGCCATCACAGCTTCTTTCTAGGAACTCTAGGAATACTCAGAGCATCATGTAACCAAGGCTGGCCTTGAGCTTCTTATATGGCCAGTGATGCCTTTGAACTTCTGATGCCCCCGCCCCCGCCCCGGCCTCTGGTTCCTGAGTGGCATGCACCCCCAGACTGGGTTTACTTGGTTCTGGGGATTAAACCTAGGGGCTCAAAGTAAGTACACTGTCTGTGCAGCAGGACACAGTGACACATACCTGCTCACCTGAGCATGACACAGAGGGCAACCTGGGCCCTACAGCCAGCCTGGGTCTCTAGAAAAGTGTCCTAGGTCCCATCCTCAGCAAGAATCATCCGAGGAGGAGCCAAGCTTTGGAACTAGGCTGGAAAGCAGACAAGATGCCGCCTCTGCCTCCCTGTGTGAGGTTCACTATGGACTGCAAGTGAGCCCTGCCCCCTGGATTCTGATTCTGTGTAGGCAGCTTCTCCTTGTAGTGTGTCTGAGTAGAACATGAGGGAACACTTGTAGGGTTCTGGGCACAGGGTGCTCACTGAGTGACAGTAGCTCGCACCTCAGGAACGCTTCCTCGGCTGCAGGCAGTGTGACCTGAGTACACTCACAGACACTGACCCATCCAGTCTTCATTACCACCGACATGAAAAGCGTATAGCGAATAAAAGGATTATTTTGGAAGTTGGCTCACGTGACTGGAAACTCGGTGAGCACAAAGTCTGACGAGGGAACAGGCAGGAGTCTGGGAACAAGCTGCAGTCAAGTCCAAAGGCAAGCTGCAACAGAGGTCCTGGCTGGCAAGTGTATACATACACGTGTGCATGCATGCATGCGTGTGTGTGCATGTGTTTGTGTATGCATACATGCATGCCTCTGTGTGTGTTCTATTAATGGCTTTAATTGACTAGATAAGGCCCACCCATATTAGAGAGGGTAATTGGATTTATTTGGGGTTCACTGATTTAAATGTTAATTTTATTAAACAATAACAGCATAGAAACACACAAATTAAGACCTGAGCCAACATGCAGGTGCCTAAGGACATACAGCATAACTGTGTAAAGAGAGAAACTTAGCCACCACAAAGTGAATGCAGATGCCCTGGGTTTACAGACAGAATAGGCATGAGAGGGAGAGTCTCAGGGAAAGAGCCTGGCCCTGAATGCCTGCCTGCCTGCCTGCTGCCTAGCTCCAGCCTGGCACTTTAGCCACGACACTAAGTGGCCATTACCATAAGCATACCAATGTAAATTAAATTTGCCTCATCTGTCCTCTTCCTGGATGGAGGTGGAAGGCAGAGAAACTGAGGAGGCAGCCTGGGTGGGGTGTGGGGGAGGGGCAGGGCCCCCAACGTAAACAAGAGGACCGCAAGTAGCCACGACTGCTACAGTAGTATATAATATATATATACATATATGGTTACATAGTACTATAGCTTTACGGTGTACTAAGGGCTATTCTGCATTAAACAGGACAGGCGCTATCATTATTGCTTTATACATAATGAAGAAACTACAAGGAACTTCCCAAAGCCAAACAGGAAGCTGGAGCTCAGTGCACTAGACTGAAGTTCAGGGCAAGTGTCTTGGTTATCACAACCCCAGTTCTGCCCCTCCAGCCCGGTTCTCCTTTTGGGATCTGCTTGATAGTGTTGATGACAACATTTTTCAGACTCTACACTTTCCTTTTCACAAAAGGAGATGCCCGTCTGCTTCAGAGCATAGCTGAGATCCCCTGGCACAGCTGTCAGTCGTGTGTACACACACATCTTACCCCACGAGAGCATGTTTGAAGAACACACAGAGGGCACCCACCCTACGCACACGAAGACGGAAGGTACTGCACAGTTGTCAGCAGGGACCACCCATGTCCACACAACCCGACACTTGGCCTCCCACACACAAGTACACAACTTTGCTCCTCGCAACAAGCAGGTAAGATAGCATTTGTACACAGAACACATCCAAACCTATACTTACAGGGACACAGAATACAATTACTTCCACTTCAGAGCCCACCCATCACGGGCAGCACACAAGGCTCTACTTGGTCTATAGACCCCCAGCATTGAGATGTAGGGGCCTTGAACAGGAGCTATTTGACATATCCCCAAGGCCAGACTCTACAGAAGACTGTCCATAAGGCCCCACCACGACACATACAGTAAACACATATGCCAACATAGCTCGATCAGTCTGTCCCAGCCCCACACCCCCAGAATTCACCACACTAACTTCAAAAGGATCACCCTTCCCCAACTAACTACACCCCGCCCACACACCACTTGGGAGAGCCTCCCCCATCCAGAAAGAATCATCTCTGACCCTCCTGGGACAGCAGAGGACAATCTTGCTCTTGGAGGAGCGCCTACACCTGCAGGCTCCCTCCTCCTACGTATCTGCAAGACACCGCGGCTTCATCGGACCCTCCACCCCACCCCCACCCCGCCTCCCCCCAACCCAGAGCGCAAGCTCAGAGCTGGGGGAGGGTTTAGGCCCGCAGTGTGGTGCAGCAAACTCAAGTCTCTCAAGAGCGACACTTTCTCAGCTCCCTCACTTTCTCACGCAGAAGACCCTGCATATCCCTAAACTCTTCCACTGCATCGCGAAGAGGAGGGGCGCATGGGAAAGCCACAGCAGTACCCAGCAGTGGCTCCTGCAGTTGGGGTGCAGGATCTAGCTGAAGATGTTGCGAGGGTGTTTAGGCTCTTCACAAGTCACCCCCTTCCCCATGTGTCCCCACTCCCACCCAGGAGTCAGAGGGACTAGGGAGGAGAATGAAGGTGTGAGTGGCCGAGAACTTAGAGGGCAAGGGAAGGGGGAGGGGGCATGGATAAATCCCCCAATATACTAGATCACGGAGCCAGCCGGCCAGGCAGACATTCCCCCTCCCCCGAAAGTTCTGCGCAGGATCAGAGGGAAGCGTGCAGGCAGCTGGGAGGTGAGAGAGGAAAGAGCCGAGACTCTCCTACCTGATTTCCTCTTGGAACTGCCATAATCTCTGAAAAAGAAACAACAACAGATAGACATGGTTAGAACTGGCAGGGGCCCGGGGCTTGCTGCAGCTGTGAGGGCGCCCACCGGCGGGCTGCGGCCGCTCCCGGCGCCTCTGCTCATGTGATGCCTAAGCCGAGCCGAGCCGAGCCGCCCGCTCCGCAGTCGCACGCACTGCGCGCTGCTGCGATACCCGCCCGCAGACCCGACAGCCCAGCCTCCCCACTGGGGCGACCAGCCTCTCGCCCCGCCCTGCCTCTCCACAGCCCGCAGCGGACCACGCCCCAGCAGCCTGTCCAAAAGAGCTCACCTTTCCCAAATCCTCACTTGAGAGAGTTATCAGGAGGTTCAAGTGCGCTCCCTAAACAGGGAAACTGAGGCTACGGGAGGGTGGATCATTGCTAGAACCCAGGCTCTGAACCAGTGTAGAGCCCACGCCCACCCCTAGAACACTCCCAGTATTTTGCATTGCTAGCCCGGTGGCATGCTCACACTCCTACAATTAGTCTGTTTGAGTCTTTGACTCAATGGTGCCCTCCCCCCACCCTCCCCTCAAAGCATGCTGGCTGCTTTAAACCACTTCTTTTGGGACTGGCACAAATGGGGGCAAACATCGCCTGCAGGAACAATAGTTTAGCGTTTGTAGTTCTTTTTCTTTAAAGGCTTAGGCTGACACTGAACATTCTGCTCTCCAGAACGCTCTGCAGACATACCAAGGAAGCTGGGAGAGGTAGGAATGGAGACTAAGCTTCTGAAGTGAGCACAGAGTTCAAATCATGTCACTTAAAATAACTGTTGCTAACCTTAGGCATACAACCTGCCCCACACACCATCTTCCATGTCCTGAGTTGGACAGCTTTGGGGTCTGCTCACTTCTGCCCTCCAGGCTCCCACAGACCTAGACTCAGTATCAGGCCGAGGCAGACTCCCCAAAGCTGGCTGCTCCTGCACCCTTCAGTCCTTCAACTTCCCTTTCCCCAGCTTCCTGTGTGCCCACAATCTGAATGGATTCTGTTAATGCCCAGGAAACAGCACAGTAGCCTGCCTGGGACTTATCTGGAGACCAGAGGAACTGCTTTCCTGGTCCTTGGGGACCAAAGAAAATGCCACTTGCTACCCATTTTTGGCCAAGCAAACTAGCTAGCTGGATCTGCTCCCTGGAGGAGGGTCTCCCTGAGAAGGGCAGGGAGAGACTCCCAGCCAACAGAAGTGATTGCTTACACATCACACTGAGAGGCTCAGGCGCTGCCCCGCTGCTCCCTCTCCCAATGGCTGGCTGCACAAGACGCAGGAAGCTGCACTTCTTGTTTGGTATTGAGACAAAGCCTCACCATGTAGCCCAGGTTGGCCTTGAACTTTTGCTTGCCTCTGCCTCGTGAGTGCTGGGGGCTGGCATGGGCCTCCCCTCCTTCCTGTCCAGTTTAAAAGCACCACTTTGCAGATGAGGTTCACTCACTGCCCAGAATCACCCAGAGTGAGGAAGTCCCCCAAGAAGAATCAAATCTGGAGAGCCTGTGGTGGCAGAGGTAGCATTGTGTTGCCTCCTGGAAGAATTAGGGAGGGTGGAGAGCAAGGCTTGGTGGCACAAGTTTGTATCCTATTACTCGGAAGAGAGAGGGCTCGCATCCTGCTTCCCTGGATGTGCTGGCTAGTTTTCTGTCACCTTGACACAAGCTACAGTCATCAGAGTGGAGGGAGCCTCGACTGAGAAAACACACACACACACACACACACACACACACACACACACACACACACACACACACACACACACACCTCCACAAGACCAGTCTGCAGGCAGGCCTGTAGGGCATGCTCTTAATTAGTGATTGATGGGGGAGGGCCCAGCCACTGTGGGTGCTGCCATCCCTGGGCTGGTGGTCCTGGGTTCTATAAGAAAGCAGGCTGAGCAAGCCATGAGGAGCAAGTCGACAGGCAGTACCCTCCATGGCTTCTGCATCAGCTCCCGCCTCCAGGTCTCTGCTCAGCTGAGTTCCTGCCCTGACTTTTCTCCAAGGATGAACAGTGATGCAGAAGCAGAAGCCAAACAAACCCTTTCCTCCCCATTCTGTTCATGGTGTTCCATCACAGCAACAGGGCCCCAACCAGGACACTTGCCGTCGCAGAAGGAAGACGGGCAGGAGCTGCGCCCAAGCCCGCTTGCCCTCTTGATGTCAAAAGTGCTAAGAACTCCCAGCAGGGAAAGGACCATGACATGGTGCCTGGTTCCCACCCAGAGGGAATTCCTTCTCTAGCTTTTCCAGTGAGGCCAAACCAGGGGGGGGGGGGGGCGCAGGACATGGCCGGCCATCCAGAGCCACCATTTCTGCAAAGGGTTTGCTGAGTTCTGGAACTCCGCTGGCCATTCCCAAGGCTGCCAGTGGCCAAGCAGGAGGGGCTCCCTCACTTCAATGGCTACCTTCTCCTTGCTGGAGGCTGCCTAAAGGTTGTCCCTGAGCTGGTTAGCAGCCCCAGTGGGGAGGCCAGCAAGCTGTCCCCATGGGGACAAGGAGGAATAAGTCACATGTCTGGAGTGCCTTTGTAGCAAAGCAGCACACTGGCGAGTCTTGGGCTGACCATTCCATAGCCATCATCTAGAAAGCTGGCTAGAAACTCAGGGTGGAGCCGCCCAAACCTACTTGGTTGTCTGTGCTTCCCTGGGATTCTGGGGCTGAGCCAGGGTTGCATAAGCACCAGGCCCCAGCCACCTCTTAAGAATATCTGTGTGAAGAAGCAATGTGTTCAGATTTCCAGACAAAACTCTGGCCTTGCCCTACAATCAGAGCCTGTAGCCCTTCTCCCAGGATTCCTGGCTCTCTCTCCCTGCAGGTACCATGTTCTCTTCTTTCAAGTAAGAAAGGCAAGGATGAGAGATACTTCCTTGTCCAAAATCAGGCAATGAGTGGGTGTGGTTGGGTTGGGCCCCAACAGGGAACCCTGGTTTAGCTCTGGGGCTACACACTAACTCTCAAGCCCCACCCTCTTGGAGCTCTGGATGCAGGAGTAGAAGGCAGAACCCTGGGGCCTGACAAACAGGTGGGTAGGAGAAGAGATGAGGTGGGGGTGGGGGCGGGGTGTACAGGGCAGCCAGTTTATAACCGAACGTTAGGGGGGCAGTTAGAGGAACCCATAAGGTGCCTGACTTCCAGCCCAGAGGAGGCATTGCCCTAGTGGAAAATCTTTTGGAGGAGGTTTCCGGTTGGGCACCTTTCAGCAAAGCCATTTTGTATTTTTAGCTGCTGAAATGCTGAGTAGCAGCTTAGGTATCTGGGACTCCCCCATCCCGCCCCTCACATGCCAGGCAGGATATGGAAAGGCCGGGCTCTCCCACCTCAGGCACACCCACTCTCACTGCTCTTCAATCAGTCAGTTCTGGCCTGATAGGACATGGGGGACCCTCTGGTGGCAGGGGGAGGGGGGGACGGGGGGAGGGAGGTCCAATTCCCCAGCAAGTCAAATCCCCTCCTCACTTGATTGTAGCTGCCTTGACTATGCTCCACTCCCGGGAAGTCACAGTCTAGCCTGCCTCGGACCTCCTGCTGAATCACTAAGTCCCAGGGAGCCACAGGAAGGAGCAGAGGACGGAGGACAGCATCTCCCTTTCAGGATGCCAGAAGCTAATGTAATTGAAAAGGTCTCCCAGGCTCCAGCAGGCCAGCCAGCCTTTTAGCTGGCCAGGGGTGACTAAGACAACAGGCAGCAACTGTACTGAGGAAATTGGAGCAAGGGTCCTGTGGGGAGCAAACTGGGCAAAATGGGACTGGTGTGTCCTGTGTGGTCCACAGGTTGGACTGTAGTAGAAAAGGCTGAGTTCCACCTTACTGCTCTTTATCTGAGTCTGCAAAGGGAGAGTCTCCTCACCCTGAGGAGATGTGATCAAGGTCATGAGAGGCAGGCTGCTTGTGGTGATGACCCTGAAGCTCCACTTCTCCACCACAGGATGAGGACAGTCACAGGGCCAACGCCCAGGCTTTGGGGAGGATGGAGAATACGGCGCTGCTGTACTGGACTGTTGAGGAAGCCAAACAACAGCCATCGTTGGGAGTTCAGCTTGACCGTTTACACCCCTCATACAAGGGTGGGCGGGGCTGTGAGACCCCTCCTGGGTATCCAGATGCACCATACCACGCGCAGTATGCACCTCTGCCCCAATCGCACATGGCCTGGGAGAGGGGCTTGAGTATATAGTCCAGGGAAGACTAGGGGAAGGAACTCCTCCTATGAGGCCATGACAGAGCCGTTGTTCCTGCAGGGTAAAGACTTTCTGGTGTGGCCTTTTTTTTTTTTTTTTTTTTTTTTTTGGTTTTTCAAGACAGGGTTTCTCTGTGTAGCCTTGGCCATCCTGGAATCACTTGTAGACCAGGCTGGCCTCGAACTCACAGCGATCCGCCTGCCTCTGCCTCCCGAGTGCTGGGATTAAAGGCGTGCGCCACCACACCCGGCATTCTGGTGTGGCCTTTTGAGGGGGAGCCCCCACACACCAGAAAGTAACCCCCAACCTCTGCTTTGTAAGGAAACTCAATAACTGCACTGGTTCCCCCAGAGTGAGCTCTGGTGGAATCTTGCTTTGATTCATCAGCTGAACCTTAGGGGTACAGTGTATGGGGCCATGTCTTCCCCTGGGGAGGAAGTCAGGCAGCAAGTGTGCTGGGAAAAAAAACACGGCCTTGTAAAAGTTATCTTTAACTGTCACTATGACATACTCAAGGATCACCAGGAGGCCGGCCTCCAGGCACACCTTTAAGCACTCTAGATAGCAAAAGTTTCTTTTAAACTTGGGGTGCTTGGCTCAGGAAGAAGGCTCAGCAGGCAAAGGGGCTTGCAGCCAAGCCTGATGACCCAAGTTTGAGTCCAGGGATCCACATGGTAGAAGGAGAAAAATGGCTACAAAAGTTGTCCTGACTTCATATGCTCTAGTCTCAGTCTCTCCCCCACCCTCTCTCTCTCCCTCTCTCTCTCTCACACACATACATACACACACATACACACTAAAAATGTTTTTTAAGTTTTAAAAACAATCTGGGATACGCCTGTAATCCCAGCACTTGGGGAGGCAAAGGCAGGCAATTTCTGTGAGTTTGAAGCCAGCCTGGTCTACAAAGCGAGTTCAGGACAACAGGGCTCAGTTACACAGAGAGACCCTGTCTTAAAAAACAAAACAAAACAAAACAAAACAAAAAACCAAAAAACAGTTTTTAAAAACGAGCTCCTGAATGCAAACATATATATCACCATTACGCTGTGCTTCCCAGCCCAAGGCCTTTAAAAGAAACACAGGCCTTATCTGCAGGTTTTAGGGTGATTCTTGAGCATAGGCCTGTTCCTCTAGCACTGCCTGTTGGGGGTCTTATTAGCCATTAGCCCAGGCTGATCTTAAACTGGAAACCCTCCCGCCTCAGACTTCCCAGGGCTCAGATTGCAAGTACGCATCAACCCTTGCAGCTTCAGCTTCTTTGCTCTCCCGTTCAGTTCATTCTCCGGGCCAGGCCTGTGCTCTTCCCTGGGTGTTCTGGTGACACAGGAGAGGCTGCAGCGGCGGCCAGGGAAAAGACTTGCTCGTTTGTGTTAGCTTCTGCACCTCACTCTGATGGCTAGTGAGGGAGGAGGGAGTCACTAATTTAATTCAGGCACACCTGTGAGGGATTTCTCGGCCAGACTTTGCAAAGATTATCTAGGTTCAGATAACTGAGGTAGAAGAACCCAACAATATGGCCACCATCTTTCTTTAGACTGGGGTCCCCCAGAGTGAAGAAAATGGTGGTTTTCCGTGGGATTTTATCACAGCCTGGGGAAAAGTAAAACAAAACAGCTCCTCTCCCTATACCACCCTCTTGGAGATCTCTAGCATTTGGCCTTCGGAGCTGAGGCAGGTGGATGAAGAGACCAAGGTCCTAAGGGAGCAAGTGGCTTGCCCAGGATCCTGAGGTAGACTGACACAGTCCTGACCCCCAGTGCTCCAGTAGGACTGCACCAGGGCCTGCCAAGAACTGGAGTGGGAGAAGAGGACACCAGCAGCAGCAGCAGGCTCAGACTGCCAGAGTGACAAGGAAGGCAGGAAGAGTTTGCTGAGGCTGGGGAGAAGGGAGTCAGGGAAGCTAGGTCCAGGGTGGCCATGAGGAAGGATGCTAGGTCCTTGCAGGTAGAATCTGGCAAGCGAGCAAGCAGAGCAGCCTGAAGCCTCTATGCCTGCTCCCCCTCCCATTGGGGATGCCTTGGCACAGAGCTAGCTCAGGCTTGCACTTCCATCCCACTGTCCTTGCCCTGCTGTCTGCTGGCTGACTTTGGCTGTGTGGCCTGGGGTGCCCATCTGCAGGTCTGCTGCTGCTGCTAAGAACTGCTTACTTGCTGCCAGGTGGCTGACTTGGGGTGACTTTGAGAGCTGGGACACGGGTACGCCTGAGAACAGGCGGGCTGGGGAAGACTATTGTGCAAAACCTTCACTGAGGCAGCTAGTCCAGGAGAGAACGTGGTAATTCTGACCAGCCCTCAACCTATAAGCACGTTGTAAGCTGCTGCTGTGCGACCTTGGGGCCTGCACAGGTAGGCACAGGAGAGCCTGGTTGACAGGTTTGTGGTGCAAGTGGGCATCATGCCACACAGTACCAAGTGGAAGGTAACATTCTCAGACAACTGATCCTGAGAGTCACAGGGTCCTGGGGCTGAAGCAGGGTACCCTCAAGGAGGCCTTTTGAATCCAAACAGAGGACAGGAGCAAGGGGAAGGTTCCAGGAACAGAGACAAACGGCTTCCAATACAGGCAAAATTGACCTCTGTAAACAGGTGACTTGGTGGAGGGACAGATGGACTGGGTTTGAAGGTCTAGCTGTGAAATCCAGGGTTCGGAGCAGGGAGGGAACTGTACCGAGTCCAGCTGAGGAAAACTGTTGGAACTAGGAAAGGCAGATAGCTATAAGGAGAGCCTAGGGCTGGGCTCTGCTCTGCCAACAGGATCGGCAGCCCTGGGTGAGCCACCTTAAACTATTCATTTTAGCTAGGCATTGCAGGGCATAGCTGGAGTCTCCATTTGGAAGATAGAGGCAGGAGAATTAGGATCAGAAAAGGTTTTCCTTTTTACTAATTAATTAAAGAATGCTGGGGTGTTTTCGGAGAGTCTCGTGTAGGCCAGGTTCAACTCACTTTTGTGGGTTGATCCTCCAGCCTGTGCCTACAATGTGCTAAGATTACAGGAGACCTACCATTCCCAGCAAAACCAACTCTCATCAAATAAACACTTTGTAGTGACCTCTGTGGCTGATTCCAACAGGCACTTTGTTTGTTTGTTTGTTTGTTTGTTTGTTTGTTTTTTAAGACAGGGTTTCTCTGCGTGGCCTTGGCTGTCCTGGACTGACTTTGTAGACCACACTGGCCTGGAACTCATAGCGATCCAGCTGCCTCTACCTCCCAAGTGCTGGAATTAAAGGCATGCGCCACCACACCCACCTAGGCACTAAAAAAAAAAAAAAAAGATTTATTTATTTATTATGTACAGTGTTCTGCCTACATATACATTTGCAGGCCAGAAGAGGGCACCAGATCTCATTATAGATGGTTATGAAGCACCATGTGGTGGCTGGGAATTGAACTCAGGACCTCTAGAAAAGCAGCCTCTGAGCCATCTCTCCAGCCCCCAACGTTCTGTGAAATGTCAGTAGTCAGCCCATCTGTCTGACTCCTCATGTTGGGTTGTGATGTGAGATGTGTTTCCTAATTGGCAGGGACATTTTAAAAACACTGACAAGAACTCTGGGCTTTGCTTTCCCCAACTCTAGAAGGAGGCTGCTCTGAGGAGCTGACAGAGCTGCTGTGTCACTCTGGTTCTGCCTGAGACACACACAGAAGGAAGGAACATGGTCTTCTTGGAGCCAAGTGAGTACGTCTGAGCAAAGGGTGCCCCAGGTCAGCTGAGGTCTGCAGAGCTCTGGGAGCTTTCCTTTCCCCCATAGCCTGGAGCTAGGTTTCTGTTCTGGCCTTTGAAAGCCTTTGCACAGCATGGTCTCAAGAGGCAGCGACCTCCAGGCAGGACAGAGGGAGCATGGATGCCATTCTATACCCTCATTTGTGCCCGATCTAAATTGCTGCACTGAAGGCTCTTGTGTCCAACAAGAAGAATCTGGCCTTTCTCTGCAAGGCCTGCGTTTTCCAGGGTGCTGAGAATGGGCCCCATTGTGACCATGTGGATAGCCCAGGGAGGCCAGATTCCTGCCCTGGGTGAAAAAGCTGAATTCCTGGGGGGAAGAAAGGGGTCTTGGGTCCTCTAGCCTGTAAGCCGGCTGTTATGACCATCACAGACCTCAGAAGACAGCACACACACACACACAGAGAGAGCGAGAGAGAGAGAAAGAGAGAAAGAGAGAGAGGGAGAGAGAGAGAGATTGCTCCCAGAGTCTCTCTCTCTGCTGCTCTGTCCACAGAGAATAGTAAAAAAAAGAAAAAAAAAAACACTGTCTGTCTGTGTCCTCTGGCTTGTCCACCACGGTGGGCAGAGGCCATGGCTGTGTCTGAAGCTCCAAAGTCTGGGCCTTGGAGCAACCAGTGAGGAGGGAGAGTGGGGGGGGGGGGGGGGGCGGTGCTCAGAGCCTGGTCTAGCCACCTGCCACTTCGGAGCTCCCTGAACCTTCAGTTATGAAGAGGCTACAAAAATTCCTGCTTGACGAAGTTGGCCTCAATTTGGGCCACGTGCAAAGCTCTTAGCATGGTATTAGGCACATGGGGAAGACACCAGCTGAAAGCCTGGGATAGGGGCTAGACCTGGAGTGTGGACGGTGGCCCTCTCTCACGGGAATGGATGCCAACTTAGGGTCATGAGAGCGAGCAGAGCCTGATTCTCACCTGTGTACCTTAAAGAGTCCTACCCAATGGGAAACTCTGACAAGCAGTCTATGGGAGAGATGGGGAATGAAGAACCACAAAGCTGAGCTCCTCAGAGAGAGAAGGCGGGACAGACCTACTGCCAAGGGGTAGTACAAGTTCTGCCTTAGGGCACTGACATCCGGCCGCTGCCTCTGCTGCCCCTTAGGTGGTTCATGGATTTCTGAAGGACTCAGAAGTATCAATCACAAAATATAGTGATGGGGTTCCACTGTGAAGTCCACATGGAGGATGGCAAAGCAGCCCTTCCATGTTTGGAGGCATTCTCTGTCTCTTTCAGAGTCCACTGCTTATCCCCCCTCCCCCCCCAGTTAATCCATCATGTACCCTCCATCCATCTCCACCCACCCATCTTCCATCTTCTATCCTTCATCTGTCACACATCCACTATCTATCCAACACTCACTCTTCATCCACATCTTAGCTGAGAGGTTGTTACAGACTCATTCCCGTGCCTGAAGCAGGAGCGCGGCAGAAGATACCCCGCCCTGCCCGAAAGCGTGCATCATCTAGTTAATAAGAGAAGACAAACATGCAAGGAAAGAAAGAAGAACTCAACTTGTGGTTGGATATCAGAAAGCTTTGTCAAGAGTCTTCTGTATTGGAATTCCCAGGGCAGGGGGGTCAGAGTGGCCTGGAGTGGTCAGGGAGGGCTGCTCAGATGAGGGAGGCCCTAAGGCTAAAGGCCAAAAGAGAAAGGACATTTAGAAAATTAGAGCGGAGACAGGAGGGGAGTGGGGTGGAGGGATGCATAGACGCAGGGGTAGGAGTAGGGGTGAGGCAGGAAGGGATGTAGACAGCACGCCTGGGTCTCAACTCAGTCTGGTTTCTCTGTGCATAAGACAGACATACAGGCCCACCTCCCTGTACCTGTCAAGGATCCTTGGCTGTGGGCTCCTAACCTCCCAGGCCTGACCAGTGCCTCAACTTCGGTGTGAAAAGGTGGGAGGAGGAGGAGGAGGAGGAGGAGGAGGAGGAGGAGCTAGAGGAGGAGGAGGAGGAGGAGGAGGAGGAGGAGAGAGAGAGAGAGAGAGAGAGAGAGAGAGAGAGAGAGAGAGAGAGAGAGAGAGAGAAGGTGGGAGGAAGGCAGTCCCTAAGCATCCCCAAGGCCCCCAGGTCCTTGGGGCACATGCACTGCTCTGGCAGGGCTAGGGTCCTGAAGGTCATAGTTTCTCCCAGGAGGTCGTAGACCCTGTATCTTTAAGACAGATCTTTTACTCTAATTTTACTGATGCGACTCAGAGAGGCCAGGTCACTCTCCTGGTGTCACATAGCTAGTAACAAGGAAGCAAGACTGCAAACTAAGACCTGCCTTGCAGGGCTAAAGAGATGGCTCAGAGGTTAAGAGCACTGCCTGTTCTTCCAAAGGTCCTGAGTTCAATTCCCAGCACCCACATGGTGGCTCCCAACCATCTATAATTAGATCTGGTGTCCTCTTCTGGTGTGCAGGCAGACATGCAGACAGAACACTGTATACATAATAAATAAATCTTTAAAAAAAAAAAAAAAAAAAGAGCTGTCTATGCTTATGGCCATGACAGGTACCTAACTACCCTCTCTCTGGTGTGTCATACCTTCAAGGCTCAGGGGGACAAAGGCCTCTCTTCCAGAAAGTCCTCTCAAGCTTTTGACCTCCAATGTGTTCCAATTCTGCACGCCCCCCACCCCGGGGCACTTTACGAGCTGTCCAGATTTGTCCAGATGACAGTAATGGCCTCTGTTGGCACTATCCAAAGCAGTAAGCACTAGCTCTGATGGCCACTAGGCACCCCCAAGTGTGACTACTACCTCAAAAATGTGACAGCTGGGTGCTGTGGCACGCATCCCTAGCCACAGCACTTAGGAAGCCGAGACAGTACAACTACTGTGAGCTGAAGGCCAACCTAGGTTACAAAACAAAGACACCGTCTCACAAAAACAAAACAACCAGTTACACACACACAAACACACAGAAATCGTGGTACAGGCAGTGCTTACCAAAGTTCAATTCACAGTGCTGAAACAAAAAAAATAAGCCTGGAGAATTTTAATTTTGCTTAAGATTTTACTTTAAAGGAGGGATCACGATGGCCAGTGACTTCTCTGAGCCCAGCTCCTCCCTATAACTCTTGTTGTGGGGCAGTTTCCTCCTAGATTAAAATATTCCATCCTGCAGAGAGGCTCCTTAAGACAGAAAGTAAGCTGCTCAAATAGCTTCAGGAAGTTCCTGGAGCTGACCAGACTCACCAGGTCTCTCCCTCTCTAAGAGTGAACAGTCAAGAGAGCGGTTGTCAGACAAGCCAAACTGCAAACAAGAAGCAGAGATTGGGTAAACAGACTGAAAAGAATCAGAAGCTTGGGGGGCAGGGGGAGGGGGGGAGCCTGCCTGACAGAGGCTTGGGGCAACTGAGGCACCTGGAAAGGACACTCTTCAACCTGTTGAGCTGCCTGCAAGCTATGCAGTGTGCTCTAGGTGTCCAGCTTTTGTGAGCTGTCACTGTACTTGGGTGAGCTTTGGTGCTGCAGCTGTCTGTTTTTGAGTTATTTCTTCTGTAAGTAACCCTTCACTCATATTCCTGTAAGTAACCCAAATAAAACTCATTGGTTCACCAAGTTGGACTTCAGCAGAGTCCTTATTTGCTCTATTTGGCCCCTATCTGGAGTGAATAGATGCATGTGTTTGGTCTCCCCAGGAAAAATGTGTCACACAGCTCTGAATGTCATCTTTCCAAAGTAAAGAGACTCAGCACATACCTCCCTGGAGGAAAAAGGAATGAGTGAAAAAGCATAATAAAGTATGGAGTTAGCAGCTAGGCTCAGCTCACACCATCCTCCTCCTGCTCCATCTCCACGGCTGGCCTCTGCACTGGCCCAGGGGAGCCAAGATCCATAGGCAAACTGATAGCACCATCTGGGACAGGCCACCAGAGGTGGTCACTGAGGGGAGATGAGGAAGTTGGGTTGCTAGAGAGGATGGGCCTGGGAGGGATGTGGGAAAAGTAGCCAGGCTGAAATGATGGAGCATCTCCATAAGATGGGAAGAGGTCCCAGCTCCGTGGGCAGAGTTACTCTGCAGAGAACACAGGGCTGCGGGGTTGCAGAGTTGGGGCCCCAAGACCCCGGGGAAATTCTACTGCTTTCACAGTACCCAGGACTCCCCTCTGCTGCGAGGCTGACTGGCCTCTTAGGTCTCAGGGAACAGGAATGAATGCCAAGTCTAGACGTCTTCAGTGTGGCTGGCCAAGAGGAGGACTTAATGAGGCAACTCCACAAAGGGGCAGGCGGCCACCACATTCCACACAGTGGGCTCAAAATGCAGGCCAGGGGCTCACAGCCAAGGGCCGTCTGCTGCTGAGGAAACTTGGAGAAGAGCCTCCCTGGGGCAGCTTTGGGCTTTCTGATGGCTGAAACTCCAATGGACTCCAACAGCAGCTCCAGCACTGGAGTCAAAGCCCTAGGCTTCAGGTCTTGCTTTGTCTGAACAGGGAGTAACAGCCTTCTTTGTGCCTCAGTTTCCAGGATCCGACTGAGTTCCACCAGCTCTAGGTCTCACACAGACCTGCCTCCCTTCAGGCTTTGGACCCCAGATAGGGGCAGGAATGGTGGCAGTCACTACTGAGCCATCCTCCCTATCCGCAGTAAACACTGCTCCTCAGAGATGGGGAGACAGGGTTAGATCATTTGTTGCACCATTACTAATCCCACCATTGGCAAGAGTTGCCACATTTGTCAAGTGTTCCCACCATGTAGCTTTGAAACCATGTCCTTGAGAGTGCTTGGCTCACCACATGCCTGTGGCAGATGTGCCTAACCCCATGTTATAGAAATTCACCAGGAGGCTGCTCCCCACCACAGCCTTTCCTGTATATGGGCCTCATGGGTTCCCCAAGGTTCCTGCCTTCCTGGACTGGGCACCTTTTCCTGTTCAGCTACTGTACCTGGGACACCAGCAGAGCCTTCCTGGGCGTCCTGGCCTCCTCCAGGGAGCACCGAGCTCATGCCTTGAGGCAGTGCCAGCTGAGCCTCCACTAGGTAGGAGAGCACCAACTAGCTGCTCCTCTCAGCACTGCTATTCAGCCATGGTATCTGCTGAGAACCTACTGGGTGTCAGGCTCAAGGGTCTTGGGTTGAAAAAAGGTTCACTCTAGGGAGTGGAGGACCTGGGATGTAGCCTGGAGGAGGATGCCAAGGTGGCTGTGACAAAGAAGGGAGTGAGGGGTAAATCAGAGGGTGAGGGGCAGATCAGGGTAAGACAGGACCTGAGGTTACAGCTAGGGAAGTAGGGTCCCTAAGAACAGGCCCCTGGGGGCACTTAGTCTCCCTTAGCAAAGGGGGTGCTGGGCATCCCTGTAGTTGGGTAGGCAAGCCTGGAGCTGAGGCTACTGGTTCCTGCCTCCCTCCTCCCTCCCTCCCTCCCTCCCTCCTCCCTCCCTCCCTCCTTCTCCACTGGTGTCATCTCCCAAATGAACTGCAAGAATCAGGTGTGACAGATGACAAACCAAGACATCCATCTCTCTTGGGAGCATTTTGTCTTAAGGGGTGTGTATAATAAGACCCTCATAGTCACTAGGTCTGGACCCAATAGTACACAGACATACATGCAAGCAAAACACCCATAAAACAATGATACTGCAATGGTAAAAATGTTCCCATGGAACCGTGATAACTGCACAACTGAAACTGTGAAAGGCTAGGTGTAGCTTAGTGGTCGAGCACTTGCCTAGCACATGCAAGGTCCTGGCTTCCAGACCCAGCACCATTTAAAAAAAAGTGAATTATAATATAAAAAAACACATAATTATATATGTAAATTATACCTTTCTAAGGGAGATCTCCTGCCCTCTGACCCTCACCACTGAGCTAGGCTCTCAGGCTAACAGCCTGTCAGTGGAGGTTCTAGGCCGGGTGGGACATGGGGTCAGCTGTATACACTCCAGGTCACCACTGCCCAGTGACGCGTGATCTGGCTACCTGGTGGGAGGAAGACTGGGCTTTTCTGAGTGCTTCTAGGAACAGGCTCTCTGATTGCTCAGAGCATATTGTACCCACAAGAGGGCGCCCATCCTTAGACTTTCATCTCAGAGTAAGACCCAGAAGCTCTGGAGGCCAGAGGAATGGTCTCCATGAGCACCCTTGGGGGTCTCTATAGCCACATGCCTTCAGGGTTGGGGGTATAGCCTGTTGCCTCATCTGTAGAAGGGATCACCAACTTCCTAGGAGAATACCAGTAGTTAGACTGGACCATTGCAAGTAGCTGTAATACCCAGTGATACCACCAGGTGGCGAAAGATACACACAGCTCTGAAGTGACGCACTGGTTCCAAGCATCCCAAAGTTAGTCTGGTGCTTTACAGACCGCTAAGGGAACATATCACAGGGTTTTCACAAAGCTTGTACCTCACTTTGAGGTTGTGTGTGTGTGTGTGTGTGTGTGTGTGTGTGTGTGTGTGTGTGTGTGTGTGTGTTTATAGTTATTAGACCTGACTTACTGCTCACTTAGACCACTGAAATAGCTATCTAGTTTTGACAGGCCCACAGGTTGTCAGAGCTTCAGTCCCCATATCTGATGCCAGAGTGTTGCCTTGCACCCACCTCCTCCTAGAATACTTCCTAAGGTTCCTTTGGAGACAGACTCCTGAGGTTTTCTGTGGACTCCCTCTGGCCTGGGTGCCCCCCACCTGCTACCTAACTTGAGTAGCTTGCCATACCCTGGTCTCAGGTTGAATGCCCTCCCCTTATGAGAGCCCCTGACCACCTCGCCAGGCTGGCCTGTTGCTGTGGGTGGCCATGAGCCTACACAACTACTTCTGCCTGCGCCACTGGATCGGCAGCTGTCACTGTTACAGGAGCCCGGGAGCTTTACCGATTCTTAGGCACCGTGCACATGGAGAGAAGCTGGGGCTCCAGTGAGCACCTATGATGCTCCCCACAGGGTGAGCCCATGCCCTGCAGTGTGCTTTCCTCCCTCAGACCATGAGTTCCCTTGCCAGGGACTAAGCTGTGCCTCAGGCACTGACCCTTCGGCCTCACATTGTAAATGGGCAACTGATGAAGAGCTTCCTGCCTGACGTCAGCAGAGAAGGCCCTCCACAGACAGCCTAGGACCCAGCTTTACGTTCAGCTATGACTTGGACTGTCCCTGAGAGGCCACCATCCAGGCAATTACAGATAGAGTAGTCAGCAATGCTAAGAATGAGGCTTTGGACTTTGAGGAGAAAGAGGGCTCACCTATTCCAGCTGGAGACGCCTGGGTGGGAGTAGGGCTCACCTGTCCAGCTGGATGCCTGGGGGGGAGGGGTTCACTTGTCCTTCTGGAGATGCCTGGTTGCGGGGGGGACACTCACCCATCCAGCTGGGGATACCTGAGAGGGCACCTGTGCCTCAAACATGAGAGAAGACGCATGCAGGTATGACAGACACCCACACCCCAACTCCTCCCAAGCCTGGGGGTCAAGAAAGAATAGAAAACACAGCATGAGAAAATCCTAGGACCCCAGCACCCCCATATTTTCACTGCATTCTTGCTTGAGGGGCCTGGAAACCCTGTTTCAGCCTGTCTCCATGTGCCAAGCCCTCACTGGCCTTTGCTGGAGTTGTCAAAGCCAGAGAAGAGTTTTTGAGTCCCCTTGCCTCCTGCTGGCCACGCAGCCTGTCAGCAGACTCAGGAGCTCTGTTCCTCAATGCTGACATCCTCTCAAGCGGGGTGGACACATTTCCTGTGAGCACCTTCCTAGCACCTTCTCACCCGGGTGGAAGGGACCATGGCAGAGGCGGACAGAATCCAGTTACATGGAGTTTTGCGCCCTTCCTCCTCCAGTCTCTCTTGGACCCTGCGTCCAGCTGGCTGTCTTGCCCCTCCCTGTGAAGAGGTTTTCTGCGCATTAGCCAGTAGCAGTGGGTGGGCTGCTAGCAGGACAGATGAGTAGAGCTGTCTAGCTGAGGGTCCAAACAGGACACAGCCCAGCATAAGGTGGGGTTGGCTTTCTACCCCAGTCCCTAAGCCGGAGACCAGCTGGGTGCCTAGCCACCCAAGGGAAGAGCTAGAGTGAGGCCTCCGCGGGATGCCTCCAAACACTAACCTGCAGCTAAACCCAGTTCCCTTCTCATTTATTAGTCTGCCCATCTGTACAGGGTGGTGGGAGATACCACTGGATCTGGGAACAAAACGGGAAGCCGAGAACTGAAGAGAAGTGGTCCAGTGAGGGCCACAGCAGGGCTGGGTGTTCCCATCCCATCGCTATGATCAACTCAACGCAAGATGCCAGCCTAGCAGTCACCTTAAGCCTTGCATTCACTGGCTTGTGTAGTTCCTGGCATACAGTAGGTGCTCAATAAATACCTAGGAGTAAAGGAAGGCTGCAGGAGACCTCTCCATGGCTCTTTCTACCACCTTCCACGGAGAGTGGGGAAGAGGTGCGGTAAGCTGCACACCCAGCTCCCGTTGCTCTAACCAGCCATGCTGTGACTACTGCCGTCAAGGCCCAGCCACAATGCAGCCTGGACTCTAAAATGTCACAGGCAAGCTGACTCCCTGCCTTGTAGGCAGGCCTGGAGTTCCAATGCATTTGACAGTGTGAGGACTCCCCAAAACAGTTGCCCCAAACTCTGGGGAGCCTGACTGAGCTGCCAAGATGGCCTTACACTGTCTCCCTGCTTGGTCTGAGGCAAGGCTCATAGCTACTTCTGTCCTAGACCGCTACCTTTCCTATGGGGGAACGTAGTGATCACCCCATCTCCTCCTGGGACCCCCTAGTTTTATCAGCTCATCCTGGATGATCCGCCATCGCCAAGAAGGGGATGGGAGGAAGCTGGACCCGTCTGTGCTGCGACTCTGTATGGCCCTTGTCCTTCTCTACTCTACCTGTTCAGTACCCGCTTCCGGGAAAAGGCTTATTGCTGTTTCTCAAGTATGTCAACAACTTACCCCTGAGCCAGCCTGTCCCTGTCCCCACATCCAGTGCTCTGGCTCAACTGGACCACAGCTCAAGACAGTCTCCTGGGTTCCAAAGGCAGAGCCACCATAGGGAGGCTAGGGTGCATGCCAAGGGTGCGTGCCAGGGTGCTGGGACTGCTGGCAGCAGGGGTGCTGGGGGTGGACTTGGCCTTGTGGAGAGTACAGTGGCTTGGGGTAGGGATTTTCCAGCAACACTTGGGCCCCTGAGTCAGAGAGAAGCTGACCCTCCAGGCAGGCTGGGGCAAGATGGTTCTGATTTGCCCACAGCCCATCCCCTCCCACCTCGAGCCTCTCTGAACATTGGGACATTGTTCTGGGCTCTGTGGCCCCGAGGCTGAAGAACAAAAACCAGCTTAGCAGGGCTCTGCTTGTCCCATAACATCTCAAGAATTTCATAAGGGCCCAGGCTGGTTGGGCAGGGAGGAACAAACTGGAAGACCAGAGCGCTCTGCCTGAGGGGTTCCGGGGGAAACCAAGGAAACAGGAGTACTGAGTCAGCGTAAAAGGCCCCACAGCACTGAACTGGACAAGTGGCCATGTTTATGAGTGATGGAAAGGCACGGGTAATGCACTCCACACTTGTCTGGGCTCCTCCTGGTGGTTGGAAGAAACACAGCACGCTGGGGTTATGTCTGAACTGAATTCCTTCTAGTTTGAAGTGTGGGTTTTAAAGTTTAAAATTTTAAAAATCTGTGAATCTTATCTGGGTGTGGGTGCATGTGCAGGCAATGTGACATGGTGGATGGATCTGCGGAGCCTAGAGGACACTTGTGGTGGTCAGTTCTCTCTTTCTATCACATGGGTCCCCAGACTGAACTCAATCAAGGTCACCAGGTTTGAGGGCAAGCACCGTCACCCACAGAGCCAGACTAAGAAACCCCATCACTAGCCTTTCCTGCCCACTAACCTCTGTGACTATAAGGCGAAGAGCCACGCCCAGGGAGGAAAGGTCTGAGGGAGGCATCTAAGGCAGCGAACCTGTGTCTTAAGACCGACCTCCCTGCTTCTTAGCTGTGTGGTCTGGGGCTTTGGGAGCCACCATTTGCTAAGTAGGGTGAAAGACTCTTCCTCAGGCATGTCAGGTATGACATAATATCGTGTGGGAGACTAGTAAAGCGGACTTCTCCTTCTGCTGCACTCCTTTCTTAGTAGTTTGTTTGCACACACACACACACACACACACACACACACACACACACACACACACCTTTTTATATGCTAGCACTCCAAGAACACAGCTATAGAAAAAAATGTTAATTAAATTCAATGACAGCATTAGATCACGGTGAGGCCTTAAGAGGTGATTAAGCTGTGACAGGGAACCTACATGGATGGGATCAGAGTCTTCTAAGAGATCCTACGGAAGGGGCTGGAGAGATGGCTCAGAGGTTAAGAGCACTGGACTACTCTTCCAGAGGACCCAGGTTCAATTCCCAGCACCCCATGGCAGCCTGTAACTCCAGTTTCCAGAGATCTAACACCCTCACCTGGATGTACATGCGCGCAAAACTACCAATGCATGTAAAATAAAAGTAAATAAAACATTAGGAGGTAGCGAGAGGGCGAGCCCAGACAGTCTGATATCGGATAAAGATGGCTATCTATGAAGCAGGAAGTACCGTCATCTTTGCCTACTTAATACTACTGTGATACAGTTTCTGAGACAGATGAGTGTGGGGCCACACACATTCTGCTGACGGGAGTCAGTACGGAGGACACAACTGGTAAGTTCTATAAAGAAACAGGAAGCAGCAGAGGATGCTGGGAGGTTCAGAGAAGAAGGAAGACTGTCCTCATGGAGAAAGAGGGGTGAGGGGCTCTCTCGGGGGCTGCGTGTCCCAGGCCCAGAAGCAGCAGTATCAAGGCCCCAAGTATGCACGGTCAGCAGGGCTGACCAGAGCTGAAGGAGGAGGAAGAATAGATGCTATCAGAGGGAGGTGACAGGACGAGTGACCCGGGAGTGACATGAGCTCATCACAGGGAGCTGAGGTGACCTGAGAGACCAAACAGGAGGCCGGTGATCCACAGAAGGCTGGCCCCAGGTTAGGCCAAGAGATGGCAAGACTCAGACCAAGTGGAGAGATAAGCTGAAGGAAGCACCTGCAGGGTTTGCAGAGGGAGGAGATGGAGATGTGACGCAAAGATACTGATGTGCCTGGAGTTAAGGTGTAAGTCAGGGGCCGTTAGAAGAGCATTCTGTTCTCCGGTGCATGGGCCAGTGTGTTCACAGTCGGTGGGGGGGGGGGAGTGACAACGGCCCCACAGCACCCTCCTGGGATGTCTGCGGGAGGACGTAGCACCATGCCTGCTCTGTGCCAAACCCATCAAAGGGGTCTAGAGGAATGTCCTTTCTGTGCCAGGCAGCAGCTGGCCACCACAGTGGCCCATGAGGGGATCAAAGCCTGGAGAGACTGTTCACACCCCCAAGACTGGACTCTCCAGATCTTGTCTTCCCTATAAGATGGCAAAGATGGCCCTGGTGACCCGGTCCCACGAAACCGAAGAGCCCCCACAGCAGTGCACTTGAGAGAGACTGGGCTGTCTGCAAAAATTCCAATGCCATGCACTGGCTTTGATAATTTGATAATTCTCTGCAGAGTCGCCACACGTCAAAACATTCTGTTACTTGATCCATATTTATGTTTCTGGAGGAGGGGCAGGAGCATGAACGGTGGCCAGGAAAGGTGAGCAGCCGTCAGAGGGCGGGGCAGGCGCTTGGCTAATAAATCATCAGGCAGTCAGACCAGGGTCACAGGGTCTGAGGAAGGAGGACGGGCCCAAAGGCGGTGGCCAGGGCTAGAGGGTCCCTTGTGAACTCATCTCACACCTGCCACACTTCTGGAGCCACAGGTCATCCAATACTATCTCAAGAAAGAGGCAGCTGGCTCCTGACTCCATGGGGACATGAAAGGCCAAATGTTTTTTTGTTTTGTTTTGTTTTGTTTTTTCGAGACAGGGTTTCTCTGTGTAGCCTTGGCCATCCTGGACTCACTTTGTAGACCAGGCTGGCCTCGAACTCAGAGCGATCCGCCTGCCTCTGCCTTCCGAGTGCTGGGATTAAAGGCATGCGCCACCACGCCCGGCCCAAATGTTTTTTCATGACGTGCTGTGTACTCTGCAAGGCAGAACACACCCTAAGTCACACAGCCTGTTCTGACCCCAGGCTTTTGCAGACAACAGCGTGAGTACTTACTGCGTGCCAGTGGCACTGACTGAGTATCCTCATGGGGCCCTCTTTACCACCAACATGTATCCAGTATCAGTTTGCATTAGAGACAGGAAAATGGGATTCTAGAAGTTGCACGAATGGTCAAAGAGCCGTAAGTGACAATGACTGACTTCAGAGCGTGATTCAGACCAGTCATCCCTCATTGCCTGGGCTGTTGCATGGGAGCTACCATTCCCGGGAGGGGGTTCCTGGGGCTGGGCATGAGGCTAGTCTGTTGTACAGCATTACTTCACAGGACCACACGTGAAATGGGGCCATTTATTTAGCTGACTTGCAAGGAGCAGGAGCTAGAATAAAGGTGAGGTTCCCTGCGCTCAGCCATTAACACTCCCTGCTTTCCTTTTAAGCACCTGATGGTGGCTCTTCCACCACACAGGACTAGAAGTGTTCCCCCCACCCTAAGGGAGGAGGGGGAAAGGCCATCGCGACTGAGAACACTAGCAGGTTGGACCCAGAGCCACGGTTACCCTGGAGAGTGAGGACAGATCAGGGAGGAGCAGGGCAGGCAGGACAGAGCCAGCTGAAGAGCCAGGGCCGCACAGTCTGAGAGCGGAGGCAACCTGGAGGGCTGCAAAGTTTCAAAGGGCTTATTTGCAATCTGGAGCTGCTGCTGTAGCCTGCTTCCCTGTCCATCACATGCAGTGAGACTCTATAGCACCTAGGTACGAGAGCCTTCCATCCCCTTTTGAGACAGGGTCTTACTATGTAGGCCTGGTTAACTTTGATTTCACAGAGATCTGCCTGCCCCTGTCTCCTGAGTGCTGAGATTAAAGATGTGCGCCAACATGACTGGCTTTCCCTTTTTTAAGAATTAATTAATTGGGGCTGGAGAGATGGCTCAGCGGTTCGGAGCACTGACTGTTCTTCCAGAGGAGCCAGGTTCAATTCCCAGCACCCACATGGCAGCTCACAACTGTCTGTAACTCCAAAATCTGACACCCGTAGACATACAATGCACATAAAATAAAAATAAATAAATTTTAAAAAAAAGAATTAATTAATTGAATTAATTAATTATGTATCTATGTATATATGTATGTATATTTTTGTGTGTGTGGTATACGTATGTATGCATAAATGTTCACTGAAGCAAAAAAAAAAAAAAAAAAAAAAAAAGAACTTTGACTATTCCCTGATTTTAAAAGTTTTCTAGATTATGGCTCATATGCCTGCTGAGAATAGGTTGGCCTTTTTAGGCGGGTATCTACAGCAACCCTCTGCAATAGGAGCACTGGGAATGGCGAGCTCTAGTTCTTGGCTGCATCCTTAGCTGGGCAGCATTGGCAGCTCACATCCCCATGGTCTCAGACCTAGCCCACACCTCCCAATCATGCAGAAGAGGTAGGAGTCACTACTCACTCTTTTGGGGGGTTGACATCCTCAGGCCGAGCCTCGAAGAACCGAAAGACTTCATCGCACTGTGAAATGTGAGGAGGCAGCCGGACAAGTGCCTGTGAAGACAAGGAAACGAGGTCATTAGGTAATGATGACCCAGATGGCATCAGGTCAGCCAGGGATGAGGGTGGCCCTGAAGCACTACGCCAACCAGTCAGGCCACAGGGGACTGAAATAAAGAGAAAAGAATAATTTATCAATCCATTCTTCTATAAGAAACAAAAACCAAACCACCACCACCAACAACAAACTATCTAGGGTCTGGGGACATAGCTCAGTCAGTAGAACGGTTGCCTAGCACAAAAGAAGCCCTGGGTTCTACCCTTAGCCACTCATAAGCCAGTCCTTGTGGCATACACCTGTAATTTCAACAGTTGAAAGGTAGAGGCGGGAGGATCCGATGTTCAAGGTGGTCCTTGGTTGTGTATTTTTCTGGTCAATCTAAACTAGTGAGACTTTGTCAAAAGAAAACAAACAAACAAATAACAACAAAACAAAAACCAACAATCAGCAACATCAACTAACAAACATCGTGGCGTGGTGCATGTCCTATAATCTCAACACTTAGGAGGCGGAGGCAGAAGGATCGCTGGAATTCGAGGCCTGCTGGTGTGAGCACCTGAGCTCACATCCTCAGAATGCCCACAAGGCTGGATCTGCAATCCCAGCACTCCTACATCGAGCGGCAGGCAGAGAGAGGAGAGTCCCGGAAAGCTTACGGACCAGCTTAACCTGGTGTAGGCAACAAAGAACGAAGAGACCCTGGGTTTTTTGTTTTGTTTTGTTTTAGGTTTTTTGAGACAAGGGTTCTCTGTGTCGTAACAGCCCGGGCTGTCCTAGACTCAATTTGTAGACCTGGATGACCTTGAACTCACAGCGATCCACCTGCCTCTGTCTCCCCAGTGCTGGGATTAGAGGCGTGCGCCATCATCGCCCGGCTCAAGACCCCGTTTCGAACAAGGCAAGAATCAACACCTGAAATTATCCTGATTGCCACACAATCTCTCTCTCTCTCTCTCTCTCTCTCACACACACACACACACACACACACACACACACACACACAGAGACACACACACAGAGAGAGAGAGAACCAGGCAACCAATCTGCCAGAGCACTAACAATCTTCCAACTAACCATTCCACCAACAATTTCAGGAGCTATGTATGCATGCCGGCTTGAATGACCCCATGGGTTCTGGCGTTTGAATACACGGTCCCCAGTAGGTGGCAGTGTTTGAGGTCTTGCTAGAGGAAGTGCCAGTTTTGAGATTCCAGAGCCTTGAGACATTCCCCGTTTGCGCTCTCTCTCCCTGCCCCAGCCACCACTCCTCCAGCTCACAGCCATGGTGGACTCTCAAAGCTCTGGAACGGCAAGCCCCAATAAAGCCTGCCTTCTCTGTGTTGCCTTGATCATGGTGTTTTATCACAGCCATGGGAACGTAATTAATACACCATGCAAACAATTGGTCAATTAAACAAGTAGAAGTTAACCAAACCAAAGCGATGAGCACTGAGTTCAGGTTTCAGTTCCATAGGGCTGGTCACTCCTCAGGAGCCCTAAAGGAAACTCACCCTATTCAAAGACTAAATCTGAGGGCTTTAGCCTAACGAGGTGAGGCTCACCCTCACCTACAAGTCCAGACCCTTCAACCTATCAAGAGAGCGCTACCTACAAGCCGAGCCACAGCTGTGCCCCACAGTTGCATTTCCGCGACACCCAGCTGCAGAGCTGGTTTTTAGTGATAAGGTGAGAAGGCCAACGAAGGGCAACAGTGTGCTACGAGTCAGACAGGACCTACAACGGAAATGAGATGCAGAGAGGGCCCGGAAGCTAAACTCTGGGGAAGGGGTCTTGCTCAAGCATAGTGACTGAGGAAGCTGCATGAAGCTATAGGCACTTGGGTGCAGAGAGCAAGGGAATTGGGGTGCAGGGGGGCAGTTGGACAGGGCTTGCCAGAGCACAGTTCATGGTAGACTGGACAGTGTTGGAATGCTATGCTTAACAAACTCCTATGATGACTGAGTCAGGCCAAGAGACCCCCACATTACAGATGAAGAAACACAGATTCACGGGGAACACCGCCCTGGGGCACCCGCAGGGGCTGGGAAGACTTTAGTCTGTTCTGTTAATGGCAACTCAGAGCAGAAACTCAGACCAATAGGGCTTGATGTCCAGAGGGCAGTGCCTGAGCAGTGAGGCAGAGGAGGTAGTCCAGGAGAGCACACTTGGCCTTGGGTGGCCACAACTGAGCTACAGTATGGGGCAAAGAGGAGCATTGGCTTCACTCTCTAAGGTGGTCAGACAACCCGACCCAGCATTGGGCATCCAACCAAGAGGCACTTTTCCATGCCCAATCCACGCCAAGGCAAGATGGAACAAGATCTGACGAGACCAGACCTTTGCTAGCATATGAGAGCATTGGGTAGCTCTTCCTTAAACTCCCAGCCATTTTTTTCCCCTAGGCCCTGTGGCTTTGCAAAGGTCTCCAACCCCCGCCCATGCCCCCAACAACAACAACAACAACCAGGAAGCTGCAAAGAAGAAAAATGATGAACAACTCTGCTGGGCATTGTCCCAGACGCCAATTCCCCCGGTGCCCTGACAACAGGAGGGCTTCTCTGTAGGTATGGATGTGATGCTGGAAGAGGAAGGCATGACATGCACTCTGGGGAGCATATCAAGTGACACACTGCCTCTGCTTACAGTGGGGACACTGAAGCCATGATGAGCAAGGAGCTGTAAACAGAGGAGGAGGTGGCAGGAACCAAGTGCCCCAAATGGGAAAGGTGGGTGAATCTGACCCCAAAGTATGACTAAGGGAGAGAGAGAGGAAAAAAGGAAAGAAGGGTGTGGCTAGGCATGGACAAAAAAGACTCCTTGGGGGTTGGGGGGGGGGCGGGCAGTGGTTGCCAACCAAGACTGGCTTTAAGGATGTGAGTGAGGCAGAACCAGGGGAAACCATCACCAGGTTGCACTGTGCGCAGCGACTGTCAGGAAGTTACAGCTGGCCCTGGAGAGGTCCCCGGACCCTACCAGACACCCACAGCCAATGCAGAGGGCTCTTCATGCCCAAAGAGAGCAAGTGGCACTTGGAGCAGAGGATACATGGGCCACAGACAAAGAAGTCTTTAGGTGGAGTGACAATGACATCTTGACTTATCAGGGAGCCTGCAGGGAGCTTGTCAAGAGTTCATCCTGATTGCTAGCCAACAGCAGAGGCTCTCAGCTCGGAGCAACCCTGTTTTGGCCAAAACCACTTGGCAAAAGTGGCCAGTGCTGAGTAGCATGTCCCCGGGCAATACCAGTGCTGGCACTCGAGAACAGGAACCCAAGCCTGGCCACATTGAGCAAGATGCGGGCCGGGGTTCCAGCTCAGGCCTTGGGTTCTGCCTATGGGCATTCATGGTGCACGCCCGCCATGTGGGAAGTGAAGCCGGGCAGCTCTGGCTGTGAGTCCTGCCTCTGCCGTGAGATGATGAATGCCTTGCCTGCCCTCTCTGAGCTCCACACACTGGATTTGACAGCGTAATGTCACCCAATAAGAGGTGACGATTCTGAGGAGGCCAGCACAGTGGCTAGGCTGGTGCTATTATACCACTGTCATTCTTTATTTAGGTCAAAGCAATGATGCACAAGCAAGAACTCCAGAATGTGTCGGGAGCCCTTGACTCTAGTCCCAGCACTGCAGCTGTGTGTTTGTTGTGTGACCCTGGGCAGCTCACGTCATCTCTGGTTATCAGTTCTTCTAGGATTGGGGGAGAAAAAAAAGGCATTCTACAGGAATGTTGCTGAGACCAGTTTAGTATCAGTAAGGACAACCTAGGAGTCCGGCTCGTGTGCTGTATGGATGCAGAAGAAAGGGTGTGACCATGATTCTAACTTCACAGAAGAAAAAAAAAAGCCCAGAGAAGTTAGTGGGTCCGAGGAAAACAGGGGCACACGCAGCTAGGGCCACGTAGCCAGAGAGTAGCATCATTCTGCATCAGTAGCCTGTATCCAGATCTGGGCTTTCTGCTTCTGGAGTTCCTCACTGGTATCTACGAGATGCCCTGGGGGTCCTTAAGCTCTATGGCCAGTACAGTCATCAGTAAGATATCTGTCTGACCCATGGCTCTGACAGCCTTGCTCTAGGGTATGACCCAAGTGAGATCACAGGGTTGACCTCAGGCCCTGGCCAAGGGCCAATGCACCGTCCTCACACCCTTGTATCCAGGCAGGAGGGAATGAGTGGCCACACGCAAAGGGGGAGGGGAATGGGGACATTCCAGCCTCTAGGCTGCTCTGTCTCTGCATGGTATCTGATGAGTGACCTCTCAGGCCTTGCCTTTGGTGACTGATTGGTGAAGCCACTGAGAAGGAAGAAAGGCCAGGGGTATGGGGACTGACACTGTTCTGCTCTGACGGGCCCACCAGTGCCCTCTTTTTCTGTCCTAACCTGTCCCAGAGCCTCTGGTTCTTGCCTCATTCCTACAATATTTTCTTAGCACCCAATGCCAGGGCAGATAGGTCATGTTGAACAGGGTGCAGGGAGGGCAAGAGGGAGGGAAGGCGGGAAGGAGGGAAGGAGGGAGGGAGGGAGGGAGGGAGGGAGAAAGAGACTTCCATTCAGTTGTGGGGAATGTCAGTGGCAGGAGATGAGTACGGTAGGTCAGACCTGTCATCCTGGCACTCGGAAGGCTGAGTGTTACATAGCAGAATCCTCTTAAGTTAAAACCTTCCATCTCGGAGGAAAGCTAGTTAATGTTAGAAATAACAGGATGTTCTAAGTGGAGATGAAACACTGCACTCTGTGTGGAGCATTAAGCACAGGAAGTAGACTCAGGAAGTCCCTGAAACTGATCAGAACCACTAGGCCCCGCCCTCCCAAGAGATTCTCAGATAGCAGTTGCCTGAAAGAAGAATGAACCAGCCAAGCTGCCTGGAAAGGACGTTCATCAACTAGTTAAGCTTCTCGCAGGCTGTCCACTTCCAGCTGTCACCGATGCTGGGATGGGCTTTGTCAATGTACACTTAAGTCATCTCTGCTCCTGTAAGTAACCCTTCACCCATGTTCCTGTAAGTAGCCCCATTAAAACCCATTGGTTCACCAAGCTGGACTTTGGTCTGTCATCACTTCTATCTGGGGTAAGTAGACATTTGTTCACATATCCCAAAGGAGAGTGTCACACAACATTGAGACAAGAGGTTGCTTGGGAGATTTGGAGACGGACAGGGCTACACAGTGAGACCCTGAATCAAACAGCAAACAAACAAAAGGACAGGGGCCGAGCTGTGGGATAAAATACACATGACACTGGCCATGATGGCAGTGGTGGTGGGTAGTAACACTAAGTGGTCAGAGATTGTACCATCTGGTGGCAGAGCTGTGGAAAGCACCTCTGGTGGCAGTGAGCACTGACCTCGGTGAGCACATCTCATCAACCTTGGAAGGGTCAGTGGGCTTCTCAGGCAACTGCAGTACAGACCTCAGCTTACTTGCTTGCTTTTATTGTTTTGTTTGTGGACTTTTGTTTGTTTGTTTTGTTTTGCTTTTTTGAGGCTGGATTTCTCTGTGTAGCTCTGGCTGTTCTGGAACTTGATAGGTAGACCAGGCTGGCCTCAAAATCAGAGATCCATCTGCCTCTGCCTCCTGAGTGCTGGGAGTAAAGGCATGTGCCAGTACGCCAGGCAGACCTCAGTTTTTCTAACTCAGCAGGATTAAAGGCCAGCCTGCATGGCCCTGCTCTGACACATTCATAAAGTCTTGGTTGAGAGGTGACCTTCAGATGGTGGGCCACCAGCCCCGCTCTGGGCTGCTGCCATCCATGCTATTGGGTCAGGAGGCCCCTCCCCCCTCTTACAAACCCCATTATGGTAGCTCCCCTGTTCAAAGCGGAATACCCGGGAGGTAAGATGCAGCTGGCTTCCTCCTCAGGCTGACCCACCATCAGGATGCCTCAGGCTCAGTAGTTCAGGCAGCAGGCTTGATCTGAGCCATAAGTTACAGCTGGAAGGCTTCCTCCTGCCTCTGCCTCACCTCCCTTAGCTTTGCTCATTCATTTACCTTCTTAAAGCAATAAAAAAGCTAGGCCGCAGCCATCAGTTTAGAAAGAGTGAATGTCTTTTAAAGAGGAAGGAAGGATACTGATCTGAAGAAGAGCGCTATCTAGCTTAGGGCCACTCGTTCATCATTTACAATAAGGCAGAACATGTGACCCAGGCCGATCTGGACAAAAAGTCAAACCTGGGTTTCATGGGGAGAAGGGAGCACTTGTCTTCCTAGTGGCTAGAAATGACAGTTAAGGACTCAGTTCTCATTTTAAAATTTGTAGGATGGGTTATTTACTAATCTATAGCTAGGTCTCAGATAGCTCAGTATAGTCAACTGAGGCTGGCCTTACATTCCTGGTCCACTTGCCTCCACCTTCTAAGTGCAGGGCTTATGAACATGTGCCACTATGCCAGGCCTGACTTAATATAAAATATTAGAATCATAAAATCTGTGTCTTGGCTACTTTTTTTTTTCTCTAATTGTACCTAGTTCAATCTAGAGGAACAGTTACATTTGAGGATCCTTCTAGAAACTCGAGACCTTTAAAAAATTTTTATCTATGTATTTATTTATTATGTATACAGTGTTCTGCATACTGTATACATCAGGGTATCAGATCTCATTATAGATGGTTGTGAGCCACCATGTGGTTGCTGGGAATTGAACTCTGGACCTTTGGAAGAGCAGAGGGAGCTCTTAACCTCTGAGCCATCTTTCCAGATATTGGCTACTTTTAAATTGCTGTGACAAGACATTCTGACCAAGACAGCTTATAAAAGAAAACATTTAATTTGGAATTTATGGTTCCACCAAGGCTGGGAGCATGGAGGCAGTCAGGCGACATGGTGCTGGGGTAGTGCCTTAGAGCCCACGTCTTGAGAAAGCAACCATGAGGTAGAGAAAGAAAGCTGGCTGAAAAACTGGCATAGGCTTTTTGAAACCTCAGAGTGACCCCCCTCCCCACAACCCAATGACATACTTCCTCTAACAAGGTCACACCTCCTAATCCTTCCTAAACAGTTCCACTAGCTGGGGACAAAGTATTCCAATATATGAGCCTATGGGGGAGGAGGGTGTTCTCATTCAAAGCACCACAGAAATGGACCTTTCCAGTAAGAGCTCAGTATAGGGACAACATTTCTGAAGTCACTTAACAGGGATGTGTATTTCCACTCAACCACTGTGGGACCATGGTTTTCACTGCCATTTGTTCAGGGTCACACAGCTAGCCAGGCTGTGGGACCAGGCTCCAGGGCTTCTTACCCAAGTATGCTTTAGATAAAACAGGCTTTTCTTCCCTCCTTAGGAATCTTTAATTTGAGTCAGCCCAGGATGGCCTCTTCCATTTCCTTACCTTAGATTCCTGAGCATTAGGTATCACCAAACCCAGCCTCCTTGGGATTGCATGTGTCTGTGGGTGTGTGTCTGTGTGTGTGTGTGGGGGGGTGTATGTGTGCGTGCTCTCACGTGCAGAGGTGAGGGAAGGACATCAAGTCGTGTGTTCTATTCTAAGATCCTTTGTTTATTCCCTTGAATAAAAGCATCTCTCAGAATCTGGAACACACACACACACACACACACACAGACACACACACACACACACACACAGGCTAGGCTGGCTGGCCAGCCCCATGTATCTTCCTGTATCTGCTCTCCCCAGTGCGGGTTACAGGTGTATGAGGCCACATCTGGCTTTGAACATGAATGCGAGGGACTTAAACTCAAGCTCTCACACTTGCACAGAAACATTCCTACCCACTGAGTCATTCCCCCCCCCACTTTTCCCTTAGGATCTTTTAAATACACACACGCACGCACGCACGCACACACTCACTCACACACATACATATATATGGGGCTGGAGAGATGGTTCAGCAGTTAAGAGCACTGGCTGCTCTTCCAGAGGACCCAGGTTCAGTTCCCAGCACCTACATGGGAGCTCACAACCACCTATTCCAGAGAACCCCACGCCCTCTTCTGGCCTCCATGGGCACTACATGCACATGGTGCACAGACATATGTTCAGGCAAAACACTCACATACATAAAGTAAAAATAAAATTAAGCCAGGAGGCAGAGGCAGGCAGATCTCTGTGAGTTCGAAGCCAGCCTGGTCTATAAAGTAAGTCCAGGATAGCCAGGGCTACAAGAAAAATCCTGTCTCAAAAAATTTTTTTAAATTAAAATACGTGCTCTTAATATTCCTGTCAGTTTCTGCCCTCCCTCCTTGTGCTGTACATGTACAGGCCATACATGTGGAGGTTGGAGGACAACATGCAGAAGTTGGTTCTCTCCTTCTACCAAAGGGTGCTGGATTCAAGTCATCAGGCTTGGCAGCATGCCTGCTCCGTCCCTGGAATCCTTGCGTCACATTCCACAGAGGGAACTAGCGAGCTCTAAGTCTGTTTTACTATTTAGAGCCGTGGGGTCAGACCCAGGGCTCTGGACACACTCTACCATTACACTGCATCTTTAACTGCTGCTTTTATTTTTCTCCCTTTTGTTTTTTGTTTGTTTGTTTTTCTGTGACAGGGTTTCTCTGTGTAGCCTTGGCTGTCCTGGACTCACTTTGTACACCAAACTGGCCTCAAACTCAGTGATCTGCCTGCCTCTGCCTCCCAAATGCTGGGAGTAAAGGCATGCGCCACCACACCTGGCATAACCGCTGCTTTTTTGAGACATGGTCTTGTTCTGTATTCTAGGCTGGTCCTAGGCTCATCATCTTCCTTCCTGCCTTATAGGATTACAAGCTCGTACCACTAACATAGCTTAACTAGAGATTCCACTTCTTTTTTTTTTTTTTTTTTTTTTTTTTTTTTAAATATTTCTTTATTTATTATGTATACAATATCCTGCCTGCAAGCCAGAAGAGGACACCAGATCTCATTATAGATGGTTGTGAGTCACCCTGTGGTTGCTGGGGATTGAACTCATGGCCTTTGGAAGAGCAGTTGGTGCTCTTAACCTCTGAGCCATCTCTCCAGCCCCGAGATTCCACTTCTATTAAAGCCAGTGGTATCATGAATAACAATAAATTTTTTAGTGCTTTTTGTTTATTCTTCTTATTTTGAACTTTATATTTTACTTTTTCAGTACTAAGTACTGAACTTACTATGCAAGTACTCTACCCACTGAGAGACGCCCCCCAGACTTTACTTGATTCTAATATTTTAAAATATGTATTTATTTTATGTGTTTGAGTGTTTTGCCTGCATGTATGTCTGTGTGCTACATGCATGCAGTGCCTGTGGAGACCAGAAGAGGGTGTCAGATCTCTAGAGGTCCAGAAAGGTGTTAGCTGCCATGTGGATGCTGGGAACTACACCTAGGTTCTCTGCAAGAGCAACAGGCACCCTCAACTGCTGCTCCATCTCACTAGCAGCCTTTTAAATGCATTTAAAATGTTTACTTATTTATCTAATCCAAATGTCTGTGCTCTGTAATAATAACAAAAGGCCCCCACTGAACGCTTCCTCTGAGCCACACACCACACTGGTACCTAAAGCACTTCAGCTCCCTCTGCCCCACAATGGAGGAAGCACCCTTTTCCTATGAGCAGATTGGAAACAGGCCGAAAATGAGAAGTAAGTTCATAAAGCTAGACAGGGCTTTGAGCCCAAACAGTCTGGATGCCCATAGACTAACAGCACTAATGAGTATCTTCCGGGAGGTCCCAGACTATAATCAGTATAAAAGACAGGATATTGAGGCCTTGGGTTCAGAATTAGTATCATGTCCCCTAAACAAAATAAAACAAAAACACAAGCAGAAAGACAAACAGGCTCTGGTTTATAACATACTGCTGTTCCTGTCTGCTCTTTGACATTGGCTATTTTGGTGTTGTATACACACACACACACACACACACACACACACACACACACACACAGAGACCAGACAGACAGACAGATAGACTAGACAGACAGACAGACCAGGCAGACCAGACAGAGACAGAAAGTGAACCACAGTGTACATTGGCATCTACTACACCGATAGGAATAAACAAACATGTACACCAGATGCCACTGCGCTCAGAACTGATTCAAGCCATACTCAGAAGAAATTCGAAGGACTACCCCTCCCTAGCACCCACCTGTAGGGTCCTGTCAGCACTCATCTCCTAAGCTGGAGGAAAGGGTTTAACCCAGCGTTTAATAAACTGGACGCATTCCGAAAGGGGATGCATCACAGAGCCTTGCCTGTGAACCATACCTGTGCTCTCTGCCCTGACAGTGGTCTAGCCCCAGGAGCGATCCCTCCCAAGTGACAGCCACTCCACACATCCCACCCCCAGGCAGGAGACGCCAGGCCCGAGGTGGGTCCTACACAGGCACCTTCCTTCGCCCCAACCCCAGCCAGGCCCGAGGTGGGTCCTACATAGGCACCTCCCTTCGCCCCAGCCCCAGCCAGGCCCCAGGTGGGTCCTACACAGGCACCTCCCTTCGCCCCAGCCCCAGCCAGGCCCAAGGTGGGTCCTACACAGGCACCTCCCTTCGCCCCAGCCCAGCCTTACCCTGCAGTACTCATCAATGGGCTTCAGTCTCTTCACAGCCACGTCCCGGATATGGCTTCTCCGGAAGAGGATCTTGCCTGGGAGAGAAAGCCTAGTGAGCAGCAATTCGGCATCCTCCCATTCCCTCACCCCCTGGGTTTTCAACTGGTCCCCACCTCAGCCCCTACCAACAAAGCAAGAGAGAAACTGTCACCTCTCCTGGGGGGCAGGAGGCGCCCAAGGCTGAAGGCCCAGGGCCTCTCGCTGGAGGCTGCCATCTTGGGCTTGTGTGAACAACCTGATCAACTCACCGTGTCTGGATCTGTGGCGGGATCAATGCCAGATGCTAGGGTGTGGCTTTCTAGTGACCTCACAAGTGACTATGAGAAGTGTTTTGCCTTCTGGCCCCTCCTTAAGAGATGAGCATTCCCTCCTGCTAGCCAGCAAGGCATTCCTATTCTTAGCTTAGGTGGGTGGCTATTTCCAGGGTGAGACAAACAACCAGAGACTATAGCTGTCCCAGTTGGACTGTCCCCTGGCCTCTCTGAACACAAAGCCTTCAGCCATTCAGGCTGGGGCATCCCATAACATGTATGGGCAAGGCTTTACAGGAAGTCCTGGTTCGTCAGGTCTCACTCAGTCATGATGAACAATTCAGAGTGTTCAGTCATCATAAACGCATCAAGACATGGTCAGCCAATCCTGAGCACACCAATACATGGTTCTCCTCCAGTTTCGTAAATGCAGCTGGTTCTATCCCACAATCCTCATGCTGGGGACTGAGCCCCCCAGGATCTCACATGCATTAGGCAAATGCTCTGAATTGCACCCTCAGTCCAGCCTGTCCAGCTTAGAGTCTGAACTCACGAGTCTGATTTTCAAGGCCTTATACACAGACAGTTCTGGGCCCAGTGAGTGTCAGAGTCCATCCCCTCTGTCATCTTCCTCTTTCTAGAATATCCACAATTACATATTCCTAAGGCAACTGCTTCAGTCTGTTGTGTGTGACAGTGTAGGTGACACACCAGGGGACCCATGGAGCCGGCAGGTGATGAAGGGCACACCTAGAGCTCTACCACCTATCTGCTGTTCCCATCTGCCCACTGTCCTTTGGAGAAGGCCTCCTCCATGTTAGTGCCCTGTAGTACCAATATGGCTAACCACATCCCCTGGCGATTGGTAGACTCAGGACCCGCCTCATCAGCAGAAGACACAGTGACTGGCTCAATCATGGGTGGGACCCAATCTGAGCCAATCAGATTCACCCCTGAGCCTTCTCTTTCCCACTGTGCTAATGTGGCTAGATGAAAGCCTGGCGCCCCCAGTGGCCAATTTTATTATTGCTTGAAAAGAAAACGAAGAAGAAAAACTGCATGGGTTTGTATGAGCTCAATAAAGGCCTCTTGAGTGACACACAGAGAAGAGACCCTAGTGAGGGGCAGATTCCTTCAGTAACTGGGTGTGGCTGTTTCTGAGTCCAGGGCTATCTTTGGACTTTTCAGTTGTGTTTCTCTCCGGGTCCGAGTGAAAGACAATTGAGGCCATTGCCTTAATCCGGGCTGTTCTCCCCACAGCAGCCCCAGAAACAAGAATTTTAGTGCAAGCCACCGACAAGAAAGTAGCACAGTCAACACCACTGAGAGAGAAGAATATGGCAAAGGAGGGAGAATGCTCAAGGCAGGGGCTCCCTGTGGGCGGCTGGCTCCTGGTCCTCTGGGCTACTCAGAGTGCTCCTCAGGGGTGTCCCCTCTGAAGCTGCAGTCGAGACCCACCAGCTCCCTCCTACCACCAAAAACTGTGCCCAAGGGTACCACTCTGCCACTCTGGCTAAGAGGGTTCCTTCAGGTGGAGCCCAGCTGTTCCGTAAAGCAGAGCAGAAGGGAACGTAGGGGACCTTGGGTCCTGCAAGAGGCTGCAGTGGCCTCTGACTTCCCTGTCACCACAGTAGAGGTCACCAGCCCTGCATAGGTGAGACAGGATCGCCAGGACAACCAGCGCGTGTGATCTGCTCCCCTTCCCCACGTCTCATCTTCCCACACATGGTCTACAGCTCATTCTCCAGGCTGCCCCCAGGATCCACCTAGCATGCTTTGTCATACAGCATTGGTCCAGCAAGTACCTGCTGGCATACTCACTCCCCCATCCCCACCTGAGCATCTGCCCCAAGTGCCCTTCCTCCACGCTTTCTCCAGTCAAATGTCTGCCCATCAGCAAGAATCCCCCATGGGATTCCCTTGCAAAAGCTTCGGAAGCTAAGAGCTGATTTATTAAGATCCTAGTGACACCATTCCACATGGAAGAAAATGTCATCAATGTTCCTGCCTCTTGGTCTCTTATCCTTTTTGGTTGCTTGTCACTTTATTGCTCATAAGTCAAAGGTGTGCATGTGTGTGTTGGCTGTGTGGATGCTGTGTAAAGTGGCCTTTATCCTTAAGCTGATGCTTGGTATGGGGAGGCCACTCTCAGGACTGATAAAATGATGGGTGTCCCTGGGTTAGAGTTCGGGCTTTCCACCTGAGCCAGTTGTTTGTCAGAACAGCCAGACTCTATGATATTAGAAGTCTAGAGGTGCCCAGGAGGACCCTGAAGGACCATGTGAGGAATGGAAGAAACTAAGAGCAGCCTAGAGAGGCCTCACCCTCCAATAGTGGCAACCCACCCTTTCTCATCCTATGAGGACAGAGAGGGAGGGAAGGAGATGTGGAGGCCACCTGGGTTCCCTTCCAGCCTTCACCTCAAAGCCAACTGCACCTCTGCAGAGCTTTATCTTACAGGGCTGAAGGTGGAACCAGTGAAGGTTTAAGGATATGCAGTTCAGGCCTCCAGGAAGTTCAGAGGCTTGGAGAAGGGGGAGGGGAGGGGAGATTCCATCTGATCAAAGCTGTCCTGGCTCTGGAGCACAAATCCCTGATGGCTGCTGGAAGGAAGGCCACCACCCTATGGGTGGCATCGCAGCCCCTCATCAAGGCCACCACACCATGGGTGACACTCTCTAGCCCCTCAGCAAGGCCACCACACTATGGGTGAGGCCCCCAGCCCCTCCACAAGGCTCAGGAGTCAGCTGCTCCGGTGCAAGGCAGCTTGCAGTTGGCCTCTCTGAACCCTAGAAAGGTGGCTCTCGTGAGCAATGCTTCTTTTCTATACTTGGGGCTTGGGCCTAGTCAGCCCACAGGGATGAGGGAGGGGAGGCCTGGAAAGATTCTATGGTTTTGACTTCTCCATGAGGAATCCAAACCGCACTGGGAAAGCCAAACCAGGGACCATATTAAAGGAAAAGAGGAAAAGCAGGGGGAGGGAAATCCCCATTAAGGAAGCCGTGACCACAGGGCATTAAAGGCTGCTTGTAAACTGTCCTGCAGCCCCTTTATGGCGGGCTTGGCTGCTGCCACTCTTCAAAGCCGGGGAAAGCTGCCCCAGAAATACGATAAGCACCACAGGGCAGATTACACTGCAACCTGAAATAGACCCATCTCAGCAGGACTTAACTCATTCCTGGAAGGCAGAAAGAAAGCTGGAGCAACCAGCTGGAGTACCCAACAGTATCTGGGACCTGGGTGGAGGGCTGAGGAGGTGGGGCCTCAAACAAGAGTCCTGGGCTCCTGAGGTGCCAGATTCACAGGCAGGCCTTGCGGTGAGAATGTAGCGCACACCTCCTGGCTGGGACCTCTGCATTCTCATCAGATCCTAAGCTCTATAGACGTTTAAGAGGGGAACCCTCAATGTGGGTGGGAACCCTAAAGAGGCAAAAGGAAGGGGCAATGAGCACTAACAGTAGCTAAGGGTTTATTGGAGCTAGGTGATCCTTGCAACAACCTTAAAAGAAATGCTTATTAATGTATTTTAAGATTTAAAAGATTTTCAAATTGCCAGGCATGGTAACGCACGCTTTTAGTCCCAGGATTTCGGGGGCAGAGGCAGGCAGATCTCTGTGAGGTCAGCCTGGTCTACAAAGTTGAGTCCAGTATAGCCAGGGCTACACAGAGAAATATTGTCTTGGGAAAAAACTTTTTTTTTTTTAAATTATGTGGATGTAGGTATCTATGTGGGGGTATGTACGTGTGTGTGCATGCACACACGCACATGCACAAGCATGCACAAATGTGAGTCTGACATTGTGCATGCATACACGCAGAGGTCAGGAGAGGTCGGGGGAATAACCCTCAGAAGTCAGACCATATACGTCCCAGGGATCAGGTCATCCGGCTCAGGGATCACCTTTATCTGCTGAGCCATCTCACCTGCCCTGGTCTGTTCTTGAGACCCTTCACGTACCCACACAGCAGAGACCCTTTTCCAAATAAGGGCCATGTCCACAGTTTCTAGGGCATAGGACTTGAACACATGTCTTTGGGGCCACAGTGAACCCTCTATAGGAAGTTACAGGTGAGAACCTCTCAAATGCTGGCATTACAGGTGCATATCACTACACCCAGTCCATATAGTGCTGAGGTCAACACAGGGCTTAGTGCATGCCAGGCGGGCACTCTGTCCAACTCCCTGGCTCCTACCTGCACGGAAACACTTGCAAACACCCACTGTTTCACCATGGATTGAAATGACCACCATTAGCTGGCTGCGATGGTCCATGCCTGTAACCAGCAGTGGACACCCGAGGCAGGTGGGGATGGCCATGAGTTCCAGGCCAGGCTGGGCTGCAGAGTGAAGCCAAATTCTAACTGTGCTGTTGCCACAACCCACACAGCCTAAGGAAGAGCTGCGACATCTTGGGGAGGGGGGTGATGATTTTTAGCTCCCAGAGTCAGGCTTAAGGGGACAAAAAGTTTTAAAACTTAGGAGCACCAAGCCAGAGGTCAGCTGTGACACCACCATGCTCCTGGACACAGTATGCTCTCTTAAGTGTCAGCTGTCTCACCCACCCAGAGAGACCACGGTGTGGAAAACGGGTCAGAAGCAGTGTAAGGGTCCAGCGCCGTCATACAAGGTGAGGCTACATCACTATCCAGGGCCTATGTGAGTCCTACAGAGCCAACTTTTGAGTCCGTATTCCTTCCTTTCTTTCATCGCTTCCTCCCTCTTAATTGTTTGTTGAGCCATTCTGTCCTCGAACCTCTGGGCCCAAATGTCTTCCCATCTCAGGCTCTCCAGCAGCTGGCAGTGCACCACGGAGCCCACTACTGCCCCTTTCCACCTTCTAGCAGCAAGAATAATCTTTCTGTTGTGGTAGTTGCTGTTGCTGTAACAGGGTCTCATCTGTAACCCAGGCTAGACCTCATTATGAAGCCTAGGCTAGAACTCATTTGTAGCCTAGGCTAGACCTCATTAGGTAGCCTAGGCTAGAACTCATTTGTAGCCTAGGCTGGCTTGAACTGGTGGTAATCCTGCCTTAACCTCACAAGTGCTAGAGTACAAGTCTGTGGCACTGTGCCCAGCTTCAGAAAACTACTATTTCATTTTACATTTCCTATAGTTTTTCACTGTCTTGTGTGTGAGTGCATGTGCGTGAGTCAGAACACAACTTGCAGGAGTCAGTTTGTTCCCAGAGTGCACCACTCCTTTCATAGCACTGCTGCAGAACAGACTACAACACAATGCTATCAGATGTGGCCTTAGGGCTCACCACAGGCCTTGCATGCAGCCCGCCGCTGACTTGTACTGAACGCAATCAATGTACTAGCAAGCATGTATCCACAGTCTTGCTCTGAGCATCTCTCATTGGTGCACACTCATGTACCTACACACGCACTCTCTGTACTGACACACTGGGGCTGCAGTCTCTAAGGCAAGGGCTGGACTCATCTTCCAGGACCCAGACATCGTGGGGCCAGAGAGCCTGGTTAATAGAGAGGCTGGTACTGAGGCCAAGTGTCCTTGCTCAACTCCTCCTGGCTTTGGGTGTGGTGGGCAGTGGCTCGGCCTCCCAGTGGGAACTGGGGATAAAGGGCCCCATTCAGCCTGGCTGCCTCAACTCCACCCCTATGGGGAGCTGTCCTTGGAAAGGGGGTGGAGGGATACTGGCCAAAGCATCCTGGCTGCCTCTCTTTGTGGCATGGCCTACAGTGTGTGGGGTAGCTGGGCCAGGTACCAGGCTGCCAGGACTCTGAGGGCCACAAGAGAAAGGCACAGCCTTCTGGGGCAGGGGATGCCAATCCTTGCTCAGCAGTGACCTGAAGGGCCTTTGTTCACTCCTGATCCACTGGGCAATTGAGAGCTTCTGTCTGAATTCCCTTATGCAAGGAAACATCAGGACTACAGCTAGGCGCGGCCAGCCAGAGAGGAGTTTGCGGGACTCTCCTGGGATGGAGCCTCACCTCAGAGCTTGCTTCTCTGAGGTCTGGCTCAGCTGTCAATACCAAGTCTAGATAGTCAGACCAGTTCTGCCTTCTCCACCCCCAGAGAATTCACCCCTTCTACAAGGATGTGACGACACAGAGAAGACAGGCCAGGCACGTGGTCAGGGCTAATGTTGTATGCCACGTGTCCTAGTGATTGTTATCTGAGCGTCACAGTGACCTATAATTTAGGCACAAGATACTGAAGCTACTTCTGGTTTACAGATGGGTAAACTGAAGTTCCGAAGCTGACTGGCCCACTGCAGGTCACTCCCTAGTAATAGTGGAGCTGGGATCTGAAGCCTGCCCACTGACCTCCACACTGAAGGCACCTGTGCTTTTTTTTTTTTTCTCCCTCAAGACAGGGTTTCTCTGTGTAACAGCTCTAGCTGTCCTGGAACTCGCTCCGTAGACCAGTCTGGCCTTGAACTCAAAGGGATCCACCAGCCTCTGCCTCCCAAGTGCTGGGATTAAAGGCGCTTTTGTCTCATCTACTCCTTTTCCTGAACACAGGGCTGTGTGTCTGCTTCGCCAGCCACCGCACTGGAGGCTGGGATGTGAACATGTCCAACTGACACAGACCTACGTTCACGGTAGACAAAGTATTGTGCTGCGACCGAATAGCTTCAGTGGGTCACATGGGAGGCAGTGGAAGTAGAAAGAATGTTCCAGGTAGAGGCAGGAACCCCTTCAAAAGTCCCGCGATGAGAGTGAGCAGGCTCACCCGAGAAGCTGTAGTAAGTTAAGGGTGGCTGCAGAGAGGGTACATTTATGCCGAGGAAGGGGCGGCTGGGGTAACACCCCAGTGGGTGGATCGTGAATGTGAGAGAAAGCTGTATGGGTAACAGCTTGATCACAGGGGCCAGACAGAGCAAAGTGACCTCCCAGACCAAGGACCACTCATTCATTCATTCATTCATTCATTCACTATACTGCAGACAGAACTCAGAACCTCACACCCATGTTAAAAAGGCTCATATTACTCAGCTATCGTCTCAGCACATTAACAACATTTGGGTTTTGACACGGTCTCTTACTCAAACTCCCTATCTTCCTGCCTCAGCTCCCTGAGTTCTGGGATTACAAGCATGCAACGCCATACCTGCAGAATCACAATTTTTACCTTCTGAGTTCTTCTTTCTCGCCTGGTAAAGGCTGAGGTCAGGCTGGTGATGCTACATGAGCTCAGTTTGGGTCTTGTCATTGTCACCAGGGGCCTCAGAAGCCATCCTTATGCAAGCTTTCATTTCCTTAGGCCAAAGTTGAGCTCACAGAAGAGTCCATGACTTGCCCAACCTCACAAAACCACTGAGAGGCCAGGCTGGAGGAGCTACAGGTTACACTGCCTAGGATCTCCAACTTAGCCATCTTTCCTAGGTCAAAATCCTATCCCAGCCGTCACCCAGCAATAATAGCTACAACCAATGACATTACTTCAGAGCGCCAAGGAACTCATCTGACCCTGGCTATTGGCCCCAGATTCCGACCCACTTCCTGAGATGAAATAAGGCATGGATCCTTCTCTCTACAAATCCGGTGCCTAAAATTCTTATGACGAACGTTGAGCCTGTCCACAGATAGCTTCTGAATGTCTCTGGGACTTAACTTTGCTGTATGTGCCTGGTCACATAGCTGATGGGTGCTGGGGCAGCAGGCAAGGAGGATGTTCCAGAACACTGAGGCGGGTTCACCAGACCCCATTCGCATACTGGAAGCACCCAGCAGACACTGAACTGACAGGAACCCACACTCGCTGCCACGCCTGTGTGGTTTGTGGCTGACTGCTGCTTGGCCAACATTCATGTCTCCAGATATTTGGGGGGCGCCATTACTTATACATTATATTTCTATTTTCATTCAGTTCTTGCTAGCCTTAGCTGCTTTTACTCAGAAAAACTTAGAGGGGGAAGAGAAGAACTCTTTGTTAGAATAAGTCGGGGGCAAAGGTGAAGGTCAGAGCCTTGGCTGTGTATGCAGGCTTTCAGTAGGAGCCCTTTTGCTGGAAAATACTCAAGACAAGGGGGCTTTCTGCGCCTTTCAAAGGAAATGGGAGTCACTGGGGACAGGGGGATAAGAGGGCACAAAGCTGGCCTTATGCAGGGGCAGCCACAAATTTCAAGTATGGCTGGCTTTGAGGCAGGGCTAGAAGACCGAGATGTTTTTCCTTTTGCATAATATTCCATTGGTAGGCACTCATTCCTTTGGTCTTAATGGCTTTCAGAGAAAACTCATACACTAACAGGTCAACCCTTGTATTTCACAGAGATGGGAACTCAGGCTGTGACTCTTCTTATGTGTGGTCTGAATGGATGGAGACCATGTCAGAATTAACAGATGTGCTATCAGTCACAGAAAAAATGAACTCAGAGCCTTTTTCTTCCAAGATTTAGGAATGAACAAGTAAAAACAAGAATAGAATATTTCTCAAGACTCTATTTGGTGCCCCAAATGGAAATTTGGAGAATTTACCATCAGATAGAAAAACAAAGGTGAAGAGAGTTTCTTTTTCAAAATAATTTATTTTTACTTCATATGCATTGGTGTTTTGCCTGCATATATGTCTGTGTGAGGGTGTCAGATCTCCGAGAATTGGAGTTACAGACAGCTTTGAGCAGCCATGTGGGTGCTGGGAATTGAACCCAGGACCTTTGGAAGAGCAGCTAGTGTTCTTAACCACTGAGCCATCTCTCCAGCCCCCAAGAGGGTTTCTTTTGCCTCTATTTTTAGTCTGTGCCAAATCGTGGTTTGGGAGCAGCATTTGTGGTGTTATTATATAGTTTACCACAGAAAGTTAGTATTGCCTGTGGGGCACTATGCCTGCAATTTGAGGATCTGCCAGTAGGTGGCACATTAAAAATAGAGTAGGTTGAGAGACCCTCAAGAAAACTACTGAATAGAAATCTCTATGGGGCATCTAATCGCTATATTTTTAAAAACATGATATAAAACTTGAAACAAGGTTAAGAAATAAGAAAGCCCTAGTGTAAGCAACGTGCCATCATTTTATACCAAATCTCAATGATAATCTCGATTGTCTCACTCTGCAGTGAGCACTTCTAGGCCACTCACAGCCATGACTCTGGCCTTCACCTCTGCCCTTTGCATTGGTAGAAAGACCCAACTCCCCCAAGCTGTTCTCTGACTTCTGCATGCCCCCCACAGAGGCCTGGGGACTGGGGGACTGGTCTTTCCCCTCTCCAGAGATGTGTCTTTAGGCAGATGGAGAGACAAGGTTTTATGAAGACAGGGAATACAAAGCCCAGGCTGCCCTACAATCTTCCTGCCTCAGCCTCTCACTCGTTGGGGTTACACGTATGCTACAACCTCTGGCTAATAGGAGAAGCGTCTAAAATAAAAACTCCAGCAACGTTCTTGGCTCCGCATTCCCCCTGCCTTGGATGGGAGGGAGAGAATCGTGACTCATAGCTGATGAAAGAATCTGGCAGGACCCCGGCATCCTCCTGCTCCGTGTAGTGATGGAGAACAGGTGGCCATGCTGGTACAGGCTCGCATCCCCCTGGATTCAGGCATCTCTGAGATGTGTGAAGACCACATGCCAAGACCCGGTCTTCATAAGCTGTCACCTGAGGCCCCTGACTTCCTGTGTACCTGTATTTTGATGCAGCGATGTCTTTGCTCATCAGTACTTCACAATATATGAATGGACTGAACATAGTTCGAGAACAAGAATGTGCTAATGATAGAGCAGGCGGCCTACCAAGAGACTCAGAGGGCCTTAAACAAGTTTTTCTCACCTCTTACCGAGCTCTTGGTAAGATACAGTACTGATTCAGCAGGTCTGAGGTGGAGACTCCACGTCTGAGGAGCTCCTGGATGACGCCCAAGTAGCTGACCACATTTTGAGCAGCAAATCCTCAACCGCCTAGGACCGTCTAAGAAGAATCCTCATTCCTGAAGAAGATTCCAGAAGGCTGCATTCACACTGGCCCAGAGAGCAGGCTCACCACACAGTCATAACCACACTCACTGCGGCACTGTGGGTGTTCACTGTGCCTCACTGATGGCTTTCCACTGATGCTGAGTCACACTGAAAGTACAGGGGTGCTATGGGGAACTTGCCCAGGGTCACAAAGCTGGAAGGAAACTGAGATGAGATCTGAACCCCAAGTGTGTTGACTCTAAGTCCCCCAGTTCTTAAATAAATATGTTACAGTGCTTACCCATTTCTGCTCACCTTTCCCCAAAGTAGTGTTTTTCAGTCAGCACAGTAACATTGAGTAGGAAGCCAGGTGTAAGAGCAGATTTGAGCCCAAAGCCTGCTAATCCTCCTGAGGCCCTTCCAGGGTCTTTCTTACTAAGGTGAGACCTCTGTGTTTTGGCACAGAGGGAAACAGATAAGACTGTTGTCCTTATGGGCTACCCGGCCTATGATGGTAGAGGTAAGCCAGGAATAACGGCCTGGCCCAGCCCTCTCCCAGGCTTCTCTGTATTCTGGAGGCACAGTCAGATGAACAGACCCCATCTTCAGGCCATGCCACTCCCCTTTGGCCAGATCTTTGCTTTGGAGACCAGGAGCCTGACAGCCTACGCCTCTTCAGTGGATGTCAGTGCTGGGGTCTGGGGAGACAGAAGGCCATGGACTCCCTGGGGGCAGGTTCCATGATCTGATGACTACACTACACTGCGGGATGCCAGGCAGCACCGGCTGAATGATGCACCAGTTTATAAGGTAGGGCGGGGCTCTAAGAGCCAGTTCAGACCCTGTCAGAGGAGAGGGAAGGCTGGGGAATCTCTCTCTTTTGGCCTGAGTCCAGGCAGGGTGACCTAAGCTGGCTTCGAACTTGGTGTGTAGCTAAGGGTGAGCTTAAACTTCAATCTTTCTGCCTTTGCCTCCTGAGTGCTGGGCCCACAAGCATGTACCACCATGCCCTGTGTACACAGGGCAGGGGCTCAAACCCAGAGCTTTGTGCATGCTAGGTAAGCGGTCTACCACCCGAACTACGTCTCCACAAAGCACCTTTCAAATGTTCTAACGGCAATCTGAGGAAGAGAGGAGGAAGCCATCTTCTTCCCTCTTTATGGTGAACACAGGTAGGTCTGGGAAAGGGGCCATTGTAGAATGGTGGCTTACGTTAGAGGCTGACAGACAGGATTTATGGCTTCATCATTCTTGGCCCCTTTCTGCCCCCACTTGCGGGCCACAGCCCCTTAACTGATTCTCCCTCTAATACGTACTTAAGAATTGCCAGTGCTGGAGAGATGGCTCAGAGGTTAAGAGCACTGGCTGCTCTTCCAAAGGTCCTGAGTTCAATTCCCAGCAACCACATGGTGGCTCACAACCATTTACAACGAGATCTGGTGCCCTCCTCTGGCATGTAGGTGTACATGCAGGCAGAACATAATAAATAAATGTCTTCTTTAAAAAAAAAAAAAAAAGAATTGCCTACTTCCCTCACCTTCCACAAAGCCACTTTCCTCCTCTGCCTACCTTGGTCGCCTCCAGGCTTTCTACCTCTTGTGTGGCACGTGCCAGCCCAAGGAGCCTTTCAAGATAGAAATCCGTCCTCTCAGTCTAAAACATCTCCCCGTGCAGGGAAGGATAAGTCCCCAGCCCTTAGTGTGACCTCGGAGGACCTGTTCTGCTCAACCTGGTGGAGGTCGCCAGCCCTCTTCCCTACCTTGCGCTCTGTGTGGCTGATACTGCATTCAGATTAGCCCATCTCTGCCCTCATGGGCCCATGAAGCCTATTTTCCTTCTATTGCCTCAGTTTCCCTCTTGCCCCTTCACCACTACCAAATGTGGGCCGAGTAACTATGCTTAAATGTGAGTTTGCTGACAGCAGCACTCCCGGAGACACCAGACTGTTAATTGTTATCTCTAAGCACAAAGTGAAAGATTTGACCTTGTGGAATGACGCTGGGCTTCCCGAAGGAAATTATTTCTTTCCAGGGTGAAGAGCATGGGGTGGGGAAGGTCATGAGTGTTAAAGAGGCCTGAAGTCACGCCCGTCACTTCTGATGGTGGCGTCTGCTGATAGCTCTGAGGGACTGGACTGGAACCCTGGACTGCTTCCGGGCCAGAGCACACTTCCTGCCGTGTCAAACTGCAGAAGAAGTGGGGGTGTCTGCTTCAACCAAAGGTTGCTGGGGAGAAGCCCTCCGAAATAGACACTCCAGAACTCCAGGCCTGGGCTGACACTCAGGAGGTTCACTCCTCCCTGAAGGGATCTCTAAGGCAGGGACAAAATAAACAGAAAATCCTGACAAAGTGGCTAGTTATTCCTGGCCCTGAAATGTGGAGCTATGGTAGGGAAAGGTTTTGGGCCTTATCCACATTCTCTCTCAAAAGCAAAAAGGACCCCTGCAACGCTGCTGCACGCAGAGACCCGGGGATCCTGAGGGTGGAAGCCTCTGGGGCTAGTGACATTACCTTGGCAGGCAAGGGTCTCACAGTTCACACACTCCTGTGGAGCTGGTGCCCTCTCTTCAGGGGTGATGGCTGTGGCCCCATCTCCTGTCTGCCCACGTCTCTCTGTGGTCAGCCGGCCTGCCTTCTTCTCCACTGGTTCAATGCCGCTATCCACACACAAGCCTTCGTCCTCCTGAGGTCACTGTCCTTGCTGTCCTCTCAGCCTGGTATCCCTGGACCCTGATCTGCCCGTGCCTGGCTCAGTTCAGATGTCACCTCTGCAGAGGCCCCCTCTTGGCCAACAAATCTCAGACATCCTGGGCAACCTCACAGTTCTTTTTCTTCCTTGTTCTTGTCACTATTGGAAATTGCTCATTTGTTTGCACTCTGGACCCCACCCCACCCCCCAACTGAAAGATGAACTTCCTATCAACCATGGCCTGGCCTCCTTGTACTCAGCTATATTATCCGTGCCTACAGCTGGTCCAGGCACACAGTAGGTGCTTGATAAATACCTGCAGCAGGAAAGGAATGAACGAACACCGCTCTTCCGTGCAGAGGTCAGAGCAGTGAGCAGTGAGCTCACGGCAGGCTTTGGGAGACACTGGCCCAGAGTATAGAGTGGGAACTGCAATTACAAGATGAGACCCAGCACCTCCCAGAAGGATGAGGTGAGCAGTGCAGACCTGTGATTTTGTTGATGGTTTTTATACCCCAGTATTCCCAGAAGACACTGTCTTATCCCTATCACAGAGGTTTGTCTTTTTCCTGCCATTTCAGGTCACCAGTGGGATCCAGAAATGCCCCCCAGGCCCTCACTCTCAGAGGCTGCATGCTGCCAGAGCTCAGAGTCATTGCTTGCCTCAGTTTCCAGATCCTCTGAGGAAAGGCTTCTTAGGCTAGAGCCTAGTGGAGAAGGAGAGAAACATCTAGAGCCAGAGCGAGAGGGCCAGCTCTCCTCAGCCTAGCTAAATACTGTCCCTGCCCCCGTTTCCTCTGCTGCTGAACAAACACCGGATCTGCTGCTGGGGGCTCCGCCATAAGGAGAGGAAAGCCTTCTGTCTCTAGCTCACTCAGCACCCTCCTGCACCGTGGCTCCAAACTGCCCGCTCATTAAGGAACTGGTATGTAAACTGTCCAGCTAGTACAAAAGAAGCGAGTGCGCCTGCTGTCTAAAAATACCATCCCGTGAGCAGAAGAGGTCAGCAGGCAGCCTTCGGGTTGGCAGCCCCTACCTTGATTATAGTTATGGGGTCACTTTGTGACCCAAGTCATCTTACAGCTCCATATTTTATTCACCCCGGGGGCGGGGGACAAGGGGCTTTGTGGGGCCAACTCAGCTATTAGGACCACAGGGCTTTCTGCAAGCCCAGAGCTAAAGTGAAGCCAGTACAGGGGCACAGGTAGCTCATTAAGTGGAAGGTGACCCAGCACAGCCTTGGCAGAGTTAAGTACAGCTCTTTCTGCTCCACTGCCTGGCTTCTGAGGTCCCTGGGCCCCTGGTCACAGTTGTTTGCTTTTTACATCGGCAGCCATACACACTCCACTCCGCTCTGTAATGACCACTTCCTCCCAGGGAGGCTCCTTAGGTCAGCCAAGTCAGGATACACAGGAAATGGACTCCAATCCCAGGATGGGCAACAGGAGATGGATTTTCCACAATGGCCTTTTAAAACAAGGCAGAGGGTTCCACGTAAACAGTGGGCTGCACCAAGAGGCTGCAGGCTTAACCACGATTGGCCGAATACCCAAAGCGCACTTCATTTTCTACCCACTCCTTCAAGCAGGCCTCAAATGCATGTGGGAGACTACCACACCTGGCTCTCTGGTATCGGTTTTTTGTTTTGGATTCTCTTTCCAGAGATAACAGCCTGGGCACATCTCTCTCTCTCTGTGGTGAAGAAGCAGGTTTGCTTCCTGCACGTAATAAAAGATGTAGGTTCCCTGATATCTCGCCTCCCTTCCTGTGCTGCAACCCACACTTGCAGGTGATGTCCCCAGATTATCGTGTGACCTCATGGGAATTTGGGGGGGGGAATGAGAATGGTTGTAAATGTGCTGCTCATATTGGGGTGCAGTAAATTCTAATGTCTCTGACTCAAGAGCATTATATTTTATATGGCTAGCCGTGAAATCAATAAGCTAAACTGGCTCATAAAGAGGGCGCAATCAGACACTGTGCATGGGCTTGTTTGTTTGTATATTTGGTTTTGGCTTTTTGAGACCATGTCACATGTAGCCCAAGCTAGCCTTGATCTCGCTTCATAGGCCAGGTTGGCCTTGAACTCTTGACCCTCTTGCCTCCATCTCACAAGTGCTGGGACAGGCTTGCAACACCACACCCTGATCCATTCACAGTTCTTCACAATGCTGTTCCTAGCCCTAAAGCCTGAGAGGTCAAGGTGACTGCCTAGTCTCCTAGTTTGTTTCCAGCAACTTCAAAGCCACAGACTCTGTTGCTGTTGTGATTATATCATCATCATCATCACCACCACCATCATCATCATCACAGGTAGGATCTCAATACATAACCCAGGCTGGCCCTGAACTCACTATGTAGCTCAGGCTAACCTTGAACCCTCCTCCCACCTAAGTATTGGGTAAACTAGTGAGCACCACCTCAAGAAATTTCTTCATTTTGTAATAGCGTTACCACATGCTTCTTTTTGTTTGTTTGTTTGTTTTTGTTTTTTGAGACAGGGTTTCTCTATGTGTCCCCGGTTGTCCTGGAACCCACTATGTAGATGAGGCTGGTCTTGAACTCAGAGATCCACCTGCTTCTGCCCCCCGAGTGCTGGGATTAAAGGTGTGTACCACCATTTCTCGGCTCACAGGATTTTTAATAAAATATGTGGCATATGACTTTAATCACTAGGGAGGCAGAGGCAGGAGGATTTCTGTGAGTTTGGAGCTAACAGTGAGTTCCAGTTCCAGGACAATCGGGACTAGATAGAGGGACTCTGTCTCAAGAAAGCAAAATAAAACTGAAAACCCACTGAGGACAACTGGAAGATGATGGCATTTGTCGTAAGGAATTTGTTCAGGAGCCTTCAAGACAATTCCTTCGTGGAAATCAAGTTCTACCCACAGTTTTTTTCTTGGAAGCAGGAATGCTGAGCATGCAGGGAAGCTGCTCGTGGGCCGCTGTCCCTCTGACTGGCAGCTGGCGTGCTCGCTTAGTACCATCCCCAAATCAATGGTCTAGTTAATTTCAGGTGCCAACATCGATTTCCTGATTGTGATGACACACTATCACTATTAGCTAAGATGGTCCAGGCTGGAGGGGTGCTCAGTGTTTCAGAGTACAGATGACCTCTGCAGAGTGCCTGGGTTCAGTTCCCAGCACCCATGCTGGACCAGTCACAACTAACAGCCTCTAACTCCAGTTCCAGGGGAATCTGGGGACATCTTCTGGCCTCTGGAAGTACTGCACACATATATACAAACTTATACTGACATACAGATGTACATAATTTTAAAATAAAATCTGGGGGAAAAAAAAAAGACGTTCCATTGTGGGAAATACTTTGATGGTGGAAACCGGCTGGCCTGACCGTGCTTACAGTGTACTAAGGCCACCCACTGTACATTCTGTGGTGGAACTGCAAGAGAGGAATGTATGCTGTTATTTTTGCAACATTTCATGAGTCTGTAATTATTTCAAAATTAAAAGTTACATCCAGATATAATAGTGGTGTATTCCTGTAATCCCAGTACTTGGGAGGCAAAAGGAAGAAGATCAAGAGTTCAAAGTCATCCTCACCTACACAGCAAGACCAAGACCAGCACAGGCTCATCAGACCTATCCTGGTTGGTTCTGTTTTTTTGTTTGTTTGTTTGTTTGTTTTTGTTTGTTTTTAAGTTGACCCAAATTAGAGTTGTCTGAATAGAAGAAACAGTTGAGAAAGTGCTTCCAGGAGACTGGCCTTTAGGCAAGTCTGTGGGACATTTTCTTAATTAGTTATTAACGGAGGTGTGGGGGGGTAGGGGGTGGAGGTGCACAGTCAATCATAGGTGGTGACACACCTGGGCAGATGGTCATGGGTGCAGGCTGAGCAAGTCATGGAGAACGAGCCAGTAAGCAGTGTTTCTCCATAGCCTCTGGTTCAGTTCCTGCTTTCTGGTTCCTGCCCTGCTTGAATTCCTGCCCCAACTTCCTCAATATTGGACTGTTACCTGAGAGTTGTAAGCTGAGACAAAACCTTTCCTCCTCAAGTCGCTTTTGGTCATAATATTTTGTCATAGCTACAGAAGCCCTAAGACAAGACCCTATCTCAAAAAGAAAGGGAATAACAGGTATTTTTAAAAGAAACTCTATAGCCGGTCCTGTTAGGGTCACAACTGAATGAATATGGGGCTCTGAAAGCCTTAGAGTAAAGTCAGTATCTGGGACATGGCTACTCTAGCCCCTTAGCCTGGCAGAGACAGCTCCCCTGCTAAGCATGGCTGATGAGATGACAGACTCTTTCCTTGCAGCATCGGCCAGGGGCAGAGCAGAAGAAAAAGCCCTGTCCTTCCTGAGTGAACAGGTGGCTCCAGGTCCCAGGGCAAAGGCCAGTACCCACACAACACTGATGACCTCATGTTCCTCAGGGACACTTCTGCCCATAGCATCCCAGCTGGACACCCATGCCCAAGGTGGGTGCAGCATCCAGACTGCTGCAGATCTAGATGTTGGACGCAGTGCAAAGTCACTGTCTTGTCACTCAGAGGCTGACAGCGGAAGCTGTGCTGTGCCTTCAATGAAGGAAGCCGGTGAGATACCTCCTCTCAATGGCATGTTCTTGTCTTCCTGAACTGTGGCTCTGGCCATTCTTCCCAGGGGCTGGTTATTTCCCTACAAGTCTAGCACAAGATGCGGAAGCTATGTAGCCTTTCGCTGACTCTAAGGGTCGGGTAAGGAACACCCTTTACAGGGGAGCCACTCTCCATGTTTTCAGTCAACAGTCGGTGCTGACCATAGACCACTAGCGTCTAACTGGCAACCCATCCTGGAGGATGGCCTGTGAAGGTCCAGAGCCAGTATTAACTGAGTGGGACTGCCTGGACCTACTGGCTGGAGGACCCGGAAAGCCAGAGGGCAGTGTCCCCCTCAGGATTCAGAGCTAAGCCCTGAGTTCATGCCTTCGTTCTGCCATTTCGCGGGCAGTCCATTAGCCTTTTTGGATCCTAGCAGCTTTGCCCTCATGAGAAATGATAACACGGCTCTCAGGAGGAAGAGCTGTACTCAACAACCGTAAGGAAGAAAGCTATAATTATATCACAGGCCTGTACTCAAACTTTAGACATCCCAGTAATAGCAGGCCGAAGCTTGAGACATTTTCCTCTAAATTACACACGCTTGATTGCATGACACAGGCTCCGAGTGGTGCAGCAATGGCTGGCTAGACCGAGCTGGATTCCAATCCTGTCTGCCAGCTCCCAGGCTGTGAGGAGAGTAAGCCACAGTAGCATACGGCTGATGGGAGATCAGGACTTGGGCACTATGCTCGGTTAAGGAGGAGGGAGAAACAGCTGTGCTTGTAATTAGCAGCCCTTTCCTAGGTGAATTCAAGTCACGCACACACAGAACCAGGCAGTTACAGTGCGCACGTTTAAGCCCAGAATTTGAGAGGCAAAGGCAGGCAGATCTCCTGACTTTGAGACCAGCCTGGTCTATAGAGCGAGTTCCAGGACAGCCAAGGCTACACAGAGAAACCATGCCTTAAAGGGAAAAAAAAAAAAAAAAAAAAAAAAAAAAACTATGTGTATGAGCGTTTTTGTTTGCATGGGCATCCGTCTACCACGTGCCTGTCTCAAGCCCCACGGAGGTGTGAAGTGGGCTGTGGAAGCTCTGGGACTGGTTGCTACAGACAGATGTGAGCTGCCATGTGGGTGCTGAGAAGTGAACCTGGGCCCTCTGGAAGAACAGCCAGTCAGTCCTCTTCACCACTTAAGATGGAGTCTCATGTAGCCCAGGCTGGAACTCACTATGTAGCTGAGGATGACCTCAAACTACCATGACATTGTTTTTTTGTGAGCATGGGGTGGGGGTAGGGGTGTCAAATGTGGAGGTCAGAGTACAATTTGTAGAAGCTGGTTCCCTCCTTCTCCTATACAGGTCCTGGGAATCAAACTCCGGTTATTGGTTATCGGGCTTGCAAATCCTTTGGGAGAGTGGTTAACACACTCCTAAGCCAGTCCCATCTTGGCTTGTGGGGGGCAGGCGGTTCTCCTAGTCACCCCCAGCCCTCCTCGGGCCTCTTGGAGCTCACCTGGGAGGAAGGGGATGATCCTTTGCTTGGGGTCCTTCTGGCCACCTTCGATAGGAAACTTATCCAGAAGCTGCATCTGTGGAGACAGACAGACAGACAGACAGACAGACAACAGACAGGCAGGCTTGAGAATGCTGAACAGAATCACCACTGCCCTGCTGTGCTCACACGGCTGAGTGACGCCTGAAATCCCTCATTTCACAGCCCATTAACAAACCACATGGGGCTTGAGAGGGAGAAGGCCAGAGCTCTCCAGGCATCAAAGGGGTGTCTGAACCTTCTCAGGAAGGGGGAAGGGTCTAGAGACGCTTGAGGGTGAGGCTGAGCCAGGGACCAACAGGCCGGGCAGGCCAGATCGAGGTTTGCAGATGCTCCTTTGGGCCCGCGCCCCCCCCCCCCCCCGTCACCCCCGTTCCTTCCCACTTCATCTTTCTGTTGAGTAAATCCTTCAGCCACCCCGCACATCCCAAACCTTCCTAGGCCAGGACCGGAGGAAGGAGGCAGCCCCACCTGATGCTTCAGACAGGCCACCCACCTTCCAGAACTGCTCTGCAAAACCGGGCGCAGATGTTATTTTAATCACAAAACCAAAGCTATTGTGTTGTCCCCATGGCTGAGGACCCCTTCCTCCTGAGCTCACTACTGTTTTCCAGGGACCTTCAGAAACAGCTGTTTCTTCTTTTGCTATATTCTGGGCTGAAATTCTGTGTGAACTGGAAAAACACACAAGAAGCCGGACGGACAAGGCCAGGGTCCCTGTGTGCAGTTAATGCTGAGTGTCTATGGCCAGAATGCCTGCTGGTGTCCCAGCTGTGACCCTGAGCAAGGCAAAAGCCCTCTTCAGGCCCCTCCTTAGTAGGATGAGGATCTGTCCCATGCACTTAACGTACATTCATCCCCCAAGTCTGCCTATACTGGACATAAGGCAGTCAGCACACATTAAAGAAAAAAGGCCTTGCCCTCAGGGGCTTTGACATCTGGTGAAAGGAGACAAACAATAAATAAGTTGGTCATGTGCCAGAAAAGATGAGTGCTATAAAAACGAATGAAGCCAGTTGAAATAGCTAAGCAAGATGTGGGATCTTCTGTTTGGGGTGCTGAGGAAGATGTCACCAATTCAAAGGTAAAGTCCCTCAGGAGGTGAGGAAGCAGGGCACTATGGGTAAAAGTCCCTGTGTTCCAGAAAGGGAATCAGAAGTGCAAAGCTCTGGGAAAGGTCAGTGTGGCTGGCATGAGTCGAGGCAGAGGGAGGAGGGCTGTGACCTGATGGGTCTTTGAGAAGATGTCTCAGCTAGAGTGCAGTAAGTGAGCCACAGGGTAGAAATGGCTGGGGCCGAGGTATCAGCATTGAGGGTAATGAAGAGGCCCTGTGCTAGACGGTGCGTGCGTGCGTGTGTGTGTGTGTGTGTGTGCACACACATGCTCATGCACGTATTCATCCAGCCTGCTCTAACACTTGGTTTTAGGACTGTCTCTTACATAATCATTACTCGATCTTCACAGAGCATTTAGAACTCACATGGGATGGAGTTAGGTGGATTCCATTCAAAACAAGATTGCACCATAATCAACTTTCACTTCTTCAAATAGATACTTAGCAAAAGCTGGCTCATGAGTTTTAATGTTCTAACTTCAACTCTTGAACATTCGATAACCCTTTGTTGCTCCACTTAAATACAGCTGTTTGGGTATAACATTATGAACTTGTCCTTGGGCGCTTGGGATACGTTTTGAAATAAACACTTCGGGCGGGAGCGCCTACTTTCCTCACCTGCTTTCTATTTCTGTACATTTTACTTCTGTCCTACATAAGTAATTCTTGCTCAGCGAGGAGAAACCAGAAATTACCAAAGCAATTGGGGGTGCGTGTCTGAGGTGAAGGAAGCTAGGTGTAGGGGTGCACACTTGTAATCTCAGCACTTGGGAGGCGAAGGCATGAGGATCAAGAGTTCAAGCCCAGCCTGGGCTGTAGAATGGCCAGTCTTGCTATATAACAAGACCTTGGCTCAGGAAAACACAAACAACAAACAACATTTTAAATGTTAAATGGAAAAAGAATCACTTATATTCAGCTCCCCTAAAAAGCACCATTAGCACTGGGAGGCCGCACATAAGCTCTCTAGCAGTAATGTGTCCAACTAAAATGACCTCATCACCCTCCCACACCACATGCTGACTACTTTTTCCATATAAATGAATACTTCCATATTAGCACTGTTGTAATGTTAGGCCCTTGTCCATGTTAAGCAAGTGCTTAACCACTGAGCTACAGCCCCAGCCCCATATTAATATCAACAGTCTTTCTTTCTTTCTTTCTTTCTTTTTTAATTTTAAGACACTGTCTGTGTATCCCAGGCTGCTCACCCAGCCAAGTGCTAGGATTACAAGTGTGTGGCACCATGCCTGGCCATACTGCCCTTTATAACTATGACACAGACTTTCAGGGTCCGCACAGCCCACAGCTCATGTACCCCTCACCCTGTCCCTGACCCTTCATGCTGTTCCTGATGCTTTATACAGCATTACAGTTACACATCTTAGTACTGCATGTCTCTCAATGCTCCCTTAATAACAACATATTCTTTTCAATTTTATTCTATGCATATTTATAAATGAGTCTTTTACAAAATGTTGAAGATGGATAATAGCATTCGTAGACCAGGCCTGGGGCCTCCAGGTAATGGCTCCAGCACTAAGAGGGCCCAGCCAGACACACCCAGGTATGGAGTGATGTGCTTGTCTGAATTGACTCTCTCTGGAACCAGGATATACCCAGACCACAACAAGCTGTGGAACGTTGCCTAAGTAGCCACTTAGGCTATCATTGAGGAACTTGTGGGAGTCTTGTTATTTAGCAAGATAGACCACTATACAGCCCTGACGCTCTCGTGGCTCAGCCTCCCACGTGCTGTTACAAGTGTGCACCACCATGCCTGGCTTTCTTTATCTCCCATCTGCCCTTCTCCTCTGTGCCCCAAATTTTGCAAGTTCTGGTTTCTCCTCCAGGAGGAGTGGGCAGAGGGACATGGGATATTCATGCATTCCTTCCTTTCCTCCTAGAACACAGGGTGACTTCTAGACGGTAGACCCTCTGCTATATGCTACACTGGCATCAAGGAGCCCTCGCGGTGGGGTTCACAACCTTCACCATGCATATGAGGCAAGAGTGAACAAGGAGAGCGCAGTCCTGGTTTACGGTGTCTGGGCCGGAGCCCAGGTCCCTCCGTGTCTGCAGCTCACAGGTGCTATGTAGAAGCTGCTCACGTGGCTGCACTGAAGCTCAGCAGCTGCATTACTGGCAGGGAACTCTGTCCACACCTGACACTGCTCACGTGCAGTGCAACCGGCCCTGGTTGAGATGGGCTGTACGTGCAAAACATATGCTGGACCAAGAGTGTAAAAGAGGAAAGAGGGAGTGGAATGAGAGGGGAGGGGAGGGGAGAAAGGGGGAGGAGGGAGGGAGGGAAGGAGAAGCGACACATTAAGAATTTTATTTTGGGCCTGGAGCTCTGTAGCTAAGGGCCCTGGCTGCTCTTCCAGAGGACCCAGGTTTGATTCCCAACACAGCTCACAGCCACATGTAACTCTACTTCCAGGCATCCAATGCCTTCTTGTGGCCTCCTCAGGCAATGCACACTTGCAGTACACAGATACACACGTGGGCAAAACACCCATATAAATAAAATTTAAAAAAGAAAAGAAGCCGGGCGTGGTGGCACAGGCCTTTAATCCCAGCACCTGGGAAGCAGAGGCAGGCAGATCTCTGTGAGTTCAAGGCCAGGCTGGTGTGTAGGCCATGCTGGATAACCAATGCTAACGTAACTCCTTCAGAAGTGGGCACGCTGCACAGTGCCAGATGTGTATGGTTGAGTTTCACGAAGAAAGGCATACTGAGGAGCTATCTCCCTGACAAACCTAGGAGGAAGGAGCCTTCCTTCCATGAGGAGGAAGCCTACGAGCGTGGACAGGGAGAAGAGGTCCATGTAGCATGGAGCTCTGCTGTGGCCACCAGTTCAGGCAATAAGTAGATTCTCCTGTCAGTCCCAAAAGGCCCTGAGTCAGGCCGAAAGAAAGGCACGTCTCACGGCCAGGGTCATTCTTGGAGTGAGTGGGCGCCTGCCTAAAGCAGCCTTTGCAACCACACCACAACCCCTTCAGCTTGTCTGTTTATCTAAGGGGTGGGTCGTGAGAGAAACAGAGGACAGCTTGGTTCCAGGAGCTGGCTCAGCCAGAGAAAGCAGATTCATTTGACAGTTCTCCTTGGGCAGGGCTCTGCAGCAATAAACACTGAGGAGGAGAGAGGACGTGGGCCCCACCCAACCGGGGCACATCTGTAACCCAAGAGGCCCAACCGCTGGCCTGCTGGGAGGACGAGTTCCCAGAGAATACCACTAAGCTCCAGGGTTTCAACCTTAATCCTTTAGCATCTGACATTTTCTACCTAGGGAATAAAAAAGAACATTGCTGGAAGCTACTGAGCTCTTTGACATAGAAATTCCCTTAAAAAAAAAGAGACAGGCACCCAGTTTGTACGGCCACGAGGGAGCAAGGAAACCTCTTCTCCATGCTGCACATGGTGGGCTCAGCAGCTCCTGTGTTAAATGCTGGGGTCTTGTCAGTGCACATCATAGAGGCAGTGACAGGAAGTGCAAGCAGGCCATGGTGGTCAGCTTGTAATCACGTCCGTAGTGCCAGCACTCTAGAAGCTGAAACAGGAAGTCTGGAGTTCAAGGCCCACCAGTGCGCACCACACACCGAGGCACCACCTCAAAAACCCCGGATCAAGCTAAATTGAACAAAGCAGAGTGAGCGCGGCTTTTCTTACAGTGTACTTCACCCGCTCGCCACCATGCCACCATTCTTGGACGGTCTTCCCTGTGAGGACGACTCTAAAAGCCCTCTGGGTGGTCCCAGCCAAAGACTGCCACCTCCTTTCTTTGAATCCCAATGGTACTTCCAACCTGTTTACTCCAGTTGACTAACTTTGTGATTCACAGCTCACACCCGTCTCTTTGAGACACGCTAAGGTGGCCCAGAACCCACTACATAGCTGAGGATAACCTTGAACTTCCGACTTGATCTTCACCCGCTGGGATTACAAGCATGCACCCACCACCACACCAGTTTTATGTGGTACATGGTACTTGGAATCGAACTCTGGGCTTTGGGCCTATGAGGCAAGTCCTCCACTGGCTAACTGAAGGACAGCTGCAGCCCTGTGATTCGTGCTTGCTGTTTTATGTCCTGAAGAGGAAGTAGCCTTTGCCCCTGAACAGTCAGGCATCCATGTTGAGCCACTGTGACATGAACTATATAAATAGGAGGAGAGGGAGGGACTGGGTGGCGCCTCCAAAGTAATTATTTGCAAATCCTCTTATATGGGAGGCAAGGGAGTTCAGCAGAATTCTCTGCTCCAATTAGATCTGACATGAAATGTCAACATATATTTCAGGGGTGGTTATCCCATTATCTCAGAGCAGTCTGCTGAGGAGACTCTTTCCCCTTCTAAATTAGCCTCAGTTCTTATCAAAAGTCAATTAATTCAAGTCTATTCCAGGGCTTCATGACCCCAATATTATCCTCTCTTGATTTCTATAGAATTTTGGTAAGTCTTTTTTTTTTTTTTTTTTTTTTTTTTTCTTTTCTTGTTTGGTTTGGTTTGGTTTGGTTTTTCAAGACAGAGTTTCTCTGTGTAGCCTTGGCTATCCTGGACTCGCTTTGTAGACCAGGCTGGCCTTGAACTCACATGATCCAACTGCCTCTGCCTCCCAAGGGCTGGGATTACAGGCGCGTGCCACCACGCCCGGCTCTCTAAGTTTTCAAACATGAAGAAAGGAAGAAAGGAAGGGAAGGAGAGAGGAGAAGGAGGGAGGGAAGGAGGAAATAAGATCTCAATACTGAGTAGAACGAGCAAGGACATAGGACAGAATTGCCAAGTACAGTAAAGCTTGGAGTGATGGGTACCTTCGTTAACTCTGGCCTCTCCCTGAGATGAATTCATAAACATTCCCCCCACTCTTTGTGACACACATAAAAGAAAGCAAACAAGAGTGCAACCTGAAGCCGGGCCTGGTGGTGCACGCCTGTAATCCCAGCACTCGGGAAGCAGAGGCAGACGGATTGCGTAAGTTCGAGGCCAGCCTGGTCTACAAAGCGAGTCCAGGACAGTCAAGGCTACACAGAGAAACCCTGTCTCGAGGGGGAAAAAAAAAGAGTGCAACCTGGGCTCCAAAACCACACTGGCTAACCAGGTGACCCTCTGCAAGTCCAAGCAATGGGCAAGATGCTGCAACTCACCAAAGCCTGGATGGGAAGAGGATGGTGCTAGGTGCACTGTAGGGCAGAAAGAGACAGCCATGGATGGGACTTTCACTCAGAGTTCCCAGATGAGGAGGCTCTGGGTGGTGGATAGGTCGGATGCAAGCTCTCCTGTTAAAATCTCTACAGCACTTCACGCAGCCAGCCTAACACTCAGGCAAACATCAAGGAAGCCAGGGAAAGAGGAAGGAAGCAGAGAGGGCTCTTCCACCCTGGCAAGGGTGACCTGGTTGTTGGGTCACAGGCACGTAAGATGCTAATGCCAAAATGCAGGGTACCAGAACATTCCCCAGTGCCCAAAGGGGCCCACTTGAGTTCTAAAGTCTGTAGCAAGCTAAACCATTGCTTTAGTATATTCTGGAAAGCATGCTGCTGTCACTGCTCCAAATCCCTTCCCTTTACCACGGTGGTCTGCACGCTGCATTAGCAGGACCCAGAGTGTGAATCATGGCCAGGCTCTGAGTGAGCTGGGACCCACACACCAGACTTTAAGTGGGGGTCATGTCGCTTATACACAGTAACAGTTAGGGAAGGGACAAGATCAGTGGTTGGGTGGGCAAAGCAGACTTGACAGAAAAGGCCACAGAGTTAGGCCCTGAATTAGCACAGATGGAGAAAAAGAAAGAGAGCAGCCCAGCGGAGGAACAGAGCAAAGGCTTGCTAGTGTGGTGGTCAGTCAGAGTGGACTGAGCAGCCTTGTTCACGAATGCCACCGTGTGTTAGAAAAAGTGGTGAGATCCGGGGAGGGGGTTCTTGATCACTTATTCCAGGGACTCGGGAGTGAGCACACAGCGGGCACCAGCACTAGTAAGGGTAGAAGCCCAGTGTGCACCTCCACAGTGGGCCAGACATGCTGACGTAGCCCCCAAAATGCAGAGATGAGATGAGCTCATTGCCAGAAGCCAGCTCGAGGGTATTGCTACAGATAGTTGGGGGCTCCTGGGAAGGAGAGTGGTCGGAGAAACACTTCAGAGCCAGCCCGAGCAGCAGCGCTCACCCAGCAGCTATCTCCACCCACAGTCAGTCAGGTGCAGCTGAACAGAGGCAGCTCCTCCTGAGGCTCCAGAAGAGCAGTTTCCCCACGCCTTTGTCAGCGCCTGGAGGCTGCCCTCACTTCTTGGCATACAGCTCCTCTTTTTCTCCCTCTCTCCCTCTCCCCCCGCCCCCCCCCGTGTGTTTGTGTGTTATAGTGTGTGTGTGTGTATATGTGTGGTGTGTATGTTGTATCGTGTTATAGTGTATGTTGCATTTTGTTAGGCTGTGTTTTCTGTGTTGTGTGTGTTTAATTGTATTATGGTGTGTGTGTTGTATTATGTTGTATTGTGAGTGTGTGTTGAGTTGGTTATGTTGTGTTGTATCTGTGGTGTGTATGCTGTATTGTGTTGTGCGTGTGGTGTGTATGGTGTGTTATGTTGTGTGTTGTGTTATGTTGTATGGGTTGTTATGTTATATTGTATTGTGTTATATTGTGTTGTGCTATGTTGTGTGTTATGTTGTGTTGTGTTATGTTATGTTATATTGTGTTGTATGTGTTTGTTTTGCATTGTGTGTGACAGAGTCTTATATGGCCCAGGCTGGGCTTTGCTTAGAACACGTGATGTAGTCAAGGATGACTATGCTATACCTGCCTCCACCTCCCAGTTCAGACAAGGGCCACCACGGACAGTTTATGTTGTGTTGCAGATTAAAGCCAGGACACGGCACACGCTAAGCAATCTCTCCACTAGCTGAGTTGTACCCCAGGCTATGTGTTTGCTGACTGTATTATTTTGCTAGGGCCATCATGACAAAGTATCACAAACTAGGTGGCATAAATGACACCACAGTTCTAAGCCTGGAACCCCAAAACAAAGTGGCGGTGGCCTTGGCTCCTTCTCAGGGTTACTCGGGAGACTGCTGCTCACCTCACCTCTCACTAGTTTTTGATGATGAGGGCCACACAGGACACTGCTTGGCTGATGAAGCATTACCTTTATCTCCACACGCCTCTCCTCATCAGCCAGTGTCCCTTTAGTAGGTTGCCAGGCATGTGACACAGGAGGGCTAGCCTATGCCAGAGCAGACTCCATGTCAATGAAGCATACCTACTTGCATTCTAGTTCCAGACACAGCCATTTCCCGAGGTCCTGCCCTCTACATGTCAGTACGGACGGGGCGGCACAGTCACTCGCACACTCTACACACCTTAAGACAGTAAGACTAAAGGGAACTTTTGCCCTTCTCCTCCCAAAAGACTTGCTGGAGTCACCATGTTGCAACACAGCAAGATTGTAAACCTGAAGGCTAAAGAACGCTGAGCCGGCAGATCAGTTTCCCTGTCTGCCAGGCGGGGACAGTAGAGCAGCAGTATGACCAGCTGGCTCCACCTCTGAGGTCAAGGAGCCAGTGGGGAGGCTGGGGAGCAGATGGTGGGTGTTGCCTTGGCCAGGCCTTACCTAGCTGTGAGTATCCAGGGCCCTAGGCAGCTGCCCAGCTGTGTGCGTGGGCCAGTCTCAGAGTGGACGCCTCAGATTATTCCAGCAGTTCAGCCAGTGAGGAGGGCTAGCCAGGACAAGTGTTACATTTAACATTGGGGAGGCTGGGCCAATGGCCCACCACCTGCTGAGGGGCTCACAGGAAGAGAGGAAATCAGCGACATGCTGACTGTGCTACCCCAGCTATTTCCAGACTGTGAGCCTTCTCTCTAGTGCCTGGCTACCCGACGCTACCCCAAATCTACTCCCACAGGCTCATCCCACAAGCAAGCAGGAGAAAGAGCACTGGAGTTAAGAGGAGGGCCCCAGCTCCAGCCTGCCAAGGATTTGCTAACCTGGCAAACCCTCCATGGGCATCAGTACCTGCACTGGTGAACTAGTTGCCGTGTTCGCACGCACAGGCTTACCAAAAAACACTCAAGAAAGAGCTGCTGAAGCCCAGGAACAGTATTTAGTAGCAGTGGTACTCTAGTCAGTCCTGGGACACTTGAGCTCTCAAAAGTCACAGTTCAGCCTGTTCCTTCCCTGCGTGGCCAGGGCAAGGTCACTTAGTCTGTGCCCTGTCTCCTCATCTCTCTTAGTTAGCGTTGCCACTGCCAGGATGAAACACCAAGACCAAAAGCAACTTGGAGAGGAAAGCCAGTATGGAGCACCCTTTCAAGATCTGTGCATCAGCTCCTGCCTCCAGGGTCCTGTCCTGCACTGTCTTCCTGTCCTCAACACTTTTGATAATGAACTGTGATATGAAACTATGAGTGAAATAAACCCTTTCCTCCCCAAGTTGCTTTTGGGCTTGCTCAGCCTGCTTTTTTCTTTCGCTTTTGTTTTGTTTTTCGAGACAGGGTTTCTCTGTGTAGCCTTGGCTATCCTGGACTCACTTTGTAGACCACGCTGGCCTCGAACTCACAAAGATCTACCTGCCTCTGCTTCCCAAGTGCTAGGATTACAGGCGTGTGCCATCATGTTCAGTTTTCAGCCTGCTTTCTTATAGAACCAGGACCACCATCTCAGGGATGGCCCCACCCATGGGGCCCTCAGTCACCAATCTAAAGAGCGCCCTACAGGCTTGCCTGCAGCCTGATTTTACGAAGCCATTTTCTCAACTAAGGCGCTCTTCTCTTTGAAGACTCTGGAGGGTGTCAAGTTGACAAAACTAGCCCGTATATCAGCTTTGAGTAAAAACAGCATCACAGAGTGGCACGTTGGTAAGGGCAGATTTGGTCTACTGTCAGCCTTTGACAACTGGGCTGTTTTAAGACAGTGACTCCCAACTCCTTGATACCATACCATCTCTGATGCAGCCTTAGCTTTTAGGAAAGCTAGGCAGAGTCTGCTGGGCCCAGCCATCCCTTTCTGTTAATGACTGAAAGGTCTTTGGTGTCCATCTACAGTGACTTGACAGCCCTTTGCATCCTAAAACTTTATCTTAGTCACAGAATGTTAGTCCTCAAGCAACTTCAGCTCTCCGGGGTCAAGAGGGAAGGGCAGGCGTAATGCCAGGAAAGCCGGTGGCAATAGCACCAGAGTGGAGATGTGGGCTCAACCAGCTTCCAGCCTGGCTCTGAGAGAAGGCAGCGGGCCCTGCACATCATGGGCTGTGGTTTCCTACCAGAGAACAGCGTACCCTTACCTATCCCCAGATTGCAGTGAACAAGGCTAGCACTTGGCCCTTCCTCCTTCACTCCTAGGAAGGTGGCCAGTGCTGGAGGCTGATCCTAAGGAGGGCAGGGGTGTGCTCAGCAGGGTGAGGGCAGGGATGAATCTGAGAAGAGGAAATTGGACTTCCTGCACAAAGCAACAGGAAGTCCCTGGAGAATGCTAAGCAGAGAAGGAACACACTGAAAGTGGAATTCTAGAAAGGCGCATCTGGCTCCTACATAGGCTGGGGAGTGGTAAAGAGACATCTGGGGGGAAGGGAGCAGATGGCCAGAGGAATCCTGTTGCCAGGTCAGGGGACCCACACGGAGGGTCCTGGCTACAGTCACCCAACTTCCTCCTAAGGGTCTGCGGTCCCTTAACCCTTCTAGAAACCCTCTTAAGATTTCTAAACTAGCTGGGCGTGGTGGCGCATGCCTTTAATCCCAGAAGAGACAGGCAGATCTCTGTGAGTTCGAGGCCAGCCTGGTCTACAAAGCAAGTGAGTCCAAGACAGCCAGGGTTGTTACACAGAGAAACTCTGTCTCCAGAAACTAAAGCAACAAACAAACAAAAGAGTTCTAAACTATCCCCTAAGCTGCCAACACTTCCCTCTCCCACACAAACCTTCCAGAACACCCCCCCAAGAGAGGGAAGAGGCCCTCTTTTGTGAGGAGAACAGAATGGAGGCCTCTCTCCCTCCCACCCCCCCACCCCAGTTTGTGATTCTTACCTTCCACATGGCCGAGACTGTGGTTGACAAGCTAACTTCCTTCTTTCAGTACTCAGGTGGCTTCTTTCTCCTTTCCTTTACACTGCTCAATTTTTTTTTCCTTTTTCTTTTTTTTGGGGGGAGGGGGAGGTTGTTTTGAGATAAGGCCTTTCTATATAGCTCTGGCTGTCTTAGAATTCACTATGGAGACCAGGCTGGCCTTGAATTCAGAGATTAAAGGCATGTGCTACCTACCATGCCCACCTGTTTGCTCTGTTCTAAAAGATCTATCTATCTATCTGTCTATTTTTCTATCTATCTATCTATCTATCTATCTATCTATCTATCTATCTATCTATTATGTATACAGTGTTCTGCCTGCATCCCAGAAGAGGGCACCATATCCCACCATAGATGTTTGTGAGCCATCATGTAGTTGCTGGGAACTGAACTCAGGACCTTTGAAAGAACAGCCAGTGTGCTCTTAACCTTGGAGCCATCTCTCCAGCCCATTTGCTCTGTTCTAAATGGGTGAAGGTCTTTCTAGGTCTTAGAGCTCTTTCATCACAAATGCCTTGTGCAAAAGGAAAAGAAAAAGAAGAGGAGGAGGAGGAGGAGGAGGAGGAAGAAGCTGAAGAGAAGCCAGGAGAGAACCAGACAGAACCAGCTCTTTCACCAGCCTTCTCCTTGAAGTGAGAATCCTAGTACCCAGGAGCCGCTGTCTCTTTGCCTGGGGGTTAGGAAGCAGCTATGCAGTGTGGGTCAGACCAGCCAAGCCTTCCTAGGCAGAAAAAGCACTGGGGTTGTAGTACAGGGTTAGGCACTTCCTCAAAGCTACCATTGTTGTATGTATGAACATCAGAGTCCAGCAAAGGACACACAGGCCATTTGCATTCCGGCTAGGGTCACATCTGAACTGGTAACTTGAGGAGGTCACCACCCCAGTGCTCCCCTTTCTCTCATTACAAATTTCACAACCAAACCAATGTCACTAAGGGGCCAGTAATCACAGTGCCAAGTAAACACCAGCCCTGAAGTCTGCTGCCTTGGGCTTCATACCCTCTACTTGCCCTCTGCCATCCACGTGGCAGCACGTTAACCACCTCTGCACCACTGGCCTGTGGTCTTGTGTCCTGCCACCTCACGTGTAGCCCACATCGTCCTCCCCAGCACAGCACATTGCCCTACAGCTCCCTCCTCTGCAGGTAGCTTCTGCAGATTGGCCATGCTCCCAGAAGTTCCCTCTTGTCATAAGTATCTGTCCACCTGTCAATCAACGCCTGTAAGTGTCTCAGAAGCCCCAATGTCTACCACAGTGGCCAAAACACAACTAGACACCTCTAACCCACACTTCCCATCCTCGCATGTTAGCAGGACAGTCATGTGACTGAATCCTGATCGGCGGAACATGAGCCGGAGTGAAATCCACCCACACCCCACCCCATCGCACACACAACCAGTAAAACTCGCCCTGCCACCCCCCACCCCCCACATTCTTCCTTAGTAACTTGCAGCCGGATAGAACCATCCATGGCCGTGCGGTCTGCAGGTGTGAGGGTCCGAGCTCTGGAATGGCTGCCTGGAGCTGAAGGCTTCTCTGACTTATTTTGGTTTGGGACATGAGCAGAAAAATGAACACTCCTTATGTTAAGTCACCGAGAGTTTGTTAGATGCGGCTGGATTATCCTAATATGAGGAGCTTAATCAAGGTCTCCCAAATCAAATTGAGAAAGGGAAGATTGCAAGCTGTAGAGTCATCCCATGAGCATTCTGGATCCACAGAAATCAGGCAGCACAGTCGCTGTACAGCTGAACATCTGCACCAGTAGAGCCATCCTTCCCCTAGCTCCTGCCAACCCTGCCTGCAAAAGTGAATGAGCTAGCCACAGCTGGAGAGCCTGGTTCTGCAACTCTGTGGCAAGTACACTGACACGCAAACTGCAGAAGGAGCCGCCACCTCCTCCTCCTCCCTCCTCCTGCTCCTGCTCCTCCTCCTCCACCAGGCACCAACGCTCTTCATGTGTGACCGTTCAAACTTGCCACTCATCCAAGGCAGTCCACATCCTCCCTGGGCAGCTTCTAGAGGTGATCAAACAGTGTTCCTCTCACAGAGCCCTAATTCACCAGGTTCAATTCCTTCCTAAACATGGTGACCAAGCAATCAGCTTGCCCAAAGATCACACTTGAACAAAAACAAGAAACAAACAAAGGGGGACTTCCAATTGGCCCTTCAGTGACCTAGGTCTTTGCTGTTCTAGGTGCAATCCTGAGACCAGTGGTATAGACATCAGCTAAGACTCCCTTGCCGTACCTCAGGGCTCCTAACAGCTGGTCTGACTGACTGCTTCCAGGCTGTGCTGACCCCACATCTGATGACTT